>NC_080412.1:30846250-32098125 GCF_030265065.1 Corythoichthys intestinalis
ATTTTGGCGCAGGAAGCGTGGAGCAGGTCGTACTTCCGCACGCGAGTAAGCGCATGTACACACGTAGAAAAACGCACGACACACACACACGAGGAAGAGCGCATATGCTCCCACGAAGAAGTCGCGCAGCCAAGTGAGAGAGAGAAAAGGAAATGATTAGAGCTTAGCTGTAACTGTCCAACTCGGACTTAGCTCCAACATCTTGGCGAGGACAATAAAATGACATATAATACATGTTTTGGGGTAGTTATTTTGAGATTTAGAGGGTATTTAGGGGTACTTAAAGGGTTAATTCCAATTTACGCTGAAATTCGGGTTATGTCGCCAGCATAAGATGGAACTCGTTCGTAACCCGGGGACTACCTGTATTTTGTGGGTTTTGAAATTCAGTCAAAAAGCTCTCTGCCGGCCTTTAATTAAAAAAAATGCACGTGTGTTGCGTACCTTGAGGTTCTTGCAGCTCTTCATTAGGTACTTAACATCGTAGATGGCAGGAAAGAAGAGGTTTAGGATCTGGAAGAAGTCATGTTCTTCTTCAGGCAGCCTAGCATCCGTCAGGAGTTTCACCAAGTAACCAAAGTCGTACCCGCTGGATAGAGGAAGACATCGTTACGACAAACACAACGTCGCTAAGAAAAAAAAAGCGAGAGCTGCGGACACGCACCTGTGGAACGAGAGCCACTTGACGTTGTCGCACAGAACCAGGCCCGACGTCATCAGCAGCTCGGCGAAGTAGAGCGTGTCGATGCCTTCCTCCTCGTGCTTCTTGAACTGAAGTCCTGAGTTCTGCAGAAGGTCGATCGAGTCCTGAGAATACATGTCTTCTCTGGCGGGACGGACAGAAACTCAACAATTAGTCATTTCCATTATTCCATTGCACTCAAAGGCAATAAATGATACAAAAAAATAATGAAATGTCGTACGTGAGGTTAAATTTGAAGTTGAACTGCCAGGTGGTGGTGCCGTGAGGGTAATCCCCATCCTGGTTCATGAAGGTGAGGCCCAGCTGGATGATCTTGAGCAAGTCCACGTTGCAGCGCAGCAGCTGGTACTGGTAGTCCACCGTGCTACGGAATTCGCCGATTGGACGCACCACCACTCCTGGGAACTCCGTGTCCTGTTGATGGATTTATTTTTTAAGTGGTCCTTTCATATACGGGACAAAATCACAACTCAATGGAACTGAAATATTATCATCTACTGCAAGCACTTCCATTTCATGTGGGTTGGACATTGTTCCGTGGCATGGAGTTACGGGACGCATTCCGTACAGGTGAAACCAACATAATTGTTTGTCCTTTGTTCGCTCCCAAAACGATATGTAATGTAAACTCATCAAAACATAACATAAAATTGACCAAATGTAAACCTTCTTACATATTTTTACATTCGTGTTTTTTTATTTGTGTCCTTTTTTTAAAAGTTCCGTTTCACCAAAAGCAAAAAGGATGATGAAGGAATGAATGTGTAATGTTATAGAAAGGTTACTTGCTTATATCAAGTCTAAAAAGTGGAGTTGTCGCAGCCAAATACACTGACAAAGTCTGTTTTGAAGTGTTTTTTCCAGCTCACCATGGCGATGTAGTTGTAGCTCTGGATAATGTGTCGGATTTTCCTCATCTCATCGTCAACGTTGCTGGCCCAAACCTCGCAGATGATTTGGCTGGCGTCCGTGAGTGCGGCCGGCATGCTGGCGACGGCTGGCGGCGGCTTGGACGATGCCCACCTACGCGTCCGCGGCGCAATTAATATCTGTCAAGGTAGGAAAAAGACGTTCTTGTGACTTTTTGAATTGCATCAGTGTAATTCTAATACTTTTCGATTCCGCAGGGATTTGGGGAATTTTTCCACACAACGAATGGGAGCGTACCATTAACATCCTTATTTAAATTAACACCAAACAATCAAGTTTCACTCTATTATGGATTAAAGCCAGTAGTGCGAAATAATGCTGCAAATATTTTACACTTATTGCATAATTAACAGGACAAAAATATGAGTCCCATCATTTCAACAAATATGAATACTATATAATTGCATAAAGATGCACAACATCCATTGAAACCATCGGGCTCATTAAAGCCGATTCATATTAAACTCAGAGAGGATATAAAACGTCATCCAGTACTTTGTTTTAATTCTTATGCATGTTGGCTACTGTTGTTTACCATTGTCAGACGAGGGAGCACGTCGCTTTAAATTGTGCACATTTGTTAAAATACCAACAAACAAACGGCTCCAACTCTGCGGCTGAAAGAAATAACATAAGCGTGAAAGTTAAGAGATGTTATAACGGGAAGACTAACGGCACCGTCGTCGGCAGTTCAGCACCAAGGCTAAGAATTTGTAACTAGCGTATCCCCTCGCTAACGACGGCACGCAGGTGATGTTTTGAGATTATTTTTTCTATTTTTGTCTCTTCCACGAAAAATGCAGCAGTTTAGAACACAACAACGCGCAAAAAAGAGAGTGGTAGTTAAAAAGAAATAAGAAGTAATTGTGTTTACCTGATAATTTCGCCGTTCTACCCGTAGCTGAGGTTGTAAGTGCGCACCGGACTTCTTCGTGGTTTCCGTCCGCGTTTTTGGATTGCTTCCTACTTGCTGGCGCGTAAGGCTTCCGGTTTATTTGACTACCGCCATCTGTTGGCTGTAGAGTGAACAGTGACTTTGCGACAAATTTTCAGTACAGTATTTTATATTTTTGATACAATTTATAACGGTACGTTGTTTTTCATTCCCAAATCAAGTGGCAATTTCAAGCACTGTTTTATGTCTTTACTGTCCTTTTAAAGCAGAGGTGAGTAGAGTAGCCAAAGATTTTACCCAAGTAAGAGTAGCGTTACTTCTAAATAACATTACTTAAAAGTAGTCATCCAAAAATTTAAGTAAAAGTAAAAAAGTATTCGTTGAAAAGAATACTCAAGTAATGAGTAGCATTGTGAGGAAAATGACCCAAAAAAATAATCGAATTCAGAACAGAACAATATGAAAAATCACCCATCTAAAGAGCATGAGTGCCCTCTCGTGGAGAAAAAAACATTGTTAACTCTAATTGGTATAATGGGAGTCATGTGGTTATTGTGTTGACATCTCATTGGTGAAACTGAGATGGCCACTGTCGGCATCTCAAGTCAATAATAAAGTAAATTTGTAGAATAAACACGAAAAATGTAACGAGTGGCAATAATAAAGTCAATATGTAGAATAAACATGAAAAATGTAGTCTAGTGTAGCCCAAAGTAGAGGAGTAAGTAGTGTTTCTTCACAAATCTGCTCAAGTAAAAGCAAAAAGTACTGCGTGTTAAAACTACTCTAAGAAGTACATTTTTCTCAAAAAGTTACTCAAGTAAATGTAACTGAGTAAATGTAACGTGTTACTACCCACCTCTTTTTTTAAGTCTTATTTTATTTCGGTGGTGGTTTGACAACATACATGACAACACTTTATAGCAGTAAAATGTTTTATTTTAAACCATCTGGTAAAGATTTCCACACACGAGCACTTTGTTTATAAACACCTGAGATTTGAGACTATTAAAAAAGAAGCTTTTGTACTGATGGAGAAGGTAATTTTACTTTTCTGCAGAAGCGAGTTGACAGTTGAATACCGACATTTGAAAAACAACTATAACACTGACATGGTTAAGATAAAAACAGGAAAAAAATAGCAGTCCCCTCCTCAGTTGTCATGGGTTATGTTGGCTCTTCTCTGGATGTGGGATATTTCCAAGATGGGCATCAGAAGCTGGAAGGCATCTTGAATGTACGACGCACTGTTGGACGCCTGCGAGAAAAACACAACTATGGTTTAGCACTTAGGATACATGACTTGTGCTAAAAGGCAGAATTCCAGATTGCTCTCTAATAGGGATGTTTTTAATTTAGTAAAAATAAATAGGAATGGGAATATTTTTTTAGATTTGATAATTCATCTAAAAGTCAGGTACAAACCTCAAGGAAGACTCCTGTTATCAGCGGATTGAGGACCTCTCCCTTCTCATTTGACTGAAGAAAAAAAAAGATTTAATCCAAATAAATTTTAAATGTTGTTAAATTATGTCATTTTACTCACCCCGGCTTCTGTTAAACAGAAGGTAAACTTTTTGGAAAGCAATGAGACTTCTTTACACAGCAAGACTGTCAACCTGAGGTTGGGGAAAGGAAAAGGAAGGATAAGATTTTTATTGATATTGTTACAGTGCATTAAAAATTATCCTGTTGTCAGGATGTGAAAAAAATAACACCTACATTTGAGTTCATTTGGCAAAATGTGCATTTTGGAACCAAAGAAAAATTTTAAATCTTATACAAATAAAGGACAAAGGTGATCATTTTTAGATTTTTGTTGTTGTTGTCGACAACAGTGAAACTTTGGCTCGTTGGCATGCAGTTGGGAGGAGCATACCACCCATCCACCACATTTTTAGATAACTCCCGCTGCCCGCACTCAAACACGCGTGAATTTTCGCCAGGTGAAGATTAGATTCCCATCCACCGCAAATGCATCACGAGAAAGCCCCTGTTTTCAAAGACAACAGCAGTCTTACTGTGATAGGACATTTGCCTCCACGTCGCCGTTGGAGAGGAGCAGGCTCTCGCCCAGCTTGTGGAAAAGTTCAATGGAGCGCGCTGTCAGCTCGGCCAGACTCCTGATGGCGGCGGCGTTCACTTCCTAGGGAAAAAAGTTAATGAAAAGTAGATTCAAGGCATAAATTGAATGAAATCAAGCATTAATGTCTCGTAAAATACTCAAACATGTCACGTACTGTACACACATAAAATGTAAAAACACACTCAATAAATTTTACTTACCACAAATATTTCAAAACCTTCTAATAGATTTATACTTTACCAGCTGCTTTCTGTCCATGAAATAAGTTTTTTAATTGAACATACAATTGGCTAACCGCTTGTACTTTTAGTAAGTTAACCGCAAAGTAATCTGTTCATAAAACGTAAAGTACCGATAAGTAGCCAAATGTAGGTCTTTATTTATAAAAAAAAAAGTTGCTTCATTAATTATTTTTTAAGTCAGTTGTTGACTAAATTGAAAAAGCCAAAAGTACAAGTATTCACATTCTAATGAATCGTGCCTCGTTCATGCATTTTTTGGGGTAAAAGATTTATTCATCTGCGATCCATATAAAGCTATTGTTCACAAAAATACGAAATATCACCCTGAACCCAAAATTTGCTTCAGGTTAGCATTGGAAATAAAAAAAAACTTTCTCATAAACATTGACCAAAAAAAGTTATTTATGTCGCGCTATTGAATGTTGTACAGTTAGTCCCCAGGTTACGACGTATTTAACGTACGTGATTTCGAGTTTACGACGCCGGAGTGTCGTAGTTTTTTTTAAATTATTTTTTTTATGTTGACTTTTTTTTGTGATGCATGCTTTTATTTTGGCGCAGGAAGCATAGAGCGGGTAGCACTTCTGCACTCGAGCGCATGTACACACGCGCCCACCCCACACGAGGAAGAACGCAACTGAGAGAGGTGACAGCCTGCGCCCACATTTGTTGCTTGTGAAGTATCCTGAGGCGACTGCTGAATATAACCCCATTTCTACTGTTTATTGTGCGTTTTCAATTGCGGTGAAATACTGTACTTGGGCCGAGTTTATGTGATTGTTATTAATGATGTGCGAATACATGCTAATCGTTTCTTTATTGGTGTTTTAGCAGCTATAGACCCTACTCACCTACATCACAAAATGACGTGTCGCTGTATCCGGCCGCCATATTGTCCGTCATTTTTTAGCCCTATTCTCAATGGTTTCAATTAGTCGTGCAATTTATAGAGCAATTCATGGAAGCCCCGGTGTTATCTGACGCTGTAAACTCATTGGATGCGTTGCATAAAAGGCGTTATGTGGAAAAGCTTCAGTTTATCCATTCGCCAGATCCATATTTGATGCCTAAATCGATGTTTTTCGACCCTCTATCTTCACCGTCTCTGCCTGACATCTGCTACCATGATATTTACAACTATGTTGTCCACACAAAATCAGCCTATTCTCACGAAAGTTTGAAAAACTTTAAGAGCTTGGAGGCTTATAAATACTTCGTTGCTGGTTGGGTGAAACAGGTCCTCGTCCACGAAAATTCGGCAGGAATCTATCTTGTGCTCGGGAAGGTGAGTTACGAAATGTTCAATTCAAAATCTTTTGTTCTTGCTAACATCCACTGTCAAGTCTAATGTATTTCATGTCATTTGTCAATGGAGCTAGGGCTTTTAATGTTTATATGGTTTAGCGATAGCACTCTCACTACATACATATATAATATGTAATAAATATGAAGTGCGAAGTGCTAAGATAAATTTCCCCTCCTTAGGGGACAATAAACTTGAACTTGAACTACTCCAGATTGTCCCTAGTTGAATTTATTTTTTGGCTTTTGACCTCAATAGTGAAATTGTAAATTAATTGTATGACAACTGTCTTATAATCCCCTTATAATTATATATTTTCAGGTAGTTCATTCACAACGTCTGAGTGTATGTTGTCGGCGATTAGCCTAGCAATGATCTTAATTGTGGTTGTCAGCCCAAAAACCTCTAAATATATATTAAATGAATCTTACCAGATATAAAATGACTACTACATAATCTGTGGTAATCGTATGGAGCCCAGTTTTCTCGTTGAATTGCAGCAGCCCATCTCGCTCTCCTCTCTGGGTCTCTCGGAATCCGGTAGAACTTCAAGTCTCTCCGTCTATCTTCTCTGTTATTGCAACCGACCGCCACACACGCCTTCACCATTTTGATTACTAATGTTAACGAGCAGAAAAACACCAGCCATAATAGGAGGAATTTACGTAGCGGTAATACATCAACAGTGACGAGTTGACGGACAATATGGCGCGGGGGCGTGGTTGTGACGACATGTGAGTAGGGTCTATTGTACACGCAAATTTGAATCGCTGTGATTGAAGATAAAACGGATTTAATTTCATTCTGCTAGTGGTGATGTCATGAACAGCTGAATAAAGTCAGCAAACCACACGGATGTCTGACATCGTCATTTCGGCGCTTAGCTCACTGTCTGGCTAGGACTAAGCTCCAACGTCTTGGCGAGGACAGTGCAATGATGTATATAATACATGTATTTGGATGGTTTTTTTCTGTTTTAATTTAGAGGGTGTTTAGAGGTATTTAAAGGTTTAATCCCGATTTACGCGGAAATCCGGGTCACATTGCCAGCGCATGAATGGAACTCGTTCGTAAACCGGGGACTACCTGTACTGTATTTCCCTGTTATTTTTATGCTTGTTGTTTGTACTGCGGTTGGAGAAGAGTTCAACTTACTCCACAAGATGTTGCTGTTTTACTCAGTGTGTCCATACCTCCACAGTAAGCTTGGTCCTTTCGCCTTCCTTGACGTCCTCCGCCGGTTTGCTCAGGTCGACAATCACACCACATGCTTCTTTACAGGCCTGTCAAGGGTTGAAGT
The DNA here is from genome assembly GCF_030265065.1 of Corythoichthys intestinalis. Classification (NCBI taxonomy): domain Eukaryota; kingdom Metazoa; phylum Chordata; class Actinopteri; order Syngnathiformes; family Syngnathidae; genus Corythoichthys; species Corythoichthys intestinalis. Next base: position 30,853,710 of record NC_080412.1, read on the forward strand.
CACACGCACTTAGAAAACAGAGGAATGAGGTGTTTGGATTCATGAGAAGATGTTTCAGCATTCATTCCATATCCTTGATATCAAGCTTGAAGCACTACATGCTTTGTCCTCACTCGAAGGATTTGGAATATCGCTTGAACAGTTTCCATTAGATATACCTTGCTGAGTTTTTCGGCTGTGGTGGAGACAGCTAGATCCTCCAAGGCCTGGGTGAGCTCCGCCTCAAATTCAGACCCGTCTTGGTCTGAAAATGACACCCTTGTTGACCACCATATGACAGGAAATACATTTTTAAATGTAACGCACTAATTGGCGTTGCACCTTTCTTCTCGTCTACATCCTCGTCGTCAAACTCCATCATGGAGAAGGCATCCTTGATGAGCTCCAGCTCTTCCCGGAGCTTACTTAGCTCATCTCCCGACAGTGTCGTCAACACTGATTTCACCTGTCAGGTGGAAAAAAAATCTGCAGAATGTCCTTGTTAAAAAACAATGATCATACAGTGGTACCTCTACTTACGAATGTCTCTACACACAGAATTTTCAGGTTATGATACGCCTCAACGGGAAAATATTGCCTCTTGTTATGAAAGAAATTTCAGGATACAAAAGTCTAAAATACAGTACGGGCTGGTAATCGCAGCTCCCAGTTTACTCAATCTAACAATTATAGCTGCTCTTCCATTAGCTATTGCCTATCATCTTCCTAGGATGCAAATGGCTAAGTGGGACCTCTACTGTATGTGTATTTGTGTATCCCAGCGTCCTCTTCATTCGCCCCTAGTGTTTTGATAGCTTTATATGAGTGTATTAAGTTTTATTCTTTGTCTTTTATACACTCATTTCATGTTTATTGTGCTATTATGATATTGCAACATGTATTTGTTACACGTTTTGATGCTTTATCAAAGATTTATGTCTGAATTTTGGGGGTGTTGGAACTGATTAGGCCATTTCCATGGAAAGCACGTCTCTACTTACAGAATTTTCAGCATATGAAACTACTTCCAGAACCAATTAATTTTATAAGTAGCGGTACCACTGTACTGCACTGCACAGTTTACCTTTGACTCGCTTTCCCGAGAGAGCATCTCCAGAGCCTCGAGGTGGGCCAAGCCCTGGTACTGGTCAAAGAGCACCCCATAGTGAGCCACCGCCTTTTTCTCCGACGAGTCTGACAACACCTCTGTTTGAAGCTCCTCTCGCTCTTTGGCCTCCCTTAATACCTGATCAAAAAAACATAAATGTCACAGAAACTATCACTGGTCTCTCTGCCCGAATTTTTTTGCTGACCTGAGAGAGAGTGGAGTTCCTGATCATGAGGCCTTTGGTTTTCTTGAAGCCGGGGTCGCCTTCAGCAATCACGTCCATTGTCTTTTTCCCAATGAACTCCAGAGCGTCCAGGCCACCGCTGATCACGGTCTTACCCTGAAGGCATTAGAACGCACCGTATAAGGCAGAACGGCTCGCGCTACGTTTTGCCTGCAGCCTAGCGCTTTACCTTGTAGGCTAAAGTCCTTTGTTCCCAAAAGGTTTTAAAATTTATGTATAATTTATCTCTAAAGAGTATCCATATTGAATTTAGTATTTACCCCAGAGGTGTTCATACGAAAGCCCGTGGCCAATTGCGGCCTGCAGCAAATGATGAAATATCATTAAATATGGACAGCACAAGAAGCTTAATTTCAGCCTACAATCTGTAGCACTTCTCAGCTTTTAAAACGAGATGGAGCTAGTCACTTAAAAAGTGCCTCTCCATTTACTCAAGGGTCAAAACATGGCATGTTGAAATCAATGTAGGAAACTATTGAATTTCAGTATTTTGTTTTACATTAATAAACCGATATAAAAAATAGTACAATGTGATAAACTGAGGTTGTGTGACTTTCATGACTTTTTTTCTGTCGCTGGCTTTTTTCTCTCTGTTCTGCAAAGTTTGTAGCAGGAGTGTAAATATAATTATTAGGGCTGTCAAAATTATCGCGTTAACGGGCGGTAATTAATTTTTTTAATTAATCACGTTAAAATATTTGACGCATTTAACGCACGACCTGCTCAAACAGATTAAAATGACAGCACAGTGTAATGTCCACTTGTTACTTGTTTTCTGGTGTTTTTTCGCCCTCTGCTGGCGCTTGGGTGCGATTGATTTTATGGGTTTCTGCACCATGAGCATTGTGTAATTATTTACATCAACAATGGCGAGCTACTAGTTTATTTTTTGATTGAAAATTTTACAAATTTTATTAAAAAGAAAACATTAAGAGGGGTTTTAATATAAAATTTCTATAACTTGTACTAACATTTATCTTTTAAGAACTACAAGTCTTTCTACCCATGGATCGCTTTAACAAAATGTTAATAATGTTAATGCCACCTTGTTGATTTATTGTTGTAATAAACAAATACAGTACTTATGTACCGTATGTTGAATGTATATATCCGTCTTGTGTCTTATCTATCCATTCCAACAATAATTTACAGAAAAATATGGCATATTTGGATGGTTTGAATTGCGATTATTTACGATTAATTAATTTTTAAGCTGCAATTAACTTGATAAAAAATTTTAATCGTTTGACAGCACTAATAATTATATCCCTGTACCTTCAAATTATTTTGCTGCTTGCAGCCTTTCAGTCCCTGTCATTGACAGGTATAGACATGAAATCAATTTCACTGGATGGCTAACAGTGAGCGATCATGTTTCATTACCATTAACGGCGAGAGACGTCCGATCCAATTCGATCGAACTATCGCTGCCACCCTCCCAGTCAAAAACGAATGGACGTTTGTCCCCGCTAATGGCAGCAAGTGAGTCAATACTAAAATAATAGCAGCTGACATACAGTATTTTGAACCACGCTGGTGAGCGACGTGAGCATCCCCATGGCGCCGCCCACTGGTGCGGTGCCTTCTCCCGCCGCTTGTTCGGTCTCGCCACGCCCGCCTTCGTCTTCCACTGGGGTAGACAATGCGGTGGGGCTCGGGATGCCTAACGACGTCTCGGCTTTCTCGATGACTTGAGTCAGCCCCTGGCCTGAAGGACCGCCACAATGGGCAAAATGATGAGGATGGTGAAACTGGTTAGGTCACATTATGCAGAGGTCGGTGGGCAGGGCGGCTTCTCGGGCATGTACTCACCCACTGTTGCCACAGTGGTCGTGGCCGTGGACAGGATAGATTTGCCCCAGTCGCCCCAGTAACCCCAACCTCTGTGGGCAACTGGAGACTGACTTGGTGGCAACTAGAAGAAAAAGCAAAGGCATCTAGTCAATTGTTGAATCAGTATTGTCAACTTTAAAAACTTTTGTGAAAAAATGAGTTTGAGTCTTTATTGTGAGCATTAAACAAAATAACTTCTAAAAAATGTTAACCATTAAAAAATTTTTTTTTTAGATTTGTAGATTTGTTTCTTTTCATGAACAAAGGACAATATTTGAAAGAAAGATGCATACCTGTAAACTTTATTATGTTATTTTGTATTAGTATTTTTTTTATTATTATTATTATAAGCTAAAGACCTGTCAAGTCGCCACTCAGGTTGTTGTTTTTCTTCTTGTGACCACTAACTTTGAAGTCCTACTCCTCCATCATTCATTAACCGATCGTTTTGAAGTTTGTATCTGTCATCCAGTATCCAGTATCTATGAATTCTCTGTAGGACTGAATCTATCAAATATTTTAGTTGTCGATTAATCGATAAACTAGTTTGTTTGAATAATCGAGTAATTGGATAAGGAACATAAAACATTAAAATACCTAAGCTGAGCCTCAAACGGTATCAAAAAAAAAAAAAAAAAAAAAAAAAAAAAAAAAAAAAATGAGGATCTATGTACAACAAAAGAACAATTGGCTAACTTACATAGCAAAAATCCGCTAGCTTAAATGCTATAAAATGCTAACTTTAATTTTTTTAAAATGCTCTAAACAAATGGTTCAGACACATATTCCCACAAAAAAAAAAAACGGCTAAATATATTATAAACTACTTGACAAATGCATTTAAAAAAAACATTAGCGCAAACAAAAACTTAGCTTATGTTGGTCTTAACAGGGAGCAGCTGAATTCAGCCATGTGAAATGAGGCAGAATAGAGGGCAGTGTATCCACCTAAATAAATAAAACTAAATGCAATCACTTTCAAAACCATTACACCGCCACTTTAATTAAACGAATACTCGAAGCAGCAAAATATAATTCAAATCTTTTTTTCCTAATCGAATACTCGAGTTGATCGATTAATCATTGCAGCACTAATTCTCTGAGCCTTTTTTGTAGCAGGGCTGATTGATTACTTGCAGACTTACTGTTGCTGCAGGTTACGAGTTAGCAAGTAGAGTGCATTGCGGTCTTCATCAAAGCCTTCAGCTTATAATAAACTGTAGGACACTCACGCTTGTTTAAAAAGCATTTAATAGCCGAATGACTATTTGATTTTCATTGTGAACCAAATACATTACTTATATGGCGAAATATAGTGAAAAATATGATTACTTAAATTTAAATTTGAAATGTAACACGGTACTTAGATTGGTGTAACATTTTGTGAACAAACTTTCTTATTTTGTATGATTGTGTATCAACTACCTTTTCTGGCTGCTTGTCTACTTTAGATGTGTTCTTCACTTGGGCTTGGGCGTCCGTTCTCCTCCGGGCTTTCCTGGTAGGTGCCACATCTGTCAAAAGGTCGGGCGAGCTTGGTGGGGAGCCTTCAGGCGTCTCAGCATCTCGGGCCTCGGGCACACTGTCATCGCTTTCCGACATGTTCGACTCTTAGGGCATGCCTGTTGTTCAAAGACGTGACTTATGAAAGCTGACAAGTATTTATAAGTGAATTCTGGAGAGAAATTCATAAACAGGGTGAAGCAGAAGATGGAATTCACTTCAAGGTTTGGGTTGCAAGTCAGGTTTTCTATTCTGCATTGTTTTAAAATCCCAGTTTAAAGCCAGGGTTAATGGTTTGACCGTTTCCATCTCTTCCTTCATAAATCCTTGCTGTACTATGTCCTTCCTCTCTCCCTTTACACTCTTACATCACATTCCCTTCTTCATCTCCCCTTATTCTTCCCTACCTGTCCTGAGCATCCATGGCTTTAACCCTCCTATCCTTCCTTTTAAGCATACCACGCCTCCTCCTGTTCTGTATGCTATTGAACTGCCTCTCTTTAGGTCATATAAAGAAACACGAGTATATCTATACGTGAGTTGAACCTTATCTGATTTAAACTCATGAAAGATTACGTCATTATTCAGCCACATGAATTCGTCAAGGGTATTTGATTTTTTGGCATTAATTCAACCCTGTTACGAACAGAGACACGATAATATAGCATTAGAAAGCCAACATGACCAGGGGGGGAAATATACCAGGAACGGTTACTGCATTTATAGAGACATTTTTACTTTTTTAAGACCATCATCATTGTAAACAACTCACCTCGTCGCTTCCTTTACAGATGTCAAAGTGTGTATGCTAGCAAGGACGCTAGCCTACCTGCAAAGTTTTCTTTCCTCTTTACAACAACAAAATGAATACATCCAAGGTTTGAGTTTAGGATTCGATAGCGTCTCAATGATCTTACTGAGTTATAGGCCATAAATAATGTAAATATTATGCATGTCGTTAATCTTTTTGTCTTCGACTTGCAGCCACGTCACGCTCGCATTTCGTCATTCGATTTCGAGACAGTGTATTGGGCAACAAGATCCGGTCAACTGTTACAAAATAAGAGCTAACAGTCAATTAAAAAAAAACAAAAAAACAAGTGCACTCACCTATTATTTATACTCGTGTATACAAACTGTATATTGAAATATAAATATAAGTAATGTTTGGCGTACACTTTTTAAAAATGCAAACATTTATTCGTGGCTTTACCTCACAAGCGAGATCAAGCCACACCTACCCACTTTGTCCTACCTGAACGCGGAAGTAAAGGAAAAACCGTATCGGACGAAGGTGTTTATTCAACTTCCCAGTTCCCACGCAGATTCGATTCTGACAAGAAAGCTTTATGTGAAAGACCAAGTGACTTTGTAAATGTATATGATTTATGAAGAGTTTAAAAATTTGAAAGTTTATGTCGGAATATTTCAATAGTGGAGCGTCCACCTGGCTTCAAGTAAGACCTTTATAAGTAAATATTTGTTTCTGTGTACGTGTGAGATATCAAATAAATGTTACAACCAAGGACGTAGGTTTTGTCTCAACATTGGTAGGGACAATATGACATAATTACCTGCATGTTGACTTTTTGCTGGGGACGGGACATTAATAAGACCAAACAGATTGGGTGAACAGGGGTCAGGGCTACATTTCTCACGAATATAAACCTAAATAAGTCATATGCAACATCAGGGGTGCTCATCGATCAGTCGATCGCAATGCTAGTGGGGGTGGCTACCCAAAAAAAGAAAAAGATTTTAATATACAGTGGTATGAAACAGTATCTGAACCTTTTGGAATTTCTCGCATTTTTGCATAAAATCACCATTGAATGTGATCTGATCTTTGTCAAAATCACACAGATGAAAAAACTGTTTGCTTTAACCAAAACCACCCAAGCATTTACAGGTTTTCATATTTTGAGGATAGTATGCAAAAAATGACAGAAGGGGGGGGAAATAAGTAAGTGAACCATCACATTTAATATTTTGTGCCCCCCCCCCCCCCCCCCCCCCCCTTTGGCAGCAATAACTTCAACCAGACGCTTCCTGTAGCTGCAGCTCAGTCTGGCACATCGATCAGGACGAATCTTGGACCATTGTTCTCTACAAAACTGCTGTAGTTCAGTTAGATTCCTGGGATGTCTGGCATGAATCGCTGTCTTTCGGTCATGCCACAGCATCTCAATGGGGTTCAAGTCTGGATTTGACTTGGCCAGCCCAGAACGTGTATTTTGTTCTCCTGAAACCATTATGCAGTTGACTTACTTCTGTGGTTTGGATCATTGTCTTGTTGCAACATCCATCCTCTTTTTAGCTTCAACAGTCTGACAGACGGCCTCAGGCAAAACATCCTGATAAACTTTTTAAGTTATTCTTCCAATGATGATTGTTGTCCAGGCCCTGAGGTAGCAAAACAGCCACAAATCATGATGCTCCCTCCACCATGCTTCACAGTGGGGATAAAGTGTTGATGTCGGTGAGCTGTTCCATTTATCTTCCACACATGACATTGTATGTTACTCCCAAACAATTCAACTTTGGTTTTATTAGTCCACAAAATGTTTTGCCAAAACTTCCAAGTGCCTTTTTGCGAACATTAAGCGAGCAACAATGTTTTTTTTGTTTGTTTGTTTTTTAAGACAGCAGTGGCTTCCTCCGTGGAGACCTCCCATGAACACTATTCTTGGTCATAGTTTTACATATAGTTGATGTATGCACAGAGATATTGGACTGTGCCAATGATTTCTGTAAGTCTTTTGCAGACACTCTAGGGTTCTTTTTTTTACCTCTGAGTATTCTGCGCTGTACTCCTGGTGTCATCTTTGGTGGACGGACACTCCTTGGGAGAGAAGCAACAGTGCCAAACTGTCGATTAATGAACATCCAGACTTTTAGAGATGGTTTTGTATCCTTTCCCAGCGTTATACAATATTTACAATCCTTGATCGCAGGTCTTCAGACAGCTCTTTTGACCGAGCCATGATGCACATCAGACAATGCTTCTCATCAAGACAATTCTTCCCAGGTGTGTGATTTATAGTGGACTGGGCAGCTTTTAACCACTCGTCAGTGATTGCCACACACCTGACTTAAATTCTTTGGTAAAAATTGGTTTCAATTGCTCTTTCAGTCTCCTTAAGCAGACGGTTCACTTACTTACCCCCCCCCCCCCCCTTTCTGTCATTGTTTGCATGCTATCCTCATTAAAATAGGAAAACTTATAAATGGTTGGGTGGTTTTAATTAAAGCAGACAATGTTTTTACATCTGTGTGATTTTGACAAAGATCAGATCACGTTTGATGGTGATTTTATACAGAAATGTTTGAAATACCAAAAGGTTCAGATACTTTTTTATACCACTGTACATAGTTAATTGTGATTATGTTGTATTGTGTGAGCTGCATATGAGGTTAAGCAGCACCATTTAAATGGATATAGTTATTTATGTTGTGTGAGCAACGTAAGAGGTTATGCAGCACCTCTTGAAACACAGACTAGAACCTCTCTCTTTAAGCAGCTTCTTCATCATGTTTTTCTGGTTCTATAGTTTCCAGCAGAGTTCACTACATTTCTCACAGTTTAATTAACGTTAACAGTAGAAAACACAAAAGGATGGACAATTCTCTCTAAGCAGCTTCCTACTCGAGTTTTGCAGTTTAGCAATTTCATACAGTTTAATGTTATTCTAACTGATGCAGGTTGGACTTTAGGGAGCAAAGATAGTGGTGTGTTTACCCCCTCCACAACATTGATGTCTTTTACATTACTTACAGTTGCTGCTGCTGGCCGAATAAAACTTCTAATATCCCTCCTCTTCGAAGGGGGCGGACGAGGCGGCATGTTGTTGACATGAATCAGGGCTGTCTTGGTGTGCATGTGCGCGTGTGTGTGTGTGTGTGTGTGGGGGGGTCAAATCATCAGCCAATCAAACGTGCTTTTGAGGGGGGGGGGGGGGGGGGGGAATGGACCGTCACATTCAGCAAGTCAGAAGGGGTCAATGTAAGTCTGAATATATAGAAATGAGTTCACTTAATAATGGTAGGGTTAATTCTATCCTTACGACATTTAGGAAGAAAATCTAAATCGCCTATATACAGTAACTGAACTCATAATATAATGCAAATAAGGTTGCTTAAAAGTTGGTGGCGACAGTTGGAGCTGAAAAGTTGGTCGTGTTATGTCCCTACCGTCCCTATGCTAACCTACGCCCTTGGTTACAACCTATTCTTAAGTTCTTCGAGTTTGTTTTCAAATGTGGGTAGCTTTCAATAACTCGTTTTCTGCCATTGTTAGTCATACACGTCCAATTCATTATGACTGGGAGGTGCTGTCAGCTAATTCCAGAGTCCGAGTCATAATGTATTGAACATCTATCGTTGTCAATGGCAGTGATTCGTTGGGTTTCAATGTCAGCCGTCCCAAATCAAATGGACTGGACAACTATGAGTTAATTTAGGAGTTTCCACTGCACATTTATCTATAATGGCTAATGATGAGGTCTGTCAAAATGGGACCTTATGCGATTGTGCAGGTCTGCCCCTCGTCGAAATGCTAGCTGTTACGACCATCCCCATGCTGCTGCCCTTCTGGATCTGCGCAGTAGACTGCGCCGAGAACCGAACGGAGGTGGAAACAGTCTCTGGCACTGTTGTGCTGAAGGAGGGAACCAGTATGCTGATCGAGTGTAACGTGACTGGTGTCCGCGGTGACGTCAGATGGTACGGCCCCGGTGGACGACTGCTGTTCGAGGAACCGAGTAGGTAGAACTAGTGATGTACTGATGACCACACTATCCGAGACTAAGACTTGGGTGAGACCAAAACTCTTCAAAGGAAGATGATATTATGATTTTGAGGATTCAAGACCGAGATGGGACCAAGACTAATTTAAATCCATTCTATAAATCAATTATACATACTGTATGTATATATTAGAGCTGAAACGAATACTCGAGCAACTCGAGTAACTCGAGTTTAAAAACTGGTCCGAGTAATTTTATTCACCTCGAGGAATCGTTTAATTTTGCCAGCTCTAAGCATAACGTTTTGCCCGGACTACTTTTAATGCGGAACAACGCGCTGGCATCACGTGCATAGAGAAAGAAGCAATAAAAAAAATACCTTACCACAGCAGACAGCCACTACAAACTACTCCGACGTTGCTAAAAACTACGACCGCATGATGCTACGGTAGTAGCAGGTAGCGTCTGAGGGGTCTCATAGATATCACATCTATGTAGAACTAGATGCGAAATAACAGACTGGGCAGTGTTAGTAAACAGCCGCATCTTAAAGCAGTAGACTTCTCAGCGATAATAAATAAGATGTCGCTCGCTGTCACTCGCTCACGTAACGTTAGCCCTCCGGAGGGCTAGGTTTCTTTGGAGGTAGATTTGTCTTTATTATTCAATCACAAAAAAAAAGTCGCTTCAATCAAAATATATATTTTTAATTAAAAAAAAGTCACTTCAATCAAAAAAAAAAAAATGTGAATGCAAAAATAAATTTGAAACTAAAAAAGAATGCAGTTGAAAACTATATGATTTTTTTTCTTTTCTTTTTTTATTGAAATAATGTAGTTTTGCATTCGGGCCACATTTTGGCTTGGACATTTGTGTCTTTATTATTTAATCAAAAAAATAAGTTGCTTGAAACAAAAAAAAAGATTTTCAAAAGAAAAATCAATTCAATCAAAAATAAAAAAATTTCAATCATAGAAAAAAAGTTTTTGAATGCGAAAAAATATTTGAGACTCAGAAATTTGCATTTGAAGACTTAATTTTCTTTGATTGAAGCAATCCTTTTTTTGTTTGGGCCGTATTATGGGTAGGACATTTGTATCTAAATCATTCAATCCCAGAAAAAGTTGCTTCAATCAAAAAAACTATTTTCAATCAAAGAAAAAATCATTTGCAAAAATAAAATTGCCCTTCCCCCAAAAAATATTTTTTTTTTAAATTTGAAAATATATATATTTTTTAATTTGAAATATATATACTAGTATTTTTTTTTTTTTATTGAAGTGTCACTTTTTTTGGAGAGCATAAACATTTGAACTCATTTTTTATTTGAAGTACTAAAAGTTTTGAACATATATATATATATATATATATTTTTTTTTTTAAGTAGAAAAAGTTTTGATTGAATCATTTTGACACAAAGATCCAACTTTGCCGCTACTTCCGAAATGTTTGAGTGACAGGTGATTACGCCAATAGCATAAAAGCATGATGAAACAAGAATAATGGCCACCAGGGCTCCAGGCAGCCATCGGACTCAGCTCGAGGAGTTCAAGCTGAAAATAGCGCACCTAAGGCGGATAACTTCGATGCGAGGCAGTGCTTTTATGATCCGAGAGTACATCTGATATGCAATTGTTGGCTGTTTTCAACAATGTACATCGAAACTAAAAACATTGATTGACTGAAAATGGTTCACTATTAGATGAAATGTCTTGTTTTCTCATGTATATTTATAATTGCTCTTTACCAAAAAAAAAAATGTTTTATCCGATTACTTGATTAACGGTAGAATTTTTAGTCGATTTCTCGATTACTAAAATATTCGATAGCTCCAGCCCTAGTACATATATATTAGGGATGTACAGAAAGCAAAAATTATTTGCCAAAACTCAAAACCGAATAATGGAAACACTTGGCCGAAAGGGTGAAAAATACACATGTATATAATAATTATTTTTTCTTTCTTTTTGTTATTATTTAATTTCTTTTTTTTTTATTTTTTATGCACTTTGACTTGGCATTGGTTCCACAACCCAGGAGGCTCAAGAATTTTAGTTTGATAGGTGCCAATTCTGAAATCTCATGGGAGGGTGCGTTCCGGGTATTCTGTCAGATTTTTCCCCCCATCAGAAATTGCAACTGACGGCAAGTTTTGGACACTCGAAAAAGGGTTCCCACGCCTCCAGTTGCTTAGTTAAATGAGATCTCGATGTATGTTTTTGTCAAACTGTAGTTCACAACAACAACAAAAAACTATTCCGTTTTCAGCGTAACTAGTAAAGCTCTATACAAGGCTAGACATGTGCCGATTACCGGTTTCAAGGTATACCGTGGTATGAAAACGTCAAAGTTTTCTGTCATACCCTCCCTACGGTATTAGCTATTGTTTATGTTCCTAAAATGCATGGAGAAATCCCTCGCTTGCAGCTGCAAGGCTCAACCCTCCCCTATTGGTTGTTGCTAAGTATCAGTGAGTCAGCTGTGCTACACGATGGCTGGAGGAGGTGAAACTCCTGAGCTTTTTCCCCCATCGAAGAAAACGAAATTGCTTGTATGGGAATACTTCGGTTACAAAAAAGTAACAGACGGCCGCGGGTTAGAGGAGGAGGGCCAACCGACATGTAAAACATGTTTTCGGAGGGTATCTGGCAAGGAAGCAATACCTCCAATATAATTTTGCATTTATACAAAATTAAAGGTTTGTAAATACTGTCATAAACCTTTCCCACTAGCTACAAGAGTTAACTCTAGCGTGTTTAGTGTGACTAGCGATGGTAAAACGTGGTGTTTTTTTCTCTCTGGCAACTATATGTGTTGAGAAAGAGTGTGTATAATATAAACATGATACGAATCATACATACACACTTTTTATGGAAAATTTTATTATTTTTGTTCTTATGGTAATAATGTTGAGCTGTGGCTGTGGATTTAAGCTCACCGAAAGGACTGCGTTTATTTAGATATTTTATTTAGAATATTTGTTTTTTTTAAAAATATTTTTAAAAATTCATATTAACTTAACATTATGCTTGTGTTCCAATTTGCTAATGTTTTGAAAAATAAACATTTTGTTGAATGGAATTTTTTTTTTTAAACCCAGATATCTCAAAACAACACATTTTAGAGCTGTAATTGCAATACTGTGATACTGTGAAACTGATATTTTGGCTTAAGTTTATCATACCGTCAGCATTTCATACTGGCACATGCTTATACAAGGCTATTACAATCGCTACTACTATCAAGAGCCAGGCGAGTGGGCCAAGTCCTAGCGGTGACGAAGCCAGCCGAGCGAAGTCGCTCCTAGCCGGATTAAACGGCGACAGGCAGACGGGGTATTGAAGTCACAGAAAAAACGTGTTTTATTTGTATACTGTTCCCTTGATTAAACTCCAAACTATTCACGCACGGGCTCAAATGCACTATACTCGATGTGACACCCAACATCAATGGAAAGCAACTTCAGAACGAGTGTGTAGTAGCTATGAAGCAAATTTATTTTCTTTTCTTTCATGTAATTTGATTATATTTCTTTGATACCTCAAAATACTTCTACTGCGTACACGTTGGCTGTGAGCCAGTAGTGTTAGCTCGCCATGTTTTGATTACATCATCACAAGATGACTAAGGTTCTTCACACGTTTCGATGGTAAACTTTCAGCCTTTTAACCGAAAACCAGAAATGTAATTTTAGCTGTTTTCGGCCAAATGTTTTCGGTCACATCGCTAACACATATTTGATATTTTTAGGGCTGTCAAAACTATCGCGTTAACGGGCGGTAATTAATTTTTTAAATTAATCACGTTAAAATATTTGACGCAATTAACGCACATGCCCCGCTCAAACAGATTAAAATGACACCACAGTGTCATGTCCACTTGTTACTTGTGTTTTTTGGTGTTTTGTCGCCCTCTGCTGGCGCTTGGGTGCGACTGATTATATGGGTTTCAGCACCATGAGCATTGTGTAATTATTGACATCAACAATGGCGAGCTACTAGTTTATTTTTTGATTGAAAATTTTACAAATTTTATTAAAACGAAAACATTAAGAGGGGTTTTACCGTCATTTCCCGAATATAAGGCACACCCGTGTATAATGCGCACCCCAAATTTACTTGTAAAATCTAGGGAAAATTATTGTACCCGTTTATAACGCGCACCCTAATTTTAGCACCAATAAATAGAAGAATACAAGAAAACAGAGCTCGTGTACAGATACAGAAATGTCATTTTACTGACTGGTGAAACACAGCACAAGCACATCACATTGGTAGTTCAAAACATTACCATAAACTGACAATATTTACGGTAATAATATGATTTGACAACTTCTCCAACTTACCAGAATCTAGGAGAAAACAAAACAGATGTGACTTTTCTTTTAAAGGCTGCTGTATAACTTGCTCGTTTCATCATGATGAATAAATGTTTCTTCCATGGATTGATACGGTAAAATTAAAGTGAGAACGTAAGTAGGAAATCCGTGAGAGCTCATCACTGTCAACACGACAGTAACAATAGGAACTATTGTTATTTGGGTTTGAGTTTCCTGAGGGACCGATATATTTGACGAACACAGGAAGTGTGTGTGCTTACGTTTGTTATGGTCTGAGTTGCGGAGCTGCAATAAACGTCGACTCAAATGAGTTCAAGAAACTAAATTCTGTGCTTTATGAAGAGTGAAAAAAGCAGAATTTAACACAGACGAAATCATTTGGCCGATTAGAATGAAGTATTACCGAAACAAAATGGTGACGTCACGTACCGTAATGGTCGGCAACGGATCGACCCATACGTTTCTTCAACACAACGTGGCCGTGTCAATAAAAAATAATCGGTTTATATATATATATACATATATATATATGTAATATATATATATTTGTGTCTCCATCCATGTACCCGTTTATAATGTGCACCATGATTTTACAATTTGATTTTGGGGGAAAAAAAGTGCGCGTTATATTCAGGAAATTACGGTAATATAAAATTTCTATAACTTGTACTAACATTTGTCTTTTAAGAACTACAAGTCTTTCTATCCATGGATCGCTTTAACAGAATGTTAAGGTTGATGCCATCTTGTTGATTTATTGCTATAATAAACAAATACAGTACTTATGTACAGTATATTGAATGTATATACTCTATCAGTCTTGTGTCTTATCTTTCCATACCAACAATAATTTACAGAAAAATATGGCATATTTTATAGATGGTTTGAATTGCGATTAATTACGATTAATTTTTAAGCTGTGATTAACTCGATTAAAATTTTTAATCGTTTGACAGCCCTAATATTTTTATAAACAACCACAGAAGGGAGTATTCTTAACTGGCCTGTGGCACATTAAAAATGTCTGAACAGGACAGATTAAAGATAAAAACTCATGTGTTATTTGTCTTCATAGGCGGAAAGTGGATTATCGAGGAAACAGGGCAACTCAACATTACCACTGTCTCCTTTGAGGACCGTGGTCGCTACATGTGCGTTTCAGACGGTGGCAACTACAGTGTCACTGTGCGCGTGGCCTACACCTACAGCGGCCTGGGTGTCTACTACATGGGCGTCTGCCTGGCTGCCTTTTCCGTGACATTGATCCTCAATTTAGCCCTGCTGGGCATGGTCCGCAGCCACCTGAAGAGGACGGAGTGCGCTGTCAACGAGTTCTTCCGCACAGAGGGTACTGAAAAACTCCAGCGGGCCCTAGAGATAGCCCGCCACATCCCCATCATCACATCGGCCAAGACGCAAGAGCTGGCCAAGGTGACACAGTACAAGACCAAGGAATTCGCGCGACACATGGAGGAGCTGGCGCGCAGCGTCCCTTTACCCCCGCTCTTACTCAACTGTCGCACCGGTGCCGAGGGGGAGGCCAACGCCGAGCCTACGGTGAGGGGGAGAGAGGTGTCCGACAGCGGTGCGGTTGCGGGACTGATGGCGGGGGAGGAACCAAAAAGCCAGGAAGCCCACGTGCAGGTGTGAAGATAAAGAGGTCCTCATCAGTCGACTTTGCTGAACTGGCCTTGGTGTCTTCACTTACAAGTTCAGTGAGCTGTGACCACGCTCATAATGCACAACACTCATACCTCAAATCATCTTAAGAAATGCATCCCAGCAAGCAGAGTAGCACTCTACATTTGTGGGCATTTTGATTGATTGATTGATTGATTGATTGATTGATTGATTGATTGATTGATTGATTGATTATCTCGAAAACATTTATCTCGAAAACATACATCCCATATGGCTATACAAGAAAACAATTTTGAAAAGGAGTAGGAAGAAGTAAAAAAAAATTTATATGGCGGAAAACACTCAGGTGACTTGAAGTTCTGCTCTCAGACCCCCAATTTGGCAAATTTTCCAAATTGTCCTATATGCATGTGTGATACATCATGGAAAGCTTAAAAACTCAATTTTCTGGGGGAAGAAAAATTTTGAACAGGAGGGCATTTTAAAAAAAAAAAAAAAAAAAATTTTTTTTTGAAACAGCAAAACCACAGGTGGAGTTTGACCTTTGGGGCAGAGGGGGGTCACAACATGTTGGTGACCCTGAAACGCAGTGTCAGCAATAAAATTAATTTACAAGAATATTTATAATAATAAGTTGGCAATGAGGATTATTTGTTTCCCATCATTCTTGAGAGGAATTCTAAATCAGGCTGCTTAGGCATTACTTTTCACCAAGATCGTCAACCATTGAATATGGTATGCCCGCCGGTGTCGTGCCAATGTAGTTACCCCAGTCAAAAATTGTATCCCCTGGGCGGAGCCATATGGAACAAAACAAAGTTGCTTCAATCAAAATATATATTTTCAATTTTAAAAAAGTCGCTTCAATTAAAAAAAAAAAAAAAAAATTGCAAAAATAAATTTGAAAGCAAAAAAAATTGCATGTGAAAGCTATTTTTCTTTGAATTTTTGGGGGGGATTGAACCGACTTTTTTGATTGACGAAATGTTGATTTGTGTTTGGGCCACATTTTGGCTAGGATGTTTTTGTCTTTATTATTCAATCAAAAAATAGGTTGCTTAAAAAAATATATACTTTCAAAAAGAAAAATCACTTCAGTCAAAAAAAGAAGAAAATTCAATCATAGAAAATGTTTTTGAATGCGAAAAAATATTTGAGATTGAAAAATTTGCATTTGAACACTTAATTTTTCATTGAAAAAGTTTTATTTGATCGAAGCAATCCTTTTTGTGTTCGGGCCATATTATCGGTAGGACATTTGTGTCTAAATCATTCAATCCCCACAAAAGTTGCTTCAATCAAAAAAAAAATATTTTCAATCAAAGAAAAAAATCATTTGAAAAATAAAATTGCCCTCCCCTATTTTCTATTTTTTTTTGTGAAAAATTATATGCAAAGTAAAAGACCGTCTAAGGTGCTAGTCACATGATCTGTTCGAAAAATAGACCCATTATAAAAATGTATTTTGTTGTTCATTTAATTCATTTTTGTTGCAGTTTTATTGCTTTACAACTTTTATATATATAGGCAAGTCATTTTCATGCAATGACATTTTTCGTCCACCGGGGGCGGGGGGGAGGGGGGCTGGCCCCCCCTTAAAATCCGCTTATGAGCAAAACCCTAACTGGAGGCGAGAGCACGGAATTAAAGACGCCACGATTTTAACGAGGTATTATCGCGTACCTACCTCATTTCGATCCAAAAACTCCATGTAGCATGTATCTCTGAGTGTCAAGACACAGCTGTGAATGGCCACGGCCGAATTGTTTGGGAATTTTAAGGGTGAAAGATGGTAATATAACAAGGGTCGCGATGCAGAAATCGCAGACATCAAGGAGTGGTCAAGATCTTCATTTTCATATATTTACCCTTTTAAACATTTTTTTCCATTTTTTCTTTGTTTGGCGATTTGTTAAGCGATAGTTATTAGGTAGATATCCGGGACTTTTTTACAGACGCCGTTTTTTTCATTGTGACGTAATTTGTTTAAAAGTTTATAATATGCGAGTGAATAATTTTTTAAAGTCATTTTTTTAAAACTAAATATTAGACATCAATTAATGATTCTAAGCTAAAAATGACAGACATTTTGAATAATAAATATCATTAATTACCTTCGTTTCATGGCTGGGTCGAAACAAAAGCG
This sequence comes from Corythoichthys intestinalis, assembly GCF_030265065.1. Classification (NCBI taxonomy): domain Eukaryota; kingdom Metazoa; phylum Chordata; class Actinopteri; order Syngnathiformes; family Syngnathidae; genus Corythoichthys; species Corythoichthys intestinalis. The sequence goes on from NC_080412.1 coordinate 30,871,248, forward strand.
GTTGCACGACGTCTGTAAACGGGGGTTTTCAGGGTAAAACGGACAAATTAAAAATAGTTCGGGAGCTTAATGAGCCATGAATCTGCTATGGCAGCATCTAGACATATTGTTCTATCAAACACAACAGTTCTTTTGTCTTAAAAGACAGCAGTTTCTTTTAAAGAGGAGTGCAAGAGCAGAAACTGCTTTTTCAGTCTTGTCTGTGTTTTCCGCCATATATATAAATAAATATGTATCATGAATCCTATCCCTTTGTCCACTACATAATAATCAGCATGAATCAGACATAACAAATACAGTTCTCAACATTTCAATATGATTCACCAATTCTCGCATTTCCTAATGCCTCAAGAACAATGGTTGGCATCACTCAACATTTTCTCAACATAAATACATTCGTTTCTAAAAAAAGATCTTTATATTTTCTATTAAACACATTCAAATTAGCCCTTTTCTTTTGGTCCTCTAGGTAAGTTTATTCCACAAGTCCACTCCACACCACAAACTGAAGGACAAAAACTTTTTTTTGTTTTGTTGAACCGTGAAACTGCTTTTTAAAGTTTAAATCCCCTCTCAGATTATACCCTCGTCTATTTGAAAACAAAACTTGTATATTACCAGGTAATGCGTTTTTCCCTGCCCTAAACATGATTATGGCCTTTTTAAATTCGACCAAATCTAGAAATTTTAACTCCTTGGATTCCAAGAACAGTTTTTTTGGTATGTTCAAGGTATCCAGCCTTTTGCATTATTCTTATTGCGTTTTTGGGAAGTACCACAAGTGACTGTAAATTGCTGATATATATATTGCCCCAAACCTCCACACAGTAGCTGAGGTATGGCATTACTAATGAAGAGAACAAGATATGACGTGCTTTATAGTTTGAAAAGGGTTTAGTTTTTTTCAGTAGTCCAACAAACAGTCTTTGCCAGTTTTATTTTTATCATTTTTATATGTGACTTTGAGTTTTTTTTCCATATTTATTGATAATTTGTTTAGCCTGAACCAGTGATTCAGATATGTTCATTGTGTCATTACATCATGCATTAGATTCTTTAATTAATTTCCTGAGCATAGGATGTTGGTGTCATTTGCAAAGAGTATAAATTTAATTTTTTTAGATGTCATACATAGGTCATTGATAAACAGTGTAAAGAGTTTTGGACAGTACTCCAACTGTAATGTCCAATGATGATGATCTGTAATCACCAATCTGTACATAATGCCTTGTGGCTGACACTTTTTTTCTTAGAATTTCCACAGGTCCAATAGGAGTTTCATATAGTCATATCAAAGATGACTAACAAAGATCGTAAAAAAAAGTAAAATACATACATATGTAATTAAATAGTATTATGATAATTCAATGGGCATTGTGAAACGCATGAAACAGAGTTTGCAAGACTGTCTAACCTAAACTGCAAATATTTCAGTTCATTTTGCAAAGAAATAATATACAGGACATCCTCTCACATTTGCAGTTCATGACCTGCAAATTCACCTATTCACTTAATGATTAATTTACGTCTGTATTTTTTTAGATGCCAGTGGAAAAGGAATAAATGGTGCTTATTCAATAATTTTTTGGTTTTGGATTTTTGCTACAGTGATCCCTCTCTACTTCGCTCTTCAAACACCGCGCCCTCAGTCCATCGCAGATGTTTTTCCAATTAAACACTTTGAAACATTATGAAAAAAAGAGGGTAAAAATTAGCATAACTTTAGCTTGAAATATCTACGTAAAATGAACTGCCAGTTATTTTGCTTTTAACCAAGAATCTAGACTGTTTTTATTCATATCTATAGAAATTCTAGGATTTAGGCATTTATTTACATGAACTTTCAACTTAAAAATCTGTTTTGTGATGGCCGCCATGTTGTATCCATAAACAATAGCGTAACTTTAGCTTGAAATATTTACGTAAAATGAATGATGACTGCCCTTTTTTTGTTGTTGCTTTTAACCAAGAATCTAGACTGTTTTATGTTCATATCTATAGAAAATCCAGGATGTACACACTTATTTACAAGAATTTTCAGCTTAAAAAACTTTTTGTGATGGCCGCCATGTTGTATCCATACACAATAGCTTTACATTCAAATAATAGTTATTTTCGGCCAACTGCCCGTTTTTGGGCAAACTTTTTTTTCGTAATTTAGACATTTCTGCATCCATACAAAAAGAAAAAAAATCGCATTTTACGTGTTTTATTTTATGTAACATTTCAATCTAAAAAGGACGAGGGCCAGTTAGCCGGCAAGACGTGCTGAGGCAATAGTAACATGGGAATTAAAACTAAAGAAGTCGTGATTGTATATAGAGAAATGCAAATTTTCCTTTTGTTGAGTAAAATTAGGATGATTCTGCATGCTTTCCTTAAGTATTAAGTTATGATGTGAAAATTGAGTGATTTATTAGCTGTTCAAAACTTGCACTAAATCAAAAAACCTAAGTCGTTCTTTTGGGCAAAAACTTATATGTTAAATATTGCTATTGATCCTGAAAATATAGGTGATTATCTCTGTATTTGTTGATTTTGTGCATCTAGCATAAAATTTGAGAATTTTATAGCCATTTTAAGTTTTGTTATACTTATATGATAAAATAATCAGGATTTAATTAGGGAACAACTTTGAACTTTGTGATGTCGTTGCTCATGGAGAATCATATACGTATGCCTAAGGGTGGTGCCTGTTTTGGTTTTAGGTCACTAGCGGCTTTGGTTTTGAAAATACTTGAATTTTAAGTTCTTAAAATAGGCCCCCTGTGGATCGGACTCCAGCCCCGTGTCCCGTCAACTAATAGTGAAGTCTATGAGAGGTCCCATACAATCACGTACGGCCTCTCACTCTCCCACCTGATACTTTTCTTTCTCACCAGGCAGCTGCAGCTGGTTAAACATAAGGATGAATGACAAGGGAGCTGCTTTGAACTTGCTAGAGAATCTTGAGAGTGCTTCCTTTCAATGGTGCCGACTCATTTAACTTGTTAAACATTGGCTGTAGTGTGCTATGGCAACTCATTGCGTTGGTTGTGTGCTGTTTTGAGCAGCTTTAGTTGATATGAGAGGACTCGCTCAATGAAGGATTTAATAAAGAAATATTTTGGGGGGAAATAAAGGGTTAAAAACATGTTTTACTGTAGCCTATATGTATCTCTTTCTACTGAACACACACACACACAAAAAAAAACTTTTTCTTTTAATGCAAATAAGCTATATCTCTACTTCGCGGATTTGGCAACTGCGAAAAACGAGGAATCACTGTATTCGCGATCTGGTGGTCCCTTTCTCCTGTGATTTTCCTGTTCTTTCCACTGTATGTAAATGCCTATTAGTATTGTGTTGTGCTCTGTGTGGGCATGTTATCACTTGTGCTCAGATCTATTTAAGTTTTAAATTGTTTCGAAATGATTGTGATGTCATTATTCAGTTGAGAGTGGGTTTCATAGTGTGTGAAAATTAAGCAAGTGGATTTAATGCATAAATTGACAAATTGGTTTGATTAAATAAAAAAAAGTCATTGGCACTATCTCTCCTGGCCCAGTTTTATTTAATTGAACGTATACAGCAATATTCTCAAAAACACAATGTTTCCTAAAATACCGGTACTTGATTTTTTAATATTCTTAGAACAGATATATACTGTATGACCAAAGAAAATGTTGTAAAAGGAATTAAAAAAATTAATATAAGTTAATATACACGCATTTAAAAAAAATAATAATAATAACTTGAACATAAAAAATAATTTCAGATAAACAGAAATCATAAGTTTTGCAGTAGTAATAAATGGAAATGCTGATCGATATTTTTTATAAAATTAAATGTTCGATACAAACTATATATTTTCAGAAATATTGCATAGTACATTGTCAACTAAAGGTAAAAGTCCTGTCATTTCTAATAGACCACAAAGGGGAGCTGTGCCTTTTTGTACCGGAAAGAGCCTGGAGTCGTTTTGGTTAGCACGCCTACTGTGTCGTAATTTACATTCATTCTATTGTATCTTGCATTTAGCATGTTTCAGGTAGTGCATTATGCAAAAAGCAAATGCACTCCCCTTTATTTAAAGCCTTTGAAAGTGAGCATGAGGAACGAACATACTGCACGACTCGAGTACCCCTGTTCTGTGCAATGCGTTGTCAAGGTAAAAAATGTTGTTCGCTCTAAAATTGCACGTTCAATGTTCTTAGTGGAAATTGAGTTTTCAAGTTGACACGATTTGCGAAAAGGTGGCGTTCCCATACCGGGAGTCGAACCCGGGCCGCCTGGGTGAAAACCAGGAATCCTAACCGCTAGACCATATGGGACCTGCATAAATTGACGAAACTGTGGTTTATATTCGGTGCAATTTTGGTTAAGAAAAAAACTAATGTTATGCCAAAGGTGCGGGGTGTTTTCTGTGCAAATGAAGAAAAAACATTTTAATTGTATACAATTGTACAAACTGCAAATGAGCAAATTAATATAGTTTGTTTGATTGTTGTAGTTCTAAAACTGTTTTTAAGCCATATTAGGTCAAATGTTAAGCTAACCGAGCTCAATTGTTCAAGAAAACACCCCGAACAGCCCTAAAGTAGAGACTTGGAAGTAAGTTTCACATTGGGCACAGTACAATTTAAAGTATTTTGTCAGTTAGTGAATTATAAAATTGTGCTAACCTTGCAGAAAATATCCACTTTGGATTGAAGAAGAGAAAAGTTGATGTTATCTAGAATAGAATAAAAAGAACACGTAAATTCTTTTTATTCTCTTAAATGAACAGGATAAATGACACACAATTCAGGAATAAAAAAGAACGCAATCAGTTAAGCTAAGTATTTAGTCATTAATGAACAATTCATAGCAGGATCCATGTTCCTAGTGTGCCCCAAGGTGCCCCCCAGAAGATTCCGTCTTGACCTCTGAGGCATACCCTTTTTGGTATTTTAAAATGTGAATATTGGCAGGTTGATGCCAGCTGACATGTTAACACTTTATGTGGCTCACAAGAAAGTGGAAAGTTACTAGGCGTCTGTTGTATGTAGTTATCTGCTTACAATAGGGTGACCAAACGTCCTCTTTTGCCCGGACATGTCCTCTTATTACGTGCCCTCTGGAGGGTCAGGCCGGGTTTCATAAAGTCATCGTCCGATTTTTATGATTTTTCACGGGACCAATTTGAAGAGAATCCCTCCGGCCGCTAGGGGGCAGCGCCTCCCTGCGTTGACAAGGCTCCTACTAGTAGGGGCGGGAGAAGGAATAGATCTTCTTCTTTTTTGTTGGCAGTTTACCCTTTGTTTCATGGGGAATTACCACTATCTACTGACGGTTTGGCGAGAGATCATACTACAGTAAGGAGTTCAATAAGGAGTTCTAAAAGATGTGGCTCCATACACCTTTCTGTAAATTTATCTACTGTTAATGTCGATCACGTGCCTTCTGTTGTATATTGGGTTATATGTGTACACAGAGATGCAGTATATTGTATGAGTCTCGTAATTGTTCTGCGTTAGTTTATTTGGTTGAATGCTAGCATTACATTCTAAATACCAGTGTTTCTTATGAGTTTTTTTTAACGATAAATACGTTTACAATGGCAAATGTTGACTTCTGTTGGAGATTTATACTGGTGTAATCTGTAAAATCCCGTTTGGTGTCGCATCTTTGCGCTGCCGATGATTGTAAACTTTTATAGCAAAGTCTGATTTTGCCTCGACTCCCGTACTCGCAAACAGGGTAGCAATCAGTGAACTCAGTCGCGCTAGGCATTATGGGCAATGTAGTTTAGAACTGCTGCGTTTGGAAACATGTTTATTGTTTGCGTACAATCGAGAACTTTGAATGAGAATAAAAATTGAGTGGGAATAATAATTTGTCAACGACAATTGGCGTGATAGTAATTTAAAAAATTGTTGAGTTGGCACATAGCCTACTGTGTGTGTGTGTGTGTGTGTGTGTGTGTGTGTGTGTGTGTGTGTGTGTGTGTGTGTGTGTGTGTGTGTGTGTATTGACTGGACTACATTTCCATGGGTCTGCATTATACATATAGTTTTTAATCATTATTCGTTTTTTTTTTTTTTTTTTTTTTTTTTGAGTATTTTTTAGGGAAGAATAAAGCCTGTTGAGTAATAAAAAAAAAAAGTGGGTGATATAGGCATCTTTGAGTGCTCTTCGAGTAAAATTCAAGTATCTCGAGGTAGGGCCGAGTGTCCTCGTTTTTGGAAATCAAAATATGGTCACCCTAGCTTACAATAACCTTGGGAGAAAAATTTATTTCAGTCGCCCAGTGAATAACACATTATGGAAATGAATTGGCCAAGTAAAATGAACAATTGTGTGTTCCCTTGAGTCGTATAAACAAAGGGAAACATTTTCTGATTATCATTCAAGAAAACAATTTTCAGAAGTTAAAAATTTAGCACGGTTCTCAACTACTAGCACACCAAAAACAGTAATTTAGCCTAAATTACTGCTATCGGTGCGCTAGCGGGCGCAAAGAAATGTGGGTAATTGCTTTTGGCTGCCGCCAGGAGTTTTTAGTGGGGTGAATAATTGTTTTGATTGGTTAATGATGATAAAACATCTCCAAGATCGTGCATGTGATTTGCAGAATGAACTAGTTTTGGACAAAAAACACTGTAAACAGTACAGTTCAGTAAGTTAAAAGCTTGCCGGCCGCGGCTGCTGAACATCAGGTTGGAGAGCAGCCCCTCAAAATCACAATAACCTTGAGCCTCAGTGTTGTTGACTCACTCCAAAATAAATAGATAAATAAATAAAGAAAAGAAAATCCATCCTCCTTTCTTTCCCAGACCTGTCGTCTCCGGAGGCGAGCTTATCTAAATAGAATTGATCGGCCCCAGAGATCATTCATCACACCGGGCTCGGCAAGACGGAGAGAGGAAGGCCCGATTTGAAGGATTTGAATTTTTCCAGCAGATGTCACGGAGGTGAGCTACACACATCGATTGGAATGGAAATAGCTTCGCGTGTGTACGTTTGTCTGTGTACGTGGCGAGAAAGAAAACAATTTATGCAAATGAGCTGTTCATTACTTGAAATGACATTTATATGAACTCGTGTTTGTTCTGTTCTGTTTACTGTGTCGTCACGCTAACAGGAAAGCAAGAGATGAGAGCCAAAAGGACGACAGGCGAGGTGTTTGATGACATTTTCCTTTATTAGCTGCTGAGCAGCTGTGAGCATCTCAGTCCTCTGTCTTTGTGTGTTTGCGCTCCTAATTTGTTGGCCTGATCCCATATATGGTCCGATTTTCATCATGTTTTTGGCGCTGCAGGACAAACAACAGGGTTTCTCCTATCTTCCAAAGTCCAAGAAAGAATGATGAACAGCCCTCACAAACTTGATCTTTTTTTTTTTACCCTTAAAGGGCACTCGTTTAAAGGCACTATATGGAGTTTGTCACTTTTTTACTCGCGACTCCCACCTCCGGCCTAAATTGTAACTGTACTCCGTGCATGGCACGCATGCTTGTACGAGCATGAATATAATGCAACGAGCGTTTGGCCCATCAAATCAGCAACAGAAACACAAAACCATTTAGTAATAAGTCATAAGAGGGTTAAAAAAGTGATTTTGCCAAGCAAAGTATAGGCGAAGGAATGGAACTTTTTTGTTTTTAATTACTAAAAGTAGTCACTTGCTCTATGAAGGCTTAAAAGGCTTAAATGTCAGCTTATTATCTCTGTCTACTGTAGTGACCACTGTGCCTAAAGGGTTAATAATATTTGCGACTATATGAATTGCTTTAACCACCCACCACTGCTGTAGATTTCTACCAAATCCCCCCATTTACATCCCGTTTTAAACATCAAGGTGACAATAGATCAGCCATCGAGATTCCGTCCCTGGGTGGGACCATCAAATGACATGCCTGGCTTTTTCTGGGCATCTGGGTTAAAGATCGCCCGGTGGCGAACACTCAGACGGATTGACTGAATGGTAAAATGCATGATAAATATGCAGTAATGAAACTCATGAAATATTCATTGCCTTGCCTCCTCCTCCGCTTCCTCCTCCTACTGTGTGTTTTCTAACACAGGTGAGAAAAAAAAAAAACTCTTGGATGACACCAATGTAATAACTGTTACTATTCAAGCCTCCATGCAAATGGGGCTGGCATATCTGCTTGTATTTACATAATTCACTGTCAGAGAGCCAGTCTCTGTATGTTCAGGTTTGCCAAGGCCCAGAATGAGCTGTAGAATTCGGTCATATTTGGGTCACGGCTACGGGCCAGTAAAGCAGTTCCAGTACATGAACTACATGTTTGAATAATTTAGTTTGGCCAACTTTCAAAATTGTCCAATATGCATGTGTGATACATCCTTGGAAAGCTTAAAACCTCAACTTTCTGGGGGAAGACACATTTTGACCAGGAGGGCATTAAAATAAATAAATAAATAAACAGCAAAAACCCTATCTGCAGTTGAAAGCACTCGAGAGCAGAATTACAGACACCAGGATTTTAACGAGATATTATCGCACACTTACCTTGTTTCGATCCAAAAACTCCATGTAGCATATATCATGGAGTGTCAAGGCACAGATGTGAATGACCACAGCTGGATTTTTTGGGGATTTTGTGGGTGAAACATGATAATATAACAAGGGTCGCGATGAAGAAATTGCAGACATCAACGAGTGGTCGAGATTTTCTTTTTCATATACTGTATATTCCCTTTTAAATGTTTTTTTTTTTTTTTTTCCAATTTTTCTTTGTTTAGATCGATTATTTATCACTTTACATATCGGTGAAAATGCGACAGTAACAACAAAAATGCAATTAAGCGATAGTTATGAGGTAGATATCTGTGACTTTTTTACAGACACCGTTTTTTTCATTGTGATGTAATTTTTTAAAAAGTTCAAAATATGTGAGTGAATAATCTTTTAAAGTCTTTTTTTTTTTAAACGAAATATGAGACATTAATTAATGATTCAAAGCTAAAAATGACAGACATTTTGAATAATAAATATAATTAATTACCTTCGTTTTATGGCTGGGTTGAATCAAAAGCGGTTGCGCGACGTCTGTAAACGGGAGTTTCAGGGTAAAACGGACAAATTAAAAATAGTTTGGGGGCTTAATACGCCATGAATCTGCTATGGCAGCATATAGACATAATGTTCTGTCAAACACAACAGTTGTTTTGGCTTAAAATAAAGCAGTTTCTTTTAAAGAGGAGTGCAAGAGCAGAAACTGCTTTTTCAGTCTTGTCTGTGTTTTCCGCCATATACTAAAACCCTATGAATTCATATTTTATCATTAGAACATTAAATAATTAGAACCCTAACAAATAGTTTGAAAGTTAGTTTCACTTTATATAAATATATATATATATATATATATATATATATATATATATATATATGTATATATATATATATATATATATATATATATATATATATATTTTTTTTTTTTTTTAAAGAAATGAACCTTTGCGCAATAATTTTTATTGGCAGAAATCCCCGTTACAGTATTTTGGAATGTAACACCACAAACCTAGCCTATATTTCACTAGGTTTTTTTTTTTTTTTTTTTTTTTTTGGTTCATGTACTGTAATTTTTGAAACAATCATTCATAACACATTCGCAGTACCTAAAAAATAAAATAAAATAAAATAAAAAAGATCTTGTGGTGGTGATAGAATAGAAACCCTTTCTTTTCTTTATAGTACAGATACACCAAAATTAGATATCATGTAAAATTGCAGTACAAGAATAGCATGAGTCTAGACTGCTTTACAACAACTACCCGAATTTGAGGAAAATGCCACCCCCGTCGAAATGTATCCTGGCAAGGATGAAAGGAGCGTCTCATCTGTCTCACCGCCTTTTGTTTTAGTGGTTTGGCGCGGTTGTCTGCAAATGCTATCAATGTGTGTTTTCTCATTTGGCAGTAAACTCAACAGATTGATTCGGGAGCTTCTATAGATGGGAAAAATGGCAGAACACAGAATAGTACATGAATGAGCACTTTGGAACCCGCGTTCAAAGAACTTATTGAACCAAAATCTTATTTTCTTTATGGACTTGCGTGCTCTGGTTAAGATAAGATGCCATTTGTTCTTAAAGCAGGCTTCCAGGGGAGTAAAATAATCCAAAGCCAAGGTTTAAGATAGTCAAAATACCGTATTAGCCCGAATATAAGACGGCCCTGATTATAAGAGGACCCCCTCTTTTTCAAGACTCATGTTTGAAAAAAGACTTTTTGAGCACCAAATTAATTTTATACAAAAAATAATTACAGTGCATCCGAAACAAATTATTATAACAATATTTTAGAGAAAAAGCATGTTATTTTGCCTCATTCAAATCTTAATATCTGAACATTTAAATATGTAAACTAAAGTGCAATCACATTCGTAAATGAATGGCTTCTGGTTTTTGAAATGTAAATAAACCAATATATTGTGATAAGACAACAAAATTGCAATAACTGCATTAAACATCAAAGTGAAGTCTAACTGTAACTGTAGTCTTGAAACAAATCTGAATAAGGAAAAGCATTGCAATAACATAATGCAAACTGGTTAAACTAAAAAGAGTAGCTGAGATCTGTCATGACAGAACATTGCTTCAATGATATCTGGCGCCATCTAGCGTCGTGAATGGGGAGACTAGCTGAGATCTGTCATGACAGAACATCCCTTCAATGATATCTGGCGCCATCTAGCGTCGTGAATGGGTGTAATGTCTAGACCGCGAATATAAGACGACCCCCTCTTTTTCACTGTTATTTCAATGCAAAAAAACACCGTCCTATATTCGGGCCAATACGGTAATTTAGAAAATTATTTAAAATAATTGAAAAGTAAGGGTGTAATGGTACATGTATTTGTATTGAACCGTTTCGGTACGTGCTGCTCGGTTCGGAACGGTGGCGTACCGAACGAGTTTCTGACGTAATGTAACCCTTACTTTTCGAGGCTGTGAGTCAATCGGGTTACAGTTTCTTTGTGTAGATTATATTTACTCCGTCTTCTTTACTATAATGAGGACCAACACGGTAGGACAGTAACCCAGAAACGTCAACGGCGCGACAACGTGGCCGCCGCGAGAATGCAGTGAAACGCGGGCGTTAGAGTCAATCAGCCAATGCACACCAGTCGCAGTGCGGCCGAGTGTTAGATGCGTCCCACAAGCGGCTCAACCCGACGCACGCGAAAAGAATGAGTTTAATATTTGACGCAAGACGCGGCCCTCCTGCGTCAATACTACTACCGGTAGCTAGGATCGGGCCGGATTCACTCTTGTAAAAATACGGTGGATCCGGTCGATTTTCAAACTAATATGCAATCGTAACCTACTTTTTGAGTCCATCAGATCTCTTGAATGGTAGATCGGGGCACAGTTGACTTGTCTTTGTTGATTTACTGCTGTCTTCTCTGCTATAATAATAACCAACACGGCCCCATGTTCAATACAAAACCCTCCTACCACAACAAAACAAGTAGGAACTAATATTCACATAGGAACTAAAGTTATACAACATAAAATATACAATATAAATGAATACTACATCATATTTGTAAAAAATAAACACATAATAAAATAAATAATAGCCCATTTAAATAAAATAAATTGACATGAGCTAAAACACCTGTAATTAAATATAGGAATAATACACACATCCTGCTTACACAATTAAATTTATTAATTTCTGTGTGGCGTTTTAGCTTGAGAAAATCCACCAACAAAGCTTTTGAAAACCGTTCATAAGAAAAAAAAAAAAAGATTCATTGAGGCATTTCATTTGTAAAATACATGTTAAAATCTTTGTCATTGCGATTGCTTTTCTCTTTAGCACAGGACTTCTTTTTTCTTCTTTCTTTTAGAAAGAAAGCTGACCAATGCACGGGGTCTGAAAGGCAAATTGTTGTTGGATTATCTTTAAATACCCGCTACTTTTTGAGCAGAATTCGGGCTTTATATAGGCTAATGTTCCTATTGTTGAAAGCACACAGGTGTGTAATAAACAACTAGCACATTTATATTTTGCATTTTGTTTTCTTACTGTACCGGAAATTAACGGAACCGTGACCTCAAAACCGAGGTACGTACCGAACCGAGATTTTTGTGTACCGTTACACCCCTATTGAAAAGATATACAGTATAAGATGGTTGAATAAATGTAGAACTTAGAGACACAAAAGGCAGACAAAATAAATACAAATTCATAGCAATTGCTAAGCGTGCGTCATATTCTTGGTAATTGAGCAATCCCCTTTGATGCTCTTTTTTTTACCATTATACGTGTATGTCAGTATCTTTTGTAAAAGAACTGCAGGCGCATCTTTTGGAGACAATCAAGAGTGTGTAGAAATAGCTTTGATTAGGGAGTGTGTGTTTGTTTGACTGTATTTTTTTTTTTTTTTTTTTACGTCCACGTTGGATGTCGAACAGCAAGGACAGAATCTTTTCATGTTATTAAATTGCTTTTTTTTTTTTTTTTTTTTTTTTTTTTTTTTGCAAATCACCCAGTTACTGAAATTTCCTCCTGACAGCTCACTCCTTATTTTTTTTTCCATTTGAGAGTTGATTGCATGCTAGCTATTTCTATCTGTAAATCTGTGTTTTCCTTGAGTTATAAAGTGTGTTTTTGACTTCTTCCGAAGCAAAAATGCTCATGTACTTATGTGCTCCATATACAAATATAGCGCTGTAAAAACATATACAGATATAAGACATGAGTGACCACCAGTGTTCTTAATACCGGGGTCAGAGTATAACGGCGATACTGACGGCGTTACTAACGATGTTATTTTTGTCAGTAGTGAGTAATCTAATTAATTACTTTTCCCATCTTTGCAACACCATTACCGATACTAAGAATGTGAAGGCGCGCGTTACTGCAAAGGCGTACCGCACGTAACACGTCACCTTTGCTCATTAATAATCATGACGTTAGCAACTGTTGCTTGGCAAAGATGTGGAAGAACATACAAATGTTCAGTTAAAAAGATGGCTTGAGTGTCGTGGGCTGAAAAAGGCGGGAAAAAGGTCGACCTGCTCCAGATGTAGCTTTTTTATCGACACCTTCTTCTTGTGTGCATTGACTGACGCCACTGACAATGGCATTCTCCTGTTTCAACAAGCTATCCTTTAGCACCATATGCCCAGTATTTCTTATATATTATATCCTATGGTTGTCTTTCGTCTCTGGGTGTAATTTATATTGCTATTTTTGTGTAGCGATCGCAAATGCTACTCAGTGACAGCCAACGAACACAATTTTTTCATTAATGACAAATCTTAATTCTGTTATTTATTTACACTTCCCCCTTACTAAGGTTTTTTCTTTACAACAGAAATGGTAAAGCTGTTAAATATGGAGCCTACCTGTAGGCATGAACAGGCTTACTACAAAAAGACCAAGACTGTTGTGATATATAAATATTTTTTTAAATGTTTTTTCAGGTCATTCGTTGTCAGACAGAAGCGGCATGGCAAAACGCCACACTAAAAATATCAAAATCGCTTACCCCTTCGTGGCAGGCAATGGATCAGGATTGTCATCTGTCGGACCATGGCCCCCAACATAATGTTTACTGCATATGAAGGTGAATGGCTTCACGTTGCTGGCATTAAACTGGTCTTTTGGACGTCCGCACAAGTTGATCCATCGTTCTCATTATTTCCCTCTGAGTTGTTGGCTTCGGGAACGTATGAATAAAGAATCCTTCATATGTAGACGGTCGTTATGTCTAGAGTCGTTTGTACAAGTTCCATAGCAGCAGTGTTTACTCTGCATGTTAATTTTTGGAAAGATTATTGGCAAAAAACAAGCAGTAGTAGCATGGGTTGTATGGGAGCGCACTTCTATGTTGACTCCCTTCAGGATTACGATGATGACTTCAAGCAGCCTTGCGGTCTAAAAACAGCATTCGTGCGGTACGCTATTCAATCAGTTAATATAAACTGTTCCCTTCAAAACATTTGATGTGACAAGATGTTACAGAATGGATCATGTAATAAGGTGTAGAACATGAAAAGTAGTGCAACGTAATGTTTGCCGAGTAACTAATTACACTTACATTGAGGTAACTGCGTTACTAACTCAACTATTTTTTGGAAAAAAAATAATTTGTAACTGTAACGAATTACCTTTTTAAAGCAGGATTAACAACACTGGTGACCACTCATTTGTTTTTTTAAATACAAACAAAAACTTGAGATATGAATGATGTGTGGTGGCAGTGAACTCAACTCGCTTCACAACAAGTAGTAGTTTGGCAAATATTTGAACATTTTCCAAAACCAGTCTTAAAGTTGTTTAATGTTACAGCCACTTGAACTTAGAAAACGTTGAAAATAAAAACAGCCGCAAGGATAGTGTCTCTATCCTCTGGGGGAAAAAAACAACAACAAAAGAAAACCATTAAACTTGTTACTCAAGGTCCCACTATATCCAAAATACTTTTCGGAAGGCCAGTTTCCAATTTCTTCCTTTTTTCAAAATTCAACATGATTGTGGTTTATTCTTCGGGGTGGGGTGGGGGGTACGTTTTTCTTATTTGGAAACTTTAATCCTCAACATAAAAAAAAAAATTTTTTTTTTTTAAATCATTTTGTATTTCACTCTGTGTTTTCTCAATTAAACTACTGTGCGTACCTATTGAAATCAATCAAGTTGCTCAAGGTAGGCCTATTCTAATTCATCGGGGAAAAAAATGAAAACTCAAGTACAAGTAAAAAAAAAAAAAAAGTATTCGGTGAAACGAATTTTCAAGTAACGAGTAATGTAAGTCACTGCTTACAATGTCTGTTTTTTTGCCAGCAATGGTGTATTTTTTTCCTCAGCTAAACATCATCTATTTCAGTGATCCCCACCCACCGGGGCGGCGACTGGTACCGGCCCGTGACGCATTTACTACCGAGCCGCAGAGAATAATAAATCATTTGTTAACGACCACAATCTGGCCTGTGCCTCTAGACCAGTGTTTTTCAACCTTTTTTGAGTCACGGCACGTTTTTACATTCGAAAAAAAATGCCGCGGCACACCACACACCAAAAATGTTCCAAAGTTAAATTCTGTACAGTATATTTAATTATAAAATAATTTCTCAGTATGCATACTTACTCACACACAAAGTCGATATTCTTCAACAGCTCTCAGTCTTTCTCTGTTTTTATTATTATTACCTTTTTTATAGCAGTTAGGCTTGAAAAAGCTCAGAATTATCAGACAGGGCGACTTGAGTAATGTCTTTAACCGCATCAGGGCCGAGCATCTCGCAGACAATGGCTTTGCAGGCAGGTAGTATTAATGTCTCTGTCACAGTGTGGGACTTTTTGGAGTTAGCAACAAGTTCAGCCACAAGCTAATTGGCTTTGAGGGCTTTCTCATTTACCTTTGTAGTTTTTTTTTTTTTAAAAAGTTGCCTGTTTATCTGTGTTTTCACGAAGGCGAACAAAATAGTCCATCGACTTGTTTTGATGCGACGGGTGTTTCGTTTGAAAATAACATTTAAACTTCCTTGGCACCATGGCGCTGTTGTATAGCTGCTCGTGTCGCTTTCAAGAACTGCTCGGATTTTTAGCCATTAGCCCCCTTGCTGTCCTCAACAATATGTTGGAATAAAACACAGGGGAGGATTGACGGTCGTCACCTATGGATAAAATAGAAAGGACACTTTCGAGTATATCGACACATGACGAGTCTAACCAAATGATGTGCAGTAGACGTGCTGGTGTCCGCATTGTCGCGGACAGCAAGGTCGCTGATGGCTAGAAATCCGAGCAGTTCTTGAACGCGACACGAGCGATACCACGCTTATCTGCACACGACCGAGAATGTTCTACCTACTCCTCCCTTCCTTGCTACTGCAACTCCAGCCTACGACGTTAAATATCTCTCACGGCACACCAGTGTGCCGCGGTACACTGGTTGAAAAACACTGCTCTAGACACATCAATATGCCTGTCTACTCTATGGACTAATTCGAGTAGAGATTTGTGTACGTCACCCTCTAGTGGTTGGCCAGCATTACTGCCGTATTTGGAAAACTATCAGCCCAACGTCAGTCAATGTAAACAGTAACTTTAGCTGCTGTCCGCTCTGTGCTGCGAGCAGTGACGTCTTTGGACAGCTGTGTTACGGGGAAAAGGCCACCTCTGAGCAAGAAGAGGAGTCACCGAACAAGGTCCATTCTGTGTAAAATGTTGCTAAAAGCTAGCAAACGAGGCAACAAAAGCGAAAGCACTGAGGGCATCATACCTCATGGCAAACTACTGCTAAAGCCAAGAAACCTTTCACGATTGGAGAAGAACTCATAATGCCTGCGACCAAAGATATTTGCCTACAAGTTTTAGGAGAGGCCGCTGCTATAAAAGGTTGATTCAGCGTATGTTAAGTTACATTTTCCCTGCAATTAATGTTCGTTTTTGGCCCCGTTGTGTTATTATATTATATTATATTATATTATATTATATTATATTATATTATATTATATTATATTATATTATATTATATTATATTATATTATATTATATTATATTTAGGGCTGTCAAAATTATCGCGTTAACGGGCGTTAATTAATTTTTTTGATTAATCACGTTAAAATATTTGACGCAATTAACGCATGCACTAACTGACCCGCTCGCCGATTGCCTCAAACAGATTACAATGAGGCCGTTTATGGACATTAAGAGTGAAGAGAATGCCACCGGCCGCTTGGGGGCAGCGCTGTTCCATACTCATACTGTTATTTCTTCTAAACGTGGGAGAATTAGTAGTTGTGAGACGTTTATGCTGTATTCACAATGCAAATTGCTATTTGTGCTCCACACATATTTCAGTAAGTTTTCTTTCTTTTAGTGGCAATTATGTGTCTCTTGTTGTATTTTGGGTAAGATATGTACAGATATGTGTTATACAGTAAAGGCGAGTGGACACAGGCGTTCTTTGGACCGCGCCGTTTATTGGCATGAGCTTCTCCTTCACAACAAACATAAGTATCGTTTAGTGAAAGAACAACAAAAATAATATTCCTATCTCTCAAAAAAAGAAAAAAAATGTTCTTAAAAAGAAAAGCACTTCAGTCTATAGTAATGAGGCCCTATTCTGACACACAGTTAAACAACAATGCAAAATGAACTGGCATTCCATATCAAAATAGCTATGCAAAATACACGTAAAACTTAGACTTTGGTCACTCTATTTTTATTATTGTTATATTAACTCTACTTTTGATTGAAAATTTTACACATTTTATTAAAACAAAAACATGAAGAGGGGTTTTAATATAAAATTACTATAACTTGTAACTATAACACTTATCTTTTAAGAACTACAAGTCTTTCTATCCGTGGGTCACTTTAACAGAAAGAATGTTAATAATGGCATTTGTGGATTTATTGTTACAATAAACAAATACAGTACTTATGTACAGTATGTTGTATGTATATATCCGTCGTGTGTCTTATCTTTCCATTCCAACAATAATTTACAGAAAAATACGGCATATTTTAGAGATAGTTTGAATTGCGATTAATTGCGATTAATTACGTTTAATTAATTTTTAAGCTGTAATTAACTCGATTAAAAATTTTGATCGTTTGACAGCCCTAATTATATTATATTATATTATATTATATTATATTATATTATATTATATTATATTATATTATATTATTTACTGTCATTTTCTGCCATTGTCGGTCTGTGAATAAAAGGCCCGCATCACACCGGTCTGTGGTGCAAAAAAGGTTAGGGACCATTGATCTATATGAACTGTTATTATTATGCTGTACTATAACCTATTACATGAGCATATTAGACAAAAAAAAATACAATAATATTTGAATTCCGAGTCGAAAAATGAACAGAAATGAATCACCACCCGTCCGTCCTTTCTAGTGGAGAAACATATTTCCTACCATGAAATTAAAATGAACATATCTACATTTTTCCGTGGTCTATTGGTGCCAAAGATAAACTGAGAGAGAGGTTTTTGAGTAATGTTGACGGCATCGTCACTACGTAAAATAATTTTTTACGGTGCTTTAAAGACTTCAGGTGATTGAACAGGCCGGCATGAACCATAGACTTCACTTTAAGTTGGCGGGACACAGGGCTCGGGGCCGATCCATTGGGGGCCTATTTTCTAAAATTTACAATTCAAATACTTTCAGAACCAAAGCCGCTAGCGAGCTAAAACCCAAAACAGGCACCTCCCTTAGGCATATATGAGTCTCCATAAGTGGCGACATCAAAAATTCAAAGTCGTTCCCTAATAAAATCCCGATTATTTTTTTTTAATACAAGTATAACAAATTTTAAAAAGGCTATAAAATTGTCAAATTTTATGCCAGATGCTCAAAAAATAACCAAACGCAGAGATAATCACCTACATTTTCAGGATCAATAGCAATATTTGACATGTAAGTTTTTGTCCAAAATAGCAACTTTTTTTTTTGGTGCAAGTTTCCAACAGCTAATAAATCACTCAATTTTCACATGACAAATTTAATGCTTGAGGAAAGCTTGCAGAATCATCCTAATTTTACTCAACAAAAGCAAAATTTGCATTTTTCTATATACAATCACAACTTCTTTAGGTTGAATTCCGATGCTACTATTGCCTCAACACGGAGGCACGTCTTGCCAGCTATCTGGCCCTCGTTGTTTTTAGAATGAAATGTTACATGAAATAAAACACGTAAAATGAGATTTTTTTTCTTTTTGCATTGACGCAGAAATGTCTAAATTACACGTTTTTTTGCCCAAAAACGAGCAGTTGGCCGAAAATTACCTGATCATTTCAATGTAAAGTAATGCTAGTGTGTCATCATAAAATAAAGAGCTTTTTAAGTTGAAAATTCATGTAAATAAATGTGTACATCCCACAATCTATAGATATGAGCATAGAACAGTCTAAACTCTTGGTTAAAAGCAAAAAAAAAACAAAAAAACGGGCAGTTACCATTCATTTTACGTAAATATTTCGAGCTAAAATGACGCTATTGTGTAAATCCAATGTGGCGGCTTTTACAAAACAAAAAAACTTTTTAAGTTGAAAATGTCTTATACATAAATGCATACATCCCTGAATTTTTTAAATTTCTATAGCTATGAACATAGAACAGTCTAGATTCTTGGTTAAAAGCAAAAAAGAGGCAATTATCATTCAATTCATTTTACGTACTGTACATATTTCGAGCTAAAGTAACGCAAATTTCTTCCATGCATTTTTTTCACAACGTTTCTAAGTGATACATGGGGCTATTTTATATGATAATTACAGTGCTGGCCAAAAGTATTGGCCCCCTGCAAAAAAAATTTTTTTTTAAATTAATCATTATCTTTGTACACAAAACTCCAAAAAATGGGCCGGACAAAAGTATTGGCACCCTCAGCTTAACACTTGATAACACAACCTTTAGACAAAATAACTGCGAACAACAAGGGTGCCTTCTCCTAACTGCATTTTCAGTTCTCTCCACAGGTGTTCTATGGGATTCAGGTCTGGACTTATTGCTGGCCACTTTAGAAGCCTCCACTGCTTTCTCTCAAACCATTTTCTAGTGCTTTTTGGGTCATTGCCCTACTGGGAGACCAATTATCTCTGAGGGAGACCCAGCTTTCTCACACTGGGCCCTACATAATGCTGCAAAAATTGTTGGCATTCTTCACACTTCATAATGCCATACACACGGTCAAGCAGTCCAGTGCCGGAGGTAGCAAAGCAACCCCAAAACATCAGGGAACATCCGCCATGTCTGACTGTGGGGACCGTGTCCTTTTCTTTGAAGGCCTCATTTCCCCCCCCCAGTAAACTCTATGTTGATGCCCTCTCAAAAAACTCTCATCTGACCAGAGAACATTCTTACAAAACGTTTTTGGCTTTCTTGGGCAAGTTTTGGCAAACTCCAGCCTGGCTTTTTTTATGTCTGTTGGTCAGAAGTGAGGTCTTCCTGGGTATCCTACCATTGAGTCCCTTTTCATTCAGTCACTGACGGATAGCACGGGTTGACACTGTCCTACCCTCGGACTGCAGGACAGCTTGAACTTGTTTGGATGTTAGTCGAGGCTCTTTATCCACCAACCACACAATCTTTCGTTGAAATTTCTCGTCAATTTTTCTTTTCCGTCCTCATCTAGGGAGGTTAGCCACATTGCCATGGGCTTTGCACTTATTGATGACACTGCGCACTGTTAGACCAGAGGTTGCGCTAGACTTTTTCGTTGTCTGTCATTTTGACTGACAGTGTCATAAAAATCCGGTCATAATCTATTTTTACCTGTCACTTACATTTTTAAAATGATAATAATGACATATTCAATAGTATTTAGTTTTCATTCATTTTTAATTAATATTCTGTCCGAACAAGCTTAACAAGAGGCAAACAGACAGCGGAGTGCACCAATCAGCGACGGGCAGACGTGCCGTTAGCAAAGCGACGAGGGCAGGACGAGGGACTTGCGCGCGGAAGTAAACATACGAGGAGAGCGGAGTTTATTCAACATAGCTAGCGCGAGACAGACTGTTGTCAATGACACGTGTCGATGTGTTTTAGCTCATTTAAAACTGAATTTACCGCAGATTGGAACATATTCTCGGCTCTCCCGTTCGCCATCCGTGTTGCTGTAGAGACGACTTTCGGCGCACAAGAGTGACGTTGCTCGTGAAGAACACGTCGCGCAAATAAACAAATCTGATTTGTCGATTGATTTTGTACCTACTCGAGAGGCCGTTAATGGGCTGGGTCCCAGACTTTTCTCTCAGTGTTTGAAAAATACAGGGAGAACAGTCTCGCCGTGCCAGGCAAACACTCAGTTACCTTGACATTTTTCCAAGTAAGGCCAACGACGTCATGCATCAAGAGAGACAATAGCTAATTACTATGCTCACTCGCCACCCTGTGGTCTGGGGTGTGAATTGCAACCTGTCAAAATGACAGATGGACGTCAATTTTTTCCGTCACCGTTTTAAAAAACCGGTCAACGACGGAAAATATTAAGTTAACGCGACCCCTGCTGTAGACACATCAACATTCAGGTCTTTGGAGATGGGCTTTTAGCCTTGAGATTACCCCTGCTTCCTCACAATTTTTCTTCAGAAGTCCTCAGACAGTTCTTGGGTCTTTTTTCCTTTCTCCTTGCTCAATGTGGTACATACAAGGACACAGGACAGAGGTTGAGTCATCTTTAATCCATTTTAACTGGCTGCACGTGTGATTTAGTTATTGCCGCCACCTGTTATGTGCCACAGGTAAGTAACAGGGGCTGTTAATTATACAAATTAGAGAAGCATCAGATGATTATTTTAAAGGGTGCCAATACTCCATTTTTGGAGTTTTGTGTAAAATGATAATGATTTTGGTTTTTTTCCCCATTCTCTTTTGTGTTTTTTCATTGCAAGCAAAATCAGTGAATATATTACTACCAAAGATTTTGTAATTGCTATCATTTTCTGGGAGAAATTGAGCATTATCTGACAGAATTGCAGGGGTGCCAATACTTTTGGCCAGCACTGTAAATGTAACGCGATACTACCCACATCTCATTGAGATGCAGCTGTTTTCTAATTGAAGCTATTTCAAACACCTTCAACTTTTATTTATGTCAAATGAAGGACTTGTAAAAACTCAGATTGAGTTTTGTTTAGCCCCATGTTTTTGCATTTGAGTAATACATAAATAGATACATTAACAATGAGGAGCAATCACACGCATCACTTCACACTTTCTTTCTCAATTACAGAAACAAACCATTTTTTCTCCATCAGCAGCAAAAGAAAAACAACCGTAGCGTAGGAAAGCAAAAGAAGAAGCGACGTGATGGATGGCGCAGGCGAGGCGGCAAAAAGACTCCGAGGATCGACGACTTTTCAGGCTTTTTTTTCTCCAACAGCTCGCTGTTTGTTTCTCTTCCAGGTACTCGTCAGACGCGTGGGGCGAGACGCCGATGGCCATGATTTGAACATTAATCACATGAGCGACGTGGCACACTGGCGCAGCAGCACAGCAGGCCTCACACTCTTCTGGATGGCAGGTGGCGGCAAAAGTCTAGCAGGTGCCTCTTAGTACCTGAAATAAATGACACGCTAATTTTTTGGTTTCAATCACATGGGAGAGCTTTTTGGAAGGAATTTGACAGCTGCGGAAACTTTCTGTCGTATCTTTCAACACTTTGACTTTTTCACAGAATCCAGAGAAAATATAATATTGATGCATCTGGGTATGTGTTTGTATGTGCTGTGGTGGGAAAGTATTTATATATAGTGTATCACAAAAGTGAGTACACTCCTCGCATTTCTGCAGATATTTAAGTATTTCTTTTCATGGGACAACACTGACAAAATGACACCATTTCTGCAGATATTTAAGTATATCTTGTCATGGGACAACACTGACAAAATGACACCTTGACACAATGAAACTGTTTGTGTGCAGCTTACATAATAGAGTTCATTTATTTTCCCCTCAAAATAACTCAAAATATAACCATTAATATCTAAACCCTTGGCAACAAAATTGAGTACACCCCTTAGAAACTACATCCCTAAATGTCTAAATTCAGTACTGCTTGTCATTTTCATTTCCCCTCCAAAATGTCATGTGACTCATTAGTGTTACTAGGTCCAGGTGTGCATAGGGAGCAGGTGTGTTCAAATTTTGAGTGAAGTTCTCACACTCTCTCATACTGGTCACTGAAAGTTCCAACATTCAATTTTATTTGTATAGCCCTAAATCACAACAAGGATGTCTCAAAGGGCTTTGCAGAGGCAATGTGATACACAGTCAGAAACAGCAAATGAAGTAAACAAAGATGAATAAAGAAAGTTCAAGTCCTGGGCATCCCCCATCCTTAGACCCTCCATGTCGGCAAGGAAAAACTCCAAAAACTCCAAGCTCTATGGGAGAAAATGAGAAACCTTGGGGAGTACCACAGTCAGGAGAGAGCCACTCCCAGGACAGATAGACAGTATGCACCAGGACTGCTAATGGGAATTAGCAGACAGGGTTACAGTCTGTAAAGATGCAGTAGAGCAAAGGAACAAGATGAGGTCCATCTAGCCAGATGAGACGGGGGTGGCAACGAGGATGTCCATCCAGCCAGGGGACCGGATAGTCAGGAGGCTGCAGCTGAAAAATAGCCCCTCCCCAGAGGGGAGGGGGGAGAGGGGACACCGGGTGACTAGTGATGAAAAGACTAGTTAACTAGATATTAACATTGGAAAATAGAAATAAAGTAAGAAAAGTGGTAGGTAGAGTGAGAAAAAGGAGATAGAACTCAGTACTCTACTTCCCCCAGCATTATAGCTTCTAGTGCAGCTTAGACTGAACTGTGAGTCTAATCTGAATTCAACTAGCCTGACCATAAGCTTTGTCGAATAGGAACGTTTTTAATCTAATTTTAAATGTGCAGACTGTCTCGGCTCCTTTAATATTAGCTGGAAGCTGATTCCATAAAACAGGGGCTTGGTGTCTATGGTGTCTAAAGGCCCTAGCTCCGACAGTACTTTTAGAAACCCTGGGAACTACCAGTAGACCTGCATTCTGAGAGCGGAGTGTATTGTTGGGGCGGTATGGAACCAGAGCATCGGTGAGATAGGATGGCCCCAACCCATTAATGGTCTTAAATGTAAGAAGGAGGATTTTAAACATTCGCTGCTCAACCTTCGCCATGTACAGACGCACTCCTGAAGCACTCTCTTATCTTAACCGATGAGCGCTCAGGGCCAGCAAGCTCGACTCCCAGTATGGCTCCAAAGAATTTGAAACCTGGAGACTTGGATTGTTAGGGCTCCTTGATTACAGGCTGGAGACCAGACGGGGGGAAGCGACGACAGCTGCAAGCCATTAACATCAGCCGCCTACAAAAGCCTGATCGTCGTTGCCACTCGTCGCCAGACCAACTCTTTCGGCATTCCCGTCAGTCACGTCCAGCACTCAGGTATTTACCGACATATATACTCCCGGCTAATCTGACCTTTGTTCCGTCCCAGGAGTCCTCGTGCCTGCTCCCTAACCTGTACCGTTGCCTGAGATCACAACTACGCTTGCCAGCTAGCACCCAACGTGCACATGCGCTACTGTGACCATCTGCGCGCACCTGACAATAAAACTTGTGAATAATTACAGTCATCTCCCTTGTCTGCTTTGGGGTCCAATTCCCCAGCACAACCTAACATGGATGAAATAAAATCCTCCATACAGAAGTTGGAGGTCTCCTTGACTGGCTTGACTCAAAACCAGAATCAAGAAATCGTCAGAGAGCTCCATTTAATTCGCGCTGAAAACGAGAAACTCAAGCAGGCGATGAGGAGAGAGATGTTCGCATCAAGAGGCTGGAAATTTTGGCTGACGATCTCGACCAGTGCCAATGCGCAAATGAGCTCATCATTTCTGGATTACAACTGACGCCTGGCCCAGGGGACACAGTGGCGCAACTGGCAATTGCTAAGCTGAAAGAGTATGAATAAACATGGAACCGCTGGACATCCGTCGCTGCCTTCTGCTCCTATCTTGGGGGAGAGGACCAGCGACTGTGCTCATGAAGCTGGCAGACCACAAGACCAAGACTGCCCTGCTTAACCAGCGCTGCCACCTGATAGGGTCGAAGATTTTTTTGAATGACAATTTGACTCGCCGAAATGCCGAAATTGCAAGAAAAGCACGTCAACTCAAGAAAGCTGGGAAAATAGCCAACACCTGGGTCACGGATTGCAGGATCCTTGTCAAAACGCAAGATATAAAGATTAAAGCTATCATGAGTCTTGACCAACTGACTTCAATAGCTGGATAACTGTAAATACTACACAGCCGACCAGTATAACAACTCGTGGGTGTGGACGGTAAGCTGAAACTTATCAACGGCAGGAGTCTCTACAAGAATCTTGAACACATTAAGGATTATCTACTAAAGAAAACAAAGGCTCTGACTTTAATTTGCACGGATATAACATGACAAAAATGTATCAGACATCTAAGGGGGGGAGGGGGTGTTGCAATTATGATTGACAATCTCCTGGAATGGATTACAATTACAATTACAATTACAACTCCTAATCACCAATTGTAAAAACATAATTATCTGCTGTAGGGGTGTGAGAAAATATCAAAATGGTGATATTTTGTATCCCAAAAGGTTATTGATATGCTCCTGCCAAGAATCGAGATATCGTTTTAAAAATACATCAATGTCTAAAAAAAAATAAATAAATATGAACCAACAAGTTGCTACCAAAATCTTTCACCATAGTAGTGTCTCAGTTAACTCTAAAGCTGCAGTGAAGGTGCACGACGCCCAATCCATTTAGACTGGGAACGTTCGTTCATTCGAAACCAGAGCATTCACTGTCATTCTGTCCGATTTTCAGGGCATTTACAGGTCACTTGCTGTTCATTTTAGGGAATTTGCAGGTCATTTCCTATTGAGTTTGAGTCACTGCTATTCATTTGGGTGATTCCCAGGTCACTTTGTGTTCTGTAACTCAAAACAAACAGGAAGTGACCCATAAAATACTCCAAAATCAACAGGAAGTAACTGAAAATCAACAGGTAAATGACCTTAAATGGCCCAAAATTACCTCATTGCCTGGCATTGGCTGCCACTGACGGCTATAGACGTTCAATCCGTTTGAAGTGGGAGGGATGCCACCCTCCCAGTTCAAATGGATTGGACATCTACTAGTGATAAACTCATTCCAATTCACAGCAGAAGCTTGTTTTTTCTGTTTATTAGTTGTTTGTTGTAGAATATCCTACAGCGATATCCTGACCAATGTATCGAAAATAGTTGTATCACTTATCATCAGATCATCGTTATCGTGAACTTTGTATCACAAATCGTATCGTGAGGTACCAAAAGGTTCCCACTCCTACTATAACACATGACTGTGTTAAATGGTAAATGGAATTACACTTTAATGACACCTTTCCACCTTCAAGGTACTTTGACACTGTTTTCTCATTTACCTAATGATGACGCAGCATCAGGAGCAACGTGGGGTTGAATATCTTACTCAAGGATACTTATATGTGGTCACCAGGGCAGGGAATCGAACCACAGTTTTTAGGGAACGACTACTCTACCACAGAGCTACACTGCTCCATGTTGTGTTTGGAACAATAAAAGAAAAACCTAATTAAGAAGGCTCCAACTCGACTGGAAACTCAGTAATATGAACGGTACTAGTGGGAGGAAACAGCAGTAAATTCTCCAGCATGCAAAGAGCCAATTACCATGCATTTAATATTAATTGTTTACATGACAAGGAAAAATTCCCCAACACATATTTTAACCTGAATTCTATTGTATTTGTCTTAATCAAACAATGCATGCACGCAGAAATACATCATCTCTTGGTGTGTTTGATATGCTGTTCGTGTTTGTGGTCTTTGTTTTTGTTTTATTGTTTTTTTGCCATCAGTGGCGTGTGGGATGCCATCATGCAGAACAGCTGCTCAATCGAATTATCACCTGCTTAATCGGGCCTGCCTGCTGCTTTGTAGTTTTAGCAGCCACCCCGAGGTAAGCAATTCCCTGGAAAACAAACTTGTGCTCTGAAAGGAGTTTCACTTTTATGTCCTTGGAATCAATTTTTAGCATCAAGGCAGTCGCGTTGGCAGGAAAACAAATTTTTGGAGTGTCCTTCAAGGAATTCGTTTATGAGCAAGCTAGAATCCATTTTGATTAAACATCAATCAGCACATTCTCCCAATGCCACATCAATCAATGAAAAAGCAAAATGTTTTACATTTAAGAGTTCATTTCTTTGTCGGTGTATTCTTGTATTCTTTAAGTAGAGGTGAAAAACCATGTCGTCAGTGTAGTTGCTAAGTACGACAGTGTAGTAGAAAGTGTCGACTTGACTTGCCAACAACAGAAAAGAATAAGGACTTGCTTGAGACTAAATGACATTTGTTTGAAAATTACAAATATAAATTTGATTTCATGACCATGCTCATGACTCAAATCACTTGCATCTATGATAATCTTCGCTTTTGAATGAATGGAAGTGCTAATTAAGCTTCCTCAAAAAAATGTAATGAGAAACTTGCAATGAGTTTTAATACTAAGAGCAGAATACAGGTAGTCCCCGGGTTACAAACGCGGGTGATGTAACATGAATTTTCGCGTAAAAGCTGATTTATGCTTCTGTGTAGCGGTGACGGTGGACCTACGCCATTAACTCAGACCCGATTTACGACCCTACGACCAGACGTGCACCTCCAAAAAAAAACGTGAACGTCGAAGGACTGTGATTGGGACGCTCAGAAGGTTGTTTCCGGTTCAGCACAACAACACCGCCGTTTTCAAACATTTAAACATTTTCTGTGTCACCTACGCTCCAACCATAGACTTCATAATATATTGACAGGACACGGGCACGGGCCCGATTCATAGGGGGCCTATCTCCATCAAAGCTGACTGAGTGGAAACAGACAAAGAGCTTTTCATGTTGAAAATTCTCGTGACTAAATGCTTGAATCCCTGAATTTTTTATAGATATGAACGTAAAACAGTCTTGATTATCGGTTAAAAGCAAAAAATGGGCAGTTAGCATTTATTTTATGTAAATATATCAAATGTGATGCTAGTCTTTTTGCCAATGTGGTGCCGCCTTATCACAACAAAGAGCTTTTTACGATGAAAATTTTTGTGAACAAATGCTTAAATCCCTGAATTCTTTATAGATGTGATCGTTAAACAGTCTTGATTCTTGGTTAAAAGCAAAAAAACGGGCAGTTAGCATTTATTTTACATAAATATTGCAAAGTAGGACGCCATTGCTGTAGCGGCTAATTTCTGCCATTGATTTTTATCACAACGCTTCAAAATGCATGCATGGTACGAAAAATATAGTAATTACCTTGAATCCTTGAACAAATCACTCCTGAGACAATCCTTCCTGTTTGTATGCGAGAAAGCTTTTGTACTTTTTAACCTAAATCCGGCGTTAGATCGCTGCGTATGTGTGTTTGAGAATAACTCCTCTTGATTCTAGGTGTGGGCAGGCCCCCTACCCTAAGGCGGGGCGCAGTGTCAACGCCCTGTGTCCCGTCAATATATTACAAAGTCTGTGCTTTAACATTTGTAGTTTAATATTGATTAGCTGCAGCTGCAAATACACACGTTCCATCTCCGTTGCCACTGCTGTCAATGACCGGAGGAGAACTAAAGGAATTTGACAAGAGTCCCCCAAAACCAAGAAAAGATAAGCAACACCCCTATAGTGGCATGGCGGTGAATTACAGCGCAACGCGCTCCCTTGAAACAGAACTTCGAATGCGCTACGAATGAGGCTCTCGCAGGGCATTTTCAATCGTCTGAAGGACTATCACATGTCTGATGAGTTTCACGCATAACTAGGTCCAATTAGACACGCTCAAGTAAAAAAACTTGGTGTCAGGATTAGTGATAAGGCAGCATAGAATAGGGTGTCAACATACTCACACTCACAAGGGATTCACACAGATACTGGGTTCTACACTTCACATGGCTGATTTGTGTACACTCCAGCCCTCCAAGTCACTTATCTTTCTGACTCCCCACCCCTCCTCTTTCTCCTTGGTCATTAGGCCCCCCACATGGTGTCAACCGGAAATATAACTAGATAACGATAGCACCAACATATTCATAGCTAGTGTAGGCGTTCAATGTATTTCTTGTTGTTGTTTTTGCTTCTTCTGTCTCTCTCTCCTTCTCTCTTTTCTTCTGTCCCCCCCATTACCCCTTCATGTTCGCTTTCTCCAAAAAAAAGAGGCACGTTGAATGATCACAAAGGGAGTATGTCATGCTCTCATGTGATACATTAAAATTGTTCAGACCAATCGGACGCTCAGATTTCCATTCTCCGTGTCAATCAGCGGAACAAGACAGGTATAAAAAAAGAACTTCAAATGTGCAATGACGACGTCGAGTCGACGCCGTCACTCCGCCGTCACCGGAACATGGAAGAAAGAATCAGTTGGAACTAACCATTTAAGTACCCCTGAATACCCCTAAATCTCAAAATAACTATCCAAAAACCTGTATTATACAACATATTATTAAAATAAAGTTTAAAAAAATGGCGGGAAAATGGCGGACAAGACACTGTTACGTGACTTAAAAAAACGACGGGAGACAAAATGGCGGATGAAACTCCGGCGTCGTAAAGTCGAAATCATGTAAGTCAGGTACATCGTAACCCGGAGACTACCTGTTCTATAATACTGTCATTAAATTAAATTAATACACTTTTCACTTTTTTTCTACATGTCAAAAGTAATGGTCTGCTAGACGTTGTGAAGTTTGCTTCAACTGCTCATAACTCCCTAAACCTTGAAAGGAATCCACGGTTACAAAAGACTTGTAGTTCTTAAAAGATAAACGTTATTATGAGTTAAAATAATTTGATATTGAAACCCCTCTTGATGTTTTCGTTTTTATACAATTTGTAAAATTAGTTTAACTAGTAGGTTGGCATTGTTGACGTCGCAGGGCGGTGACGTCACATGGTTACGCTGCCGGACTTCCAGAGTGTGACTCCAGCAACATAAACATGTCATCCGTTCAATCCTTGTAATTTGAAGGCGAGAGGAACATTAATGAGCATGACAACACAGTAGATATTTCACAAAACGAGCAGCAAAGGAAAATGAACAGGAAAGACGGGATGAGAAGAGACGAGTAGGAAAAAAAGTGTTCTGCCAAAATGTACTACACCGGCGAAATGTCTACAAGAGGCGAATTTGACACCCAAAGTACTACCGTGAGCTTTCAGCTTGTTCTGTTCAGATCCATACAGACAGAACATACTAAAAATGCCTTAAAAAATTACTTAAACGTAGTAATATCAAATAAGGGTGGTTTGAATAAGCTACGTGAGTAATGTGGTGAACAGATCAACAATCCGCTTTAAAGCTACCACAAGAAAATACAATGCTTAAAAGTATGAGAGGGAAACACATGCAAAAAGTATTTTGAGGCAGTTGAAGTAGAATTGTAGTAACCTGGTAGTATTCGTCGAGTGACAGTGACAATCTATGTCATCACCCCGAGCGTCCATAAAAAATTGTGCCTTCTGTAGGTCAAAACACTTACTAAATATAGATTTATAAATCAATGGTAATATTTTATGTGTTTCTAATAACATAATTTAGTAAAAGAGAACAAATGTGGCTTATTAGAGCCTACAAGTCTTTAAGTCCGAGGTTCCCTTTAAGTTAAGTACTCGCAAGTCAAAGTACTGCTTTATTGTTTTATAAATGGACTTCAGAATAAACAAAACAATTACACAACACGTTTGCATTAATTCTCTGTCTCTGCAATTACGTCAAAACCATCCAGCAAAAAAGCAAGCCAACATTAATATTGTCTTTCATAACCAACATGTAATTACATTAAACCATTAAATATGTATGATGTGTGCTCACGGCACTGACAATAATAACAACAAGGACAGCAAAATATGAGCTTCATAATTGGTGTTCTTGTAAATTGTATTTAATAACACCTTGAAGGCTGGCCATGTGGTCGGCCAGTGATGAATAGCTGGCATTGTGTGATCTGCCGATAAAAAATGACAGCCGGCACTTTGGAGTTTGTATTAGTGCTGCACAGTCTTAATGAAAGACCAAAACTCAAAAAGACTGATGGTCATGATGCAAAAATGAAAATGTTCAAATGAAAAAGGTGGCAATGTAATTGCAAGCTGGGATTTAGCAGTAAACGTATTCCAAGGATAACGTTGAAATGTTACATGAATAGAGTTTAAAACCTTATGAAAAAGTCTGGAAATGATACCAAAACATAATTTTTCATATTTCTTCCCCTTAAAAGAATACAACGTCATTCATCATTACTTCCTTTTTTTTTTTTTTTTTTTTTTTTAATTATGAAAGTTGAGTTGATATGCTAATGAAATCTTGAAAAAAAAAAAAAAAATATATATATATATATATATATATATATATATATATAGACTATGCATCATAAAATATCAATTACGATTGAAAAATAGCCATCTTATGAGAATAAAGTTGTAATTTCCTGAAAAATAAATATTTACTTTTTCTTTTCCAGTGGACATTAATCACTCCAAGAATAAAGGAAAACATGTAAATATTGGTAAAATAATAACATTAGTATTGAATAGTGTTTAAAAACATTAAAAAAAAAAAAAAAAAAAAAAACTATGGCTTTTATATGCCAAAACATAATTTTACATATTTCTTCCCCGAAAACAATAAAACTTGATCATTACAATTTTGTTTTGTAAGTTTACTTTTTTACCCTAATAATAACAATTAGGTTTATAAGCTAATCAAATCTTTAAAGAAAAAATAAAAATCTATAATAAAACGAGAAGTATGGCCTGGCGTTGCTGAAATGGTAGATAAAATATACTTTCCTTAGAGATGCAGCTGTAATGTAGTAATAGTAAAATGAGATCATAAAAAGGTTCATGCACAATCGCTTTTGCATCACTATGTACAGCATTGTGGTGAGTGACATGGAGAAGTTTGAGAGAGACAGTTTTTATGTTTCACACTTGGTGCTTTTTTGCCCCATACACATCACGACCCCAAGAGACAGCCCCTTTATTGAACAGAAAACACCTGAACATAACAAGGGCAACCACCTATGAACCATTACGGGTGTAACACATAATAAATAACAGTTGCTACAATATGAATATCCAGCCGAAATGAATCCCTTTGTGATATTCTGGAAATTTTTACATTTTTTTATTAATCCAGCGTCTTGTTGTGGAATACTAAGAGCCAGCCACAACGTATTGTCACACCACATTTAAATGTGTACATGAAAGCTCAAAGTTTGAAAGCCAACTGTGACATTGCCATCTCAAGAGACCCAGGAAGCCGCAGTTGCCTCCGCATTCAGGGATTTTCCATGCAAATTTTCGTAGTTAAGAATTCATTTTCTGCACGAAAGGCCTAACGAGATCAAGCCCATCTAAGAACACTCCCAGAAACATAAAGTGCAACTGTGTAAAATTTTGTCGAAATCTGCCCACCCGCTTCAGAGTCCATCGGGAACGAACACACAGACACACACGCACAGACAAAGTTCGATAGATTTATATACAAGTATAGATATCAGTTAAGATTCAAGAAAATAGTAATCTAATGAGAATAAAGTTGCCATTTCCTTAAAATTAAATATTTGCAATTTTTTTCCTTTTCAGTGGACCATTAAAGCAACACTACGTAACTTTTCAGTTATGGTCGATTTTAGCGAAGCCGGTGCAGGACAAAAGTGATATTGTTTTGCCATAGGGAAGACTGCATTTCCCATGAGGACCAGCACAAACTCGCAAAGTCGGCCGCCTGGAAATTGATTAAACGACATTTCTGTTTTGAGCAGATGTGTAAAGGATGAATAGTAATAAGGTATTGAATCCAGTTGTGGCTGAACAATAGCATGCAGGGTGACCCAAAAAAAAAAGTTTACACTGCCATAATACAACTTAAATGCCATGTTTATTCATCTTAGAATTAGAATTTAATCACAAATTATACATTATTGTAAAGAACATGTACAGTACACTCTATTTTTCAATGTGTCCTCCCTTAAGTGTCACAACAGCCTCCAGGCGCCTGCGGAACGCTTCTTTATGTAGGATGCTGTCATCTTTTCCCAAGATCTAACAATGGACCTCTCCAAGGCTGCCACAGAAGTTTGTGGCTTCTTACAGGCATTGTCCTCCACAGTTGCCCATATGCTATAATCCAGGGGATTGAGATCTGGACTCTGGGGTGGCTTCATATCACCTTGTCAATCAACTTTTTTGTCCGCACAGATCGGCACTTCCAGACCCAGGTTTTCGTGAGGCTGTTCCAGTATCTTTCAGCTTCTTTTTAACTTTGTAGACTGCACATCTGGATATTCTCAGATTTGCTGCAATCTCAGTAGGTGTCAGACCGGCACGCAGCAATTCAGGTACAGCTAAAGTTTTCTTCATTTTCAGCAGAAGCACAGGAATTGTAGAGACGAGAGATTACCAGCTGCATTGAGTGACCTTAATGCATCACTTAAGCATGACAACCTATTTAGATATGTTTCAATGGCTTTTAAACAAGCAGTCAACTGAGTGTAAACTTTTTTTTGGGTCACCCTGTATGACGGTTAGCAACAGTATGGCTTAGTGTGGATAAATCCCCCCCACCCTACCCGACCTCGTCAGCGTTGACGAGTTCGGTTGGGGAAGGGGGATCGTCATACCAGCAAGTGAAAGCCGGGCCAGTGTTTATTCTGGAGTATCCTGGTAGCCTCCCTTTTTTTTTTCTCCTTGGACAAATTTTTTTTGTCTCTTGTTGCTCTGCCATCTTTTCAGAATTCGCGCGAAAGCGTTCGCATCGACTTCCGTCCTTATAATGAATGGGGAAAAGGGAAAGGTGACATATTTGTAGTTTTTTGCGTGCCAGGTTTCCTGCCACCCTCCTCGAAGTTACAGTAATTTTCGCACTGTAAGGCACGCCTGACTATACGCCGCCATCCACCAAATTTGACACGAAAACAAGCATTTGTTCATAGATAAGCCGCAACTGTTCTCACTGTATTATGGGAAATTTACACCAAAAGATATTAACTGGTAAGACTTTATTTGACAGCGGCATCATACGACTGTCATAAGACCAAATCAACCACGACGAAGCTTTGAACCAAATGACTGCAAAGCAGACTTGAAAACCTCTCACCTTTCGGCGAAATTTGCCGTTTTGAAGTAAAAAAGGGTCACCAACGTGAATTGTGTAGATCCGAAGAGAAATTTTCGGGAGAAGGCACGTGCTGTTTACCGGTTTCACGGTTTACCATGGGATGAAAACGTCGCGGTTTCAAAACCACTAAAATTTTCCGTCACGTACGGTACGGTATTCGCTATATTTCATGTGTCAGAAATGTAGCCAGAAGTGGCTTGGCGCGGCAGCGCTCACCCATTCCCCTGTTTGTTGCTGTGTGTGTCAGTGACGCTATTCCAGCGGACCCAAAAACAAACACAGGGTGTACTTTTCCTCAATGTATTGAGCTCTCAAATCGTGGTAACTGAAATATACAAAATGAATACATTTAAAACATTGCACAATAGTTTTTTTCCATGTGTGAGTAGCTTCAACAGGTTAGCACCATGAAAAAGTTCGCCAAAAACAAAACACACATTTTCCTTTCAAATTCAATATACTAACTAAAAACTTACAAAGACGAATGTTAGCCTAGGCTTAGATGGGAGAGCAACTTTGTTGAGGTTATAATCACAGCCGCTGAGTGAGAAACAAGTTTGAAGTGGAAAAGGGATAGCGTCAAATATCGCTAATAGCGACAGATGATCTTGCCCTAAGCACAAATTCATGTTCGCTGAACGAGGAGTGGTCTCACTCCCAATGTTTTTTTAGATGAATGTATTTGCCAGCATAATGAACTTGGTGAGTAATGGTTTCAGTCGTTTTCATATTTTGTGGTATAAGGAAGTAGTGCTGCAACGATTAATCGATTAACTCGAGTATTCGATTAGAAAAAATTATTCTAATTAAATTTTGTTGCTTCGAGTATTTGTTTAATTAAAGTGGCGTTCTAATGGTTTGTTTTGAAAGTGATGGCATCTAGTTTTATTGATTTGGGTGGATACACTGCCCTCTGGTCTGCCTCTTTTCACATGGCTGAATCCAAATGCTCGCATTAAGACCAACACCAAGTTTTTGTTTGAGCTAATGTTTTTAATGCATTCAGAATAGAGTTTATAGGTATATTTAGCCGTTTTGTTGTGGGAATATGTGTCTGAACCATTTGTTAAGAGCATTGTAAATAAACTTTTGCATTTTAGAACATTTAAGCTAGTTGACTTTTTCTATGTAAGTTAGCCAATTGTTCTTTTGTTGTACATAGATCCTCATTAAGTAAATAAATGAATAAATTATTCTGTTTGAAGCTCTGCTCAGGTATTTTAATTTTCATGCTCCTTATCCGATTACTCGATTATCCGAACTAACTAGTCCATGGATTAATCAACTACTAAAATATTCGATAGCTGCAGCCCAATAAGAAAGTTACTGCCGTTTGTTGCAGCTTGCGTTGAACACTGCCAGAACTAGCCAAATCTCCAGTGAATAAAATAGCTCCCGTTAAGTTAGAGTCAACCTTGTGTATTTAATGGAAATATAAAAGAAGAAACACAAGCTCCTTCCTAATACCGCTGCAATTGGTATTTCAGGGATGTGTGGCACCTTTTTTTTCAGTGCGACATTCGTGTGCAGTGTTGAACACCTACCGTAATTTCCCGAATATAACGCGCTTTTTTCCCCCAAAATCAACTTGTAAAATCATGGTGCGCATTATAAACGGGTACATGGATGTAGACAGAAATATATATATATATATTATATATGTATATATATATACAGTATATAAACCGATTTTTTTTATTGACACGGCCACGTTATGTTGAAGAAACGTATGCAGCGGTCCGTTGCTGACCATTATGGTACATGACGTCACTATTTTGTTTCGGTAATACTTCACTCTGATCGGCCGAATGATTTCGTCTGCGTTAAATTCTGCTTTTTTCACTCTTCATAAAGCACAGAATTTTGTTTCTTGAACTCATTTGAGTCAACGTTTATTGCAGCTCCGCAATTCGGACTATAACAAACGTAATAAGACTGATTAATTGTCTTATTAAGTTAATTGTGTAAAATATTTTAACGTGATTAATTAAAAAAATTACCGCGCGTTTACGCGATAATTTTGACAGCCCTAATATATATATATATTTCTGTCTCCATCCATGTACCCGTTTATAATGCGCACCATGATTTTACAAGTTGATTTTGGGGGAAAAAAGTGTGCGTTATATTCGGGAAATTACGATAACTACATTTAAGTATTTTCTTAAGGCATTTTTTAGTACGTTCTGCCTGTATGCATATCAACAAAACAAGTTGAGAGCGCACGGTAGTATTTTGGGTGTCAAATTCGCCTCATATAGACGTTTTGCCGATGTAGGACATTTTGGCAGAACGCCGGAACATTTTTCCTCCACACCCTTCTCACCTTTTTAGCCCTTGACTCATTTTCATGCCTGAAAGCTTCATTGCTTCAAGAAGCTTCATTTTGTCATTACTGCTCCCTTGGGAGAGACAGTCAACCTCTGCTGCCACCTGCTGCCAACACTGTTGTCGTCCAACATGCCTCCTAGCATACATTGAAGTGCAACAGATGTAAATAACGATTCATGTCCTGTGCTAATTATTTCTTCAGTTACTGCTCCAGTTGTTTCATTAGTTGCTAGTTATGGTATTTAGTAACACTTTATTTGACAGTGGCGCCATAAGACTGTCATTAGACAATCATAATTATGACATGACACTGTCATGAGCAATAATGAATGCTTATAACAGATGTCATTTAGTGTTATCCGGCAAATTATCTCAGTTTTGAATGCTAAATGGTAAATGGTGTTATACTTGTAAAGCGCTCTTCCACCTTTCAAGTGTCATATCATAATTATGATGACACTGTCAAATAAAGTGTTACCCATTAATCCAAAAAATTGACAAATAAGATGCACTGGACTATAACCAGGGGATTCAAAATGAAGGAAAAAAGTAGCGGTTTATAGTCCGAAAATTACGGTAATTAGTGCTGGTGAAAGTGATGCAGACCTCCTCAAGTTATAAAAGAGGTGTCATTCAACTCATTGTCAGTCGACATATCATCACAAATATTATATTTTATAAAGGTTGAAAAGTTACATAGTGTTGCTTTAATCACCCAGAGAATAAAGTAAAAATATGCAAATATTGGTACAATATTAACATTAGTATTGAATAAAGTAAAGAACGTTTAAAAAAAAAGTTTCAAGTTTGTGATGTATTTTGTTTTTCTTTCAATCTTGCAACTTTAACTTTCCTACTAAAGCTATTATTGGGGAAAAGCCATTCTTTTAACTACTATAGCAGAGAAAACAAGCATTGTAAAGAGATTTAATATAATGACAATGAAGCTAAAGTTTTACAGCGAAAAGTCATAATACTAAGCGAATTAAGTTACTACTGCAGGAATAAAAATTTAGGAGTGCAAGAAAATGTCTCATAAAGTGTGAAAATATGCAACTGGTAGTATAGCAACGTAGTCATTTCCCATGTGTGGTGGGGGAATCAGTTAATATGAAAAGCCTTTTCCCTGTGAAAAAAAATCAGCCTTCCTTCTTATATTTGGTAGAATCAATAACCTGCGAGACAGAAAGCTAATTCCGCAGCTTTTTCATTGAAATTATCGACTGCACACGCCATCTGTGTTTTATTAGACTCGGTGGAGCTGTTTGGACTGCTAATATGTAAATGAGGGAAGAAAGCATTGTCATGTGACATGTAGAAAAAAAATGGTAAATGGAAATGTACCAGCGCGAGCTGCTACGTGTGATCAGATAATAAAGCCTTGATGAAGCAGCATGTGGCTCATTGGCCAAGGTTTTATTTTTGTATGCTGTTCCAAGTTAGATTATCCTTGATTGTTCTTTCCAAGTAAAATCAAATTAGTACAGGTTTTTTTTCCACCTCGTTTAAAGCAACACTTGGTAGGTTTCAGTTTTGGTTGATTTTAGCAACGCCGGTAGATCAAAGCTGTTGTGTTTTGTCTTAACGAAGACTGCATTTCCATGAGGACCAACACACCCGCACTGTTGTAAAATCATCAATCAATCAGAACTCAATCTCCAGGTTGCAAGTAGATACATTAAACAACATTTCTGTTTCCAGCGGATGTGTGAAGGATGAAAAGTAATAAGTTAATGAATACAGTTGTGGCTAAACAATAGTATATGACGGTTAACAACCGTGTGGCTTCTTGTGGCTAACCACCCCACCCAAACTCATCAGCGCTAATGAGTTCAGTTGAAGGGGAGAGGGCAGTGAAAGCTGGTCCAAAGTTTATTCTGTATATCCTGGTAGCCTTCCTTTTTTTTTCCTCCGCAGACAAAACTTTTTCTCTCTTTTGTTGCTCTGCCATCTTTACAGAATTCGCGCGAAAGCTTACGCATCGACTTCCGTCTTTATAATGAATGGGGAAAGGGGGAAGTGACGTACGTGGTAAAGCAATCAGCACATTTGTAGTTCTTTTGTGTGGCAAGGTTCCTGCCACCTTCCTCAAAGTTAGTGTCAGTGAAAGTGATATCGACCCCCTCAAGATATAAAAGAGGTGTCATCCAACTAGTAGTGAGTCGACATATGATCACAAATGTTGTGAAAATACTTTATAAAGGTTGAAAGGTTACCGATTGTTGCTTTAATATAATCACAAAATCATGATTTAAACAAAAAAAAAGGGCTCAGTGTATACAGTGGTATGAAAAAGTATCTGAACCTTTTGGAATTTCTTAAATTTCTGCATAAAATCACCATCAAATGTGATCTGGTCTTTCTCAAAATCATACAGATGTAAAAACAATGTCTGCTTTCACTAAAACCACCCAAACATTTATAGGTTTCATATTTTTTAATGAGGAAGGCATGCAAACAATGTCAGAAGGGGGGGAAATAAGTAAGTGAACTCTCTGCCTAAGGAGACTTAAAGTGCAATTGAAACCAATTTTACCAAACAATTTAAGTCAGGTGTGTGCCAATTCACTGATGAGTGGATTAGTGGTGCCCACTATAAAACACACACCTGGTAAGAAGTGTCTTGATGAGAAGCATTGTCTGATGTGCATCATGGCTTGGTCAAATGAGCTGTCTGAAGACCTGGAATCAAGGATTGTTAAATTATATAAAGCTAGGAAAGAATACAAAACCATCTCTAAAAGTCTGGATGTTTGTCAATATACAGTCAGAGAAGTTGTCTACAAATGAAATTTGGCACTGATGCTTCTCTCCCAAGGAGTGGCGGTCCACCAAAGATGATGCCAAGAGTTCAACGCAGAATACTCAGAGAGTTAAAAAAGAACCACAGAGTGTCTGCTAAAGACTAACAGACATCCCTGGCACAGTCCAATACCTCTATGCACAAGTCAACTATATGTAAAACTACGGCCAAGAATGGTGTTAATGGGAGGACTCCACGGAGGAAGCCAATGCTGTCTAAAACAAAACATTGTTGCTCGTTTAATGTTTTCAAAAAGGCACTTGGACACTCCACAGAAGCTTTGTCAAAATATTTTGTGGACTGATGAAACCAAAGTTGAATTGTTTGGGAGTAACACACAGCGTCATGTCTGGAGAAAAAAAATTAACAGCTCACCAACATCAACACCTCAACCCCACAGTGAAACATGGTGGAGGGAGCATCATGATTTGGGGCTGTTTTCTGCAAATCATTAATGAAAAAAATGAATTCAAAAGTTTATCAGGATGTTTTGCAGGAAAACCTGAGGGCTTCTGTCAGACAGTTGAAGCTAAAAAGAGGATGGCTGCTGCAACAAGACAATGATCCCAAACACAGAAGTAAATCAACCTCAGAATAATTTCAGAAGAACAAAATACAAATTCTGGAGTGGCAAAGTCAAAGTCCAGACTTGAACCCCATTGAGATGCTGTGGCATGACCGAAAGACAGCGATTCATGCCAGACATCACAGGAATCTTACTGAACTACAGCAGTTTTTTGGAGAAGAATGGGCCAAGTTTATTTCTGATCGATGTGCCAGACTGATCTGCAGCTACAGGAAGCGTCTGGTTGAATTTATTGCGGCCAAAGGGGGGGCCACAAAATATTAAATGTGATGGTTCACTTACTTATTTCCCCCCCTTCTGTCAATGTTTGCATACTATCCTCAAAATATGAAAACCTGTAAATGGTTTAATTTATAGCAGACAGTTTTTTCATCTGTTTGATTTTGACAAGATCAGATCACATTTGACGGTGATTTCATGCAGAAATGTGAGAAATTCCAAAAGGTTCAGATACTTTTTCATACCACTGTATATGTAATTTTTTTTTTTTTAAGTGGTCTTGATTGAATATTCTTTAAATTATGGTGTTATTTTGTTCCACAATTGATTACCTTGTTCTGACGTGGACTTTCTACAATTTGTTGAGTTGCCGAATATAATAATAGCAGTTCTTTATTTGAAAATATTGCTGAATATTTGAAATACTGTATAACCTTCAGAAGAAAAAAAATACAGTATTTTTCAGACTATGAGTCGCAGTTTTTTTTCTGTAGTTTGGCCGGGGGTGCTGGTGCGACATATGTGTGAAATTATTAACACATTATTATATCATTCCACATGTAATTTTGATGTTTTGGAGTGACACTGATCATTTGGTAAAGTTGTTTGCACGTTCTTTATGTAATAGTTATCGGAATAAATCTCAATAGCTATGTTACGTTAACATACCTTGCACGTTCAGTTGTTTATGCGACATATAGCGTAAGTATACAGTACACTTATTCAGCTTGTTGTTCTCTGTTCCTTTTTTATTTTGAATTGCCTTTCAAAATGACATGTCTGTTGTTGGTGTGGAATTTCATCAAATAAATTTCACCCCAAATGCGATTTATACTCCGGTGCGACTTATATGTATTTTTTTCCTCTTCTTTGCGCATATTTTGGCTGCTGCGAGTTATACCTACGTGCGACTTATAGTTCGAAAAATACACTAAATCATAAGAAGTTTGAAAATAGCTGTTCTAATCAATGAATCAATAGTAATCTCAAAGTTGTTATATCACAAGAAAAATGTCACAATATGATGAAAACGAAATCGCAAAACATGCTTAAGAGGGTAGAATCTTAGTTTACTGCAATTAAAATATAAAGTCACCACACAAAAGACAAAGTTGTAATGTGAGCAAAGTGGCAATTTTACAAAAAGTTAAATGGTGCAATATTGCAAGAATAAAGCATTCATATTCTGGCACTGAGCTGTAATTTCATGTGGGGAAAACAAGTTGTAATATCCAGGGAGTAAAGTTATACTATGTCAAAAGTTTAATTTGACAAGAGTTGCTTCTCATATTCCAACTGTAAAAATGACAGAAACTTTATATTAGAAACAACTTCACTTTGCTTCCAAACGAAAGCTTTATGCAGCTCTTACACTCATAACTTAACTTTCCTTCCCACGCATGAACACCTTCTGTCTGTCTGTCTCCCTAAAAGCATCATCATCTTCATTTCTGCCTTCCTCCCAATCTGCCATGATGAAGGTTCTTCTTGTGGTATTCACACAAACACAGCTGTAGATAAAAAGGGAAAAGGGACCAATTAGTATGTCTGTGCCAGACTCAAACCACAGGAGAGTCTCCAGTCATCTCTCTTCATTACATTATACGCACACACCCATACTCCTGTAGTCATTTCTAAATTCTCAAGGAAAAAAGCAGACTTGGAAAAGTTTTCAAGAAAAAGAACAAGTGTAAACTTTGTTTATGCAATCTTGCCCTTAATTTAACACATACATTGTGTTATTTTTCTAAGTGTAATTCAATTTGGCAGGCACATCTACAGTATAATGAATGGAAGCATAGAGAATTGTAAAAAGATGTGTCTAAAAGGATGCAGGAAGACAAATCATTTTGGTTTGAAGCAGCCACTTTCGTCATTTTTGCCATTTCCTATTAAGTAGCACATCTCAGATTTTTATGGGAAAATGGATTCCTATTTATATTTATATCCCAATCAGAGACGAGAGATGACGCACAGGCAGAGGGCGAGGCGTGTCGCTTGCCGATGCCGTCGCATCGCACCCCATATGTTGGCTTTCAGCTCAACGGCGAAAACTTTCTCATTTCGCCATCGTTTATCACTTCCCCTGTGTTTTGCTCCTTAGACAAAAATTAAAAGGGCTTCCAAAAAAACAACACTGGAGAACATTCTTAAAATGACTTGATAAATCACTGAGCATGAAATCTGGAAGAATTTTTCTTTAGTACACCTCTAGTAGCTACTTGGACAGTACATCATCAATAATGAACCGGAGGTCATAGGGTGTTTCGGGTTTTTGCTCATCAGACACCAGTGCTTAATTTGTAAATCATAAGGTGCTGGAAAAATTTCAGTGCAGAGATAACGAGACGGGCACAGGTCCCGGAACGTACGCAGAAGATGGTGCTGAAAACAACACGCAAATACCTAGTTGCCATTCTGTGGGACTTACAAGCCTCAATTTCAAATAATATCCATGTTATCAATGTTATGACAACAATTTACAATTATTTAAGCTACTGTATACTCTGCACAGCATGGGCAATTGCCCAGATAACCAGAGGTGGGACTTACAGTAACGTACAGTCTAACATGTAAAACATAAAAAAATAAAAAAAATCAGAGATTACAATTAATTACACAAACCAATTATTTTGCGAATTCCACCCCTCCTGTCTTCTCTGGCCCCAAAGTTCCCACCGCTTTACAAATTGTGTAGCCCCAACCCAAATTTCCCATAAGGGCACTGGCCTGTTGCTCTGGCTGTTGGTGGTCCACCTGGCTGACTGCTGCCACTATAGCTGGCCCCCACTCCGGGTGGCGCTGAACCTCACCAGCTGCTGCCATGGTAGCAGCTTCCTGCCCCGGCTTGGCTGGCTGCCAGTGAACCTGGTTAGCTGCTGCGGCGCTAGAATCCTGCTGTACCTGGTCCTGCCCGTTAGGATGATCACTGCAGCGGCCCTCATCGCCGGTTGTTGATTTCTGACTAGTTTTGAACCGTCTTCCTTCTTTTTGAAAAAAGACAGTAAATGGAACTGTCTTTTTGGCATGTTGAAATACTGTTTGTCTGATCCTGGCTGCTTGCTCCACAGATGCCGCAAATTTCCAAAGGCGTGATTTGTTGGTCCAGCTTTTCAACAAATCTCCGACTCTTTCAAATTAAGTTAAATTTACATAAACCACATACAATTCTTGGGATGTTTTTCCTCTAAATTAATTTATGCATATTTATTACATTATTTATATTTAATACTTTACTGTAACTATGCACGGTCCCTTTGGGAGACGCTGGGACTGGAGAGCTGTAGTACAGCTGTAGTAGGAAGCAAGGGGGGGTTAGTTCTGGGATTTTTGCTCACCGTTCTTGTTATCATTTTGACGATCTTGCATGGAGCCCCAGATCGAGGAAGATTATCTGTGGTCTTGTATGTCTTCCATTTTCTAATAATTGCTCCCACAGTTGATTTCTTTACACCAAGCGTTTTACTTATTGCAGATTCCTTCTTCCCAGCCTGGTGCAGGTCTACAATTTTGTCTCTGGTGTCCTTCGACAGCTCTTTGGTCTTGGCCATAGTGGAGTTTGGAGTGTGACTGACTGAGGTTGTGAACAGGTGTCTTTTATACCGATAATGAGTTAAAACAGGTGCCATTAATACAGGTAACGAGTGGAGCCTCGTTAGAAGAAGTTAGACCTCTTTGACAGCCAGAAATCTTGCTTGTTTGTAGGTGACCAAATACTTATTTTCCACTCTAATTTGGAAATAAATTCTTTAAGACTCAAACAATGTGATTT
This sequence comes from Corythoichthys intestinalis, assembly GCF_030265065.1. Lineage (NCBI taxonomy): Eukaryota > Metazoa > Chordata > Actinopteri > Syngnathiformes > Syngnathidae > Corythoichthys > Corythoichthys intestinalis. The sequence continues at coordinate 30,914,654 of NC_080412.1, forward strand.
TCTTTTTTTTTTTTTCCACATTCTGCCTCTCAAGGTTGAGGTTTACTCATGTTGACAATTACAGGCCTCTCTAATCTTTTCAAGTAGGAGAACTTGCACAATTGGTGGTTGATTAAATACGTATTTGCCCCACTGTATGTTTATTCCCTCGCGCTAGAGTTTCTTGACGCTTTGTCTACGACATGTCCGCCTGTCGCTGATTGGTCCACTCCGCTGTCTGTTTGCTGTGGCTTACTCCGGCCTGGGAATTTGATCCGCCAAACAGTCGCCAGACTCTATTGCTGGAACAGCGTTGAGTCTGGTGTACCAGGCAAGAACTTTGCTACCTCCAGGTTTTTTTTTCTTTCTTTCTAAAATAGAGATGAATGAATTATTTATGCTGTTAACCAAAATATAACATGACCTAAAGTATGATCTTTATGATCATCTTTCAAACTAGAGCAATTTGTTAAATGTTATAGCATAAAACACATTTATTTCAGTTGACCACTCTCATGAAAAAGTCTTGTTACTGTGAAGTCACGCATCAGTGGGTAATGCAAACTGGAAGTGCGAATGAATAATATAAGTGAGCTAATCAAGCCAAATTGACTTGAATAATTCAACCGATTGACAAAGAATAGTGGATTGTTTCACGCAGGTGCACATAAGCAATTATCTGCACAAAAAGAATGCCATATGAAACCTGTTGAACTCTGCTGCTTGAAAGGAGAAACATAAGGTGTACAGGCAGAAAAGGTGGCATTGATAGCAATTCATTATCTTCAGGGCGGGAAAAAAACTGCATCGAGCTAAAAATGGGAACGTGATTGACGTGTGCGAGGATGCGGCACGACGACTTTTACGCCCACAAATGCGATGGGAATGTGATCATAAATGCGGCAGCTGAGCACACGTGCTTCTTGTCTCTTTCCTTTATAAAGTTTCCAACATCTTGAGTACATCGTACATTGTACCCGTCGCCCCCTTCTGCCGCTTTGAGACTTTGTATTTATCTCCTTCCGTGTTCTGTGCTATTTCTCCTTTGCTTTTTATCCATCAAACATTCCAAAGCTATAAAGAAGCCCAGCTGGAGTTGGAGTGCAATGAAGTCGTGTTGTTAGATCACAGGAGAAAGGCAGAAACGGAACATTTCACTAACTAGGTTAGGGTTTTGAGTGAGGGGTTTAAGACAGGAGTAGGGTTACAAAAAAGGGTGAGGGTGTAAACCAGGTTATGCTTTTCAGCTTTAATAGCATAAATATTGTGTAGCATTTGATTAACATTATTGACAGCAAATATGTAAGCATACAGTATATAAATAAAGAGAGCTCATGTCTGGGGTTAGTCATTTATTTATTCCAGTCTCTGGCAAGTCTAAAGAAAAAGTAGGGGAGGCAGCATCTTGTTATTCTGTTCAAGAAACTGAATTGAAATGCAAGCGTCAAGTTCATTTCTATGGTGGTTTATGGCACATTATTAAAGAGACACGGGGTGAGCATCATTTCACAGTCACTTCAAATTAGTCTTTTCAAAAATGGATAAAAGAGCTCACAGTATGCGCAGTAATATTTATTGGGTATATCTACATGTAATAGAGTCAACACTGAATGACCTTGACCCTGAAAGCAGAGCTCAAGTTAATTCACATTTCATGCTGTGCACCACTCATGTTACGTGGACACATTTTTTCTCGTTGTCAGCGACACGGTCTATTTACTGGGTAAATAATGGCGTCGTGTCGACGGGCTTTCAAAACTATCACCGGGATTAGGTTTGGACCCGAGATGCTCAGCATGCCGTTTCCTGCCGCCAGCGGGGTGTTTCCGATATTCCCTTCGTGGAAATTGAAGCATTAAAATGCATGCACATCAGTATGCTAATACGCGGGAAAGGCGTTTTGAGATAAAAGGGAAGATAAATAAGCTCGCGGATTCTCTGTAGTTTTAATGTCAGAGCTGAAAATTCAATTTTTTGTGTAATCTTCAGTAATGCGTGGTGACATGTCTGGTTTATTTATTCTGTGATTGTCGGGGTTAGACAGGGAGTCATCTTTTCTTCAGGCTGCATAGGCTGTTGACGATAGAGCAGGGATTTTCAAACTACAGTTTTCATAGGAGTTGTCCGATATTGCCTTTTAAACCGATATCCTGACTTCAGAAAATCCGATACCGATATCAAACCGATATATACGGTTGCACACTTAACATTTTACGGCTAATTGTATTGTGATGCCCCACTGGATGTTTTAATAATGATAAATGTAAGAACTTCAAGTTTTTCCAAATAAACAGTCTGTGAAAAAGAAGAGAACAACTTTTTTTTTTTTTTTTTTTTTTTTTAAATCAACTTTTTTTTAAAATTGAATTTTCATACATTAATGGGATCGGTACAGGCAAAACACAACAAGGGTAGAAACACATACATGATAGTTGATGCTAGATAAGGTTTTGATAACACAAAGTAAGCTTCTTTCCAATAAGGTCAAGATAAGGGTACCTTCCCGGCACGATCAAGACAGATCAAGACAGAGAACAACTTAAACTGAATTATGGGGAAAGTGCATATACAGTGTATTGCACAACTATATTTATTGTTGAAATCAAAATGCCAATTAGGCACTGCCATATGCGTATTGGCCGAAAACCGATAATGAAAAAACGATTTCGATATTATGTGATATTATTCTGCTGCTACCGTATTTTTCGGACTATAAGTCGCGTTTTTTTTCATATTTTGGCTGGGGGTGCGACTTATACTCAGGAGCGACTTATGTGTGGAATTAGTAACACATTATGATATAATTTCACATGTTATTTTGGTGTTTTGCAGTGACACTGATGGTTTTGTAAAGTTGTTAGCATGTTCTTATGCTATAGTTATCTGAATAACTCTTTATAGCTATGGCCACGTTCGCGTTCTGCCTTTGGCAGTGTATGTTCAATTGTATTATTGACTTTTTTATCTTGAAATGGATGCATTTTGTTTGTGGCGCTTTCACGCCCACGTGAGGGCGCACTCGCACTTGTTTACGTGACACGCCAGAAGAAGACGGACAGCTACGTAGCTCTGAGTGAGTGAGTGGGCGAGTTAGCTAGAGAGAATAGACGGATGCGAACCTACTTTCATTGTTTATGCTTTTAAATCATCTCTACAGAGGCAACGCCTGCGTGTATCATCTTTTCTGTTGTTGTTGTGTGGTTTCCACCCGCGATCGGACACTTAGAGCCAGTTGTGTGGTTGTTTGAACGATGTGCTAATGATAGCGAACGCATGCTAACCTGTTACTTATTACTAATAGTACTAAATTATCATTTATTTACGTTGATGCGAACCTGTTTTCTATCGAGGACCAAATTGATTCAGCAAATTATACGGACGTCCAGCATTGTCTTTTGCGAGTTCGCTGTATAGCCAGGACAGGCCGTAGCGTAGGACAGTATATTCACATTTTGTTGTTCATGCACTGTACACTGTACATTTATTTAGCATGTTGTTCTCTATTGTATTTTTATATTAAATTGCCTTTCAAGATGACATGTCTGTTCTATGTGTTGGATTTTATCAAGTAAATTTCCCCCCAAAATTCGACTTATACTCCGGTGCGACTTGTATATGTTTTTTTTCTCTTCGTTGGGCATTTTATGGCTGGATCGACTTATACTCAGGAGCGACTTGTAGTCCGAAAAATACGGTAATTCTAATGCTTTCATCAGCCGATATTACCGGCTACGAGATAATATCGGACAACTCTAGTTTTTATTGGCCCGCACCAAATTATGATACTATCATTAGCTCCTTTCACACATACCTGACAACTGTTTAAATCCCGGGATTTAAACGAGTAGCCATTATGTGTGAAAGCAATTTTCCGGGTCGACCGACACGTAGATTACGCGGACATTTACCAGGTCGCGTCATAGTAGGTATGTGTAAAAGCCGGCGTTTAATTCCCGGGTCACAGCACGAAGGCTGATGACGTAAATATCTTGGCGGGCCGATGGTCATTTCCTCTTCCTTCGCAGTAAGACGAAAAGCGGTAGACAAACATCCCAATTATCAACATGGCAAACTGTAAATAGCTAAGTTAAACTGGAAACATAATTAAATTAAATTGCTACTGAATTGCTGAGCCGATGAAGAGTCCATCGTCCATCTTTGGAAATGTGTGGTTATTTTATTGCCGATGCCGACCAAAAATGACGTCATGTCCGGGTTATAAAATCCTGTCCCCCACCATGCCCGCATAGTAAGTGCCGAGTCGCAGACACGGGACAAGTTTGAAAGTGTCCAACCCGGGTTATTTCCAGGATATCTCCCTATGTCTGAAAGCCATGACACGGGTAAATCCCGCGTCACCTTAAACGGAAATTTACCGTGATATAAGTCTGAAAGGGGCTATGGAATATGATTTTTTAAACTTTTTTTGCAGTTTTCTTCTACCTCCTAATTATTTTGTTGCTTGTAGCCCTTAACTCATTCGCTGCCATTGAGAATTATAAACATGAAATCCATTTCAACTGGCTAGCATTGAATGATTTTTCAAAGGCAAGGCAAGGCAAATTTATTTATATAGCACAATTCAACACAAGGCAATTCAAAGTGCTTTACATCACATGAAGATCATAAAAATCACATTTAAATCAATACAACGTAAAAACCAAGACAAAAGAACGCATTTAATCACAAATAAAATAAAAATAAATAAATAAAAATAAAACAAAAATATAACAAAAACTACTACCACGAATAATAATTGAAATCAGCAATGGAGATAAGCACCAGAGGAATAGAAAGCAGGTAGATTGAAATATATAGCCAGTTATGGATATGCAGTGCTAAACAAAAGCGTTTTTAGCCCTGATTTAAAAGAGCTAACAGTTTGAGCATACTTCAGGAGCATAATAACTAAATGCTGCCTCACCCTGCTTGGTTCTTGTTCTTGGAATATGCAGAAGACCCGTTCCAGACGACCTTAGGGGTCTAGATGTCTCGTAGGAATCTAACAAGTCAAGCATGTATTTTGGTCCAAGGCCATTAAGTGTTTTGTAGACGAGCAGTAGTATTTTATAGTCTATCCTTTGACTCACTGGAAGCCAGTATAGCGATTTCAAAACTGTTGTAATGTGGTCCAGCTTCCTTGTATTTGTGAGGACTCTGGCTGCAGCATTCTGTACTAGCTGCAGCTTCCTGACTGATTTTTTATCAAGACCCGTAAATATACCGTTGCAATAGTCCAATATGCTGAAAATGAATGCATGCATAAGTTTTTCCATGTCTTGTTGAGTCAGAAGCCCCTTAATTCTGGTTATATTTTTTAGGTGGTAATAAGCGGATTTCGTGACGGACTTTAGATGGCTATCAAATTTTAGGTCTGAGTCAATAATTACGCCAAGGTTTCTGACTTGATTTGTAGCTCTAAGTGACATTGTGCTAAGTTGCCTGCTTATGTTTGACCTTTCCTTTTTTGGCCCAAAAATGATCCACATTTAACTGGAGAAAATTCTGGCACATCCATTCATTGATTTGATGAATGCATTTACTCAGGGAGACTAAGGGACTATAATCATGTGGGGACACAGAAATGTACAGTTGTGTGTCATCTGCATAGGCGTGATAGGAGATGTCATACTGTTCCATTATCTGAGCTAACGGAAGCATATAGATTGTTCTGTCCTCACTAAACGTGAGCCTGTTTAGCTAGACAGACAGCACAACGAGGCAAAAGTGGATTTTGAAGTCTTTACTTCCTCACTCTTGATGAATTCGTAAAACTGAAAACACACATACAAAAATGTTGAAAATGACGTACATATCAATACTAAATATTTCACACAAAACAAAGTCGCCAAATGTCCCTTCCATTCAATCAATATATACATTTAGTAAATTAAATCTGCACCATTTGTATACAAAAGTCCGCTAGCTTTGATGCTAAAAATGCTAACGTGTTCTCCCTTCTCTCCTCGTAAAACGCTAAATATAACTATACAAACAATATCTCCCCGCTTAAGGACAAATACACACACCAACATACATTCATTGAAACAACTTACAGCCTCATGTGGGTCGAACCAGAACGTAGCTGTCCTTTAGCATTGTTAGACACGTCTGCTTCATAGGAAAAGAAAGGCAGGAATTCAACTACACCCAAAGCCGCCACCAGAGGTCATTATTTGACAAATACAATTGAACAAACCATCACACTCCCCGTCTGGTATAAATACTTTATACCACTAAATGTATAAACTTAATCAAGTCTTTTTTGTTTCACTATGACGAGGGAGTAACAAAATCAGTTGGTTTATCGGTCGCAAATAGACACGCGGAGTCCCTTGCTTGACAACTCGTACTTCCACTTTTCGGATTCTTTTGTCTTCGCTTGGGATGCACTTTGTAATGAGTCCGATGGGCCATTCGTTGCGTTTCAGTAGTTCATCTTTAACTAAGACGACATCTCCTTCTGAGATATTGTCCTTGTCCTGAGTCCATTTCTTTCTTACTTGAAGAGCTGTCAGATATTCTTGTCTCCAGCGTTTCCAAAAGGCATCTGCAAGACTTTGAACATGCTTCCATTGCTTTTTGTACATGTCCTTGATGTCGAACGTACCTTCTGGAGCAGGAGCAGCACCTTTCTTTTGGGTTAGGAGCATGGATGGCGTCAAAACTGTTGGTGTCTCTGAATCCGTGGTGATGGGAACTAATGGTCGGCAATTCATGATAGCCATAACTTCTGACATGAGCGTTGTCAGAACTTCGTGTGTGAGGCGAGTAGGACCTGCTTGCAATAGCATGGCATCAAGAATGCGACGGGCGATGCCTATCATTCTTTCCCATGAGCCTCCCATATGCGATGAATAAGGTGTGTTGAAAGTCCATGTGCAGCCTTCTTTGCTCAAGTAATCTTGAATCTCAGAGTCATCGGTGCTTATTTTCAACTCTTTACAAGCACCTATAAAGTTAGTGCCACGGTCTGACCTCAAAACTTTGGCAGGACCCCTGACTGCGAAAAACCTTCGTAATGCATTAATAAAACTTGATGTAGACATAGATTCTATGACTTCTATGTGAACTGCGCGGGTGCCCAGACAGCTGAACAAAACTGCCCAACGTTTGCTGTCAGCGCTACCGCCTCTTGTTTTGCGGGTGACAACAGTCCAGGGCCCAAAAACATCTAGACCTACCCTTGTGAAAGGAGGCTCCATTGTAAGACGGTCTTCGGGCAAGTTGGCCATTTTCTGTTCAGCAGGCTTACCCCTAAGTTTGCGACATGTGACACATTGATAAATGACACTTGAGACAAGTTTTCTTGCGCCAATTATCCAGACACCTGCAGATCGAAGTGCTCCCTCGGTGAGGTGACGACCTTGATGAGCGACATCTTGGTGGTAATATCTCACAAGCAAAGTTGACACATGATGCCTTTTAGGGAGTATCAGTGGGTGCTTTTCATCATATGGAAGATTGGCAAGAGATGTTCGACCTCCCACTCTTAACAGTCCTTCTGAGTCTATGAATGAGTTTAAATTCCACAAGGGACTTGTTTTTGCGATATGCTCTCCTTTTTTAAGCTTTGTCATTTCCTCTTTGAATGCATTTTGTTGAACACTTGCAATGACTGACAGTTTTGCTTGAGTTTGTAGATTTGTACTTTTTTTGTCTGCAGTTTTGGATTTGTTTCTGATGACTGCAATGAGTTTTGCCATGCCTCTTATTAGATGTTTCCACGATGAGAATCTTTCAAAGCGGTGTGGGCTGAGATGTTTGAAGCTCACTTGGGTAGCACAGACATTAACTTCCGGTCGAACCTCGACATCTTGTTCTGGTTCGATTAGTTTGAAGTTGTTGTTATCTTCCATTGGAGGAAACTGTGACAGGTCTTTGTTCAGGAAAGGTGGGCCTGTGAACCAGTAGGTTTGTGGTAGCAATAGCGCTGCTATTGGACGTGTGGCAATGTCTGCCGGGTTGTTTTCCGATGAAACATGATGCCACTGCGATGGTACAGATGACTTTCTGATTCTTGAGACTCTGTTTGATACATAGACATAAAACCTTCTTGAGATGTTATAGATGTAACCTAGCACAATCTTACTGTCAGTGTAGAACCTGACATCATGGAGCTTAATGTCGATTTCTTGGCATATGAGCTCAGCCATTTCTACAGCGAGGACAGCTGCGCACAGTTCTAAACGTGGGATTGTGTGCGCTGGTCTCGGTGCTAGTTTGGATTTTCCCATGACAAATCCACTGAAATACTGTCCATGGTCATTTTTAACTTGAATGTAAGCAACTGCTGCTATTGCTGTAGATGAAGCATCGCTGAAAACACAAAGTTCTCTGTGCTGTGTTGAGGACATAGACTGTGGTACATACGACCTAGGAATGTGTATGTTCTCTACCTCGAGAAGTGAATCCTTCCATGCAGTCCACAATCTCTCTTTGTTTGCAGGCAAGGGGTCATCCCAGTCGCATGGTTCCAAGGTGAATTCTCGGATGAGTGCTTTTCCCTGTACAGTTATAGGCGAAACAAACCCCAAGGGGTCATACAAACTATTGACAGTGGATAGTATGCCTCTTTTGGTGAAGGGTTTTTTCTCTTTGCTCACGTGGAAGGTGAAAGTGTCAGATTCAAGACTCCAGCTGATGCCTAAACTTCTCTGAACAGGCAACGGGTCATTGTCTAGGTTTAGGCTTTTAATGTCTTTTGCCAAGTCGCTTGTTGGAAACGCCTCCATGACTTTGCTGCTATTAGAAGCGAATTTATGTAGGCGCAAGTTTGACACAGCCAACATTTTCTGAGTGTTTTGCAGGAGCGTGATCGCTTCAAGTTCTGTCGGGAGTGAGACCAGACCATCGTCCACATAAAAATTTCTGATAACAAACTGTGATGCTTCTTTGCCATATTCCGTTTCTCCTACCCCAGCAGCTTTGCGTAATCCGTAGATTGCAACAGAGGGAGACGGACGATTTCCAAACACATGCACTTTCATGCGGTACTCAATAATTTCCTTTGCGACGTCATTGTCTTTGTGCCAAAGGAATCGCAGGAAATTGCGATGATCTTCTCGCACTTTGAAGCAGTAGAACATTTGTTCCACATCTGCCGTTACTGCAATAGGCTCCTTACGGAATCTGATGAGCACTCCTAGTAACGCATTGTTAAGATCTGGGCCGCTTAAGAGGACATCATTCAACGCTACACCCTCATGTTTGGCACTTGAATCAAAAACCACACGAATTTGATGGGGTTTTTGAGGGTGGTACACCCCGAACATTGGGAGGTACCAGCACTCTTCCTCAGGTTGCAAGGGAGGTGCGGTTTCTGCTTGCTGGTTGTTTAAGATTTTTTGCATGAACTGTACAAAGTGCTCTCTTGTTTCAGGCTTTTTGTCAAGACTACGTTTGAGTGTGTAAAGTCTCTTTAAAGCTTGTTGTCTGTTGTTTGGTAGACGCTGTCTGGGTGTAACAAATGGAAGCGGTGCAACCCAATTGTTTGTCTCATCCTGGTACATTTCATTTTGCATTATTTTGAGAAATTCTGCATCTTGTTGTGACGGTGCCAACATTTCATCATCCTCTCTTTTGACGAAGATTGTATCCCCAAGATTGTCTGATCGTTTTACTTGATAAGTGTCTGTGAAGCTGTGCATGTCATCTTTTACGTTGGTTACCTTTTTTTCTTTGACTTGTAGGACATTTGTGCAGGCATCGAGATATGATGGCCGTCCATTGAACAAGGTGTTTGTTTTGTATGCTGTAATAGAGACTGGTTTGTGCACTCCACTTACACATACATCACCCACGATGACCCAGCCTAGGTCAAGGCGCTGCGCGAATGGTGCATTACTGGGACCATTACATTGCTCTCTCACTTTGTGCAACCTCAGGATGTCTCTACCGAGCAGCAAGAGGATCTGTGCGTTTGGATCTACAGGACTGATTTTGTGTGAGAGTGCCTTTAAATGTGGATGGTGTTGTGTGACTTCTGGTGCAGGTATCTCAGAACGATCTTCTGGGATCATGTCACATTCTAGCATAGGAGGAAGTGGCACTTTTACACGACCATCTATTGACTCAATAATAAAGTCTTTGGCTTTCCTCCCGCTCACTTCCATGACACCTGAACATGTCTTCAGAGTATAAATCTCTCTGCTTCCGTTTACTCTGAAGATGTCAAAAAAGTCTGAACGAGCAAGGGATTGGTTACTTTGTTCGTCCATGACAGCATACAAGTTTATAGCCTTTTCTCGTTGGCCTGCTGGATAAACTTTAGCTAAACATATCTTCGCACAAGATCTAGGACTACGTTGTTCCCCACATACCTCGGTGCACATTGTGGTAGCGGAAACGGGTTGTAGACTTGACTCGGTCTCCCCGCCGTGCTGACGCGCCTCTGAAGACGGTTTGATGTCGGTTGAAGGAGGACCTGGATGAAGAGCTGTATTGTGTCTTTCACTCTGACATTCTTTGCATGTGACTTTAATAGTACAGTCTTTCGCTTGGTGTTTGGTTGACGCACAGCACCTGAAGCATATGCCTTTCTCTTTCAGGTACGCCTTTCTCTCATCAAGAGGCTTGGTGAGAAAAGTACGACATCTTCTGAGGGGGTGTGGCTTGTTATGCAACGGACAATGTTTGTCTGGCTCTTCACATACCTCTTTTAACTCAGTGTCTACAGCAATTTCAGTCTTTTTCACGGATATCATTGGGCGAGTGCTGCTTTTAACTTGTTTATCAAACTTGAACTGAGTTGCTGAAAGAAATGAAAAACTTGGGTCATTCCTTATGCGTGCTTGCTCTTGCACAAATCTAGAACAGACTGAAAATGGTGGAAATATGACACCATGATCTAGTTTGTATTTAGATGCATGTGAAATCCACTTTTCTTGTAGTGAATATGGCAACTTCTCCAAAATAGGATTGACACCCCTGGCGGTGTCTAGAAAGGCTAACCCTGGAGAATGACCTTCTGCTTTTGTAAGTTCAAGTTCCATTAAGAGATCCCCCAGCTCTCTTAGCTTAGTATTTTCTCTAGACGCAATTCTAGGAAAGTCCTCAATTTTCTTAAAGAGGGCATGCTCAATTACCTCAGGTGCACCAAACGTTTCTTCTAGTCGCTGCCAAACCATTTTGAGCGCAGAAGTTGTGTTATTGACTTGAGCTGCACTGATTCTCTTTGCTTGTTCAGTTGACTTGGGCCCAAGCCATTTCAGTAGAAGATCTAGCTCTTCTTTGTCTGACAGAGCTAGGTCTTTAGTGATGTTCACAAAAGATGATTTCCAGCTGCGATAATTTTGTGGATCATCGTCGAATCTCTGCATGGTGCCTGTTACAAGTTCACGTCTCATCAGATATTTTGCTACATCACTTACATTTGTTTTCTGCTGAGGGTGGGGAAGAGATGAACTGAGTGGCTGATACTGGTGAATTGGAGCTGGAGATGTAGCGCCAGGAATAGGTGATGATATGCAGTTGAAAGTGTGGGAATTTTGTTGAGGTAATGGTTGAGGTTGAATGCTTGAGTTGTCAATTTGGTGGAAGGGGTTCCAGCATGGGACTGGGTGTTGTACTGGCTGGATTACTTGACTGTCGATATAATTTTGAACCTTTTGTTTAGAGTCCACAAAGTCGATGGATGATGGATGACAAAGTGGTTGTGCTTCTTCCTGCTGAATTGCTGCTTCCAGGATGTCCGCTTCTGCTGATGCAGCTGCTGCCTCCTTCTTCACCTTCAGTACATGAAGTTGAGCTTGGATTTGAGCCTGTTGCTTCATGGCTTCAGCTTCCTCTTCTGCAAAAGCCAACTGCGCTTGTGCAGCCCCAGCTTTGGCTCGCGCTTTGAGGGCTGCAACGCTTGCTGATGACCTTGTAGACTGCTTTGAGGATCTGGAGCAACGAGACCTTGTTTCCCATAACTCACCTTGACTACTTGGTGAGCAGCTTCTCTGCTGACTTTGCGATTGAGCGTCCACTTGCTTCAACATTATGTCTTTATGCTTGGAGTAACAGCTTCTGGCTCCAACTGTTGATAATGAGGCTTTTTACTGTTCTGTCCTCACTAAACGTGAGCCTGTTTAGCTAGACAGACAGCACAACGAGGCAAAAGTGGATTTTGAAGTCTTTACTTCCTCACTCTTGATGAATTCGTAAAACTGAAAACACACATACAAAAATGTTGAAAATGACGTACATATCAATACTAAATATTTCACACAAAACAAAGTCGCCAAATGTCCCTTCCATTCAATCAATATATACATTTAGTAAATTAAATCTGCACCATTTGTATACAAAAGTCCGCTAGCTTTGATGCTAAAAATGCTAACGTGTTCTCCCTTCTCTCCTCGTAAAACGCTAAATATAACTATACAAACAATATCTCCCCGCTTAAGGACAAATACACACACCAACATACATTCATTGAAACAACTTACAGCCTCATGTGGGTCGAACCAGAACGTAGCTGTCCTTTAGCATTGTTAGACACGTCTGCTTCATAGGAAAAGAAAGGCAGGAATTCAACTACACCCAAAGCCGCCACCAGAGGTCATTATTTGACAAATACAATTGAACAAACCATCACATAGATGTTAAATAAGAGTGGTCCAAGAATTGACCCTTGAGGGACTCCACACGTGAATTTGGTTCGTTCTGACTGATAGTTTCCGACTGAAACAAAGAAATCCCTATCATGTAAATAGGATGTGAACCACTGAAGAATAGTGTCAGTAAGCCCTACCCACTGTTCCAATCTGCTGAGTAATATGTTGTGATCAACCATGTCGAATGCGGCGCTGAGATCCAATAGTAACAGAGCAGATGATTTTCCTGCATCGGTATTCCGACGAATATCATTTAGGACTTTGATAAGCACAGTCTCGGTGCTGTGTTGTGGCCGAAATCCAGACTGAAATGAGTTAAAAAGATTGTTTTGCATCATAAAAGTCCAGATCTGTTCGAACACAACCCTTTCGATCATTTTCCCCAGGAATGTCAGATTTGATATTGGCCTGTAATTGCTAATGTTTGAGGCATCCAGATTAGGTTTTTTTTAGGAGAGGTTTTATTACTGCAGTTTTTAAAGTCTGTGGAAACTCTCCTGTTTGGAGAGAAGTATTTATAATCTGAAGTATGTCTGGGGCTATGCAATGAAAAACAGTTTTGAAAAAGTTTGAAGGAAGGATGTCAAGGCAGCATGTTGTGGGCTTTAATTTTGACACAATTTCTGGTAAAGTGGCATAGTCCAAGAGGCTAAACTGTCTAAAATTGACGTGGGGGACATTTTGGGAGGCATTTAGTGTACCAATTGTTAATCTGGAGTTGCACACAGTCTGTCTAATCTTTAGTACTTTAGTACAAAGCCATTAATGGCGATAGATGTCCAATCCAATTTCACCTTTAAGCTTACCAAACCAACAAAAACCACTTAAAAATTCGCGACGTCGAGATATAAAATGAGTTGCAATAGTTCGATTCTGTGTTTTTAACGTTCAACCACCCACTTCTTAGCTGTTTGACCTGCACAATTTAATGGGTCGTTTTCCCAACAGATCCGAAGTGCTGCAGATGGGTCATTATTGCCCTGGTGATCGGGCTAAAAACATGTTGTCTCTTGTTGCCATGGATACTGCTCACCGCTATCTTAGACCCTTCCAGCTCATTGTCTCTGTGGTATTCATTTATTTGGGATGTGCAAGCAGACTCTCCAGTTATTTGTTGTCACTTCAAACACACTTCGAATGTGGCCATAGTTTGGACACCCATGATTCAACCCTTTAACACCTGGGCCTATTTTGTCCGAATTTGCATGCCTTTGATGTTACCTTTATATTTCAAAGAAAAAAATGTTCACAATGGCCTGGTTGGGTCCCTTTTTTCAGGACACCATAACCTTCATGTCCAAACTGTTGTTTTCTTCACTGACAAAATATAATCAACATTTTGGACCCAAAAAGACTAAATAATACCAACATTTTTTTGTCAAAATTTGTAATATTGATGTCCTTTTGAGAACCAAACATGCTGAAGGATACATTTTGAAGCGTGGTAATAGTCGTTTAACTTTACTAGGGTAAACATTCAACAGAAAAAAATGGGACTGAATAGTTTTATATTGGATAATTCAACAGAAACAACAGGTATGGTCAGAGGCGTTTCTGTCCTTTCTACATTCTACGGTCAAAACAGGTTATGTACAGTAGACCAACAGTGCAAAATAGGGAATATTATATATTATGCAGAATATTATACCATCTAACACAAAAAGGGTTTGGAGGATATCTTTTTGTGAGGTTAGGTATTGCACCCATCACCTTCTCAAAGCATTATACATACTGTACAGTACAACACACACATCTAAATGGCAGAAAACACAGACAAGGCTGAAAAAGCAGTTTCTGCTCTTGCACTCCTCTTTAAAAGAAACTGCTGTATTTTAAGACAAAAGAACTGTTGTGTTTGATAGAACAATATGTATATATGCTGCCATAGCACATTCATGGCACATGAAGCCACCGAACTATTTTTAATTTATCCGTTTTACCCTGAAAACCCCCATTTACAGACGTCACGCAACCGCTTTTGTTTCAACCTAGCCATAAAAAGAAGGTAATTATATTTATTATTCGAAATGTCTGTCATTTTAAGCTTAGAATCATTAATTGATGGCTAATATTTCGTTTAAAAAAAAAAAAAAAAATCACATATTTCAAACTTTTAAACAAATTACGCCACATTGAAAAATTTGGTGTCTGTAAAAAAGTCACGGATATCTACCTCATAACTATTGCTTAATTGTATTTTTTTTGTTACTGTCGAATTTTCCCCCATATGTTAGATGATAAATAATAGATCCAAACAAAAATAAAATTGAAAAATAACGTTTAAAATGGTAACTCTATGAAAAAGAAAATCTCAACCACTCCTTGTTGTCTACGATTTCTGCATTGCGACCCTTGTTATATCACCAAGTTTCACCCATAAAATAAAATTGAAAAAATCCGGTTGTGGCCATTCACAGCTGTGTCTTGACACTCGGTGATACATTCTACATGGAGTTTTTGGATCGAAACAAGGAAAGTACGCGATAATATCTCGTTAAAATCGTGGCGTCTTTAATTCTGCTCTCGCGTGCTCTCGCCTCTAATTCGGGTTTTGCTGTTTAAATTTTTTTTTTTTTTCTAAAATGCCCTCCTGTACAAAATTTTTGTTCCCACAGAAAATTTACAATCCGAAAAGATTGATTGTGTAAAAAATATAACATTGAAAAAACATATTTAAAAAAATATTTACAATAAACCACTTCACTCTCGTTGTACAACAAGACACAGGGCTATGCTACTCAGCTAAAACTTCCAGGTGGTGTCATTTCTTCTACCGCCTTTTGCATACTGCTTTCTCTCTTCTCGCTCGCCGACTCATCTGAAGAAAACATACAAATCAGGCCCAGTCTCTTCCTAGAGTTGATGAAAGAATGCATTTATTTGCGGCAAATTTAGTTTTTTTTATTCATCCTGCGCGCTTCACAAAGTCGCTCACTCAATCCAACTGGTCGTTGCTCGCTACCTCGCCTCCCTCTCTTTGGATGGCGTCTCGCTCGGCAATATATAAAAAGTTTTTGGATTATGTCCTTCCTTTGTGAACTCACAATGGCTCCTAGGATAGGTAGTTTTTCGTGGTGCTTTCCGTTTTGAAAAGGGACAAGAAATGATAGAAATATGGACATAAACACATGGTCCATGCAGTGTTTTAATCATAATGATATTGATAGGACACGTGGCGCGGTGTCGATTGATAGAGGTTTCCGAGTGGAAACACAAAGAGCTTTTTACGTCTTGATTCTTCGTTAGAAGCACACAAAAAAATACAGGCAATTAGCTTTTTATTTGACCTAAATATGCCGAATGTGATGTTAGTCTGTTAGCCAATGTGGCGGCCCCCACAGTACAACAAAGTGAAAATTCTTGTGAATAAATGCTTAAATTCTTTATAGATATGGACGTAAAACAGCCTCGATTCTTGGTTAAATTAAAAAAAAAAAAAAAAAAAAAAAAAACAGACAGTTAGTATTTATTATATGTAAATATGTCGAATGTGCTGCTAGTCTTTAAGTCACTGTGGCACCAAAAAGAGCTTTTTACGTTGAAATTCTTGTGAATATAGGCTTGAATCCCAGAATTCTCTAGATATGGACGTAAAACAGTGTCGATTCCTGGTAAAAAAACAAAAAACAAACCAAAAAAAACGGGCAGTTAGCATTTATTTTACGTAAATATGTCGAATGTGATGCTAGTCTGTTAGCTAATGTGGCGGTCCCCTTAGTACTACAAAGAAAATTGAACATTTAGAATTGAAAATTCTTGTGGGGGGAAGGGTGGGCAGTTGCGGAGGCGCCGTGGGTGGTCTGGGGCGGGGATTGATCGAGGCCCTGGCGCTTCTCCCACCCTGCGGCCGGTGGTTCCGGTGGACGGGGCCACGCCCGCTCTTAACTCACGCACTTCTCACTACGGCACAGTAAATATCTTCCACCCTGGCACTTACATACTCATACATTTCACTGGGGAGAGTTGAGACGGGGCTTTACAGTCCCGGCCCGGCTCCCCCCTGTTTTTAATGTATCACACACCAAGGTTGTGGGATGGTTGGGACCTGTTGGGGGGGGGGTGTGCCTCATGGTTACCTCCTCACGACGGGCCCCGCCATCCCTGCACCTTTTTTAACGCACCACACACATCATACTCCACAGGAGAGCTCTGGCAAAGGGCGGTGGGACGGGCGGCTGGGTAGAAACTCCATGCTGCGGTCCCACTGCCCCAAGCCAAGCTCTCCTATTTTAATGCATACATTGCACTACCCTCCCCTCACAATCTCAGCACGGGACTGGGTGATGGCTGCCAGCCGGGAACCTGGCAGCCACAGTAATAGTGGATTAATAGGTGGATTCCACACTTTTTCCCTATGGCGTGGCTCCTGGATCGTGGCCTCCCCTCTGCCTGGGCTGTCGGCCGCGGAAGTGGGGGTGTGAGGGGTGGGCCGGGGCTCCGATCTTGCGTCGCCCCGTGGCGATTCCTCGGCGTTCTCCTACCTTCGCCTTCCCCTCTCTTCTCTGATTGGATATCTGCCCTGTGCTCCATCGCGGGTCGCTGGCTGGGCGCCGGTGTATCAGCTGGGTGTTGCCTGCAAAGGCGGGGGACCCTGCCCTGCCCTGAGCTTAGTGGGACACTGGGGGTCCTGTGCCATGCCGGTTGGGGGCTGCGGCTCATGGTCCGGGTGGGCGGGCGTGGGTGGGGGTACGCGTGGTGGTGGTTGGTGGTGTGTCCCTGAAGGCCGGTTGATGGGTGCGCGGGTGGCCCGGGGGACCACCCTGGATCCTGGGGGGACGATGGCTCCTTTGCTGGGCTGTGGGAGGAGGGATGGGCTGCGCTTGACCCCCCCCCTCCCCTGGCCGGCTGGGTGAGGGCCGTGGCCATGGGTTGGCTTCTCCGCTCATCTGCGTGGCTGTCGCGCGCCTGCTGGGGCTCGCGTGCGGCTGGATGTGATAGGGCGCGCTCGGGTGGGGGGTCCCGGTGCCGGGAGTGGTGATAGGGCGCTGTAGGGTTGGTCGCCAAAGGGCTTACACTCATAAGGGATTCACATGATTACTGGGTTATAGATCACAGAGCTGATTTGTGTACACTCTACCCCTTTCAATCATTTAGCTTATAGACTCCCCACCTCCGTCCCCCTCTTTCCCTGCTCAAAAGGCCCCCCACATGGTGTCAACCGGAAAAACACTGATGATGTATTGCTGACGATAGCAACAACATATTAGTAATTGGTCTAGATGTTCAATGTATTTCTTGTTGTAGTTTGTGTTTTTCTTTCTTCTCTTGCGT
Organism: Corythoichthys intestinalis; assembly: GCF_030265065.1. Taxonomy (NCBI): domain Eukaryota; kingdom Metazoa; phylum Chordata; class Actinopteri; order Syngnathiformes; family Syngnathidae; genus Corythoichthys; species Corythoichthys intestinalis. Next base: position 30,932,506 of record NC_080412.1, read on the forward strand.
TTCTTTTCTTCTGTTCCCCCATAACCCTTTCCTGTTCGCTGCTTTGTCATCATAAACGAGGTATATTGAATGATCACAATGGGAGTATGTCAGACTCTCAATGTGAAACATCAAAACTGTTCAGACTATCCAGGCACTTAGACCTTAATTCTTCGTGTCAGACAGCTGAACAGGACAGGTTTAGAAAAAAAAAAAAAAAAAAAAAAAAAAAAACGGGCAGTTAGAAGTTATTTTACGTAAATATTGCAAACTATGACGCCAATGCTGTAGCAGCTAATTTCTCCTATTGATTTATTCATGATGTTTCAAAATGCATGCATGGTATGAAAAATATAATAATTACCTTGAATCCTCGAACAATCGAGACAATCCTTCCTGTTTGCATGCGGTACAGCTTTCATACTTCTGGCGTTGGATCGCTGCGTGCGTGTGTTTGAGAATAACTCCTCTTGATGTGGGCAAGGCCCTTACTCGAAGGCGAGGCGCAGTGTATGATGGAGGTGACCCATCAATATCATTATGAAGTCTATGGTTTCAATGTTTATTTTTGAAGGCAATAAAACTACAAAACTGTGGCACCTCCGACACGTCCGGTGTTAAAGGGTTCATATGTTTTTAAAAAAAGGAATTAGTAATGTTGCTTTGACTGTTACATGTGGCCCTAAATAAACTTCTCGCCTGTATAATTTCCAGCTTTCCTATTAATACACTATTAGGACAAGTACAATTCGTTGTGGTGGTGGTTGTGACAGTGATGTTGATGGCAAAGCAGCGCTCCTGCTCTCTCTAGTTTTTGCCTCCTCTTTTACTTGTTTTTAGCTTTTTTGCTCTCCCGGAGCCCCTCTAGCTTCCAATTATCACTCATTTATTCTCTAATCTCTCCATCCAGGCGCAGCCTTGGTCCACTTCCATATGGCCGAGGGCTGGGGTTGTGAGGGACAAGAAGGGTGGGGGTTGGGGGACAGCTGGCCTTTTACTACAATGTCAAAACTGGCTAGGTTAGGCACACACACATATGCAGTGTAGGACAGTGCAGCGCATACCTGGCAAATGGTCAAGAGAAAAAGAATGTCAGCAGAGCAAAAGAACACAGAGCTCTGATCCGCCTTGGGGTGCCTTAAAAATGACTTGGTTGCACACTTTTGAACGGGAGGGAGGAGCATTCATGCGTGCCATTCCCATGCTAATATGAAAACTATAAATATAAGAGGACCATCTTTGATTCTCAGCAATGGGGGGGGCGGGGAGTGGAACAGTTTCATCGTGACTAAGGGCAAAAATAGAAAATGATATGTGAGAAAATGGAAGAATATTCCGTTCATTTGCCTTAACTGCCTATAGTTTTGTCTAAAAGGCATGCTTTATTATGTTGAGATCAGGTGACCATTTCAAGGATTTTCAATTTGTTTGCTTAAAAATAATTGTTTTGAAAAAATTATTTATTATTAATAATTTACCGGTAATATAAATTATTTTGATAGACTCTTGATTCTAAAAGGAGCCAGATTTCTCCTCTGTGTTTACTTGAGTGCCATGATTTAGTGCATGTTACACCTTCGCACCCTTCACATCACTTTGACTGAGGCTCATCTGCATGGAAGCCCATTAGTTGGAGATATGAGCCACTCGGGCACGAGACGATACGGTCCAAATGAATTCATGAATGCGGGATTTTTTTTTTACCCGCGCACTTCATCTTCCTCTTTATGCATTCATTTCCCCGGCGGTTTTCTGTTGGCCACGAAAGCCTGGCAAAGTGATCGTTTCCATATTGATCGACGGAGGAAGATCCCCCGGTCTCAGCGGCTTTCCTGCGCAAGCGGTAAGGGGGCCTAGCGCATAGGCCGAAATGATGGGTGTATGAATTTCATTTTCAAGGGTGATATTCTCACAGAAAGAAAAGATTTGGTGCCACAATGCCTTCCGCATGTATTATCCAGCAATATTTAGTGCTGGGAAACGAGAGTACTTGCACTAGTCTAGTTACATTTAAAAATTTTAGAGGTTTTATGAGTTATATTCTGCAATTTTGTGCCTCACCAATACAAAGAAATTGAATTTTTTTCAATGGCTAAGTCACAACCAAGTAGCACATGCTTTTAGATTACCAAAGACAAAAGTGAAAGGCAACACAATTCAAAAGCTAACCCCAATAGCAGGCGACAGTATGCCAGATCCGGCCTCAGCTCGCCAGATCCGCATAGCAATCACACCAGCTTAATTTCAGTGCGCCAGATGCGGCCCGGACCAGCACTATTGTGACAGTGTTGCCTTAATTCAGTACTTCTCAAATGGTGGGGCGCGCCCCCCCAGGGGGGCGCAGAGCGATGCCAGGGGGGGCGCGAGTGACCTCGGGGAACATGTTTTTTTTTTTTTTTTTTGCCGTACTAGAATAAAGTGTACTTGCACATCCACTCCGTGGGTGGCAGTGGCGCTCTCATTTTCAAAGTGCGTGCAGTATTTTTGAAGTAAGCAAGAGCACACGGAAGAGACTCATGCAGAGCTGGACTCACGCAGCGACCCACTGTCTTTCTCACGTGTCCGGCCGAGAAGTGCCGTTTTCGGCTTGGGATCGTCACGACCACCGCCCTCACCTACGGTTCTCCCTCGGCCGCCGAGAATGCGCTTTTTTCGGGCCGTTTGCCTTTGATTTTTAATATAGTGGGAAATGAGGAAAGACCACTGTTTACTGAGTCTAAAAATGATTATAGCGGAGAAGCCAAATCAGTTAAGACGCCACTTAAAGACATTAGACCTCAATCTCATTGATAAGTCGCTTGAATGTTTTTCAGCGAAAATGTGCCGAATATTGCCAATTGTCACAATCGTCCCGCTTTGTCAGTGTTATATCAGTAAACCAGTGAGCACTGTGGTGAATCAGCGAAAATAAAAACTTTCCTTCTGTCCAGAGACCTTTTCCCCCCCCTTCTATTCAGTTTTGTTGTTTTTTCGGTCAAATTTTTTGGCATGTTGTCCTGAAGAGTAAATGTTTCTAATCAATTTGAATTTGTTATTATTTACTGATTTTATTACATTTTATTTTTCAGTATCAAATGGTCAAAAATGTACCTTGAGTGTATTTTTACAGTTTGGATGTGACTTTTTTTTTTTTTTTTTAACTTCAGGCAAATTGATGCGCATTAAGTCTTTTCTGTTACAAGCAACACAATGTTAAAAAAGTTATACTTTATTATAAGTTGATCTATGTTCCTTTTTTCCTTTAATAGAAAAAAAGGACACAATGTTAGGCTGAGGCGTACTTATAATAGTAATATAGACGAATGATACTATTTACAGTGGCGGCAGAGAGTTGGGGGGGCGCGAAACATTTACGTCTTCCTTGGGGGGGCGTAACAGAAAATAATTGAGAAGCACTGATATAGCCGAATGATACTATTTACAGTGGCGGCAGAGAGTTGGGGGGGCGCGAAACATTTACGTCTTCCTTGGGGGGGCGTAACAGAAAATAATTGAGAAGCACTGCCTTAATTGCACAGATGGGTCAGCCTGAGACCAGGTGCCGCTGATCATCGTCACCTGCTTACTTAAACCGGCCTCACATCATCACCAAATCAACAACTCACCTACAGGTATGTGACTTTCAGCTAACAAAGAATCTTGTAATCCTGATACTGAGCTCATTTTTTTTGTTCCCCCCCCCTAGATCCAGTACTGTTTGCCTGGCAAAACGCCTGCCTGCCCGTTCACCTGTTCCATCACCAAACTGCCCACCGGATTCTTCGGGCACTATCTACCACTCCCTCTCATTGTCAATAAATTAGGTCCCCTGTTACCCCAGAACCTTAACAAATACAATATGTTGTTTACAGTCTAAAAATAGGTCATCTTTAAAGTGCTTATGACATCAAAAAGCATGTTTATTTCATATTTCACGCAGTGTTTTATGGTCCTGAATGAATTGGACCACTTGGATGTGTGTGGAAGCAATCGTTTCATATATTCAATTTTTGAATCCCTCACCATTAAAATGAGTGACTTCCGGCTTCAGTGTCAGGTTTAGGACGAATGACAATGTGATGTCACCTGGGTCAGTATCTCACAATACAGCATTGCTTTATTGCATGCAGATTGACTGCGGATTCAGCTGATTTTGCGGATTGTCATCCCCCCCGCTGACAGAGCGCTGTACTCTGCTTATTGCCCTCTTCGTATGCCCAGTGTTCTTTCAAATTTTCAACCCCATCTGAAATTGCACCTTAATGTTAAAAATGACCGAAAATACAGCGATTACAAATTAAACACTACAAACTTTCTTTAAATAAATAAATAAAACAATTAATTATTAATATTATTAAATAAAGCACAAATTACTTACGTTTGATCAAGGATGGACATGTAGAAAAGACACATCCTGCCATGTTAGCTGCACAACAACTGCATTCGCTTTCGTATGACTCTCCCACTGTTTACGTCTTCGCCATGTAGTAAAGCAGTATTTTACGCCATATTCTCGTTGACCATGTGGCAGCTACGCGCTCCTCCGATGTCGGCTGGTTTGTCCGGCGGTCATTATCCAGCTGCTTCCCTACAAACGAGCCCTCTGCCCGCAGCACGGGAACGACGAGCTCTAACTTGCTCGCTGCCAGGCGGGTTGCCGATCGGTGCAGACAATCAACAACTCTACCGGCGTGTGATATGATCCAGGCTAGTTTTGTGTGATTTTCCGCTTCAAAGAGTTTGAAACATCACTCGGTTCGGGTTAGCATGTTGGCTAGCTGTCACGCCTCTTGGTTCGTTTACATTCTCCGAAGCTGGGGCAGGGAAATGACAAAAGCTTGACTAACTACGGTGGCATAAAATATCATTCGAGATGTGCGACAGTAAAGGTGAAGTCGACAGTTATGACCATTATGGAGTAATTTTGCCATGCCGTACTGAATAACTAAATTTTTATTATTTCTTCTTTCATTTAGCACAAGACACATTTGTCATGACCATACCATTTATTTAGCTTTTGGGGAAAAATACGTCGATCAAAAGAATATCCTGTAAACATATTGTAATAGAGAGACTGAAGCAATGACATTTTGCAGCTCTTTTCGTCGCATTTTTCTCGTTCTGAATAATTCCCCCTCAAAGGGCTGAATTCCAAATCAGATGACACCATGACCCTGCGGACGTCCTCCTCTTGTTGGGGACGCTAGAGCCCTATAATGGTAGGCGTGGCTAAACGGCGGATTAAAAGACTAATTTCTCGTCATCTGCGCTTTGCCAAATTGTTCAATATAGTCGAATCGTTTCAAAATATGATTCCAATTCACACTGGTATTTAAGACTTTTTTTTTTTTTAATCCTGTCGTACACACTTTAATGTGGAGTTGCTTGTTCCAATTAAAATATTTTGTAAAAAAGCAATGTTGTATTGTTGTTGTATGTTGCATTAATATGTTAGCATTAATAAATGGCATGAAAAAGAAGTGTTGTCATTATTGCTTTTAATAAACAAATTTAATTTGCAATATAACACATTAAAGTATGATACATTGAAAATAATACACCCCAAATTTAAAACTGAAAACTGTTTTCATACAAATCTGGCCCAGATTGGGTAACGTGTGCCATATCCGAGCCATACATTAATGTAGTGTCTGCTACTTTGGACCAGTTCTGGCCCCAAACTGTTGCTGATCCAGCAATGACTTCTGAGTTTAGGCCATTGTTCAAAAAGACACTTGGGCGGATCCGTTTTACGAAGTTGGGCCGGAATTTGCAGTACATCTGGCCCATGTCCGCTCCAGTTATATTTTGCTATCTGGGAAGGATTCCTTTGGAGAAATCGAGATGGAATAACCTTATATGGCCAAATTGGTCACCTAACCTCAACCCAATAAAGCATTTGGTGTGAAAAGTGAACTCAATACTTTTTCCGAGGCAGACAAATTTAAAATTATTTAATTGTTAACAGTACCGGTTCTAGGATTTTTCTGAAACAGAAGCCGAGAAGGGGCCACATATAACCCTCAGGGACCAGATGTCGTTGCCATCTTTGTTCAGTGTTTACTTTTATCAACAGGGAAATATGCAGATTATCCTGCATGTGGTTGTAAAAGAACCAGTACGGTTTGTAATAGTTTGTATTTAATCATACTGTGTGCAAGTAAGGATGCAGTACATGAAACAATAATTTTAATCACTTTTTTGAAGCCATTTCAAACACGAAAAGCAGCATTTAATATTTAACATACATACGTATATATTTAACATGGTCCAGTCTTCACTAAACCCTATAGCAATTATATTTATGGACAAAAGTGAAGAAATTGTCACGGAGCGCGGGCGAGCAAGGTGGACCCAAATGCAGGGAAAGTGGGGCGAGGCAGGTAGACGGTGCAAAAACGTTTTAATCAATGCCAACAAAAAACAAAGTATGAACAAAACGACCGCGGAATCCAAAAGGTCTTAACACTGAGGCAAACAAAAGTATCACTAACAAAATACTGCTTTTCAAAACTTACACAGAACACGAGGGCTTGGCAGATCTTGGCTTTGACATGGACGTAGACGTTGACATTGACAATGACGCAACCAGGGGTGACAAGAAACTGGGTCATTATATACACACGCAGACAAGGGGTAACGAGACGAGAAACAGCTGGGTAACACAGGTGGATGCAGATTGCAGGATACGCTGGGAGAACACACACAGGTGAAATCAATGGGTAATCACAGAGACAAGTCACACTAGGAAAAACCCAACACAAAACCTAACAGAAATTAGGAATCATAACTTTTTGAATTATTCCATGTAAACAAATTCAACAATCATCAATAGTGGAGCTGTTCGTTAGATCAGAACCTTGCCTGCTTTTTGGCATTTGTACAAAAATGTGATGGTAGCCTCACCTTTTTTCTTGTTTGGCCTTGGTGAAGTTCTTTGCAGCACTGAATGCCATTCTTTTTTCTTTCCAAACATAACTGACTGGTCACCGCTTTTGTCCTCCCATGTGAAAAATTGCTGCATATTCAGCCACATAGAATGATGAGAGAGAAAAAAGATTAGATAGCAAATGTCGGATGAGCACGGAGCCATAAAGCAAATTCTGCTTCCACTCAGCACACCAGTCATGGCCGATTTGCCGTGTGAAAGTGTAATTCCTCTGGTGAATTACCACTCCTCGACCTTTCGCGGCATTACGAAAGGGCACTTTCACGCATAAATTTCCCACGAAGCGGTAGCCAGGCTGCTTTATCACTTTCGGAATAGACGCCGAATCACCCCTGGTGTTTCCTTTGAGTCCGTATAAGCTGTAATAAATGCACTATTGTCGCGAAATCTGTTGACTAATGGAGGCATATGCATGGGTGTATGGGCTATTTCAGAATTGGAGGACAATTTGGGCAACATTTTTGAAATACGGACCATTTAGTTTAACGTGTTTTCATCATTCGGCCTGTTGCGAAATCAAATTTTAGTAGGCGATATATTGTCTCACAAATTATTGCCGATATGCGATATTACTGTAAAATAAAAAAAATTAACCAATTCAACCACTAATGTAGGGAGAATACATCAAAAATCCCCCATTCAAATGCAATACATTGTTATTTTTTAATAAAACACAAATTATCTTAAAAATTATATTTAAAAGATAACACAATATGAATAACGAGTCATTTGAAAGATAGCCAAGTGCCGAATATGAAATAGGTGAGAAACCAACGCTATTTTTGTTCTCTAACAATTAAAGCCCATTAAAAGTTTCCAAAATTACAGTCATCTTGTCCTGCAAAGTGCGCATGTTAGCAAATATGAAGCTAAATTATTCATTTCAAATCAGATTTTTCATAGTGGGTGTCATTTTAAAGCTATTCTTTGTGTAGAAACTGAAGTATGTAAGATTAACTCCAGAAATCTTTTATTTACATTTCAAACATGATGTGCTTTTATTTTGAAACGTTCACCAGAAGTACATTCGCTAAACCGCTAACTGTAAGTTTTACACTCAGTAAAAAAATTAACTGTACTTGTCTTCGAGTTTCAATTTTTTCATTTTTCATCGCTTTGTTTGGAAGTGTCACCATTTAACCGCAAGTTTGCGTTTTGGAGAAGACTACCACTGTTTTATAACAGGCATAAAGTGGTCAGTACTTAGTCTTTTATTCAATTAGCCTCAATGTTGCAATGCTAACGTTTTACAATGTTTAATATAGACGTGTTTCCTTATTTTGTATGTCTGAACTATTGATGACCAATAAACATCTGTGAAAGGAACTACAGTCTTAGTGCATGCAGCACACTCAAACGCACGCACACACAAATGTATGCACGCACGCACGCAATGCGGCGATCAATCGCAGCCGGGAAAACTACCAACCTCATTTTTATTTACCGTATGATGAATTGACTTATGGCATGTTGCGACAGGCTTAGTTTTCAAGAAAACCAGCTAATGATTGTTCGAGATCAAGTACTGTATCTACAATACACATTTTATTTGTGTGTGTGTTTGTTCTGTGCTACAAAGATTTAAGTGTCAATTGTTTTTGCTAGGGAAAATATAGATGTGTTGGCTGCTATGCTAAGTAGTCAAGACAAAAGCCCCTTTCACACGCATATCCCGGTAAATTCCTGTGTAAGGTGATTTACTCGCTTCATTGCTTTCACGCATAGAGATATCCCGGAATGACATGGGTTGGACACTTTCACAGACTTTCACTCCTGGCACTATTTTTTTTTATAACACATTACATCATTTTTGGTAAGCTACGGTTGTCGTATTCTGTTGGTCAGATTGTGGTTTGTTACAGAGCGGTTGTGGGAGCCTTCCCGACATCGTACCTGCAGCCAATTCAAGTTCATCAAGACTGTATTTAAACCTAGGCGATCCGAGAGAAGGGTGCCGAGATATTAACTTGCTGGGCGCCATTCGTCCCCTTGTACTCTCAAATTTCGTGCATTTGCTATCTTGTTCGTCTTGTTTGCTGCCATTGTTTTTAAAGCCCCTATGTTGTGCTGGTATTTGAGTGAATTTGTTTTGTTGTCTTATTGGCTCTCTGCCTACAGCTTAGGTTAGTATTATTGGTCCCCGTCGACTTACTGTCACGGACCCATTGTGTTATTCCCCGTTTTCCATGATCGTGTGTATTTTTGTTTGTATTTAATAAACCCTTGAACACATCCCTTTGTTGTTTCCTGCTTTCAGTTGCAACTTTATTTCCGCAGTTGCGGACCCTAACAACAGCAACAAAATAAACCATACATTTCCAAAGATGGACGATGGACTCTCTTCCTCGGCTCTACAATCCAGTAGCAATTTAATTTCAATATGTTTACAGCAAAATTTAGCTATTTCCAGCTTGCTATGTTGATAATTGCAATGTTTGTTTATCCACTTTTCGTCTTAATGCGAAGAAAGAGGAAGTGACGATCAGCTCGCCATGATATTTACGTCATCAGCCATCGTGCTGTGACCCGTAAATTTAACGGCTGCTTTCAAACACACTGCTTTTCGGGAAAGTCCCTGACATTATTCTAAGACGCAACTCGGTAAACGTCCGTGTCAGTCGACCCGGGAAATTGCTTTCACATATATGGGCTGCCTGTTTAAATCCTGGGATTTAAACATTGTTCTGGTGTATGTGAAAGGGGTTAAAGCAGGGGTGTCCAAACGTTTTGCAAAGGGGGCCAGATTTGGTGTGGTAAACATGTGGGGGGGCCAACCTTGGCTGACGACCTTTATGTTGAACAATATATTTAAGCAAATTTTAGCGAGCCATTATGTGTGTCACATTTGCTTTATTATTTTTTTTTAATTAATAATTTCAAAAATCTCGCAACTAGCCTTTGTGGCTAAGCTTTCAACTCTCGGGCTCTTGTGAAACACTGCTGCTGTAACATTAAACTAGCTTCAAGTTGCTTCAATTTCTCGCTACGTATCTTCCCTGTAATCTTGTCATACATGCCAACGTGTCTTGTTTGGTAAAATCGCCATACATTGAACGCTTTAAAAACAGCAACTGTCTCTTTGCAAATGAGGCAAACACAGTTGTTGCATATTTTAGTGAAGAAAAAGTCCAATTTCCACCTATCCTTGAAGCGTCGGCCGTCACAGTCAACTTTTTTGTTGTTGATTGTCACCATTTTAGAAAATTGTGAGTAAAAGGTCACACGGGGTAATGTTGCTTAGAGTAATGTTGCTTTTTAGTGGGTAAATGAGGAGCAGCATTTAGTGTGTAAGCTACCTCATATGCTAGTAGCAGTACTGCTGACCAATTTTTAAGTCTGTGTGCGGGCCAGACGTTATTGATTTCATGACAGAGGCTGGGGGCTGGGGGAAATTTGACCACGGGCCGCATTTGGCCGGACTTTGGACATGTCTGGGTTAAAGTGAGTTATAGTATCAGCAGTAGAGCTGAATAAGTTTGAGTGACACCTGCCAATGTGTTAAAAAACATTGGAAACTCTGTGCCTGGCTTGATGAAGTCATTCAGGTAGAATCATGTTGCTTTTTTTTCCTCCCGCTGCCCTGAGATTTCTGAAAAGCCTTTTGGTAAATGTAATAACTGCCATCAAAACTACCATTTGTCTTTGATACTGTAAAACGATAATTACAGGGAGGGAAACAGCGAAATACTGATACTGTATGTTTCTGTATTCTGTGCATGAATTACTTGAAATTCGAGGGGCACAGAGAGAAAATGTCCTCCAGTTTCTAGACTAACACACGTACTAATATTGAAGCAACCTCTAGTGGGAAACATTAAGTCGATTCCAGAGTTATCTGGCCACAGACACACAAAAAAGAGATTTGGCGCATTTAGGCCTAAAAGTGATTATCTTAATAATGATCATCATAAAAGCCTTTTTAACAGTTGCTGCTCTGGTCGCAATTTAGCGTGTAATGAGTCGGACGTGGGAGGGAAATGTTCTGTACGGTGTCCATTCCCAGGAAGGTGTGCCGGTCTCTGGCTCGTCGTGGGGGTAACGTTTAATTGGCCCCATTTGTCTGCTTTATCTGCTGTGAAACAGAGCTACCGGTAATGCATGAAAATGGCCATCCAGTTCAATTCTAAAACACACAGTTGTATCCCAAACTGTGGTGGGGTATGTTTGTATTGGAAAACTGTTTATTGCAACATTTTCAACATGGTGCAAATACTGTACTTACATTTGGCATAGTGTTTGTTCGTTTGTTTGTTCTGTGGAACCCTTAATGGCTCAAAATTCAGATAATTGGAATCTTCTGCCAATCTGCTTGGCTTTCTAAAGCTAATAAACATCTAGACTTGTGCAATGTAAATACTCACAAGGATTTATGCTCATTTGACGTTAAATAATTGGGGTTGTGCCCTCTCCCCATTGTATGGCAGAGCCGGAAATCTGACCCCCTTGCCCCCAGTGAATGTCCTGCGATAATCCATCATTGTTTGAAATGGCAGCCCATTTGGCCTCTCTGACACTATGACAAATCATTTATAATCGGGGCCCCCTCCAAATCTGAGGCAATCAACCGCACACGTGCAACATGTGTGAATGCCTCGCCCAGGCTAATGTGGACCTCTGGACGACGAGAGGAAAGAAGCTTTATCGCCGTCCTCCTTGCTTGTGACAATTCAATCGGTTCAGCGTCTCCAATGGCATGAATTATGGATGAATCTGGCAAGGGGGCTCTGGGATTTATGGCAGCAGGCTTTGAAAGGAAATCATGGGGAGAAAAAAATGAGGAAAGGCTGACCATTATTGACTTGATGGGGGAGAATGAATGACTGATTGATTGAGTGACTGTCTTTGGCTAGCATAAATACCTTGTGTTGTACTCACATAACTTTAATTGAAGGCATTAAGCCTGACTGAAAGCCGGAAAGTGTCAGAATATCAGTGCATAATCCTTCAAAATAAAACAGGTGTGACTAAGCAAGCTTGAAAATGACAGAGGGGCAAAGGTGTTATTGTTGGTTTGTTTTAAATGCAAAATATCAACAATCGATTGCAAAACGTTTAATACTTTTTTCATATTTTGAAGCACTCAATAAACATGCATATTTTGTTTCTTTCACATTGGCAAAAAATCAATACTGTAAAAATATATTGATAATCAAATAGTATATATATTGTTATTATTTTCTGTCATTTAAAGTGCTTTAAATAATATCCCTCAAACATATGTTTTCTTTTCTCCAGCCAATCATTTTTAACCCTGGTTATCCTGCTCAGGAGCCTATCCGAGCTGACATTTGGCGAAGAACAGACTGAAATAGACGCCAACCATTCACACTAAAATTTACATCACCTTTTGGGAACTGTTTTATAGACTCAATCACATTTTGATCTAATTGTGATATCTGCCTATAACTTTAAACTCCCAAAACAGCTGCCTTGTACTGTCTTCTTGCCTTTTAACCTCAGAGTATCCAAGCACTTCTTTCAATCCTGAATGGATTTACTCATATTACTAATGAACTTGCTGATTTTGTTTTTAATGACTGACTGAGCATGTGAATGTGTCAGTAAATGTGTATGTGTGTAAGTGTGCACCTCCATCAGAGGTGGGTAGTAACACATTACAGTCACAGTTACATTTACTTGTGTAACTTAAAATGTACTTCTTAGAGTAGTTTTATCACGCAATACTTTTTTCTTTAACTTGAGTAGATCTGTAAAGAAACACTACTCTTCCTCCACTACTTTAGGCGACACTAGAGTCGTTACATTTTTCGTCTTTTGTCAACAGATTGACGTAATTTTTGCCAAAGATGCCGACAGTGGCCGTCTCAGTTTCACCAATGAGACGTCGCAAGAATAACCACATGACTCCATTATACCAATCAGAGGTAACAATGTTTTTCTCCACTAGAGGGCACTCATGCTCTTTGGTGGGGTGATGTTTCATAGTGTTTTTCCTGTCTGAATTTGATGATATCTGTGTCATCCTTTTGGCCTCATATGGTCATGTAATGGGTTATAATACATTGATTGATTGATTCATTCATTCATTCATTAATTTTCCATGCCGCTTTTCCTCACAAGGGTCGCGGAGGTGCTGAAGCCTATCCCAGCTAAAAGTAGGCAGGGTACACTCTGAATTGGTTGCCAGCCAATCGAAGGGCACAATGAGACACATAGAACCATTCACGCACACAATCATACCTAAAGACAATTTAGAGTGTTCAATCAGCCTACCAGACATGTTTTCGGGATGTGGGAAGAAACCGGAATCCATGGAGAAAACCCACGCAGGCACGGGGAGAACGTGCAAACTCCACACAGGAAGGCCGGGATATAGTACAGTAATAACAGTTCATATAGATGAAGTTGTGCTGAGAAAAAAAATATATCTTAAAAAAAAAAAAAAAAAAAATTCAGACATTGTAAGCAGTTACTCACATTGTTACTCATTACTTGAGTATTAGTTTCAATGAATACAGTACTTTTTTTACTTATAGTAGTGTAAATTTTTAGATGACCACTTTTACTTGAGTAATCTTAAAAGAGGTAACGCAACTCTTACACCTATGGTCTGTATATGGTGGAAAACACAGACAAGACTGAAAAAGCAGTTTCTGTTCTTGCACCCCTCTTTAAAATAATCTACTGTATTTTAAGCCAAAAGAACTGTTGTGTTTGATAGAACAATATGTCTGCATGCTGCCATAGCAGATTCATGGTGCATCAAGCCCCCGAATTATTTTTAATTTGTCCGTTTTACCCTGGAAACCCCGTTTACAGACATCGCCCAACTGCTTTGGTTTCAACCCAGCCATAAAAAGTAGGTAAGTATAATTATATTTATTATTCAAAATGTCTGTCATTTTTAGCTTAGAATCAATAATTGATGTCTAATTTTTCGTTTAAAAAAAAAGACTTTAAAAAATGATTCACTCGCATATTTTAAACTTTTAAACAGATTACGTCACAATGAAAAAAATGTGTCTGTAATTAAGTCACAGATATCTACCTCAATAACTATCGTTTAATTGTATTTTTTTTTGTTACTGTCGCATTGGTGACTTGAAGTTCCGCTCTGAGACTCAAATTTGGCCAAATTTCTAAATTGTCCGATATGCATGTGTGATCATTGGAAAGCTTAAAATCTCCATTTTCTGGGGGAAGAAAAATTTTTAACATGAGGGCAATTTTTTAAAAAAATGTTTTTTAAACAGCAAAACCCTATCTGGAGGTGAGAACAGGCAAGAGCAGAATTACAGACGCCATGACTTTAAGGCAGTACTTCTCAAATAGTGGGGCGCGCCCCCCTGGGGGGGCGCAGAGCGATGCCGGGGGGGCGCATGTGACCTCAGGGAACATGTTTTGTTTTGTTTTGTTTTTTGCCGTACTGGAATAAAGTCTACTTGCACATCCACTCAGTAGGTGGCAGTGGCGCTCTCATTTTCAGAGTGCGCGCAGTATTTTTGAACTAAGGAAGAGCACTCAGCAGTCAGCACACACAGACAACAGATATGAAGAGCAGTGTGCCGCCGCCGTTTTCGAAAGCCGTTTTCCGACTGGACTCACTCACGCAGCGACCCACTGTCTTGTCCGGTTCTTACGTCGCCGCCCGAGAAGTGCCATTTTCGGCTTGGGATCGTCACGACGACCGCCTTCACCTACGGTTCTACCTCGGCCGCCGTGAATGCGCTTTTTTCATGCCGTTTGCCTTTTAGCTTTGACTTTTAATACAGTGGGTGATGATGAAAGACCACTGTTTGCTGTGTCTAAAAATAATTATAGCAGACAGCCAGAAGCCAAATCAATTAAGACGCCACTGAAAGACATTAGACCCCAATCTCATTGTTAAGCCACTTGATTTTTTCAGTGAAAACGTGCATAATATTGCCAACAATCGTCCTGCTTTGTCAATGTTATATCAGTAAACCAGTGAGCATTGTTAGCATGCTCATTGCAAAATAACTCCACACCATTGCAAAGGTGGTAAATACTGTGAGCAGCAAAAATAAAAACTGTCCTGTCCAAGGACACTCCCCCCCCTTTTATTCAGTTTTGTTTTTTCGGTCAATTTTTTTGGCATATTGTCCTCATGAGTGAATGTTTCTAATCAATTTTAATTTGTTATTATTTACTGATTTTATTACATTTTATTTTTCTGTATCAAATGGTCAAAAATGTACCTTGAGTGTATTTTTTAGTTTGGATGTGAATTTTTTTTTTTAATTCAGGCAAATTGATGCACGTCAAGTCTTTTCTGTTACAAACAAAACAATTTTAATAAAGTTATACTTTATTATAAGTTGATCTATGTTACTTTTTTTCTTTATTAGAAAAAAAGGACACAATGTTAGGCAGATGCGTATTTATAATAGTAATTTTATAGACAAATTATACTATTTACAGTGGCGGCAGAGAGTTTGGGGGGGCGCGAAACATTTACGTCTTCCTTGGGGGGGGGGGTGACAGAAAATAATTGAGAAGCACTGCTTTAAGGAGATATTATCGAGTACTTACCTCGTACTCCATGTAGCATGTATCACTGAGTGTCAAGACACAGCTGGATTTTCTGGGGATTTTATGGGTGAAACATGGTAATATAACTGGGGTCGCGATGCAGAAATCGCAGACATCAAGGAGTGGTCGAGAGTGGTCTTTTTCATATATTTACCCTTTTAAACGTTTTTTTTTTTTTTAACATTTTTTGTTTTGTTTTGTTTGGATTGATTATTTATCATCTAACATATTGGAGAAAGTGTGACAGTACAAAAAAAAAAAAAAAAAAAAAAAATACAATTAAGCGATAGTTATGAGGTAGATATCCGTGACATTTTTACAGACGACATTTTTTTCATTGTGACATAATTTGTTTAAAAGTTTAAAACATTTGAATTAATAATTTTTTAAAGTCGTTTTTTTTTTTTTTTTTTAAATGAAATATGAGATATCAATTAATGATTCTAAGCTATAAACGACAGACATTTTGAATAATAAGTACAATTAATTACCTTCGTTTTATGGCTGCGTTGAAACAAAAACGGTTGCGTGACGTCTGTAAACGGGGGTTTTCAGGGTAAAACCGACAATTTAAAATAGTTTGGGGGCTTAATGCGCCATGAATCTGCTATGGCAGCATATAGACTTGTTGTTCTATCAGACACAACAGTCCTTTTGGCTACAAAACACTTAATGGCCTTGGACCAAAATACATGCTTAATTTGTTAGATTCCTATGAGACATCTAGACCCCTAAGGTCGTCTGGAACAGGTCTCCTGCATGTTCCAAGAACATGAACCAAGCAGGGTGGGGCAGCATTTAGTTATTATGCTCCTCGCCTCTGGAACAAGTTACCTGAACGTCTGAAGTATGCTGAAACTGTTAGCTCCTTTAAATCAGGGCTAAAAACGCTTTTGTTTAGCACTGCATATCCATAACTGTCTATATATCTCAATTTACTTGCTTTCTATTCGTCTTGTGCTTATCTCCATTGCTGATTTCAATTATTATTTAGTAGTTTTTGTTTTTGTTGTTTTGTTTATTTTTATTCTATTTGTGATTAAATGCGATTTCTATGTATAATTTTATTTCCTATTTTGATTGTCCTGCTTTTTACGTTGTATTGATTTAAATGTGATTTTTATGATCTTCATGTCTTATAAAGCACTTTGAATTGCCTTGTGTTGAATTGTGCTATATAAATAAATTTGCCTTGCCTTGCCTTAAAATACAGCAGTTTATTTTAAAGAGGGTTGCAAGAGCAGAAACTGCTTTTTCAGTCTTGTCTGTGTTTTCCGCCGTATAAATTCATTTGAACATGCAAAAATAGTAATTTTAAATTTAACTTTCTTTTTGGGGGGATATGTTTGTATTTTATCCATTCATTCATCATCCCTACTGCTTATCCTCACAACCTCACAGTCACACGAGTCTGGGAACATTCTCTTTCTTTTCTTTTTTAATTAGATTTGCACATTAAGCGAGACAGGTCATATATATTCACTTTCGGTATAGTGTATTATAGAAAGGTATTTGAAAAATATACATCTTTAAAAATATGTAACACGTACTTTTATTTTGAAAAACTCAAAGAGAAGTGACGTCTCCTTCCGAGCGCCTATTACTTTGAAAGCGCTGCGCTTTAGGGTCTGGCTCTCAGTGTGAAAGTTGTCCGCCGTGTAGGAGGAGGAGGAGGAGGAGAAGAGCGGGGAGAGAAGCCTGACAGTCTGCCGGGGCTCGTTCACTTCCGCTCGGCTACCGCCGCTACGTTCCCTCGACTTGTTCATCTCTCCCAGAGCAATGAGACGGAAGGAAAAGCGGCTGCTGCAGTTCGCAGGGCTGCTCATCGTGGCTTTACTCTTCCTCCCCAACGTTGGCCTGTGGTCCTTGTACCGGGATCGAGTGTTCGACCGACCGGCGGCAACCACGGCGGACGAACCGGGTGGCGTCCAGCAGAAACAGGTGAGCGGTGGTGGTACTGATGGTTTTAGGATTGCTTGTAGCTTTGCGTGGGGAGGCTGGGGAACTCTCCGTGGTCCTGAACTATGCTCGGACACGATTTACTGTGGAAACTTAACAAGAACTAGTCGTGAACAACCCAACAGAATTCCCCATCATCTGAACTATTAAATTCACCTTAATGTAATCTAGTTAATAAGAAATATAGAGAAAATTCAGTCTTTTTGATCAAATTAATTTACATTTACTTTTCAAAACTGAAGCCCTACTTTTGTTCCCAGATGGCTTTTGACTAAATAACCAGGTGTACATTCGATTGGCATTCATACATTCATGTTTTATATCACTAGAACATATCCTAAAAGAATTAGGGCAACAAATAAACTTCCATCTATTTCCATTAACTGGAGCGTAACCCATCTTTTGTCAAATAAAGCGGGTCCAACCTAGAGGGTCAACCCATCTGTCCTTTTTCTATAGCGGTTTTACTCGTTAAAATGGCTTTGTCTTGTGTGTTATGCTTTTCTACCTTCTGATTAGCCATAGCACTTTCACAATTATCATTCTAATGATACAGAATTACCAGTTTGTCCTGGGTTGAGGGTCGTCCGCATATCCTTTTGTGCTGGGCGATTACAACCTTTACTGACTCAGACATGCTGCCCAGCTTACGTTAAACAAAAGAAGCGGAGAATCAGACCATTTCCATCCATTTTTGAAACTATATTCCCATCTGAAATTTAACAATAGACGCGGGATACACCCTTAATTATCATCCATCCCTTCTATTGGGCTGCAGTGGGTAGCAGGAGCCAATTCCGTCTGACTTTTGGCAAAAGAAGTGGGTGATCAATGACTGTCCATCCATTTTAGATAACAAACCTTATCCCTGCAGACTTATTATAGTAAATGATTATATGTGACTTCAAAGACTGCATAGATTTTAGTGTGCTGTGATTTTACACTACTTTGCGCTGTACCTAATATTTTGGTTGTTCATCTTCATGAGACAAAATTTAACCAGATATTTTTCAAATCATATTTTTCTAAACAGAAAATCAATTATTCCTTTAGTCAAATACTGCCTGATGTTTAACACAATGAAACAGTAAGCAGACACGAGTACTTGTATTAGTTATTGAGTTTCTCAATGACACAAAGAAAATGAAAAAGCCCGCCAAAAATGCGCTGTTTATCAACGTCTTTCTTAATGAGAGTGCTGCTTGACCTTACTCTAAATAACCTTTAAAAGATCACAACTCATTTTTATTCAAAGTTCCCACATATGGAACCAATGTCATTAATTTCCTCTAAGAAATAACTTTTTTTTTTCTATCTTCTACTTCTCTCACCAAAGATTGCTTCAATGGTCCCTGGTGATTTTTTTAACAGCCTCAATGCTAATTACGTGATATGCCATCACAGCAGAATTGATCCATTTATCAATTGCCAACTATTCATAAATGAGCTTAATTTTGGGGAGACTCGCAGGGATTCTGAAAGTCAATTAAATCTGGGCCTTTTAATTATTTTTGCACAATGGTTTGCTTGGCTTTAATTAGGATCCGACGGTTAGAACTTTATTTTTTTTTAGTTCTACAGAAAGTTCTCTATAATTTGATGGATTTGCAATTGAAAAGGACTCTTTTGAAACTGACTGTTTTGTTGCAAAGACTGGTCCTCAAGAGCTGCTGTGGGTGCAGGTGTTCGGTCCAACCGATCGAGCACAGACATTTTAACCAATTACGTTTCTGCTGAAACAAGTGGTACCTGATTACAATTAACTGATTATTGAAAGATGCCAGATGGGTGAAAATGTGTCCTCTTGATTATTTGGAATGAAAACATGCACTCACTGCGGCCCTTTGTGTAATAGTTTGGCCACAAGTGTTCTGGCATAATGCATACATAATGTAACCAAATGGCATATTAAAGATAAGACAACAGGGGCGCGTAATAGGTTAATGTAACAAGCTCATGTAAGAAAGTAACAGCGTACCTAACAGATTAATGTAAAATTTTAATTTCTCAATTTAGTGGTAAAAAAAAAGGTAAACACAATAGTTGAAAGTTGAATGCAATTTAGCACGCAAGAAATTTAATGCAACAGCGTAGTTAAAAGCTTGACGTAAGATAACAATGTAACAGCGTAATGTATAAGTGTTTTGTAACTGTGCAGTATACCAGCACAATGCTGCAAGTTTGCAATGTAATGTAACAGTTCGACAATACTTTTGTGTGACTAGATAATAACATAGTAATAATATGTAAAAACATAAGTTACCAAATTAATGTAATAATGTAACAACAACATATACAATAAAGTAACATGAGAATGTAAGCAATAATGTGACAATGAAACATTACCATGTAATGTAACAATGTAGCATATCAATGTTAAGTACAGTGATCCCTCGTTACTTCGCGCTTCAAACTTCGCGCCCTCAGTCCATTGCAGATTTTTTTTCCAATTAAAAAAATAAATACAAATGAGCTGTCCAGATCCGATCATGTAGTCTCCTGCTACCTCCTGCTGCTTTTCTTGGTCCGGCAGTGCACTGGAGTTGCTTATTAAAGTTAACGATGATGACAGATGTTAATGTTTTATCTTGCCATAGATGCTTGGAAGCCAAAACTTCAAAGCGCCGCATGCGTCAGTCATCCTTTAGCTTGTTAAACAGTTGCTATGGCAACTTGTAGCAGCCCCTCGGAATGACGATGTGAGATCGACTGATGTGCAAGGTTTCTTTATTTTCCAAACGTCCTCACGACACCGTGAAACTAAAATTCATTACAAAACAATTAACATTTCACAGTGATCAGTTTATGTGTAAGTGATCATTATGTGTAAGTGAGCAGCTTGAGCGGATTTGAGTGGACTCACTCAAAGAAGGGATGCTTTTCGTGGTCTGGCAGTGCACTGGAGGTGCTTATTAAAAATCACGATGATTGACAGACTATCAGGGTTGATCTTGTCGTTTATGCTTGGAAGCCGAAACTTGAAAGCGCCGCATGCGTCAGTTACCCTTTAGCTTGTTAAACAGTTGCTGTGGCAACTCATTGCGTGTAAGTGAGCAGCTTGAGCGGATTTGAGTGTACTCAATCAGTGAAGCATTTAATAAAGACAAGCATTTTTCTAGTTTATTCTTGTTTAAAAATAATTTGGTGGGACAGTAACATGTTTAAAAATTATCTTAATTATTACATTTGAAGTGTTTAAAAACACATTTATTAAAATATATACATTAAAGTTTTTTTTTGTTTTTTTTTTAAATAATACTTTGGGGAAATTCTTTCCAAAGCTAAATCTAAATACAATGAACATTGAGGTTGTTTTGGAGGGAGGGGGGTGTTACTTCGCAGTTTTTCAGTTATCGTGGCAGGTTCCGGTACCCATCAACCGCGAAAAACGAGGGATCATTGTAACAATTTAGCATAACAGTGTGACATCACAATGTAACGTAACAACATAAACTGATAATTTCACAATGTAATTGAATTTAACATAGCATAATAATATAAAAAAAAATCAGTGTAACATTTTAACACAACAATGTAATACAACACAACAATAATCTAATGTAAACATGTGTTAACATAACATAATAACAAAACAGAGTAATGTAGCAACATACAATTAGAAATGTAAAATACGTAAACGTAAAATAACTTAACAATGTAACATAACCTAATGTTAAAGCGCATTTAGGAGCACAATAAAGTATTTTAGCATGACAAGGCATAGTATTAGTGTGACACATCAGAGTCTCAAGAAAAATCAGTAAAGCATTTTGCACTTTTGTGTATTTTGAGGAAACCTTTGAGGAATATTTTAATATGGTACATTTTACAGGGGTGCAAACATTTCGTGGTACCAGTATAACTTCAAAATTGTTCTTATAAAACGGGGGGAGGCTTGTTATTATTGACAACATCAACATACCTTCATATAACAATCATGCTAGAGCATTTTCATTTCTGACAGCGTGACCAAAAAAATCATTTATTTTAAATAATGGAAAAATCAATTTTAAAAGGAAGGCTGTTGGCGGTATATACACACATGCACACCCTTCCAACCCCTCCCTCAGAGCGACATGGCATGTGCGTTCTTTTTCATGTGGTATACAAGGCATCGTCTCGTCGAATTTAATCCACTCTGATCTCGCTGGGCTGCTTTCCCGCACTCGCCGTGTCATCTCTGAGTGAAGCAGACGCAAACCAACAAGGGGAAGCAAATGTGCGCTACAAACGCCTCTAACAAGACTTATGTGGGAAAAAGCTGAATGGGATTAGCGTATTGATTTTTTATTTTTTTAACCAACTACTCGACTGAAGCAGTACCAGCCCCCCGGGATTCAGCCAAACACAAAGCGGAGACATGCGTTTTGTTCCTAATTTGTCTGTTGCTGCGCCTTTTACGGATCATCAAGCAGAGCAAATGATGAACGGTGGCATGTTGCAGTGGGAATTCACATTATGCCACCATAATATAGAGCCGTAACGCTTAAAAAAGGTTTCTATTAAAGCAAATTTACCTACAAAATTCAGAGTGTGGGGCGGCTGGGGTCAGTTGGGTCGGGCGGGGGGTGACATGACATTTGCCCTCCTGCTTCCGGCCCCACCATTCCTTCACGGGGGAGCTACAACGAGGGGCGGTGGAATGTGCGGCTGGAAAGAACGTCCACATCGCGGTCCCCCTGCCCTCTCAGTCGGTGTCTCCTATTTTAATGCATAACACTGCACTAACCTCCCCACACAACCCCATCACAGTGCTGGGTAGTGGTTGCCAGTCCTGGCAGGCACAGTGATAGGACGGTAGGTGTTCCCCCACATTTTTCAATATGGTGGGGCTCCCTGGGCTGTCGGTAGCAGTGGTGGAGTGGTTGGAGCTCCTGTCCAGCTCTGCCCCGCGGTGGCCACTTGGCGTTCTTCTGCTTTCTTTTCTGCCCCGGCATCCTCCTCGCCAGCTGGGCACCGGTGGGACGACGGGGTGTCGCCCCCTTTGGGTGTGGATCCTTTCCTGCCCTTGGCCTAGTTGTCCGTGGGGGTCTTGTTGTGTGCCGCGTCGTTTGGGGGGTTTGCGCCGGTGGCTGAGGGTCCAGGTGGATGGGTGGTGGTGGGGGCGTGCGTGGGGTGGGCGTCTCTTCATCCCTTCTCTGAGGGCTGGTTCATGGGGGCGTGGATACTACAGGGATCTGCCCTGGGTCGTGGAGGGATGACAGGGGCCCCTTTGCCGGAGCTGCGGTAGGAGGGGTGAGCCGCGTTCCCTTCACCCTGATTGGCTGGGATTGGTTTGAGTGGGTTTACGCATGACTGGGTACAATTAGACACACTCAGGTCGAGAGATTGTGAGTGCCAGGATTAGCGATCAGGTGGCATAGAATCGGATGTCAACATATCCACACTTAGAGGTTATTTACAGCATACTAGGTTTCCCACATCTCATTTGCTGAATTGTGTACGCTTCTCCCTGCCTAATCACCCCTGCATTTGACTCACTTTCTCTCCGCTTCCTCCTCAGTTATCAGGCCCTCCACATGGAGTCCTCTGGTAAATATAATTAGCTAACCATAGCACTACTATGTTCATAGGTAGCATAGGCCTGTAATAATGTATTTCTCGTTGTTGTTTGTTCTTCTCCTCATCTGTCTGGTAACCTCTTCTTGTTCACTGCCTTCTCCTAATAAATATAAAAATGAAGAACCCCAATATGAGTATATACTGTAACACTCCCCTGTGATTCAATAAAACTATTCATTAAAACTATTCAGACCACAAGGACACTCAGATTCCTATTCTCCGGCAGGCAAAATAAAAAGTTAGTGGAACGACCACCAAGAATTTTGTTTCTTTTTAATCACATTTACGATCTCTTGGCTGTTTATCCGTTTTATCAGCTTGAGAATCAGTAGAAAAGTCTGTGTTTGTCAAAAGTCACATAAAGTATTCGCTGACCATACACCATAGACTAATGCACTGGCCTGTGAAAAATCAATTATTCTGTATATGGCAGTAACAGTGAACAGTATGTGTGTAACAGTGTGTAACATAACTTGTTATTTGACACATTCTGTCACTACAGTCTTAGTGAGTGCAGTGAATGGCCCTGAAAGAGGTTTTAGTATTTTTTCCAGCACTGAAAGACTTGCTCAAGTGAGACGTGACCAACGGCGAGTAGGCTGAGGTGGGAGATGGCGACAGATGAGGAAGCGGCTGGAGCAAGTGGGAGTCAGGGGGCGGAACCAAAGAGTGACTGCTATCTCCCAGTAGGTGGTGAGGAGGAAGCTGAAAGCGAGAGGTATCGACCCTTGCAGTGGGGCGTTGAGAGAATGAACATGATGCAGTGGTATTATCGCTCTTACGGTGGGATTTGGTTCCTTTGACCAATGAATGACCATGATTGCGCTGACATTTTTGTTGGTGAAGAAGGCAAGCGTGATTTACTACAAGTCTGCCTGCTAGATCTGGGTTTTTCCTGGCTCAAATTGCGGCCTGATGTAATGAGGAGAAATTTGTAACGTTTGGATCATAGTAGCCCAATGTAAACGATCATTACCAAAAAAAAAACGTTGCGGGCATAAAGTTGTAGTATTATCAGAAAAATATCATGAAATTATGAGAATCAAATCACAATGCCATGAAAATAAATGCACAAAAGTCTATTTTAAAACAATGAAAATAAAATCATAGTGCTAGAAACAAAACATAATGTTGGGATAATTAAGATTTAACATGGGAATTGTATAATATTATGAAGAAAACCTTTGTGAGAATCAGTCATTCAATTATTTATGTAAACCAATATTCGGATATAAGTATTTGAGAATAAAATCTGAATACTTGCATAGTGATGAAGACATTAAGATACATTTGTGTGAGAAACTATGTAATATAAAATAAAAATAAATCACTATATTATGAAAATAAGATGGTAACTCAACATTTGAAAGGGAGGTTTACCATTGAAATGAAGACTGAAATGATAGAAAAATATGAGCGCGATGTACGCGTCTCTGAACTGGCTCGACAATATGCCGTAGAATGTCTACGATCTTGGCGGTCCTCCTCCAACTTCTGTTCGCCAGTCTTTATAAGTTAAGGTGACAATTGGCATTGTGGTAACATCGCCCAAAAATCACCAGCTTCGTCAGGTTTTGAATCATTTATTTCAGAACTTGTGCAACATACCTACTGTCCGCCGTAGCTGAACATGGAAAGTGAAAATAAAAAGTCCTCTCTCACTCTGTCAAGTCAGCCACACGGTGCGTTCAGGTACACCACGAAAAACACATCCGCCACTTGAGAACCCAATTCGTTACATTATTCCAGGTATTATTTAGGGCTGTCAAACGATTAAAATTTTTAATCGAGTTAATCACAGCTTAAAAATTAATTAATCGTAATTAATTGCAATTGCATTTTTTTTGTAAATTATTGATGGAATGGAAAGATAAGACACAAGATGGATATATACATTCAACATACTGTACATACGTACTGTATTTGTTTATTATAACAACAAATCCACAAGATGGCATTAACATTATTAACATTCTTTCTTTTAAAGGGAGCCACGGATAGAAAGACTTGTAGTTCTTAAAAAATAAATGTTAGTACAAGTTATAGTAATTTTATATTAAAACCCCTCTTAATGTTTTCGTTTCAATAAAATTTGTAAAATTTTCAATCAAAAAATAAACTAGTAGCTCGCCATTGTTGACGTCGCCGAGCGGTGACGTGACACGGGCTCCCTGCCGTTCTTCCACAGTGTCTTTAACTACGTAAGGTAGTGATTGAAATACACCACAAGGTGTCAATGGTGAGTTTTAAATTACTTAGAAATAAAGCCAATGAGTGTGTTTTGTCCCTCGGCTGACGCCGTAGTTCCCTGCTTACTGGTCCATCCACGTCATTTGAGTGCTGGCTTCACAACGTACGAGACCTCTGATAGTTTGTATATTGTGACTAAATATTGCCATCCAGTGTATTTGTTGAGCTAAACGAAATGTTTGAATAGAGTTTGACCAAAATCTGAGTAAGTATTATGTGTATTTTGCATAGCTATTTTGATTGGGAATGCCAGTTCTCTTTGCATTGAGCGCTTTTCTTTTTGTGAATGTTTTTTTTTTTTTTGAGAGATAGGAATATTATTTTTGTTCTGCTTTCACTAATTGATAGCGGTAGCGACTTAACTGTTCCGTCCAAATGCATGATAGAAAGTTGGGCAACCATGACTGTCAGTGGTGGCTGCAAATGGTATATGTTCTGCATTGTGTTCATTAAAGTGCGCTGTATCTTGGAGTCGTGCGATGTATGGGGCACAGTTGCAGCAAGTGTTAAGAAAAAGATAATCTCCTGTCATTTTTCCCCACATCACCTCAATACTTATGTTTTTTATGAAGGAGTTGCCGGAGCTTATGCCAATTAACGGCGCAGACCAATGAACGCCTGTGTCTACTTGCCTTTCTTTGCCCCTTAGCTCTCAATGTTAAAAAAAAAACGGCATCATTGTAATCTGTTTGAGGCAATGCAGGAGCGGGTCATTCCGCGCATGCGTTAAATGCGTCAAATATTTTAACGTGATTAATTTAAAAAATTAATTACCGCCCGTTAACGCGATAAATTTGACAGCGGTATTATTATTATTATTATTTATATTATTATTATTATTTTTATTCATAATTTATATGTTTTGTTCTGTGTAATTGCTGTTTGAAGTAGGGCCAGCAGCATTTATTAAGAATTTAGTTCAGGTTTTTGGGCTGTGGAACGAATTAATGGAATTATAATGTATTCTTATGGGAAAACCCTGCTCGACATACGACCATTTCGATTGACAAACAAGGTCCTGGAACTAATTTACTTCGTATGTAGAGGTACCAGTGTAAATTTGTAAAAGCATTAACATACTGTATGTCAATCAAAACAACAATGCCAACCACATTTATTAAAGTGTCAGGCCTTACATTTAGTGCTGTATATCTGTGAACTTGTGGCCTTCAGTTTAGTATATTTGTGATTTTTTTTTAACCCAAAATAGCACCGAGGGATTTATTGTGTCGTTCCTATTGCTGCAATGCATTATGGTCCATTGACCTTTAGTGTAGTTGCACAAATTACCTGTGGTATCCCCCACAGTAAAAACAGTGAATGATTTTTGTTTGTTTGTTTGTGTTTGTTTTTTTGACAGTCCGACATGTACAATTGGTAATTCACTGGGAATTCTTGTTTGTGTTATGAGATCATGTCAGATGAAAGGGAATAAGCAAATTAAATTGAAATCACTTGAAAGCCAGATTAATATGTCCACTTGTATTTGTGGGGCATCAAAGCTGAGTGACTTTGGCTTTTTTAGACAGACTTTGATTGTTCCCTTTGCGTGTGTATGTGTGTGAGTTCAGACTGAGACACTGGGGGGTGACTTATTTCTACTGCATATCCTCTTGTGCCCCTCTGCCTGTGTCTCCCATCCCCCATATTTAACATCCCCAGCTTTTTGCCGAGAAAATTATTTTAGGGCGCTCTTGAAATTGCTTCGTATTGCTTGCGTTATTCTTAGGCCAAATAAGCTTTTGCATGTCCAGACAGGTTTTGAATTCAGCACCCGAAGACAGTTCCACTTAGCAAAATGACATTTGGTAGACCCAAATGATAGTCCACAAGGACACATGAATTATGCCGAAACGGCCACATTAGTCATTCAGCCATTCCCAATTCAGTCTTGTCCGCAGTTTTTTTTCCCCCCTAATTTTCATTTTAATTCAGAGTACAAGCTAGTGTTAATTTTTCTGTTCATGAATAAAGTTCACTCTAGTTTAAGCCCGGTTCCAATCGCCCATTTTACTTTTCAGTGCATTTAGTCAGCCACATGCTGTTTTTTAGTGAAATTTTATTTGACTAAATGCCAAGCATTATCTATTAATGATTAAAAAAAATGTTTAATCAGATAAAATGCATACTGATTCTGTTGTAGTTATTGATTGTTCATGTGGGCTTTATTCTCATCTTTGTTATGGTGGCTGGAGGGTGTGACCCAAAACCGCAGCAACGTGGAGTCAGAAATGAGAAGGAGCCAGAGGGCGTGTTTATTAAACAAAGTAATAGAAAGAAATTGGTGAGAAGCGGTGGCACCGCACATCTCTGGACGGAGTTGGGAGGCCGCGACGGCTTGGAGTTGCTGTGAAAAAAGGAAGATTCAATAAGTCGCAAAGTTGGTCAATTGAGTGGCCTGTACTTCACCATACGTGGTTAGGACAAGCTCTGCCATTGAATGATGTGTAGACCGTGCTCTCATAGTGGCAGGCAGTTAATTGCAAAGTGGAGTTAAGGGTGGCGATTGGTGACAGGTGTGCATAGCAGAGTCAGGCCATGTCTAGAAAACAACTTTTTCTACGGTATGGCCTATCATCCACGCGCACATTTAAGCGAGGGTTCTTGAAAACTGCGGCCGGAGTGAAGATGTGCAAATTTTGCCTTTGTGGCGCCATCATCTGGACACTAATAGCTGAAGATTTAACTGTGGAAACGTCACTAACTGCGACAAACATTGTCCCTACGTCACACATGAGACCAATGTTTACATTTCGAGTAAACTAGACAAGTAATCTTTTGCTTCCATGTATTTACAAACTCTTGCAGTGCTTCATATTGAAGAACACATGCGAAGGATGGGAGTATTATAGACAATTATTTTTCGCCCATTGTTATGAATGTACTTCAAAATGAAAGAATGCGGAAGTGGAAGCTTTTTTCCCCCTACAAACGTGCTCGTGTGGTCATAATTATTTTTTTCCTGATGTATTAGATTTTCAGTTAAAAAAAACAACAACAAAAACTGCTAGCTGTAAACATGGCTCAGTGAGGCAGGAACGGAGGATGAGTGACCTGTAACAGTCCATTTTTCGTCCAATGAAAAAATGGGTGATGACAAACATAGTTTGTTTCCAACACTACTTCAAACTTGATTTCAAATCACAAGATAAAAGTTTGGTGTGAGTGACCTTTTTGAGTAAACCCACAAAGTCTCAAGTAGCCAAGCCCCAAAACCATAGCAGGTCTGCCGTATTGCTCAAAAACACCCACGTTAGTGGACGATTTTAGCCATACTTGTTCCCCATAATTCTTTTTAAAAATTCAGCTCATGGGTTAGGGTTGGGTTTCAACAACCAGCGTAAAATATGTTAGGTATGTCTAGCTATCGTGAGTACTGTACATCCCCCCCAAAATCTCCGGAAGGCATTTTCCAAAATGCCCAGTTACTCTCCCACTATTGTGAATTGGTCATTTCCGTTTTTTTTTTTTTCAATTTTTAATTAAAAAAAAAAAATGGCGGAAAACACTCTGGTGACTTGAAGTTGCGCTCTGAACCCCCCAATTTGGCCAACTTTCAAAATTGCCCAATATGCATGTACTGTATGATACATCATTGGAAAGCTTAAAATCTCAATTTTCTGATGGAAGAAAATGTTTGAACAGGAGGGCATTTAAAAACAAACAAACAAACAAACAAAAAAAACAAAACAAAAAAAAAAAAAGTTTTTTTTAAACAGCAAAACCCTATCTGGAGGTGAGAGCACGCGAGAGCAGAATTACAGACGCCATGACTTTAACAAGATATTGTCGCGTACTTACCTTTTTTTGATCCAAAAACTCCATGTAGCATGTATCACTGAGTCTCAAGACACAGCTTTGAATGACCACAGCTGGATTTATTGGGGATTTTATGGGTGAAACATGGTAATATAACAAGGGTCGCGATGCAGAAACTGCAGACATCAAGGAGTGGTCGAGATTTTCTCTTTCATATATTTACCCTTTTAAACTTTTTTTTTTTTTTTTTCCAGTTTTTCTTTGTTTGGATCGATTATTTTTCATCTAACATATCAGAGAAAATGCGACAGTAACAAAAAAAAAAATTACAATTAAGCGATAGTTATAAGGTAGATATCAGTGACGTTTTTACAGACACCATTTTTTTCATTGTGACATAATTTGTTTAAAAGTTTAAAATATGAGAGTGAATAACTTTTTAAAGTAGTTTAAAAAAAAAAAAATTAAAAATGAAATATTAGACACCAATTAATGATTCTAATCTAAAAATGACAGACATTTTGAATAATACATGTAATTAATTACCTTCGTTTTATGGCTGAGTTGAAACAAAAGTGGTTGCGCGATGTCTGTAAACGGGGGTTTCCAGGGTAAAACGGACAAATTAAAAATAGTTCGGGGGCTTAATGCACCATGAATCTGGTATGTCAGCATATAGACATATTGTTCTATCAAACACAACAGTTCTTTTGGCTTAAAATACTGCAGTTTATTTTAAAGAGGGGTGCAAGAGCAGAAACTGCTTTTTCAGTCTTGTCTGCGTTTTCCACCATATATATATATTTCTTTACGGCAATTAAGCAGCCGAACCCAGTGTCACAATTCTTGTTCATTTTTACCAACAGTACAACCAAATAATATTCACAAGACTTCATACCCCCAAAAAACTGTCATTTTGTTCGGAATCAACCATTTGTCTTTTTATCAATTTCCACGAATACAACATAAAAAACCCATAAGAACAAAATTCAAATTTCAAAATACTGAGCTGCTTATCTTGATTGAGCTTGCTCCGCAGCAAACAAATCGGTTAACCAACGACGATTACCTTAAACAGGAGTTGTATCGATTAGGACTGTTAAATATTGCTTTTCCGTAACCTTTAATGAAAGATTCTCTTCCTTCCACACAGGCGCTGAGCCAGATGAGAAAGGATGCCCAGGTGGGGCAAGATGGCGTGCGTCGGATAGACTGGCATGACTACGACGCCATTAGGAGGGATGCTGCCAGACTTGGTGAGCAAAATTTGAATGATTGTTTACAAAAATGAAATGTGTTGCATAACAATACGTCAGGTCACATTGCACAAACAGCTTGCTTGAGAAATCCTCTTTTTTCCATTTGTATTATGCAGTTGATCGACTGATTTGTTAATAAACTGGTAAATATTCACCTGTCGAGCTGGAACGGAATTGAGCCGCTGCAGCTGTTATAAATGAGAAACTAACATCGCCACTGGGGCCAGGTTGACGGATAAACAGTGATGCTGAGCAGTTATAATAGAAAGTAGTGGTTACTAAGATGGCGGTGTTTATTTATACATACAGTATACAGTGGTACCTCGACAGACGATTCTTTCGACATCCGATGTAAAATTTGACTCGTCACTTGCTCGACATATGACGACAAGCTCCAAATGGCACGATTTACGATCGCGTCGCAATTTCATTGTTGTCTCGCAGAATGGACACGCGGCAGATTTTCATGTGAGAGAAATCAACATGGGTCCCAAGTAGGTTAGTACAGGTGGTGGAAAAAAAGACACCAACCATTGAACTTAAGGGGTCGTTTACATGGTGACGCTCCGAGAATACGATCAATTTCATGTGTGCATTTATATCGTTCTGTCTCCATTCGAACGATGTCGCAATTCCGCGTGAAAACGATGTAATATTCATGCCAGGCCCTTGAGGGCAGTGCAGATTTATAAGGCGATAGCCAATGATGCCATTCCGTGACACCAACAACCTCCTCAGCCCAGAAGACAACATACTCGCCCACCCAGAATAATGGCATTTTTCTTTTGCTCCAAAAGGCACAAAAATGCAAACATTAAACATATTTCAATTTAACATATGTTAAAAACAGTAAATTAAAGCCAAAGTTCCGCCACGTTTGCCGTTTTTAATGTTTAGTAGCAGCGCTGCTAGCTGCCGTAGCTGACGCCTAAAACAACATGAAAAGAGAAAGTGAAAACTCTACCGCACCTCTCTCACTCTGTTGTCAGTCACACTGTGCGTTCAGGAACAGCATGCAAAACACAACCGCCACATAACAACCCGATTCGTTACATTATTTATTATTTATTATTATTATTCCGATTTTTATTGTCTGGGTGTCAAGGATGAGGTGGACCCAATCGCATTGAAAACAAAAGAAAAGGACGGGTGTGTGGGAACTCAAAATGCTTTCATAACAGTTAACAAAAATACAAAGTTCAATCAAAAAACCAGGGGATCAAACGAAAAGGTATCAAAACTTTAAAAATCAAAATTTTAGAGGAATTTGAACATGGGCTTGGATGTACAAATAGACAATGATACAACATGAACAGACAGCACATGGGGAACTTAAATACAGATATGGGGTAACAAGATAATGAGGCACAGGTGGGTGACACAAGAGGCAGCGGATTGGTCAACACTCAAGGAGCAGGCACAACAGGGGAAATCAATGGGGGACAACGGGGACAAACCACACTAGGAGGAAACAGACCTAACATTTATTAGTTTTGCTATGTGTAATTGTTCCAGCAGTATTTATTAAGGACTGAGCGTAGGTTTTTGGGCGGTGGAACAAATTAATCGAATTGTACTCTAATGGGAGAATCCCGCTCGACCTACGACTGTTTCGACTTACAAACCAGGTCCTGGAACGAGTTCAATTTATATGTAGAGGTACCACTGTAGTTATACCCTTGGGCATTCTAGGCTCAGAGGTTCAGGGGTGCTTCGAATTTGACAGCGGGAACGGCGGGCTTGATATTTACCACCACAATTTTATTGTAAAATGTAATTATAGTACCGTATTGGCCCGAATATAAGACAGTGTTTTTTACATTGAAATAAGACTGAAAAAGAGGGTGTCGTCTTATATTCGCGGTCTAGACATTATACCCATTCACAACGCTAGATGGCGCCACATATCATTGAAGCGATGTTCTGTCATGACAGATCTCAGCTACTCTCCCCATTCACAACGCTAGAAGGCGCCAAATATCATTGAAGTGATGTTCTGTCATGACAGATCTCAGCTACTCTCAAGTTTACCAGTTTGCATTATTTTATGTCAATGTTTTTCCTTATTCAGATTTGTTTCAAGACTACAGTTACAGTTAGACTTCACTTCACTGATGGTTTATGCAGTTATTGCAATTTTTGTTTTATCACAATAGATTGGATTATTTACATTTCAGAAACCAGAAGCCATTCATTTACGAATGTGATTGCACTTTACATATTTAAATGTTCAGATATTAAGATGTGAATGAGGCAAAATAACAGTTTTCTCTCAAATATATTGTCAATATCATTTGTTTCAGATGTACTATAATTATTTTCTGTATAAAAAATAATTTCGTGTTCAAAAAGTCTTTTTTCAAACTTGTGTCTTGAAAAAGAAGGGGTCATTTTATAATCAGGGCCGTCTTATATTCGGGCTAACACGGTAATTAATCATTGTTAATTTACAGTGAGACCGCAATATATCTTGAACTTCTTTTTGGAAATCCAGCAAAAAGCCAATTTTGGCTTCATGCAGCCCTTCTATCAACTAACTCAGAAACTTGCTCAAGACCCATTTGAAATAAAAAGTCTTAGACAGTAAATTGCCAAGCATTTTATCTTAGGTGACTTATTTCGGCATCACAGCTATTATGAGAAAAGCCACTATTTGCTTAAATATGATGTATTCTTTTTTCACTTACAGCAATAAAATAAAATATATATGGAATGTTGGATTAGTCTGGAGTAAATGTGATCCGTCCACACGGCACAAAGCGTTAATTAGAGGAGTTGATCTCTGAAATGAGCTATTAAGACGAGGGCTTCGCTCGCTCGCAAATGCTGAAAGATCGTTTGTGCTTAATGGAACATGGCGTCTCCGTGTAATTTGATGAACTCCTTTGAGTGTACATCAGCCTCGCCGCGTGTGCCCTACTGCCTTTTGCGCGCATTGACGAGAGGCTAATGGAACACCTCTATTTTGATGAGCCGCTTGAAATAAGCGCATAAACGACCGTGCATTGTGCAACGATTAGTTCTGTTGTACAAAGAGCCACTATAGCTGTTCCTTTCTGTCTTGGTCTGGTCTGAGATTTAGTTAACAAGAACAAAAGCGTTCTATTAATGTTTTTTTCATAGGAAATGGCGAACAGGGAAAACCTTTCCCCATGTCTGAGGCTGACCGTGTGGACCTGGCCTACAGGGAAAATGGCTTCAACATCTATGTCAGCGACCGCATCTCACTTAATCGCTCCCTTCCGGACATCCGCCACCCAAAGTAAGTCATGTTGGTATCGTCCAGGATATTCCTCTTATACTGTACACATAACACAAAGATTACAACGTGAGATGATAATGAGGCATGGCATTTGAAATGATGGTGAGTTCAGGTCACTGGATCAGGAACGTATAATTTCTCAGATTATGTTTGAGTGCTCACTTGTTGCTTGGATTATTCGTTCATTAGCAGTCATCAAAATAATCAAATTTATACTCTGTGTTGTTTTTGGCACTTCTTTTAAATTTCGTCTTAATCCTAGTCTTTTGGACGAAAATACTTATTTCAAAATGTGTTCGTCTTCGTCTAGTTTTAGGCAACGAAAATTTAGACAAATTTTGTCTAGTTTTACCTGTTAATTACTCCAAATGTTTTCATCTGTAAAATTAAAGTTTTAGTCCAAAAATAAATAAATAAATAAAGATTTTCGTGATGACAATACTGTACACTCTCAACAAGAAAACAGTACATTATTTTCAATTAGATAAAAAGTTGTCCAAGAGTTTAGGACGACGCTCGCCACGTTAAATGCTAATGCTAGCGCAAACGCTATGCTAACGCTACAAGTTACATTTAGTGTGTGATGATCACTCAGCACAGACCTTGAAAGGCTAAAGCAACATGGCATATTTTCTCTAGCCAAGTTAACTCACTCACTCCCAGCCATTTTCACTGGTGCAACCCCCTTCGCTCTTGGCCGTTTTACTGGATTTTGACAGATTTTGCAAGGCCCACAGAAAAATCTGTTCTATTGCTATATAAAATTGGAACCCACCAAAAGAGAGATTAGACTCTCTTCTTTCAGCAGGAAAAAAAGTTAGCTCATATCCTTTTCCATTCTTTAGAAATCAGCATTACAAAATAGCTTAGTTTGAGCAATTTTCCAATTTCTGATGAAAAAACAGAGAAATTGAGCTTTTTGTAAAAGCATACATTTCAAACAGAACTTTGACTTTAACACAGCTATTTTTTGCTTTTGTGACATCCCAAACATCTGAATAATGTTTTCCTTCTACAAAATAACATAAACAACAAGACAAGTAGAGCTTTTGATAGCAAAGTAACAATTTATTCACACATAACTAAACTATTGAACTGAGAGATGACGCTGTTGTGGCCGCGACAGCCAGGGTAAATTTTTCCCTCATCTCCGCCTGTCTCATTAAGATGGATTTTTTTGAGTATTTCTTTTGTGGTGACCACTACCTCGTGGCGGAGTTCGCCTGATGAACTTGTGTGGGGCATGTTGTGTTTCTGGGGGAGAACTGGTTTGGCCATGCGCGTTTCCGCGGGACACTGGAGGGTAGCGGGGGATGCAAGCGGCCGAGCACGGTGGCGCGGGCTCTGCTCGGCGAGCAGCACAGACCCAACGGCATCGTCCGCTGCACTGGTGGTCCCGGTCGTCCTGCACGGACTTCCCGCGCCTGGTGTCCTGGTCGTCCATTCGGTCGTCTCCGCCGTGCGGCCCGGCCGTTCGTTCCGTTGACTCAGGTTGCGGGTCTTACCAAATGCGCTACTGCCCTCCAATGGCCAGTTTTATTACTTTAAAATGGATTTTCAGCATTGTGTTTTGGAGCTAGCATCACAAGCTTTAATCTTACTGAGTAGGAATTGTGAAATAAATTTCGCACTACGCCACTTCATATTGTACAACAACTGCATCATTTGCATAATTGTCGCACTATCCCATTTACCTCTGGTCTACTAGTGGTCACTTAATTTTGCTGGATGACTCTCTGTACCTGCACAGCAGACATGGTTAAGTACCTTTGCACTACTGCTATTTTTAAATTGGTAAATGGTTCTCTGTACATATGTGTTATGTCCTGAATCTACCTATGCATGTATGGTGGCTACCACCACCACCACAATTTAGTGTTTCAAGATTTAGTTAATTATTTATGTGATATTTTTTGGACATGTATTTTCTAATGGATGCACACTTTAGTTAATATTTGTCTGAATGCTTACTGAATTTTGTTTGCCAATTTGAGGTAACGACCACAGCTGTGTAAGATCTGGCACCTACCATTTTGAAGGGGGGATATTTAAGTTGATTGAATTATGACTGTTTGGAGTAAAGTTTTCACTGTTTGTTTAAATGCACATTAGTTAACTATAGTTTGAGAATATATGTATATTTTCCACCTGTTGTCGTTTTATTAAGTTGACAATGTTTAGTTAATTTGACATACCTACTTTAGGTGGTCGTTAGTAGAGTCCGCCCTCATTTAAACGGCCACAGAAATGTGTCTGGAGGTCAGTTTGGTTGAAGCCTTTTGTTATGTTGACCTCTGTTATGTTGGGCCCAAGAAAGTTTGTTAAACTGTTTCTTTTGTGAGTTTTATTAAATTGGATTTTCACCTAGGTTGAAACACCAGTGTCCTCGTGTATGTTTGGTCCACTACAGCATGTAATAGCTTTTTTCGTTTTAATACAAGAGTTGGTTTTGGGACCGAAGACAATTTTAATTATTTGATAAAGAATTCAGATCCAGAATCTGTGGTGGTTAAGTCTGAGTCCCAAAATCTGCTCTGAAAGACTAAAGAATTGAGAAGTGAGTCACTCTGTTACACAATTCAGATGGAAGAATCTCAGTTGTCAATGTAGAAGATGGCTTCCTCCTAATTTATGTCTTGGGTTTAAAAAAAAAAAAAAAAAAAAAGGGCCTCAGCGGGTGCGGGTTTCCGTTCCAACCCATCAAGAGGAAACCTTTTCACCGATCTGGTGTTTTGTAAGCACAAAATCTGTTGATCGCAGTCAGGTGCTTCTTGTTTCAGCAGAAACCTCATTGGTTAAACTGTCTGTGCTGGATCAGTTGGAACAAAGACCCACTACGGCCCTTGAGGACCAGTTTGCCCACCCCTGGATTAGGCCTTATAAATTCTGTTGCGGTCAAAATTGGGCATGCACTGCAGAACATTTAGCTGAAAAAAGCAATTAACACATGACAATGTTTTCATCAACACTGATTCTTTGTCTGGTTTTGAAAGCTGCTTACCTGTGTGACATTTATTCTTGCTCAGTTTAAAAAGCCCTCACTTCCAACCAGTGTTGGGAATAACGTCGTTATAAATAACGCCGCTACATAGCGGCGTTATTTTTTTTCAGTAACTGGGCAATCTAACTATTTTTTCCGCCGTTACAACGCCGTTACCGTCACTGACGGTCAAAAGTGGTGCGTTACTTACTTTGAATAAATTGAAGAAACTACCAGCCGTAGCGAGTCCACTCTGCTCTGTTTATTTGTCATCCAAGACTTGGGGTGCGTTCAGGTTCATGGCAATAAAAATAGTAAACACACATAGCCTACCTTTGCAAGAACGATGGAGTTGCCGTTTGATACGGTCATAATGTGCAGGTCCTGCACCCATCCGCAGCAAAACTGTTCGTAGCTTTGTAGCAATTTGTAATTTCGGAATCGCTGATGAGTTTAGTAACATACACCAAACAATAAATACAGCAGAATGTCCATTTCGCGTAATTGTGGAAGCCCGTCGACATCTTTACTCCATTTGTCTTCGGCTTGCTCGTAAGGGTCAACATTGTTCACATCTTAAAGTTTGATGACATATCTGTTCTTCGCCTTAGTAACGAGTTTTACTATAGAGTAATTCAGTTACTAACTCAGTTACTTTTTGGAAGAAGTAGTGAGTAACTATAACTAATTACTTTTTTAAAGTAACGTGCCCAACAATGCTTCCAACGGAAAATGACAGCTGCATTCAAATTTTCAATAAGATGGCTGCTTGTAAAGCCGAACTTAAGTTATTGACACCGTGAGTGAACATGGGGATTATTAACTTCATTCTACCAAGTGGTGCATGGCCATCCGTCAAAGCTATCAAAAGAACATTATTTTCCCATCATTAAAAACCACTGATTAAAAACGAAATTGTTGCAGAACATGAATGTAAATCAGGCAATTCAACCCTATAGGGGCTGAGGTTGTCAATGACCTACAAGTCCATGGCTGTGACAACTTCAAATGATATTGGAAAGTCCACAAAGTTACATGTTCTAAACCTTTCCTCATGCCACAGAAAATATTAATGCATGAAACTGGTCCCACACACTTCACAAAAATAAAAGTTGGATGTCCCTTGCCTATAAGTACTTTGTATCTACATTGTTATTAGGATATAGTATGCACTTGAACAAATGAGTGAATGTTGAGGCCTCCAAAAGGTGATTTATTCATCAAAGGAACAGTGATTTTAAAAAGTGATTTCAAGAGGGTCTTGGCAAAAGGGTAGTGAAAGGACAGGGAGTGATGTTTGGTATTATGACGTAGTCAGACAATAATGTATATAGAGTCAATTTGCATTTGAATCACTACTCCTTTTCAGCAGTAACTGGTGCTGCTAGCCCCTTTCATGCTGCATTAAAGGCCAGCAAAATCTAGTATTTCAACTCAGAATCCCACTGAATCAATCCTAAACATTCCGATATGCTTTCATTCTCAATAGCCCATCTCTGGACATTTAACCTTTTCCTGAAAATCAGTTTCTGTTTTGTCCTATCCAGCACCTTCTCCCAAAGGACTGATGTGGGATGATATTGCTACTTTAAAAAGTCAGCTTGCTTTGACCTTAAGCGGTTCTCATTTCGCTCTGTTGGTGCTCTGCATACATTTAAGTCATGTGTCAGACACAGACCCCGTCCCTGACTCCTCCATGCGGCGTGTTTGATCGGTGTGCTGTTAATGCAACCTTGCGACTGACATGTCTGCCGATGTTTAATTGAAGTGCGTAGACATATTGAATGTCAACAGATGCACTACGGTGTCCCTCGTGGCACAACTGACTGTTGGAATTCACCATGATGAGCGGTCAATGGTCTACCACAACACCATTCTGCCTGCTGGCGGTCGTATTTAAATACAATTGTCGAGTCCGACAGCCTGAAGCAATCTCTGATTCCATGTTTAGCTCCTTGCTCACGTACCACCTGATTGGTTGTCACATATATTGAAATTGATACGACCACAATCTAAACTCATTTAACTCGTAATCTGAGTGTTGTGACCTGTCTTGAGTTTAGCGACGCATTTTGAAAGTCTTGCCCATGAACCAAACTTGGAATTTTTGAGACTGGTCAATACCAGCATTGATCTGCTATTCTTCAATTCCCTTGTTTGAAAACAAGGGGATGCACAACTATATTCCACAAATTTAGTTAGGTTTTACCAAAAAGTTTTCAACAAATGACCATCCATCACATATGCTTTCGAGAAAAGTCTTTTGTTGAGTTCTAAGCCTATTTGTAGCACACACTTCAGACAATTGCAAATCTTCAAAATGAATCAACGAGCTGAATTAATCATCAAATGGATTAAAAGATAAAAATACTGTGCAATTCTTCTTCACTCTTCATCCGTGCAAGTTGGAGAAAATGCAATTCTGAGTCTGCATTTGCCTTTGACAAATGAGAGGGTTTAACTTGTGTACAATTGTGTGTTTGCTGGAGAACTAAATGCTGAAATGGAGTGCTTTCGAGGTAATTGAATTTGAGACTTGAAGTTGAAATTGCTCGAGAAATGTGGAAGGAGAAATGCTGTTCATTATATACATCACTCCATTCCACTAATTTTTCGAATCATCAAATGTAATGAGGTTCTTGTCTGTCTCTCTAGTTGTAAAGAGAAGCTATACGCCGAGAAGCTGCCCAACACCAGTGTAATCATCCCGTTCCACAACGAGGGCTGGTCCTCGCTTCTGAGGACTGTCCACAGTGTCCTCAACCGCTCGCCTCCGCAGCTAATCGCAGAGGTCATCCTGGTGGACGACTTCAGCGATAAAGGTACTCCCTGATCTTGATACATCCCTCATCAATTTGCGATTTCTGTCACGACCCCTCGTTGATGGATGCGTTTACCTCACGTCTCCACGGTAATGAGATGTTCCGCCGCCTCAGACTCATTTAACGCACATCAGAGGCTGAAATTAAACCCTCCTGCTGCTCCCTGAAAGGGCGAATCATGCGCCTTTACAGCAAAGGCTACACCGAGAGATTAGCGATTTATACACTGTGCAGAAATGACAGCACTGTGGTTTTTCTTTCTTTCAGTGGTGTTGCTGGAGTATAACTGTAAGCTCGCACAAACTACTTTTTGTGCTATTTTGGTCAAACTGTGAGTTGTATATACAATACTTGAGAGGAGTCCTATTTTTTAAATCCTAAATAAGAATGGTGACACTTAATCCGACGTGGTTGATTTAGTTAAAGCAAACATTCCATTAAAACAGTCCATTAGGCTAAAGCTAATGTGAGCAATGCCTCATAAACAAGAAGCACTTGGCTCAACCTCACATCATTAAGCAAGTGTCATTTACATATGAATGTTAAGCAAGTATTTTGGGCTTTTTCTCTAGAATGCAAATGGTCCATCCACCCAGAATTTACATATTATCTCTGACTAATGAAAAGCAGAAACTCAAAGGATTTTCAGGGCATCCAAATACCTGGTTTTCATTGGACAGCATCAAATTGTTTTTTTATCTTTACAATGAAAACAACTGTTTTGAACATGAATTACAATATAGCAAGATTTGGGATGTACAGTGGCGCAAAAATGTACTTAGTCAATCACCAATTGTGCAAGTTCTCCTACTTGAAAAAATTAGAGAGGCTTTTAATTGTCAACATGGGTAAACCTCAACCATGAGAGACAGAATGTGGAAAAAAAATCACATTGTTTGATTTAATAAGAATTTATTTCCAAATTAAAGTGGAAAATACGTATTTGGTCACCTACAAACAAGCAAGATTTCTGGCTTTCAAAGAGGTCTAACTTCTTCTAGTGAGGTCTAACGAGGTCTAACGAGGCTCCACTCGTTACCTGTATTAATGGCACCTGTTTTAACTCATTATGGGTATAAAAGACACCTGTCCACAATCTCAGTCAGTCACACTCCAAACTCCACTATGGCCAAGACCAAAGAGCTGTCGAAGGACACCAGAGACAAAATTGTAGACCTGCACCAGGCTGGGAAGACTGAATCTGCAATAGGTAAAACGCTTGGTGTAAAGAAATCAACTGTGGGAGCAATTATTAGAAAATGGAAGACATACAAGACCACTGATAATCTCCCTCGATCTGGCGCTCTATGCAAGCTCTTACCCCGTGGCGTCAAAATGATTACAGGAACGGTGAGCAAAAATCCCAGAACCACACGGGGGGACCTAGTGAATGACCTATAGCGAGCTGGGACCACAGTAACAAAGGCTACGATCAGTAACACAATGCGCCGCCAGGGACTCAAATCCTGCACTGCCAGAGGTGTCCCCCTGCTGACGAAAGTACACGTCCAGGCCCGTCTGCGGTTCGCTAGAGATCATGTGGATGATCCAGAAGAGGACTGGGAGAGTGTGTTATGGTCAGATGAAACCAAAATAGAACTTTTTGGTACAAACACAGGTTCTCGTGTTTGGAGGAGAAAGAATACTGAATTGCATCCGAAGAAACACCATACCCACTGTGAAGCATGGGGGTGGAAACATCATGCTTTGGGGCTGTTTTTCTGCAAAGGGACCAGGACGACTTATCTGTGTAAAGGAAAGAATGAATGGGGCCATGTATCGAGAGATTTTGAGTGAAAATCTCCTTCCATCAGCAAGGGCATTGAAGATGAGACGTGGCTGGGTCTTTCAGCATGACAATGATCCCAAACACACAGCCAGTGCAACAAAGGAGTGGCTTTGTAAGAAGCATTTCAAGGTCCTGGAGTGGCCTAGCCAGTCTCCAGATCTCAACCCCATAGAAAATCTGTGTTGGTAGTTGAAAGTCTGTGTTGCCCAACGACAGTCCCAAAACATCACTGCTCTACAGGAGATCTGAATGGAAGAATGGGCCAAAATACCAGCAACAGTGTGTGAAAATCTTGTGAAGAGTTACAGAAAACGTTTGGCCTCCGTTATTGCCAAAAAAGTGTACATAACAAAGTATTTAGATGAATTTTTGGTATTGACCAAATACTTATTTTCCCACCATGATTTGCAAATCAATTCTTTAAAAATCAAACAATGTGATTTTCTGGTTTTTTTTTTTCCACATTCTGTCTCTCATAATTGAGGTTTACCCATGTTGACAATTACAGGACCCTCTAATATTTTCAAGCGGGAGAACTTGCACAATTAGTGGTTGACTAAATACTTATTTGCCTCACTGTATGCTTTATCCAATGCCTACGAATGCTTGGCTAGAGCTTGACTCATCATTGTGAACTGCATTGTCATGTGGGATAACCTTCTTTTTCCACCAAATGATTGGGACACTGGTGCACTTTATTAAGGCTTAGCTTGCCCTATCCTGCCTTTATTACTTGCTGTTCCATTTGTCTGTACAGAGCTTTGGAAAGGGACTATAGTGTATTCACCCCTTCTACATGTTACGGAAACATCGTAAATAAGTGAAGTGCTTTTTCTTTGAGCACTTTTAAATCTAATCTGAAGCCCTTGAGGCAACCTCCCTTGCTTCTGACTGTCTTTCATAAATATTGTCTTTTATTTATTGCAACTTGTAACTGTTTATAAAATTGTGTTGTAATTTTGGCTGCCTCTTAGCCAGGGCTTCCTTGAAAACGATGTTTTTAATCTCAATTGGGACTTTCCTAGTGAACAAAAATGTTGTACCACGAAGATAATTTTTTTGTGTTTTGGTTTAAATAATCTAATCTGGAGATTCACAATCTTCAGTGACATCATGAAAAGTGATTTACGATCCAAAACAGGATATAGTTTGGTTTTTCAAATTTTCAGATAAAAACAAAGCAAAGAAAAATTCTATTGACAGGATCATTTGAAGGATGGTTGCTGTCCAATCAAAAGCATGTGTGTCCGTTGCATTAACTTTTTGTCTTCTTTTAGTTAGAACATAATACTTGGAAGTACATAAGACACAGTCAAATGTGATTTTTTTTTTTTTTTTTTTTCGCAGTCTCCAATGCAAAGCACGCATCACCATCTTTTTTTTGTCTTCTTTTGGTCAAAGAGACAAAGTCAATTATTTTTTTGTTGTGTTCTCTGGAACAAAAAAAAAAGATCAAGATGCTTGCTTTTCATCCTCGACACACCAAAAA
Organism: Corythoichthys intestinalis; assembly: GCF_030265065.1. Taxonomy (NCBI): domain Eukaryota; kingdom Metazoa; phylum Chordata; class Actinopteri; order Syngnathiformes; family Syngnathidae; genus Corythoichthys; species Corythoichthys intestinalis. Next base: position 30,975,058 of record NC_080412.1, read on the forward strand.
AGAGTGAAAGTAGGATACGAGAACATTACCGAGCTACATTGTCGAGGCTTTAACCCCCGCGGGCTGTCGGCTGTGATGTTCCCTCCCAGGGCCACTGCCCTTTGATTAGATCTCATTCCAACTGTAATTAAGCCTCAGACACCCAAGCAGAACGTGAGCTTCAATCGATGGTTCTCTCTGGATGAGAGACTGCCTGAGGAATGTCAGTGTTGGATAGAGGGAGCTTATGGGAACAGAGGAGGAGGAGTGTGGTATATTGGTAAAGTGTTTCTGTGCGGAATGCCACGCAAATCAATGCGCCATTCTGGTGAAAGGCCGCCAGTATAAATAGGCAGGTAGTGCATTATGGAAGAGAGAAGGGTTTCATCACGAAGCTGGAATGCTTCATGGCTATGCAAACACAATTACCATGTAAAAATGTATGAGGAGGAGGACAAGCAGGTGTGTTGCTCGTGTCCTGGTTTTTTCTTTGGTAATCATTCATGTTTCACAATATAGGTAGCCTAGATTACATTACTTTTGTGTCTATTCATGCCAAGCAGTCAAAAGGTACAAATTAGGCGGCTACTTCAACTTTGTGGTTGTCGGCGTGGACCCGCTGTTGCCATGGTGATGTACCCACAATCAAGCACAGTTATGGTTTAATTGAGTCAAACCGCAACACTCATTCAATTGTTTTTTCCTGCTAAAATTAGCATTATTAAAAATCTTAGCTAATATTTCTGTGGCCTGGGCATTATCTTATGCGAGCAGCATTTCCCTCGACATTAGATCTCATTTTATGAATACCAGGAGGGTTAAACATTTTCAGCAAAATTTCCATGGAAATTTGCGCTAGGGAGTTTTGGGACATTTGCTGATTTGTTAACATTAGATAGGAATGCATGGGGTTTATATCTGAATGTCTTTTAAGGCTGGAACCTTTTTAATGTGCCACAATGAAGTTTGGTATCCTACATTTGTGGTTGTTATTCAGAGAGAAAAAGAAACAACAAGGAATAGTAATTAAAAAAAAACCAAAAACATTGAATATATACTTAAATGCTAACTTAAGTACTAGTAAGTAGTAACAAGCTGTAAGTAGTGGTCACTGATGTCACTTACATTACACATTTTTGTAATCTGATTACTTTTTTTCAGTAATGGGCAATCTAAAGCGTTCATTTTTACAAACCAGTAATCTGATTAGAGGTTAGGGTTTAGAAAGGTTCTCACTACGCGTTCGTTTCCATGGTAGCCGCTCATAGTTACTTCCTGTTTTGGTCTCGAGCAGGGGTCACGTTAACCGAATATTTTCCGTCGTTGACTGGTTTTTTAAAACGGTGACGGAAAAAACTGAAGTCCGTCTGTCATTTTGACAGGTTGCAATTCACACCCCAGACCACAGGGTGGCGAGTGAGCATATTAATTAGCTATTGTCTCTCTTAATGCATGACGTCGTTGGCTATTCAGTCAGAATATTGTAGCGTCACCGGGGTCTGGCGGCAGCACCGTGATTGACACATCAACGCGAGGTTCTTATTGGTGCACCCGGTGTGCCAGCGCATCATCCAATTGGTGGACTAGATTGCCGCCTGTGTATAGACCCCAATCACATGACGTCACAACTCCGCCCCCCTGACTGGAACCGCCATATTGTCCGTCAGCTCGTCGTGTTTACACATTACCGCTACGTACATGCCTCCTATTCCGGCCTCCTTTTTCTGCTCGTTAACATTAATAATCAAAATGGTGAAGGCGTGTGTGGCGGTTGGTTGCAGTAACAGAGAAGATAGACGGAGAGATTTGAAGTTCTACCGTATTTTGAGAGACCCGAAGAGGAGAGCGAGATGGACTGCTGTAATTCGACAAGAAATCTGGGCACCAAACGATCACCACAGACTATGTAGTAGTCATTTTATATCTGGTAAGATGCATTTAACATATATTTAGAAGATTTTGGGCTGACAACCACAATTAAGATCATTGTGTGACGTTGGTGATTGGGGTCTATATAGTTGCCTCTTTTTCTTTGGGGGTGGAGTTGTTGTTTTGTTGGTGTTGTTGGCGGTAAGCAGAGTAAAAAGAGGGAGAAAAATACGACTTCCGTGTCTAATTTTTCGCCGCCAAGCAAGTGTTACAATATTAATTAAAAATGAATGAAAACTAAATACTATTGAATATGTCATCATTATCATTTGAAAAATTTAAGTGACGGGTAAAAATAGATTATGACCGGATTTTTATGACCCTGTCAGTCAAAATGACAGACAACGAAAATGTCTAGCGCAACCTCTGGTCTCGAGTCACACGTGCTAAGTGTTTTGGGACTGAGAGAGCCATGTGGAGTGAGGATGCACATTCCAGCCGAGTGCAGCCACCTGTTCAGATGTACGAGGGAATGTTGATCTGTGTGCTTGCATGAATGAAAGTATTTTTCCTTCATTATGTAGTGCTCCAGCAATAGGTTGTAGCTGCTACATTGCGCGGCTATTTCGTAGCTTTGCTGTTGCAACGGAGGGTAGTCTCCGAGCATTGTTTACATCATATTTGTGCTGTACATTTATGCTGTGAGGTGACGTTTTTGTTTAGCATCTTCGGGATGTGTTGTACGTCCGATTGAGTGTCAAGTGCTTAGTTGCCACCACGTTTGTTAGCCAAATTGACTGCGTGTGTGTACGGCCTACTTCCGGGTTGCGCGCGCACGTTCACGCCTGTCCCCACCTTTGTGTTTATTGCACTGTGCAATTCATTTGTTTTAACACTAGGCTTAATCTTTGAGTTAGCGGGGGTTTAGTTAGTCGGTGGAGTTCATTTCAACAAATTCCATGCAGTTTTTCAGTTATTTGTTCGTTTCAGCGCTCCGGAGTGGCTAAGCTAGCACGAGTCAATGGTGGTTGAAATCAATACCATCGACTAATTAAACCCCCCACTACCTCGAAGATTAAACCTTATGCGAAAAATTCTGATCTTCCTATTTAAGTTCACTAATCAGAAAAGTCAATTACGTGTGATGATATTTTTCCATTGTCACTCTAATGTTGAGGCAGCAAAGGGAGAAAAAAATGGTAAAAAGATACCGATAAATCACTTTTATAGTAACTTAGTTACTTTGAAAAAGAAGTAATCACTAAAGTAACTAAATTACTTTTTTGAGGCATAATCAGTAATGAAATTACTTTTTCAAGACTGGTAACGATTCAGGCTATTTACAACTACACTTACCAATAGGCCACCATTTGGGGAGGGGATACACATTTCAACCATTCGGATAGGTCAAATTAGGGTGTGACAGTGCAGGGTGAGTATGCAAGCAGTGTTCGTAATGTGTGAGGGGGACCTAGTATTAAGACAAATCACCTGTAAGCATTAGTGAGTCAACACTCGACATCCACAAAGAAACAAACACGGTGAAAACAACAACGTAGCCTGCGTCTTCTTTGGGCATTTTGACACATGGACAAGCATGTGAAGTTTGATTGTTAAAAGGTTTGCCGTACGCATTTGGCACTGCTTTTTTTTTTTTGGGAAGGTTGAGGATTAAAGCGTGAAAGCAGACGTGAAGTATTGCAAGCCTGTTGGGGGCGAGCAACAGTGGCGGGGCGTAAGCAATTGGGCCATCAATCTGCTCGTGGCAGGCCTCCGTCATTGGTTAGCTCATGTGCACAAAATTCCACAGCTGAATAAATACACACTCAGCTTGTGGCAGTGATGAACGGCACACATAAGGTGTGCAAAATTAATGCCCGAAATGGCGAGAGAAGACATAGATGGTAGATTAGCGAACATCTACAGTATGTGGCCTCAACTGCCTCAATTATCTTTGATCTGAACGCACCCAAAAAGCAATAATAATCCTGCTTTGACAAATTAGAGTCAAAGCTTTCAAAAGTTTGAAGGTTGACAACGGACTCATTTGATCTTCAACCTCAGCTATCCTTCATAGTCAATACTTTTATGTTTGAGTTTGACAAAGATGAATCATTGCTCAAAGTCTGAAGACTAGTGGAAAATGTAACAATTGGACGGATGTCACGGATCAGCTTTTTGTATGAGAACGTTTAAAATCTATAGTGTTAGTGACTATGCACAAATAGTCCTTGAAAATTGTAAGATGGGCAAAGAATGTAAGTACGACTTTTTCAAATGTTTACAGCGTATTACATTTAACCATCCATTTTGTTTATTTATTTGTTTAGATCATAATTAGATGCTAGACATTAGCTCCTTCCAAAACTACTGTGGTGATCATACGTGTAAGAGAATGTGTGCCAATATAGTACTCTATATTTTGTTTTCGCTATGTCATGGGGGACAGTTCACGCATAAACCTGGAAAAGTATTATTATAGTGAGTGTAGAAGAAGCTATTTTTGTGTGCTGCAATAACAGCCAGGCCGGCATCCTCTACTTGCAAATTATTTTAATTTCTGAATTAGACTGAAGAACAGCAAGATGACAAAACATAACAAAACAGAACATAGTACATACAGTAAGACATCTTGAAACTACAATGAGACAAAACAGACAATACAGTCAATATGTCGTCAACGAAGAATTTTTCTAATGACGATGACGTCACAATGACACGGTAAAAACATGTCTTGGGAGACTAAAACATAACGAGATGGATGCCAGTTGTCGACTGACAACATGAGAACGAGATGAAAATTTGCCAAATTTTCCGTCATTAATTGACAATGTGTGATAATATCTTATTGTATGTGTAGTTAGCACGCATTTAGCAATGGTTGGTTGTGTCACTCATGTGACTTGTTGCGCCTCCCCCAGACCCACACACATGCACGTGTGCCCATTCAAGGCTCTTCTTGTGAAACATACTGTATGTGTCAGGTGCTGCTTGGTAAGTTTTGTTTTCTTATCTTGGCTATGCCATGTTGCTTTAACCTTTAAAGGTCAGTGCTGAGTGATCATCACACACTAATCTAATTTGTAGTATTAGCACAGCGTTCGCGTTAGCATGAGCATTTAGCGCGGTGACTCGGTGAGTGTCTTAAACTCTTGGAAAACTGTTTACATACAGTTTGTGGCGTCCAGGTGAGTTTTCCTGCTGAGTGTGTATTATCATCATGGAGATGGCGATTGATCCTTGTAGACCACAGATGTCAAACCGATTCCAGAAAGGGCCAAGTGGGTGCTGGATTTTGTTCCAACCGATACCGTGCAGAGAGTTTAACCAATGAACTTCCTTCTGAAACAAGCAGCACCTGACAAAGTTTAACTGATTACACATGTAAAAGATCTGATTGGTGAAAAGGTGTCCTCTTCATTGGTTGGAAAGCAAACCTGCACCCACTTGGCCCTTTCTGGAATCGGTTTGACACCTGTGTTGTAGACTCTACAATTATGTGCTCGTGTCTCAATGCTCATTTGAAATTGTTGGAAACCTTTTATTTATCCACAGTATTTATTTATTCATTCATGGACTAAAATCTTTGAAGATTATAGACAAAAATATTTTGAGAATTGTCAACTAAAACTACTTTGTAGACGAAATTGGTCTGAGTGTTGGTTGACTAAAACTAGACAAACTAGAACTAGAATTGACGAACACATTTTGAAAGGACTAAAATATGACTAAGACTAATAAGTATTTTCGTCTAAAAGACTAAGACAAAAACTTAAAAGGCTGCCAAAAACAACAGTGGTTCCAAGAGGGTCTTGAACCACTCAGGTCTTCTGGTCTCAAACTAAATAATACTGTAAGTAAATGACCTAGATAGGAATACATATTGTTTTAAAATAATGAAATAATAAATGCAAAATAAAATTTCTCTACATGAGTCTTTCTCTACATGAGATTTTGTGCATTTTTATTGGCCATTTGCTTTTTCAATGTAAATTATGCTGTAATCTCACTGTCCCTTTAGCGCTGTATATGACCAACAGCCATTTGATGAAGGGATTTTCACCTTCAAGATGGTTTCATTAATGGGTGATGGGTGGGGCTCTGATGTCAATGAAGCTGCTGTCAAAAGTTACGCCAACCCTTAGCCATGCGGGCCATGGTTTTAGGAAATGGAGGGCAGAAACGAGGTGAAACAACTGTGGGGAAAAAAAAAAAACCCTGAATGTTGAGCATGTTTATTCATTAGGGTGTGCGAGAATGCCATCATGTGCATGTGTGTGGCTGCGATAATGAGGTAATGGCGCTCGGCACAGTGTGACGGCGAAGGCGGGATGCGACGCGACGTGACAAAAGCAGATAATTGGGCTATAGCGCTTCAGAGAGACGCCGAGCCGGTGTCAGTGGGTGCCGATCGATTCTAATGTCTTTGTCTCAGGGTGATACACGTTACCTATAGTGTAAACAACACCCGCTGTTTAGCCCTTGTCACGTTCTCCCGCCTCGGTATTAAGTTAGAGCTGTAATTCACAACTAGTGTGCTTTTGGAATTGGTCCGGAAATTTGTCTCACCTTATTACAAATAATCAGTAGGAAGTTATGATGTACAGTCAAGCGTGGTTCCTATTGATTTTGAGATTCATACAGTGAAGCTTGCAACGCTTTTCTTCTATGCTAGGAGTCTTGCTTTAATCCCGTCGTTTAAAAATGAATGGAATGTTAGGTTTCTGTGCATGTACTGACTGATAGCATTGTGTTAACTTTGTCATAGAAAAGCCTTAACACGTTAAAGGGAATGATATCTTTTCTGGTATTTACTGTTTGATTATATTGAGTTGGAGGAATACAAACAGTCAATCAGGGAATCGTATCTTTTCTCATATACACTGTTTGACTGTTTGTATTACTCTAACACACCCACTGTAAAAAAAAAAAAAAAAAAAAAAAAAATAGAATTTATATTATAGTATAAGAAAAAAAAAGCAGATTATATTTGATATTATGAACAGTTGGACTTGAAATGATTAGAATTTGCAGCGTGAAGACAACGGGGAGATAAGGGCAGAACAGATACAGGACTCATTCTGAACGTGAAAGCCCAGCGCGAGCGTCATGCAGCCAACTGAGTAAGATTGACGCTGACAAGCTGGTGATAGGCAACACATATACAAGCCCACGTCTGCATCACCAAATCCTGCAATCAGCTCTTCTGGACAGTCCAGAACAAATGGCAGGACATCTTGTCTTGCCACAAGGAACATCTGATATGAAGGAACCCGCGACAGAGAAGTGAACACTCAGCACTCACGTGGCACTGAGGATGGCAAAATCCCTAACTCTCGTTGCCCTGACAACACTAATGCCCGAATTCTCCTGTCAAATCCAGAAACGGGCAATAATCCTAAACAACGCCCAAAAACACCCTTCTTCCGGGCTACAGCCCGCCTCACCAGAGCCTTTAAAAGACAATGTTTTTAAAAGGCTGTGGGGGTTGGTCACCAACAGGCTTACACTCACAAGGGATTCAGACGATTACTGGGTTCTAGATCACAGAGCTGATTTGTGTACACTCTACCCCTTTCAACCACTTAGCTTATAGACTCTATGTATGATCTCTGGCGAGCAGCCGAGGTGGACCCAATTGCAGGGAAAAACACGGGGAGGCAAGGCAGGGTGTCGGTGTACTCAAAATTATTTTAACGATCGTAACAAAAACATAAAGTTCAAATAAAAGACCAGAAGAAGTAAACAAGACTCAGGGTACTAACAAAAGACTGGGTATCAAAACTTAGGCAGAGGAACAGGAACACAGGGCCTTGGACGCAGACTGAGACGAGAATGACACAACAAGAACAGGCAGCACATAGGGAACTTAAATACAAACATGGGGTAACGACACAATGAAGCACAGGTGGGTGACACAAGAGGCAGTGGATTGGTCAACACACAAGGAGCCCGCCACAACAGGTTTAATCAATGAGTAATGAAATTGACCAAACACACTATTGGGCCGTTTACATGGTGACGCTGCGACACAAAGACGCAACGATTTTGTTGCTGAATGGCCTAGCCTTTACATGGTGATGGCGAAAACAGAAGGCAAAGTCACAAACTTTTGATTCCGGCCTACAAAGCGAAACGATTCGATTGCGGAGATTGCGCCGCAACTGTATGTTTATATACATACTTTTTTCACGTTTTTTAACGCCAAGTTTTGTCGAGAGCATGGTTGACCTGCCTCTTAAGTGTCACAATGCTCGGGGAAAACTCAACAAAGGACCGATGAACACAATGAATGGGTTTCCGTGCTGCCACCTGCGTACTGCTATCGCTCAGCCTTTGTGCACGTACAGTTAGTGCGTAGGTGCAGCGGTGTTGACAGATTGGGGAGTTATGTTTATGTTATGACTGGGCTGGAGTCTGATTTTGAAAATAATCTGGAAACCCTGAGGTGGAGCTCGCTGTTGTCTCCCGATCTCTATACAGGGTTCCCGCAGGGTCTTAAAAAGTTTTTTAAAAGTATTGAATTTTCATATCTGGGTCTTAAAATTTTTGATGTATGTAACTTCTCCGTGTGTCATTTCAGCTCAAAAGTGTTATTTGTCATTTTGATTAAATAATGTAGCCTAAATAATTAAATGGGGCAAAGGAGCCAATAATTGAGAACGCAATGCAACTCTGGGTCAAAATCCCGTCACGTGTGAATCCCGTGTCATGATGGGAGTCCTGACAAAATGTCATGATCTACAATTCAGTTTTTTTCCACCTAGTCATGCATTGGGAAAATGTAAATTCAACAAAGCGTGGTTGAGTAAACCATCCTTTCGCCTTTGGCTCAAACCAGTGGATAGCATTGTGTTCAAGGATTTTAATGAATGCAAAAAAAATATTCCGCTGTGTACAATGGGCATGAAGGCACTAGAGTCCCATGCTAAATTGCCCAAGCACATAACCTCCATGCTAGGAAAGAAACAAACTCCCTCCATTGCTGCCTTTTTTCAATCTGCCTGTATAAGACAGCCAGCTGCTCACGAGCTTGATGAGACAGAAGCTAAAGCCAGCCAGCAAGCTGCTAATGTAAGCAAAAGACAGCAGCTAACACTAGCCAGCTAGCTGATAGTGTTGCAGCCCCCCTGCATCACAGCCCAGCTTCGATTGGTAGTGGATTTGCGAAAGTGGATCCACGCACATCGTTTGGGTCCACAGCAACCATGAAAGCAGTGGTGTTGTGGTTACCCGAGAGTTTAAGATGACGCTCGCCATGCTAAATGCTAATGCTAACGAGAACGCCTCTACTTGGCCTGTGTTCTGGTTCTGCGCTGTGGTGGTGTCGCGTAAGTAGCCTATTCAATATGTTGCATTCTTACACCCTGCACATGTTCTACATTCCACTTTCGAGAAATAAATGAACACGAATTCACGGATTTTGTTTTTCTTCATTAGGTCTTAAATGTAACTACTGGAAACCTGTAGGAACCCTGTCTATATTCGTGTGCCATGGCCCATGGGTTTAAAGTGGAAGTAATTTTTTCTCTTGTGGACCTGTTGCAAGTGGCCCATGGACCGGTGATCGAGACTGATCTGGAGCATCTATTGATTGAGATGTTGCTCTCATTTACTTACCTTCTGTAGTTTTTACCTACCTTTTACCATCAGCTGACCTAATTACATATGTACCTACTTTACACCTTAATACCTTGATACTACTACCTTCTACTTATGCATCTGTCTTCTTACCTACCCACCTCCCGGGTTTCTTCATTTACCCGGCATTCCAGATGCTCATTGACCACCGCATTCGTTATTCAGCGTACTAATAGAGACTAATGTGTTTGCCGCCATTTTCCGCGCGGTCATTAGCGTGATTAATCGTCTCCTTGTGTTGGGTAAACAATTTGAGCCGTATTCCAATTTATTGGGGGAGGGAGGAATGAACCAATCACAATTAAGCACTGTGATCATACCCCCTATCCTCCCTCTTCGGGGTCTCGTCTCACGAGAGAATTAATTTGCCACTCAGGATTTGACTCACTCAGGAGTTTTTTTTTTCAACTTGATTTATAGCAGAGCCTTTTTTTCCCCTTTCAGGCAGCTTTAACCCATTCTGTCCTTTACAGCTCTGTTGCTTTTTAAACCGTGGGTAACAAGTGGTTTTTTTCTTTTTCTTTTTTGACCATTTTTAGTATCAATCATTTGTAAGATAGTTTGGTTTGAAAATGTCCAGAATGTGACTTTTTCAAGTTCTTCTCTATGCAATCAATTGGTTATACTTTGAGACTTTGGGGAGGTTTAAAACAACCACTCGAACAGAGAGTGTGAGTTGCGGTATGCATGGTGAGCGGGGAGCCAGGATAGGGTGACTACAAAATTTGTTGATTTTTTTTTTTTTTATGTTGAAAATGTAATCACATAGCACGTTTGAACTCGAAAAATGTCTTGTGCTTCTCAATTATTTTCTGCCCGCCCCCAGGAAGACGTCAACGTTTCGCCCCCCCCCCCCCAACACTCTGCCGCCATTGTCAATAGTATCATTATTATTATAAGTACACATAACATTGGGTTCTTTTTAATGTTAATGGGGAAAAAAAGTAATATAGATCAGAACATATAACATTATTTTGTTAGTCACACAAAAGACTAAAATTGCATCAATTTGCCTGTACAGTATTTAAAAAAAAAAAAAAAAAAGTCATATCCAAACTGTAAAAATACACTCATAGTACATTTTTTGACCATTTGATTCTGAAAAATAAAAATTAATAAAATCAATAAATAATAATCAATTCAAATTGATTAGCCAAATTAATTGACTAGGACAATACAACAAACAATTTGACTGAAAAAACACAAATAAATAGAACAAAAACGACAGTGTCATTGGACACTCATCAACTTGGTATGCCACCTTATACAGTATGATGGTAACAGGGATAGCTGGTTTACTGATGTAACAGAGCGGGACGATTGTTGGCAATATTCGGCACGTTCGCTGAAAAAAATAATAATAATCAAGCGGCTTATTAGTGTGATTGGGGTCGAATGTCTAAGTGATGTCTTAATTTGGCTTCCTGCTGTCTGCTGCGAACTCTTTTAGACACAGTAAACAGACTAAATACTGTAGGAGACGAAGAAATCCCAAAGTCAAACGCTACATATGCTTTGTCATATTTTCTCGTCTTAGCTCATCATATCTGCAGTGCTCTTTGCTGTGTGCTCTTGTTTGGTTCAAAAATACTGTGCACACTCTGAAAATGAGAGCGCCACTGCCACCCACTGAGTGGATGTGCAATTACAATTTATTCTTGTATGGCATAAAAGTATATTCCCAGAGCTCAACTGCGCCCCCCTGGGGAGGCCCACCCCACTATTTGAGAAGTACTGTCTTACAGCAATCTGAATTGCTTTTAGGTATGTTTCATGAAGACAAAGTAATGCGGACTGCCCTCTTCCTTCTGTTTTTATTAAGGTGATCCTCAGTGTGCCTTGGTGCGGGATGAGCTAAATCAGTGAAAAGGACCTCATTATGTCCTTCAAATGTAACCCTTTACAGAGCACCTAAAGGCAGCGCTGGAGGAGTACATGAACCGCTTGCCGAAAGTGCGTATCCTGAGGACCAAAAAGAGGGAAGGTCTGATCCGGACCCGACTCCTTGGTGCCGCTGCTGCAAAGGCCCAGGTCATCACATTCCTGGATTCGCACTGCGAGGCCAACGTTAACTGGCTGCCTCCACTACTTGGTAAGGAATGTGTTTAATATTCATTGCGAGGCCTGTTTCAGGTCTATTGTTCATCAAATTAGTAATGAGGAAGCACTTTAGCACAATGTGAAGTGTTAATTTTGAGAATATGGTGTGATGTGAGCCTTGTGAGGTATGGGTTTTTTCCTGTGTGAATACACTGGGGAAAACAAATGACGCTAACATTTAATATAAAACAGTTAAGGGCTGCCAACTGGACTGTATGGTAATTATAAAAACAACTTCTACTTGACCATACAAGGAGCAGCAACACAACAGAGAAGGGCAGTATTACGTGTTACACTGTCACAACATTGAACTTGCACATCTCCAAATTTGGACTTGTGCATATGTTGCCACAAAAAAAAAAAAAGTTTTAAAAAATCTGGGATATAGCCAGGGTGCAAACAATGAAGCGCAATACAACAGTATAACCCCGTAAACACAATAGGGTACCATTTTATTTGAAAGTGGGTTGACTGTCATAAGACCGTCATAATTATGACCAGTGTTGGTAATTTAACTTAATATATTGAATAATTCAAGTTTGAAGACCTACTTGGGCATTATCGCTGTCTTTGTGTTTGTCAGAGTGTGCAGTCAGTGAAGCAGGGCATAAGCCGCCCACCTAGCCTATCATCATCGCATTTGCAACGGCGTCACCAGCACATCCCCTTCTCCACCTCCGGCTCTGCTCTCTCCAGGATATGCAGGCAGGCGGATGTGTGACAAAATCAGACAACTCGCGCTCCATTCAACCAAATTGTAGTAACACGCCGCTTCACATCCTCAGTAATGGTAATGGCGTTGCATAGACTTTACTATCAGTTGATGGGACACGGACGCAGGGCTGATCCGTAGGGGGCCTATTTTCAAAAACTTAAAATTCAAATATTTTCAAAGCCAACGCCGCTAGCGACCTAAAACCAAAACAGGCACCTCCCTTTGGCATATATGGTCTCCATGAGCAGCAACATAAAAAAAATTCAAAGTCGTTACCTAATAAAATCCCGATTAATTATATTTTAAATAAGTATAACAAAACTTGGCTATAGAATTCTCAAATTTTACGCGAGATGCATACAAATTAACCAAATGCAGGGATAATCACCTATATTTTCAAGATCAATAGCAACATGAAACATATAGGTTTTTGCCCAAAATAGCGAATTTTTTATTTAGTGCAAGTTTTCAACAGCTAATAAATAACTCAATTTTCACATCAGAAACCTAATACTCGAGGAAAGCATGCAGAATCATCTTAATTCTACTCTACAAAAGCAAAATTAGCATTTTTCTATATACAATAACAAATTATTTAGGTCGAATTCCGATGTTACTATTGCCTCAGCTCGTCTTGCCAGCTATCTGGCCCTCGTTACATAATATAAGACATGTATAATAGCCCTTAATTATCTGATCATTCGATGTAAAGTTACCCTATTGTGTATGGATACAAAATACAAAGTGACGGCCATCACAAAACAAAGAGATTTTTAAGTTGAAAATTCTTGTAATATAAATGCGTACATCCCGGAATTTCTATAGATATGAACATTAAAAAAAACAGTCGAAATTCTTGTTTAAAAGCACAAAAAAAAAAAAAAAAAAAAAGCAGTTTTAATTCATTTTATGTAAATATTTCAAGCTAAAGCTACCCTATCGTGAACAGATACACAATCCAACGTGGCGACTGTCACAAAACAAAGCTTTTGAAGTTGAAAGTTCTTGTAAATAAATGCGTACATCCCGGAATTTCTATAGATATGAACTTAAAACAGTCCAGATTCTTGGTTAAAAGCAAAAAAACAGGCAGTTATCATTCATTATGTGTAAATATTTCAAGCTAAAATTACGCTATTTCCATACATTTTTTTCACGTTTCAAAGTGCAAGCATGGTGCTATTTTATATATTAATTACCTTGAATCATCGACCAAATCACTCTTGAGATACTCCTGGCTGCTTGTATGCAGTAAAACTTTCATCCTGTTTCCACCTAAATCCTGTGTTTGAACGCATCATGTGTTTAAGTTTATCACAATGAAAGCCATCCCAACGCTCTGCCTGGGTCGGCCCCCTGTGGGAAACTGATGGTGAAGTCTATGGGCGTGGCAAAGACGGGAAATATAATTAATGAGATCACTCGCTACTGAAAAAAATAACGCCGTTAGAAACGCCGTTATACTCTAACACCATTATTAACAACAGTGGACATGACACAAAATTATGCCAAAAAAGTTACTTAAAGTAACATGCCGGATGACACTTATTGACATCTATCATAAGCATTCAATAATGCTCATGACAGTGTCATGTCACAATGATGATGGTCTTATGCCAGGTTTATGAACCCGCTGTCAAATAAAGTGTTACCCGCAAAAGTACTTCCCTAAATGTTTTTTGTCATTAGTTTTTTTTGTACAATTATGCATTTTTTTCATTACAGTGTTAAATCAGTGATCAATAATATCTTTTAAAATTTGTTTTGATTGACTTCTTTTGTTTTCATTAAAAGAATGTATGTATGAATGTTTTTTTACTCAAACTCATGTTACTTTTTTCAATTTCAAAGTAAATATATGTATTTTTGATTCTCATAAGATTTATAAATATTTCCATCATCTGCTACGTCTGCACACACTGAGCTACAATACATCCAAAATCGAGAATTATGAATATTTAAGCGCACTAATTTTCTTGCTATAAGATTTATAAATATTTCCATCATCTGCTACGTCTGCACACACTGAGCTGCAATACATCCAAAATCGAGAATTATGAATATTTAAGCGCACTAATTTTCTTGCTAAATACAAAGCAAAACACCATAAATAAATAGTAAATAATTGAAAATACTGTCAAAATGAAAATGGTGGTGCAACAAACTCCAAAACAACTTGAACGAATCATTGTTTTCTCAGACCGGATTTCCCAGAATCGGAAGACGGTGGTGTGCCCGATGATCGATGTGATCGACCACGACAACTTCGGCTACGACACGCAGGCAGGCGATGCCATGCGCGGGGCCTTTGATTGGGAAATGTACTACAAGCGCATCCCCATCCCTGCGCAGCTGCAGAAGGACGACCCCAGTGAGCCTTTTGAGTGAGTGACATAAAGGGGTCTTCGTATGAAGTTGAATTCCAAAACTGCGCCCACCATCACCTTTTGGGGCTTCTCTTGTTTTTTTATGATTATCTTGAACTGAGAAGCAGACAGTTTTGACAGCTTTCGTCGCCCCGGCACAAACGTCGGGAGCCAGCTGACAACAAGACAAGGTCACTCTGATAAGAGCGCTGCCTTTTCCGCTTGACACAAGGATGGAAACTCATGGGGGAAGGGTGGCGACATACAGCAGTCGTACAGTAGAGCCACTTTATTATTAATGTAGAAAAACACATACTGTATATTTTCCTTTCAGTAGTTACCCAAGTGATAAATCTAGAGCTGATTGGCTATTCATGTTGACATGACCAAATGACTTTCAATGGTATCAAACGTTGAAATAAAAAAATGCCTCATAGTCAAGGGCGTAGGTTTGCATTGGGACCGTAGGGACATAACACTGCTGAATTTTCAGGATCCTCAAATTGTTCTCACCAACTTTTAAGCAACCTTATTTGAATTATACAGTATATTGACTTCACTTATATAGTTAATTTAGATGGTCTTTCTATATGTTGTAAGTTTAGAAATGACCATTATTAAGTGAGTTATTTTCATTATGTTCAGACTTTCATTTACCCCCTTTCACTTGCTGAATGTGCCAGTTTTTTATTTTGTCAATTTATTTTTCCTCAAACGCACATTTGATTGGCTAATGACTTGCCCCCCCTCTCACACACACACTCACACACTCACCCCCCCGACAGAAATACAACATGTCGACAACATTCCGCCTCCTCCGCCCCCTTCGAAGAGGAGGTATATTAGACGTTTTTTTTTTTTTTTTTTTGGCCAGCAGCAGCAGCAGCAGCCAGTGTAAGTGATGTAAAAAGACGTCAATGTTGTGGAGGTGGGGAACACAACACCAATTTTGCTACTGGAAATCCCACCTGCTTCAGAGTTAGCATAACATTAAACTGTGTGAATTTGTTAACCTGCAAAACTCGAGTAGAAAGCTGCTTAGAAAGAAGTGTACGTGTTTTGTACCACTAATAGTAATTAAACTGTGAGAAATATAGTGAACTGAGGTTTACCCCCATCTCCCCAGTTTCCATTTTTATTTTATCCAGGTCATAAAGCAGCCCAAAGGAGCTTTCATTTATTTGATTTAAAATATTTTTATTTGCAGCCTACGCAGACATTTTATCAGATAATCATACATTTATCATAATCAAGGTAAAAGTTTTAATTTTTTGTTGCGTTTGGCTTCGCTTGTGGACAAAAACAGTAGTGTTTTACCTGAAGGAAGGCTCCATTTTTATTTATTTTTGTTATTCCTTAACTCAAATTTCTTTCAGTTATATTTAATTTCTTTATTTAGACAGACAATATTACAGGCGTGAAAATCCCTCACCTTTTTGCGAAATTCGCCATTTTGAAGTAAAAAAGGGTGACCTATGTGAATTGTGTAGAACCGAGATAAAAAATTTTAGGGGTGGGGTCGGAAGTCCATCTAACTAACTAACGACATGTTCTATTGAAGTTGCTAAGCCTGTCGCTATATGCAATGAATCCATTTATCGCAAGGTAAATAAAAATGGGGGCGGTAATTTTCACGGCTGCGTTTTATCACTGCATGCGTGCATACATTTGTGCGTGCGTGTAGATGACATGTGAGACTCCAGTTGTTGTGTCCACATGTTTATTGGTCAACAACACGCCGTAGAATTACAGTTCACACATACGAAATAAGGAAACACATATATATTAAACACTGTAAACGTTAGCATTGCTACACCTGGACTAATGGAGAAAAAAAGACAACCTTAGCCTGCTATAACACATTGGCAGACTTTTCCAAAACGCAAAATTGGGGTTAAAAGGTGACACTTCAACCATGAAAAATCGCTGGTCAACAGCATTTGCAAACGAAAAAAAATGAAACAAAAAAAATTATTAGTGACACCATAAGCTATGACGAAAAGTGCTTTTTGCGGAGTGTAAAGTTGTTAGCGGTTTAGCGAACGTACTTCCGGTGAACATTTCAGAATAAAAACACGTCACTTTTGTCATATAAATAACGATTTCTGGAGTTAATCCCACATACTTCAGAATTAATACGAATTAATTATTAAATATAATTATAAATATAGAATTAATATGTAAATACTATAATACTACAGAATTTTAAACTAAGAATAACTTTAAAGTGACACCCTTTTTAAAAAATATGATTGGCAATTAATGTTATAATTATTAGAATACTATTATATATACTGTAGTAGTTCACTATAATAATAATGCTAGACATTTTTTTTTTTTTTTATAAGAATTGTTTTGAATAATGTTGGAAAGGCGAAGTCAGTGTTCTGAATATGTTTACATTCCATTCTTTCGCACTAGTAAATGCTATCAGCTAAGCCTGCACAATATATCGTTTGAACATCGCCATTACAATGTGGGCATGCGCAATAGTCACATCCCAGGACGTGCAATTTTATTTGATTTTTTCAACATTTAAACCTTGGTTTTACTTCATGAACGCAGCAAGTGTGCAGATCCTGGATTAAACTGAGTTACAAAAATTAGGGCCGATGGCGCCATTTTTCAGAGCATCGGATTGGAGTGAAAAGGATCGGGTTTTTATTTAAAAACAGGGTTTTTATTTAAAAACAACATACATTCATGTTTTTCTTTTTCATGCTCGTACAGCACCATAGTGTCTCACTCTCCCTCCTGCTAGGCAGCGTGACCAAACTGTTTTTCTTCGTCAACAGTGCTGCTATCCCGAACGGAGCTATTCAAGTTATTTGGTGAAAAATTTCTCGTTATAATATCGCAATATAATATCGCAAACTCCCTAGAAATCGCAATGATAGTTTTTTCCAGTATCGTTCAGGCCTACTATCAGCATTTGACCTCAGTGTTCATGTGTGATTAATTATTGTTATTTACATGTTTATTTGTACTTAAATAAAGAATTTACTTAAACTTGTACTTAAATAAAGAATTTAAGTGTTCCAAAAATATATTAGTCGACTAATTGTAAAAATAGTCGGCTGACTAATCAGGAGAAAATTAGTCATTTGAGACAGCCCTACCGGAACATCCTCCACACCCTTCTCACCTTTTTAACCCCTGACCCATTTTCATGCCTGATATTAAGTGCTCTTAAGACAAATTTATTATTTTGTATTCCTGGATCGTTAGATAGTTAGAAAGGAGATTATTGACAAGTTTGTGTTTAGTGTGTATGTTAATATAATTTGTGTTCAAATATTTCAATTTAAATTTGCTAATAAAATCCAGACATTTATTCTGAAAGTTCTTAAAATATTTGTTTAGTAGTTTTTGAAAACAAAGGTTTGAATCGAACGGTGTATTACCTGAACCAACGCATATGAAAGTTGGTAAAAGTCAAACTGATTTATTTTACATTATCATTTAGCCTATCTATTAATTAGGTTCATATTCGTGAGAAACGTAGCCCTGACCCCTGTTCACCCAATCTGTTTGCTCTTATTAATGTCCAGTCCCCAGCAAAAAGTGTACATGCAGGTTATGCTGTTATATCGTCCCTACCAGTGTTGAGACCAAACCTACGCCCTTGCTCATAAGTACCAAAAAGAAAAAGAAAAAAAAAGAAAAATCAACATGACCGAGTTACTTTTAACTGATTGCGGATGTTGAGGGGACTTTGATGTGAAGTTGATTAGCTCGTTTCTGCGTCTCAGGTGACACAGTGTGCAAAAAGAGTGCAATAGCTCCAAGTAACTAACGAGGTGTATGACTGACAAAAACTGGAGGGTTAATTGCTTCCTACTCTCTTCAAAGCCTCTTCATGTCTGCAGTCGCACCCTCCACACGCAAAACCCAACTCTTGCCATTAACTACTATTTTAAAAATCTTCTGGTTGCTTTTTCATATGATGACACACTCATAAAGATCCACATAACACAATGTGGTTGTGTGCATGTGAATTGTACATGTTTGTGTGGGTGCTTGCTTGTGCGTATATGGGGGAGTGTGTGTGCAATATGTATATAATGTGTGCAATGTTTGTGTCTTGTGGTACGTGTGTGTGTTTTAGGTCTCCTGTGATGGCAGGCGGGTTGTTCGCTGTGGACAGGAAGTGGTTCTGGGAACTGGGAGGTTATGACCCAGGATTGGAGATTTGGGGAGGAGAGCAGTACGAGATCTCCTTTAAGGTAAAAACAACTCCACTGAAACGTTGTCCTTACAGCTTCAATTTGGGAATTTTTAGAGTTACAAACTCGCTTGATGGACATCCAAAACTGCTTTCAAACACAAAGCCTGGAATTTGAAACTAAAAACCTAGCTTTTGACTGTGTTTTCAAAGCCTCCAATATTTCCTCGAAACGTTATTTTATATTGTCATGGTCATTTTGGTATGGTTTCTTAGCGTGTCATGTTTCTTTGTTATTCTTGTTTCTTGTCCTTGTGACTACACATTCTTATCACCTGTTGTTGCCTGCTTGTTGTGCCAGATGCATCTCATATATATTTATATATATATATATATATGGCGGAAAACATCAAGGTGACTTGGAGTTCCGTTCTGAGACCCCCAATTTGGCCAAATTTCAAAATTGTCCAATATTCATGTGTGAGACATCATTGGAAAGCTTAAAATCTCAATTTACTTGGGGAAGAAACATTTCAGCAAGGCCAAAAACAAAAAGTGGTTTTTGCCATGTGGCAAAAACCACTTTTGGTTCTCGCTGTCTCTCAAAAATTTGAAAAGGAGGGTATATACAGTGGGGAGAACAAGTATTTGATACACTGTTGGCAGTGTATCAAATACTTGTTCTCCCCTCTGTATATATATATATTTTTTAAAGTTTTTTAAACAGCAAAACCCTATCTGGAGGTGAGAGCACGCGAGAGCAGAATTACAGACGCCATGACTTTGATGAAATATTATAGTGTACTTCGATCCAAAAACTCGATGTCACATGTATCACTGAGTGTCAAGACACAGCTGTGAATGGCCACAACTGGATTTTTTTTAGGGGGATTTTATGGGTGAAACATAGACATAGTAATATAACAAGGGTCGAGATGCAGAAATCGCAGACGTCAAGGAGAGGGCAATGCATGTTAGGAAGCATGGTGGGACGACAACAGTCCAGACAGCAGAGGTTGACTGTCTCCCCTAAGGGAGCAGTGATGGACAAATGAAGCTTCTTGAAGCGATGATGCCAATTGGCTCAAAGCTTCATTGTGCTTCATCTGATCTTATGACAGTCTTATGGTTATTATCTTTTGTTGTAAATATTCAATAATACAGTGAGGACAGTTGCGGCTTATAGTCCAGCGGGTTTATCTATGAACAAATGCGGTTTTCGTGTCAAATCTGGTGGGTCGCGGTTTATATTCAGGTGCGCCTTATAATCCGAAAATTAAGGTATGCATGTTATTAGTTATTTCACCTTTTTTGTGGAGTACATAATTCCACACATGTTCATTCATAGTTTTATTACCTTCAATGAAAATTTACAATGAAAACTGTCATGAAAATAAAGAAAATGCACGACTGAAAAGGTGTGTCCAAACTTTTGGCCTGTATTATACACTTGGAGGTTTTGCACCAGCTCCGTGGTTTTTGTTTTGATTCCTTGTTCCCCTGCATTTGGGTCCTCCACTACGTCTGAACGTTGATTAATATCAAGTTCTAGCAGGACAAAATAACGGCATTTATATTAAAAGCTCTTTTGAGTTCATCCATCTGCCTGCAGTTGCCAATTTGATCAAGAGCTAACATTTAGCTATGTAGCGCTTAAGTCTACTTAGTGCCGCAATATTCAATTTGGCTTGCAATTTTTAGGGAGATCCCTATTAGCTGATAGTCTTCTCGGTAGTGTTCTCCTGAGGTGAGGAGATTATCGGGCTCTTGCGCTAATCCCTACAAACCCCGAGACACACTCTCCGGCTTTAAACACATTCACAGATTTTGGGAATGGCAAGCTCTACACGCTCCCACCACGTAATGTCAGCAATGAAAACCGACCTGATAGTCATCCAGATAGCCGCTAATAATAATGTCCTTTCTTTAATTGTCAGTGGGTTAATTGACGCCTCTGTCAAATTCAATGACAATTTTAATAATTTCATTTGTGCATTAATTCTTTGCTTTAAAAATCTGCATAGGTGGGTCATTTGTGAGTCGGGGTACTGCTGTTGCTGTAAAACTTTCCTTGGGGCTTTGCCATATTAGTCGCAACTTGAGGGAAACCAAAGTAAACTGTCACCTCTCTGCAAAGAAACTGCACAGCATCTTAGATTTTGGGTTTAATTTTTTGCTGATTGCCAAGTAAAAGGCATTATTTTTCTAACGCTGCCAGGCGTACAGTGTATCACAAAAGTGAGTACACCCCTCGCATTTCTGCAGATATTTAACTATATCTTTTCACGGGACAACACTGACAAAATTTCACTTTGACACAATGAAAAGTAGTCTCTGTGCAGCTTATATAACAGAGTTAATTTATTTTCCCCTCAAAATAATTCAAAATATAGCCATTAATATCTAAACCCCTGGCAACAAAACTGAGTACACCCCTTAGAAACTACATCCCTAAATGTCCAAATTGAGTACTGCTTGTCATTTTCCCTTCAAAATGTCATGTGACTCGTTACAGGAGTGCTGTCAGCATTTCTGCAGAGATTGAAGAGGTGTGTGTGTGTGTGTGTGGGGGGGGGTCAGCCTGTTAGTGCTCAGACCATACGCCGCACTCTACATCAAATTGGTGTGCATGGCTGTCACCCCAGGAGGAAGCCTCTTCAGAAGAGGCTAACAAGCCAACTCTTCAATCTCTGCAGCAACGCTGACAGCACTCCTGTAACGAGTCACATGACATTTTGGAGGGAAAAAGACCAGCAGTACTCAATTTGGACATTTAGGGATGTACTGTATGTAGTTTCTATGCGGTGTACTCACTTTTGTTGTCAGGGGTTTAGATATTAATGGCTATATTTTGAGTTATTTTGAAGGGAAAATAAATTAACTCTGTTATATAAGCTGTACAAAGACTACTTTTCATTGTGTCAAAGTGTCATTTTGTCAGTGTTGTCCCATGAAAAGATATACTTAAATATCTGCAAAAATGTGAGGGATGTACTCACTTTTGTGATACACTGTATGTTCTGAACCAAACACCAACGTATCTGTCTTTGCGGGAAAGCGTGCGCGGGTGGCTAACAACTAGTAACGATCAATGGTTGTTTGTGACTTGCCATCAGTAGCGGTGCTATTATTGTTTTTATTAGTGATTTTTACAATTTAAATATCACAAAAAGTATTGGACTTCACGCACTGTACTCAATGTTTTATTTATTGACGCACACAAGAGATGTGGGACCAAGTCAGCTTTCTGAGCTCGGAGTTTATCTCGCAGCCACATCTTTTATTTATGGATCTGTGTGTGCATATGAGTGTGTGTGCGTGCAAATGTGTGTATTGCAGTGCAGTGCTAAGGTTAACACAGCCATGCAACAACTGCTCATGTTGAAATCGCATTTACATTTTGGCTTGAAACTGCGATATGTAACCCAAACCCAGATTTAAAACCTTGGTTTATTTACAGTTTTTCTCAATTGCTTTGGTACGTTTCTCAGATCATACTTGCAATTCTCAAAAGTACTTATTCAATCCTCACAACATCGCATCACTCGTGCACATCAAAAAAAGCAGTTTCTCATTTCTTTGAGAAACTTGCAGATGTTTTTCTGCATCCATGCAAATTATTTCGTACAATTCTCTGCTGTTTCCTACATCCTACCGGTCAACCCGAGGCCGTTGGCAATCTTACAAATAGTGACTTATACCCTTACAAATTGGTGACTAATCTTACAACATTTTAAATATATAGCGTGCAATATGAAACAAAAATAAAACTCAATTTTTAAAATAATATGAATTTATTGGTAATATTGTCACATATGACCTGGTGCAATCAAAGAACAATCAATATCTTCAGCTACATCATGATTACTAAAATTTAACAGTGACTTTTGTGATACAGTAATTGTATGTAGCACTTTTGGCAATTTCTATCATGTCTTTTGATGGCTGCACTTCATGGCACTTCAGCTCGCAATTCAGTTTGACTTGAAGGTACTATATATTTTGATTGAAGCAGCTTTTTTTTATTGAAGCAGCTTTTTTTTTTTTTTTTTTTTTTTTTTTTTGATTGAATAATGAAAACAAAAGTCCACCTCTTGCCTAGCACAGCCAAACTGTTCTCCCTCAGTTTTTCAAACACTGAAAGAATAGTCTGGGACCCAGCCCATTAACAGCCTCTCGAGCAAGTACAAAATCAGTCGACAAATCAGATTCGTTTATTTGCGTGACGTGTTCTTAACGAGCAACGTCACTCTTCCGCGTCGGAAGTCGTCTCCACAACAACACAGATGGCGAACAGGAGAGCCGAGAATATGTTCCAATCCACGGTAATATCAGTTTTAAATTACGAAAAACACATCGACACAAGTCATTGACAACAGTCTGTCTCGCGCTAGCCATGTTGAATAAACTCCGCTCTCCTCGTATGTTTACTTCTGCGCGCAAGTCCCTCGTCCCGCCCGTCGCTGATTGGTTCACTCCGCTGTCAGTTTGCTGTGGCTTGCTCCGCCCTGGAAATTTTATCCGCTTAATGGTGGCCGGACTCAATAGCTGGAAAAGCGGTGAGTCTGGAGTACCAGGCTAATCTACCTCCATATGGCTCCGCCCAGGGAATACAATTTTTGACTGGGGTAACTACATTGGCACGACACCGACGGGCGTACCATATTCAATGGATGACGATTTTGGCGAAAAGTATTGCCTAAGCAGCCTGATTTAGAATTCCCCTTAAGAATGATGGGAAACAAAAAACGCTCATTGTCAACTTATTATTATAAATTTTCTTGTAAGCTAATTTTATTGCTGACACTATTGCTGTGTTTCGGGGTCATCAACATGTTGTGCCCCCCATGCCCCAAAAGTCAAAACTCTGCCTATGGGTATGAACCTAGCCAACTAGGCTTGAAGCCCTCATTTAAAAGCATAACTCGTCCTAAATCCTAACTTTTAAATAACCAAATCTTAAGTGAATAATTTATATGCGTCTCTCTCGGCAGTTGTGGATGTGCGGCGGTCGCATGGAGGACATCCCATGCTCCCGGGTAGGACACATTTACAGGAAGTATGTCCCGTACAAGGTTCCTGGTGGAATCAGCTTAGCCAAGGTAATGCATTTCACCCCTCACACACTTCAACATACTAAGCCACCTAATCGTCCACGTCACCCTTTTCCAGAATCTGAAGCGCGTGGCCGAGGTGTGGATGGACGAGTACGCCGAGTACGTTTTCAGGCGGAGGCCCGAGTATCGTCACCTGTCGGCAGGCGACATGACGGCGCAGAAGGAGCTAAGAAGCCGTCTAGCGTGCAAGAACTTCAAGTGGTTCATGAATGAAGTGGCCTGGGATCTGCCCCAACATTACCCACCCGTAGAGCCGCCTGCCGCCGCCTGGGGCAAGGTGAAAAATCCATAGTTTTTATGAGATTGAGAATGAAAATCATCTTCATTGGCCAAGTATTGTGGGGAAGGGGTCACAGTGGGCAATTCATTGGGAACACATGAGCAACAAAACAAAACATAACAAAATTCAAGGATGTGAGAAGGATGCAAGGAGAGGAAATCTGTTCATCAGCACTAACAGTCACACAAGCCATCCATGCCTGCAGTGTGACAAAGGGAGGAGGTTGCAAGAAGGATGTAAGATGTTGAGTCGGGCATTTCTGCAGAGCCTAACTGACAATTACTCCGAATTGCGGAGGAGTTCCGAAACCGCATCCAGTTTACGACTGAACTCGCATATCTTCTGAGCCTGATTATTGACAGCTCTGCCCATTCCGTCAGTCATGGCATGCAGCTTCTCGATTGTCAAAAGCGCTACGAGTGCATGTCAAGCTTAGCGACATATCAGGAAACGCATAATTCCAATCAGCAGAATACGTTGACGGCTAAACAGGCACAAGATTTCCGTCCCTCAAGACTCTTGAGAAACCAGCCTTGAGAGACCAGTTGATTTTTAGATTTCTGAAGAAAAGCAACCACAAAAAATGCTCCAATAGATCAGGAAAAAATGATCGCACAATACAATGTCAGCAGCAGATAATGCAGGGAGGGACCAAGGCAAGTGTCTACCTCAGCCATTGGCTGCACTTGTGGGAATAGAAAAGCAAAACAGTAGGAAACTGCAGAACTGGAAGGAAAATGATGAAATGTGTTTGCAATAAGAGCAAACGCTACTATTCACACTAAACATGACTTTGGATTGACTGGCTGGTATGTTTATGATTATCGATTAGCATGTTAGCAAAAACTAGCATTTGCCTTCAGTTTCCTAAATTGACTCAGTACAGAAGTAGATTTTTTATTATGCAGAAGTGGTTGGTTACAAAGTTCATTAGCAGCGGATAATAATATGATGATTGTTTGGTCAGTACATTACATAGGTACAGTATGTCGTTGGTTGTCAATGGGTAAAGATCAATTTACAGTATCTTCAGGTTGGTATTAACGACTAGCTTAATAGCTTTGTCAATGTGACATTTCTTGTATTGGATGTCATTTAATGGACCAAATGTAGTGAAATACTACTGGGAAAAAATATCCTGCGGCGATATGTCGCTATTCTTTATGTCCCAATACCAAGTTTCGATAATTTTTCAGAGTATTGAGACTGTAAAGCGCCAATGCAGCGCCGGCCACAAGCAAACAAACTCTCCGTCCTGCTGCTTTTTTGGTCCACAGTGCGTTGCAGTACTCATTAAAGTTAACAATGAATGACAACCGGTGAAGCTCCGATGTTGCCAGAGAAGCCTGGCAGCGCTATACTTAAAGGGAACCTCGGACTTAAAGACATGTAGGCTCTAATAAGCCACAATTGTTCTCTTTTACTAAAATACGTTATTAGACACACATAAAACATTGCCATTGTTTTAAAAATCTATAATATTTAGTACACGTTTTGACTTACATAGGGCGCCAAGTTTTATGCGCGCAATGGACACTCGAAGTGATGACGTAGTTTGTCACTCACTAGATGAACACTACAGGTGTTCTGCAATTCCTTCTAGGCGGCGAGACTTCAAACACATGCGCTCATCGGTTAAAAGTGGCGAGTACTTACTATTTGTGTTTTTATTGAGTCTTTTATTATCTTTTCATTGCCTGAAAAAACTTCTTGCATGTGTTTCACTCTCATACTTTTAAGCATTATGTTTTCTTGTGGTAGCTTTAAAGCAGATTGTTGATATGTTAAACACATTAGTCACGTAGCGTAGCCTCTCAGGTTCAAACTGAAAGGTTGAACAGATGACATGTTCGTATCGCTGGTCATACTCTGGAAGCCCGGAACCGTAACCATGTGACGTCACCAACCTGCGATGCCAACAGCAATGGCGAACTACTAGTTAAACTAATTTTATAAATTGTATAAAAACAAAAACATCAAGAGGGATTTCAACATTAAATTAATTTATCCCACAAAAACATTTATCTTTTAAGAACTACATGTCTTTCTATCCGTGGATCTCTGTAAAAGCTGCTGCCATGTGTCAATCATCGTTGAGCTTGTTAAACACTAGCGGTAGTGTGAGTGTCAACTCATTTTGAGTGTAAGTGTTCTCAGCAGCTTTTGCGGATTTGAATGGACTGACTCAATGAAGCATTTAATGAAGACAATTTCTTTCTACGTTTTTCTTGTTTAAAAATAATTCAGTGGGACAGTAACATCTTTAAAACTTTTTTGGGGGGATCAGGACTCACTAGAAAACGTGTTTTAAATAGTTTTTGTTGTACTTTGCACAGGAAGAGTTAAACATTAAATGCACTTTCCTATGTAAAAAAAAAAAAAAAAAAAAGAATAAATATCAAATGGCATCTAGTTTTAACAGAAATACAGTACATGCCTCTGTATTTTTATAAATTTTTAAAGATAATTTGCTGCCATTGTTGAAGTATTTCAATACGTATTGGATCATGACACAGGTATTGGGATACGGATCGGATCGTGACAAAAACAGATCGTCCCAGCCCGATAGTGAAACCTCACCATTGAGGTGATTGTTTTCCTTCTGTTTGGCTCTCCTGACTGACTTCCTGATTCCTCCATAGATCCGCAACGCAGGCAGCGGCATGTGCATGGAGGTCAAACACTTTGTGTCGGGCAGTCCTGTCCGCCTAGAGAACTGCGCTAAAAGTCGCGGCGATGTGGCCTGGAGTCACGGACAGGTGGGCATCTCGAGTCAATCCAGCAACTTTGGAATCTCGTGACCGTATTTGCTGCTCGCCTCGCAGGTGTTGACACTAGGTTGGCGGGAGGACATCCGCGTTGGAAACCCAGTGCACACCAGAAAAGTTTGCCTTGACGCCGTATCCCACAGTAGCCCCGTCACTTTGTACGACTGTCACGGCATGAAGGGTAACCAACTGTGGCGCTACCGAAAGGTATGCTATGAAATGCCTTGGAAGCATTTATTGCCTACTGTATGCTTTTATTAAGGGCCATGTATGACTACATTTTTTCTCCTCAATACAATTGTCCACCTTAGTAGTTCTGTTAAAGCTCTGAATTGTCACACTAATGAGAACCAAGAGCTTAGTAGTACTTTCTTCTTCTTTTTTTAAGGATAAGAGCCTGTACCACCCGGTGAGCAACAGCTGCATGGACAGCAGTATCGCCGAGCGCCGCGTCTTCATGAACACTTGTGACTCAACGTCGCTTAGTCAGCAGTGGATCTTTGAGAGGACCAATGCCACCGTCCTGGAACACTTCAACCAGGGCACAGATTAACATCACCATTGCACGGTGTGTTAAAATGACATTGCACCGCCGTTTATAGGGGGACGGGGGCATTCGTGACCTATAATGCAAAAAGGCGTGGGCAGGCTTAAGGAAAATAGCACCAATGTTACATTAAATAATTAGGGCCCGAGCACCAACTCTCACGAGAGCCCTATTTGAATGCAAAGGATTTTTTTTTCAAGGCAATTGAAAATGGCCAATTTGGAGGCCTTAACATGCACTCAAACTCACCAAATTTTGTACATACATGCAGCTTTGCGTTAGCTTTGATAATTTTGCAACGTTACGAAAAAATGTAACAAAATGGATCAGTGGCGCCCCCTTGAATTTTTCAAAACGGCCTCTCCTATTAGGTTTTTTCAACATAGAGCGATGAAATCTGGGGAGTTGATACTCTGTGCAATCCTGCTTCAAAAAGTCTCTTGCACCCATATTCCAAACTTAAGAGGAAATCGGGTATTTTGAATTGAATGTGAATTTTTTATCGATTTGCAGGTTGCACATTTAAGACCTCAGCGCCTAGAAAGTTAGTTTGATCCTCCTCAGAATTGGCGAGACTGTTCATGTCACTATGTTATGAGATCTTTAATTATCAAAATGGTGAGTTTTCATTCACGGGCCTGACCTTGGCGGGGTACCATATTCAGTAAATGACTAATAACTTCCTGATACAAGGTGCAGTCTTTTTGATATCTGCAATGTATGAAAGGTATCCCAGCCTGAACACGACTGCATTGAAATATTTACCCATTAGGCCTGGAGTCCTCTAGTGGGAACAGGAAATGGCCTTTTTCCTCCTCCAAGGGAAATAAATCCATTGACCCCAAATCTGCATCAGAGGAGCCTTAAGACATGTGTTCAGGTGCCTGATGAAAAATATTAAGGTTTCGCTAAAGCTGAGGACAGGAAACAGGAAAGCGAAAATGACCGTTGCCGTTTTGTCTTGCCACAAATTTTGAACATTTATAACTTGGCAGATATGCAACATATATGCGCCAAACTTCCCATGCTTGGTGAGAGTCGTACCCTGAAGGGTCCTGTAGGGGTCATTTGCATCAACACTGCAGCGCCATCTAGTGGCAACAGAAAGTCACTCTTTTACTTATACATGTCCAGTTCTTTTCAGTTTGGTCATTGTTGTTACAAGACCTTTTGTAATACTACATTTTAAGGCCCATGTCCACATGTCTGTCTGTTGCCATGACGACTCTGTTCACCACTAAAAGAAAGCAGATTTTTTTTTAATGGACTTAGGCAGCTAAAAGAGCCACGAAATTTGGCACACTTGGTCGAATTGGCGGTTTTCGCGGGAAAGCGGGGGAATGCAGTGAAAATATTTTTCGCTGTATTCCTTCATTTTTCGCGGGAAAGCGGGGAAATACAGTGAACATTTTTTTTCTCTGTATTCCCTCGTTTTTTGCGAAAAAGCAGGGGAATACAGTGACATTTTTCGTCGCTGTATTCCTTCGTTTTTTGCCGTTTTTGCAGAAAAGCGGGGGAATAGAGCAAGAAAATTTTTCGCCATATTCCCTCATTTTATGCGGAAAAGCGGGGGAATACAGTAAAAAAAAAAACTTTACGCTGTATTCGTGTTTTTCGCGGAAAAGCAGGAATGTAGTGAATTTTTTTTCTCCTCTGTATTCCCTTGTTTTACGCATATTTCGCGCTTTCCGTGGAAAAGCAGGAGAATGTAGTGAGTATTTTTTTCGCTGTATTCCTTGTATTCTGAGGGAATACAACCAACAAAAATTTCACTGTATTCACCCGCTTTTGCCGGTGTTCAACCGAGTTGCGCCAAACTGCGAGGGCCCGCTCAGTCCTGCTTGCAGGCCTATTTCTTATTGTGTTTTTTTTGACACTTTTTCTTACCTCTTTTTTGCGCAGATGGGAAAAAAAGAGGCTATGTAACAAGCTGTTTGACAAACAGTCGAGGAAAAGGCGTCGTGAGGGGGCTGCTCGGTCCAATAGACAATGACCATGTCCAGAATCCAATCACACCACAAGCGCTTGAGACCAGAAAGAAGGTACGTACTGGGCCAAAAAGGGCTTGGCTTGTCCTTGTCACAGTGAGTCATTCGAAAGATTTGTGAATTCAGCAGTTTTTACGCATTAAGTCTATTTTAGAGTTTGGCACTTTCAAGTGTATACCGCATTTCCTCAAATAACTGTTCCCTTGTGACTTCCATTTGTCAGCGGGTGAGTCATCCATTTATCTTAAGACAATTCAACGACTGTTTCAAATAAACACTTATCTCTATCAGTCGCCGGGTGCATCATCTGCTTAGCACAAATGAATGTCACCTTCCCAAAAAAAAAACAACAACTAATTTTGCCCCTCGGGTAAAGCAATATTCTCAAATAATTGGCCCCATCTCTCACAGACAGTTACGCTCTTAATCACCATTTGAGTGATCCGCAATTCACAACAAAATAATCAAGTTCCTTAAACACATTTCCTTTACCCCATAAAAAAAACCAAAAAAAAAACCCACGAAAAACAGTGAGTGATTAAAGTGTATATGACACCAGAAAGCATGTTTATTTCATATTATCACGGTATTTTATGCTCCTGAATCAAATGGACCGCTTGGATGTGTGTGGAAGCGATCGATATATTTATTCAGCCACTTGAATCACGCGCCATGAAAATGAGTGACTTCCAGCTAGAGTCTCGGGTTGAGGTAGAAGGTGGATGTGACGTCGGAATGATATCTCCACTATACAGCCTTACTATTGTAAGCCGAAAGACTGCGGATTCAGCTGATTTTGCGGATTAATTCGTTCATTTTTCGTGTCACGCCAGCCCAATGTGCTGCAGGCTTTTGTTGCTACACCAGGGAGAGTGGTGTGAGCTTTTTTAAGTTTCCAAAAGATCATGTTCACCGCGAAGAATGGGCAAAACAAGTCCGATAATTAAGGGACCATTGGACAAATGTCAAAAACTGGGATCATGCCACACGTTTTAATAAGGAGGTGGTTTGCATTTTGTGGTTGACAATGCTTGCCATTCGGAAGCAGGCAGTGCTTGCATTTATCGGCCGGCGACCATGGCGAGTTACAAGCTTCCTGATGTCAGCCGGTTTGTCCACCGAGAAAGTGCCATTTTCGGCGTTCATTCCCCTTCTGCGACGAGTACTCCCGCCGGATGCCTGCTGACATTGCCCTGGGTCTGGCGGGACTGCCTGCCGAGGCAGCAGCAGGGGAACGACGAGCCGAAACTTGCTCGCCGCCGGGGGCTGGCTGATCGGTGAAGGCAGTCACCCCAACCGCCGTGTGTGATATGAGTTGGGGTATCTTTATGTGATTTTTCGTGTTCAAAAGGCGAGGCAGACACTTGGAAGAACCACTCAGTTTGGGTTAGCATGCAGCCTAGCTGTCACGCCTCTTTTGTTTACTGTCTTTCCTCCGTCTCCGAGTCCCTGGCAGGGAAATGACAAGAGCCTTACTAACTCCGGTGGCATAAAATACCATTTGGGAGGTTTAAGAAGTCTGCATTTTTTACCATTATGCAGTAATTTTGCCCTGTCATACTGAATAAATGCATTTTTAATATTTCATATTCTCAAGACTATTTTTTTGTCATGACCATGCAATTAAATAGCAATTGGGGAAAAAAATACTTAGATAAAAAGAATATCCTGTTAAAATATTGAAGTTGAGAGATAAAAACAATGACATTTTGTGTCGCTCATACAGTCAGCTCTAGTCATCAACCTTGTGTTTATTGTCTCTGTTGTCTTTTTTCTCGTTCTGAATCTTCCTCTTCCTCCAAATACGACTCAAACATGTCAAATACTTCCTCTGGATCGACAATATCATTGGAAAACTCACACTTGAACCAGAATCGCTGAAATCACTAATTCTCTGACGTCATCACCAAGATGGGGGCGCCAGAAAGCTATACAGTCCCTGAAAAAAGTCTTGTCGCTTATCCATTTTGTAGAAACAATTGCTAATAACCTGACTTTTAATTATTCAATTGGTTTCAGAAGTGGGTCATATGAAAGCTAAGACCCTCCCAAATGATGTTGAATGTACAAAAATATATTTATTTCACTGAAAAAAGATTTATCATTTAATGAAGACATAAAGGTCAAATTTTGGCAAGACAAAAGTTTTGCCGCCTACAGAAAGTAGTGTGAAAATTTAACAAAAAATGTACTTCAAATACAAAAATATGTTACATAACCGAATTAAGTAGTGGTGCTGTGAGATCCAAATTTAATATTTTGTATAACTTCCATGGGCTTGAAGGACTGCATCCATGCGGTTCGGCAAGGATTCATACAATTTATTGATGAAGTCATCAGGAACATCAAAGAAAGCAGTCTTGCATGCCTCCCAAAGTTCATCAACATTCTTGGGTTTCGTCTTCCATGCTTCCTCTTTCATCCTACCCCAGACATGCTCAATGATGTTCATGTTATTAGCAATTGTTTCTACAAAATGGATTATTGACAAGACTTTTGTCAGGGACTGTACAGACAGGAGGAACTAAACAGCAAATTAAAGACACATTTCTCGTCATCTGCGCTTTGCCAAATTGTTGTATATAGTTCAATCGGCAAAAATATGATTTTAATTCCAATGATAATGCTATTTAAGATCTTTTTTTTGTCATGTCATATATACTTTAAGCTACTGTGCCCATTTGGGCTCTGTCGCTGAGTAAAACAACCTGCCATAGTATCAACATAGTGGGTTTGGTGTTTCTGATTTGGGAAATCGAAAAATGGGAACAGTATTTAAGCAAACTAGTCAAATGTAATATTAGCTTAGAGTGCTTACAGCCCAGATTTCCCCTAAAATGACAGAAGTGTATCTTCTCAGGTGGTCCTGAATGGGGGCGGGTGGTCCCCGAAGACTGGCCGAAGAAGTTTACTCTATTTCAAGCATCTGGAGTAGTGTCTCGGACAATAAAGGATGCTCACTGTGTCTTTTTCAGTCGCCATTTGTGGAAACTCTTGAACTGGTGGACGACTTTTTTTTTTTCCAGAGAACACCTTGATAGGACTTTTTATTTTGTACACAATAAAGATGTTGTCTAGTAAGAGCATTGCGTCAAGTTTGATCACTAAGGGCAAAGTGTGGCTATTTGTTCTTTTATAATTGTGTATCGGCAAATGCTTCAATGTCGTACTTAGCCAAAGAGAAGACTGTAAAATTACAGTACGTAGAGATGTAATAGCAGCCTTAATTACCTTTTGAAATTCAACTGATTCTTTGCGTCATCTGTGTGTGTGTGTGTGTTTACAGCAGTTTCAACGACATCTGCTTCTTTGC
This sequence comes from Corythoichthys intestinalis, assembly GCF_030265065.1. Lineage (NCBI taxonomy): Eukaryota > Metazoa > Chordata > Actinopteri > Syngnathiformes > Syngnathidae > Corythoichthys > Corythoichthys intestinalis. Next base: position 31,007,906 of record NC_080412.1, read on the forward strand.
GTCATGAATCATTACTGCTAACTATGCCGAGCGAGCAACAAACAGTTTGTGTGCACGCGCCACGCCACACAGATGGAACGACCAGATTTACGCACTCAAAGCAGTTGACTGACAGTCTGTGTGTGTGTGAGAACATGCGTGTGGGCATGCATTTAAGATGACACAGAGAGGTGGGAAGCTTATGTACAGCCAGTTTTTGTCAGATGATTAGCTTCCTGGCACTCTTCCATGCAAACTTTTACTTGAGCAGATGAATGTACACGTATTGTGTACTTTTACAAGCAGAAAAAGTATGACTTTTATGCTGAAATCATGATAAATGCAGTTTCATTAGTGTGGAGATTATGAAAAATTCAAGCCCTTTAAAAAAAAAAAAAAAACATTTGTAGGATCACAAGATTAATGTCTTAATAGAAAATATAGGGCGGAAAACACTCAGGTGACTTGAAGTTTCGCCCCGAGACCCCCAATTTGGCCAAACTCAAAATTGTTTTATATGCATGTGTGATACATCGTTGGAAAGCTTAAAATCTTAATTTTCTGGGGGAAGACACATTTTCAACAGGAGAGCATTTAAAAAAAAAAAAAAATTAACAGCAAAACCCTATATGGAGGTGAGAGCACGCGAGAGCAGAATTACAGATGCCATGACTGTATTGAGATATTATTCTTACCTTGTTTCGATCCAAAAACTCCATGTTGAATGTATGACTGAGTGTCAAGACACAGCTGTGAATGGCCACAGCTGGATTTTTTGGGGATTTTATGGTTGAAACATGGTAATATAACAAGGGCCACGATGCAGAAATCGCAGACATCAAGGAGTGGTCGAGATGTTGTTTTTCATATATTTACCCTTTTACACGTTTTTTTTTTTTTCCCCCAGTTTTTCTTTGTTTGGACCGATTATCATCCAGACATCGGAGAAAATGCGACAGTAACAAAAATAAGAGAATTAAGCGATAATTATGAGGTAGATATCCGTGACTTTTCTGCAGACATCATTTTTTTCATTGTGACGTAATTTGTTTAAAAATAAGTTTTAATAATATGCGAATGAATTATTTTTTAAAGTCGTTTTTTTTTTTTAAACGAAATATTAGACATCAATTAATGATTCTAAGCTAAAAATGAGAGACATTTTGAATAATAAATTAATTACCTTCATTTTATGGCTAGGTTGAAACAAAAGCGGTTGCAGGACGTCTGTAAATGAGGGATTCCAGGGTAAAACGGACAAATTAAAAATTGTTCGGGGCTTAATGCGCCATGAATCTGCTATGGCAGCATTTAGACAGATTGTTCTATCGAACAACAGTTCTTTTGGCTTAAAACACGGCAGTTTATTTTAAAGAGGGGTGCAAGAGCAGAAACTGCTTTTTCAGCCTTGTCTGTGTTTTCCGCCATAGGTCGTTTTCAAAGGATAAAGTAGCAATATCAAACAAAACAAACAATAATAAATGAATGTCTAAGTTGCAGGGATGGGTAATATTCAATTATAATACACAAAAACCAGGTTTTGAACATTTGTTATGAGTTTACAAGAAGAAAAGAGGTCACCAGTCATCAGCAGGCACATGGATACTGCTGACTCCTTTTGCACCAATGAGTAAGTTTCTTCACATACCCTTCGCAAGAAGGCAGAGAGCTCCGACTTGGATTAGAACCTCATGTCACCAAAATTTAATTCCACATCAGGTAATAAAAATCAATCCTATAAAAAAATCAAATAAAATATCAATTCATACAATGTCAAATTGCAAGTGGTACATTCAATAAATATAAAACCTTGCTAATTCAGTAATATTTGAACAAAATTAAAGGAAACTGAAATTTATCTTCATTTCAGCAAACTCCAAAAATGCACAAAAGAATAGTGTTCAGTGTCCTTTATATACAGGCTTGGAGGTGTGTGGAAAATTTGGTGGTTAGTCCTTCTCTTGCAATTCTTGCAAAATAGGTCATAAACCTTGCTGCATGGGCAGTTATACATTGACCCGAAACCTGACAGATCTAGAGAGGATTTTTGCGGAGGAATGGGCCAAAATCCCTGTTTCCATATGTTGAAAACCTGGTGGAGATCCACAGAAAGTTTCTGACCTCTGAAATTGCAAACAAAGGCTTCTGCACGAACCCCTATGAACCCCAGTAAATTACAAATAAATTATTCAATTATCATACAATGTGAATTCCGGATTTCTTTTTTAGATTATGTCTCTACATGTGGAAATGCATCTATGATTGAAATTTCAGACCTCTACCTATTTTCTAAATGGGTCAACTTGCAAAATCACAAGGGTTGCAAATACTTTTGCTCCTCACTGTATTTCAACAAAAAATATGTCATTATTTGAGGAATGTGCCGTATTAATGGCTTTTTACAACAGAAATATCTTTCTGTTTTTTAGCATAACACACTTGTCGCCTCTACAAGAAAGTCTAACATTAATCAGACTATTTGAGAGAAATATTTTTTCATTGTTCTCTTTAGTAAAGTACAACATCATATAGTTGTCTTCCTTTTGGGGTGTTACACATGAATACTATGAGTTATTTTTAGTAGTGTAAAAAATACATAGTTTGGGACATTATTTGTCTGTTTAGGAGTGTGCAACAGCAGCATTGTTGTTACGTGCTAACTAGTAAGTAATCTGAAAAGGAATACCGTCCACTCCATCCCATGTAATTGTCATTCCAATTCCCAAGATATAAAAATGCCCAAGTTCCTGATAGTGCTCTGATTCCTTCCGTCACTCGAGTTGCAATGTTCTCATTCGAATAAAATCACCGCTCTCTCGCCCCATGGCTGAACAGCATCTGTTCGCACGGATAAGATTGCCGCGACCTTGTGAGTCTCCCTTCATCAGACTCATCGGAAAAGACGGCGGTAGCGGTGTGCGCCCCCGTGCTTCTTTGAGAAACCTGCGGTCACAGAGATAGGAAGTGACAGCTGCACAAAGGACTGTTGATTGATGTTTTGGGGTGAATTTTACATATTTGGCTTTCTTATTACGACGCACTGGCTGCAGGAAGATGACAGCCAACACAAACGGAAACACCAACCAGAAGCTGTCAGATCTACTCGTTGTTTTCTCTGGACTTGTTTCTTTTATTTGCTGGCCTGCACCGCAGAGGCACAGCAGTGCAAGTTTGGAAAATCTGCTTCACTCACCAAGCCTGCTCAAATAATAGTCATAGGCCAACTACCAATTAACATCATCACTAAATGAACGACTGTAAAACAGTCAATCTCAAGAGAAAATGACTGTGTGTTAAGGAACTGTGCTGGAGTTTAATTCAGACAGAAATAGTGTTTTTCTACCAGCCTTTGGTGTTTTTCATCTACAGTGGGGCAAATAAGTATTTAGTCAATCACCAATTTTGCAAGTTCTACAACTTGAAAAGATTAGAGAGGCCTGTAATTGTCAACATGGGTAAACCTCAACCATGAGAGACAGAATGTGGGGAAAAAAAACAGAAAATTACATTGTTTGATTTTTAAAGAATTTATTTCCAAATTAGAGTGGAAAATAAGTATTTGGTTACCTACAAACAAGCAAGATTTCTGGCTGTCAAAGAGGTCTAACTTCTTCTAACGAGGCCTAACGAGGCTCCACTCGTTACCTGTATTAATGGCACCTGTTTTAACTCATTATCGGTATAAAAGACACCTGTCCACAAGCTCAGTCAGTCACACTCCAAACTCCACTATGGCCAAGACCAAAGAGTTGTCGAAGGACACCAGAGACAAAATTGTAGACCTGCACCTTGCTGGGAAGACTGAATCTGCAATAGGTAAAACGCTTGGTGTAAAGAAATCAACTGTCGAAGCAATTATTAGAAAATGGAAGAAATACAAGACCACTGAAAATCTCCTTCGATCTGGGGCTCCATGCAAGATCTCACCCCGTGGCGTCAAAATGATAACAAGAACGGTGAGGAAAAATCCCAGAACCACACGGGGTGACCTAGTGAATGACCAACAGAGAGCTGGGACCACTGTAACAAAGGCTACTATCAGTAACACAATGCGCCGCCAGGGACTCAAATCCTGCACTGCCAGACGTGTCGCCCTGCTGAAGCCAGGCCCGTCTGCGGTTCGCTAGAGAGCATTTGGATGATCCAGAAGAGGACTGGGAGAATGTGTTATGGTCACATGAAACCAAAATAGAACTTTTTGGTAGAAACACAGGTTCTAGTGTTTGGAGGAGAAATAATACTGAATTGCACCATACCCACTGTGAAGCATGGGGGTGGAAACATCATGCTTTGGGGCTGTTTTTCTGCAAAGGGACCAGGAAGACTGATCTGTGTAAAGGAAAGAATGAATGGGGCCATGTATCGAGAGGTTTTGAGTGAAAATCTCCTTCCATCAGCAAGGGCATTGAAGATGAGCATGACAATGATCCCAAACACACAGCCAGGGCAACAAAGGAGTGGCTTCTTAAGAAACATTTCAAGGTCCTGGAGTGGCCAAGCCAGTCTCCAGATCTCAACCCCATAGAAAATCTGTGGAGGGAGTTGAAAGTCCGTGTTGCCCAACGACAGCCCCAAAACATCACTGCTCTAGAGGAGATCTGTACATAAGTACTGTATTTGTTTATTATGACAATAAATCCTCTAGATGGCATTTACATTATTAACATTCTTTCTGTGAGAGGGATCCACGGATAGAAAGACTTGTAATTCTTAAAGGATAAATGTGACTTTGTATATTGTGACTAAATATTGCCATCTAGTGTATTTGTTGAGCTTTCAGTAAATGATACTGTAGCCATTTAACTTCTGCCCAAATGCATGATGGGAAGTGCAACCATGACTGCGTCGTCCTACCAATTGATATATCTTCTCTGCGTTGGGAAATAACATAGGGTGTTAGGAAAAAAATCAACTTCTACCTGTCTTCCCCACATTAATTCCCATGATTATTCTAATCGGTGGGAGAGGGATTGTAAGGCTTTAGCCATTTAAAATAAAGGCTCCAAAGGCTGCCAAAATTCACTCTATTCGTTTTACGCTGCCTTTTAGCTCTATATACTGTATGGGTAAAACGGCGCCATTATAGATTGTACGCGACAATGCGTGAGTGGGTCGTGCAGCACATGCGTTAATTGCGTTAAATATTGGAACGTGATGAATGTAAATAATATTAATTCTCGCCGTTCACGCGATAAATTTGATAACCCTATTTAGCTTAAACTAAAGACTCTGGAAGAGTGTAGCACATTATGTCTGTAACGTTAAATACAATTAGAAAATGATTTAATTAAAAAAAATTTTTTTAAAAGGCATGTCCGATCTTTTTTTGCCGATTCCGATACTTTGAAAATGACGTGATCAGATCGATCGGGATGCGGATCGATTGGGACATCTCTAGTACATAACAAAGTATGGAGATGAACTTTTGGTACTGACCAAATACTTATTTTCCACCATGATTTGCAAATAAATTATTTAAAAATCAAACAATGTGATTTTCTGTTTTTTTTTCCACATTCTGTCTCTTATGGTTGACGTTCGCCCATGTTGACAATTACAGGCCTCTCTAATATTTTCAAGTGGGAGAACTTGCACAATTAGTGGTTGACTAAATACTTTTTTGGCCCACTGTAATTAAATATCTGCAGAAATGAAAGGGGTGTACTCACTTTTATGATACACTGTATGATGCGTCTACTGTCTCAGTCTGCACTCAATTGATTGCCATGATGTTCGCGTGGCAAGAGCGGCCAAGGCGACCAAGCGGATCAGTGGTCACTGGTCATCAAATTGATGACTCTAGTCTGAGTCCCTGTGACTCAAGTCCAAATGTCTGAATGTTGGTTTTAGAAACCTAAATCACAGCCAGAATATGTTGTCGCCCACCGGCGTAATGACCTGTAACACATGTTGTTTTTGTGCCTTTAAGCGACTTCACGTCCAACCATAAGTCTCACCGCCTCCACGGTGACCGAGAATATCGACGGGCTGCAGAAAGTTGTGGAAAAAAGATAACTAAAACCAAAAAACTTTTTTCTCTTTTCTGAGCCTGTTTGAGTGAGAAGCTGTGATATTTATGTTGTTTTTCTCTGAGCCGAAATACCCGTTGAACCCACGCCTGCTGCTATAGCTGCAAAAAAAAAAAAGAGCTGCTGACAGACAACAACGACAAATAAAAAGCCTTCTGCACTTCCGCCCCCATGGAGCCCGCACCAAATTCTCCAAAAAAAATGCGTTCACTTTTCACGTTTCTCTGTATTTTTAGCTTTTGGTATCGTGCTGGGCAGCGTCGCTTCGCGCAAAGCGTGTCAGTTGCGGCTAATGAGAGACATTTGACAGGCTTGCGCCGAAACGCCTCGGTACATATTCAACAGCCTCTTTTTGTTTGGATAGCGTTAACCTCGCTCTCACCCTATGCTTGACGGCGCCGCAGGAGACAGTAAAAAAACCCACAGCAACACAAAAACGTCGTGTTTTCAGGAAAAGGTTAAAGCCGCCGTTTGTTCTCGTTTGGCCCGGAGGCTGCCGAGAGGGTGGGCGGATCACACAAAAGAATGCGAGTTGACTTTATAGTTCAATTTGTAGCTGATTTTTGAGGTTTGCATATACATTTGAAGCCACACTTGTCTCTGAATTATGGGTGAAGACACTCATTTGATGTCTGAAAGACAAGGTAATTTGCTAGTTGTTAAGTCATTAGACAAATGAGTGTCATAATGGATGATATCTTTGTTCTCTTTTGTTACGATTTTGTCCACTTGACTTTTTTGTTTTTTTTTGCTTAATGTATGCCTTAAGTGTTGATTGTAACTTTTGGGGGACCGTCAAAACCTTCCGCTAGTGCATGCTTGTAACTTTTAAAAACTGGGAACGTGCCGTACTGCTAACCTTTTGGTTGAAGAAATCATTACCTACTGCAATTTTCGCACTATAAGGCGCACCTGACTATAAGCCACCACCCACCAAATTTGACACGAAAATGGCATTTGTTCATAGATAAGCCGCACTGGACTATAAGCTGCAGCTGTCCTTAGTGTACCGTATTTTTCGGACTATAAGTCGCAGTTTTTTTCATAGTTTGGCTAAGGTTGCGACTTATACTTAGGAGCGATTTATGTGTGAAATTATTAACACATTATGATATCATTTCACATGTTGTTTTGGTGTTTTGGAGTGACACTAATGGTTTGGTAAACTTGTTAGCATGTTCTTTATGCTATACTTATCTGAATAACTCTTAATAGCTATGGCCACGTTCGCGTTCTGCCTTTGGCAATGTGTGTTCAATTGTATTATTGACTTTTTTTATATTGAAATGTGTCAAGTTCAAAAATACACCCTTAGGTAGACATTTGTAAAATTACCCAAAAATAAGGAGAGAAGACACTCAGTTTTCTTGGCCAAGGAGAGCAAGGAGGGACTAGACAGTGAAATGCTGGATTACGCTGTATTGTCACCAAAATTGATCTAAAAAAAAAAAACTCCTTGCTCTTTCTTTTATTAGGGGTTTGTCCTAACACAGAAAGGTGCCGCCCTAAAGGGAGGGGGAAAGCAAGCTGGAACACCCATGTGATTTTGGTTGGCTATGTGTGAGCATGTAGGTGGAACTAACTAAATACACGTGTGTAAGCAAAGGCACTTAGGTAAAGTGGTCAGAATGACCCAAACACTTCAGTTATGCAACGCTGCGGCCATGGAAGATGTCCTCGAATGGAAGATTGTCCTCGAAAGTCTGGACGAAAGTCTAGATGTAAGATGCTGAAGATGTCCTAGAAGGTCTGGTTACGCAATGTTGCGGCCATGAAGCAAGGCAGTTGTCACCCCGACCCTCTTTAACACTTTGTAACACTTAAACATTATACTACAGCCTCGTATGGCAAGGAATAATCATTTACTGGTTATATCAAATAAGAAAAAATATGACAATATGTATTATGTATGTATTAGGTATATATGAGCACAAGCAAATATTCAATCAATCAAGCAAATATTCAATCAACCCTCGATAATTAACTCAACAAAATGCATGCTTTTAGTTTGTGGCGTTTTCACACCTACATGGGGGTGCACTCGCACTTGTTTACATGAAGAAGAACGCTCACACGCCACGTCTCTGAGCGAGTGGAAGAGAGACACACGGCTGTGAACCTACGTTCATTGTTTATGCTTGTAAAATATCTACACACAGGTATCGTCTTTTCTGTTGTTGTTTTGTGTTTTCCACCCGCGATGGGACACTTAGAGCCAGTTGTGTGGTTGTTTGAACGATGTGCTAATGCTAGCGAATGCATGCTAACCATTTGTGTCATTGCTGTAATAGCACTTAATTATCATTTATTTACATTGATGCAAACCTGTTTGGTATCGAGTACGAAACTGGTTCAGCAAATTATACGGACGTCCAGCATTGTCATTTGGGAGTTTAGCTCGCTTTATAGCCATGACCGAGCCGTAGCGTCCTGGTGAGGACAGTATATTCCCATTTCCTTGTTCATGCATCATGTAACATCATACTGTACACTTATTCAGCATGTTGTTCTCTATTGTATTTTTATATTAAATTGCCTTTCAAGATGATATATCTGTTCTATGTGTTAGATTTTATCAAGTAAATTTCCCCCCAAAATTTGAGTTGTACTCCGGTGCGACTTATATGTTATTTTCCTCTTCGTTGGGCATTTTATGGCTGGCGCGACTTATACTCAGGTGCAACTTATAGACGAGAAATACGGTATTATAAGCGTCTGTCATAAGACTAAATCAATTAGGGCTGCAGCTATCGATTATTTTAATAGTCGATTAATCGATGAACTTTTTAGTTCGAATAATCGAGTAATCGGATAAGGAACATGAAAAATTAAAATACCTGAGCTGAGCCTCAACCGGTATAAAAAATAAATGAGGATCTATGTACAATAATAGAACAATTGGCTAACTTACATAGCAAAAGTCTGTTAGCTTAAGTGCTATAAAATGCTAACATTCTTTTTTACAAGGCTCTTGACAAATGGTTCTGACTCTATTGATACAAAAAATGGCTAAATATACCTATAAACTAAATCACGAATGCATTAAAAAATATTCAGCTCAAACAAAAACTTAGCTTACGTTGGTCTTAACAGGGAGCAGTTGGATTCAGCCATGGGAAATGAGGCAGACCAGAGGGCAGTGTATCCAGCCTAATCCATTAAACTAAATGTAAACACTTTCAAAATAAACCATTACAACGCCACTTTGATTAAACGAATACTCGAAGCAACAAAATTTAATTCAAATATTTTTTTCTAATCGAATACTCGAGTTAATTGATTAATCGTTGTAGCACTAAAATCTATCACCATGAACCAATTGGCTGCAAAGATTCTTTGCTTCAAGAAGCTTCATTTGCCCATCACTGCTCCCTTGGGGGAGACAGTCAACCTCTGCTGCCACCTGCTGTCAACACTGTTGTTGTCCAACATGCCCCCTAACATGCATTGGAGCGCTACAGATGTAAATAACGATCAACATTCATGTTCTGTGCTAATTATTTCTTCAGTTACTGTTCTAGTTGTTTCATTAATTGCTAGTTATGGTATTTGCTAACACTTTATTTGACAGTGGCGCTATAAAAATGTCATTGAACAATCATAATTATGACATGACACTGTCATGAGCATTATTGAATGCTTATAACAGATGTCATTTCGTGTTATCTGGTCAATCATCTCACTTTTGAATGGATGTAAAAGATCCGAGCTGGACAATAATGGAGTTAGCGACATAATTTGCCAAATGACACTTAATGACATCTGTCATCAGCCCATAATAGTGTCATGTCATAATTATGACAGTCTTATGACGTCGCTGACAGATAAAGTGGCAGCGATTTACCCAAATAAATTAAATAAATAAATAAAAAGCCGCACTGGACTATAAACCGCAGGGTTCAAAATAAATGAAAAAAAATAGCGGCTTATATTCTGAAAATTACGGTCGTTGCTTTCCAAAGGAAAATTCTCGGCTAATGACTCCAACTGTTTCAGACCATGTAAAACATCAAGCGCGTATTACGTCTTCGTAGATGTACGGACACCCCGCATCGCCTTATAAAGAGCGTTTGCTCGGCTGAGAGATGTGAAATTTTGAGAAGACACAGATGAGATTTTTTTTTTCATCTTTTCCTGCGTGGCCTCTGAAAGGTTTTCTGTAAATGGGAGACTCGGAGCAGCAGCAGAGGGAAAGTAATGAAAGGCCTGGATTTCAGTTAGGGTCAAAGTTCATGGTGGAGCCTTTATAGAGTGTGAGCAGCAACGCTCTAGGATTGTTTCAAACAAGAAAACAAACACGGAGGAGACATAGAGGGACTGATGTCTTGGATACTATTTGGCATACGATGCAGTACTCCCAATGGTTTTTTTTTTTCAGTCAATAAAAATCTGCACGATAGAGATACCATTGACATTTTTAAAAATAGTTTCAGCCTTCTACCCACTTTAGGAACACTGCTAGTTCATAAAACAACATTTTTAAAAGTGATACAGCATCTTTGCATTTGTTCCCCCTCTCTGGATGTCTGAAAGGTATCGTAATGATCTTGCTGAATCTTTTAACTACTAATTCATAACACTTAGGCTACGTTCATACTACAGGTCTTAATGCACGAATCCGATTTTTTGTCATATCCGTTTTTTTGGCGTGCCCGTTCAGACTGCCTTTGTCCATTGAGACCGTTCAAGTATTACGCATGCGCAGTAATTTGCAGTCCGACACGCGTTGAGCAAGAAGACCCGCATGCGCAGAAGCATCAAAACAAATGACACACGTCATCCGTCATTCCAGGGATATCATATTTTGCTTTTCAAAAGGAGGACACAAATAACAGACATAAATAATCCCCGTTTAGTGTTAAGGCAAGGTAGGCAAAGTTGATTTGGACCAAAATGCGAACCGGAAACAGATGAAGTGTGAAGTGGTATTTATTGTACAAGGACAGAGTGTTGAGCAGCTGGTGGGTTGAATGGTCAATGGCTGTGGCTGCGAGGGCTTTGATGGGTGGGTGTCCTGATGACAAAAAACAGAATTAGTAAAAAGTTCAAAGACCAGAGTCACAAACTACAAGCTTAGTTGGCCGATGTACCAATGGTGACTGGCAGAATCATCTGGCACCTGCTTGCTGCCCAGGCCGCTCCTTAAAAGCAGAGTTGATTGTGATGAGCTGCAGGTGCACTCCCAGGTCTGCCAAGGTTGAGCTCATGCCACATAAAACAGGAAGTGTAACAACAATAAAAGCCAGTAGAGGGGAGTGTGGGCTAGGACCACCACAGTACCCCCCCCTCAACGGACGCCACCGGGCGGCCTGCCCGGCTTTCCAGGGTTGGCGGCATAGAAGTCCCGCAAGAGGGACGGGTCCAGAATGAGGCTACGAGAAATCCATGACCTCTCCTCAGGGCCATAGCCCACCCAGTCCACCAGGAACTGGAATCCACGGCCGCGAGGCCGGACATCAAGAATCCTAGAGACTGCAAAAGCGGGGTGGCCATCAATGAGAAGGGGCGGGGGAGGTGCAACGGCAGGAGGACACAGGTCACTGGAGGAAACTGGCTTGAGAAGGGAAACGTGAAAGGTGGGGTGGACATTCATGGATGCCGGGAGGTCCAACCGAACGGCAGATGGGTTGATGATCTTTGCTATTTTGTACGGGCCCACGAAGCGGGGGGCCAGTTTGCGTGACTCTACCTGCAGGGGGAGGTCCCGGGCGGACAGCCAGACCTCCTGTCCCACCTTGTATTCTGGGGCTGGTGAACGATGGAGATCGGCCAGTCTCTTGTTTTTCTCAGCGGTGCGAGCGAGGGCAGCCCTTACAGTCTTCCAGATTTCCCTAATCCTGCTGACATGGTCCTTCACAGCAGGAACGGCTATCTCCTTTTCCTGCTCTGGGAACAATGGAGGCTCAAATCCATTACAAGCCATGAAAGGGGACATACCAGTGGCCGAGCAGATGAGTGAATTATGGGCATACTCAACCCAAGGAAGGAAAGTGCTCCAGGAGACCGGATGGTGGGCGGTAATACAACGCAGAGCAGCTTCTAGGTCCTGGTTTGCCCTTTCTGTCTGGCCGTTGGTCTGGGGATGGTATCCCGAAGAGAGACTGGCTGTCGCCCCCACCGCCTTGCAGAACTCTCTCCACACCACCGAGGAGAACTGGGGACCACGGTCTGAAACGATGTCTAAGGGGATGCCATGAAGCCTGAAAACATGCTTGACCAAGAGATTTGCAGTTTCAAGAGCAGAGGGTAGTTTGGGAAGGGGAACATAGTGAACGGACTTGGAAAAACGATCGATAACGGTAAGTATAACTGTGTTACCTTCAGAGGGAGGAAGACCGGTTACAAAATCAACTGCGATGTGGGACCAAGGTCGACTGGGAACAGGGAGAGGGCGTAACAGACCAGTGGGTGGCTGATGGGAGGCCTTCCCTCGAGCACAGACAGTGCAGGCATTGACAAAGTTGCGGGTATCTTTGGCCATACCAGGCCACCAGAACGATTGTTGGAGGAAACAGAGGGTCCTATGGATACCAGGGTGGCAGGTTAGCTTGGACGAATGGCCCCATTCCAGGACTTGAGACCGCACGCCAGATGGGACATATAGGCGGTTTGGGGGACCGTTTCCTGGATCTGGATCCGCCTTTTGAGCTTCCCTGACCAGTGATGTGATCTCCCATCTAGCTGCACCGACCACGCAGGCCGAGGGGAGAATGGGCCCAGGGTCTTCTGTGTCCAGATTTGGAGAATGTAACCGTGATAGTGCATCAGCTTTACCATTGCGTGAACCTGGGCGGTATGAAAGTGTAAAATTGAACCGGGCAAGAAACAGTGACCATCGGGCTTGTCGGGGGTTAAGACGCTGTGCGGATTGGATGTACGAGAGGTTCTTGTGATCTGTCCAGATTAAGAAAGGGATCTTAGCACCTTCCAGCCAGTGACGCCATTCTTGTAGGGCCAAAACAACCGCCAGCAATTCGCGGTTGCCCACATCATAATTTCTCTCGGCAGGGCTCAGCCGCCGGGAAAAAAAGGCACATGGATGCAATTTCTGGGTAGTGGGATCCCGCTGGGACAAAATAGCCCCTACCCCAGCGTCGGATGCATCCACTTCCACCACAAATTGGCGTGAGGTGTCTGGGTGTTTGAGGATAGGGCCAGATGATTATGTTAAGGCAAGGTAGGCAAAGTTGATTTGGACCAAAATGCGAACCGGAAACAGATGAAGTGTGAAGTGGTATTTATTGTACAAGGACAGAGTGTTGAGCAGCTGGTGGGTTGAATGGTCAATGGCTGTGGCTGCGAGGGCTTTGATGGGTGGGTGTCCTGATGACAAAAAACAGAATTAGTAAAAAGTTCAAAGACCAGAGTCACAAACTACAAGCTTAGTTGGCCGATGTACCAATGGTGACTGGCAGAATCATCTGGCACCTGCTTGCTGCCCAGGCCGCTCCTTAAAAGCAGAGTTGATTGTGATGAGCTGCAGGTGCACTCCCAGGTCTGCCAAGGTTGAGCTCATGCCACATAAAACAGGAAGTGTAACAACAATAAAAGCCAGTAGAGGGGAGTGTGGGCTAGGACCACCACAGTTTAGGCTTATATTCAAAGTTTATATGGATCGATAGCATGCACGCACTGTCCGTGCATGTCACACACACACATGGTTAGTTTGCCCCGACTCTCGGCTGTGTAAGCAATGTTGAAATATTGCTTATATGGAGCAGACAGAAAACCGATCATTCTCAGGCTTATCCTCAACCCATTTTTATTTTTTATGACTGTTGTTAAGCTCAGCCCTTCCCCAAAAGCCGTGTTCACTGCAAGCTAGGCGCTAATAACGCACAGCTGCACCGGTACGGTAACGTCTCTCTCGCTATTTGATGACGTAATTGCTGCATGAAATCCGATTTGGGAGAGTGGACAGTACAGACCGCCGCGACAGTCTGGAAAAATGTGGCCCAGATCGGATTTGAACCACGTTCAGACCGTCAAGTTAATGCCTCACTCGAGTCGGAAAAACACGAAAAAATCGGATTCGTGCATTAAGACCTGTAGTATGAACGTAGCCTTAGTGTCAAACTGACTCAGACACTAAAAATTAAACATTGATTGATTATAAAACCAAAATGTTCAACCAAACATTTTAAGTCCACCAGCTTAAAATTATTTCTATTTGAAGGAAAAGATGAATGGGAGAGTGCAGGTTTCATGTTCATGACTGCATCACGACCAACTTGCAAGAGTCGGGTGTGCATCGCGTAAAAACTCTCTGTTGTTGAAATTCGCCTCCCCAGACAAGCTGCACGGAAACAGCTACAGCTGAACAAAGTGCCGCTCTGCCGATGCTGACTCCACGTGCGCCAACCAGGAAGGCGGAACTTCGCGCGTTCTCTGCTTATTTTAACCCTTTGTACTGACTCCATGTTTCAAAAGTTTGAAGAAGACTCACCGAAAACAGGTTGACAATTTATTCATCGACAATGGTCAAAAACAAGGTAAAAACAGACGACGGAGGGAACAATGCTGAATCCAAAGCAAGGCTACATAGCAAATGTTTCCGAGCAGCAAATCTGTCTTATCTCAGTGTCCAGTGTTTTTTAAGTCCGTGGGCCGGCCGAAGGTGTGTCCGGGCGTTGCTTTGGGATCATCCCCCTCTGGCCGGTTTCGGGCTGTTTAGGTTCGTGCATGGATGGGATGTGGTTGCCACAGCGAACGACGCTGGTCTTGACGCCACAAGCGCCTGCTAGTAACTTTGTTATCCGGGCTGGCACTACTTGTTTTAGGACAAAGCGCGCTGGTCTTTGTCCGTGTTCGTTTGTCGGGAGGACTGATTGTCAGAGTTGGTGCGTCAATCTTGCTCGTGGCGCACACGTTTGGGCTTCTGTGATAAGATGGCATTGTGTATCTATTCTGTTTCTTTAAACTATGGTGTGCTATTTATTTTACATTGGGTGTGTTAGAGTAGTGCAGTCCTACAGTGAATATGAGAAATGATAGTACTCCCTGATTGATTATATTACGTGTGTTCGAGTAATGCAAACAGTTAGACGGCGCCTATGCGAAATGGTACCATTTTTGCTTTTCCCCCTCATGAGCGCCGATAAGGTGATTCACTTTACTGTGTTCAAGGCCACTGAGGGAAGTCTGCCTAAACTATAGTTAAATGAATGTGTTATACTAATGCAAACAATTATATGGTGTGTGCGAGAATGGTACCTTTTTCCTTCACTGTGTAAACAGATGCAGTTAAGCAATGTGTGTTTATAATGTGCTTTCTTTTTTAAAGAACATTGTTATTGAGAATGTGCAATTGTTCAGTCTGGTTTTAAAGGCCAACCCAAATGATTAACTTCACACTTGATGAAAAGACAAGCTGTCCAGGGTTCAACAAAGTTCAGTATAAAAGCAAGTTGGGTGATTTCTTAGTAAAGTTATTACTGGAGAAAGACAGAAAATTCGATAATCAAGCTGCTTTAATTCTCAACTGTCCTCGGGTTAGAGCACATTTCTTGGAGATAAGATTTCTCCAGATGTCAGTGAAAGAGTGACATTCAGTCGATCAGTTATCTGTGTTTACAGAGTTTCTGGCCTTTACGTGTCTTCTTCTTCTTCTGCTTATCTTGGTCCATCTGTTGACCTCAGATATGCTCAGCTGGAGTTTCAGGAGAGGGATGGACTTTTTATTTCATATTTTCCCCTCCTGTCCTCCACCTCCTCAGTCGCCGGATCAATATCCAATTCTGCTTTCTGTCATCTCCACAAATAACCCTTAACCCTGTCAACTTTCAGCACCTACGAATAAGTAACGTCACCACTTGGCAGCAAGTCAATGAATTCCGTTTGTTGGGGAGTGGGGGTATCTTAATGCTGGACTTTCCGGTGTTCGAAATTTTACCAACATGAGCCGAATTAGTTAGATTTTGTCCAAATGAGCCCCAAATCGAAGGCAGGTATCAGTGTCGTTTTGGGCAGCCCTTATCATTTTTGTCTTAATCATTTGGACGATAATACTTCTTAGTTTTGAGCCCCTTTCACACACATATCCCGGTAAATTCCCGTGTAAAGTGACACGGGACTACTTGCAACATTGCTTTCACGCATGGAGGGATATGCAAAGAATGACACGTGCTGGACACTTTCACAAACTTTTTTTACAGAGCCATTTGCGGGAATGTTCCCGGCGTTGTAACTGCAGCCAGTTCAAGCTCATCAAGACTGTATTCAAGCCCAGGCGATCCAGGAGGAGGGTGCCAAGATATTGACTTGCTGAGCGCCATTCGACACATCTGACACCCTTGTTTTGAAATTCCCTACATTGTGCTGGTATTTGCGAGTATTTGTTTTGTTGTCTCATCGGCTCTCTGCCTGCCTAAATTAGTATTATTGAACCCCGTCCACCTACTGTTACGGACCAGTTGTGTTATTTCCCCTTTACCGCGATCGCGTGTACTTTTATTTGTATTTAATAAACCCTTGAACGCATCCCTCCGTCATTTTCTGCTTGGAGGTACAACTTTGTTGCCACAGTAGCAGACCATAACATAGACTATTGACTCTCTTCTTCGGCTCTACGATCCAGTAGCAATTTAATTTAATTATGTTTTCAGTTAAATTTAGCTATTTCCAGCTTGCTATGTTTATACTTGCGATGTTTATCGCTTTTTGTCTTACTGCGAAGAAAGAGGAAGTGACGATCTGCCAGCCATGATATTTACGTCATCAGCCATCGTGCTGTGATCCTGGAATTTAACGCTTGCTTTCACATAAGCCTCGTTCCGGGACTTTCCCGGGAATTTTATTAAGATGCAACCCATGAAATGTCGCGTAATGTCTGTGTCATTCAACCCTGGAAATTGCGTTCAAGATACAAGGGCTGCCTGTTTAAATCCTGGGATTTTCCTGGCATTTTGGCGTGTGTGAAAGGGGCTTTAGTCATATTTTAGTCATCTCAAAACGTGTTTCATCTAGTTTTTGTTGACGAAAACTCAAGACTAATTTTGTATGTCAACGTCTGCTAAAAATGTTTTCGTCTGTAAAATGACAAAAGTAGTAAAATGTTGTAAAAGTGAATATGTTTTCCAACTATTTCGAATTAACTTTGACAAATGACCACATATTGTAGCGTCTATCCAATGCCAACTTGGTGATAATACACACTCAGCAGGAAAACAGTAGCATATCATTTTCACAATATTTAAGTAAAGAGACCGAGAGTTCAAGAGGACGCTCGCCGTTAGCATTAGCCTAATGCTAACGCAAACGTGAATGCTATGCTAACGCTAAGAGTTATATTTAGAATGTAATAATTACTCAGCATGGACCTTTAAAGTCTACAGCAACATTGCATATTCTCTCTGGCAAAGAAAACAAATGTTACCGTGTGTGCAAGCCTCCATGGAGCTTGGAGACAATGGTAGCAGACTAACTATACATAAAATGTACACATTGCAAACTTGTGACAGGAACTATAGCACATTTTGGTCTCATTGTTGTCTAATCCAGGGGTTTTCAACCCAGTCCTCAAGGCACACTGTGGGTCCTGGTTTTTGTTCCAGCCGATCCAGCAGAGACAGTTGAACCAATGAGGCTTCTGCTAAAACAAGC
This sequence comes from Corythoichthys intestinalis, assembly GCF_030265065.1. Classification (NCBI taxonomy): domain Eukaryota; kingdom Metazoa; phylum Chordata; class Actinopteri; order Syngnathiformes; family Syngnathidae; genus Corythoichthys; species Corythoichthys intestinalis. The sequence continues at coordinate 31,025,515 of NC_080412.1, forward strand.
CACACCTGACTGCAATCAACTGATTGCACTTGTAAAACACCAGATTGGGGAAAAAGTGTTGTCATCTTGTTTGGTAAGAATGAAATCCTGCACCCACAGTGTGCCTTAGTGGAATAGGTTGGGAACCCCTGGTCTAATCAGATGAAAAATGGCATTCCTCTCATTATGTCTTAGTCTCCCAACACCCATTTTTAGCTCGTTATCTTCTCGTCATCGTAATGAAAAAAGTGTTCATTAACAAAATATTTTCGTTATCGTCGTCATTGATGAAAACAACACTGGTGGGTATCTTGAAAAGTACAGGGAGGGGCAGAGCAACTTTCTTATTTAAATTTGGCGCCCTGAAGTGATGGTTGCTCTGAAGATGGTAGGGATGGACTTATTTGAAAGGGTGGGGCTTAAAGTTTCTTAACGTGCGTTATTTATATTGTGTTTATTTTTCAGGAACCCCAGTTGAGGCATTCTTTTTAAGCAGTCGCTCAATCGTCGCAATGCAACATGCATTACGTAGACATTTCAATATTGCCCCCGTGGTGTAGTCCCTGGCTGGCAGTCAATTTTTTTATAGTGTAAGCAACTTCAGGGAAACGGGTGATATAAAGAAACCTTGCCACGAACAGCAAGGACAGCCCAAAATATTGACGCGGTAAAACATTGTTTTGTGATCTCCCGACGGTTTGCCCGCAAACAGGCATTTGCTCTTGGGTTATCTGCTTGTTCTGTGAGAAGAATCCTTCATGAAGAATGCATAGTGCGTTGCGACGATTGAGCGACCACTTGAAAAAAAATGCTTCAATAGCGAAAGCGCGTTCCAACTTCATCCACTCCATGATGCTTACTGGGGTTCCTGAACAATAAACGCATGTTAAGAAGCAAACGTTAAGCCCCGCCCTCTCAAATAAGTCCATCCCTACCATCCTCAGAGCAACCATCGCTTCAGGGTGCCAAATTTAAATAAGCAAGTTGCTCTGCCCCACCTTGTATTTTGCCCATTCCATCAAAACATGTTTTCTGGTTATTTAGCATAGTCGAAAGAAACGGCTACTCCCGCTGTTCATCGATAAAACCATATTCACAATCTGCTGTCAACTTGGGCTAACTCATCCTTTGAACATGTACGTGCATGAAACATACAAGTAAAAACTACATACATATTACACATATAGCCCCACGGGCATCGTACGGCCCACAGGATGCATCTTCTTATATCTTCTATCTTTGATGAATAAAAGATGCAAGCTCATCTTTGGCCGCTTTTCGATTGATGTGAAATATTTATACTTTTTCCTCTCCTCTTGTAAAGACCAGCAGGTACCACAAGAGAGTTGGGTCACGGGGATCTATATCATCTCACTCGTGTTATTCTTTAAGCAGCAGTAGTATTATTACTAGCACTTTCTCCCCTGCCGGGCATAATTAATCAGCACAGACTGATGTTTGCATTGTCTGAGAGCCTGAGGAATCGTCTCAGAAGAAAAAGTTCATGCCTCAGCACAAAGTCAAAAGAGATGAGAAGTTGAGCTCCAGGGGAGGCATTGCTCCTATATTTCTTATCCACTTTAAAGGCAGACAGAAATTTGGCACCATAAGGCAAGGCTGTGCGTGTTTCTGTGTGTATAGTGCGTATTAGTTTGTGTGTGTGGAAAAACAATCACACCGAGGAATAAATCCACTAACCTCCACCTGGAGTTATGACTCCTCTGTGCCCACAAACTCGGCCGCATTGCATTAAACAAGCGGCATCATGGTGGAACTCCTTGTAACGTAGCCACAGGAAGTGAATTAGAATAGGAATTAGCATTGTTCCAGTAGCATTAATTAGCCTCTTGGTACTAACAAACACCTTTCAACAAATATACTGTATGAATACAGTATATGGTGAGAACTTTATCCAAACATTGATTTGTTGGGTTTTAAACTTTTTTTCCAAACAAACAATTGTTTCCTCTGTGTATGGCCTTTTTGTCCATCGCGTCCATCTCGCCCGACCCCCTCCAGAGTCTTGTTATTGCAGCAGTTTAGTCAGCCGAATATTGTACGAGACAGAATAGATTGCCTATTAGTCTGCCACTTTCAAACAAAAAAACTAACAAGCATCAAAATCACACACTCGCTGACAGAAAACAGCAGCAGTCCAAGTCATTTTAATGAGCATTTTTTAAAAATGTAAGCACATTCAAAACAATTGATTTTCCCAGCAATTGGTTTGGATATCTTGAAAAGATAATCTTGAGTTTCCACAGGCGACAGGTGCGCCCTAATTAAAGACCTCCCAAACGTGTGAGTGATCGTTGCATGAACACCTTGAGAGAAACCAGCAGGTAATGAGCACTTTTTTTGTATTCATTGTATCAAATTCATGGATTATAGGTGCCTCTATGTCTATTCATCCTGTTCAAAAAGAACACAAAAATACATGCAAATAGATCAAGCTGTGAAAGGCTCCTCAAGTGATTATGGGCTATGAGCTTAAGTAATTGTGCTTGGACTAACACTACCAAAAGAAAGACAAGCAAGTGGCTGATACAAAGTTGGCGCACTATTAGGAATTTTGCCATTTGCCTCCAGAATGTCATGTCAAAGACTTCATAATATATTGACAGGACACGGGGCGCGGGGTTGATTCATAGAGGGCCTATCTCCGTCAAAGCTGATGGAGATAGCTTTTTACGTTGAAAATTCTTGTGAATACATTGCTGGCCAAAAGTATTGGCACCCCTGCAATTCTGCTCAAAAACAAATGCTTTGGTAGTAATATTTTCATTTATTTTGCTTGCAATGAAAACACACAGAACGAAAAAAAAAATCATTATCATTTTACACAAATTTAAAAAATGGGCAAAAGTATTGGCACCCTCAGCCTACTTGGTAGCACAACCTTTTGACAAAATAACTGTGAACAACTGCTTCCGGTATCCATCAATGAGTTTCTTACAATGCTCTGCTGCAATTTTAGACTTTGGCCAACTGCTCCAGGTCTCTGATATTTGAGGAGTGCCTTCTCCAAACTACCATTTTCAGATTTATCCACAAGTGTTCTATGGGATTCAGGTCTGGACTCATTGCTGGCCACTTTAGAAGTCTCCAGTGCTTTCTCTCAAACCCTTTTCTAGTGCTTTTTGAAGTGTGTTTTGGGCATAGGCAGAGTTTGACTTTTGGGACAGAGGGGCCACAACATGTTGACGACCCTGAAACGCAGTGTCAGCAATAAAATTAACTTACAAGAATATTTATAATAATAAGTTGGCAATGAGTGTTTTTTGTTTCCCATCATTCTTGAGGGGAATTCTAAATCAGGCTGCTCAGGCAATACTTTTCGCCAAGATCGCCATCCATTGAATATGGTACGCCCGCCGGTGTCGTGCCAATGTAGTTACCCCAGTCAAAAATTGTATCCCCTGTGTGGAGCAATATGGAGGTAGATTTGTGTCTTTATCATTCAATCAAAAAAATGTTTCTTCAATTAAAAAAAAAAAAAAAGAGTTGCTTCGATCAAAATATATTATTTCCAACCCAAAACAAAGTTTGCTTAAATAAAAAAAAAAAAGTGTTTGAATGCAAAAATAAATTTGAAACTCAAAAAAATGCATGCGAAAGCTATTTTTCTTTGATTTTTTTTTTTTTTTTTTTTTTTTTTTTTTTTTTTTGATCGAAGCAACTTTTTTGATTGGGGTAATGTAGATTTATGTTTTGGGCCACATTTTGGCTAAGACATTTTTGTCATTATTCAATCAAAAAATAAGTTGCTTCAAAATATATATTTTTTCAAAAAGAAAATCGCTTTAATAAAAAAGAAAAAATTCAATGATGGTAAAAGTTTTTGAATGCAAAAAAATATTTGAGATTGAAAAATGAAGTGCTCAAATGCACATTTTTCATCAAAAAAGTTTTCTTTGATAGAAGCAATCCTTTTTGTGTTTGGCCCATATTATGGGTAGGACATTTGTGTCTAAACCACTTAATCCCCCCAAAAAGTTGCTTCAATCATAAAAAAAAAAAAAAAAAAAAAAAAAATATATATATATATATATATATATATATATATATATATATTCAATCAAAGAAAAAAAATGAAAAATTTGAAATTTTTTTATTTTTTGAAATTTATATAAAAAGCAAATGACCGTCTAAGTTGCTAGTCACATGATCTGTTCGAAAAATAATTTTGACCAATTATGAAAATATATATTTTTTGTTCATTGTTCATTTCATTCATTTTTGTTGCAGTTTTATTGCTTTACAATATGTATATGTAAATATGTATGTACACATATACATATATATATATATATATATATATATGAAAGTCAATTACATGCTATGACACTTTTCGGCCACCAGAGAGGGCCTGCCCCCCCCCTTAAAATCCGCTTATGGTTTTGGGTCATTGTCCTGCTGAAGACCCATGACCTCTGAGGGAGACCCAGCTTTCTCACACTCACATTATGGTGTAAAGCAATCAGTCCAGTTCCAGAGGCAGCCAAGCAACCCCAAAACATCAGAGAACCTCTGCTATGTTTGACTGTGGGGACCGTGTTCTTTTCTTCGAAGGCCTAGTTTTTTCCCCCCTGTAAACTCTATGTTGATGCCTTTTCCCAAAAAGCTCTACTTTTGTCTCATCTGACCAGAGAACATTCTTCCAAAATGTTTTTAGCTTTCACAGATAAGTTTTGGCAATTAGTCAAGGTTTTTGTCCACCATCCTCACTATCTGTCGTTGTACTCTCTGGTCAATTTTTCTTTTCCGTCCACATCTAGAGAGGTTAGCCACAGTGCCATGGGCTTTACACTTATTTATGACACAGTAGACACAGGAACATTCAGGTCTTTGGAGATGGACTTGTAGCCTTGAGATGGCCCATGCTTCCTCACAATTTTGCTTCTCAAGACAGTTCTTTGGTGTTCTTTCTTTTCTCCATGCTCAACGTGATTCACAAAAGGACACAGGACAGAGGTTGAGTCAACTTTAATCCATTTTAACTGGCTGCAAGTGTGATTAAATTATTGCCACCACCTGTTATGCCCCACAGGTAAGTAACAGGTACTGTTAATTACACAAATTAGAGAAAAATGACATGATTTTTCAAAGGGCGCCAATACTTTTGTCCAGCCCATTTTTGGAGTTTTGTGTAAAATGACAATGATCCTTTTTTTTTTTTTTTTTTTTTTTTTTTTTTTTTGGTCATTCTCTTTTGTGTTTTTTTTTTTTTCATTTCAAGCAAAATAAATGAAGACAGTACTACCAAAGCATTTGTAATTGCAATCATTTTCTGGGAGAACTTGAGCATTATCTGACAGAATTGCAGGGGTGCCGATACTTTTGGCCAGCACTGTATGAGGAAGAGACAAACCTACTGACTAGCCACGTTTACATGCTGACTTTTATTCATACCGATTCAAATCATTCCGAATGGAAATTTCAGATCAGCTGTTTACATGTCACTTCATCTATTCCGATCCAGCGTTTACATGTGTCTGCCTTTATTCCGAAAGGACGTTTGACAACTGCCGTCTGACATGCGCAGATTAATCAAAACAAAGTGTCACGTTGCAAAACATGGAGATCGATCGTCAGAGTGCTGCTGTTTTAACTTTAACCCACTTGTTGTGTTTGTGGGGTCGTATCCGCTTCTGTTGTTTTGCTCTTTTGCCTTGTAGTAGCCGATTGTCAGCGTTTTCCACCGGTTTCTAATCTGGTCAACGCTCCGGTCTATTCCGGCTTCGTGTAACCTCTCGTGAACTTTTTAAAATAGTTCACTGTTCCTCGTTTTACGCCCGACTAAGCGAGCAATTATATTCAATTCTTTTAAAGTTTGAATGAAATACAATCTTTCCGCCGGACTCCAATTAGGTGCGCTGTGCTTGGAACTCATGTTGCAAGTGACGTTACTTACGTCACCAAGTGACGTCACCATGTCAGTACGGAGCATGCGCAGAAAGAACGCAACCAGACACCATTCCGCTTCCCTGTTTACATGATATAATTTTACTTCTAATCGGTTTGGGAAATCGGAATGAAATTCCATTCGGTTTGGGCCTGTTCATTCCGAATGAGGTGTTTATATGGAACACATTTATCAGTTTGAACATCTAAACCGATTGTAATTGGAATATTTGGCTCCATGTAAACGTGGCAAATGTTAGGACTGGAAGTAGAATAAGAAAGGTTAGGGTGTGACAGGGAAAGGTAAGTGTGCGAGTGGTGCTTACGATATCCAGGAAGGAACCCATATTAAGACTAATCACCTGTGAGGAAAAAGTAGTGTTTTGTTACCAACAGCAAAAGTATACCCCAACACATGTGTTAGTCATGCAGTGAATAGACCCCATTCACCTACGTCACACAATCACGTGATCGCTTTATTGTGCCGCCATATTGTTCGTCATTGTGTGTCCGTATTGTCAATGATTGTAGTTTCTAAAGGTGGATTCACTTGCAAATGATGGAAGTCCCGGTGCTTTCAGATGCTGTAAACTCATTGGATGAGTTGCATAAAAGCCGTTATTTGGAAAAGCTTCGGTCGATCCAGTCGCCCGAACCACATTTGATGCCCAAATCGATGTTTTTCGACCGACTGTCTTTGCCATCTCTGCCTGACATCTCCTACCCGGATATCTACAGCTATCTTGTCCATACGAAGTCAGCCTATTCTCACGAAAGTTTGAAAAACTTTAAAAGCTTGAAGGCTTATAAATACTTTGTTGCTGGTTGGGTAAAACAGATCCTTGTCCACGAGCATTCGGCAGGAATACGAAATTTTCAATTCAACATATTTTATTCTCGCTAACAGCTCAGTACATGGATTGCCATGTCATGTCTCCCAGCTAAATATTATTCAAAAAATAATGATGGTGGAAGAAAGGGGAGAAATAAACATCTTGAATTTGAAACTGAAATTTTATGTTGTCGGCGATTAGTCTCACAATTAATTGTGGTTATTTGTCAGCCCCAAACCCTCTAAATATATATTAAATGCATCTTACCAAATATAAAATGACTACTACATAGTCTGTGGTGATCGTTTGGTGCCCAGTTTTGTCGTCTAATTGCAGCAGTCTATCTTGCTCTTCTCTTCGGGTCTCTTGGTATATGATAGAACTTCAAGACTCTCCGTTTATCTTCCCTGTTACTGAAACCAACCGCTACACATGCCGTCACCATTTTGATTAAACAATGTTAACGATTGTCAGGAAAGTTTTTGGGTTCGTTTACAAGGCGGTGATTCCTTAGACTCCTAGAGGAGTTTTTGGAGTTTTTCCTTGCCGACATGGAGGGTCTAAGGATGGGGGATACCCAGGACTTGAATTTATTTATTCATCTTTGTTGCTTCGTTTGCTGTTTCTGATTGTGTATCATATTGCCTCTGCAAAGCCCTTTGAGACAACATTTTTGTGATCTAGGGCTATACAAATAAAATTGAATTGAATTGAATAGACAAGCAGAAAAACACGCAGTAATAGGAGGAATGTACATAGTGGTAACATGTAAACACGATCAGATGACGGACAATATGGCGGCACAAGTCAGGGGGCGATGTTGTGACGTCACGTGAATAGACATGTGCCGGTTACCGGTTTCACGGTTTACCGTGGTGTGAAAACGTCGCGGTTTCAAAACCACTAAAATTTTCCGTCATACCTTAGTACGGTATTCCCTATTTTTCATGTGCCAAAATGCAGCCGAAGTGGCTTGGTGCGGCACCGCTCACCCCTTCCCGTTTGTTGCCGTGAGTGTCACTAAACAGCCAGCAAACCCAAAAACAAATCCTCCAAACACAAGGCGTACTTTTCTTCAATTTATTGAGCTCTCAAATCGTGGTGAAATATATAAATAAATACATTTAAAACGTTGTACAATTGTATTTTTCCACGTGTGATTAGGTTCAACAGGATAGCAGTAGCACTATTAAAAAGTTCGCCAAAAACAAAACACACATTTTCCTTTCAAATTCAATATACAAACTAACTAAAACTTACAAAGACGAATGTTAGCCTAGTCTAAACTGGGAGAGCAGCTTCTTTTATGTCTCACAGCCGCTGAGTGAGAGAAAAGCTTGAATGAAGGGGGGAAAGAAAAAGAATCGCGTCAAAGATCGCTAATTGAGAGGGGAGGTCTCACTCCTCACTTTTTTTTTATTTATTTATTTTTTTTATTTTTTTTTTTTAGATGAAACCTTTCCTCAACAATATTTACATTTTAACTAATTTATAAAACTAACTCATACATTTTTAACTAACTTATTAACTTATGAATTCTTTGTTCTTTTTAGCACAAAGGCATGGCATCATGTAGACTAGAGTTGACACAGTGGCTGAAAATGGCGAAACTTCACTTGAACTTCCTTCCTCAAAAAAAAAGTCATACAGTATATATTTTTAATTTTATTTAGAAGTGTTTTTACTTTTTATAGCAATTATTTTGTTCTTACTCTAATATTGAGCAACTTGAGCTGTGGCTGTGGGTATAGTCTAGGTTATATTTATTTTAATTTTATATAATATTTGTTATTTTTTGTTAATTTATTTATTTTCACATTATATTCATGTTCCAATTTGCAAATATGTTTTGAAAAAATCCTGTTCAATGGATTAAAAAAATTTTTTTTTTAAACCCATACATCTCAAAATTTTGGAGCTATAATTGCAATACCGTGATACCATGAAACCGCGGTATTTTTGCTCACGGTTATCGTACCGTGAAAATCTCATACCGGCACATGCCTACACGTGACTCAGGTCTATAGAACTGCTGCACAGGAAACCGAGGCTATGCCTTTCAATGTGTGTCCTGCGACTGGCAGGCATTCAGTTCAGGATGGACTGACAAATTTTCTCTTGCCAAAAGTTAGCTGGTTATGACTGAGTTCACCCACATTCCTAATGAGTGCAAGTAGAACAGAAAAGCAAGCAGTATCGAAAATGAACGGATTTTGACAGTCCAGGCTGTACTTGGCTTCTCTCAGCAAGGTCAGCAGGGAATCAACTCCAGCTCGACCCTAATGACCACATGCGCTACAGGAAATAGAAAATGGATGTATGGGCGGATGGACATAGACTCAATCACCCGATACATGTGGTGGGAAGGAACTAAGTGCAAATGTTCTACCATATATTTCAGATTGTAAAGTGCATCTGATTATAAAGCGTACTATTGCATCAATGTAATGCACTTTTCATTTGTTCTTACTTTTAGCACTTGCAAAAAAAAAAAAAAAAAAAAAAAAAACAGTTTGTAATTTAATTGGCTTATTATGGAGTGCCATTTGTAAGGCAGCACATGCTGAAAATTGCGACATTTTCTCACATTTAGCGCCACACAGTGTTTAAAATGGAGTGAAATTTTTTGAGTCACTTTTTTTTTTTTTTTTTTTTTCACATTTACTACATTATTTAGCAACTTAAATATTTCTTTTTAAATATGAAGTTTTGGACCTCAATGTTTAAATCCAGAATTAAATATTTTAATTTAAATCTTAAATGTATATCCTATATCCTAAATGTTAAATCAGGAAACGGTCGGTACTAAATATTTAGTTTAATATGCAAATTCACATGACTGGAGACCAGAAGTAACAAAATAAAAGCTGGCGGAGCAGCTCAGACTGTCTGATTACGTTGCTTGAAAATGAATAAAACCTACTCAACGGTGGCAGTCTGCTCTTAGACATGAGTCATTGTGATTAAAAACAATATATAGGCAAAATACATATTTAGGAGAAACTATTTAAAGAGTATTTTGTGTGCTCCAGCTTTTATTTTGTTACTTCCGGTCTCCAGTCATGTGAATTTGCATATTAAACTAAATATTTAGTTCCAACCGTTTCCAGGTTTAGCATGTAGGATATAGGATATAAATTTAAGATTTTAATTAAATATTTAGTTCTGGATTTAAACATTCAGGTCCAAAACTTCTTATTTAAAAATTAATATTTAGGTTGCTAAATAATGTTGTAAATGTGCAAAAAAATGGTGACTCTAAAAATTTTAACACTGCGTTTTCAACCCTGTGTGGCACGAAATGTGAGAAAATGTTGTCGTAATTTTCAGCATGTACTGCTTTACAAACGGCGCCCCATAGCTTATTGCACGCATGTTTTTACACTATTTTATGTCTTGTTACTCTTAAAGTGCTTGCTTGACACGTGCCAGGTAAAAGGTTAACATTTTTCCCTTGACAAACTTGGTGTCACGAGTAGGATCAACAGAACTTCTAGTACTTACTGTAAATGCCACAGTTTGCTAAGCAGCAACACCGTTGATTGAATTCCTTAATTAACCTCCCCATGCGCTGCTTTTGTTGTCGTTTCTTGAAATATTTTTTAATTGAATCTTGCACTCAGAGGCTTATTTGCTAATTAAAACGCAAAACGCAATCACTCCTGACATTTTTATTTAGACACTTTCACTCACGGAGATTAACATTTGCGCAGATTTCAATCTCTCGGATTTCCACTAATTGCGTCCGCCGACGTGGGATGTTATTCTAATTGTGTAATGTGAAAGTGTATGGCTGCAAGCGGGTAAATGTGTGAGTGCTCTTGTGGCAATAGCGGAATGTATGCAGTCCTCTGTAGCAGCTGCAACACAAGCTGTGATTTGGAGCACACTCCACGACATGTCATATATCTGAAGGTTACTTCAGGGAGCCGTTGATGTGGAAACAACTGCTCCTCAGCAGAAAAACTTTTTTTATGACACTGAACACTTTGCTACTTTGTAGACTTAGATCAAATCCTGTTTGACAAAAATTTAATGAATTTATCCAGGTTCAAGCAGCTCATCGTCACTGGGAACTATATGGTAGTGGTATCCAAAAAATGGCCTGCCGGCCAACGGTGGCCCAGTTTTTCTTAGCCTGCAGCAAATTATGAAAACATGATTGAATATGGCCGGAACAAGAATCTTAAATACGGCCTACATCCTCGGCTTGTCACGTGAACATTACTTCTCCATTCGCTCAGGGGTCAAAACCTGACATGTTGAAATCAATGTAGAAAATTACAATTTCAGTCTTTTGTTTTACATGAATAAACATATTAAAACTAATGTAGTTAATGGAGCTATCTTAGTTTTGCTTTTCTTGACATTTTCTCTTTGTTCTGCAAAGTTTGTTTCAGTAGTGTAAATATAAATATAATTTGCAATATCCTTATATTTCTGTGTTATTTTGTTGCTCGTAGCGCCTAAGTATGTCACTACCATTGACAGTTATAGGCATCAAATCCATTTCATCTGGGAAGGCTGGTACTGAGTGATCATGTTTGAGTTAATACTTGAGTTCATGAGTTTATATTAGGGCTGTCAAACGATTAAAATTTTTAATCGAGTTAATTACAGCCTAAAAATTAATTAATCGTAATTAATCGCAATTCAAACCATCCATAAAATATGCCATATTTTTCTGTAAATTATTGTTGGAATGGAAAGATATGACACAAGATGGATATATATATATATTCAACATGCGGTACATAAGGACTATATTTGTTTATTATAACAATAAATCAACAAGATGGCATTTACATTATTAACATTCTTTCTGTGAGAGGGATCCATGGATAGAAAGACTTGTGACTTTGTATATTGTGACTAAATATTGCCGTCTAGTGTATTTGTTGAGCTTTCGGTAAATGATACTGTGGCCATCCCAAATGCATGATGGGAAGTGGAACCATGACTGTGCAACGTGCTACCAATTGCAATATCTTCTCTGCGTTGGGAAATAACATAAGGTGTTAAGACAATGATCAATTGCCACCCTGCTTCCCCACATTGCTTCCCATGATATTTCTAATCATAGGGAGAGGGATTGCAAGGCTTTAGCCAATTAATAAAAGGTTCTAAAGGCTGACAAAGTTCACTTGACTCATTTTGCGCTGCCTTTTATCTCTCTATATAAGTAAAACTGCGTCATTACAGATTGAGCGCGACAATGAGTGAGAGGGTCATGCAGCGCATGCATTAATTGCGATAAATATTGTAACGTGACACATTTATAAAAAAAATTAATTGCCGCCGTTATCGAGATAAATTTGATAACCCTACCTTAAGCCTAAACTAAAGACTGGATGAGTGTAACATTATGTCTGTGACGTTAAATACAATTAGAAAACGATTTAATTAAAATATACAGTATATATATATTAAAAAAAGGCATGGCCGATATTTTTTTGCCGATTCCGATACTTTGAAAATGATGTGATCGGACCCGATCGATCGGGACATCTCTATATATTACATATATATATAAACCGATTCTTTTTTATTGACACGGCCACGTTGTGTTGAAGAAACGTATGCGGCGACCCGTTGCGGACCATTACCGTACGTGACGTCACCATTTTGTTTCAGTAATACTTCACTCTCATCGGCCAAATGATTTCGTCTGTGTTAAATTCTGCTTTTTTCACTCTTCATAAAGCACAGAATTTAGTTTCTTGAACTTATTTGAGTCGACGTTTATTGCAGCTCCGTAACTCGGACCATAACAAACGTAAGCACACACACTTCCTGTGTCCGTCAACTATATCAATCCCTTGGGAAACTCAAACCCAAATAACAATAGTTCCTATTGTTACTGTCGTGTTGACAGTGATGAGCTCTCACGGATTTCGGACTTACGTTCTCAATTTCATTTTACCGTATCAATCCATGGAAGAAACATTTATTCATCATGATGAAACGAGCAAGTTATACAGCAGCCTTTAAAAGAAAAGTCACATCTGTTTTGTTTTCTCCGAGATTCTGGTAAGTTGGAGAAGTTGTCAAATCATCTTATTACCGTAAATATTGTCAGTTTATGGTAATGTTTTGAACTACCAATGTGCTATGTTTGTGCTGTGTTTCACCAGTCAGTAAAATGACATTTCTGTATATGTACACGAGCTTTGATTTCTGGTATTCTTCTATTTATTGGTGCTAAAATTAGGGTGCGCGTTATAAACGGGTACAATAATTTCCCCTAGATTTTACAAGTAAATTTGGGGTGCGCATTATACACTGGTGCGCCTTATATATATTCTTTTTAATGATGGTATACAGTATATATATGACATGCTTTTTCACCTTCCCCCCCCCCCCCCCCCAAGTATAATTAAAATAAAAAACTTATGTAAATAAATATTTTAATAAATGTTTTTTATGTACTTCAAATGTAATAATTGTTTTAAAATTAAATACATTGTACGCAAAATAAAAGCTTCTATTATAGATATGAGAGCAATTCATTTTAAAATATACTGTACTTTCAGATAGGAATTTGTGTCTGCAAGCCTTCTCAACCAGTTTGTATCTTTGAGCACACAAACTCATCCCCTAATCCGTAGAGGAACTGAAAATAGAGATTAGTCAACGTTTACATGCATTTATTCGCATAGCCCCAAGTCTTGCCAAGTCTGCTCTTTGACACCAATCCAATGGAAAATGTCTGCGATTCGTCACGTGTGCTAGTGGGACCGTTAGCGAGACCAATTCTAATGTACGATCAGGCGTTATTAGAAGTCTCCCGTCGAATGAGAGAGGGCGCATAATCAGTATGAGCGCCTGAAGTCCAAAGCCTGACTTTGTCAGGCGTCTCGCATAATAAATCTACGAACAAGGGCAATATTATCGGCGGGATTTAAGAGGTGGGAGGACGCGGGGATTGATCATAAAGTGAGTCTCTGACCTGCCCGCTACCTACCGCCTAATTTCCTGTTCGGATTTCCATTTCCCCAGGTGTTTAATAACGCACTTCAAGCGGACAACCAGGAGAAATAGAATCTTATGCTTTATGTATGCGAGCTTCGGTGTGTACCTGCGACAGCCGGCGGCGGTCGTTGCTTCGCTCAGCTCTAGAATGTTTTGGAAAATATGTCAGTCTGTGAGTGTGAATATTGTGCGTGTGAGATCGTCCCATCTGAAAAATACTTCCCCGAACATATCAGTAATTCCAGAAGGCTCGCACAGAGCCTCATGGGACTTTATAATTTAAAGTCTAAATAGGCTTTGCTGACTTTCCCGAGAGGTCTTCTGACACTGCCCGGCATATATTAAGGATGTTTTGAAGGATTAAATCCCTAAATAGTGTAGTAGCTAGTGAGGAATTCTCCATGTTTAAAAAAAAAAACTAGAGTTTGGCATTTGAGTTCTTAGCTTGAGTGTTCGAAGCTCAGGTCCGGTCTTCTTTGCTGATTAAGCGCCTTTGACATTGACCAGCACATTTTTGGATGTTTGGAAGGATTAATTACCCAAATACAGTGGTATGAAATACAGGGCTGTCAAACGATTAAAATTTTTAATCGAGTTAATTACAGCTTAAAAATTAATTCATCGTAATTAATCGCAATTAATCGCAATTCAAACCATCTATAAAATATGCCATATTTTTCTGTAAATTATTGTTGGAATGGAAAGATAAGACACAAGATGGATATATACATTCAATATACGGTACATAAGGACTGTATTTGTTTATTATAACAATAAATCAACAAGATGGCATTAACATTATTAACATTCTGTTAAAGCGATCCATGGATAGAAAGACTTGTAGTTCTTAAAAGATAAATGTTAGTACAAGTTAGACAAATTTTGTATTAAAACCCCTCTTAATGTTTTTGTTTTAATAAAATTTGTAAAATTTTCAATCAAAAAATAAACGAGTAGCCCGCCATTGTTGATGTCAATAATTACTTACACAATGCTTATGGGTGCTGAAGCCTATAAAATCAGTCGCACCCAAGCGCCAGAAGAGGGCGGCAAAACTCCATAAAACAGAATTAACAAGTGAGCGTTTCACTGTACCGTCATTTAAATCTGTCTGAGCGGGACATCTGCGTTAATTGCGTCAAATATTTTAACGTGATTAATCAAAAAAATTAATTAACGCCCGTTAACGCGATAATTTTGACAGCCCTAATGATAGTATATGAACCTTTTGGAATTTCTCACATTCCTGCATAAAATCACCATCAAATGTGATCTGATCTTTGTCAAAATCAAACAGATGTAAAAACAGTGTCTGCTTTAACTAAAATCACCCAAACATTTATAACTTTACATATTTTAATGAGGATACCATGCAAACAATGACAGAAGGGGGGGGAAATAAGTAAGTGAACCCTCTGCCTAAGGAAACTTAAAGAGCAATTGAAACCAATTTTTACTAAACAATTTAAGTCACGTGTCTGCTTAATCACTGATGAGTGGTTTAAAGCTGCCCTGCCCACTATAAAACACACACCTGGTAAGAATTGTCTTGATAAGAAGCATCGTCTGATGTGCATCATGACTCGGTCAAAAGAGCTCTGAAGACCTACGATCAAGGAATTTTGTTTTGTATAAAGCTAAGAAAAGATACAAAACCATCTCTAAAAGCCTAGATGTTCATCAATCGACAGTCAGAGAAGTTGTCTACAAATGGAGAGAGTTTGTCACTGTTGTTTCTCTCCCAAGGAGTGGCCACAGCAGCGCAGAATACTCAGAGAGGTAAAAAAAATAACCCTTGAGTGTCTGCTAAAGACTTACAGAAATCACAGGCAGAGTCCAGTATCTCTGTCCACACATCACATATATGTAAAACTACGGCCAAGAATGGTGTTCATGGAAGGACTCCACAGAGGAAGCCACTGCTGTCTAAAAAAACATTGTTGCCGTTTAATGTTTGCAAAAATGCATTTTGACACTCCACAGAAAATTTGGCAAAATATTTTGTGGACTGATGTAAACTAAGTCAAAGTCTGCCAGAAGTCCAGACTGTCCTGGAATGTCCATATAAAGGCAAATCAGGACCGAAAACATTTTTAAACCAAGAAAAGAAGCAGTCAAGGATTATTTTTGACACCTTAATCACCCATCTCGATAAGAATGAACCTTAATTTTTTTTTCGAGGTTCACGTTGACCTGGCAACAACAGGACAAAGCTGGGAAAGAAATCCCACGACGGAAAGTCCTTGGGTTCGCAGAGGAAACTTGAAGTGGACATAGCGGAGGCTAAGAGAGCAGTGACATGGAAGTGCCCACTGGAGGAGAAACTAGCAAATACACTTCTGTTTCTCTGATTTTGGATTCAAACTGCAGCTCTGATTTTCCCCAGAGCTCTTGTGGATAGACAGGGCCTCCCACAAGTCAATACAGACGTCAGTGTAATTTGGATTGACATAAATCATCATCCAACTTGATGTGTATGATGCCATTCATGGCTCAATCCCAACTATCCCTAAATAATTGCGTGTCTATGTCTATGGCTGAATAATAGCTCGCTTACAAAGTCACCAGCTCTCAACTTCAGCCTTCTCCGCCCAACCGTGTCGCTCGGAATTTCCCTAGAGTCTTTTTGATAATTAGATCAAGGTCAGCAATGAAGACCAGCACTGTAAAAGTGAATTGCAAATGAATACAACAAGTTTGGTTTTCCAAATTATGCACCATTGGAAAAAAAAAACGTGGATTTGATAGAGGTTTGTTTTTACTTTCCTTTTTCCTTACGAAATACCAGTCTGTGAAACTTTTTCTTAGCTTTGTGAGGAGCTTTCTTGAACAACTAATATCTTTTTCTTTATTATGCCTGGGGGAAGGGCAGAAAGGGATGTGTTATAGGCAGTGTTGGGCACGTTGCTTTAAAAAAGTAATTAGTTACATTACTCACTGCTTCTTCCAAAACGTAACTGAGTTAGTAACTGAATTACTCTATAGTAAAAGTAACTAGTTACCAGGGAAAGTAACTATTTCCGTTACTTTAAAAAGAAATTGTTGTATGTCAAAGATTTTGAAATTTTTAAGCAGTATTCGAGTCTGTGGTGTAGAGAAGAACAGACAGGTAGTTAACTTGTTAGGTGCTTCAGCAGATTTGAATTGCTTACCACAGATGCCGACAAAAGCTTTGTCCCGGGACATAAATTACACGACAAACTTGAAATAGTGTTTATATCTCCACCTCTTAAAGGACAAATTTTCTTCTGACTGCTCTGCCATCCCGACCCTGTGCATCTGTTTTGCGTGTGTGTTTGCCGCACGCGCTGTTCCGGTTTGCTTGTGAAATCACCGGCTCTGATTGGCTTACCACGACACATGACGCTAACCCTCAGCCAATCACAATCACTTCCATCGCATCTCTCGAGGGGCTGCATTCAGGTAGGCTAGTTTCCCGACAATTCACGTCACCTTCAAAGCATCTGCCGTCCTCAAGATGGAAGCAGAATTATTGCTGGCTGACAGTGGGAGATGGGAACGAGGCTAGCATCAGGTGTAGCAAACACAGAAACGTTACCAAACTTTGGAAATCATTGTCTAATTGAATGAGCAGTGACAAACAGCTTGGAGTCAGAAGTAAGTGCGCTATTCTCGAACCTGAACGCACCCCAAGTCTTAGATGACAAATCAACAGAGCAGAGAGTCGACTCGACATGGCTGGTAGTTTCTTCAATTTATTCAGAGTAAGTAACGCACCGCTTTTGACCGTCAGTAACGGTAACGGCGTTGTAACGGCGGAAAAAGTAATTAGATTACCCTGTTACTGATAAAATAACGCCGTTGGGTAACAGCGTTATTTATAACGGCATTATTTATAACGGCGTTACTCCCAACACTGGTTATAGGTCTGAACGATATTGGGGGAAAAAACTGACATTGCGACTTTTTGGGGGTTTTGCGATAGAGTCCCTGACAAGTCTTGTCGCTTTTCCATTTTGTAGAAACAATTGCTAATAACCTGACTTTTAATTATTCAATTGGTTTCAGAAATGGCTCATATGAAAGCTGAGACCCTCCCAAATGATGTTGAATGTACAAAAATATATTTGTTTCATTGAAAAAAGATTTATCATTTAATGAATTTTGGCAACACAAAAGTTTTGTTGCCTACAGAAAATGGTGCTAAAATTGAACAAAAAATGTACTTCAAAAATATGTTACATAAGATAAGTGAATTAAGTAGTGGTGCTGTGACATCCAAATTTAATATTTCCTATGACTTCCATGGGCTTGAAGGACTGCATCCATCCGGTTCAGAAAGGATTCATACAATTTATTGACGAAGTCATCAGGAGCATCAAAGAAAGCAGTCTTCTTGGGTTTCATCTTCCATGCTTCCTCTTTCATCCTACCCCAGACATGCTCAATGATGTTCATGTCTGGTGACAGGGGTGGGCAGTCCTGGAGCATCTTGGACTCTCATACTTTCATCTTGGAAGTATGAGATGGAGCACCATACTGCTGCAGAATTTGTCCCTTTTTTATGATTAGGAATGTAAGAGGCGGCTAAGATTTGTTGATATTTCAGACTATTTATGTTGCCTTCCACCCTGCAGATCTCTCGCACACCCCCATACTGGATGCAACCGTGTGGCATTTGCCAAGGCCCACAGCCTGTCAAAAGGATGGACGCTGGAAAAGTGGCAAAAGGTGGATTTTTCAGATATATATTCGATTGAATTACACCACAGTCGCCGCAAATATTGCAGGAGACCTACTGGAACCCGCATGGATCAGAGATTCACTCAGAAAACAGTGAAGTTTGGTGGTGGCAAAATCATTGTCTGGGGTTACATCCAGTATGGGGGTGTGCCAGAGATCTGCAGGGTGGAAGGCAGCATAAATAGCAATATTAGAAATTGTTTCTACAAAATGGATAAGCGACAAGACTTTTGTCAGGGACTGTATATTTGCAATACATATTGCGAAAGAAGAATTTTCACCATGTGACTTGAACAGCTCTGTTTGGGAAGACTTTGGTTGACTCACAATGACCACATTGTATTCATATATTACCATTTAATACAGGCTAAATGTGAATGATGAAGATTGCTGTATATACTGTAAAAGAGATCTAGATAATAGTAATTAGATAATATATTTAACACTGTGTGTTCACACTTTGACAGCAGAAAAAGTATTAAACATATTTTAAACAAAAACAACAACACATAAGAGAGCAGATGCTCCACACAGCCTAGTGCACACTGAAGCCCCTTTCAGATTTATATATCCCGGTAAATTTCCATGTAAGGTGACGCGGGATTTTCCCATGTCATGGCTTTCAGACTCTTCCTCGGCTCTACGATCCAGTCGCAATTTATTTTCGTTATGTTTCCAGTTTAATTTGGCTATTTCCAGTTTGCCATGTTGATAATTGCGATGTTTGTCTACCGCTTTTCGTCTTACTGCGAAGAAAGAAGAAATGACGATTGGCCAGCCATGATTTATGTGATCAGCCTTTGCGCTGTGACTGTGAATTCAACTGCTGCTTTCACACATGCCGCATCCCGTGTAAAGGCCGAGTTATGTTTTCGCGTCAAACATGCACCCTCAAGTGAAGGAATTTGGCACCCCGGCCAAGCCGCCGCAACCGCGACAGTCGAACCAGTCGGTGTCCTGCTGGTGCAGCCCCCAGAAAGTCTGTCGGGAAGGCCAAACTCTGAGCGTTCACTCCAGCGTTAACACTTTGTACTGACTCCATTTTGAACGGTTAAAGAAAGCTCACCGAGAACAGGTTGACAATTTATTTGTCGACAGTGATCAAAAAGCAAGGCAAAAACAGACGACTGAGAGGCAATACTGGATCCAGGGTCAGCCAAACAACGGATACGTTGAAAATGTCCCCAAGAAGCGACAGTTGTTATCTAAATGTTCAGTCTTTTGAAAATTGCGGTGGAGTGGGTCAGGCGGAAGGCGTGCCTGGGTGTTTTCTTGGGATAATCCTTCTGTAGGTTTGGGCGGTAAAGTTCGTGTGTCATCTTTCGTGGCTGGGACATGGTTGCCACGGCAACTGAGGCATGTCTTGACTTCTAAGGCGCCTAGCTATCAACTTGTTGTCTTGGTAGGGCGGGGGTTTTCTGACCCCACTGAAGAGGTGCTGACGTCCTTTCCTTCGCTTATCAGGTGAGGGCTGATAAGCTGGACAACTTTACTGTGTCAAATGGCATGGAGCAACGTCCCTCAAACTATGGTTAAATGCTTTACTATAATGAATGTGTTCGAGTAATGCAAACAGTTATACGGTGTCTGCGAGAAAGGTAACTATCCCCTTCACAAGGAAGTCCCAATTTACGACCCTCCGCTGTAGCTTAACGTGCACCTTCAGAATTTTGTGACTTTGCGTCATCTCGACGCATATGACGTGGCGGAAATGGACTGTGATTGGTCTGCTCAGACTGTTGTTTCTGGTTCAGCACGAAATCACCGCCATTGTCAAACATGATGTTTCTACACGCAAAAATGGACCAAACCGACGAGAGTATCAATGAAGAGGAAGTACGACAACTTCTAAAATGTCTCGTCAAGACATTATGAAGATTGCCAAATGGCAAGCAATTCGTGGGAGGAAATTGCTGAAAATACGGGGAGGTCAGCCAGCGATTGAATAAAAAAAAAAATTTTTTTTTAAAAAAAAAAAAAGGAAGAACCACCGAGACAAGTATGTGTGTGCTCGGAATCGAATGGCCACACGAAGCGGTGACCTAGTCGGCAAAAAACTGCCAGCTTTTTATCACTTTGTGCCGTATTTTTGGTCGGTGCACTTCATCATTTATTGTGTACATATGTTTGCTGTGAGTTTGTGACTTATTTACTTGTTACACTTCAAGTATATGAAGAATAAAGCACAGGTTTGGTGTCAAAAGAGTTGTTTTGATGTTTAATTTTCAACAACAGACAGTTCACACTCGATACCTCATCACTGATTGAGAGTGTCTCGGTGCTTTTATGATAACGTTAACATCAAGGCTTCCAACGCAGTTTGGGAAGTCCCATCGCCGCTAGACATCTGCTATGGCTTCCCACTGGCTGGTTGTAGGACACGACAAACAAATCTGGCTGGAGGGCTTTGCAGACCTCGGACAAAACGCTGGATGCAGTGCTCGATGCCAGTTTGAAGCTAGTGCCACAGCTTGCTGGTTTCCACCCGAGGCTAGAATTCTGTGCGGCATCATAAGTCAGACAGACCGCCTCGAAACCGTGTTCTGCGTCGCCTGCGCCTCTACATTTGTATGTTCAACATTTATTCAATGTGGATGAGCTGAAGATCCTCATTCAAGCGTTCCATCTTGCATTGTTTATTAATTTTTTCTACGTTAAACTTCAGGAAGTCAACAAGCGTTCCCCAAAACCGTACACAACGCCACACCCCTCTAGTGCCTTGGCGGTGAATTAGAGCAATGCGTTCCCTCACCGCAGAACTATCGAATTCTCATTGACGCCGTAGTCACTTCGCCGTCACCGCAACACAGCATAACTTAGGCTTAAGTCCCAGACATTGTACTTGGACGCAACCCAGTAAATATTAAGCTAGGTTCATACCGCAGGTCTTAATTAGGGCTGTCAAACGATTAGAATTTTTAATCGAGTTAATTACAGCTTAAAAATTAATTAATCGTAATTAATCACAATTCAAACCATCTATAAAATATGCCATATTTTTCTGTAAATTATTGTTGGAATGGAAAGTACATATGGTACATAAGTACTGTATTTATTATAACAATAAATCAACAAGATGGCATTAACATTATTAACATTCTGTTAAAGCGATCCATGGATAGAAAGACTTGTAGTTCTTAAAAGATAAATGTTAGTACAAGTTATAGAAATTTTATATTAAAACCCCTCTTAATGTTTTCGTTTGAATAAAATTTGTTCAGACTGCCTTTGTCCATTGAGACCGTTCAAGTATTACGCATGCGCACTAATTCGCAGTCTGAAACGCGCTGAGCAAGAAAACCCGCATACGCAGAAGAATCAAAACAAATGACTACACAGGCTGGCTGTCATGCGTCATTCCTGGGAGATCATATTTTGATTTCCAAAAAGAGGACACCAATAACAGATGTAAATAATCCCCGTTTAGGCTTATATTCATTTTTCAGTTTATATGGATCGATAGCATACAAGCACTGTCCGTGCATGTCACACATACGGGCAGTTTTCCCCGACTCTCGGCCGTGTAAGCAATCTTGAAATATTGCTCATATAGAGCAGAGAGAAAAACGATCATTTTTAGAATTGTCCTCAACCCATTTTCACTTTTTTTGACTGTTTTCAAGCCCGACCCTTCCCCAAAAGCCATGTTAAAGGCAAGCTAGGCGCTAATGCACAGCTGCACCGCTACCGTAGCGCGCAGTCTCTCTCGCTCGTTGATGATGTTATTGCAGCATGAATTCCGATTTGGAAGACATGACAGTTCAGACCGCGGCCACATTCTGGAAAAATGTGGCCCAGATCGGATTTAAATCACATACGAAAGTGACCCAGATCGGATTTGAAATGGTCCACTTCTATGCGACTTGTCCCGTTCAGACCGACAAGTTAATGCCTCACTTGAGTTGGAAAAACACGAAAATATTGGATTTGTGCATTAAGACCTGCAGTATGAACATACCCTTAGTGTCGTCTCCGTGTCAGTCAATCTGGGAAATTGCTTTCACACATCAGGGCTCCCTGAATTAACCGGAGTTCAGGTATGTGTGAAAGGGGCTTAAGACACACTCTGACGGTTTGCACATACGTCAATCCCACAAATGCGTTCAAAACAAAAACAATTGCAACTCCTGCGATGGGACTATTGCTCATGTTCACATCGAGATGTTCAAACGATATATTGTGCAGGCCTAATATGATACGTGCAGTTATAGTCATATGCGAACAGAAGTTTGCCAACTGCCATTAAAAAAATAACACATTAGTTTGTTTTTTAGTATGATTTTGTTAAAAAAAAAAAAAAAAAAAAAAAAATGTAATCATTATAATTCTTATTCTATTACATTCTTGTTCACTGCGGTGTTGACTTCATTTAGATGGGTTTTTATCACGATAGTGTGTAGTCGGCTCTCAATTAGGGTCTGTTTTTAATCTGCAGTCCTTTAGAGTAAGTCAGTGAAATACATTCAATTTTTCCTAAAAATGATGTATGTGCATGCATTTAAATCAAAATAGAGCTGCTCTGCCGAGCTCAATCATTGCAGGATGATCGAATTTGTGCTCTTTGCCCCTGTTTTGAAAGCTCATTTCTTCACATAGGAAAGACTGTTATGTTTTTTTTTTTTCCAAATGAGCCAGATAAGGCATACCAAAGATATAGATATGATATTTTGCCCTTTCGAGTTATTGGCACCCTTGGCGAAGATGAAGACCCCACAAAGTAATGAGCTTATCTTCACTAGGGCCACCAATAATGCTAGAGGGTGTTGTAAGAAATATTGTGTAACATGCCAAATTGAAACTTGCTTTTTCATAGGATTCATTTTTAGGGGCTACTCTTATCACCTGGCAAAACTTACTGGCGACCATTCTTCCACTCAAGGTCGCCATACAATCTTATTCTTAGAATGAATAAGATAAATGCAGGCAGCGAGAGCATGCTGCAAACATTGAAAAAGGGATGTTTTATTATTATTGTTTTATTAAACTTTCACTGAGGGTTGTTTTGTCAATGCTTTGAGATGATGCATCACCTTCAGGGGCTATTCACACTGACAACCCGACACTTTGGAGCTCTTGCCAACTGTGTGCTGGGAGTAAATGAATCAGAAAATGATTTTATTGAGTGTTTTTCCTTACCTGCTTTGATATTTGGCTTGTAACTGGACTCATGAGTTTTTAGGTTGCTTCCAGCAAATGAACCTGACAGGGAATAAAAACAATTACATATTTCTGCTCTATATGGATATTAAGAGTGTAAAGGTATTTGTATACGTCACCTTACGGGCATCACGGTTCCGTGCATGCAGTCAGACGGCGAATACATTCAAGGTAAAAAAAAGAATCCATGTCGGAGTTAGTCCTCCTCCACTCCAGGGGGCAGTAGAGGTGATGCGCCTACACCAAACAACCAACATTACGGGGGAAAAAAAACTCAATATTAGGAAAGTCATGGCAAATATACCGAGTGGGAACTATCAAATGCAGTAGTACTGACACTTTTTGAAGTGTCTTCATAGAGATATGACCAAATATATGGCGTCGACAATGCATTAACGGTTTTCGGTTTTGAAGTTTACCACAAAATAGTGTAAAGAACTTTAATCCTTTTGTGGTGACGTCATCAAAACACAGTGAGAAGCAACTCGCTGGCTGACGCTATCTCGCTAACTCTACTGGCTCACAGCTAACATAACCGTGGACATGTTAGCTGTGAGCTTGTAGTGTTAACGAGATAACGTCCGCCAGCATGTTGTTTCTCGTTGTTTTGATGACATCATCACAAAAGGACAAAGGATCTTCACATTATTCAGTGGTAAACTTTCGGTCTTCATGACTGAAAACCGATAATACATACATTTTTAGCTATTTTCAGTCACATCTATAGTATTTATTCTATATTTTCAAATCAGGAAATGTTTATTTCGCTCTAGCCTAGGGGTCATCAACCATAGATACACAAAGAGCCGTTTTGAAAGTCTCACACCAAAAAAAAAAAAATAAAAAAAAAAGAACCACAAAAGCTTGTTGACATCTAATATTCAATAAACTGCAACAGAAAACCACATTCTGAGTTCATCTATAATATATATATATTTTTTTGTTTTGAACAGCACCATCATCCTCGAATTTTGAATTACGCTAGAAAAATTGACATAGTAATTCAAATGAAATACTTGTGAACCCACTGGTTGCCATTGAAGTCCATTTTGAGTTACCTCTTTTTCAGTAAACCAAAATCAACAGGATGTGACCTATAAATGTCCCAAAATCAACAGGAAGTGACCCGTAAATCCCCCAAAAGGAATCGGAAGTGACTGAAAATCAACAGGAAATGATGCGAAATGCCTCAAAATTGACACATTGCCTGGCATCGGTTGCCGTAGACGTCCAATTTATTTGAAATGAGAGGGATGGCAGCGACTGAATGTTAATTTGCTGTCTTCCCTCCAACTTAAAATGGATTGGATGTCTACAAGTGATCAACTCACTGAAATTGAAAGCAGAAGGATAATTGTTCATCTAACTAACTAAAATTAAGTTAGCTTCCAAAGTCACAAAGACCCACAGCCAAAGGATAAAAGAGCCACATGCGGCTCTGGAGCCACATGTTGCAGACCACTGCTCTAGCCCTAGACTTTTAGTGCGTACACCACAAAGCATGTTTATTTGATATTTCACGCGGTGTTTTATGATCCTGAATGAACTGGACCGCTGTGATGTGTGTGGAAGCGATCGTTTTATATATTCAATTTTTGAATCCCGCTTCCGGCTTCAGCCTCGGGTTTAGGATGAATGCGAATGTGACGTCACCCGGGTCGGAATCTCACAATACATTTGCTTTAAAGGGTGCAGATGGGCTGCGAATTCAGCTAGTTTTGCGGATTAATTTGTTTATTTTTCCCATTGTGCTAGCCAAACGGCTGTAGAAAATTGTTGCTGCACCAGGGAGAGGCGTATGAGCCTTTTTGGGTTTCAAAAGGTTCCCATTCACTGCAGATATTGGCCAAAACAAGCCCTACTACTGTGGGACCATTGGACTTACGAGGAAGTGAGTAAACATCGTATTTTGTATTATGTCAAATACTGGGATAATGTCACACGTTTTAATACAGAGGTGGCTTGCATTTTGTGGCTGATTGTCCACTGAAAATGTCACTTGGCCGACGACCCCCCCCCCGCCGGGAGAGCGCTATACTTGTCTTTTTGCCCTCATCGTGTGCCCGGTTTTTGTCAAATTTTCAACACCATCAGAAATTGCATTTTTGTGTAAAAAATGGCCGCGAATACAGCGATTACAAAGTCATCACTAAAAACTGTCTTTAAATAAAGGACTATTTACTTATGTTTGATCATGGAAAGACATGTAGAAAAGTTCTCCTCAGACACATCCTGCCATGTTCGCTGCACAACAACTGCACGCCGCTCTCTGTTTACGTCTTCGCCGTGTAGTAAAGCATTATTTTACGCCATATTCGTGTTGACAATGTGGCAGCTACGCGCTCCTCCGACATCGGCCGGTTTGTCCGGCAGTACTCTCCAGCTGCTTCCCCGGCGAGCTCTCCTGTCTGTAGCAGGGGAACGAGCTGAAACTTGCTCGCCGCCGGCCAGTTTGCCGATCGGCGAAGACAATCGACAACCCCGCCGCTGTATGACATGACCGGGTAATTTTGAGCGATCTTTCGCTTCGAAAGCAGAGAATAGACTTTGAAACATCACTCTGTTCGGGTTAACATGTCAGCTAGCTGTCACACTTCTTGGTTTGTTTACATTCTCCGAAGCCGGGGCAGGGAAATGACAAAAGCCTGACTAACTACGGTGGCATAAAATATCGTTTGGGCAAAATACTGCGATAAAAAGAATATCCTGTAAAAATATTGGAGTAGAGAGACTGAAACAATTACATTTTGCGGCGCTCTTCGTCGCATTTTCCTCGTTCTGAATAATTCCCCCTCAATAGGTTAAATTCTAAATCAGATGAAACCATGATCCTGCCGAGGTCATCCTCCTGTTGGGGACGCTATAGCCCTATAATGGTAGGCGTGGCTAAACGGCGGATTAAAAAAATAATTTCTCGTCATCGGCGCTTTGCCAAATCGTTGTTTATAGTCGAATCGTCTCAAAATTCTAATTCACATAATAATGCTAGTTAAGACTTTTTTTTTTTTTTTAATCATGTCGTACGCACTTTAAGTCATTGAAATACTGAGTGAGTATTTATTTATTCAGAATTTCAAGAGATGCTTTTTGGAAGATTTTTGACATTTTCATTATTTTAGCCAATATAAACCATATCTTGTGTGGGAGTGTATGTTCACTCGTAACGGTTTACAGTTAACTGTGTGTAATCCAACACTGAAAATGGTATTAGTTTATTTTTACAAAAAAGTTACCAATGTTGACAGCTAGCGATTGCTACCTAACTTTAACTGTTACCTCAGTCGATCCCGACAAAAAAGGGTGTGCGGTCTATTTTTGCACATAAACTTTCAATTAAAGAATGTTAGAAGAATAGAAAAGACAATTTCACAAGTTTGACGTTTTCCTGTATTTATTTTGAACTTTAATAAAAGCTGCGTTTTAGTCAATAGAACAAATTTCTTCAACTTCCAATGCTGTGATTAAAAAAGCCCTTTTTGTTTTTCTTATTGTACCGAACCATGACCCTCGTACGGAGGTACGTACCGAACCGTGTGTTGTTATCATTATTATTATTATTATTATTATCATCCCCTTTAAGGTTGGGATTTCTATCAAGTTAGGCTTTGAGCATCGCACCAAAGCCTCGTAAATTGAAAATTCTCATCATGGGGGTCAATAATGATTGTAATACAGTCCAATTGTTTTACAGGCATTTTTCTGTTTCCTTTGTAGCCCAACAAACAAATGGAGCACTAATTGAAGTAGATGTGTCTCGGCAAGGACGACGGTTAATGACATTAATGTGCAATGCTACAAAGGACGACTGTTATCGCTCTTTTCCTCTTTTCATTTGCAGAGCATTACATGGACGTTTTAGTCCCCCCCAAGGAAAAGCTATTAAGTATATTCTTGCCACCATGTTGTCCTTTTTCCTTAGTGTATGATGTTATTGAGAACAAAAGCATTAGCCACTGATTTTTAGATTGTTTAGCATTAGTATAAATGAGTATTGTATCACACCGAAATGAAACAAAATATGAGATTAGCCCTTTCAAGGACAGTGGTCACTACATTGGACATTGTGGCGTCCCAGTACCACAGGGCTCGCCACAGGGGTTCAGGACCAGGGACAGCGCCACCACTGGCCGGTGACCATCACACCAGCCAAAAATTGCCTCATTAGGCAACCCCTGATGAGGCAATTACGTACAAAGCGCTTCCCCAATATAAGAGTCGAGTCGCGGGAGCAACCCGGGGTCGAGAGACCCCATTCTACACATCTATTCTAAAATTATCTATAACTTTTTAATGTTAATAAAATATTTTCATAACATTTGTGCTGATATGTTGACTGACAACTACCGTAATTTTCGGACTGTAAGCGGTTACGTTTTTCCTTCATTTTGAATCCTGTTGCTTATAGTCCAGTGTGGCTTATTTGTTTATTTCTGTAAATCAGAAGCGGGACCTTGCGTGCGCTGTAGGATTTTAATCCATGACGGCGTAATGCGTTTCCGATGGTTTTCTTCGAGACTGTGGTTCCAACTCTCTTCAGGTCATTGAACAGGTCCTGCTGTGTAGTTCTGGGCTGATCCCTCACCTTCCTCATCATCAGTGATGTCCCGCGAGGTGAGATCTTGCATGGAGTCCCAGAACGAGGCAGATTGACCATCAACTTGAACTTCTTCCATTTTCTAATAATCGCTCCAACAGTTGTTACCTTCTCACCAAGCTGCTTGCTTATTTTCCTGTAGCCCATCCCAGCCTTGTGCAGGTCTATTATTTTATCCCTGATGTCCTTACACAGCTCTTTGGTCTTGGCCATTGTGGAGAGGTTGGAGTTTGTTTGTTTGAGCATGTGAACAGGTGTCTTTTATACAGGTAACAAGTTCAAACAGGTGCAGTTACTTCCAGTAATGAGTGGAGAACAGGAGGGGTTCTTAAAAAACTAAGAGCCGAAATATTTATAGAGTTGGTAATGTATCAAATACTTATTTCATGCAGTTAAATACAAATTTATTATTTAAAAATTATACAATGCGATTTTCTGTATTTTTGTATTAGATTCCGTCCCTCAAAGTTGAAGAGAACTTATGATACAAATTACAGACCTCTACATGGCTTGCAAGTGGGAAAACCAGCAAAATCGGCAGTGTATCAAATACTAGTTCTCCCCACTGTATGTCACGAACTTCATTTATGTCCAACTTGGATTGTTTACATCCATTCAAAAGTGAGATAATTTGCCGCATAAGACGAAATGGCATCTGTTATTAGCATTCATTAATGCTCATGACAGTGTCATGTCATTATTATGATTGTCTAATGACAGTCTTATGGCGCCACTGTCAAAGTGTTACCAAATATCATAACTAGCGATTAATGAAACACCTGGAGCAGAAGCTGGAGAAATAATTAGCACTCACACAAATTTTGATTGTTATTTACGTCTGTAGTGCTGCAATGCATGCTAGGAGACAACAACAGTGTTGACAGGAGGTGGCAGCAGAGGTTGTCTGTCTCCCCCAAGGGAGCAGTGATGGCCAAATGAAGCTTCTTGAAGCAATGAAGCTTTGCAGCCAATTGGTTCAAAGCTTCATGGTAGTTCATTTGGTCTTAATGTGACCGGTTAATATCTTTTGGTGTAAATATCCCATAATACACGGAGGACAGCTGCGGCTTATACAGTGCCTTGCAAAAGTATTCGGCCCCCTTTAATCTTGCAACCTTTCGCCACATTTCAGGCTTCAAACATAAAGATATGAAATTTAATTTTTTTGTCAAGAATCAACAACAAGTTGGACACAATCGTGAAGTGGAACAACATTTATTGGATAATTTAAACTTTTTTAACAAATAAAAAACTGAAAAGTGTTGCGTGCAATATTATTCGGCCCCTTTACTTTCAGTGCAGCAAACTCACTCCAGAAGTTCAGTGAGGATCTCTGAATGATCCAATGTTGTCCTAAATGACCGATGATGATAAATAGAATCCACCTGTGTGTAATCAAGTCTCTGTATAAATGCACCTGCTCTGTGATAGTCTCAGGGTTCTGTTTAAAGTGCAGAGAGCATTATGAAAACCAAGGAACACACCAGTCAGGTCCGATATACTGTTGTGGAGAAGTTTAAAGCCGGATTTGGATACAAAAAGATTTCCCGAGCTTTAAACATCTCAAAGAGCACTGTGCAAGCCATCATTATGAAATGGAAGGAGCATCAGACCACTGCAAATCTACCAAGACCCGGCCGTCCTTCCAAACTTTCTTCTCAAACAAGGAGAAAACTGATCAGAGATGCAGCCAAGAGGCCCATGATCACTCTGGATGAACTGCAGAGATCTACAGCTGAGGTGGGAGAGTCTGTCCATAGGACAACAATCAGTCGTACACTGCACAAATCTGGCCTTTATGGAAGAGTGGCAAGAAGAAAGCCATTTCTCAAAGATATCCATAAAAAGTCTTGTTTAAAGTTTGCCACAAGCCACCTGGGAGACACACCAAACATGTGGAAGAAGGTGCTCTGGTCAGATGAAAGCAAAATTGAACTTTTTGGCCACAATGCAAAACGATATGTTGACGTAAAAGCAACACAGCTCATCACCCTGAACACACCATCCCCACTGTCAAACGTGGTGGCAGCATCATGGTTTGGGCCTGCTTTTCTTCAGCAGGGACAGGGAAGATGGATGCAGCCAAATACAGGAACATTCTGGAAGAAAACCTGTTGGTATCTGCACAAGACCTGAGACTGGGACGGAGATTTATCTTCCAACAGGACAATGATCCAAAACAAATCTACAATGGAATGGTTCAAAAATAAACGTATCCAGGTGTTAGAATGGCCAAGTCAAAGTCCAGACCTGAATCCAATCGAGAATCTGTGGAAAGAGCTGAAGACTGCTGTTCAGAAACACTCTCCATCCAACCTCACTGAGCTCGAGCTGTTTTGCAAGGAAGAATGGGCAAGAATGTCAATCTCTCGATGTGCAAAACTGGTAGAAACATACCCCAAGCGACTTGCAGCTGTAATTGGAGCAAAAGGTGGCGCTACAAAATATTAACGCAAGGGGGCCGAATAATATTGCACGCCCCACTTTTCAGTTTTTTATTTGTTAAAAAAGTTTAAATTATCCAATAAATGTTGTTCCACTTCACGATTGTGTCCCACTTGTTGTTGATTCTTGACAAAAAATTAAAATTTTATATCTTTATGTCTGAAGCCTGAAATGTGGCGAAAGGTTGCAAGGTTCAAGGGGGCCGAATACTTTTGCAAGGCACTGTATACCAGTGCGGCTTATCTATAATCGAAGGCCATTTTCGTGCCAAATTTGGTGGGTGGCAGTCAGGTGCGCCTTAGAGACCCTACTCGCCTACGTCACAAAATGACGTGTCGCTGTATCCGGCCGCCATATTGTCCGTCATTTTTTAACCCTATTCTCAATGGTTTCAATAAGTCGTGCAATTTATAGAGCAATTCATGGAAGCCCCGGTGTTATCTGACGCTGTAAACTCATTGGATGCGTTGCATAAAAGGCATTATGTGGAAAAGCTTCAGTTTATCCATTTGCCAGATCCATATTTGATGCCTAAAACGATGTTTTTCGACCCGCTGTCTTCGCCGTCTCTGCCTGACATCTGCTACCCTGATATTTACAACTATCTTGTCCACACAAAATCAGCCTATTCTCACGAAAGTTTGAAAAACTTTAAGAGCTTGGAGGCTGATAAATGCTTCGTTGCTGGTTGGATGAAACAGGTCCACGAAAATTCGGCAGGAATCTACGTATCTTGTGCTCGGGAAGGTGAGTTACGAAATTTTCAATTCAAAATCTTTTGTACTTGCTAACATCCACTGTCAAGTCTAATGTATTTCATGTCATTTGTCAATGGAGCTTGGGCTTTTAATGTTTATATGGTTTAGCGATAGCACTCTCACTACATACATATATAATATGTAATAAATATGAAGTGCGATAGCACTACTCCAGATTGTCCCTAATTGAATTTATTTTTTGGCTTTTGACCTCAATAGTGAAATTGTAAGTTAATTGTTTGACAACTGTCTTATTATCCCCTTATAATTATATATTTTCAGGTAGTTCATTCACAACGTCTGAGTGTATGTTGTCGGTGATTAGCCTAGCAATGATCTTAATTGTGGTTGTCAGCCCAAAACCTTCTAAATATATATTAAATGCATCTTACCAGATATAAAATGACTACTACATAATCTGTGGTAATCGTTTGTAGCCCAGTTTTCTCGTCGAATTGCAGCAGCCCATCTCGCTCTCCTCTCCGGGTCTCTCCGAATCCGGTAGAACTTCAAGTCTCTCCGTCTATCTTCTGTGTTATTGCAACCGACCGCCACACACGCCTTCACCATTTTGATTATTAATGTTAACGAGCAGAAAAACACGCCATAATAGGAGGAATTTACGTAGCGGTAATGCATCAACAGTGACGAGTTGACGGACAATATGGCGCGGGGGCGTGGTTGTGACGTCATGTGAGTAGGGTCTATAGTGTGAAAAATACGGTAGCTGAATGACACCTCTTTTATATCTTGAGGGGGTCTGTATCGCTTTCACCGGCACTAATTAACTTTGAGGAGGTTGGCAGGAGGCCTGTCACACAAAAAGACTACAAATGTGCTGACTGCTTTACGGCATACGTCACTTTCCCCTTTCATTGTAAAGACGGAGGTCGATGCGAACGCTTTCGTGCAAATTCTACAAAGATGGCAGAGCAACAAAAGAGACAAAAAGTTTTGTCCGAGGAGGAAAAAAAACAGGAGGCTAACAGGATACTCAATTAAAAACATTGGCCCGGCTTTCACTCGCTGGTGTGACGCCGCCCCAATGACAAGTCCGGGTGGGGGGTGGGGTTTAGCCTCACTAAGCCACACAGTTGCTAACCGTCATATGCTATTGTTTAGCCACAACTGGATTTATTACCTTATTACCATAAGCAGAGTTTGACTTTTGTGGCAGGGGGGGCAAAAATGCTGACGACCCTGAAACGCAGTGTGAGCAATGAAATTAACTTACAAGATATATGCCCGGATAGTAGTTTAGCCCTTGTTCGTACACACCCAAGTGTAAAGTGGCATCCCATGTGTGAACTCGCGCGTTTTTCCATCTTACCTAGTGGAGTAGTAGACGCCGCATCCATCCATTCCAGCCACGACATTTCTAATAATACGTTGAAAATGAGCGCTTTTTTGTTTGTTTGTTTGTTTGTTTATTAGGGTTAGGGTCATTTTTGAGGGGGGTTCTAAATCAAGCTGCTTAGGACAGCTTTTGCCGCCTTTTGGCCAAGATCGTCATACATTAAATATGGTACGCCCGTTGGTGACTCTGTAGTACAATGAACGTCTCAAACTGAAAGTCCGCTCACCGTTTTGGCGGTGCTCTTCGGCGTTTCATAGTCCATCGTCAATCCTTGGTTCTCGCTCAGTAGTTATTGCTTTTAAAAGCTTAGGTTTGAAAAAATTATGTATATCCATCTTGTTTCTTCTGTCCTCAGGTGTCTTTTAGTTTTTTTTTTTTTTTTGGGCTAAGCAAAGCAAACGACCATCTCTAAGGTGCCAGTCACATGATCTGTTTGAAAAGTAATTTTGACCCATTATAAAAAAAAGGTTTTGTTAATTTCATTCATTTTTGTTGTTTGTTTTATGCTTTACAACTTTTGCCAGACAAAGTCTTGACTTTAAATTCATAAACAGTACCTTATTGGAAAGTCAATTACATGCAAGGATATTTTCGTCCACGGGGGGGAGATATGCACCCCAAGTCCCACCTTAATCATGCTTATTACTATTCATCCTTCACACGGCCGCTGGAAACAGAAATGTCATTTAATCCATGTGCAGGCGACCGGGATATTATGATTTTACGACACTGTGCGGGTGCGCGCTGGTGCTGATGGGAAACGCAGTCTTTCTTAAAGCAAAACACAACCGCTTTTGTCCACCAGCGTCACTAAAATCGACCAAAACTGAAAAGGTACCTAGTGTTGCTTGCTTTAACTCATTCATTGCCAGCCCAGGTCACAGAGTGTGTTACGGTAGTTAATAAGAGGGAAATTGATATTGAAAGCACCTTCTTGACGGCAATAGACGTCCAATTCATTTCAACTGGGAGGGATTGGAAGCAATCCAATGATACCTTTGTTTGTTTTTGATTTTTAAAAATAAATTATCATTAACTTCATATCCCAAAATATTTAACTTTATTCCAACTTTTCATCTCATAGTGGAATTACTTCTATTCACTACATTTGAATGTTTTCCCTCCATGCTGTTGTTGTGACCTTTCAATTTGTCGTATACAATAATGAGACGACCGTCTTCTGGATGGGTTAGACAACTCTAAAATTAAGTCCAATTAAAGAGAAATGACATATACCACCAAATCTTCGGTAAAAAAACAAAACAATCCTTGACATTTCAGCGAGTCTTTCATTTGAAAAATGCCAGACTGGTGGCAGGAGTAATTACAGGATATGCACAGCGGGAGCGTGTGGCAGTCATTTTGACTCATTTACTGCTCGCTGGCGGTGCATACAAATGGCACGTGTGCATGGATAAACGGCACCTTGTACCCGGCGGCCCCTGTAAAACAGATGAACACAACACAGGGAGCACAAAAGGCAACGCGGCAGCAGGCGGTGTGCGCTAAACCCCTGTTGTAAAACCTGTCCAAGCAGAAGTAATGATGCTAAACGCCTAAGTGTTAGCGGAAGAAGTTGCAACAGTAGTTTGTGAATCATAATTTGTGGTGTATCTAGAGTTTAGATCATTAAGACAGGCGATTATAAACACTTTTAGATCTACCACTAATTCCTCGTATTTTTAGGGTTTCTTGTAACAGGCCTCTTATCCCCGATAATAGTGGGAGATTTCTGCACTGTGCAGTTGGTAGGGGTGGGAACCTCAGGGTAGCTCAAGATACTGATGCGATATGCGATAACGATTATCTCACGATATGGCAATACTGGTTATGAATGCCCATGTTCCAGTCAATGAGTTGCTTATTTGGCCAAAAATAAGCTAGTCCGGCCCACAAGAGACCTATTGCCATGATAAGCAATCAGAATGATCTTGACACCCCTGATTTAATTGATGATTTGACTGATAGTCAAAAGGTTTTCTTTTGTAGGACACAATCACTATAACAAAAAAAAAATGCCTCGGGCCTCGTTCAAACTGCAATCAAAACTGACCTCTAGTCGTGTGGAGGCAAATCTAGACAGTTTCTGCCCCTGCTACTTTAGGCCTAGTACACAGATAAGGATTATTTTAAAGTAGTGATGCACGATAATACATTTTTCAACCGATACCGATAACCGATAATTTCCTCCTCATTCCTACCGATAACCGATAATGTCAAGCCGATAATTCTATTAAAAGATTTATGTAAAATTTTAAACAAAAGAAAATATTACTGTGCAAAAATATATTTTTTCTTTTTTTTTCAACATAAAATATGAACAAGTCGTCAATTCCAACATCTAAATAATGACATTGTCTGACATTGTGTAATGGTAAACTTTTAGCAACAATTACTTACAGAGTAAATACCTAAGTTGCACAAAAATGCCTTTAAAAGTAAGCCATTCCTAACATAACATTAATACACTGCAAAACACACTTCCTTAAAACTAGTCAGTTTTAAGTGTAAATCTATTGAAAATAAGTGAAATTATCTGCCAGCGCTTCAGGTGTATTTCTCTCAGATTTCTTGGAAGAAAAATAGCTAGCTGAAAATAATCTTAACAGCCTTATTTCAAGCAATACATTATTATACTTAATCCTAAAAAAAACTTGGAAGAAGAAAAGATTTTGAATATTTGTGGCTACAGAATATTATTGTTATTTCATTACAACAGGAATGTGCATATTTAAATTAATAAGTGTTGATAAGTGCCAATAAGTTTAGATCATCTACTGTGACTGTAATTGAGCAGACAAATAAGTTAAATTAATTTGAAAAGTGATTGCTAATGTTATATGCTTTGTTGCACACTGTGAAAATGATTAACTTAAAATAGCGAAATGTCATGTACCCATTCTGCAGCGCTTTGTTTACATTTGCGGCACTCACGAGTCGCGACATTCGCTTCACAGCAGCTAAACTGATAAACGGCAGTACTATTTGGATGCAGTTGGAGCTCGCATCTCCGTGCGTGTTGTTTTGTGCCTGAGTTTTGTTAAGCCGAAAATAAAGGCAGCATTACAAAGTCATCTGACCGCTCGTCATTTTACATACTGAATGCATTACTGACGGGCTGACTTCGTTTTCTCCATGTTTAAATTATCAACTAACCACTGCGCCGTCATGATAAGCTTGCTTACTGGACATCACTTTTCCAGATGTAGTGGTGAAAATGTGATTGGCATGTTTTTCATGAAGAATGGTGGTCGTATAAACTGCATTATTTTTTTATCCAGGGCTTTGGCTCTCGGGTCATTTCAGTAAAAAAAAAAAAAATCGTGTCTCGTCTCGGCGGCGGCTACGTTCGTACCGGATAATCCGCCCGGGGCCGCGGCGTATTCGGGGCCTGGCTCTGCTCACATGCCGTGAGGGAACGCTCGAGAAACCGGGGTGTTCGCCGGAGGTCCTGAAGCCGGGGAACCGGGCTCTGCCCGCCCCGCCGACGGCGAGACGGCGGTGGCCTGCCGGACCGGCCAGAGCGACGGGCTCCGTCGGAAGACGGCTACTTGCCGACTATCGGTCTCCAATCGTGCCGGTGTTTAGCCTTAGATGAGAGTTTACCACCCGCCTTGGGCTGCTTTCCCAAACAACCCGACTCTGTATCGTCACAAGCCCCTAGTTTAACTTAGTGTTTACAATAGCTTTAGCATTCCCGCTAGCAGCAGCAGCCTGGTATTCGTTCCAAAAATCTTTGTGATGCAGTTTTAAATGGATGCTGGGTTAGTGGTTTTGAATGAGGACGCTTTCTTTCGGCCTCATGGAACTTCTGCGGTACATGTTTCGCAAATGGCGAGAGCGTCGTTTTTTTTGTAACAGCCGCCATAATATTCAACTATTTCTTGTCGTGTAACTCCGCCTCCTCAACCCCTCCTCCCTCAGGGGCTTCAGAGAGGGGAGGGGTTGAGGAGGTGGCGTGCTGAATTCTTAGGTTGTGCACATTTGGAGGCTAAATCAAGTACATAATTATCGGATTGCATTATCGGTTGAATTTTTTATTATCTGGATTATCTGTGTGACGTCATAATTGCCATTATCGGCCGATAATTATCGGCCACCGATATTATCGTGTATCTTTATTTTAAAGGGAGCCTCAGACCATGATTTTGGTAATGATGTAACCACCAACCACTTCAGTTTTCTGAATGAATCTCAGATCCACAAAGGCTCCAGTAGGTCTCCTGCAATATTTGCGGTGACTGTGCTGTAATTCAATGGAAGATTTATCTGAAAAATCCACCTTTTGCCACATAACAGTGACGTTTGGTGGTGGTAAAATCATGGTGTGGGGTTAGATCTAGTATGGGGGTGTGTGAGAGATCTGCAGGGTGGAAGGCAACATAAATAGTCTGAAATATGAACAAATCTTAGCTGCCTCTTACATTCCTAACCATAAAAAGGGACAAATTCTGCAGCAGGATGGTGCTCCATCGCATACTTCAATCTCTACCTCAAAGTTCCTCAAGGCAAAGAAGATCAAGATCCTCTTGGACTGGCCAGCCCAGTCACCAGACATGAACAGGATGAAAGAGGAAGCATGGAAGACGAAACCCAAGAATGTTGATGAACTCTGGGAGGCATGCAAGACTGCTTTCTTTTAAGTTCCTGATGACTTCATCAATAAATTGCATGAATTCTTGCCGAACCGCATGGATCCAGTCCTTCAAGCCCATGGAAGTCATATAAAATATTAAACTTGGATCTCACAGCACCACTACTTAATTCGCTTATGTTATGTAACATATTTTTGCATTTGAAGTACATTTTTTGTTAAATTTTCACACTACTTTCTGTAGGCGACAAAACCTTTGTCTTGCCAAAATTTGACCTTTATGTCTTCATTATAGTGACGAGATTTGTCGTTCACTTGAGCAAACGAATCCATTCCGGTTCGTTCAGTAAAAAGATTCGTTCAAACAAATCGTTCAACGAATCGTTCGCCCCCCTCATCTCCCTCCCCGCCCAAACGAATCGTTCGGTTACTGAACGGGAAGTGACGTTGCCGAACGAATCACCAAAGACCGCTTCGCAGTATAACTGAACGGGAAGTGACATTGCTTGGTCCCTCCCTCTCTTCCACATTGACCACTCGTCGTAGTTTCAGAAATGAGTGACAGGCGGTATCATTCTGCTTTCACAGACAGCCTCGTCTCCCTCCTGCTGCTGCAAAAGCAAGGGAGAACTTCCGCGTCGTCTGTCCTAGTTCTATGGGCTCAAAGTCATGGCTCGTGCTTGCATTTCGATTTAGGACACGGTTAAACATTTCCCTTTTGTGAGGGGAGTAGGGGGCGGGGGCGCACGGACTTTCTTTAGCAGGTTCTTGATCACACATACAATCACATATACAGCATGTTTGCTGTCACGAAAATAAAAATACATCGAAAGTTTAATTTCTGAATATGGAACGACCAACACATCATATTTACATCTCGCTCTGTTGGATTTTTGTTTTTTAGTATTAAGATGATCGTGTTGAATTTTTGCACTGGTATTAATAAATAAAATAATCCGGTCAGCTCCCCTGTCGTCCCCGCATCTCAGATCGTCAAATGCTGACGAGAAATAATTGTTTGCTCTTTACGATGTCGCCTTTCTACTCTCATTAGTCTGTTAAGAAAAATGTAGACATATTGCGACATCTCCCGTGTCCGCGTGCTTTGTTTTTGGGCGCTTGAGTAGCACATGATGGACGGATTGACATAATTTGTCAAACCAACCAACACCTGACACGAAAAAAAAACACTCGGAAAAAAATTACATGTATATACAGTTTCATTGCAAATCAGTATTATGGTGATCATATTGTTTTTTTTGCACTGGTATTAATAAATAAAATAATCCGGTCAGCTCCCCTGTCGTCCCCGCATCTCAGATCGTCAAATGCTGACGAGAAATAATTGTTAGCTCTTTACGATGTCGCCTTTCTACTCTCATTAGTCTGTTAAGAAAAATGTAGACATATTGCGACATCTCCCGTGTCTGCGTGCGTTGTTTTGGGCGCTTGAGTAGCACATGATGGACGGATTGACATAATTTGTCAAACCAACCAACACCCGACACGCTGACACGAAAAAAAAAAAAACACTCGGGAAAAAATTGACATGTATATACAGTTTCATTGCAAATCAGTATCATGGTGATCATACTAAATATTATTTTTTTTCTGTGCACATATGAGGTACATATCGCTGCCATGAAGCCTCCATATAGTGACAGTTCTCTGCCCACTTCACTGCCGTCACGCGACCGCAGCTCAGCTTTTGCTTGCCTCGTAGCTACCCGTGTTTTAAATTACTGTAAATTTGATAGTATGTCGTCATAGGCAGTCACGAGTTTGTTGAGAAAAGTACTACTCTAAACAATGCTCGCTAGATTTGTGTGGTGTTTTTGTCTGTTTGAGCAGCATTTGATAGGCTCCACGTTAACAAATATGTGACAAAGTCATTTCCTTTCATTTTCTGATTCGTTCACCGCATAGTCATTACTGGAAAATCAAGTTAGCAGCAAGCTAGGTCAGGAACCGGAGGACCGAGTCACTGAACGGGAAGTGACAAAACTCAGTCTTGCCCCCCTGCCTGCACGCTGGCTGCTTATTGGCCACACGTGGACGTGAGTGACAAACGCCCTGATTCTGTTTCCGGTCCCTCCCCTGCCCGCGATTAGGCTGGCGTCTGATTGGTCGTGTGCGATGTCAGAAGACGCTGCCGCTTGCTCAACGCCCTCCCACGCAGCGAACAAGCACCACCTTCATAGAACGAATCAGTGCAGATGATGATTAGTTCGGTCTCGTTCACCAAAACAATTCGTTCAAAAAGAACGAATCGTTCGCGACCGATACAACACTACTTCATTAAATGATAAATCTTTTTTCAGTGAAACAAATATATTTTTGTACATTCAACATCATTTGGGAGGGTCTTAGCTTTCATATGAGCCATTTCTGAAACCAATTGAATGATTAAAAGTCAGGTTATTGGCAACTGTTTCTACAAAATGGAGAAGCGACAAGACTTTTGTCAGGGATTGTAGTACAAAGATAAGGATTATTTTAAAGGGAACCTCAGACTTGGACTTGTGGGCTCCAATAAACCACAATTGTTCTATCTGATGAAAACATGTTATTGGAAACGCATAAAATATTGCCATTGATTTAAAAATCTATAATCTTTAGTACATGTTTTGATCAACGGAGGGCGCCATGTTTTATGCGACGCTCGGGGAGATGACGTAGTTTGTAACTCACTAGACGAACACTACCGGTCTTCTGCAATCCCTTCTACGTGGCGAGACGTCCAACACACGCACGT
Organism: Corythoichthys intestinalis; assembly: GCF_030265065.1. Classification (NCBI taxonomy): domain Eukaryota; kingdom Metazoa; phylum Chordata; class Actinopteri; order Syngnathiformes; family Syngnathidae; genus Corythoichthys; species Corythoichthys intestinalis. The sequence continues at coordinate 31,065,567 of NC_080412.1, forward strand.
ATCAGTTATAAGTGGCGAGTACTTACTATTTCTATTTTTATTAGGGCTGTCAAACAATTAAAATTTTAATAGAGTTAATCACAGCTTAAAAATTAATTAATCATAATTAATTGCAATTCAATCCATCTCTAAATAACCATATTTTTCTGTAAATGATTGTTGGAAAGGAAAGATAAGACACTAGACGGATATATACATTCAACATACTGTACATAAGTACTGTATTTGTTTATTATAACTATGAATCCACAAGGTGGCATTAACAATATGAACATTCTTTCTGTTACAGGGATCCACGGAGAGAAAGACTAAGATAAATGTTAGTACAAGTTATAGTAATTTTGTATTAAAACCCCTCTTAATGTTTTCATTTTTAAAAAAATTTGTAAAGTTTTCAATTAAAAAAAAAAAAAAAAACTAGTAGCTCTCAATTGTTGACGTCGCCGAATGGTGACGTCACACGGGCTACCTGCCGTTCTTCCACAGTGTCTTTAACTAAATAAGATAGTGATTGAAATACACCACAAGGTGTCAGTGGCGAGTTTTAAATTACCTAGAAATCAAGCCAATGCGTGTGTTTTGTCCCTCAACTGATGCCGTAGTTCCCCGTTTACTGGTCCATCCACGTCATTTTAGTGTTGGCTTCACAACGTACAAGACCTCTGATAGTTACTATATTGTGACTAAATATTGCCATCCAGTGTATTTGTTGAGCTAAACGAAATGTTTGAATAGAGTTTGACTGAAGTCTGAGTAAGTTTTATGTGTATTTTGCATAGCTATTTTGATTGAGAATGCCAGTTCTCTTTGCATTGAGCGCTTTTCTTCTTGTGAACATTATTTTTTTTGAGAAATAGAAATATTTTTTTTGTGCTTTCACTAAATAATACTTATGTTTGTTTTGAAGGGGTTGTCGAAACTTACGCCAATAAACGGCGCGGTCCAATGAACGGCTGTGTCCACTCACCTTACTCAGCCTCTTAGCTCTCAATGTGCAAAAAAGCAAAAAACGGCGTCATTGTAATCTGAGGCAATGCATGAGCGGGTCATTCCGTGCATGCGTTAAATACGTCAAATATTTCAACGTGATTAATTTAAAAAAATAATTACCGCCCATTAACGCGATAAATTTGACAGCACTAGTTTTTATTGAGTCTTTTATTACCTTTTTATTACTTCAAAATACTTTTTGCATGTGTTTCCCTCTCATACTTTTAAGCATTGTATTTTCTTGTGGTAGCTTTAAAGCAGTTTGTTGATCTGTTTACCACATTAGTCACATAAAGTATTTAAACCACATTTTATTTGATATTACTACTAAGTATTTTCACAAGTATGTTATGTCTGTATGCATCTCATCTGAACAAAACAAGCTGAAAGCGCACGGTAGTAGTTTGGGTGTCAAATTTGCCTCTTAATGGACGTTTCGCCGGTGTAGCACATTTTGGCAGAGCACCATTTTTTTTCCTACTTTCATCTCATCCTGTATTTCCTGTTCATTTTGATTTTTCTGCTCGTTTTGTGAAATATCGACAGTGCTGTTGTGCCCATTAATGTTCCTCTCGAGTTCAAGTTGTAAGGGTTGAAACGATGACATGTTTATGGCGCTAGAGTCATACTCTGGAAGCGCGGCAGAGTAACCAAGTGATGTCACCACCCTGCGACGTTAATAACAATGGCGACCTACTAGTTAAACTAATTTTACAAATTGTATAAAAACGAAAACAAGAGGTGGTTTAATATCAAATTAAAAATTAACTCATAATGTCTATCTTTTAAGAACTACAAGTCTTTCGATCCGTGGATGCTTTAAAAGGGTTGCTCTTTTTTTTAGCGGCCCCACACATAAAGACAAAATCACCTGTCTCACCATTGGTTGAAAGGTCTGACCTGAAGTGTCCATGATGGAAAATCTTTGTCATTTAGCCAGACCCAATCTGAATCTGCGTTTCTAGCTGAGGCTTCTTTCAGTTTATACAAAACTCGACCGACAAAAGGTCTGAACAAGTTACAGTAAGAATGAAGAAACCACAATCGGGTCCAAGCCTTAAAACTGAATAGTCTTTTCTTCTGCTTCCAACATCTCTTTAATTTCTGGGAGCTCAATTCATCTGACAATCATTTTCACACAAGGCCGACACTCCAACCTTGATTGCACTGTGGATTCGTCTGACAGAGAGAAAAAAAGCCAACAAGGCCATTTGCGCTCTAATCTGACACTATTGCGTTTCAATTTTGTCGTAATGATTCTCTCTGCACTTGGGCACAGCGGGGAAATCCATCAAGTTAGATTGGGTGTGTTTTACTGCTTTTAGTTGCAGCTCCTCGCTGGGAGGAAAAGTGATCATCTTTGAGACCTAAGGTGAACTATCTAGACCAGAGGTGATTGCTCTAAGACTGCAAGGGAAGCTCAGCTTCCCCCAAAATGTCCAAAAATAAGTGATCATATACGTATATACTGTTCTGTGTACATGATAGTGACAAAATATCCGCTACAACTCGCTCAACTTTTGTCCAGGATTAGCTTGTTATCACTGGTTACGATGCAGCTTGCTTTTCATTCATTCGCGCTGCTTCACAATCCTTTGAAAAGTGCATCACGGTGCATCTCCAGAGTTGAGAGTACATTGTTCCACTACAATGAAACAAGACGAGTCATTGGCGAAAGGCTGGGTTTATTCTGGGGGTCTAATGGCAATAGGCAGGGCTCGGCAGACTCTGGTTCTTTGCATGATGATTGGATGATCTGTACGAGGCTGAATTTTTTTGATTGACAGCGAAATGAGCAAATCAGTGATCTTGTCGTATTAACAACCACGGGAGGCATTTTTCAATTTTTATTCCGTTGTTCTGAGTTAAACTGGAGACTTTCATCACAGTCCCGGAGACACTTGCTTTGTTGAAAATGACTAGTGAAAAATCGAGCTTATTTCTGATGTTTTTTTCTATTGTAGCTGCTTGTGCTAAGAGACTTCTGGCACTCTAGTTTCTTTCTCTACCGAATAGTAGGTGCCGCTGAGCCCTAAAAATATGAAAAAGAAAATCTCGACCACTCCTTGATATCTCCGATTTCTGCATCGCAACCCTTGTTATATTATCATGTTTCATCCATAAAATCCCTAAAAAATCCAGCTGTGGCCATTCACAGCTCTGTCTTGTCACACAGTGATACATGCTACATGGAGTTTTTGGATCAAAACAAGATAAGTAGGCGATAATATCTCTGTAAAATCGTGGCGTCTGTAATTCTGCTCTCGCGTGCTCTCACCTCCAGATAGGGTTTGCTGTTTTCAAAAAAATGTTTTTTAAAAATGCCCTCCTGCTCAAAAAAAATCTTATCCCAGAAAATTGGGATTTTAAGCTTTCCAATGATGTATCAAACATGCCTATTGGACAGTTCTGAGTTTGGCCAAATTGGGGGTGTCAGAGCGGAACTTCATGTCACCTGAGTGTTTTCTGCCACATTTATTTTGAACACTGCAAAAACTCAAAATCCAATCAGGACTTATAATTTAGACTAACTTAAAACCTAACTGGAATTTAACAAAAAGCTTGACACAAATGGAAATAGCATACTGCACAAATGCTATTTTTGGACTGTGACGTCCCATCATAAAGCGGAAGTGGGACATTATCGAGACGCCCTCGCGTACAAATCATTATATTTCTGCTAGTTTTCTCTGGTAATCTATCAAAAATGAACATGGCGATCAAACACTGTTGCTATGGAACTTGTAGAAACGACTCTAGAAATTACGACCATCCACATATGAAAGATGTTTTCCTCATACGTTTCCCGAAACAAAAGACTCAAAGGAAAAAATGTGAACAATGGATCAGCTTGTGCGGCTCTCCGAAAGACCACTTTAACGCCAGCAAGTTGAAGTCATTCACCTTCATATGCAGTAAACATTTTGTTGGGTGGTCATGGTCCTCAAAATGACAATCCCGACCTATTGCCCACAAAAATGTCCCCCGAGGAGGTAAGCCATTTTGATATTTTTACTTCTTTTTTAAAGAGGGGTTTTGCCGTGCTGCTTCTGTCTGACAGTGAATGACCTGAAAGAATTAAAGTGGTATCTGACTGCCACCGTTGTTACCTTTTCTGTTGTAAAGAAACAACTTTAGTAAGGAGGAAGTGTAAATAAATTAATAGAATTAAGATTTGTCATTAATACAAAAATTAAAAGTGTTCATTGGCTGTCACTGAGTAGCATTTGCAATCGCTATACAAAACTAACAGTAGAAATTACTCCTATGAACGGTCAGAGACTTATGACAACCAGAGAGTATAATATATAAGAAAGACAGGGCATATGGGGGTAAAGGATAGATTGTTGAAACAGGAGAACGTCATTGTCAGTGGCGTAAGGAAAAAGGTGTGGATCAGCTCGGCTTTTTTTCACCCCTCGACACTCGAGCCATCTCTTTAACGGAACATTTGCATGCTTTTCCACATCTTTACCAGTTAATTTGGCACCAGGGACATCATTTTCGGACAGAATTGATAGGTTTAGCTCCATAAATATCTGCTTCTTACACTAATTCCATTCATTTACTATTGGGGACAAACGGTAGCGTGTCCCCTCTTAGCAACAGTTGCTAACGTCATGAATATTAATGAGCAAAAGTGACGTGTCGCGTGCGGTACGCCATTCAATTGAAACACGTGGGGAAAACACCTCACTTAATGACATTTTAGGTAAGAAATGAGATTTTTTTTTTTTTACATAAGATCTTGGGTTTTTTGAACAAAAGCAGTGAATTTGTTTTTTTTTCTAGTCACATCTGAGATGCAATTGTTGGCTGTTTTCAACAATGTACATCTGAAATAAAGACATTGTCTAAAAATGGTTCAATGTGAAATGTCTTTTTTCTCATGTGTATTTATAATTGCTCTTGCTCTTCCTAAAAAAATGTTTTGTCCGATTACTCGATTAATCGATGGAATTTTCAGTTGAATACTTGATTACTAAAATATTCGAATGCTGCAGCCCTGAAAAACACAAAGTTGCAGTTTTGGAAACTAAGCTACGGAGAGCATGGTGATGTGACTATAACAAGACACAGCCACACACCTCACGATTATTTCTTTAAACAGTTTTCTTGTGTTTTTTTCTGTGCTTTCCTGTGCTGCACTTTTCGTTAGCAGTAGTCAGCCAGACATCAAACAAGGTGAGTCTTATTAAGCTCAGCTCATTTCAACCCCACCAGTATCCTTTTAGCCTCACTCTGTTTTTCCCTTCACCTAACTAAAGTGTCATCATTAGCCATGGCCCTGCCAGACATCAGAAGGTCTTCGATAAGACGCGAGATTGGATTTTTTTCCCCATCGGCAAAGCATCTTTTTTTTCTCTTAACTGTAAAAAATAGAAAGGACTGCAGTTTGAACTAATGCATCCCATTGGACCAAGGCCAAAAGGTGACGTTACAAGCTGTAAAGGTCAAGTAGCAAGCAGACCTTTTGAGTCTAGTGCTTCACTGACAAACTGCGTCAAGGTTCAATGGTGTACTTTTCTTTGTTAGCCTCAGCAGAGGACTAATGACCTGTTTCTAACATAAGTTAACCCCAAATGACTCCTTGATGGACTAGATTTGCTATTGATGCCTGAAGGGGATACTAAAAAGCCCATTAGACAGGTTGACTTTTATTTGTTTTAGTGCGGAAAGAAGTTATCTGGTTCTGAAGTTCTGCAGGGGAATATTTTAGGTTTGTTTTGTCCTGGGTCTTCTTTGGTTGGGTCCTAGCTTTAGATGAATTAGCAACCTCAAAAAAATATTCACTCATGGACATTAAAAAAGTGTTAACTGCTCATCCCATTTGATCAATTTTGCTATCAAAAAGTAACAATCCATAGATAGATATACAGATATAGATTACAATATACCTCGCTACTTCGCTACCTCGCGCTTCAAACTCCGAGCCCTCAGTCCATTGCGGAAACATCACTGGAGTTGCTTATTAACGTTAACGATGTTGACAGATGTTTGTGTTTGATCTTGCCAGAGTCACAGACTTCAAAAGTGCCGCATGCGTCAATCATCGTTTAACTTGTTAAACAGTTGCTGTGACAACTCATGGTGTGGAAGTGAACAGCTTGAAAGGATTTGAATAGATTCACTATGAAGCATTTAATAAAGCCAAGCCTACTACTCCTACTACTTTATTCTTCTTTAACACTAATTCGGTGGGACAGTAACATGTTTAAAACTTCTCATAAATATTACATTTGAACTGCTTGAAAACCATTTATTAATATACATGGTGGAAAACACTCAGGTGAATTGAAGTTCCGCTCTGAGACTCCCAATTTGGCCAACTTTCAACATTGTCCGATATGCATGTGTGATACATAATTGGAAAGCTTAAAATCTACATTTTCTGGGGGAAGAAACATTTTAAACAGGAAGGCATTTACAAAAAAAAAGAAAAAATTAGACGCCATGACTTTAACGAGATATTATCGCGTACTTACCTTGTTTCGATCAAAAAACTCCATGTAGCATGTATCACTGTGTGTCAAGACACAGTTGTGAATGGCCACACTTGCATTTGTTTGGGATTTTATGGGTGAAACATGGTAATATAACAAGGGACGCGATGCAGATATCGCAGACATCAAGGAGTGGTTGAGATTTTCTATATCATATAGAGTATTTACCCTTTTAAACGTTTTTTTCTTTTTTCTTTTTTTTTTGATTAATTATTTATCATCTAACATATCGGAGAAAATGCAACAGTAACAAAAAAATACAATTAATCGATAGTTATGAGGTAGATATCCGTGACTTTTTTACAGACGCCATTTTTTTCATTGTGACGTAATTTGTTTAAAAGTTTAAAATATGTGAGTAATTTTTTAAAGTTTTTTTTATACGAAATATGAGATCAATTTATGATTCTAAGTGAAAAACGACAGACATTTTGAATAATAAATATAATTAATTACCTTCGTTTTATGGCTGGGTTGAAACAAAAGCGGTTGCGCGACGTCTGTAAATGAGGGTATAGGGTTTGTCAGGGTATAACAGACAAATTAAAAATAGTCCGGGGGCGTAATGCGCCATTAATCTGCCATGGCAGCATATAGACATATTGTTCTATTAAACACAACAGTTGTTTTGACTTAAAGTATAGCAGTGTCTTTTAAAGAGGAGTGCAAGAGCAAAAACTGCTTTTTTAGTCTTGTCCATGTTTTCCGCCACATACATATTGTTTTAAATTATACTTTGGTAAGAAAATAAACAAAAATGTCTTATATGTATCTCTTTCCAATGTTAAAACTGAATAAATATATTCAATACGGACATTGGGGGGGGCTACTTCATGTTTTTTTTCCCTTATCGTGGCGGGTTCTGGTCCCTATTAACCATGAAAGACAAGGGATCACTGTAAAGCCTGTCAGAACAATGAAATTAAAGAGATTTACCATGTTAATGTAAAAAACTCCCCTTTAAGACCTGATATAGGTCATTTACACATTCCTTCTTTTGCAACCAAAATATGCTGAGGTCTTGAGTTATCCCATTCACTTAGCGTAATTTTCGGTTTAAAAGCCGCTACTTTTTTTCCTTCATTTTGAATCCTGCGGCTTATAACTCAGTGTGGCTTATTTGTTAATTTATTTGGGTTCATAAGTAACACTTTATTTGACAGCAGCGTCATAAGACCGTCATAAATATGACATGACACTATCATGGGCATTACTGAATGCTTATGACAGATTTCATTAAGTGCCAACCAGCCAATTATGTCACTAACTTCATTTATGTCCAACTTGGAACTTTTACATCCATTCAAAAGTGAAATAATTTGCCGGATAACACTAAATTACATCTGTTATAAGCATTCATTAATCCTCATGATAGTGTCATGTCATAACTATGATTGTCCAATGACAGTCTTGTGGTGCCACTGTCAAAAAAACTATCAATTAATGAAACAACTGGGTCCGTAACTGAAGAAATAATTAGCACAGACTTTTGATTGTTTTTTTCATCTGTAGTGCTGCAGTGCATGCTAGGAGGCTTGTTGTACAATAAAAGTGTTGACAACAGGTGGCAACAGAGGTTGAATGTCTCCCCCAAGGGGGCTTCTTGAAGCAATGAATGGTGGTTCATGGTGATTAATTTGGTCTTATGACAGTCGTATGATACCTCTGTCAAAAAAAGTGTTACTGTTAATAGCTTTTGGTGTAAATATCCCATAATACAGGGAGGACAGCTGCAGCTTATAGTCAGGTGGGGCTTATCTATGAACAAATGCTGTTTTTGTGTCAAATTTGGTGGGTGGCGGCTCATAGTCAGGTGCGCCTTATAGTCCGAAAATTATGGTAAATAACGAACATCAGGCAATTGTATGCAGCTTTTAAGTTGCTGAAAGGCAGTAAACAACAAGGTTGCGATATGGAATCCATTTGTATATAACCAAGGCATTTCCATATATTCAAGTCTGTAGTTTGTCTAATGATCAATAGTGAACGTCAAATGTGGGGAATATATGTTCATTTATTGTGGACTGAGGTTTTTCTTTTATCAGATTCTGTATGTCGCCGCTGTCTGGATTGCATCAATGTCAACAAGTGGAGCGCTTTACCTCAGGCACTTGGGTAGTTTATCAACAATAGCAATGTAATCATTTCATCTCCACACGTCCTAGGAATTCTTGTACTCTTGTATCATTCATGTCAGTTTATATATATATATGTATAATATATATATACATATATTATATATATATAATATATATACACAGTATATATGGTGGAAAACACTCAGGTGTTTTGAAGTTCCACTCTGAGACCCCCAATTTGGCCAACTTTCAAAACTGTCCGATATGCATGTGTGATACATCATTGGAAAGCTTAAAATCTCAATTTTCTGGGGGAAGAAAAATTTTGAACAGGAGGGCATTTTTTAAAAAAAAAAACGTTTTTTAAACAGCAAAACCCTATCTGGAGGTGAGAGCACGCGAGGGCAGAATTACAGACGCCATGACTTTAACGAGATATTATCGCGTACTTACCTTGTTTCGATCCAAAAACTCCATGGAGCATGTATCACTGAGTGCCAAGACACAGCTGTGAATGGCCACAGCTGGATTTTGGGGGGATTTTATGGGTGAAACATGGTAATATAACAAAGGTCGCGATGCAGAAATCGCAAACATCAAGGAGTGGTCGAGATTTTCTTTTTCATATATTTACACTTTAAAAAAAAATTTTTTTTTCTTCAATTTTTCTTTGGATCGTTTACTTATCATCTAACATATCGGAGAAAATGCGACAGCAACAAAAAAACTACAATTAAGCGATAGTTATGAGGTAGATATCCGTGACCTTTTTACAGACACCATTTTTTTCGTTGTGAGTTTAAAATATGTCAGTGAATAATTTTTTTAAGTCGTTTTCTTTTTTTTCTTTTTTTAAATATTACATCAATTAATGATTCTAAGCTAAAAACGACAGACATTTGGAATGATAAATATAATTGTTTAGCTTCTTTTTATGGCTGGGTTGAAACAAAAGTGGTTGCGCGATGTCTGTAAATGGGGGTTTTTAGGGTAAAACGGAAAAATAAAGAATAGTTCGGGGGCTTAATGTGCAATGAATCTGCTATTGGAGCATATAGACATATTGTTCTATCCAACACAACAGTTGTTTTGGATTAAAATACAGCAGTTTATTTTAAAGAGGAGTGCAAGAGCAGAAATTGCTTTTTCATCTTGTCTGTGTTTTCCGCCATTTATGGTTTTAAAAGCTCATGAAATTTGGCAGGTTAAAAGATTACCAAACTTACAATGGTTATTAAAGAAATGTGTTCACTCATACAGTGAGGAGAACAAGTACTTGATACACTGCCGATTTTGCTGGTTTTCCCACTTGCAAAGCATGTAGAGGTCTGTAATTTGTATCATAAGTTCTCTTCAACTGTGAGGGACGGAATCTTATACAAAACTCCAGAAAATCACGTTGTATGATTTTTAAATAATAAATTTGCATTTAATTGCATGAAATAAGTATTTGATACATCACAAAAATCGAACTTAATATTTGGTACAGAAACCTTTGTTTGCTATTACAGATACCAAACGTTTCCTGTAGTCCTTGACTACACTGCAGCAGGGATTTTGGCCCACTCCTCCACGCAGATATTCTCCAGAGCCTTCAGGTTTCGGGGCTGCTGCCGGGCAACACGGACTTTCAGCTCCCTCCATAGATTTTCTATCGGGTTCAGATCTGGTGACTGGCTAGGCCACTCCAGGACCTTAAGATGCTTCTTATGGAGCCACTCTGTAGTTGCTTTGGCTGTGTGCTTTGGGTCGTTGTCATGCTGGAAGACCCAGCCACGACTCATCTTCAGGGCTCTCACTGAAGGAAGGAGGTTGTCAGCCAAGATCTGGCGATACATAGCCCCATCCATCCTCCCCTCAATACGATGCAGTCGTCCTGTACCCTTGGCAGAGAAGCAGCCCCAAAAAATGATGTTTCCTCCTCCATGTTTCACGGTTGGGATGGTGTTTTTGGGGTTGTACTCATCCTTCCTTTTCCTCCAAACACGACGAGTCGAGTTTAGACCAAAAAGTTCAATTTTGGTCTCATGCGACCACATGACCTTCTCCCATTGCTCCTCTGGATCATCCAGATGGTCAGTGGCAAACTTCAGACGTGTCTGGACATGCACTGGCTTCAGCAGCGGGACCTTGCGTGCGCTGTAGGATTTTAATCCATGACGGCGTAATGTGTTTCCGATGGTTTTCTCCGACACTGTGGTTCCAGCGCTCTTCAGGTCATTGACCGGGTCCTGCCGTGTAGTTCTGGGCTGATCCCTCACCTTCCTCATGATCAGTCATGCCCCACAAAGTGAGATCTTGCATGGAGCCCCAGAACGAGGCAGATTGACCGTCAACTTGAACTTCTTCCATTTTCTAATAATCGCTCCAACAGTTGTTACCTTCTCACCAAGCTACTTGCTTATTTTCCTGTAGCCCATCCCAGCCTTGTGCAGGTCTATTATTTTATCCCTGATGTCCTTACACAGCTCTTTGGTCTTGGCCATTGTGGAGAGGTTGGAGTTTGTTTGTTTGAGCATGTGAACAGGTGTCTTTTATACAGGTAACAAGTTCAAACAGGTGCAGTTACTTCTGGTAATGAGTGGAGAACAGGAGGGGTTCTTAAAAAAGAACTAAGAGCCGAAATATTTACTAGTTGGTAATGTATCAAATACTTATTTCATGCAGGTAAATAATTTTTTTTATTTAAAAATTATACAATGTGATTTTCTGGATTTTTGTATTAGATTCCGTCCCTCACAGTTGAAGAGAACTTAAGATACAAATTACAGACCTCTACATGGCTTGCAAGTGGGAAAACAAAATTGGCAGTGTATCAAATACATGTTCTCCCCACTCTAAGTGTTGTGTGCTTCTGTGTTATGTTCCTTTTTGTCTGGATCCTTGCTGTTTTCATTTCATTTCATTATAAAAGCCGACTTTTATTGTATAAAAACCTCCATTTTTACTTGACATTTCAAATGCAACCAATCGATTGCACCCACTTTTTCACACCTCCCACCCTGCCGCTAGACGAGTGCCAAGGGGAACAAAAAGAGAGCTCTTAAACATTCTTTGAGAAGGCGGAAAATTGCAAGTTGGGGTGGAGGAATGAATAAAGAGCACCAAATACAAAAGGCATAGAAGACAAATAATATTTCTCAAAAGTGAAACAATAATTATTTTATCAAACAGACAATTGAGGAGTCCCTATAAGTCACCTACCTTTAAAATGAGTTCTCACTCAGTAGCCCAGGTCATCATTTTGTGACTGACACAAGATTTGTGGGACATTTCTATCACTGCACAGCCCCATGCCTAAAACTAAACACGAAGTCAGATATTTATAGCAAAATGCAGCTCATTTCTTCAGGGAACAGGGCTTTATGGGTTTACTGCCAAATTTTCATCACTCAGGCAACAAAATAACTAAGAACCACCATCCTAACCCCTCACTGACTCCATGTCATTGTCATTGCCGAAATAACAGGCTATAATCTTTGACACGGCAGGATTTTTCTCAAACCAGTCACAGCTGCGTAGTGGTGCCGCTGGGTTAATTGGTTTTCTACCCATAGACAAAAGAAAGAACCTTGAGGATTTTTTCTTCCTCTCTTCCTTTAAAAACAGACCTCAGTCAATTTTCCTTGTGAATTTGGTCAGTTTTTTTTAATCGTTTGGGAGGGACTGAACATGGCCAAAACCAAATAACCAAAGTTAAGGCACAAGCTGCAAGGTGACGATTAAGACCCAGGACAACAAAGCTGTTACTTCAGAACTGAAATGCTTGCTGTCTACTATTACGACCTATAGCAATGGTCTGTAACCTGCGGTTCTTGAGCCGCATGTGGGTCTTTTAATCCCTCTGTTGCCGCTCCGTTTTTAAAAATAAACAATGACTCGAAAAACACTCGAAACTAACAGAAAGTAGCGCTGGCGTGACGTCAAACAAGTCTGAGTGCAACAAAGGAAAGCGGCCTACACATGGAGCAGGGGTTCTCAAATACAAATCTTGAAGGTCCACAACTGCTTTTTTTCATTTTTTTCAAGTATGGGTCCATTTATTAATGTCGGTCAAGTACAAGGCAGGTCGAAGGTGATAAAGGTGGTTTTCTTTTGACCAAACAAAAATTCCATGCACATTCTGATTAAATAAAAAAAAAATTAACAAAACATTTTCTTGACTTAAAATGAAAATACAAAAAAAAAAAAACATTCAAGTACATTGTTTACACATGTACACTAAATAATTGACAAGATATGTCAATAAGGTGCAAACATAATAATAATTGACAGTAACTTTAACTATAAAACACTACTCAATGAGAGAAATGGTATTTAGGGGTCACAGAACTGTCTACTCAAATCATCAGCCAGTACTTTAATGCTTCTCGTGGTTGATGAATCTGAGAATGAGATTAGTTTGATTTTTGCTGTCTGTGAGAGAATTTTATTCGTGCCTAAAACACAACCATTATACATCATATTTTGTATGGTTTTGTTATGCTTCCATGAGAACATTGTCGCATAGAGCATCATTGTTATAATAATCTGTTTGGGTGTGCCTCCCCATGCCTTCACAATATGCCCAAATATGGACCGTTATGTTCCTGTTTTCCAATATGCCCGGAATTAATACAATGAGCGACTGTGGCTTATCAGACTAAGCTTATCTTCGTTCTAGCCTGGACCAGTGCTCAAGGTCTCAGCTCAAAGATGTTTTTGTACGGAAAAATACTCAGGTTTGTGAGATGATGAGTTTCGTTTCTAAGTAAGTTTCGATTCACGGTGGGCTTCGGAACCGCCCTTTCAACAGTATAAATGCCCACCCTCTATTGTACTTCTTCGTACTTCAGGGTGATTACAGCTCCTAGCTGGGTCACATCATTTTGTACCCAAGAGCTCTTGTTCATAAAGCCTTCGAAGCGAAGAAATCCATGGTTGGGGTCGTATTCATTTCTCTAATCGAGCTATCGAGGTAGCACTTGTCTTGGAGTTTAAATTTGAGCTTCCCTGACATTGTCGTTTCCTCGTTTTCTTTTCCTTCGAACATTGCTGCCATCACTTCAGTCATACACTCTTTTATTATTTCTCTATCAGCGAACAGTTTCTTATGATTGGCCAATACCCAGGACACTCTGAGTGAGCACTCCATTGCAATTTGTTGTTGTGTCATAGTCTACAATAACCTTGCTTGACTCTTGATATGACTGCTTCAACCTGTTAATTTATTTCCTTCTCAATTCTGATTTAGGAGGAAACTTCTCTTCAAAACAGCTGTGCTCTGTAACATTATGGCGTTTCACATTTTCACTTTTTTTCAGATCAGCTCTCTTTTTGCATATTAAGTACATAGGTTTGATACTTGCAGTTGGTAAAATGGACGCATATTTGTCAGTCCATTCCTCATTGAAACAGCAATTTTCATTGTCCAATTTTATTCTCCTGGTCAACTTGAGCATAACATTTTGTTAGATTCTGTCATCTATTGGTGGCATGTAAACAAACATTGCAATGCGCCGGGTGCAACCCGTGTTTCCCACTGCTGCGGTTCGTCCACTCTAGCAGCATGCAGGCTCTCTCAGCCAATAAGCGCATGCATGCAGGCTCTCTCACCCAATAAACGCAACCATGCACATGGAACACATGCACATGGGAACATGGAAAATATTTGACTAAAAATGAAACGGAATTTAGCCATAGAACAGTAGTGTATAGCAATAGATCGTTGACTCATACAAATAATATATGTGGGAAAAAAAGTTTTTTTTTTGTTTGTTTTTTTTAAAAGTGCATTTTGCTCTGGGTCCGCAGAGAGGTGTGCCGTGGTCCGGTTGTGGACCGCGGTCCGCTAATTGAGGATCCCGGACATAGAGCAAGCAGCAGAAAAAAAAAAAAAAAACAGATCTTGCATTGTATGATTTTTCAATAATTTATTTGAAATTTACTGGGGTTCATAAGTATTTGTATCCCTGAGAAAATCAGTTCTAATATTCGGTGCAGAAGACTTTGCTTGCAATTTTAGAGGTCAGACACGTAGTTCTTCAACAGGTTTTCACATATGGAAACAGGGATTTTGGCCCATTCCTCCACACAAATCTTCCCTAGATCTGTCAGGTTTCGGGGCTGTCGTTGGGAAACACCAATTTTCAGCTCCATCCAAAGATTTTCTATTGGATTGAGGTCTGGAGACTGGCAAGGCCACTCCAGAACCTATATATGCTTTTTACGTAGCCACTCCTTGGTTTGCTTCAGATCATTGTCATGTTGGAAGATCCAGCCAAGTCTCATCTTCAAGTCTCTGACTGAGGGAAGGAGGTTTTGGCTCAAAATCTGATTCGATAGAAGGACTCGGTGTAACAATCCCCAGGACTATGCAAGGCAGGGGTGTCCTCCTCCCTGAACCAAGCTTGCACCTGACCGCATACCTGGATGGACTAGGAGCTGCTGCTTTAAGGCTCTGCTCAGCCACTGAGACATATCATCAGTTGTATCCTCAGATCACGGGGCGTTTCGGCCACTTATCACAAGACGCCCACAGCTGAGGCTGGCCCACCACAGGTTGATCATTCCTGGGTGTGTGTCTCAGGGCTAAGCATTTGCCCTCGCGGCCCAGATGGTGTCGCTCCTCTTCAGCCACAGCTAGTGGCTTGCCCTCTCGGCGGTGTTGGCCAGCTCTTTAATGGCCTGTCTGTGGGCCTGTTCCCTGATTCCAATTTCCCTAAGGAGCTTTGCTGTTGAGCTGCCCACAAAACCCCTATACCCCACCTCCAGCGGGCGCACCCTTGCCTTCCAGCCTCTGTCCTCTGCTGCAGCCACTAGGTCGGAGTACCACAGCTTTTTGCGTTCATACGCTTCTTCGACAGCATCCTCCCAAGGAACTGTTTGCTCAATGATGTAGGCGAGCTTGGATGTATTGATCCATAGGACGAGGTCTGGACGTAGGGTGGTCGTTGCGATCTCCGGGGGGAAGATGAGCCTCCGATCTAGGTCGACCTGCATCTGCCAGTCCCTGGCTGCCTTCAGGGAGCCCAGGTCAGGGTGTGCGGGCCTTGACCTCTGCTTTTCCCCCTCCCGAATGAACGATGGTGGGTGTTGGTAAGCGTGATGGTTCATAAGTTGGGCATTGATGGAAACCCTCTTGCGCTCAAGTTTATCAGCTAGACATCTGAGGACCTGGTTGTGTCTCCATGTATATATGCCTTGAGTGAGGCTAGTTTTGCAGCCCACCATGATGTGCTTGAGTGTTGCTGGGGTCGCACACAGTGGGCATGCTGGGTCCTTTCCAAACCATTGCTGTAGGTTTACGGGAGATGGTAGCACATCATACGTTGCTCGAATGATGAAACTCAACCTGTTGGATTCCATGCCCCAGAGTTCACTCTATGAGAGCGTCCTCTTCTCGACTCCCTCCCACCTTGTCCAGCGGCCCTGTTTGGCTTGTGACAATACATTTCACCATTCATCCTCTGCTTTATACAGTACAGTCGTCCTGTCCCCCTTGTCGAAAAGTATGAGGTTTCCACCCCCATACTTCACAGTGGGGATGGTGTTCTTTGAATCGTACTCATCCTTCTTTTTCCTCCACATACAAGTAAAGTTTGCACCAAAAAGTTCTACTATGATCTCATCTGACCACACGACTTTCTCCCATGACTCATCTTGAGTGATGTCCCACGAGGAGAGATTTGGCATGGAGCCCCAGTCCAAGGAAAATTGTCAGTCCTGTTTAGCCTAACAATTGCTGCAACTGTTGATTTATTTTCTCCACACTGCTTTCTAATTGTCCCATAGCCTTTACCAGCTTTGTGAGCTCAACAATTTTTTCCCCTAGTGTCTTTCAAAAGCTCTCTGGTCTTGCCCATGGTAACAGTTGGATTATGACTGACTATAGGGTGTATAGGTGACAATAATAAACTCATAGGGGTGGTGGGTGGACCTTTTTTAAGCTAGACTGACAACTTTTTGAGTGTCATATTTATTGCTTATTCTCAGGGGTACAAATACTTATGAAGTAAATTAAAAATAAATTATTGAAAAATCATACATTGTGAGTTCCGGATTTTTTTTTTGTTTAGATTATGTCTCTTTGAGTGGAAATGCATGTATGATTGAAATTTCAGCCCCCTTACCTATTTTTAAGTGGGTGAACCAGATATGGATAGCAGTTTAGCATTTAGATTGCTGAGAGGTGGTGGACAAGCCAGTGTTACACGACTTAAAAAAAAAAAAAAAAAACCCAACAACAGACAAAACAACGGACAAAACGACGGACAAAACAGCGTTGTAAAGTCGAATTCACGCAAGTCGGGTACGTTGTGACCCGGGGACTACCTGTATTTTCTTTTTTGTAGAAACCTGGTCAAAATGGCTCTTTGAGTGTTAAAGTATTCCGATCCCTAACCTATATTATTCAAGAGTACGTAGAAAGCTTTTGATACCTGACTAAGCTCACGGGGGAAGTCGTCTTTTTATTTGAGAAGAGGTTCCTAAAGTAGAATGCTTTGTACAAGGCCTTCTGACTAAAACAGCATCTAGGTTATATGCCAATTGGATGGTTGCTAAATTTTTGTTGTGCCACAAAAGTTGAATGACGAAACCCAGACTTTCTTAATTGTTGAATCCACAAGGCTTCCTTAGTTCTAATTTGTTAAAATATAGAGACCCTCTATTTTTTTTCCAGTAAGTGTGTTTAATAAACAATAATTTTCTTTATTCAGGACACGGTTCTTTCAAGAAGACATCTCATCACATGGTTGGGGTAGTACTTGGCAAAAATAGATCCCTGACATTCTAACAAGTATACTGTATATATAAATTCCTTATTTTTCATCTAATGCTGTGATTGGTTGTCTGGGTCTAGGGGACCCGGCTTCGTTGAAAGCTCACTTCTCAGTGTTTGGATAACTCTCTGAGCTACTTTCTGTATTCAAAGTGGGCTCCTCATTAGCAGCGCATCTTCCCGTGCAGTTTAATGAGCTTGTTTTGATAACGCAACGACGACCAAACGTCCGACTTTCACTTTCGACGTGAATCGAACGAGGGAAGAAGTCGAGATCAAGCCGCAGCCGTGGTCCGCTTCTTCACTGGCGGCTAATGAGCTTGATTCAAAGTGCGAGAGGCAGCGTGGATGTTGGGGGAATTGGACCGCAGACTCTTTTTTTCCCCGAGCCTGGTTCAGTTTGGGCAAAAGAAAATCAATGAGACACACTGTAGAAGAAGTAAAAAGTCGTAGAGGGAGGTTTAAAAGTGCAATATTAATAAGCTAGAAGGAAAAATAAACTCTTCGCTTAATGAATACCGCGTAGCGCATTCTCTTTTGGGCTGTGATTCAAAGAAATTGTGCTTGATGATCGCGAACAGGGAACACAAAAACTCAAAATCTCATTTTCTTCTCATTAAAAAGTTCTTGCTGAATCAAAGTTCTAATGAACAAATGATTAATATTTAAAATGAGTCTGTAGTTTCATTCTAATTAATTTCATTTGAAAAATACACTGACCAAAGAAGAAATGTAACGAACTTATCACGCACTTTTAGAAACGTAAAAGATGACGATGAATAAATGACATTAGGTTTAGGAAAAAAAAAAAAAAAGGTTTATTAGTATTCCATTATTACATTTAACAACGTGTTTAAAAAGTAACTATACATTATCTAATTACATAAAATGATAAGCTATTGAAAATGAGAAATCTATACAGCATGCAAAAACACAAAGAAATAATAATAGCTGCATTTATTTTTATTTTTTTTAATTTTTTATGAAATATTGCTGGAGAAGGAAATTCATTCAACATTTTTAATCATGTTGTAATTTAATTTTCATAACAAGAGATATTTATGTTGTAATTTAATTTTCATAACAAGAGATGCAGTAGCAATGTGCTAATTTCACAGACCAAATACATACAGTATGAAAACCAAGAATGCATACAATAACACAAGTACTACCCACTAGACACTTCTAAAATCTGTTACATTACAGTATTACTCTTAAAGGGATCCAAAGATAAACGTTATTTTGAGTTAAAGTAATTTGATATTGAAACCCTGCTTGATGTTTTGGTTTTTATACAATTTGTAAAATTAGTTTAACTAGCAGGTCGCCATGGTTGTTGACTTCACATGATTACGCTGCGGGGCTTCCAGAGTATGAAATTAGCGACATAAACATGTTATCTGTTTAACCCTTTCAATTTGAACCCGAGAAGAACATTAATGAGCATGACAGCACTGTCGATATTTAATAAAACGAGCAGCAAAAGCAGAATGAACAGGAAAGACGGGATGGGACTAGACGAGACGAGAGTAGGGGGGAAAAAAGGTGTTCTGTCAAAATGCGCTACACCATCAAAACGTGCTACCATGCTTTTTCAGTTTGTTTTGTTTAGATGCATACAGACGGAACATACTAAAGATTCCTTGAGAAAATACATAAACGTAGTAATATCAAATAAGGGTGGTTTAAATATGTTACGTGACTAATGTAGTCAACAGATCAACAATCTGCTTTAAAGCTACCACAAGCAAACACAATGCTTCAAAGAATGAGAGGGAATCACATGCAAAAGTATTTTGAGGCAATGAAAAGGTAATAAAAAACTCAAAAACACAAATATTAAGTACTCGCCGCTTTTAACCGATGTGAGCATGTGTTAAACTTCTCGCTGCGTAGGAAGGAATTGCAGAACATCGGTAGTGTTCCTCTAGTGACCGTGACAAACTACATCATCACCCCGAGGGTCTATTGTGCGCATAAAAGATGGCGCCCTCTGTAGGTCAAAATACTAGATAGATACTGTACTAGATATTATAAATTTTTAAATCAATGGCAATAGTCTATGTGTTTCTAATAACATGCAGTGGTATAAAAAGGTATCTGATCCTTTTTGGATTTCTTACATTTCTGCAAAACATAACCATCAAATGTGATTTGATCTTTGTCAAAATCACACAGATGAGAAAACTGTTTGCTGGAACTAAACCACCCAAACATTTTTAGGTTTTCATATTTTAATGAGGACAGTATGCAAACAATGATCGAAGGGGGAAAAATGAGTAAGTGAACAATCACATTTAATATTTTGTGCCCCCCCCCCCCACACACACACACACACACCGCCCCCCACCACACATTTTGGCAGCAATAAATTTAACCAGACGCTTCCTGTAGCTGCAGATCAGTCTAGAACATTGATCAGGACTAGATCTTGGCCCATTCTTCTCTACAAAACTGCTGTAGTTCAGTCAGATTCCTGGGATGTCTGGCATAAATGGCTGTCTTTAGGTCAAGCCACAGCATCTCAATGGAGTTCATGTCTGGACTTTGACTTGGCCACTCCAGAATGTGAATTTTGTTTTTCTGAAACCATTCTGAAGTTGATTTACTTCTGTGTTTTGGATCATTGTCTTGTTGCAGCATCCATCCTCTTTTAGCTTCAACTGTCTCACAGACGCCCTCAGGTTTTCCTGCAAAACATCCTGGTAAACTTTTGAATAGGGCTGTCAAACGATTAAAATTTTTAATCGAGTTAATTACAGCTTAAAAATTAATTAATCGTAATTAATCGCAATTAATCGCAATTCAAACCATCTATAAAATATGCCATATTTTTCTGTAAATTACATATATATTCTGTAAAATAAATTGTTGGAATGGAAAGATAAGACATAAGATGGATATATACATTCAACATACGGTACATAAGGACTGTAGTGGGCATTTCACTCTACTGTCATTTAAATCTGTCTATGCTGTCCTCACTCCGAAGCGTCTACTTTTCCCAAAGCTAGACAGCGAGTGAACGACGCCTTAATAATCAGACTTCTTCCTTTTTCATCTGATTTATTAATAAAATGCCTCAAACCATTGTCCTCTTTAGACCGTCGTAAAACTACAAAAAAAAGTACACAAGCATTGCATTAGCAACAACGTTAGCTTAGCACGCTATACAGGTTCACTAAACATAAACAAAAAGCGCCTCATACAAAAAATATAACATATCGCTTACTAACGTAATATGTACATTCTTTACAACAACCATACTTACGGACAAATCTTGTCCAAGGATCATATAAGCACAACATTACAACGTAGGCGTCAGCCCGAGACGTCATGCATCCATATTGAACTGGCAAGAACACAATAAACCATGTCGCAAAGCGACCACAAGAGTTCGCTGATAGACAGCACAAAAAGCCTGGCTGTAAAACTTAACAAAAGGCAGAATACTGTCTGAGCGGGACATGTGCGTTAATTGCGTCAAATATTTTAACGTGATTAATTAAAAAATTTAATTACCGCGCGTTAACGCGATAATTTTGACAGCCCTACTTTTGAATTCATTTTTCCATTAATGATTGCAAGTTTTTCCAGGCCCTGAGGCAGCAAAACAGTCCCAAATCATGATGCACCCTCCTTTACGGTGGGGATGAGGTGTTGATGTTGGTGAGCTGTTCTATTTTTCCTCCACACATGAAGTTGTGTGTTACTCCCAAACACTTCAACTTTGGTTTCATCAGTCCACAAAATATTTTGCCAAAACTTCTGTGGAGTGTCCAAGTACCTTTTTATGAACATTAAATGAGCAACAATGTTTTCGTTTTTTTTTAGAGAGAGAGCAGTGGCTTCCTCTGTGGTCCTCCAATGAACACTATTCTTGGCCATAGTTTTACAAATAGTTGATGTGTGGACAGAGATACTGGAATGTGCAAGTGATTTCTGTAAGTCTTTAGCAGACACTCTAGGGTTCTTTTTTACATTTCGGAGGATTCTGCGCTTAACTCTTGGCTTCATCTTTGGTGGAGGGCCACTCCTTGGGAGAGAAGCAACAGTGCTAAACTCTCTACATTTACTGTATAGATAACTTCTCTGACTGTCGATTGATGAACATCTAGACTTTTAGAGATGGTTTTGTATCTTTTCCCAGCTTTATAAAAATCAACAATCCTTGATCGCAGGTCATCATACAGCTCTTTTGACCGAGCCATGATGTACATCAGAAAATGCTTCTCATCAAGACAATTTTTTACCAGGTGTGTGTTTTATGGTGGGCAGGGCAGCTTTAAACCACTCATCAGTGATTGGGCACACACCTGACTTAAAATTTTTGGTAAAAATTGGTTTCAATTGCTCTTTAAGTCTCCTTAGACTGAAGGTTCTCTTACTTATTCTTCCCCTTTCTATCATTGTTTGGATGTGTTCCTCCTTAAAATATGAAAACCGATAATACCTTTTCATATCACTGTATTTTGGTAAAAGAGAACAATTGTGGTGTATTAGAGCCAATAAGTCTTTAAGTCCAAGGTTCCCTTTAAATGTATTTATTTTAAAAACAGTAGATTAAATAGTTACAAATAAATAATGGACAACAAAAAGTGTGCTAAGCAAAGAGGGTCCAGTACAATTGAGTAGGTGGACTTTAAAGACGAGGCATCCTCTGGCTGAGGGCCTCAAAAATATTTGTGCCAAGCAGCGAGCTCAAAAAGACATGCTGTGTCACAGCGAGAGCGTGAAGTTTGCAAGCGGTTGGAGAGGAAGCTGCCTCGGCAGGGGATGGCAGATTGTTGTGAGCCGACCAACGAGGAAAAGTCAGATTCCGCGGGACGGAAAAATGCAATTAAGATGAGAGCGCCGATTAGAGCAACGTGATTGATATGATAAGAGAATGTGGTGGCATTTTAGAAAGACTCTCAGGCTGTAAATCAAATGACAAGGAGGGATGATTAACTGTCTTGCTCGGCGCTTTAACAAGGAAAATGATCGGCGGGAAAACGCACACGTTTTGTCGAGACTTAATGCAGAACATAAATCACGAAAAAATGATGAGCATTAAGGCTTAAGACAAGGATGAAGAACTGATGACCCATCAAATAACGGAAACAAACTGAAGTCAATATACTTGGATTACAAGAAATAGAACAAACTCTTCTGAATCGAAAAGGTTGTGAGGAAGCACAAACAACTTTGTCTTTGAGAACAGCAATATATGGTGGTGTCGAGTTGGCACAATGCATCATGAGATAGCTGTATCTTAAATACAAAAGAAAAATTCCTACTTCATGTTAAAGTAGCGCAAAGACAAAACTCTTAGAGGAACTGACTCACAATCCTGAGGCAATGAATCGCACGAATCACCTTTGGGAACTGTAAAACTTTCTGCATTGTTGTGGCGACTCACTAGAAACTTGTCAGACTTGTCAAACTGTACGTTAGCCCCTTTCACACACGCCAAAACACTGGGAAAATACTGGGATTTAAACGGGCAGCCCTTGTATGTGAATGCAATTTCCCGGATCGACTGACACAGGGATTACGCGGACATTTCACCTGTTGCGTCTTAGTACAATTCCCGGTAAAGTCGCGGGACGAAGCTTATGTAAAAGCAAGAGTTGATTTCCCGGGTCAAGGCAGGATGGCTGATAACATAAATATCATGGCGGGCCGACCGTCACTTTCTCTTTCTTCACAGTAAGACGAAAGGCGAGAAACAAACATCGTAATTATCAACATAACAAGCTAGAAATGGCTAAGTTAAACTGAAAACATAACGAAATTAAATTTTTACTGGATGGTAGAGCCGAGAAAGAGAGTCCATTGTCATTCTTTGGAAATGTGTGGTTTATTTTGTTGCCGATGTTAGGGTTAGCTAATGTGGAAACAAGGTTGTACCGCAACGCAAAAAACAACGAAGAGACGCGTTCAAGGGTTTATTAAATACAAACAAAAATACACGCGAATGCAGAAAACGGGGGAATAATGCAATGGGTCCGCGACAGTAGGTCGACGGAGATCAATAAAACTAACCTAAGCGATAGGCAGAGAGCCGATAAGACAACGAAACAAATACAGTGATCCCTCGCTACTTTGCGGCGTCAGTCTATCGCGGATTTTTTTCAATTAAAAAAAGAAAGTAAAAAAAAAAAAAAAAAAAAAAAGAAAATTCGCGCTTCTGAAGCTCTGTGTGCGCATTGCGGGGTGGGGGGGGGGGCGCTGAAATAAATGTGTGTGTGTGTGGCAACGTTCGAGGCAGCTGTACGTGTTGTGATCGCGGCAATAAACGCCACCAAATGTTAAAAGTGATTTTGAGCAGTTTGTAATTTCCACATATCACTCCAAGAGTCACAGCAAGTGAGGTAACAGAAGCATTTAATAAAGCCAAGCATTTTTCGACTAAAGTACAGTACCTTATTGTTGTTTAAAAATAATTCGGTGGGACAGTAACATGTTTAAAACTTCTCTTAATTATTGCATTTGAAGTGCTACAAAATCATTTATTACAACACAGTATATATAATATATGGCGGAAAACACTCAGATGACTTGGATTTCCGCTCTGAGGCCCCCAATTTGGCCAAACTTAAAATTGTCCTATATGCATGTGTGATACATCATTGGAAAGCTTAAAATCTCAATGTTATGGGGGAAGAAACATTTTGAACAGGAGGGCATTTAAAAAAACATTTTTTAAAAATTAAACAGCAAAACCCTATCTGGAGGTGAGAGTACGCGAGAATATAATTACAGACACCATGACTTTAACGAGATATTATCGCGTACTTCCCTTATTTCGATCCAAAAACTCCATGTAGCATATATCACTGAGTGTCAAGACACAGCTGAGAATGGCCACAGCTGGATTTTGGGGGGATTTTATTCGTGAAACATGGTAATGTAACAAGTGTCGTGCAGCAGAAATCGCAGACATCAAGGAGTGGTTTCTTTTTCATATATTTACACTTTCAAACGTTTTTTTTTGTTGTTGTTTTTTTTTGTTTTTTTGATCAATTATTTATCATCCAACATATCAGAGAAAATGCGACACTAACAAAAAAAATAAATAAATAAAATTAAGCGATAGATATGAGGTAGATATCCGTGAATATTTTACAGACGCCATTTGTTTTCATTGTGACCTTATTTGTTTAAAATATGCGAGTGAATAATATTTTAAAGTTTTTTTTTTTTTTAAGCGAAATATTAGACATCAATTAATGATTCTAAGCTGAAAATGACAGACATTTTGAATAATAAATATTAATTACCTTTGTTTTATGGCTGGGTTGAAACAAAAGCGGTTGTACGACGTCTGTAAACGGGAGTTTCCAGGGTAAAACTGACAAATTAAAAATAGTTTGGGGGCTTAATGCTACATGAATCTGCTATGGCTGCATATAGACATATTTTTCTATCAAACACAACAGTTGTTGTTTTTTTTTGGGGGGGGGTGCTGCTTTGCGGTTTTTCACTTATCCCGGCGGGTTCTGGTAACCGCGAAAACGAGGGATCACTGAAATCACTGAACACTCAAATACCAGCACAAAG
The DNA here is from genome assembly GCF_030265065.1 of Corythoichthys intestinalis. Classification (NCBI taxonomy): domain Eukaryota; kingdom Metazoa; phylum Chordata; class Actinopteri; order Syngnathiformes; family Syngnathidae; genus Corythoichthys; species Corythoichthys intestinalis. The sequence continues at coordinate 31,090,445 of NC_080412.1, forward strand.
TAGGGGATTTCAAAACAAAGGCGGCAGAGGTGTCGAATGGCGCCCAGCAAGTTAATATCTCGGCACCCTTTTTTGGATCGACTAGGCTTAAATACAGTCTTGATTAGCTTAAATTGGCTGCAGTTACGACGTCGGGAACGCTCCCACAAACAAACAAAAAAAACAATTTGACCAACATTGTGACAGCTGATGCCAACCAAAAATGACGTAATGTCCGGGTTATAAAATCGTGCCAGCAGCCCTCCCTTCACAGAGAGCACCAGTTGGCAACACGGGACAAGTCTGTAAAAGTATCCAACCTGCGTCATTTCTGGGATAGCTCTCAATGCGTGAAAGCAATGATGCGAGTAAATCCCGCGCCACTTTACACCGGAATTTACCGGGATATGTGTGTGAAAGGGGCTTTTGAGATAGCTAAAAGAGTTTCGAGCCTCAGTACTGCCACTACTACATACTGTCAATGCCATGGCCCGAATGCAGACCAGGGTAGAATTAATGTATGATTTCAATTAAGGTGGATCACACCATTCTTGGCAAGGTCTTTTGAACAGATGCTGTCAACCAAAGTATCAAACCGGAAGCCCTTGGTGAGACTCATAGATGGCCCTTTAAAGCTTCCCAAAAGTACTAGAGCCTGTTTATGCACCTCTCACTTGTGGCTGCCATCACAATGCCTCCTCCGGTTGTAATGTATATTTCATACTTTGTTGGCGCTTGCAGCATATTGGGTCTTGGCAGCCATCAAACATTCATCCCTGTTCAAGCGCATTTCCATATCAAGGGACCTTCATTCATGCCCAATCTACTTGGAGCAGGTAAACCCTCCCCTCATGGTCCGCCCCCATTTTTATCGCATACTCCGTATGTCTGCCTTCCCACTAACACACAGCATTTAGCTCTTATCCTGCTTGTTCTAATCCTGTTAAAAGCCTCCTTTGTTTTTGCTTTTCTTTCTCTCTCTCTCTCTCTCTCTCTCTCTCTCTCTCTCTCTCTCTCACAATGCCATACATAGAGGGAGAGGCAGGGCTGACAAAGGACAGGTGGATTTTGATGAACAACAGCACGAATGAGAAAGCATTATCTTAGTAGCGAAAGATTTTTCTGCCTGGCATTGTATATTGGGAAAGTTGGCTGAATAGCGGTTTTGAGGCCAAATTTAATACTTTGTAAAATAGTTTCAACCTGATAGTTTAACCCGCCTAAATAGTTTTAATACAATCATATTACATAACTTAAACACACATTCTATAGTACTTCTTAGCACGCATTCTATGTATTTCGCCATCAAGAAATACGTATTGTATATTTTTGAAAATGATCCAATTAGGGCTGTCAAACGATTAAAAATTTTAATCGAGTTAATTACAGCTTAAAAATTAATTGATCGTAATTAATCGCAATTAATCGCAATTCAAACCATCTCTAAAATATGCCATATTTTTCTGTAAATTATTGTTGGAATGGAAAGATAAGACACACGACGGATATATACATACAACATACTGTACATAAGTACTGTATTTGTTTATTGTAACAATAAATCCACAAATGGCATTAACATTCTTTCTTGTTAAAGTGATCCACGCATAGAAAGACTTGTAGTTCTTAAACGATAAATGTTATAGTTACAAGTTAAATGGTCTTATACTTGTATAGCGCTTTTCCACCTTTCAAGGCGCTCAAAGCGCTTTACACTACCTCGCCATCTACCTACTGGTGACGCAGCACCAGGAGCAACATGGGGTTCAGTATCTTGCTCAAGGACACTTAGACGAGTTCATCAGGATGGAGAATCGAACCCACAACCTCTGGTTTTGGGGGACAACTACTCTACCACTGAGCCACGCCACCCCACAAGTTATAGTAAGTTTATATTAAAACCCCTCTTCATGTTTTCGTTTTAATAAAATTTGTAAAATTTTCAATCAAAAGTAGAGTTAATATAATAATAAGAAGAATAAAAATAACAATAATAAAAATAGAGTGACCAAAGTCTAAGTTTTACGTGTATTTTGCATAGCTATTTTGATATGGAATGCCAGTTCATTTTGCATTGTTGTTAAACTATGTCAGAATAGGGCCTCATTACTATAGACTGAAGTGCTTTTCTTTTTGTGAACATTATTTTTTTGGGGAGAGATAGGAATATTATTTTTGTTGTGCTTTCACTAAACGATACTTACAGTGAGGAGAACAAGTATTTGATACACTGCCAATGGGAAAACCCATTGGCAGTGTATCAAATACTTGTTCTCCCCACTGTATGTTTGTTGTGAAGGAGTTGCCAATAAACGGAGCGGTCCAAAGAACGCCTGTGTCCACTCGCCTTTACTGTATAACATATATCTGTACATATCTTACCCAAAATACAACAAGAGACACATAATTGCCACTAAAAGAAAGAAAAGCACAAAAGAAAGAGCACAAATAGCAATCTGCATTGCATTGTTAATACAGCATAAACGTCTCATAACTACTAATTCTCCCATGTTTAGAAGAAATAACATGAGTATGGAACGGCGCTGCCCCCAAGCGGCCGGTGGCATTCTCTTCACTCTTAATGTCCATAAACGGCCTCATTGTAATCTGTTTGAGGCAATATGCGAGATGGTAATTCACCCAAGCGCCAACAGAGGGCGGAAAAACTCCATAACAACAAGTAAGCGTTTCACTGTACTGTCATTTAAATCTGTCTGAGCGGGACATCTGCGTTAATTGCGTCAAATATTTTAACGTGATTAATTTTTTAAAAAAAATTAATGCCCGTTAACGCGATAATTTTGACAGCTCTAGATCCTATGTTATGAAGCTGTTTATTTGACTTCAACACAAGGGCATAGGTTTGCACATGTCTTGCCATATGTCGTAAGGATAGAATTAACCTACCATTATTAAGTGAATTACTTTCATTATTTTGAGATTTACGTTGACCCCTTTTCACTTGCTCAATATGCAAACCCATTTTATTCCCTCAAATGCACGTTTGATTGGCTGATGACTTCACCCTCTCCCCCCCAAACTCTTGGCGGCACGGTGGCTGAGTGGTTAGCACGTCTGCCTCACAGTTCTGAGATCAAGGGTTCAATCCCGGGCTTCGGCCTTCCTGTGTGGAGTTTGCATGTTCTCCCCGTGCCTGCGTGGGTTTCCTCCGGGAACTCCGGTTTCCTCCCACATCCCAAAAACATGCATGGTAGGCTGATTGAACACTCTAAATTGTCCATAGGTGTGAGTGTGTGCGTGAATGGTTGTGTGTCTCCTTGTGCCCTGCGATTGGCTGGCAACCAGTTCGGGGTGTCCCCTGCCTACTGCCCGAAGTTAGCTGGGATAGGCTCCAGCACCTCCGCGACCCTCGTGAGGAATAAGCGGCATGGAAAATGAATGAATGAATGAATATCAGATTAAGACCTTATAAATTTGCAGTGTGAAAGTTAGAAATCACTACAGATGTATTTTGCATTGATCATTTAGCTAATCAATTAATTAGATTCATATTCATGAGAAATGTAACCCAGACACCCTTTCACACAATCTGTTTGGTTTGATCAATTTCCCATCCCCAGCAAAAAGTGTACATGCAGGTTATGCTGTTATATCATCCCTACCAATATTGAGACCAAACCTACGCCCTTGCTTCAACAGTGTTGTTTTTGGCAGCCTTTTAATTTTTGTCTTAGTCTTCTGGACGGAAAGACTTCTCACTCTTAGTCATATTTTAGTCATTTCAAAATGTGTTAGTCTTTGTCTAGTTTTAGGCAACGAAACCTCAAACAAATTTCATCTATTTTTAGTCGACAATAACGTGAAAAAATATTGTTTGTAAAATTCAAAACCTTTAGTCCAAAGAAATAAATAAATGAATAAATAAAAGTTTCCAACAATGTCAAATAAACATTGACAGGTGAGCACATAAATGTAGTGTCTAGATGGACGTAGCCATCTTCATGGTGATAAAACATGCTCAGCAGGAAAAAGGTACATTTTTTTTCAATTAATTAAACCCACCTGGACGCCACGAACTGTATGTTTAAAAAAAAAAAAAAAAAAAAAAAGTTGTACAAGAGTTTGAGACAATGCTTGTCACAATAAATGCTAATGCTAACGCTACATGTTACATTTAGTGTGTGATAATCACTCAGCACAGATCATTCAAGGCTAAAGCAACATGGCATATTCTCTTTCGCACTGATAAAACAAATCTTTGTGTGTGGGGGGGGTTGGGGGGGGTGCAGCACGTCGCGAGTGGCACAACCAAACGCTGTTAGGATGCAGGCTAACTACACATACAATAAGAAAATGTCACACATTGTGAATATGTGACGGAATCATCACGTTCTCGTCTCGTCAGATGAAAACTGGGATTGGTCTCATTATGTTTTAGTCTGCCAAGACCCGTTTTTGCTGGTCATCGTCACGTCATTGTAATGGAAAAATTGTTCGTTGATGAAATATTTTTATTGTCGTCTTCGCTGACATAACAACTCCGAACTTTTTGAATTTTGATTTTCCCTCTCTTTGGATAGGTTCTCTGCTTCCAAAAATGCTAGAACAGTTTAGACGGAGGCATCTTCAAGTTCATAAAGACATGCTTGAGTGACTTTTGGATCGGGGGAGGGAAATAATTCAATTGCAGTTTTGCTTCCTGTAGGCATTATTTGCCAAGTGTCTCATTTCTTTATTCCACCAGTTGTGAGTTGCCACCGCAGGCATGGACACGCTCCGTTTCCACCGCCAACTGTTTGGTTCTTTCTCTCTTCCCCTGCGGTTGCAGATATCTGATGGTTTGGGTGGAGGACGCTGCTTGCCGCGGGGGGAAAAACACAACCACAGGAAGTGGGTTTCTCGACAAGCTCCCTGCCGTTATCACTACCTCGCCTCTAAAAGGTTCACTACACCAGCCGACTATATCAAGCGATAAGACAATTCCAGAGATTTTCCTTTCATGCATTTTTTCCTCCCTTTTTCCCTGAAGCACGCTTCATGTTATTATGTAACTGGAACAAATACCTGTGAATTTCCTTCTTTATCATATAGCGAGGCAATAATATGCTCAACTCCATCAGATATTTAGATATCCCAACAAAGTCTTGACTGCGATTTGAAATCTGGTGTTGAGGCTAACAAGGCCTTCAAGAAGGTGTTCGGAATCTATACCCTAAAATGTATACCCAGGCATGCAAATTGGTTAGGGGTGAAAAAGGTGACAAAGTAACATGGACACACGGCATGCGCGGAAAAGTGCATTTCATAGTGCAACCAGAGACATCTCAAATTAAACACAGTACATATTTCACATATACAAGTCTAAATCTCTTATCCGGAAATCAGAACATATACGGTAAGACGCATTAAGTAGCAAATTATACAAAATCAAAATTATAAAATGTACATTATGTGCCATTTGCATTAAGCAGATAACAGCTGTACAGCATAAAATATGACTTTACAGGTACAGTATAAATTCCATTCACTTAACTAATATGTGTTAGATAGATAGATAGATTAGATAGAATAAAAAAATTACAAGTCTTCAAAAGCATTAACTGTAGTGATCATAACTTTATTTACATTCAACCAAAGCAATTAGTCCCATGGTCCTTAACTTCGATTGATAGGGCATCATTCTGGATAAACAAAAGTACACCTGTAGGCTCTTTTATGAACGGGGGTGTGTACGAACAGCGCGGGAATTGGGGTACTTTCAAATGTGACCTGTACTGGAGCTCTCCGGTTTGATAAACTCTCGATGGCTAAACAAATGAAACGACCTCCGCAACAAGGCAAAACTCTTCCCTTTCTGTAATTATCGGAGAGTATAGAGGGGCCTTAAATAACTCGTCAAAAATAACTGGTGACCATTCAGAACTTTACTAACAAAGCCCTGAACATGACTTGTATGGAAGGCATTAGTTCATCAATCTAGTTACCTCGTTGCTCATGATTTTTTTTTTTTTTTTTAAATCTCTAACAAGCACTTTACAAAGGGGCCTTAAATAACTCGTCACAACGCCAACTGGCGACAATTCAGATCTCAACTGACGTTCGCTAACTTTACTAGCAAAGCCCTGTGTGAAAGGCGCTACAGCCGCTCCGCAGTTAGAGCTACCTAGAGTAACTACGTTCTACGAGGCGGTGAAATATCGAGGACTATCTATAGTCAGTTATCAAGAAATTAAGCGAATACTTGTGTTATAGACACCATTACAAGCGCAGGAATTGATCGAACGACACGATTGAATGATTTATGAAGACTATTATAGGCCATCACTCAAACTTTTAGCTTCATGACGTTAACAATTTTTGACATTAATCCCTTACCTTGCCACAATTTCCAACGGGTCCGGGCAAGCAGCTGGGATGGAGAGGGGTTCGGCCTCCTCATTGCTGATTGGTTATAACTGTGCTCCCGTCTCTCACTATTGTCAGTCATTTGTTGTCACGAGAAGAGAGTGGTGGTGATAGGTCTAGGTCATAGGACTAGAGTATAGTTTTGAGCATGGACTACGGTTTTGAAGTTAACGGTTTCATTCGCTCGTTGACATGCCCCCCCTTCCCCCCATTTTTTTTTCAGATCTATGTGATTCAGAAGAATGACCCATTTTGATTTCAAAACGGCGAAATTTCACCGAAAGGTGGCAAGTTTGCATGCCTGTATACCGTAAGGACATTTTTCTCATTTGTAGGGGTTCAACTCCACAGAGTTTGTTCCAATCTTGACCAAATTTGAGTCATGGACAACTACGATTGGGTCATTCTAGAATAGAAGGGCATTTTACATGCCACCCATCAAAATATTAAATAATCCACATGCAAAATACAAAATCACACAGTTAATATGAGCAGACTTACTTCTCCTGAGACATTTCGCCTAAAGCAATAAGAAATAGCAAACATTTTTTAAGTTTTTGAAAATGAACCCTTTCAGATATTTGAATGAAAACTTTTTAATCAAACGACATATCTAATGATGATTCATTCTTTGATTGATTTTGATTTTTGATCTTGAGTGATTAATTGTTACACCCCTACAAATAAGTCAGGCGTAACCCCTAATATAGAAAACAACTTCGGAGTGCTCTGTCCAGTGACACTAAAAACGTCTTTGAATCCTTTGTACCCTCTAAAATGGAAAACAATTTCACAGTGTCCTGCCCAGTGACAATAAAGTCTTTGATTCCTTTGAAGGTTAGACGGATCTAAGATCATGTGAGTTCCATTCATATCAGGTTTATTGAATTTACATATTAAGGTTACATGGGAAAGGTTATGCCAGGCATGTTACATGTTACATGTACGTTACATGTGGCAATCATAATAATGATAATGAGTTAGATTATGTATTGCGTTTTTTTTTGGACACTCAAAGATGCTTTAGATTGCTTTATTCTTTCACTCGATGGTGGTAAGCGACTACTGTAGCCACAGCTGCCTTGGGGCAATCTGACAGGAGCGAAGCAGCCATTTTGTGCCATTGGCCCTTCTAACCACCATTTAATTACTGGTTCTCACATTATTTTTGTCATGTTTGTGTGTGTTCTCAGTTCCTTTTTTCTTCATTCAGCACCTGATTGAGCCGGATGGGCGAGGCAATGCGAGACACCTGTGCTGCATTAGGAAAGCTCAATATTTAAGGAAGCCTGTCACCATCTGCAAGCATCAGACTATTACTTGCTTGCTTACCGCTGTGTGCGTCATCTCGAGATCTCTAGCCTTTTATGGTTTGTTATCATGTTGTTGTGCTGGTATTTTTGTTGGACTTTGTTATTATTTGTTTTAGCATTTTTTTTGGCCATTGTTGCCTTCCCCTTGGTTCTCTCGCCGACTCGGTTTGTGCCATTATTGTCTTGTATTTTTTCTCGCGTGTTCTGGCGTGCTCCTTTAGTTCTCGTTTTGTAATAATAAATACTACAAACTAAGCATGTGCTGGTATGAGATTTTGACGGTATGATAACCTTCAACAAAAATACTGCGGAATCACGGTATTGTTATTATAGCTCTAAAATGTGTTATTTTGAGATGTGTGGCTTAAAGAAAAAAAAATACTGTTTTCCATTAAACATTTTTACTCAAAACATATTTGCAAATTGGCAGATGTTTACAATGGCGGAAGACTTTACAAAAGTAAGCTAATGGTAGAGAGGAATGATAAATGGTGTTATACTTATATAGCGCTTTTCCACCTTTCAAGGCGCTCAAAGCGCTTTACACTATAGATAGTTAGCCATCTTGGCACAGTAACTAGCCACGTTATCTGCCTCGTTAACAAGCCTACGTTATAGTATTTATTTTACCATCGCTAGACACACTAAACCAGCTTGAATGAACTCCCGTAGCTGGTGGGAAACGTTCATGACAGCGTTTACATACCTTAAATTTTGTGTAAAGTGACGGATGATGATCACGTAAATGTGAAATCATGTTGGAGGTGTTGCCTGCACGTCAGCTGTCCTTCCTCCTATAAGCCGCGGCCGTCTGTTCCTTTTCGGTAACCGAAGTACTCCCATAATAGCAACTTAAGTCTATTTTTGAGGGGGGAAAAAGCTCAGGGAGAGTGTCACTGACAGACACAGAACAGAGCAAAAACTGGAAGGGGATGGGTGAACACCCCCGTTCCAAGCAACGGATTTCTCGCTACATTTTTGGGACCTCAAAAATAGCTAATACCGTAACTACGGTATGACGGAATATTTTAGAGGTTTTGAAACTGTGACGTTTTCATACCACGGTATACCTTGAAACCGGTAACTTGCACATGCCTATTACAAACTTTCACCAGTGTTGTTAATAACGGTGGTAGAGTATAACGGCATTTTTTCAGTAGTAAGTGATCTAAATTATTACTTTTCCCATCTATGCAATGCTGTTACTGTTGCTGACAGTGTTTTTAATAACGGCATTAGAATATAACGGCGTTACCAGCGGCGTTATTTTCTTCAGTTGTAAGTAATCTAATTAACTACTTTTCTCGGCAACGCCTTTACCGTTATTGGGGCGGGAAAGGCGTGCGTTACTATGCATTACGATGTTGGTTGACTGAGGCGAGAAAAGTCTGGAAAAAGACGGACTCACGGAGATGAAAGGGCAGAGCAGGAGTGGGGAGGAGGCAAGTGAGTGTGACGCCATTGCAAACGTGATGCTACTATGCCAGGGGGCTCCAATAATACCTGACTGTAGCCAATAGCCTACAAACTACGCCCATATGATGCTTCGGTAGATATCACATACCGGTATATACAGAACTAGATGCAAATGACAGACACGGCGGCATTAGTAACATATATAATAAAGAACTAGATGCGTTAGTAAACAGCCACCATCTTAAATCAGTAGACCTCTCATGAAGGCTCTGTTGTAGAGAACCTTCCTAGCAAACCTAAGTCACTTTTTATCTAAAATGCTCCTAAATCGGCAAAATTTAACTTAAATCTCTCTTTAAATGCTGAAACAGTTTTAAAACTTACACATGTCGAAAATAGACGGAATGGAACTAATGCAATAACGGGAGCAATTTTAACAACTTCAACGGCTGAGTCACAACATTAAATGACTTCCACACATAGCAAAGGTTATTATCTAGTTATGTCAATATCTGCAATACCCCTGTGTCTAGTTAAGTTTAGGGTAAAGAATTGGGCTAGGGCCAATTGTCCCAAAAAACCTTTTAACTTCAGATTGTGTGACCTGTTTTTTTTTTTTTTTTTTTTTTTTTTTTTTTTTTAAAACCAAAACAATACAAAAAAACATGAAAATTATCACCAGTTACTTTGTCAAGTAATTAATTACTCTTACATTCAGGTAACTGAGTTACTAATGCAATTACTTTTTGGGAGAAGGAATTTGGAACTGTAATTCATTGATTTTTTAAAGTAAGATTAACAACACTGGTTACTGAGGATGTGAAGGGGTGCGTTACTACAGTTTGGTTGAGTGAAGCGCAAGTTGTTAGATTTTGTCACACATTTTGCCTGTCCTGGAGCGTGGAGAGCGTGAGAGGGGAGGAGGGATTGGGGTGGTGATGCCGTTGCAAAAGCAATGATGATTGGCTTGGAGCGTTAGCATAGCATTCGCTTTCTCGTTAGCATTAGCATTTAGCGTGGTGAGCGTCATCTTAAACTCTCGGGCAACTTAACATAAAGTTCGTGCTGTCCAGGAGGTTGGAACTAACAATAATAATTACTAAGTACTGTTTTCCTGCTGAGTGTGTCCATGAACTTTGTGTGATGTTTTTTTTTTTTTTTTAATTAAATTAAATTAAATTATTTTAATTAATTAATTAAATTAATTAAAACAGCTAGAGACAAGGTCGCACAAGACAAGTGAGGCCGGATAGTCAGAGCCTCACAAGCACATCGAAAAATATATCTAGATATATTAGGGGTGTGACGATACACACAAGTCACGGTTCAGTACATACCTCAGTACGGAAATCATGGTTTGTTGTGGGTTCAGTACAACAGGGGAAAAAAAAGGCTTTTTCTCACAGCATTTGAAAGTTAAAGTTTGTATACCATTACACTCTCAAATAGAGTGGGGGAAACAAGTATTTAGTCAACCACTAATTGTGCAAGTTCTGCCACTTGAAAATATTAGAGAGGCCTGTAATTGTCAACATGGTTAAACCTCAACCATGAGAGACAGAATGTGGAAAACAAAAAACAAACAAACAGAAAATCACATTGTTTGATTTTTAAGGATTTTTTTTTTTTTTTTTTGCAAATCATGGTGGAAAATAAGTATTTGGTCAATACCAAAAGTTCATCTCAATACTTTGTTATGTACCCTTTGTTGGCAATAACGGAGGTCAAACGTTTTCTGTAACTCTTCACAAGCTTTTCACACACTGTTGCTGGTATTTTGGCTCATTCCTCCGTGCAGATCTCCTCTAGAGCAGTGATGTTTTGCGGCTGTCGTTGCGCAACACGGACTTTCAACTCCCTCTGCAGATTTTCTATGGGGTTGAGACCTGGAGACTGGCTCGGCCGCTCCAGGACCTTGAAATGCTTCTTACGAAGCCACTCCTTTGTTGCCCTGGCTGTGTGTTTGTGATCATTGCCATGCTGAAAGACCCAGCCACGTCTCATCTTCAATGCCCTTGCTGATGGAAGGAGATTTTCACTCAAAATCTCTAGATACATGGCCCCATTCATTCTTTCCTTTACACAGATTAATCGTCCTGGTCCCTTTGCAGAAAAACAGCCCCAAAGCATTATGTTTCCACACCAATGCTTCACAGTGGGTATGGTGCAATTCAGTATTCTTTTTCCTCCAAACAAGAGAACCTGTGTTTCTACTGAAACGTTCTATTTTTGGTTTCATCTGACCATAACACATTCTCCCAGTCTTCTTCTGGATCATCCAAATGCTCTCTAGCGAACCGCAGACGGGCCTGGACATGTACTTTCTTCAGCAGGGGGACACATCTGGCAGTGCAGGATTTGAGTCCCTGGCGGCGCATTGTGTTACTGATAGTAGCCTTTGTTACTGTGGTACCAGCTCTCTGTAGGTCATTCACCAGGTCCCCCCGTGTGGTTCTGGGACTTTTGCTCCCCGTTCTTGTTATCATTTTGATGCCACGGGGTGAGGAGGGAGTTGAAAGTTCGTGTTGCCCAACGACAGCCCCAAAACGTCACTGTTCTAGAGGAGAGCTGCATGGAGAAATGGGCCAAAATACCAGCAACAGTATGTGAAAAGCTTGTGAAGAGTTAAAGAAAACGTTTGGCCTCCGTTATTGCCAACAAAGGGTACATAACAAAGTATTAAGATGAACTTTTGGTATAGACCAAATACTTATTTTCCACCATGATTTGCAAATAAATTCTTTAAAAATCAAACAATGTTATTTTCTGTTTTTTTTTTTCCACATTATGTCTCTCGTGGTTGAGGTTTACCCATGTTGACAATTACAGGCCTCTCTAATATTTTCAAGTGGGAGAACTTGCACAATTAGTGGTTGACTAAATACTTATTTGCCCCACTGTAGGTGAAATTTGACCTGTGAACAATGTTTTTTTTTTAATGAAAAAAAAACAGTTCAATCAGTTAATATAGACATCATTTATGTGAAACATGTTATAGAACGTACTGTATAATGTGATAACTTGTAAAACCTGAAAAGTAACGTCGGTTACTTTGCTGAGTAAGTAATTACTCTCACAATGACGTAACTGAGTTACTAACTCAATTACTTTTTGGGAGAAGTAATTTGTAAAAGTCAGTAATTACTTTTTCAAAGTAAGATTAACAACACTGGCTCGCACACAGAAGAGTAGGTTGAAGTATCTTGCCCAAGAACACAATGCCAATGGGCACACGTGGGACCAAGTGGGCGCTGGATCCTTCATTCAGAGGACGACCCAATGCGTCACCATCGCCCACATTATGCCCCATTATGGTAATATGAGAAATATTATTTAGGTAGTGTGGCATATTAACATTAAGTGTAGCATGTTTCAGCTATTCTGCTAGCATTATAGTAGTCCCTTCGTGGGCATGTCAAGGCTTCAGTTTACATGTAGCACGGTGACAACACCTCTGGTTGCCATATGACAGTCCCACTGGGCAAACAGTTTGGTTTTATTTTGAAAGTAAATATGATGGTTGTGGAAAATGGTCTGAAAGCCAAATTTTGTAGTTGATGAACAGAAACAAAAACAAGAGCAAAGAATTTTGGAGGCCGCGATCAATAGTGGATTTGTATCAGCACTTTCAAGTAACCCTTCTACAAGCACTCAGGGATTATTTTCCTCTTTATATGCAAGGCTGCCATTGATTTCACCATGCTATTTCAGCTCTCATGGCCCTCGAGCAAAAGAAGGCAAAGGTCAAATCAACACTCGTTATTTTCCAAGTACCAGACGCAAGGACAATAGTCCAAGTGATTATGCATTATACAGTGCTCCCCATTAGGGTTGGGATTCGCTTTCTTTTACTGCTAAAACCGATTTGCAGTTATTCGCTGAAAAGAAAAATCACTTATTCTACAGCTTTGTGTTCAGGTTAAAGGAATAAAAGAAGTGCTTTGTTGTCTTAATGTGGCATCTTGTGCCATCTTGGTTCACTTAAGTGTACAAATAATTTAAGCGCACCAGTTAGACAAAAGTGTATTAGTGCCATACTAAATATTGTTCTTTAAACTTGTCGTTCCTTTATCTCTTATCTCAACTTGAAAACAATTTGACTTGAATTGAAAATTTGGGCAAAATTATTCCAATTTCTCACCTGGTGCTCCCTTCCAATCCAAGCGCCACATTTAATCAACAACAAATGTCCGTTAATCAAATCAGAGAAGCACAAACATGAAAGAAAATCAGATGGAGCGACACATGCAGCATGCCTATTTATAACCCCTTCAGATAATGTTGATGTGTATTGATGTCGTTTCCATGAAAACAGAGCTGTGGAAGAGAAATTGTTTCTACAGTGCTGGTCAAAAGTATTGGTACTCCTGCAATTCTGTAAGATAATGCTCAATTTCTCCCAGAAAATGATTGCAATTACAAATGCTTTGATTGCAATATCTTCATTTATTTTGCTTGCAATGAAAAAACAAAAAAGAGAATGAAAAAAAAAAAAAAATCATTTCACACAAAACTCCAAAAATGGGCCAGACAAAAGTATTGACACCCTTTGAAAAATCATGTGATGCTTCTCTAATTTGTGTAATTAACAGTTCCTGTCACTTACCTGTGGCACATAACAGGTGGTGGCAATAGTTTAACCACACTTGCAGCCAGTTAAAATGGATTAAAGTTGACTCAACCTCTGTCCTGTGTCCTTGTGTGTATCACGTTGAGCATGGAGAAAATAAAGAAATCCAAAGAACTGTCTGAGAACTTCAGAAGCAAAATTGTGAGGAAGCATGGGCAATCTCAAGGCTACAAGTCCATCTCCAAAAACCTGAATGTTCCTGTGTCTACCGTGTCATCAGGGGCATCAATAAGTGTAAAGCCCATGGAACTGTGGCTAACCTCCCTAGATGTGGACGGAAAAGAAAAATTGACGAGAGTTTCAACGAAATATTATGCAGATGGTGGATAAAGAACCTCGACTAATATCCAAACAAGTTCAAGCTGTCCTGCAGTCCGAGGGTACAACAGTGTCAACCCGTACTATCTGTCGTCGTCTGAATGAAAAGGGACTCTATAGTAGTATACCCAGGAAGATCCCACTTCTAACCCAGAGACCTGAAAAAGCCATGCTGGAGTTTGCCAAAACTTACCTGAGAAAGCCAAAAACGTTTTGGAAGAATGTTCTATGTCAGATCAGACAAAAGTAGAGCTTTTTGGGAAAACCCTTATTTCCAAATTAGAGTGGAAAATAAGTATTTGGTCACCTACAAACAAGCAAGATTTCGGGCTGTCAAAGAGGTCTAACTTCTTCTAATGAGGTCTAACGAGGTCTACCGAGGCTCCACTCGTTACCTGTATTAATGGCACCTGTTTTAACTCATTATCGGTATAAAAGACACCTGTCCACAAACTCAGTCAATCACACTCCAAACTTCACTATGGCCAAGACCAAAGAGCTGTCGAAGGACACCAGAGACAAAATTGTAGACCTGCACCAGGCTGGGAAGACTGAATCTGCAATAGGTAAAACGCTTGGTGTAAAGAAATCAACTGTGGGAGCAATTATTAGAAAATGGAAGACACACAAGACCACTGATAATCTCCCTCGATCTGGGGCTCCATGCAAGATCTTACCCCGTGGCGTCAAAATGATAACAAGAACGGTGAGCAAAAATCCCAGAACCACACGGGGGGACCTAGTGAATGACCTACAGAGAGCTGGGACCACAGTTACAAAGGTTACTATCAGTAACACAATGCGCCGCCAGGGACTCAAATCCTGCACTGCCAGACGTGTCCCCCTGCTGAAGAAAGTACTCGTCCAGGCCAATCTGCGGTTTGCAAGAGAGCATTTGGATGATCCAGAAGAGGACTGGGAGAATGTGTTATGGTCAGATGAAACCAAAATATAACTTTTTGGTAGAAACACAGGTTCTCGTGTTCGGAGGAGAAAGAATACTGAATTGCATCCGAAGAACACCATACCCACTGTGAAGCATGGGGGTGGAAACATCATGCTTTGGGGCTGTTTTTCTGCAATGGGACCAGGACGACTGATCTGTGTAAAGGAAAGAATGAAGGGGGCCAAGTATCGAGAGATTTTGAGTGAAAATCTCCTTCCATCAGTAAGGGCATTGAAGATGAGATGTGGCTGGGTCTTTCAGCATGACAATGATCCCAAACACACAGCCAGGGCAACAAAGGAGTGGCTTCGTAAGAAGCATTTCAAGGTCCTGGAGTGGCCTAGCCAGTCTCCAGAGCTCAACCACATAGAAAATCTGTGGAGGGAGTTGAAACTCCGTGTTACCTAACGACAGCCCCAAAACATCACTGCTCTAGAGGAGATCTGCATGGAGGAATGAGCCAAAATACCAGCAACAGTGTGTGAAAATCTGTGGAGGGAGTTGAAACTCCGTGTTGCCTAACGACAGCCCCAAAACATCACTGCTCTAGAGGAGATCTGCATGGAGGAATGAGCCAAAATACCAGCAACAGTGTGTGAAAAGCTTGTGAAGAGTTACAAAAAACGTTTCGCCTCAGTTATTGCCAACAAAGGGTACATAAGAAAGTATTGAGATTAACTTTTGATATTGACCAAATACTTATTTTCCACCAGGATTTGCAAATAAATTCTTTAAAAATCGAACAATGTTATTTTCTGTTTTTTTTTTTTTTCCCCCACATTCTGTCTCTCATGGTTGAGGTTTACCCATGTTGACAATTATAGACCTCTCTAATATTTTCAAGTAGGAGAACTTGCACAATTGGTGGTTGACTAAATACTTATTCGCCCCACTGTATATTTACGTGAAAAAATGAAAGCATCCATGTGAATAATAAGATACTACGGTAATTAGTTTTTTTTGTTTTTTTTTTTTGTTTTTTTTAGATTGTGACATGGCTAGTTACTGCATTTTGTTCTCCGAAATGAATTTCTTCATAGCAATTTATTGTTAAGGGTATTGTCATAAAATTAGCTTAAAATTTGAGTAATGTGCTTTGAAATTGCAATTTAGGGTTAAAACTATCAGTATAGTTAATTATGCACATTTTCAATTTGATTTCAGTATGGTTCACTGTATACTGCTGACATAGTTGAATATTAATCCACAAATGCATGCAGGTGTTCAACATGTCAAGCCACTTTTTGACATTTCATTTAAATTGATGAATGTTGTATGCTAAGCTTATTCTCCTGGAGGCAAAAGCCCATCCATAACCTCCCAGCTGCTTTTGGCTTGGGGTAATAATTTCCTGCCGACCATTTTGTGTGAAGGTCAGAACAGCTTGACTTCCTGCTGTAACTTCACCCCCTCCTCATCTTGCCATGAATAATAAAATGACATTAATGAAGTGGGAGCGTGTGTACCAGGTTCTGCCGTCTTCACATCACGAGGAGGAAAAAAGCGCACAAATAATGTTAGCAGCATCAGCAAGACAAGTTGACCTTTATGTGTTACTTTGGCCAAGTTGCGTCACACGCTGTGAAAAAAGGTTTTTGTGTTTATTTTTTTCAATATATTGTGCTAACAATGCTTTATCGCTCTAATGTAGTTGAGAATTAAAAAGAAAGATTTGTCATCGTCAAGCTGTCCTCTCAGAAAATGTCAGAGAGCATCTGTGGTAGCGCTTTGTTTTGTTTGAGCTTTGCTAATGAATTTGCCAGAAGGACGGAGGAACAAGACAACACACCCAGTGTTGATCTTCCGAGTAAATATCGCACGTGGAGGATTATTATTCCGAGCATTAGCGGGTTTGAGTCAACATGGCCGAGTCAATAGATGAGGACAGAATGTGAGAGGCAGCGGAGGCAGGATGAATGGCTGCCACGGATTATCAGCATTCTGTCACCCCGAGATGCATGGATGCCATTTTTCTCATGGAAAAAAATTGATGCAAAGAAAAACAAACGCCCTCGGTAAAGCGTTAGTGTCCATCACCGGCAGAGGAGGAAAAATGGTCCAGCACTTGATGGGAAAACTTTGAATTGACAACTAAATTACACTTAGACGCTGAAAAAGAAAATTGTTGTCTCTTTGTACATAGTCTTAAATCTTTTGCAATTGCCTTTTTTTTTTAGTACACAAATACTCTTTAATAATTCTTATCCAAAAAAGGTGATTCAGATTTTTTTTATCCTTGGCTCTCCCCTAGAAAAGTTTGCATGGACTCATTGTTCTTGGGATCACGGTAACACACAGATGGGCCCGTACGACTTAATTCATTTGTCCATGATGTCACTCAGAAGCAATCAGAATGACTTAAAGCGGAAGTTCAGGATTTTTGACATTAGGCTTAATCTTTGAGTTGGCAGGGGTTTAGTTAGTTGGTGGAGTTGATTTCAACAAATTCAGTTTCGTTTGCAAGTTATTTGTTAGTCTCAGGGCTCCGGGGTGGCTAAGTTAGCGCGATTCAATGGCTCAATTATAGCATGACAATAAAAAAGAGGATACAGATCTACGAACAGATCCAACATAGTCAAATAAATTCAAAACACAGATCATTGTTTCAAAACACCCATGCGGCCGAAACAATGACACACCAAACTGCTGTAATTTATTTCAATCTGCAGGACTATTATTTTAAATGCATAATACGACCCCAATAAAAAGGAGTGCTTCGGTCACTCGTTCTCACGCTGCATTCGAGGACGGTGGGAAGTCGGACTTATCCCGTTCGAAGGGTACAAGTTGCGACCTTAAAGCATTCCAAGCAGATGTAAACAGCCAAGATGGCTGATCGCCACAAGCTGTTTTTATTTTGGCCTTCAAAAGACATTTTGACCTCCAGCAAACCTGACTTCTCATAAGCGATCAAATAGTGGAGGCGTACTAATGATATTTTTCCAGATCAGAGGTTGGAAACTCTGACTTCCCGCCTTCCTCGAATGCAGCATCAGTCTGCTGAGTTAACTGACAGCTTCTGGATTACAAATGTTGCTGTTCATACTGCAATTATTGACATGCAATGGTAAGTTTTAATAAAGTTCTCCTGAAAACATAGCCAACACTATTGATTGCATGGGATGATTTTCATGTGTGCATATAGGCGAATCTACTATTCAGGCGAAGTAGGCGATCTCCTTAGGCCCCCAACCAGTAGGGGGCCCCCATCCAGCTGCCCTTGCCCCAACGAGCAAGGGCTTGGGCCACTGGAGCCAGCAGCACCCCCAACTATTCGTCATGTATGATTATGGCAGCATACCAAACAAATAACAAAACTAAAAAGAAAGCCATTTGAATGCTGCATTTATACTACAATGGACTGTTCCACCACGACGGACTGAGTATCAGTCCTTAGCTTCATTTAGCGCCGTTTAGCTTCGCCTAGCTCCGTTTAGCATCGCATAGCTCCGCTAAGCTGTTCGTTAGCTTCACTTAGCTCTCCCGCATTTTTCACGTCACTAAGCTCGCTATTTTTACAGCTCACTTGCTACTTAGCACATCCGCTATCGTTTCTTTCGAACACATGAGCGAAGGTGCTCTCCATGAGAGCCAAAGTGCAGTGAGGAAGAAGTTGAGAACAGGACACTAATGCCTCTTTTAACTTTCTTCTTCTTCACACCGAACAAAAAATACACAACAGTACACCCTGTGGCGAAACAACGCAGTACAGTTCCAATCAGTCATACAATAACACTCAACAGCTGGTTAACAGCATTTGCTAACGAAAAAAAAAATCTATTAGTGACGCCACAAGCAATGATGAAGAATGCTTTTTTTACTAAGTGTAGAGCTTTCGGTTAGCGGTTTGGCAAACGTACCTCCGGTGAACATTTCAAAATAAAAGCACGTCATGTTTGTCATATAAATAACGGTTTCTGGAGTTAATCCCACATACTTCAGAATTAATATTATAATATGTAGAGTAAATACTACAGAATAGATTCTACACTAAGAATAGCTTTCAAATGACACTCTTTATGACAAATATGATTGGCAATGAATAATTATTATAATTATTATACTACTATTATATATAGTAGTATACTAAAATAATAATGCTAGAATTTTTTTTTAAGAAATGTTTTGAATAATATTGGAAAGGCAAAGTGAGTGTTCTGAATCTGTTTACTTTCCATTCTTTTGCACTAGTAAATGCTATCAGCATTTGAACTCATTGTTTATTTGTGATTAATTATTGTTATTTACGTGATTATTTGTAGTTTAATAAAGAATTTACTGTAAGTGTCCCAAAATGGTTTAGTGAATTACTAAGCATCATCAAAAATTTCATTGCTAAATTAGTAAAAAAAAGAAAATTATTAGATTAGTCAACTAATCGTAAAACTAGTCGGCTGACTAATTAGGAGAAAATTTGTCGTTTAGGACAGCCCTAGTGTATCGGAACATATTTCCTCCACACCCTTCTCACCTTTTTAACCCCTGACTCATGAAAGGGCCCCTGGATATGTTCGCCTTAGGCCCCAAAATTGCCAAGACTGCCACTGTTTAAGCATATGTTGTTTTTTATTACCATGCTATAATGGTGCCATTGACTCGCGCTAGCTTAGCCACTCATGAGCCCTGAAACTAACAAGTAACTTGCAAACAGAACAGAATTTGTTGAAATCAACTCAACCAACTAACTAAACCCCTGCTGACTCGATGATTAAGCCTAATGTCAAAAATCCTGAGTGCTGGCGAGGTCTTCAGTAATTGAAGTCATCAGGTAGCGGCCGGTAGCGAGGCACATCCCTTGTTGCTAAGGTGTTGCTATGGCAGTAACTCAAAAACGATGTGGTCAATTAAAAAAGAATTGGGGTATTATGAGTTTTGAGACAGCGAATCGTGTACAATTCAACCAGGTAAAACGCTCATGAATTGATGTCTTCAGCTGCCCATTAACCAAGGGTGGACAATATAAATGGCCCGGATGTACTTTTAAAACCGTCAGGGCCACCAGAATACTCCCACCACTGGCCCGGTGGGGCCAGTAAAAATTATGCATCGATTAAGAAGAAGAAAACTCTTACTTCACATTAATTCCCAGTGAATCTGTGTTTTGATGACGTTACGCCACCCCGATCAAAGACAACCTTAACAGTCTATGCAGAAGCTGTTGCTCTCCATGGGGCGTAAACGCACCTCGTTCGCTCGCTCACGCTCGCAACCTGATTAGTGCTGCTGATTGATTGTCAGTACCTCACTAACCACATAATGTTATGCGACAACACAACAGGTTTCTGAAACCCCCAGCACCTGGCCAAGCATCGAGAGAAAACAAAGCACTTAAGAAAGAGAAAGTTACTGGAGGAGTTGAGGGAAAGTGAAATCCAATATGAAAAGAAAAGGGAGGGACATTTTCAGACCCAGTGGTGAGACCGCTGGAATTGGCTCGGCTGCATTGAGACAAAAACGAAGTTTACCTTGAGGCGTGCAGATCCATGCCTACATTTGCAGAGAAATAAGTTCGAGAAAAGTTCACGAGTATGAAACTTTTGGTATGAACACCACGTGATAATTCATCCAAGTGACTACAGAGAAAATAATATTGTATACATAGAACTTCATCCTGGCTATCCCCAAGAATGTTCTGGCATTCCTCTTGGCTGACTGCCTCAAAGGTTGGGCTTTCCTCCCTAGGCACTTGGTTTCCAAGACCCCAAATGCTGCCGGGCACTTAAATCTGGCCTTGCACCTTAACTGTGTTTAATGGACCTGATGCCTTTCACCAGGACTACCTCACCCACTCCGTTTAGGAGGCCTGGAACCTGATCCTTGTCCCAAAGATGATCTATGCGTAATGTTGATATTTTTTAGGATTGAGCACAATTGCTTAAACGAACGAGTTCTTCGTGACCTCATTTAAAGATGTCTTGACTTGCACATTTGAGATCTCTCCAGATTGCGCCTGAGCTCGACAGCAACACAGCCGTTCTATCTCAATGGCTCACAAATCTCTAATCATCCATGCGGGTCAGTCGGGCTGGCAGGAAACTGCTGTCACTCCTCGCGGCAGAGGTCTGTGCACTTTGCGTTAAAACGGTGGGGAAAATTCCACTTCACAATAATCACAGGGGTCCTATCAAGTCGATGACGGCATTCACAGCAATTGTCTGTCACTGGCACAGCAGGCAATTTTCTTCTCCCGCAACCTATTTCACAGCCAGGGGGAGAAGGCGAGAGAGAGGTGGGGCAAATTGGTGGCGAGTGAAAGGGAAATTTCCCTGGAGGGCTGCAACATATTGTAAAACGCTCCCGCTTTGGAACGTATCCAACGGATTGTCACTTAACAGAGGGACAATTCCGGGACAATACGCCGATCGCTCGGGTGGTTAAATGGAAAAAAACGGCGGGAGCTCCAACTGTACCGTGTAATGCGTGACATTAAATGATAGTGGATGAAGCAGCAGTAACTAATAGTATGCTCCCAAACTATACAATCCTATTGCTTTTCCCTGTATTGACTCCATTGAAGCAGACAGACTGAATTGGACACTCAAATCTGATTGACCATTGCATTTTCAAGGTAACTAATCTACAGCATGGGAGTCAACAGGAAGGTCTTCAAGCAACAGTTTGGCTGGTGCCACAATATGTCACATTAATTACAAAAAATAGAATTTTATTCCACAGAAAAAAATAAAGGTTAACAAAAACGGCAACATTTTCAGAACGAAAAAGCTACATTTGATCCCAAATTAATTAATTTTATCACAACGTGCATATTTAACCACAGAACCCCTAATTTTCCAACACTACGCAACCTTTAATACCTTTACTTTGATACCATACATTTTTTTTCTGTCCGAATAGAAATTATTATTCATTGTTTTTTTTTTTTTTTCTAAGAGTGCTTGAACTAATCCTAAGTCCTTATATATGTATATGTATATATATATATATTAGGGCTGTCAAAATTATCGCGTTAACGCGCGGTAATTAATTTTTAAAATTAATCATGTTAAAATATTTGACGCAATTAACGCACATGTCCCGCTCAGACAGTATTCTGCCTTTTGGGAAGTTTTACAGCAAGGCTTTTTGTGGTGTCTAACAGCGAACTCTTGTGGTTGCTTTGCGACATGGTTTATTGTTGTCTTGCCAGTTCAATATGGCTGCACGACGTCTCGGGCTGACGCCTAAGTTGTAATGTTGTGCCTATATGATCCTTGGACAAGATTTGTCCGTAAGTATGGTTGTTGTAAGTAATGTACATATTATGTTAGTAAGCGAAATGTTATATTTTTTGTATGAGACGCTTTTTGTTTATGTTTAGGGAACCTGTATAGCGTGCTAAGCTAACGTTTTTGCTAATGCAATGCTTGTGTACTTTTTTTTTTTGTAGTTTTACGACTGTCTAAAGAGGACAATGGTTTGAGGCCATTTTATTAATAAATCAGATGAAAAAGGAAGAAGTCTGATTATTATGGCTTCGTTCACTAGCTGTCTAGCTTTGGAAAAAGTAGACGCTTCGGAGATAGGACAGCATAGACAGATTTAAATGACAGTAGAGTGAAATGCCCACTGCAGTCCTTATGTACCGTATCCATCCATCCATCCATCCATTATCTTCCGCTTGTTCCGGGGTCGGGTCGCGGGGGCAGCAGCTTTAACAGGGAAGCCCAGACTTCCCTCTCCCCAGCCACTTCAACCAGCTCCTCCGGCGGGATCCCAAGGCGTTCCCAGGCCAGCCGAGAGACATAGTCTCTCCAGCGTGTCCTGGGTCGTCCCCGGGGCCTCCCGCCGGTGGGACATGCCCGGAACACCTCTCCAGGGAGGCGTCCGGGAGGCATCCGAACCAGATGCCCGAGCCACCTCAGCTGGCTCCTCTCTACGCGGAGGAGTAGCGGCTCGACGCCGAGTCCCTCCCGGATGACCGAGCTTCTCACCCTATCTCTAAGGGAGAGCCCGGACACCCTGCGGAGGAAACTCATTTCGGCCGCTTGTATCCGGGATCTTGTTCTTTCGGTCACGACCCAAAGCTCGTGACCATAGGTGAGGGTAGGAACGTAGATCGACTGGTAAATCGAGAGCTTTGCCTTTCGGCTCAGCTCCTTCTTCACCACTACGGACCGGTGCAGCGTCCGCAATACTGCAGACGCCGCACCGATTCGCCTGTCGATCTCCCGCTCCCTCCTACCGTCACTCGTGAACAAGACCCCAAGATACTTGAACTCCTCCACTTGGGGCAGGATCTCATCCCCGACCCGGAGAGGGCACTCCGCCCTTTTCCGACTGAGGACCATGGTCTCGGATTTGGAGGTGCTGATCTTCATCCCAACCGCTTCACACTCAGCTGCGAACCGCTCCAGTGAGAGTTGGAGGTCACGGCTTGATGAAGCCAACAGCACTAAATCATCTGCAAAAAGCAGAGATTCAATGCTGAGGTCACCAAACCGGACCCCCTCAACGCTTCGGCTGCGCCTAGAAATTCTGTCCATAAAAGTTATGAACAAAATCGGTGACAAAGGGCAGCCTTGGCGGAGTCCAACCCTCACTGGGAACGAATTCGACTTACTGCCGGCAATGCGGACCAGACTCTGACACCGGTCGTACAGGGACCGAACAGCCCTTACCAAGGGGCTCGGTACCCCGTACTCCCGGAGCACCCTCCACAGGATTCCCCTAGGCACACGGTCGAACGCCTTCTCCAAATCCACAAAACACATGTAGACTGGTTGGGCGAACTCCCATGCACCCTCGAGGACCCTGCTGAGGGTGTAGAGCTGGTCCACTGTTCCACGGCCGGGACGAAAACCACACTGCTCCTCCTGAATCCGAGATTCGACTTCCCGACGGACCCTCCTCTCCAGCACCCCTGAATAGACTTTACCGGGGAGGCTGAGGAGTGTGATTCCTCTATAATTGGAACACACCCTCCGGTCCCCCTTTTTAAAAAGGGGGACCACCACCCCGGTCTGTCAATCCAGAGGCACTGTCCCCGATGTCCACGCGATGTTGTAGAGGCGTGTCAGCCATGACAGCCCTACAACATCCAGAGCCTTTAGGAACTCCGGGCGGATCTCATCCACCCCCGGGGCCTTGCCACCGAGGAGCTTACCAACCGCCTCAGTGACTTCAACCCCAGAGATCGAAGAGCCCACCTCAGAGTCCCCAGACTCTGCTTCCTCAAAGGAAGGCGTGTCGGTGGAATTGAGGAGGGCTTCGAAGTATTCTCTCCACCGACTCACGACGTCCCGAGTCGAGGTCAGCAGTACACCATCTTCACTATACACAGTGTTAATAGTGCACTGCTTTCCTCTCCTCAGACGCCGGATGGTGGACCAGAATTTCCTCGAAGCCGTCCGGAAGTCGTTTTCCATGGCCTCACCGAACTCCTCCCATGTCCGAGTTTTTGCCTCGGCGACTGCCGAGGCCGCAGTCCGCTTGGCCAGCCGGTACCTGTCAGCTGCCTCCGGAGTCCCACAGGCCAAAAAGGCCCGATAGGCCTCCTTCTTCAGCTTGACGGCATCCCTTACCGCTGGTGTCCACCAGCGGGTTCGGGGATTGCCGCCACGACAGGCACCAACCACCTTACGGCCACAGCTCTGATCGGCCGCCTCAACAATGGAGGTGCGGAACATGGCCCACTCGGACTCAATGTCCCCCACCTCCCCCGAGACAAGGGAGAAGTTCTGCCGGAGGTGGGTGTTGAAACTCTTTCTGACAGGGGATTCTGCCAGACGTTCCCAGCAGACCCTCACAATACGTTTGGGCCTGCCAGGTCTGGCCAGCATCTTCCCCCGCCATCGGAGCCAACACACCACCAGGTGGTGATCAGTTGACAGCTCCGCCCCTCTCTTCACCCGAGTGTCCAAAACATGCGGTCGCAAGTCCGATGACACGATTACGAAGTCGATCATTGAACTGCGGCCTAGGGTGTCCTGGTGCCAAGTGCACATATGGACACCCCTATGTTTGAACATGGTGTTCGTTATAGACAAACCGTGACGAGCACAGAAGTCCAATAACAGAACACCACTCGGGTTCTGAGTCGAGGTCAGCAGTACACCATCTTCACTATACACAGTGTTAATAGTGCACTGCTTTCCTCTCCTCAGACGCCGGATGGTGGACCAGAATTTCCTCGAAGCCGTCCGGAAGTCGTTTTCCATATGTACCGTATGTTGAATGTATATATCCATCTTGTGTCTTATCTTTCCATTCCAACAATTTATTTTACAGAATACATATATAATTTACAGAAAAATATGGCATATTATATAGATGGTTTGAATTGCGATTAATTGCGATTAATTACGATTAATTAATTTTTAAGCTGTAATTAACTCGATTAAAAATTTTAATCGTTTGACAGCCCTAATATATATGTGTGTGTGTGTGTGTGTGTGTGTGTGTATGTATGTATGTATATATATATATATATATATATATATATATATATATATATATATATATATATATATATATTGAAATTAATTGTTTCTGGAAGTAGTTTCGTAAACTGAAAATTCTGTAAGTAGAGATGAGACCATGGGAAATAGTTCCAGATTTTCATGTGCTTTGTTGACATGTCTTCAGCAAACAGTTTGCGGGCTTTCTTGTGTACTGTCTTCAGAAGAGGCTTCCTCCTGGAGTGACAGCCATGCACACCAATCTGATGGAGAGTGTGGCGTATGGTCTGATCACTAACAGGCTTACCCCCCACCTCTTCAATCTCTGCAGCAATGCTGACAGCACTCCTGTCACGAGTCAAATGACATTTTGGAAGGAAAATGACAAGCAGTACTCAATTTGGACATTTAGGGATGTACGTAGTTTTCTAAGGGGTGTACTCACTTTTGTTGCCAGGGGTTTGGATATTAATGGCTATATTTTTAGTTATTTTGAGTAGAAATTAAATTACTTCATAAGCTGCACACAGAGTAATTTTCATTGTGTCAAAGTGTCATTTTTTCAGTGTTATCATCTGAAAAGATATACTTAAATATCTGCAGAAATGCAAGGGGTGTACTCACTTTTGTGATAGACTGTAAATTCGTTGTTAGAACGCAGCGTGTGTTTGAGTTTATCGCCGAGACGCTCTGCCTGGTCCAGCCCCCTACGGGAATCCATGGGTCAATGTCTGTAGGAGCTGTCTCGTCAACTGACGATGAAGTCTATAGCTAGTCAATATTTTGATATGGTTGCAGAACCATTTCTGGCCCCCAATCCTACATTGTGCACCTTTAAAAATATAGGAACTCGTGAGCGATTCAAAAGGAATAACCAAGTAAGTGGAAAACGACATGTTATGTTGTGTTACTGTTTGATTGAAAAATGCTATACCGGCTCTCTTATAAGTTTACATTCTTTCACACTTTTTTTCTTAAACTTGAAGCGTTATCAATAATTAGATCTTTTATCTGGGCCCTCGCCCAATAAAAAAAAAAAAAAAAAAACTAATCTCTTTTCCATATCCTCTCTTTTAGTTTCTGTGTTTTGGCTGATACTGCCAGGCGATGACTTTTAATCAGATGTAGCTGGCAGGCTGCCTGTTTTGCATTCACCTCTGCCACTAACACGCTCCCTACTACGTCGTAGCGGAACACCATAACATGCTGTCCTGCCGCAAACCAGCAGTTTTCAACTCAATACAGCTTTTTTCCCAAATGGGAGTGATGGAAGATGGCCAGACTCGAGGTGGGAAACTAGCATGGTGTTCAAACGTTTAAAATTGAACTGCTCTAAATGGTTTGTTTCCTAAAAAGAGGACAAGCTATAGATGTTATTCCAAAGTTGAATCACACACACAAAAAAGATTGATATTTATTTTTGAAATCCTACGCTTCCAATGTTGCACCATCCTAAAAAGAAGATAAATGGTTTGGTTTCCTCAAAGGAAGATGAACGATTGATGTTGCACTTTTATAAGATTGTGAATGGCAACAACATCAAATGAGAATGGAAAGTCAAAGTAGCTTGTTATTGCAATTGTTTGTTTATTGGACAGTTTCATTTTGTGCTTCCCAAGGCGTCCGCTTAAATGTTTTACCTATGAGCGTCCATCATAAATGTGAGTTAATTGTTGCATATGAAAATAATAAGCTCTGTCCTTAGGACCAGGAGAAGAGGCTCAAAAGGGGGGGCATTTATCCGCAAATGGCCGCCACGGTCCTCATTAGGATTCATCTCCCGGCAGCTAGGAGACGTAGAAGCTAATCAAAGACGAGCGAGCGGGCAGATTGCAGGCCTGACGAGTCGAGCAAATGAGCCGATAACGAGCGCTTCCTCGGCGGAACCGGAACCAGCCAGGGGCTTTCTTGCGTGCAGCTATTGGTAAAAAGCAATGTGGCTGTCACTCTCGCTCATTCCTTCACTTAATGTGAAGTGAAGCGACTAGATGTTAAATAACATGTTTCCATCGACAGCTATGAAGGTAGTGGAAGACTTCTAGCACAACATTCTCTGCCAAATATTGAAATACTCAATATATGCTTAAAAATTGAGGCACAAATTTGAAACCTAGGTTGATTGATCACTAGCGAGAATTTCAAGGGTGTAGGTTTGGTTTCAACATTGGTAGGGACGATATAACAGCATAACCTGCATGTACACTTTTTGCTGGGGACGGGACATTAATAAGACCAAACAAATTGGATGAACGGGGGTTAGGGCTACATCACTCACGAGATTAATTAATTAAAAGGCTAAATAATCAATGCAAAATAAATCTGTATTGGCTTATACTAAATTTCATAGGTATTGGTTCAGGTGATACACCATTTGATTCAAACCTTTGTTTTCAAAAACTATTCAAGAAAGATTTTGAAAGCTTCCAGAATAAATGTCTGGGTTTATTAGGAAATGTAAATTGCAATATTTGAACATAAATTACATTACACAATAAATACAAACTTGTTCATAATCTCTTCACTATCCAAGAATGAAAAAAAATAACCATTTATCTTAAGACCACTCAACATTGTCTAAACAGAGATATTAAATGTAACTACAAAAACTTATTAGTCAGGGAATAACAAAAAATAAATAAAAAAGGAGCCTTCTTATATGTAAAACACTACTGCTTTTGTCAACAAGCTCAGCCAAACTAAAAAACTGCTTTAAGACCACATAAATAAAATTAAAATAAAAATTGGGGTGAAGGGGGTAAACTCACTATATTTCTCACAGTTTAATTAATGTTATAGTGGAAAGAACTCACAGGAGGACACTTCTCTCTAAACAGCTTCCTATTCGAGTTTTGCAGGTTAGCAAATTCAAACAATTTAATGTTATTGTAACGCTGATGCAGGTTCAACTTTCAGTAAAAAAATTAGTGGTGTGTTTCCCACCTCAACACATTGATGTCTTTTTATATTACTTAAGCGTGGATAATGCCGGCCGAAAAAAAAACTTCTAATATCCCTCCTCTTCAAAGGGGGCGGAGGAGGCGGCATGTTGTCGACATGTTGTATTTCTGTCAGGGCTTTTAATGCATGTGTGTGGTGGGGGAGGGGTCAAGTCATCAGCCAATCAAACATGCATTTGGGGGGGGGGGATTAAACTAGCACATTCAACAAGTGAAAAGGGGTAAATGTAAGTCTGAACATAATAAAAATAACTCACGTAATAATGGCATAATAATGGTCAATTCTATACGTACAACATATATAAGTAGCTTAGTTTGTCTTCCCATAACAAAGTCATTATGTATTGCAAATAACTTTGCTTTAAAGTTGGTGGGGACAATTTCAGCATCCTGAAAAGTTGATAGTGTTATGTCCTTACTGTCCCTATGCAAACGTATGTCCTTGGAGAATTTCAATCATAGATGCCTAAAACCCAGTTATAGCTTTAACTTTTATGTGAAATGGGACCTGTAAATATCGTGAAATTAAATCAAATTTAGTTTTTCTAAGTAAAAGCATTTTAGTTTTAAAAGAGTTTAGGACTGTAGAGACATTTTAATTTTGATTATTATTATTTTTTTTTTTTTTACAAACATGGCGCTACATAGGTTTTTGAAAGCCTTTTTTTAACTTTAAGATAAAAAAAAAAAACACCCAAAAATGTAGGTACCGTTGAAATGACAGCGGCAATGGGGGTGACGATGCAAAAACTTTTCCAGAGAGCCCTATCCTTTACAGCAGTGTTTTTCAACCTTTTTGAGCCATGGCACATTTTTTTCATTAAAAAAAAAATTCCAAAGGCACGCCAACAGCAAAAATTGTAAAAATGAATTTGTCCGTGCTGTTCAATGATCGGTAATCATGCAATACTCTTCCATATCAATAGGTGTCAATAGATAGCTAACTACTTCGTTGAGTGATTTGTAAAAGGTGAGAGTCGCATTGGAGCTAGAGGCTAGCTCGCGGAACTATAACGGTGACATCGATAGAAAGGTTTTTAAAAAAGAAAGATGCTATGAAATGACTCATATATGACTCATAAGTATTTGATCCGAAAGGCCATAGTCCTATGGTCAGGCAGTGCAAATAATCAAAGTGAAGTAGCAGCAGTTGACAGTGAAGGCATTGAAAATTGCACGTTAATATAGCACGTACAGCAAATAAGTATTGCACATAGAATCTGTGTGAATAGAAATGAAGTAGCAGGAGCAGTTTGACAGTGAAATTGTTGTATATAGTCAAATCGTCTCAAAATAGGATTTTAATTCACATAATTATGCTATTTAAGATTTTTTTTTTATAGTGTCACAGGCACTTTAATTAACTTGATAGTGGGCAATTCCTGTGATGGATACCTGCTGCTGAACATGACAAACCCCATTCACATTATTACCAATATGGCCCATGACAACAAATTGATAGTGTGTGAACTGTGATTTGTATGACTTGTATACGAGTGGCGGGAAGAACATTTTTGGACGACACAACTCTACATGACATAAAGCAAGAGAAGCAAAAGTTGCACCATGCCACTGTGATTGGTTGATGTTGACGGAATAAATAATCAAAATAACGTAATAAAAAATGACAAGAAAAATATCATGTTCGGGAGAGAAAAAAAGCCAATTTCAGCCTCACAGGAGGCTTTTACTTTTAAACGTTTTCAAAATGGCTCGTAAGTTCAAACATGAATCTCCATCGTTTGTGCTGAAAAGGTCAGATGGCCTGTATTTTGATGCATCCGTCATCCAAATTGCACATTCTTATCAATCAGTCAGGTTCAAGTGTGAAGGGCACAGACAGCACTTCAATGGAAGAGGAGATAAGAGTGTCAAGGGTTTGTCGGTTTGAGTTCAAAATAAAAACGTCTGCCCAGGTAACCAAGATATGGAGGCGCCAAAGCTGCCAAGTCAAGTCAGACGAAAACTGATGACGCTTCTGCATACCCTTGAAAGGAAGTTTGCAAATTTAGCTCTAATCGAAATCACCCCCCTAAAAGTTTAGCTTCTAAGATTCAAAACACATCAGAAAACGCAAGAAATTTAAATTTCTGTACAGCCAGCTTATTTTAACGTTATGTAAGTTTTGAAAATTGTTTTGTGGAATTTCACCGTCTAGCTACAAATGACACATCCAGTTCACAGCTCCATGCCTATTGAGGCACTAAACTGCCAGTTCATTAGTCGCAATGTTTTATAATTAGAACAAAGAAGATGCTGGTGTGCAAGAAATGTAGTTGAACTTCCAGGTGAAGATATATGTACAAGAATAACTGTTAAAACTAATCCAAACAATTCGAGCCAGTCGAAAAAAACAACACTACAGTCAATGGAAATAGTTCTTTGAAATAGCTACGGGTTGATTTCGTTAAATGGAAAACTTAGCTGCTTCTTCAATACGTAACTTTAAACAATTGTCAATCACAATCCCTTACACATCCATAATATGTCTTGAGCCTCGACCTGAGCATGTTGTTGTGCTTATTGTGACATGCCGCTTTGATTAAATATTCAATGGAATGCATTATTCAACATGCTTGCACCTGAGCGCTGTTTTTGTTAGCCGCACGCTAAACACTCCACGCAGGGCCGCACGGGATTTTTAGTCCAGAAGAGGGGACGCTCTCATTAGACGTTATTAAGAAATCATTGTTTCTCATGGAGCATTTTCCTCTAGCGTGAACCCGGCAGGCTAAATATGGGGGTCCATTATCCCTCATTATCATCTCATGCCAGCAACGTTTATTGTATCCGGCGTCCGCTCATTTAATCAGTCGTCAACACGGACAATGGGAATCAAACAATGGCTCGACAGAATGCAAAAAAAGGCTGCGTTTGTGTTTTGTGTGTGCGTGTGCCAGATAGCGCGACTGCGTGTTTGGAGAAATGTAGTCACTACCGAATGCAGTTTGTTGCATAAATATAAAACAAAGGACGTCGGAATCAACATTTGCCTCAAACAAAGACAAGATTCTCGCAAATGCTTCTACAAGAGATTGTGAACAATAGGGATAACTGTCTCTATTTGGAGGAAAGGCTGCGTAGAGCAAACGCGGCATACACAAGGCAGTTGCTGCAATGTTTATAATCTGTGGCTCGCTACCCAAGGTTACGTTATATGGCTTCATCCTAGTAACCACATTATATGTTTGTGATTACGAGTTAGCTCAATGTTTAGTGTACAAGGTCTTCTAATTACGACGGTCGCTGAAGCTTATAGTTACTCACTTGCGGCAAATTTTACAGGTGATGCGTTTTCCACAATGATGATGAAGGTTTTTGCAATTGTAACTGCAAAAAAATGTAAACGCAACAGAGCTATAAGTTTTGGGACATACAGTGGTGCAAATAAGTATTTCTACCACTAATTATGCAAGTTCTCCCACTTGAAAATATTAGAGAGGACTGTAATTGTCAACATGGGTAAACCTCCACCATGACAGACAGAATGTGAAAAAAAACCCAGAAAATCGCATTGTTTGATTTTTAAAGAATTTATTTGCAAATCATGGTGGACAATAAGTATTTGGTCAATACCAAAAGTTCATCTCACTACTTTGTTATGTACTCTTTGTTGGCAATAACGGAGGCCAAAAGTTTTCTGTAACTCTTTACAAGCTTTTCACACACTGTTGCTGGTATTTTGGCCCATTCCTCCATGCAGATCTCCTCTAGAGCAGTGATGTTTTCGGGCTGTCGTTGGGCAACACGGACTTTCAACTCCTTCCACAGATTTTCTATGGGGTTGAGATCTGGAGACTGGCTAGGCCACTCCAGGACCTTGAAATGCTTCTTACGAAGCCACTCCTTTGTTGCCCTGGCCGTGTGTTTGGGATCAATGTCATGCTGAAAGACCCAGCCACGTCTTATCTTAAATGCCCTTGCTGATGGAAGGAGATTTTCACTCAAAATCTCTCGATACATGGCCCCATTCTTTCTTTCCTTTACACAGATCAGTCGTCCTGGTCCCATTGCAGAAAAACAGCCCCAAAGCATGATGTTTCCACCCCCATGCTTCATAGTGGGTATGGTGTTCTTCGGATGCAATTCAGTATTCTTTCTCCTCCAAACACGAGAACCTGTGTTTCTTCCAAAAAGTTCTATTTTGGTTTCATCTGACCATGACATATTCTGCCAGTCCTCTTCTGGATCATCCAAATGCTCTTTAGCCAGCCGCAGACGGGCCTGGACGAGTACTTTCTTCAGCAGGGGGACACGTCTGGCAGTGCAGGATTTGAGTCCCTGGCCGCACATTGTGTTACTGATAGTAGTCTTTGTAACTGTGGTCCCAGCTCTCTGTAGGCCATTCACTAGGTCCCCCTGTGTGATTCTGGGATTTTTGCTCACCGTTCTTGTTGTCATTTTGACGCCACGGGGGGAAATCTTGCATGGACCCCCAGATCGAGGGAGATTATCAGTGGTCTTGTATGTCTTCCATTTTCTTATAATTGCTCCCATAGTTGATTTCTTTACACCAAGCGTTTTACCTATTGCAGATTCAGTCTTCCCAGCCTGCTGCAGGTCTACAATTTTGTCTCTGGTATCCTTCGACAGGTCTTTGGTCTTGGCCATAGTGGAGTTTGGAGTGTGACTGGTGGACAGGTGTCTTTCATACCGATAATGAGTTACAACAGGTGCCATTAATACAGGTAACAATTGGAGCCTCGTTAGACCTCTTTAGAAGACGTTAGACCTCTTTGACAGCCAGAAAACTTGCTTGTTTGTAGGTGACCAAATACTTATTTTCCACTCTAATTTGGAAATAAATTCTTTAAAAATCAAACAATGTGAATTTTTTTTTTCCACATTCTGTCTCTCATGGTTGAAGTTTACCCATGTTTACAATTACAGGCCTCTCTAATCTTTTCAAGTAGGAGCAATTGCACAATTGGTTGTTGAATAAATACTTATTTGCCCCACTGTATAATTTTGTGTGGCCGACTGCCAGAAATATTCAATTTTTAAAGTAGGTTTCCCCTTATGAAATTTTATATATTAAGGGTTCCCCAATGCAACCCTTTAAACACTGAATAGTGCCCTCTGGAAACGTCTGAGAATGCTGCGACACAAAGACGAAACGATTGTGTTGAGGAATAGCCTTGCCTTTACATTGTGACAGAAAAAACGGAAGACTAAGACGCAAACTTTTGTTTCCGGCCTCCAAAGCGGAATGATTCGATTGAGGGGCTTGCTTTCAATAGGCATGTGCCAGTATGATATTCTGACGGTATGATAACCCTGAGCCAAAATATCACGTTTTCACAGGATCATGATATTGCAATTACAGCATGTGTTACTTTGAGATATCGGGGTTTAAAAACAAACAAACAAACAAAAAAACTTTTAACTTTTAAACCTAAATAAGTAAAAAAATAGATAAAATATTCTAAATAAGATTAAAATAAATGCAGTCCTTTAGGACTTGTACATTATTACCATCAAAACAAAAGTAATTGAATTATTACCATAAAAATCCCGTGTGTTTGACTCGTATCATGTTTACACTATGCACACACTCTCTTTCTCAACACAGACATTTGCCAGAGAGAAAAAAAATCACATTTTACCACCACTAGACACCCTAAACTCTCGTAGCTGGTGGGAAACATTCATGACAGTGTTTAACCTTTAATTTTGTATAAATGCTAAATCATATTGGTAGGTATTGCCTCTTCGGCAGTCACCCTCCACAAACGTTTTACATGTCAGTTGGCCCTGCTCCTCTAAGCCGCGACCGTCTGTAACTTTTCTGTAGCTGAAGTATTTCCATATCAGCGATTTTGTTTTCTTCGCTGGGGGGGGGGGGGCTTCAGGAGTTTCACCTTCTCCAGCCACCATGTTACACAGCTGACTCACTGACACTGAGCAACAACCAGTGGTGGAGGGTTGAGCCTTGCAGCTGCAAGCGAGGAATTTCCCCATGCATTTTTGGGACATAACAAATATCTAATACCTTCGGGCCGGTACGACGGATTTTTTTTTTTTAAACCTTGCCCTTGAAACCCTTTTCACACCACGGTGTACCTTGAAACCGGTAATCTGCACATGTCTACTCCGCAACAGTTTAAATGGAAAGCTCTCGCTCTGATGATGTCAGCGCTCGCACATGTCACTTAGGGCATGCACAGCGCTGCTACTAACCATTGAAAACAGCAAATTTACTATCAAAGATTTACTGTTTCTATAATATTTTTAATCAAATGTATTTAATGTTCGCTTTTTTTGTCCCTTTTAGAGCAAAACAATAAACCACGTGGACGCCATTTCTTGGAGTGGGTGGTTATGTTGTCTTCCGGGCTGCGGAGGTTGTTGTCAAGGGAGTGCATCATTGGCTTTGGTCTTGTAAAACGGAACTGCCCCTAGAGCCCGGCATGAATACTAAATCGTTTTCACGCGACTTGCAATGTCGTTCGAATGGAGACGGAATCAAGATGAAACCATATAAATACAAACGTGAAATTTGTCGTATTTTTGGAGCATCACTATGTACACAGCCCCTTAGACACCAGATCCAAAAATTGGCGCTAAATTTGGTATGTATGTATTAGGGGTGTGACAAAACATAAAAATGGTGATATATCGTGATACTTTGTATCCCAAAAGGTTATTGATATGCTCCTGTCAAGAATCGAGATATAATTTTGAAAAGGTGTCAATTAAAATAAAATAATTATAAAAATAAAAAAAATAGGCTGCCATTGGCGGTGCTCGACACCCAATCCATTTAGACTGGGGACGTTCGTTCATTCAAAACTAGAGCATTCCCAGTCATTCGGTCCGATTTTCGGGGCATTTACAGGTCACTTGCTTTTCATTTTAGGGCACAGGCCTTGCGGGTGCTGGATTTTGTTCTAACCGATAACGCGCAGAGTTTAACCAATGAACTTCCTGCTGAAACAAGCAGCACCTGACAAAGTTTAACTGATTAAACATGTAAAAGATCTAATTGGTGAAAAGGTGTCCTCTTCATTGGTTGGAAAGCAAACCTGCACCCACTAGGCCCTTTCTGCAATCGGTTTGACACCTGTGTTTTAGGGCATTTACAGGTCGTTTCCTGTTGAGTTCGAGTCACTGCCTATTCATTTGGGTGATTCCCAGGTCACTTCCTGTTCTGTAACGCAAAATAAACAGCCAGTTGACCCCTAAAATACCCCAAAATCAACAGGAAGTAACTGAAAATCAGAAGGTCAATGACCTTAAATGGCCCAAAATTACTCATTGCCTGGCACTGGCTGCCACTGATGGCCATAGACGTTCAATCCATTTGAAGTGAGAGGGATCGCAGCAAATCAACATCATTCGCTGCCACCCTCCCAGTTCAAATGGATTGGACGTCTACTTGTGATAAACTCATTCCAATTCACAGCAGAAGCTTGTTTTTCAGTTTATTAGTTCTTTGTAGACGATCCTAGAATGATTTCCTGACCAATGTATCGAAAATCGTTGTATCGCTATATCGACAGATCATCATTATCGTGAGCTTTGTATCGCAAATCGTATCGTATCGTGTGGTACCAAGAGGTTCCGACTCCTGGTATGTAGCTAAGGTAACAGAACGCACAAAAAGTTTTTTGTCTTTAATTTGAAAGGAGGTCGGTGATTTTGTTCGGAAATATCAGAAAAGCCAGAAAAAATAGCCCCTGAATCCGCTTTGATTTATGAACACAAAACTGTTAGATGTCCAATCATAACATGAATCATGTAATATCTTTAGGGCCCATGCTCAAACTTTGACAGGGTTGAAGCGGTAAAAAAGGTAATTTGCCCAAATGCTTCAATCAGAACAAACATCCTAAAAGTGCATGTTGTCTCCCACTCTTAAGACCACAGGGAAACATTCGCAAGACTTAAGATGATTTAAACGCCTCTTTTTGATCTCGTTGGGTGTGTATGTGCGTTGGCTCTGCGAGGCAGCCGATGATTAATGCATGATCCCCTTTCATGCACTTCCCCTCTTTCCTCAATGTGAAGCACCGCATTAATATGTGAGTGTTTATATGTTTATGCTCCCTCCACATCTTCTCCCAACCTTGAAATATGCTGGTGGGAAGAAAAAAAATTAGATCAATCCAATATCAGTAACGCTTACGGCGATTGTATATCATCTGTTAGCAGGACATGTGAGCATTCTGTCAGTATTGGTCTCAAGACATAAATATGCTTTATTGTTTTTCATGCTTCTATCAAAAGCGAATATTAATTAGATTGAAAGCTGACTTACTAGTGTAGGCTTTTCTGCCAAGGTCCAAATAGGACTCAGAGTTATACACGGATTTGAATTTACCTTTTGAAATATTGGACAAAGTTTCCAGGACAAGTTTGAAGTTGATCCTGCAATAGTCACTTGGAAATACTTCCTCTAAGACTGCATGGGAAGCTCATCTTAGATTAGAATAGAATAGAATAGAATAGAATAGAATAGAATAGAATAGAATAGAATAGAATAGAATAGAATAGAATAGAATAGAATAGACTTTATTTGCATTCTTCCACTGCAGCGAAACAAGACGAGTCATTGGCTAAAGGCTGGGTTTATCCCACCCATCGGACGTTGAGCTTCTCTGGGGGTCAATGGGCAGTGGGCGGGGCTCAGCAGGCCCAGACGCTGGCTTCTTTGTATGATGATTGGATGATCTGTCTGAGGCTAAATCCCTTTTTGATTAACAGCGAAATGAGTAAATCAGGGATCTTGTTGTCTTAACATCTATGGGAGGCAATTTTCATACCGTTGTTCTGAGTTGAACCAGAGACTTTCATAATCATCCAGGGCCGGGCCAGCCTATACGCAGACTATGCAGCTGCTTAGGGCCCCTGACCGCTTGGGGGCCAGCCAATCTGGCAATTATTCAATTTATATTCTATTTTGTCTACTACAGTTTGCTTTATTTGACTTTTGTGGGTTTTGATACTTGAGGGGCCCCCAATCTGGCAATTATTTAATTTATATTCTATTTTGTTTACTACAGTTTGCTTTATTTGACTTTTGTGAGTTTTGATACTTGATTACAAGCTTAAAAAACATAAAAGCCCTTCCTTAAGTTCTTTCTTTCCTCTTTTAGAAAAAAGGTTTGGCGCTATCTACTGTAAGTACTGACAATCATTTGGGGTGAGAAATTTGAAGTATGCAGTGCAAAAAAATCTGATTAATATACAAAATATGGACGTATGGGTTGGATTGCATGTATGGGTTTCACAGTACACTGTGACAAAATAGTGGGCCAAAAATATGGGCCCCTTTGCATTATTTTGCTTAGGGCCCCCAAATGGCCTGGGCCGGCCCTGTAATCATCCCAGCGAAACTTGCTTTGTTAAAAACGACTACCGAAAAAGCTAGATGAGCTTCTATTTGTGGTGTTTTTTATTGTAGCTGCTTGTGTTTTGAGACTTAGTTTCTGGCACTCTTAGTTTCTTTCCGTACCAGGCAGCGGGTGCCGCTGAGCCCCTCCTCCGTCACAAAGCACTCAGAGGCTGACACACTTTGAGCTTCCCCTCATTGAAAGACCAGCATCCGCCACTGGTTCACACTACAGGTCAATTCCCCTATTTTTGCCCATATGCGACACATATCAAGATTTTTTTTCATGCTGTTTGAACCGTCCAATTTCGATTATTTTCAAATCCAGTTGGGACATGGGATGAGAATAGGATATTTATCCGACAGCTTCAGAGGCTGAAAAGATATTTGAGGAATGCAACTGACATTGAAATGACAAAATGTGTGTGAAATTTACTTTTAAAAAATGTAAAGCCATTTTTTGTGTGTTTCTACGGCACTATTTTTTTAAAACTGTTTGATCATGTTATGATAGAGTGCATACAAAATTACATGTTTTTGAGTGAAACTAGGGCCGAATGTTGATACCCGAACTACAAACAAAAAATGATTACTTCCTTTGTAATATAAGAGCATCATATACTACTATTACATTTCCAAATCTGCACCTCATCCATAACCACCAGCTGCAGTAAAAGCAGCAATGACACAGCACACAGCTTATTCCAGCACGTGGTTACTGGAGTGACTTTCTTTATGGCACCGCTCACTTGGGACGGATAAGAATTTGTGAAGTGAAATGAGGATGGACGAGGAAGGTGAGAGTCACGGCGGCGCTAATCGACCCTGGCAGCAATCTATCGATCGCCATGGCAACACCAGGGTGACGGGGAGATAAGGAGCCATCACTCTGCCGTCTCTCCACTTCACCTGCCACCTCGGTGCATTCCTCAGTCGAGGTGTTCAGTCACACGCAATAGATGGCCAACACTAGCTTCATGAGGATTCCACAAAATACTCATGTCAGTTTTTGCTGCAACTAGTAGCTGTAAGGTAGAATTACAGCAATAATTAGTACAGGAAAATGTGTGAATTTTGAATAGTTAAAAATGAAATGCTGAGGAATTTATTCATTGTCGGAATGCAGAATGTGATTCTTGAAGTTAGATTAGTTTGAATCAGGAAATTGAGGGGATGATACATGATAGCTCTTCATCCCGGAATTTTTTTTTTTTGTAAGTTCGACTGTAACCGCAACCTACATACAAGGCTGGCCAAAAATATTGGCACCCCTGCAATTCTGTCAGATAATGCTCAATTTCTCTCATAAAATGATTGCAATTACAAATGCTTTGGTAGTAATATCTTTATTTATTTTGCTTGCAATGAAACAACACAAAAGAGAATGAAAAAAAAAAAATGAAATCATTATCATTTTACACAAAACTCCAAAAATGGGCCGGACAAAAGTATTGGCACCCTCAGCCTAACACTTAGCAGCACAACCTTTAAACAAAATAAATGTGAACAACCGCTTCCGGTATCCATCAATGAGTTTCTTACAATGCTCTGCTGGAATTTTAGAACTTTCTTCTTTGGCCAAGTGCTCCAGGTCTCTGAGATTTTAAGGGTGCCTTCTCCAAACTGAATTTTTAGATCCCTCCACAGGTGTTCTATGGGATTCAGGTCTGGAATCATTTCTGGCCATTTTAGAAGTCTGCAGTGCTTTCTCGCAAAACATTTTCTAGTGCTTTTTGAAGTGTGTTTTGGGTCATTGCCCTCCTGGAAGACCCATGACCTCTGAGGGAGACCCAGCTTTCTCACAGCGGCCCATATATTATGCTGCAAAATTTGTTGGTAGTCTTCAGACTTCATAATGCCATGCACACGGTCCAGCAGTCCAGTGCCAGAGAAAGCAAAGCAACCACAAAAAATCAGGGAACCTCCGCCATGTTTGACTGTGGGGACCGTATTCTTTTCCTTGAAGGCCTCATTTTTTCCCTGTAAACTCAATGTTGATGTCTTTTCCCAAAAAGCTCTACTTTCGTCTCATCTGACCAGACACCATTCTTCCAAAACGTTTTTGGCCTTCTCAGGTATGTTTTGGCAAACTCCAGCCTGGCTTTTTTATGTCTGTTGGTCAGAAGTGGGGTCTTCCTGGGTATCATATCATAGAGTCCCTTTTCATTCAGACGCTGACGGATAGTGCGGGCTGACACTGTTGTACCCTCGGACTGCAGGAGAGCTTGAACTTTTTTGGATGTTAGTCGAGGTTCTATATCCACCATCTCGTGTTGAAATCTCTCGTCAATTTTCATTTTCCGTCCACATCTAGGGAGATTAGCCACAGTGCCTTGGGCTTTACACTTATTGATGCCACTGCCCAAGGTAGACACAGGACCATTCAGGTCTATGGAGTTGGACTTGTAGCCTTGAGATCGTCCATGCTTCCTCACAATTTTGCTTTTCAAGTCCTCAGACATTTCTTTGGTCTTTTCTCTTTCCTCCATGCTCAATGTGGTACACACAAGGACACAGGGCAGAGGTTGAGTCAACTTTAATCCATTTTAACTGGCTGCAAGTGTGATTTAGTTATTGCTACCACCTGTAATGTGAGAATGAGAATGTGGGAAACCCAGGACTTGAATTTATTTATTCATCTTTGTTGCTTCATTTGCTGTTTCTGATTGTGTATCATATTGCCTCTGCAAAGCCCTTTGAGACAACGTTGTTGTGATCCAGGGCTATACAAATAAAATAAAATTGAATTGAATTGAATTATGTGCCACAGGTAAGTAACAGGGGCTGTTAATTACACAAATAAGAGAAGCATCAAATGAGTTTTCAAAGGGTGCCAAAACTTTTGTCGGGCCCATTTTTGGAGTTTTGTCGAACATTTACATTTTTTTCCATTGTGTTTTGTGTTTTTTCA
Organism: Corythoichthys intestinalis; assembly: GCF_030265065.1. Lineage (NCBI taxonomy): Eukaryota > Metazoa > Chordata > Actinopteri > Syngnathiformes > Syngnathidae > Corythoichthys > Corythoichthys intestinalis. The sequence goes on from NC_080412.1 coordinate 31,131,012, forward strand.
TTGCAAGCAAAATAAATAAAGATATTACTTCCAAAGCATTTGTAACTGCAATCATTTTCTGGGACAAATTGAGCATTATCTGACAAAATTGCAGGGGTACCAACACTTTTGGTCAGCACAGTACCTACCTACCAGAATACAGCAATCAACCACACACCACACCTCTTGCCTAATTACAGAAATGAACTCCTTAGTGACCATCCTACCTCTGAGACCAAAACCTACATACCTGTCTACAACCTCTACCAACTGAGACCAACCTCTGCATACCTCGTTACGTCTATCTGCCTGCTACCAAGATGAGTTACAGCTACCAACATACCTACGTATCGATCAATTGCAGAGGTTGTGATTGAACAACGATTGGTAGGTCATTACACTGGGGTATCAAACCGCGACATGTGTTCAAGTTGCTCTCATGTTAGTGGGAAGTGGCGTCTGGAGTGCTTTAATGGGCGGGTGCACACCAGGTAGAGCATCTGTGTGGCTCAGTAATGAAGTTATATACACACATGTACATAACGTCCCACCAAGAACAAGCCTTCAGGGGAGCAAGATGAGATAGCAGGCAGATGTCAAGGACCGTAAACGTCGCCTGGGAGACCTCATCCAGGTCAGCAATATAATCCAATGATACTTCATTCTCATTTTATTAGGCGATTTTGGACAAAAATCTCTATGGGTCATTGTCAGAAGGCGCCTATATGTTGGTGTGTTACAGTGACATGCTAAGAAGTGGTTGGTTTACGAAAAATGGGCACGACCTCACAAATATTCCAGGCTCAAATTCTCATTTGGCATCAAAGAGTGAGTAACGTACTGTTAGCCATACTTTTTATATGAGAGTGGTGCAGCTCTGCTTACCTTCTGGATCTGGCTTGACGAGAGGGATGTCACACCTAGGATTATGGGTGTTCGTGATATGGTGGTTAAATTGAATAGGGTACCGATATTAATGCTGTACTGTATTTTTCTATGGAGTAATTCAGTACCATGGAAAAAAAAAAAAGTAATACAAGACTATCAACAAAACAGATATGCAAATTGTACAACTCCAATTTTGCCTTAAAAGGCAATAAAAAAGATCAAGTCACACAGTAGACAACAGAATATGTTTTTAACCTGCAACATTATACAACTTTTTTCATAGCAAATTAAAAAAAAAAAAAGGTTAAAATTATAAGTGTTCTCCACGGACTTAATCCTCATCACTACTTTATCATCTATCAAGGCAAGGCAACATAGTAAAATGCCTATTCTTCCGAGCCCTTTGCATCGAGCAAAGTTATTTATTTGTGATTCACAGCACTAATCTGTTCCTGATTAGGATGGCTCACGCTCAGTCACCCCAACCTGCCGTCTACCAGGCTGAGTTGTGACAATTCAATCTGTTCCAGGTCTTCCGCTATGAATTATAGATGAACCCCACCGCCCCCTCCCGAAAAGCTGAGAATGAGGTGGGGGATTTACGTTGATCGAGCAGCCCTTCACTTTATAACCCGTGTCACAAGGCTTGAGCCAAGGAATAGGGATGATAAAAAAAAAAAAGAAAACAAGACAATTTGCAGGGGGAAGCAGACTCGGCTGGTGGGCCTGCTCGTTTGTGATTGACGGCTTAGCACATGAAGCCATTAAATGCGCTGTGTAATCAACTGTCAATTAATGGTGTAAATAGTAGTTTAGCCAAACAATACTGCAACAATAGTCGGGAGAATCTTGGCATGGATTAGAATTCATGCTAACGGTTCATTCAGGTTCAACCTTTGGGTGCAGCACGTGATGTTAAAATGGGCAAAGGGAGTTCATCATTTTACAAAACAACAAAAATTGCATCCCCATAGTTTGGCTTTTATGCCAAAAGACGAACTACTGACAGAGGTGCCCATTCGGCTAGAACACTGCTCTCTTATGAAGGCAGCTTCAAGTGGCAATCTCAGGTACTGTAGGATTATAAAACACTTCTGGGGATTCATTTTTACACCCATGTGGTTGCCGTCTTGGGGAAAACGTGCCATACAAGCTCCTACTAGAGCCAATAATATCCATCTTTTCTACTTCTATTATACTGTTGATGCCCTACACTGCCCCCTATATTCTGGGAGGATACTGACTAACAGCAATAGCGTACTGCACGTAGCACGTCACCTTTGCTCATTAATATTCTTGACGTTAGCAACTGTTGCTGGGGGGGGGGGGGGGGGGGGGTCAAACTTGCGTTTGTCCTAAACCTACCAATCCTGTCTGAAAATGATGTTCCTGGTGCCAAATTCACTGGTAAAGATGTGGAAGAACATACAAATGTTCATTTAAAGAGATGACTTGAGTGTCGAGGGCTGAAACAGGCGGGAAAAAGAGCCGATCCAGAGGTAGCTTTTTTATCGAAACCTCTGTCTTGTGTACATTGTCTTACGTCACTGACAATGACATTCTCCTGTTTCAACAAGCAATCCTTTACTACGATATGCCCCGTCTTTCTTACAGTTAATATTTTATCCTTTGGTTATCTTACGTCTCTGACTGTTCTTGGGGGTAACTTACATTGCTATTTTTGTGTAGTGATCGCAAATGCTACTCAGTGACAGCCAACGAACACTTTTTCACAATTTTTTCATTAATAACAAATCTTAATTCCAATGTATTTACACTTTCTCCTTACTAAGGTTGTTTGTTTACACCAGAAAAGGTAACAACAGTGGCAGTCAGATACCATTTTCATTTTTTTCAGGTCATTCATTGTCAGCCAGAAGCAGCACGACAAAAAGCCACGCTAAAAAATAATTAAAAATATCAAAATTGCTTACCTCTTCGGAGCAAGCTGTGGCAGGGAAAGGACAAGCATTGTAGGACCATGGCCCCCAACAAAATATTTACTGCATATGAAGGTGAATGGCCTTACTTTGCTGGCATTACAAGTTGATCCATTGTTTGTAATTTTTCCTTGAAGTTTTTGGCGTCTGGAAATGTACGAAGAAAACATCCTTCATATTTCGTAATGTCTTGAGTCGTTTCTACAAGTTCCATAGCAGCAGTGTTTACTCGGCATGTTCTTTTTTGGAAGATTACCGGCTGAAAACAATCAGTACTAACGTGTTGTATGTGAAGGCGCTTCTATGTTGACCCCCTTCCGGTTTACGATGGTGACGTCACGGAGCCTTGCGGTCTAAAAATAGCATTCAGGCACTATGCTATTGCAAGCAGCACATAGAATTCAGTGCATACTGCAAAAGCTCTTGGCCTCTTGAATCACTCCACGCCTGTCATCCATGGCAAGCATAAACCAAGCTTTACCCATCTAATCTATACTTACGTAGTCATTCATTCAACTGAACCACCATCTTCTCTACATTCCTCTCTGCCCGCTTTCACCAAGCTACCATGACCAATCTCAATCTTTCTACTGACCAATGTCCCTTCTTAACGTCTCCAAAAGTTCCCTTGCTTTTACTTCTGTACTGTCAAAGCTTTTTTTTTTTTTTTTTTTTTTTTAAATATTGTAAATTGTGTGGTATTTGTTTAACCAGCCTCTTAATAAGTGTTACGTTATCAGTGTATCCTTTCCGATGGATGTGGACCTTTCTCTCCTCAAAGACATTACGCGGGGAACATTTTAATCTCTCCTCCTTGTTCAGCCATTCACGAGTCATTTCGTGCTCGTACGGCAAAGCGAGGAAACGACACGGGGGAGAAAAATGACAACGGCGAGCAAGCGGAATGAAAACTTTTAGAGTAGAGACATGCATGCAAAGAATATGAATGAAGCAAATCCCAGTTTGCTCGCTTGCCGGAGACGCTGTGCCAAACTGTTTACCATTGATTGCTGTTCCTTCCATTTGGAGCACGGCAGTGTATTTGTCTACACTTACCGAAACAAATTATGGGCAACCAACTGTGCTGCGATTCCTGACCTTCCCATATTTTGTTGCAATGCGCTCTGCATTTATTTTTGTGATTTTAATGGGGTGACTCATTGTTTTTCCTCATGTCTACTAGCAACCACCTGTTGCACGTCGGCATGTACCGATACGAGATTCTGACGGTATCACGGTCATAACGGTGATAACCTTATGCCAAAATATCACGGTTTTACGGTATCACAGTATTGCAATTACAGCTCTAAAATGCGTTACTCTGAGATATCTGGGTTTAAAAAAAAACAAACTTTTTTTCCCCCATTGAACAGGATTTTCATTTCTCAAAAAATATTAGCAAGTTGGAACATAAGTCCAGTTTAATGTTAAGTTAAAATAAAATTGGAAAAAATAACAAAACATTCTAAATGAAATTAAAATAAATGCAGTCCTTTAGGTGAGCCTAAACCCACAGCCACAGCTCAACATTATTACCATCAGAACAAAGCTAATTGAATTAATTTTCATAAAAAGCATGTGTCCATGACTCGTATCATGTTTACATTATATACACATTGAATGTTTTACCACCACTAGACACACTAAACACGCTGGAGTTAACTCTCGTAGCTGGTGGGAAACGTTCATGACAGTGATTACTAACCTTTTATTTTGCATAAATGCGAAATCATATTGGAGGTATTGCCTACCCGGCAGCCACGCTCCGCAAACATGTTTTACATGTCAGTTGGCCCTCCTCCTCTAAGCCGCAGCTGTCTGTAACTTTTCTGGAGCCAAAGTATTCCCATACCAGCGATTTTCGTTTCTTCAATGGGTGAAAAAAGTTCAGCAGTTTCACCTCCTCCAGCCATCATGTAGCACAGCTGACTCACTGACACTGAGCAACAACCGGTGGGGGAGGGTAGAGCCTTGCAGCTGCAAGAGAGGGATTTTTCCATGCATTTTTGGGACATAAAAAATAGCTAATACTGTAGGGACAGTATGACAGAAAAGTTTGGCGGTTTTGAAACCTTGACGTTTTCATACTACGGTATACCTTGAAACCAGTAACCGGCACATGTCTAGTTGCAATCATTTTTTTAAGCTTGACAAAAAAAAAAAAAAAACATTTATTTTTATTTAACCATTATTTTACCAGGACATACTTCATTGAGATTAAAAACCTTTTTAATGAAACCCTTTTATCAACCATGACAAAATAACATAAATATCTTAAAATACATTGAAGTAAATTTAGTCCAGTGCATTACATTATTTTTAACTTGAATTTACTAAAAAAAAAAAAAAAAAAAAAAAAATGGTCATAATTTTTTTTTATAACATATACAATTTAAATACTGCGTGATTACATTAAAACCCTTTTAATTTGTAGACATCCCACTAATAACATGAAACACAATGAAAATGAACAGGAAATATTTAAGAATGCTATGAGGATAGTTTACGCTTGAATTAAAATGAATTTGACTGCAATTCGTGATTATTTTGATAAATGATCTGTCAATTATTTTGATGATAGAATGGATAGACAAAAAAAAATAAAAAATAAACATTTTTATGTCATGAACTGAGCTGGGTTTTGTCCATAGCATGTCAGTAAATATGCAAAAATGCTTATTGTATTATTATGATAAATATAAGAAATCTGAGAATATATTCTGTTGATGTTGAAAGGAATTTGACTTTAAACGAGGTCTTGACTCTCAGAAGCCCCTGAGCCTGATGTTACCTACCCCTGCATGAAACTATAATTTCCGAGGTGCATTGAACACAACACTTGTCATTTAAGTTTGTAGCTTTTTTTGTTTTCCATTCAAGTTAGGACACGTCTTTGTTCATTTTTTAAATAATGCAGTTGTAAAATAAAAATGTTAAAATCTGTTTCCCCTCCTTTTCAGATTTTGCTTTTCGCCCTCTAGCGGTAGACTGTCGGCGCCCATTCGGCGTCAGAACTCCGGGCTGACGAGCTCCTTCCGTCCCGCTGTCAGAGTGGAAGTTCCCTCCATTCGGCCCCAACCACGAACGCGGACTCCCGGGGGAGGCTCTCCTCTTGGTTCCCCCACCGCCGCTTCCTCCCTAAGCTTCTTTTTTCTTCCCTCCTGGAGACATGAGGCGGAGGGAGAAACGACTGCTGCAGTTTGCCGGGCTTCTTGTAGCGGCGTTCCTCTTCCTCCCCAACGTCGGCTTGTGGTCGTTATACCGGGACCGGGTGTTCGACAACCCGCCGGACGTTGCTTTGTCAGCAGCGGCGTCGGTGGACGGACCGGGTGCTCGACCGCAGATCCAGGTGAGTCGGAAGCAGCCTAACCGTAGCGTCGTCTAACACGGATGTGTTGGTAAATAAACTAATGCGAGTGTCACAGTGGTTCTGACAGTGGTTTTGGATTGAAGTACTGATTTTTGCCAACAGGCATTCGCATAAAATGTGTGTGAGTGGGGTAGATTTAGCAACGTTGACGGGGGCCTGGTAAAAATTAAATATGCAGCCCGTTCAGCGAGGTCGGCAAGCAGCCCCGACGACCAGGATGTCCGGGGACCACGTAGCAATCGCGGTGCGAGTAAAGTTGGGACAACATAGATTTGAGGAAGTTGCTGGTGGTGCGTTCATAGGTTGACAGTTGAACGCAGCACTGCTTTTGTTGTTAGCTTAGTATGACCTTATTTTGGGAGCCCCCTAACATTCAAAAGGGACTTGTTGTCAATTGTCATACCCTCCAAGGCCTTTGGCAAGCACAATGAAACGCTCTTAATCACTTTTATGTCTCATTTTCTTTAACGTAAAACTTTAGTTTTGATTTTTTTTCCTCATTATATTTCCGCCAACATTGATTTATGTAAATAACCTCAAATTAATCATTAGAATGCATTATTAGGTTATTTCATAATCGTCAAAATTAAAATTTTCATCAGACTCATATTTAAGCCATTTTTATACAATTGTTTTTACCATTTTCCACCGGTTTTGAAATAAATATACTACTATAAAAGTATATATCACTTTTCCACAATTAATTTGAAATACTATATTGCATTCAAGGGCGTAGGTTTGCAAAGGGACGGTAGGGACATAACACTAGCAACTTTTCAGAATGCTCAAATTGTCCCCACCAACTTTAAAGCAACCTTATTTGCATTATATATTAACTTCACTTATAGACAGAAAAACAACATGCCACCTCCGCCACCCCCTTCTAAGACAAGGGTTATGATAAGTTTTTTCCACCATCAGCAGGCACTGTAAGTAATGTAAAAAGACGTCAATGTTGTGGATGTGGGGAACACACCTCTAATTTTGCTACTGAAAGTCCAATCTGCATCAGAGTACCATAACATTAACCTGTGAATTTCTCGAGCTCGAGGAACACGCTGCTTTTGGAAAAATATCCTCCTGCATGTGTTTTCTACTATGTTAACGTTAATTAAACTGTGAGAAATATAGTGAACTCTGCTCAGCTGCAAGAAATGTAGTGAACCAAGGTTTACCCCCTTGTCCCCAGTTTTCATTTTTATTTTATTTAAGTGGTCTTAAAGCAGCCCAAAGGAGCTTTCATTTTTGTTGAGTTTGGCTGTGCTTGTGGACAAAAGCAATAGTGTTTTACTTGAAGGTAGGCTCCATTTTTGTATATTTTTGTTATTCCCTGACTAAGAAGTTTTTTTGTGATATTCAATTTATTCAGACAGACAATTTTGAGTGGTATTACGCAGATATTTATTTTTTTGGAGTTCCTGGATAGTTAAAAGATGATTATCACGTTTGGCTTTAAAAAAAAAAAAAAAAAAAAAAAATAGTGACATTTACTTAAAGTTAGTGGAATAATCTGTTAACTAAGTTTTAACACCCAAAACTTAGTGAAGAAAATTATTCGACTAGATTTAAGAAAAATAATGAGATAAAGACATTATAAATTTGCAGTGTGAAAGTTGGTAACTTGGTATAAGTCAATACAGATTTATTTTGCATTAATCATTTAGCCTATCAATTGATTAGGTTCGTACTGGTGAGAAATGTAGCCCTGACCCCCGTTCACCCGATCTGTAATTTCCTCTCCAGTAAAAAGTGTACATGCAGGTTATGCTTTTATATCGTCCCTACCAATATTGAGACCAATCCTACGCCCTTGATTGAATCAATTATCATTAGCCTAATACCGTGATTGCTTGAGTCATTTTTAAACTTTTTTTGTAAACATTAAATAATCACAACACAAAGCAATTCAAACTCAATGAATTATATTGGCCAGGATGACTGACAAGTTAAACAGACGCAAAGGAAAAATAACCTAAAATGTTTGGCAGGTTGTTGTAATTGATATTTTGACAATATCATACAATAATAACACTCTTAATTTCACTGTTTTGCCAGGTTACCAAAGATAGTTCTTCCTGGTTAATATCTAACTTGGAATTCAATTCAAGCATTTTATGACCGGTGTTCTGCAATTACTTCTACGCAGCGAGACGTCCTACACAAGTCATAGTGTGCTTGCGCACGCATGCGCACATTGGTTAAAAGAAGCGAGTACTCACTACTTTTGTTTTTATTGAGTCTTTTATTACTTTTTCACCGCCTCAAAATACTTTTTGCCTCTCATACTTTTAAGCGTTTTGTTTTCTCGTGGTAGCATTTAAGCAGAGTGTTGAGCTTTTGACCATATTAGGCAGGTAGCATATTTAAACCACCCTTATTTGATTCATTTAAGTATTTTCTTAAGAGGCATTTTTAATATGTTCTGCCTGTATGCATGTGAACAAAACAAGTTGAGCGCGCACGGTAGTACTTTGGGTGTCAAATTGGCCTCCTGTAGGACGTTTTGGCGATTTCGGTCATTTGGGCACCTCAACACAGGATTGCTTCGAGGCACGATCTTTTCAACATCCGACTTAAAATTGGACTGTCCATTTGTTTTTACATCCGACGACATGCTCGAAATACGACGATGTATGACAGCGCCGCAGTTTGGTTTTCCCCTAAGACAGACACACAGCCGATTTTCTTGTGAGAGAAATCAACATGAGTTTCAGGAATGTTGGTGCAGATGGTTAAAAAAGTAAAAAGGTGAGGCTTTCCATTGAAATGAAGATGGAAATGAATGATAGAAAAATATGAGCGTGGTGTCCGCGTCCGTGTACTGGCTTGACATTACGTCTGTAGAATGTCTACAATCTCGACGGTCCTCATCTGACCTCTATTCCTTAGTCTTTATAAGTTAAGGTGATGATTATTGTAACATTGCCAAAGAAATTGCTGGCTTTGTCAGATTTTTAATCATTTATTTCATACCTTGTGCATCACAACATGCCTACTGTCTGCCGCAGCTGACGCCATCGACAGAACATGCAAAGTGAAAGTAAAAAAATCCTCTCTCTCTGTCAAGTCAGCCACGCGGTGCGTTCAGGTACACCACTCAAAACACCACCGCCACATTAGAACCCAAATCATTACATTATTACACTAATTATTATTATTATTACTATTATTATATTATTATTATGAATTTTATTTGGATTTTTTTTTTTGTTTTGGTCTTTGTAATTGCTATTTGCAATAGTACCAGCAGTACTTACTAAAGATTTAGTGTAAGTTTTTGGGCTGTGGAACAAATTATTGGAATTTTAATGTATTCTTATTGGAAAATCCTGCTCGACATACGACTATTCCGACTTACAAGCAAGGTCCTAGAACGAATGAACTTCGTATGTAGAGGTACCACTGTACTTAAAAAATATTCTTGATTTTGCTAAAGCATATTGCTGCCTCACCTGATTGAGAAAAGTTTAGCACATTTAAATGATAATAATTATTTTAAAAAACTGATAACTTCCCTTTAATTTGAAAAGTTATGTTATATACAGTACGTTTAGTTTCTGCATTTGGTTTAACAAATCAAAGCCATTTCTTATACTTTAAGTCTCTAGATGCAGATTAGCATATTATAACGTGAATTTCAGCAGTTTATAGTATACTACTGTCCCTTGGGACCCCCAAATAGCCACCAGCCATCAACAACTATTAGAGGCCGCTATAAGGGGGGGTGGGAGGGTCATATGGTATCAAGTCATTGCAGTGTCGTTGTTTTAATTTCTGTGCTAATATCAGCTCATACTTCCACGCAAGGCCCCAGGCAATTGCTTCGATAGCCTGTGCCATTAGTACACCCATAACCACAATTCCCAGCATTTCCCTCTCTCACTTGAGGACCCCACATAGCAGGTGGTCGTTGTCATAGCAACCCTTCTTGGCCATACTCTGGCATCACTATAAATGCTGTTCAACAATTTGGAACACAGTTCAAGTGGAATCTCAGTGTAAACATGCATTTTGATAGTATTTACCCTGATATGCTGTCTGATTTAGGTTTCTTACCATTTGTCCTCAAAGTTTTTGTCTCATACAGTTAATGGCAGACTAATCGTGTACGTTTGTAGCTCTTATCCCAATGAATGGGTTCACAGTACATCAAGCAAATGTTTAAATAAGGAAATATGTCAGCTGAAGTTATAGTTGAACTTCTCCACACCCCCCATTAACAAACCCTTGCTAACCAACAATAGTGCTCCTTCTTATTTAAATGTGCCAAAATCTGCTGAATAGAGGCTTTCATGGAATGTGTGTGTATGTGTTGGAGTGAGCTTTGTGCAGTGGCAGTGTTGCAAACTGGCCTGACTAGATTGATTGTTGTTTCTGAGTACGTTCCTCATGAGAAAGTTTTGATTATCCAAATAGCCAGTATTGCGGTGGTGAAATATCTTGCTTTTTAATGGAGGTTGAAGCTAATTTGCTGAGTTTGTGAGTCGTCGTGTTCTCATTCAGTGCGCGTCGCCTCTGGAGTTGACTTGTCTGGATTTGATATCTCGCCTGACAAGCCACGTAATGAATGGGATTAACGGCGCAGAGAGCCTGTTACGTTTTAACAAACAGTGCGCTAACAGCTGTCAAGCTACGGAGGCATTTAATAAGTCAGTGATTGAGAAGATACAGTTTACAAACACTTATATAAGAGCTGACTCACTTTCTTCTGGCGCTCGCAATTTGTCCATTTGATTAAGTCACTCAATCAATAACCTAAGAAAGTACTGTACTCTAATGTTGATTACATAATGCAGTAGTGGTCTGAAATTGCTTTGGTATTGTGAAGCAACAAACAAAAAATGTTAGCGTCAATGTCACTATTTTGCCTAGAATTCTTTTCACAGGAAGCTGTTTGGCGCTGCTTTTCGTTGCTTATCAGCTTATCAACTTATATTACTAAAGAATAGAAAAAAGTGGAAACGACATTGTTTGATACTTTTTTTTGTATATTTGGTACTGGACATGTGCCGATTACCGGTTTCAAGGTATGCCCTCGTATGAACACGTCAAGGTTTCAAAACCGCTAAAATTTTCCATCATAGCGTCCCTAAGGTATTAGCCATTTTTCATGTCCCAAAAATGCATCGAGAAATCCCTTGCTTCTTGCTTCCCCAACTGGTTTTTGCTCAGTGTCAGTGAGTCAGCTGTGCTACACGATGGCTGGAGGAGGTAAAACATTTTCCCCCATTGAAGAAAATGAAATCACTAGTATGGGAATACTGATGCTACGAAAAGTTACAGACGGTGGTGGCTCCTCGGAGGAGGGCCAACCGACATGTAGAATATGTTTGCGGAGGGTGGCTGCCGAGGAGGGAATACCTCCACTATGATTTCACATTTAAGGCCGAGTTGTCCTTCCGCGTGAGACGTGCGACGTCAGGGAAGACCCGATTTACGACAGTGCGCCATAGCCTGATGTGTACCTATTGATTTTTCAAACCCTAGCGTCACGTCAACGCATATGACGTGGGGAAAATGGACTGTGATTGGTCCGCTCAGACTGTTGTTTCCGGTTCAGTGCGAAATCACCACCACTGTAAAACATTATTTTTGTACACGCAAAAATGGACCAAGCCGACGGGAGTATCATCGAAGAGCAAGTCTCGTCAAGACATCATAAAGACTGCCAAATGGCAAGGTCAGCGATTTAATAAAAACATGGAAGAACCACCGAGACGTGTGTGTTCGGAATCGAGTGGCCACACGAAGCGGTGACCCAGTCGGCCAAAAACTGCCAGTTTTTTATCACTTTATGTCGTGTTTTTGGTTAGTGCACTTCATCATTTATTGTGTACATATGTTTGCTGTGAGTCTGTGACTTATTTACGTGTCTCACTTCAAGTATATCAAGAATAAAGGAGAGGTTTGGTGTCAAAAGAGTTTTGATGTTTAATTTTCAACAACTGACAGTTCACACACGATACATAATCACTGATTGAGAGTGCCTCGGTGCTTTTATGATAACGTTAACATCAAGGCTCCCAACGCAGTTTGGGAAGTTCCATAGACGCCAGAAATCTGCTATGGCTTGCCACTGTCTGGTTGTAGGACACTGCACACAAATCGGGCTGGAGGGCTTTGCAGACCTCTGACAAAACGCTGTAAGCAGTGCTTGACACCAGCTTGAAGCTAGCCGCCACAGCTAGCTGGTTTTCACCTGAGGCTAGAACTCTCTATGCGGCATCAAAAGTTGAACAGATCGCCTCAAAACAGTCTTCTGTGTCGCCTGCGCCTCATCATTTGTATGATCAACATTTATTCAATGTTGATGAGCTGAAGATCCACATTCGAGCGTTCCATCTTGCATTGTTTATTTTTTCTTCGTTAAACTAGACAAGAGGAAGTCAACAAGCATGCCCCAAAACCGTACAAACATAACACAACACCCTTCTAGTGGCTTGGTGGTGAATTACAGAGCAATGCGTCACCTGGCCGGACAACCGTCGAATGATGCCGTAGTCGCTGCGCCGTCACCGCAACACGGGAGCATAACTCAGGCTTTATACAAAATTAAAGTTTAGTAAAAACTCTCATGAACGTTTCCCACCAGCTACGAAAGTTAACAGCGTATTTCGTGTGTCTTGGTGGTGATAAAACGTAGTGTTTTTTTCTCTCTGGCAACGATCTGTGTTGAGAAAGAGAGTGTGGTATAATGTAAACATGGTACGAGTCATACACACGTGCTTTTTATGCAAAATAATTAAATTATTTTTGTTCTGATGGTGGTAATGTTGAGCTGTGGCTTTGGGTTTAGGCTCACCTAAAGGACTGCATTCATTTTAGTTTTATTTAGAATATATATTTTTTTTACATTTATTTTAACTCAACATTATAATAATGCTCCAATTTGGTAATATATTTTTAACAATAAAACTTTTTTCCGTTGAACTGGATTTTTGTTTTGTTTTTTGCAATACCGTGAGACTGTGAAACTGTGATATTTTGGCTTAAGGTTATCATACCGTCACAATATTATACCAGCACATGCCTATTTGGTACTTATATTGTCACAGAAGACAATATTTTGTGGTTTTCTAAAAGACTCAAAATGAGGAACAGTTTTTGAAAAGTTGAGCTACAGTATGTTGAAGTACTGTAATGGCCTTGAAACTGAATTAAAACTTGTATTAAATATTTATGTTTGCATTTGAAAACCTAAATTAAAATTACCCTTATCCACATAATATTACTTGGAAAGTTTCCAAAATGGAAATTTACTTTTTGAAAATTTATGTGAAATGTTTCACAAATTTGCAATCCTCGTAGTCGGGTTCCATTTTTGAAGGGGCTGGGTGGTTGTGAGCGCTCCGGTGCGTGTTCCAAAGCCAGTCAGGGAAGATAAAGTGCACTCTTGAAAGGGAAGTTGGCAAAGATTGACGGCAGTGTCTCGGGCAAATGAGAATCATGTGGGCCTTCTGGACACTGGAGGCTACATTTACGAGCTGCGCACTGTTGGCTGCATTGCTGCACATTCATCACTGCGGGGACCTTGTGAGTTTCGGCCGCACTTACAGTAGAATATCATTCAATCATGTTTATAATCCATTATATCTTTACAATTAACGTCTATTGTACTAACAAAATTACGTTTGTGGGTAGATGTACTGTGCTGGTCATTGGCTGACCATCTTTTGATGTTTCACTTTGTAGGGCGCGAAAAGCGAAATCCCTCGATGACTGTTTGCGGCATTATGGATTCCTGACCCCTCAGGCCTAACACAGATATGATGTGTTTGACTCATCTGTCCTATGGGGGCTCCCTCGGGCCCTTGATCATGCGAGCACTGTGGGGGGTTTGCTTGTCCTTCTGAACAAAACAAACACATACTTTGTTCTTCGTTTTCTCTCAGGGTTTGTAAACCCTTCACATTTTTGCAACAACTGTGCTACCTTGATTTGGGAATGCCCAATCTTATGAGTGCAGTAAGTCATGACTTAAAGCTGTTTATTGCCACTCTCAGTCAAGGTTTACAGCAAAACTAACATAAAACAAAAATTATAGCGTACCGCACAAATGCTATTTTTAGACCGTGACATCGCCATCGTAACCCAGAAGTGGGTCAACATGGACACGCTCCATGTGTACAATCCATGTAATTACGGCTTGTTTTCTGCCAGTAATCTTTCAAAAAAGAACATGCCGAGGAAACACTGTTGCTATGGAACTTGTAGAAAGAACTCTAGACATTACGACATATGAAGGATGATTTCTTCATACGCTTCCCGAAGCTAAAAACCCGGAGGAAAAATTGTGAAGAATGGATCAACTTGCGCAGACGCCCAAAAGACCAGTTTAACGCCAGCAAGGTGAAGCCATTCACATATCATATGCAGTAAACATTTTGTTGGGGGCCATGGTTCTACAGAGTACAAAGAAGTAAGCCATTTTGATATTTTGTACTTATTTTTTAGCGTGACGTTTTGCTGTGCTGCTTCTGTTTGACAATGAATGACCTGAAAAAAATTAAAATGGTATCTGACTGCCACTGTTGTTACCTTTTCTGTTGTAAAAACACTTTAGTGAGGGGGAAGTGTAAATAAATTATAGAATTAAGATTTGTTATTAATGAAAAAATTAAAAGTGTTCATTGGCTGTCACTGAGTAGCATTTGCAATCGCTATACAAAAATAGCAATGTAAATTACCCCCAAGAATGGTCAGAGACAAAATACAACCAGAGGATATAATATATAAGACAGACAGAGCATATGGTGGTAAAGGATAGATTGTTGAAACAGGAGAATGTCATTGTCAATGGCGTAAGGCAATGCGTACAAGAAAAATGCGTTGATAAAAAGCTACCTATGGATCAGGTCGGCTTTTTTTCTTGTCTCTTTCAGCCCTCGACACTCAAGCCGTCTCTTTAACTGAACATTTGTATGTTCTTCCACATCTTTATCAGTGAATTTGGCACCAGGGGCATCATTTTCGGACAAAATTCAATTCAATTCAATTTGATTTGTATAGCCCTGGATCACAACAACGTTGTCTCAAAGGGCTTTGCAGAGGCAATATGATACACAATCAGAAACAGCAAATGAAGCAACAAAGATGAATAAATAAATTCAAGTCCCGGGTTTCCTCCATGTCGGCAAGGAAAAACTCCCAAAACTCCAGAGTCTTTGGAAGAAAAAAATGAGAAACCTTGGGGAGTACCACAGTCAGGAGAGATCCACTCCCAGGATGGATAGACAGGAAGCCCCGGGACCGCTAATGGGAATTAGCAGGCCAAGTTACAGTCTGTAAAGATGCAGTGGAGTAAAGGAACAAGAAGCGGTCCATCTAGCCAGATGAGACGGGGGTAGCAACGAGGACGTCCATCCAGCTTGGGGTCCGGACAGTCAGGAGGCTGCAGCTGAAAAATAGCCCCTCCCCAGAGGGGAGGGGGGAAAGGGGGACACCAGATGACTAGTGATGAAGAGACTAGACAACTAGATATTAACATTGGAAAATAGAAATAAAGTAAGATAAGTGGTAGGTAGAGTGAGAAAAAGGAGATAGAACTCAGTGGCTGTACTTCCCCCAGCTTTATAGCTTCTAGTGCAGCTTAGACTAAACTTTGAGTCTACTCTGAATTCAACTAGCCTGACCCTAAGCTTTGTTGACTAGGAACGTTTTTAATCTAATCTTAAATGTGCAGACTGTCTCGGCTTCTTTACTATTAGCTGGAAGCTGATTCCATAAAACAGAGGCTTGGTGGCTAAAGGCTCTAGCTCCGACAGTACTTTTAGAAACCCTGGGGTTTCAAAATTGGTAGGTTTAGGTCAGTAAACGTCTCGTTCATACACTATTTCCATGCATTTAGCATTAGGGACAAACGCAAGCGATACGATTCGATTCTTGAACGATGATCACAGTATTGACGAATGATCACGGTTATCACGATTATCGATGCATCGTACATTACTAATTAATAAAGTAGACAAACAAATTTTTGTCCATCATTTATTTTAAATATCCTAATGATTCAAGAGGATCGATGGAAACATGCCCATACAACAAAAAGCTGCTCTTAAACTGCTTTATATTGATTTATGTTTACAACAAAGTGCAAAAACGTTAACCATTTTAAAGGGAGTACTTATTTCACTCAACAATAAAATAAAATTTACACAGGTGGAATGAATTCCACATTTTCTGGAAACAGAGTGTCTTAAGAAATAAGCCTTCTTTTAAACAATATACTTTGTTTTCACAGATTTCTGTACTATTTTGAATGTTTGTAGCATTCTTCATATGAAATACACGTTAGCGAATTAGCTAATTAGCTTAGCACTCTTAGCTAACTATTAACACCTCAGAAACAATAACAATAAAGGCTAAACAATACAAGAGGGTTCGTGTACTCACCTCTTATAGACGCACACGGGTCTTGGCAACACACTCAGGATATTTTTCAATTGGCATGACTTGAAACCACATCTGGACATCTGAAAGACGAAGAGCAAAGAACTATCTCTCTTCCCCTCTTGCTCTAAAGAATAACGTGCTGCCTGCCTCATACACAAATTTATTTTCCAGTCTTTTAAAAAGGTGTAAATCTCTCTCCCAGTAACCGGGAGCATCCATGTGCGTGCGTCCGTTAACGGTGTCCGGGTCTTGAATTTCGTTCCGCTACGAGTGGCTGTCATAAAGTTAAAATCATCATTTTTGAGCCTTTATGAATCGAATTCGAATCGTCACGTGTCTAATAGCGATGCGCGTAATAATCGATTTTTTTGGAACTCCTCTAATAACAATATGACAATTTACTCGCCTTGAGAATAATTCAACAGAGTATTCATGTCTAAATCACTGCCAACATCTTATCGTAGTCCGTTTTTTAGTCCGAAGAATGCATTCAATGTTAGTTAAGGGATTTTCGCAGTTTCCTGAAATGTACTCCTGTTGTACCTTAACATTGATTTTATTTCTATCTGACCCTTGTTACACAAAGTACATCACACGGCTCCCACATTTTGCCCTTCTCATGATTTCTAGAAGGGAGTATTTTCGGCTCAGTCCAACAGTGTAAGTTGGCGATCTCTATAGAAAACAAGTGTGAACCCAATGTGTCAGACCGCGATGCCCTTTTTATACGTTTGGCTGTCAGGGCCGGAGCACTGCAGCCTTTCTTGTCTTGACTCTCCAACAACAGTCAGAACGTTTGATCCGCTATCCACTTTTTTGTCTCCTCTTTGTTGCCATTTCCGCAAACTATCTTATAGGCTCATGTTTCAGTGCTACTAATAGCACTACATGTCCAATCCATTTTACGTGAATAAACATTCGTTCAGTTAATCTCTTGATGTTTACATACAATACTGTTCACAAAGGGGACTGCACCATCAATTATCAGTATCGTTAAAATAAACTTCGGTTGCAGTTTGTGAATTCAAGGACTGACAACAAAACATGACATTTCAAAGACAAACACAAGATCGCGAATGCTGAAGGTTCACTGCACTCGAGCTGTCTGAAGCATGCCCTTGAATCAAATTTTGGGCAAAGGAGTTTACCGTGGAGCACCTTGTAAACTCAAAAAACTCAAGGTAGTACTGTATTTGCACTTGATTACGACCCACCATTGGATATCTGCGCGCTAGCTTGGCAGCCAAACGAGGTCGGTAGATTGCATGTTGAATGTGTGAAGCCTCTCGAAAGTAGTGAGGCGGAGATCTTGAAAGTCATTTACAAAGACGACTGGAGATGCTTGCAGCAGACTTGTATCAGCACGAGAATGTCAGGTTGCTTGTGGTGGTCCTGATAAAACACCTCAGGAGGCAAAGGCAAGCGTGTGCAGGTAAAAGAAGTGTTTGTTCACAGGCTGACCTTGTTGAGAGCATTTCCTTCCCCCGGGTCCTGCTGCACACAAGGCGGACGTTGACTTGCCGCCGCCGGCAGATTGAGGTGCAGAGGCTGTTCAGTATTCCGCTCAGGCCTGTTGCGTTTTGCGCTTTGGCCCAGACGAGCCAGCCAAACCAGGGACAGGTGCATCAAAGCAAGACAGCCTGCCAGAAGTTAGCAGTTTGATTGCAGCGGAACATGCCCCTCATCTATTTAATTTTTTCAACTTTTAAATCTTCAGGTGATTAAGATAATCAGAGGGGTGAGCAGGCTTTTAGCATTAGGCTGCTAAAAGCCCGCTAACTAAGCTGAGTCTCTTGAAATATTACTGAGAATTAATTAAAAAATGTATTTTGTTGCAATGTTTTTATGAGTGGCCACTTTGGAAAACAGTTTTTTTTACCTTCCCTTTCTTAAAGCACGACCTTGAGAAACTGAAAATATACGACTCGGTACGCTTTTTTTGAATATACAAACAGCATTTTAAAAGCACTGGGATAAAAAAGACAAGAATTTGCCCTCCCGTGGATTTTTTGTAGAACCTTCACCTTTTCAATTTTGGTTAAGATGTTTAAAATATGAGATGTTGAGAGTTGGCGTTTTTGTGCTGTTTTTTTTCGGTGATTCATAGATTAAATTGGTTTGAGTCCTTGACAACCTGTGAAAGACGCTATTCGACGACACATAAACAGAAATATAACTACAATCCATTAGAAATGGGGATGGATTTGACTAGATGGGTGTCATTATCCGATGTCAGGTGTTACGGCAGTACTTAAAAAGCTTCTTTTTACTGCCGCACTGAACTTTGGGCTCATTATGATCTGAACCAGTCCAATTCATGAACTCCAATTTGACTGATTGTACCTTTTAAAAGCCTTAAAATTGGATTGTACCTTTTAAAAGCCTTAAAATTGGCACAGGTCGAAATGATCACCCTCGTTTCCCCTAAGAACTACAGTTTGTTCAGTTAAGTGTATTTTTTTTCATAATTTCGATTGTAAAGTGTCCTGGTGGAAAACATTGGCTTTATTTTCTAGAGGTTTCAGTACCACTTTTCAATCCTCCTGTAAAAGTTTTAGGGCAATTTTTTTTTTTTGTAAATTCTGACATTTACTCAAATCCTGAATCTACATTTTTGTAGGTGGCAGTTCTGGTAGTAACTGTTTACATGGCAACCTTTTGTGTGAAGGGGTGGCATCAACATTTTGCTCACTTGCCTGGCAGTGTTGTTTTGCTCCCTGCTTGAAGCTACTGTATCTTGTAGATAAGTCTTTTTTGCTCCCTCCTATTAATCTTTTCCTACTCTGTCAAGTGCGATACAACATAGACACTTCCTGTCCTTTTTATGCTTTGGACAAGAGAAGTTATTCTTAAAAGTGTGATACACACACCACTAGTGGAAGGAATCACTAAATATATATATCAGGGGTGTAAAGGTACACAAAAATGTAATTTTGATTCGGTTCATTTTCAGTACAAAAAAGGCGGGAAAAATACCTAAAATGGTTTTGTTTTTAAAAATACAAACAATAGAACTCGCGTAAATAAATAAAGTGACCCATTTGGGTGATATTTCCAATAAATCACGCTCTGAGTTCATAAAATAAAAAAACACGTAAAACAGTTGTAATACTTATAACAGCTTTAAATTTTAGGTAAACAAGCAAAACCGGGAGCTGTGTTTTTTTGTTGTTGTTTTTTTTGCTAAAAAGATTCACATAAACACATTTTCTGCAAAAAGCACATATCAAGCTGATTTTCTTACATGTCCGTTCAACATTCATTGTCTGATTGTGCCGTTTTAAGTGGTTTAACATATCCTTGCTGCAATTGTCGACATAACAATGATTTATCCACTTGTCTTTATCCATTGGTAAGTTTAACGAGGAAGCCAAAAAGTGTTCAACAGCTCTGGTGGTAGCGTCTCTAGCCGGCCATAGCCTTGTTACCCGTCGCAGAGCTGCCAGCCGTTTAAGGCAGGCCAGCCAAACTGTGAAATAAGATTGTCTTTTAGCTCAAGCTTCTCACTCGCATTTGTCACGATGCCATAATTTGTCGTGCCTGCAAATAACAATCATTCAGAGCCCTGAATGTCCAAGACTTAAAGCATCCATGCGGAAACTCCCACAGGACTTTGGTTCTGCATGCAGTGCTTAGCTCGCACTAATAAAATTTTTTATGAGGAAAAAATTGCATGAAACAAAACCAAAACGGTACGCAACTGAACCGAACTGAACACGCAAAATCGAAAAGGTTCAATACATTCCCCTCAACCGTTACACCCGCAATATACAATAATATACGTTATACACGTAATATACATTTCTCAGATTTCTGCATAAAATCACCAACAAATGTGATCTGATCTTTGTCAAAATCACACAGATGAAAATGCAGTGTCTGCTTTACCTAAAACCACCCAAACATTTAAGGTTTTCATATTTTACTGTGGATAGCATGCAAACAATGACAGTAGGGGGAAAATAAATAAGTAAACCCTCTGCCTAAGGAGACTTAAAGAGCAATTGAAACCAATTTTTACATTTTAGGTCAGGTGTGTGCCCAATCACTGATGAATGTTTTAAAGCTTCCCTGCCTACTAGGAATGTCTTGATGAGAAGCATTGTCTGATGTGCATCATGGGTCAGTCAAAAGAGCTGTCTGAAGACCAGTGATCACGGAATTGTTGATTTGTATGAAGGTGGGAAATGATACAAAACGATCTCTATAAGTGTGGAGGTTCATTAATCGACAGTCAGAGACGTTGTCTACAAATGGAGACAGTTTGGCACTGTTGCTTCTCTCCCAAGGAGTGGCAGTCCATCAAAGATAACGCCAAGAGTTCAGCGCAGAATATTCAGAGAGGTAAAAAGGAACACTAGAGTGTTTGCTAAGGACTTAAAGAAATCACTAGCACAGTACAATATCTCTGCGCACACATCAACTATTTGTAAAACTATGACCAAGAATGGTGTTCTTGGAAGGACTCCACGGAGGAAGCCACTTCTGTCTAAAAAAAACATTGTTGCTCGTTTAGTGTTTGCAAAAAGGCACTTGGACACTCCACAGCTTTGGCAAAATATTTTGTGGTCTGATGAAAGTTGAATTGTTTGGGAGGAAAAATGGAACACCACACCAACTTCAATACTTTATCCCCACCGTGAAGCATGGTGGAGGGAGCATCATGATTTGGGGCTGTTTTGCTACCTCAGGGCCAGGACAACTTGCAATCATTAATAGAAGAATGAATTTAAAGGTTTATCAGGGTGTTTTGCAGGAAAACCTGAGGCCAACTATCAGACAGTTGAAGCTAAAAAGAGGATTGAATCTGCAACAAAATAACAAGTAAATGAACTTCAGAATGGTTTCAGAAGAGCAAGTTCTGGAGTGGCCAAGTGAAAGTCCAGACTTAAACCCCATTGAGATGCTGTGGCATGACCTAAAGACAGCGATTCATGCCAGACATCCCAGGAATCTGACTGAACTACAGCAGTTTTATAGAGAAGAACGGGCCAATATTAGTCTTATCTCACCCTGTTGAAGTTTACTTTCAAATTAAACATTGGAAGAGCATTCGAGTTGCACTGCTACCACTATAAGCAAGCTATTTGAATACAAATAGTGGAATACCGCCATTCTAACAGCTGTAATCCTCTCCATAGATATTCTTACATCTGTCTTATACTTTGACCTGCAAACTTGGTCTTAACTCCTCTCCTTAACATCGTTTCATAAATTACTTCTATGAATGTGCACAGAAAACAAAAAACAAGCCCAAGAATATGTGAATTTCCTGCTTTTATGCCTTGAAAAAAATATTTTCATTGAGAGTCCAACTTTAATGGAAACCAAGAAATAATGAAAGGGTTGAGCTAGTGAAAAACAGCCTCATGTTCTAAGAAAATATTAAGGAAGCCCTGAAACGAAAATAAACTGGGAATTTTTCTGTATGCCATCCCTTTTAGGTTATCAGAAGAAGAAATTCAAAGGCCCCAGAAGCATCTTCTTATTTTTATCTTCAAACTTGATTAGTCATGTTTGTTGCAGTGTTCTTCACAGGTGAACGGTTCTTGGCAATTCGTCACATGGCCCTGGGCTAATGTATAAATATACAACAAGGGACCAAGCCCAGTATCACATGTCCTTAATTTGTAACCATTGTCTTGACCTCTGTTTCTTTCATATTCTCATATTTAGCAATGATTTATTAGCTCCCGTGTCCAGAAGTTTGTCAACAAGGATTTAAAGGAGCTGTTAAACCACTCCAATATATTCACTTAAATTTAAGCACTCCTTAACCGCACATAAACAAATATAATCACAGACCACCAATTCTGTTGATTTTGCTCTCTGGTTGTCAGAAACACAGTACTCTGTGACCCAGCTCAGACAACTCCGCCAAATGATGCTAGCAGGATTAGTATCACAATGAAAACTGATGTAAGGGTCATTATGTAAGCCACATCTGTCCCCTGCCCCACAATCACTCCACATCTCTTGGTAGCTCCCGGTCGTCCCACGCAAAGCTGGCAGCAATGCGAATTGCTAATGTCCTGCTTAAAGACAAAGTAAGGGGACAATGCTGGCTGCGTCGTACAAAAACGGAGCAGGTGACCAGGCAATAAAGCTCAACTCGGGATTGTTGGTGAACAAAGCAGGATGATCCACTGCCTGCCAAACTGGCATTAAACCTCAATATATTGTTTGAATATGTTCCAGATCTATACTTGTAACAAAAGAGCATACGTAAGACATGACTATGTTGATTGATGTTTTGATCGATTTGATTGGATCTCCACATAATCCATTGATGTAACGGTCCGAATCGATGTATCATTACAACCCAAGATACAGCAGTAAACTAAATGTAGAATATGTAATTTTGCCAAACAAAATCAAAACAAACCTACCATACCTATTTCTCATAAAAATGACCATCTACTTCTGTGCCCTGTGTTGAAGCATTGGCGATAAAGTAAACTGATGCTAGCCATCCATGCTGCATTAGTTGTGTTAGCTAATTAGCTTAAACACAGTGGTGTGTATACTGTACCTATTTCTTCAATTGCACATATAAAAATTCTCATAACTGATTACACATGTTCAAAACTGCATAGAAATACTTTAACCACAAAATGAATTTCTCAAATAAGATAACTGGGGTGTTGAGTGACAGCTGAGTTTCAGTGGTGGACTATCATAAACGATTTTACGTATATCAGTTATTGGCAAGTGTTTCTTCTAGGGCTGTCCCAAACTACTAATTTTCTCTCGATTTGACAGCCGATTATTATTTTTTTTACTGATTTAGCAATGAAATGATTTTTGACGCTAATTAAATCACAAAAACATTTTGAATAACTTAATTTTTTTTTATTAACTACAAATAAACACGTAAATAACAATATAAATACAAATAAACAATGAGATCAAATGCTGATAGCAATAACTAGTGCAAAAGAATGGAATGAACAGATTCAGAACACTGACTTTGCCTTTCCAACATGATTCAAAACAATTCTTGAAAAAAATCTGCCATTAATATTATAGTATACTATAATACTGTATATAATAGTATTATAATAATTTTAATAATTATTCATTGCTTATCAGATTTTTCATAAGTGGTGTCATTTTAAAGCTATTCTTAGTGTAGAATCTGAATTCTTAAGTATGTGGGATTAACTCCAAAAATCGTTATTTATGTGACGAACATGGTGTGCCTTTATTTTGAAATGTTCACCGGAAGTACGTTTGCTAAACCGCTAACAGTAAGCTTTACACTCCGCTAAATAAGTGCACTTTTTGTCATTGCATGTGGTGTCAGTAATAATTTTTTTTTATTTTTCATTTTTTCGTTTGCAAATGCTGTTAACCAGCGATTTTTCATTTTTGAACTGTCACCTTTTAACCGCAAGTTTACATTTTGGAGAAGACTGCCAATGTTTTATAGCAGGCTAAAGTAGGTTGTCTTTTTTCCCATTAACCTCAATGTAGCAATGGTAACGTTTACAGTGTTTAATATAGATGTGTTTCCTTATTTTATACGTCTGAACTTTAATTCTACGGTGTGTTGATGACCAATAAACATCTGTGAAAGGAACTGGAGTCTCATATGCGATCAACACGCACATGTACACGCACGCACAAATGGATGAATGCACTCACGCGCGCACGCAGCAATAGAACACAGCCAGTGAAAATTACCTCCCCCATTTTTATCAAGCGTGCGATAAATGGACTAATTGAATATCGCGACAGGCTTAGCAACTTCATTAAAAAATGTTGTTGGTTGTTAGTTAGATGGACTTACAACCTGCCAGCTTATTGTCTCTTTTCATCTTCCAAAATTACAACTGACGGCACTTTTGGTGTTCATTCACGGCCAACGTGCAGCCTGGTATACTAGCATTGGCATTGAAGAGACAGGACACAACATTGTACCCTCCTACAGTGCCTTGCAAAAGTATTCGGCCCCCTTGAACCTTGCAACCTTTCGCCACATTTCAGGCTTCAAACATGAAGATATAAAAATTTTAATTTTTTTGTCAAGAATCAACAACAAGTGGGACACAATCGTGAAGTGGAACAAAATTTATAGGATAATTTAAACTTTTTTTAACAAATAAAAAACTGAAAAGTGGGGCGTGCAATATTATTCGGCCCCCTTGCGTTAATACTTTGTAGCGCCACCTTTTGCTCCAATTACAGCTGCAAGTCGCTTGGGGTATGTTTCTATCAGTTTTGCACATCGAGAGACTGACATTCTTGCCCATTCTTCCTTGCAAAACAGCTCGAGCTCAGTGAGGTTGGATGGAGAGTGTTTGTGAACAGCAGTCTTCAGCTCTTTCCACAGATTCTCGATTGGATTCAGGTCTGGACTTTGACTTGGCCATTCTAACACCTGGATACGTTTATTTTTGAACCATTCCATTGTAGATTTGGCTTTATGTTTTGGATCATTGTCCTGTTGGAAGATAAATCTCCGTCCCAGTCTCAGGTCTTGTGCAGATACCAACAGGTTTTCTTCCAGAATGTTCCTGTATTTGGCTGCATCCATCTTCCCGTCAATTTTAACCATCTTCCCTGTCCCTGCTGAAGAAAAGCAGGCCCAAACCATGATGCTGCCACCACCATGTTTGACAGTGGGGATGGTGTGTTCAGGGTGATGAGCTGTGTTGCTTTTACGCCAAACATATCGTTTTGCAAGTTCAATTTTGGTTTCATCTGACCAGAGCACCTTCTTCCACATGTTTGGTGTGTCTCCCAGGTGGCTTGTGGCAAACTTGAAACGAGACTTTTTATGGATATCTTTGAGAAATGGCTTTCTTCTTGCCACTCTTCCATAAAGGCCAGATTTGTGCAGTGTACGACTGATTGTTGTCTTATGGACAGACTCTCCCACCTCAGCTGTAGATCTCTGCAGTTCATCCAGCGTGATCATGGGCCTCTTGGCTGCATCTCTGATCAGTTTTCTCCTTGTTTGAGAAGAAAGTTTGGAAGGACGGCCGGGTCTTGGTAGATTTGCAGTGGTCTGATGCTCCTTCCATTTCAATATAATGGCTTGCACAGTGCTCCTTGAGATGTTTAAAGCTTGGGAAATCTTTTTGTATCCAAATCCGGCTTTAAACTTCTCCACAACAGTATCTCAGACCTGCCTGGTGTGTTCCTTGGTTTTCATAATGCTCTCACTTTAAACAGAACCCTGAGACTATCACAGAGCAGGTGCATTTATACGGAGACTTGATTACACACAGGTGGATTCTATTTATCATCATCGGTCATTTAGGACAACATTGGATCATTCAGAGATCCTCACTGAACTTCTGGAGTGAGTTTGCTGCACTGAAAGTAAAGGGGCCGAATAATATTGCACGCCCAACTTTTCAGTTTTTTATTTGTTAAAAATGTTTAAATTATCCAATAAATGTTGTTCCACTTCACGATTGTGTCCCACTTGTTGTTGATTCTTGACAAAAAATTTAAATTTCATATCTTTATGTTTGAAGCCTGAAATGTGGCGAAAGGTTGCAAGATTCAAGGGGGCCGAATGCTTTTGCAAGGCACTGTATGTTTCATTCAAATAAGTCAATGTTCTTTTCTAGCTGTCAAACAGTCTCAGAGTTGGGATATTTATCTTTTACGCACAGTTCTATCCTGGAGTGGTGCTTGCTTCTGCAATAACATTAATCTGTGTGAAAAGACGATCAAAGCAGAGCTCTTATGTTATTTTTTGCCATTTAATGATTCTAGTTATTTGATAAGACATTTCAGACCAACTTGTATCCACTTCTAGACTTTGATAGAGCACCTTATACTTAACCGAGTCAATAGGAAATGCTTTTGTTTTGGCTTTGATGGTTGCTAAGGTAAACACTGATTCACTGTTATTTGGCAGGATGGATACACTACAAGAGAAGCAACATGAAAGTGTCCAAACTGCCTCTTTTGCGAGCACCAAGTACAATTCTCTGCAGGCTGAAAGCAGGGAGGCAGCCATCTGTCATGGCCTTTGTCCAGTATCGGTAGTAGCAGTAGAGTTATGGATAATGACTTGTGTCGGGAGATGAGAGGCTGTGAGGCGGCACTGCAGGGATGCGCTGCTAGGGAGGTCTCGATGCCTCAATCTCTGCTTGGCCAGCCTCGACGTGTACTGCAAAGAGACCGTGGAAGTGGATCCCGGGGGGGCGGACAGTTCAAGCGTTTGGATTAGATCCACTGACAAAACTCCCGGCTGGCTTTTGTCAAACTCTTATTCTCCGAAAGAAGAAGTTGGCAAAGCAGTCAATGCCAGTAGATGCTTTCACATCTCTTTCCAATGTTTTATTCATGACATTTTCTTTCCCTTTGGCCTCTACGTCACATCTTTTATGGCTGTTGTTTTTTTGTTTTCTCTTTGCTCCCACTTGTCCCAGAGATCATATATTCTCTATATTTGTCTTTTTGTTGCGACTATAATTTTAACATGCACTGACACTGCCCTACAACACTGGAATGGGAATCATGGCAGGAAGGTGCGGTTGACCTTAAAAAAGGATGGTGTCCTCCATCTTCCACAGTCCTCAATGGATTTAAATGACCGTAGCTTCAAACATCTCATCTCATTGGTGTGTGATGCACACAGTTGCTGCAGAATTCCACATTGTTGACTTATGAATGAGTGCCAGGTCTACTTTATATGTGATGGACCAATTTCTTCATGATCTTTTGGGGGTTGGAGACGCGTAAACGACAGTAACAGCTCCTGACATCTGAGATGAAAGTTTCACATCCGCAGCCTACACAAGGGAAGTTTATAAAACTTGCACCCTTGCAACTAGTTCGAACTTGCAATCTTAAAGAGCTGGGGAATAAATGGACAGACCTACTGTCAATTTTGAGGAATTTCTGTCTCAAAAGTAACCTTTCAAATCAACTGAAAATTATGAATTAAAAAAAAGAATTTATAAGAATCAAATGAAATTACTGGTAATTAGGTGGCTTGGGAGATTTAATGATGTGATTTTAAAAGGCACCCCTAATTACATTTGTTTGATTGTCAATCAGCAGCTCTAGACAAAGATAGATGTCGACTGGATTGGACGAAACTTTGTCCTCTTAACTTTTATTACGAAGTCTTATCACTTGTCAACAAAACTGGCTGAAGCTGGTAAAACTTTGTGCTAAAAAATGATAGTCCAGTTCAGTCAGAAGCATAGCTTTTGACAGTGAACACCAACTACCGCTGCCTATTTTTAGATTAAGCAGGTTGGCGGCTTTTGTTTCTGCGTGATGAGCCAGGACAAGAAGAGCAAATAGACACGTCTGTGGGGCGTTTGAAAGGTGGAGGACAAGAAACAGGCCGAGCTGGCACGTGAAAGGCGGATAATTGTGTCTCTGTGGGCCTCGGCAGAACCGGAGGTCTCCTCCTGTTCACCTGGAGCGTCTGTTTGTGCTCAGCAGGAGGTCAAGGGAAGCGAAAGGTGAGGTAACGGCCTCGGCAAGGACGGAGAGTGCCGCTTTTTCTTCAGTCAAATTACTTTTAAAGTGGAATTTTTCCAGAGTCTGCGCTAATTTTGACAAATTCTGCAGTATTACACATTTTGCTGTTTAACTGCCGTCTCACCACCCCAAATGTGATTGTTTAATTTGAGTAATTTACGAGGCTGTAGGCCCAGGGCAAACATTCTTCATAATGAATGTATGAGGGTGTCAGGCCGCTGGCAATAAAATGAATTTTTAGTGCAGGAAGAAACAAATGCATTGTATTCCTCCCCTCGCCGCCGCATTAGGTGATCATTCATGGATGACAGCAGTATTACCAGAGCATCCAACCTTGAAATATGAAGGACCACCCTGGAAACTTTGCGCCAGTCTAATCATGTCTAGTAAAATCATAAAAACAAACGATTGTAAAATCCTATTTGAAATGAGGTATGCATGTGTGTGTGGATGTATATATTACGTTCATACATGCACTAATACATTACCCCGAAGGTATAGTCGTGACGAAAGATCAAAGAGGCGGCTTGTACTGTATCTTTGGCGTGTATCGCTGTATAATGTCCCACAACATCTGTCGACGGACTGAACCTCCGGCGGTGGCACCAATCCCGTCCTGCGCGGCTGAATTGCAAACATAATCTGCTGTCGAGCGGATTACCAGTCGACCACAGCGGCATGGAAATGAGGTTAGGCAGTCATCGTTTCGGAGAGGCTTGTCCTAATCTGAAAATCCTTCCACAGAGGTCAGAAAGAGGAAACCCGACGAAGACTTGCTGGATGACTACAGACTAAGTTGGTTTTGTCTAGTCACAGTTGAAATACTGCCCTCTATTGATTTTAATTTGATCTATATTTATTTGTTCAAGCATTATAGAAATATATCACTGAACTCCTAATAGTATAATATTGCAATATTTTGCCAGTGATACTAGGAGTGGGAACCTCTTGGTACCTCAAGATACGATTCGATTTGCGATACAAAGCTCACGATAACGATGATCTGACGATATGACCATACAACGATTATCGATACATTGGCCAAGAAATCATTCTAGGATATTCTACAAACAACTAATAAACAGAAAAACAAGCTTCTGCTGTGATTTGGAATGAGTTTATTACTTGTAGACGTCCAATCCATTTGAACTATGTGCATTCGCTGCCATCCCTCCCACTTCAAACGAATTGAACGTCTATGTCCGGTAGTGGTAGCCAATGCCAGGCAATAAGGTAATTTTGGGCAATTTAAGGTCATTTTCCTTTTGATTTTCAGTTACTTCCTGTTGATTTTGTGGTATTTTATGGGTCTCTTCCTGTTCAGTTTGAGTCTCAAAACAGGAAGTAACCTGGGAATCACCCAAAAGAATAGGCAGTGACTCGAACTCAACAGACAATGCCCTAAAATGAACAGCAAGTGACCTTTAAATGCCCTGAAAATCGGACAGAATGACTGTGAATGCTCTGGTTTCGAATGAACGAATGTTCCCAGTCTAAATAGATTAGGCGTCGAGCACCGTCAATGCAGCCCTAGAGTTAACTGAGACACTATTATGGTGGAAGACTTTGGTAGCAACTTGTTGGTTCATTTTTTTTTTTTTTAGACATTGACACCTTTTTAAAACGATATCTCGATTCTTGGCAGGAGCATATCAGTAACCTTTTGGGATACAAAGTATCACGATATATCACCATTTCGATATTTTGTCACACCCCTAAGTGATACTAATAAGCAATCATTTAATCATTAAATCGACCACAATTAACGATGTCAATGTTTAGCACCCTTCGATTGGAGCTAATTTTTGTGATGTAGGAATTCTACATTATACAACTTCTGGAATTTGCAGAAAATGACTACTTCAACCAAAATGGTTTTGTCACATTCTTGCATGGGTGCTTGAAATTATTTGTGTGAGTTATTTTAAAAAGTTTTCTTTGAATTTAGTGTTTGGGGCAATATTACAGGGGCGCAACTGAGTGATTATCTGCTTTCAGACTGTAGGAACATGAGTACTGAGTTCCTATAACTATAGGCCTCTCCAGTAGTTACAGGAACTATCCTTCGCCAGGCAGTAGTGTTCGCTCATGTGCACTGCTGTGACGTTGTAGTCTGCGCCAGTGATGCATTATGTACTTGCAACACCCACCTTTTGCAAACTAAAACTGGGAAAACCTAGCTCGGGGGTGAGCAACCCATGGCTCTACAGCATATTAAGCACTGCCCTAGTGGCTCCCTGGAGCTTTTTGAAAAATGGAAAAAGATAGGGGAAGGAAATACAGTGATCCCTCACTACTTTGCGCTTGAAACTTTGCGCCCTCAGTCCATCGTGGATTTTTTTTTTTTCAGTTAAAAAAATAAAAGAATACAGATAAGCTCTCCCGAGCCGATTGTATAGTCTCACTCTTGCTCCCTCCCTCCCTGTCCCTGCGCTTTGTTCGTCTAGCTGTGCACTGGCACATACTTTGTACAACCCCCTTTTGCCAACAAAACAAGGTCTGGGGACTGAGATGGCCATGGGAGGAGCTTGATTTTGTGTGGTCTCATGAGACCAAGATTGAGCTTTTTGGCGACAAACACTCTAAGTGGGTCTGGCGTGCCATGAAAGATGCGCATGCTGAAAAGCACCTCATACCCACTGTGAAGTATGGGGGTGGGTCAATGATGCTGTGGGGCTGTTTCGCTTCCAAAGGCCCTGGGAACCTTGTTAGGGTGCATGGCATCATGAATGCTTTGAAATACCAGGACATTTTAAATCAAAATCTGATGCCCTCTACCCGAAAGCTGAAGATGGGTCGTCACTGGGTCTTTCAGCAGGACAATGACCCTAAACATATGGCCAAATCTACATAGAAATGGTTCACCAGACACAAAATCAAGCTCCTCCCATGGCCATCTCAGTCCCCAGACCTTGTTTTGTTGGCAAAAGGGGGTTGTACAAAGTATTAACACCAGGGGTGCTAATAATTGTGACACACATTATTTGATGTCAAATAATTATTTCTTTATGTGGGATTTTTTCCCCACTGAATAAATGCACTTGTATTGAAGGTTGGATTTTTCTCTTAATTTCCATTAAGGTCCCATATTATTTGAATTGAAAAAAATATATATTAGAAGCTAAAAAACACATCTTAACCAGGGGTGCCAATAATTATGGAGGGCACTGTATATTATATACACAAAACAAGATGTACTGCTAGCAGTCCAATCAATGGATTTCTATGACGACATTCTAATCTATCCTGTAGTATTATATCTAGAGTACACAGGAGTATAGACCCTACTCACCTACGTCACAAAATGGGCGTGTCGCTATTTCCGGCCGCCATATTGTACCTCTTTTTCAGACCTATTCTCATTGTTTTCAATTAGTCGAGCAAGTTATAGAGCAATTCATGGAAGCCCCGGTGTTATCTGACGCTGTAAACTCATTGGATCCGTTGCATAAAAGGCGTTACGTGGAAAAGCTTCAGTTTATCCATTCGCCAGATCCGTATTTGATGCCTAAATCGATGTTTTTCGACCCGCTGGCTTCGCCTGACATCTGATATCCTGATATTTACAACTATCTTGTCCACACAAATCAGCCTATTCTCACGAAAGTTTGAAAAACTTCAAGAGCTTGGAGGCTTATAAATGCTACGTTGCTGGTTGGGTGAAACACGTCCTCGTACACGAAAATTCGGCAGGAATCTTGTGCTCGGAAGGTGAGTTACGAAATTTTCAATTCAAAATCTTTTGTTCTTGCTAACATCCACTGTCAAGTCTAATGTATTTCATGTCATTTGTCAATGGAGCTAGGGCTTTTAATGTTTATATGGTTTAGCGATAGCACTCACTACATACATACGTGTATGTTGTCGGCGATTAGCCTAGCAATGATCTTAATTGTGGTTGTCAGCCCAAAACCCTCTAAATATATATTAAATGCATCTTACCAGATATAAAATGACTACTACATAATCTGTGGTAGTCGTTTGGAGCCCAGTTTTCTCGTCGAATTGCAGCAGTCAATCGCGGTCTCCTCTTCGGGTCTCTCGGAATACGGTAAAAATTCAAGTCTCTCCGTCTATCTTCTCTGTTTTTGCAACCGACCGCCACACACGACTTCACCATTTTGATTGTTTAATGTTAACGAGCAGAAAAACACGCCATAATAGGAGGAATTTACGAAGCGCTAATGCATTAACATGACTAGTATCCGGACAACATGGCACGGGGGCGTGGCTGTGACGTCACGTGAGTAGGGTCTATAGGTGTGTTAAGCAGGGTACCGGTTCGCGGCCCGGCTCTATAGGATACACTGCAGGGAAAAAAAAACATTTAATCATTAAGGCTCATTATGGATTTGTAGCCAACATCGTCATTTTTGACAGTAGGCTATTATAGATACATACACCATGTGTTCCCTTCATTATTAGGCTTATATAAGGCTTTCAATTTTTTTGCAGCTTTGTTTTTTTGTCCATTATGGCTCTTTCAACATTTTGGGTTGCAGACCCCTGGCCTTGCTGAACGGAAAACAACCGTCGAGGACACAGCGTCAGTTGTTGCGTGTTTGAAGGGAATGCTTTCCATCAGCGAGCAAATCTAGCATTTAACGACCAGACATTTTTTTTCTTTTCTTTTCAATGGCGGCTTGGAACTAAAATGGTTCTCGGAACTCGAGTTCCTGGTCCCTAGTTCCTACATGCGGGAACACGCAAAATTACATCATCGTCCCCTAAAAGGTTCTAGGAGCTGTGGATAGTTCCAACAGTGGAAAAGCGGCTATAAATGGAGGGTTGTATTCTGCACGTATAACATACATAAACTAACACATTAGTACCAATTATATCTGGTCTGGCAGTTTTTGTTGAATAAAAACTGATATTACTTATATAACTATTAGAAAAATAAGTCATTTAAATAACTCGGACATTAATTCAGCTAATAGATTTGTTTATTATTTAAAATATTTAAAATTACAGCAATTTTTTGACTATAATGCTTACTAAAAGTCACACCCACTAAATTTGACAATAAAATTGTATAAACGACTCTGAACTATAAGCCACAGGTGTCCACATTGTATTATAGGAAAGCTCATTAGCATATAAAAATCTGTACTGGTCTATAAAATGTAGGGTTCAAAGTGGGAGAAAAAAGTATCACCTACAAGTACAGTATTTAACCGTCTTAAAACAGTGGGGATGTAAGTAAGTAAAAACAGCCATTTCAGCCAGGTTACTATCCCTTTTACGACGCTGTAAATTTTCTCTAGTCTTCTAATCGCCATCATCAAGAAAATCTCTGCACCGCAGCAAACTCTCTCCACTCGGTGCAGACTTTGACACTCTATTAATATTCATGGAGAGGCTCAGTCGGATGCAACGCACTTGGGCTGCGTGACCGACCGAAGAAGCTGCGACATGCGAAACAGCGGCACAAATTCCAAGTGTGACACTATTTTTTTCCACAAGGAAGAAGCGAGATGAGAGCACCTGGCGAAGCGTGACCCCCCCCCACCCCCGCAGCTTGACATCCCCTCAACCCTGCCTCATTAAATTTAATGCTGCCTTTTAGCGAGCCGTTTAACCGATGACAAAAGGCCATGTGTCAATCAGTGTTTTCGCAGATTCTACACCATAGTGGCTGCATCCAAATGGGATGGAAAAAACAAAAATGGACAACACAACCACATAAATGTCAGTGTTTGGATTAGTTTTGGTGATTCGATATCAAATACAGTATTCAACCCAACTTCTCACTTCCAGATTGGTCCAGAACAACAAGAATCTAAAGAGTTTTAGCTTTTCAGGGATAATGAAGCATAGCTTCACTCCTCAAAATATCTTCAGAAATTTTCGTTATCTAGTTACGTTATCTATATGTATTATCATTGCTGGTTTTGAGATTTGTTGAAAAAACATAAAATGCAGTCCTACCATCAGATATGAATGACCTGACACACAAAGGTTTAAGTTCATCAAACCAATTTCATTATTAAACAGAGACAACACAAGGAAATATAAAATACAGTTTCCAAGTGGAGAAAATACAGTTTTTTGGACACATTCTTTATCCTCTGTGAAGAATTAATATTAACTAATAATTAGGCATGTGCCGGAATTAGATTCTGAAGATATGATAAATTTAAGCCAAAATATTGTACTCAAGTAAGAGTAATGTTAATTTAAAACTTATAATACTAAAGTAAAAGTAGTCATCCAAAAAATGTACTCAAGTACAAGTAAAAAAATATTTGGGGTAAAGACTACTCAAGTAATGAGTAACATTGTGAGTAACTGCTTACAAATTTGTTTTATGTATTTTTTTGTTAACAATGGTATTTTTTCTCAGCACAAAGTTATGTGTATGAACTGTTGTTACAAAGATACTGTACCATAACCCATTACATAACCATATTAAGCCAAATTAAAGAAAGGAAAAACAATCATTGAATTCTGGCAAGAGAAAAAAAAAAATGACAGAAACGAAGCATTATTTGTCCAACGAGCATGAGCTCTAGTGGAGAAAATAGTTCCTAGTTTGAATAGTGAGTACTGTAGTTCCATCATGGTTACTATTATGGTAAATGGATAGTACTTATATAGCGCATTTATCTACATGGTTACCATGCCCAAAGCGCTTTACATTAGCACACAAATACCCGTTCAAACACGCATTTACACACTAATGGTCAGTGTTGTTAATCTTACTTTAAAAAGGTAATTAATTACAGTTACAAATTACTTCTCCCAAAAAGTAATTGCGTTAGTAACTCAGTTACTTGAATGTAAGAGTAATTAATTACTTGGCAAAGTAGTTGGTGATAATTTTCATGATTTTTTTTCTAAAAAAAAAACAAAAAACAAAACAAAATACGGGTCACACAATGTGAAGTTTAAAAGATTTTTGGTACAATTGGCCCTAGCCCAATTCTTTACCCTAAACTTAACTAGACACAGGGGTATTGCGGATATTGCGATAACTAGATAGTAACCTTTGCAATGTGTGGAAGTCATTTAATGTTGTGAATCAACCGTTGAAATTGTTAAAATTGCTCCTGTTGTTGCGTTAGTTCCCTTCTGTCTACTTTCGACATGTGTAAGTTTTAAAACTGTTTCATCATTTAAAGATAAATTTAAGTCAAGATTTTTCCTAATTTAGGAGCATTTTAGATAAAAAGTTACTTAGGTTCGCTAGGAAGGTTCTCTACAACAGAGCCTTCCTGAGAGGTCTACTGCTTTAAGATGGCGGCTGTTTACTAACGCATCTAGTTCTTTATACTTATTGCTAATGCCGCCGTGTCTGTCATTTGCATCTAGTTCTATAATATGCGATTTCTACTGTAGCAACATGTGGGTGTAGTTTGTAGGCTATCGGCTATAGTCGGGTATTATTGGAGCCACCTAGCGTCGCGTTTGCAATGGCACCACTCTCTCGTCTCCGTGAGTCCTTCTCTCTTAGACTTTTCTCGTGTCATTCAACCAAAATAGTAACGCATGCCTTTCCTGGCTCAGTAACGGTAACAGCATTGACAAGATGAGAAAAGTAACTAATTGGATTACTCACTACTGAAAAAAATTAATGCCGTTATTAGTAACACTGCTGCTGCCTTGCAAGGCATCACCCAAATTAGGGTTCAGTGCCTTACCCAAGGGTACTTCGACAGTGGGCAGTCGTAGCCGGAAATTGGATTACTCACTACTGAAAAAAATCAATGCCGTTATTAGTAACACTGCTGCTGCCATGCAAGGCATCACCCAAATTAGGGTTCAGTGCCTTACCCAAGGTACTTCGACCTTCGGTCCAAGGACAACTCCAGCTACCAACTGTGCCACAGGCGCCCATTCCCTTATGAAAGTAAAAGGAACACGTCTCCGGTTTTCCGAGGTCAATCGATGCCAAATAAAGACTGGGGAAGAGGTTAAAATCTACGCTTTTGAGTCATGTTGTGCGCAGTGCTCTATGTCAAATACTTCATTTTTTACGGTGCTTTAAAGACGCCATGTTATTGAACAGGCTGGTGTGATCATAGAATGGCAAGCTTGCGTCTGATTGGTTTATTGTAGTCATGTGATCATTGTTGCGATGTCTCATTGTGGTGAAATTGGTACAGCTACTCTTGATATCGCTGGGGAAAAAAAGAAATCTAAAACGTAGAATAAAGAGGAAAAATGTAGCAACTCTTGTGTAGTCCAAAGTAGCGAAGTAAGAGTAACGTTTTTTTCTTCACAAATCTACTCAAGTAAAAGTAAAAAGTATGGTTTACTGAAACTACTATTACAAGTAGGGCTGCAGCTATCGATTATTATAGTAGTCAATTAATCGATGAAATAGTTAGTTCGAATAATCGAGTAATTAGATCAGGAACATGAAATCAACATACCTGAGCTGAGCCTCAAACGGCATCAAAAACAAAAAAAATGAAGATCTATGTACAACAAAAGAACAGTTGGCTAACATATACTAGTATAGCTAAAGTCCGCTAGCTTAAATGCTATAAAATGCTAACGTTTTTTAAAATATTTTATTTACAATACTCTTAACAAATGGTTCAGACACATATTCCCACAAAAAACTGCTAAATATGCCTGTAAACAAAATTATGAATGCATAAAAACCATTAGCTCAAACAAAAACTTATGTTGGTCTTAACGGGGAGCAGTTGGATTCAGCCATGTGAAATGAGTCCGACCAGAGGGCAGTGTATCCACCCTAATCAATAAAACTAAATGCAAACACTTTCAAAATAAACAATTACAACACCACTTTAATTAAACGAATACTCGAAGCAATAAAATTTAATTCGAATATTTTTTTCTAATCGAATACTCGAGTTAATCGATTAATCGTTGCAGCACTAATTACAAGTACATTTTCCCAAAAAGTTACTCAAGTAAATGTAACGGAGTACATATAACGTGTTACTACCCACCTCTGCCGCTGGAACAACACGCTGGAGTTAACTCTCGTAGTTGGTGGGGAACGTTCATGACAGTGTTCACTAACCTTTATTTTTGTATAAATGTGAAATCATATTGGAGGTATTGCCTCCTTGGCAACCACCCTCCGCAAACATGTTTTACATGTCAGTTGGCCCTCCTCCCCTAAGCTGCGGCCATCTGTAACTTTTTTTCTCGCTGAAGTATTCCCATACCAGCGATTTCGTTTTCGATGTGGGTAAAAGTTCAGGAGTTTCACCTCTTCCAGCCAATGTGTAGCAAAGCTGACTCACTGAGAAAAAAAACGGTGGGTTGAGATTTTGAAACCGTGACGTTTTCACACCACGGTATACCTTGAAAATGGTAATCAGCATGTCTACTAATAATTAGAGACGTGACCGAAAATTCAGCGCCGAAAACTATCGGCCGAAAAGAGCTAAACTTGCATTATCAGTTTTTGGTTAAAATGTTTTGAAGACCAAATGTTTACCACCGGTTCGTGTGAAGAAATCTTAGTCCTCTTGCTATGGGGGAAATACGATTAGTTAGGTGTTAGATTTAGTAAAAATGAGGTTAATTTTAGAAACCCAACGTGTTAGTTGCTTCTTAATATGCGTTTGAGCTCGGAACTGTTTCTTTCAGTGCTTACCAAGTTTAAAATAGACTTCTTCTCAATTGTTCTGAAATGAGCACTTACTGTGATTCCAAGAGGTTTTTTTTCTTCTTGCAATCATACCCTACCATCTGCTCCTCCAGATGATTCCATCTTTTTCCCACTTTGGTCTTCGCTTACTGTCTGTCCCGATTACAATCCGCCGCCCACGTTCTCCGCAGAACACGTGTGCGCATTAACTAAAAACTTTCACTCCACCCTTCTTTTCTCCTTGCCTTGTTTTCTCAAGGTTCTTACTTAGTGAGCTAGAAAACCCCCAAAGGAACACGACGGGGTCGACGTGCTGAAATTTTTAACGGGAGCAAAAAATGGGGCAGCACAAAAATCCTGTCAACTTTTTTTCTTCTTCAGTATACATTTGCACAGATGGACTCTTTGCTTGTCTCATCCTCATATGGGACTAATCCGATGTGTTCATATCTGACAAGGGTGAAGGGAAGGAAGAATTGAAATCAACATAATGCTTTTTCTGGGTGTTTTTTTTTTCTTTCGGTTTCTCGGTTGCATTTAGGGCGTGTGAGAGGACACCAAATAATGCCTGACTGGCTCTCCCCTTGCGCGACAAAAATTAACAAGCACCTCATGCTTTTCTCTGTGTGACTGTGTGTGTGTCACACTGACCCAGACAGAGTTGTCACATTGTAAGAGTGCAGTAAATAGTCCTCCATCGTCAGACATTTTGGGGCTATTTGTTGGTTCGTGATATGGTTTGAAATCATACAAATAATGGTACTATTTTTCACAAAATAACTATCAGCTTTCTTGTGGACCCAAGCTGCCACACAGTTCTCAGGTTGAAATCTGCTCAGGCTTGCACAGCTTTTCTTCATGCACTAACGTCAGATAGAAAAGAGAGCAACATAAATCCAACCTTAATGTGCCATTCGAAATAATTCAGCTCAATCATTTATGTTGTTAAATCTGCCTAACAGAATGTTATTCAAAAACGCGCACATAAAAATGTAATTGTGTGTAATCTAACTCAAGATTTATGACAGCGACCCGCTCCAACCTTCACTAACAACTGATAAATATTAGAGCATGTGTGACACGGTAGTTTGTTAGTTGGTGTCACATTGCCGTGAACCTCCAGTCGGGTTAATAATTCATGCTAATTCATGTCTGGTGGTCCCGGCATTTGTATTTGAAGAGTGGGGCTAATTGCCACTTCCTCTTAACTAATTATTTCTGCACTGATGCTGTGTGATGCAAAACATTGTATCTGCGTGCGAGCCATTTAGTGCAAAGTAAAGGGCCTTTTTATGTGGGGTGGCTGGAGTGCTTCGTATCTACAGTATATGCAAGGCCCAGTGTCGCCACATTGGTATTCACCCTGCAAGCTTCGCCGAGCGTGAAATAGAAGAGTACACTTTACTGTGGCTAAACTCTCAGTGGAGCAGCTAGCAAGCTGATGCGGCTTCAAAAAAAAATGTCACGGATACCATAAGGCAAGAAATCCTGTAGTGTCATTAAAAGTGTTGTGGTTATAGAAAAGAAAAATCGCAGTCTTGTCTATATCCACAATAACAAGGTTTTGGAATTGTGTCATGGATGAAAATCTATTAATTGACGAGATGCCGCATCCGATCGGCCGCTAAACGTACCGAACCCCACAAGTTTCACATGTGGATTCACTGAGCCCTTCGAAATTAGATAATAAAGCTTTCTTTTCTAATTCAAAACCAATATGTCTAAGCTAGCAAGCTAACCATTTAGAAAATTCCATTAAAAAATCTTCTCATTTTGACAGCATTTTTTATAAGCAGGTCAAAATTTCAGCCCACGCTGCCCATTGGTCTGTTGTATTCCCTCAAACCAAGTGCACCGAGTCAACCTTCCACTGAGTAAACCAGTTCCTCCTCCCATCAGATCGAGGACTAGCTGTTAAAAGAAATGGATTAAGTCTGTAAATTGGGAGCAAACCAGTCCAAAACCTGATATAAAAGGCCACTTTGCCTGGATTTAATCAGCCTACGAAAAAAAGGGTCTTCATTTCTTTACCTTCGCCAAACCCTAAAGACTTACTCACCGAACCCCTAGGGCTCGATCGACCCCATGTTAACTCATTCACTACCCGCCATTTTCACCAGAGCAAGGCCCTTCTCTCCTGGCTGTTTAACTAGATTTTGACTGATTTTGCAAGGCCCACAGACTCTCAGCAGAAAAAAAAGTTCATATCTTTTTCGATTCTTTAGAAATCAGCATTAGAAAATAGCTTAGTTTGAGCAATTTTGCAATTTCTGACAAAAAAACAGAAAAATTGAGCTTTTTGTGAAAGCATACATTTCAAACGTAACTTTGACTTTAACACAGCTATTTTTTGCTTTAGTTACATCCCAAACGTCTGAATAATGTTTTCCTTTTACAAAATATTATAAAGAACAAGACAAATAGAGCTTTTGATTGAAAAGTAGCAATTTATTAACACATAACTAACTGAGAGATGACGCTGTTGTCGCCGAGATTACGCTGTTGTCACCGTGACAGCCGGGTAAACTTTTCCCTCATCGCTGCCTGTCTCATAAAGACAATTTTTTTTGAGTCTCTGCGGGGTCTGCTTGGCGAGCCCGCTGCACTGGTGGTCCCGGTCGTTCGGCTCGGTTGTCCGCTGCCTGGCATCATTCCGCCAGCGCTCCAAACTTCCGGCCATTCGTTGCTGTTGAATATGGTTGCGGGTCGTGGCAAATGCGCTACTGCCCTCCAGTGGCCAGTTTTATTGCTTTAAAATGGATTTTCAGCTTTGTGCTTTGGAGCTCAGTTGAATCAGGACCCAGAGATGTCTTTTATGAAAAAATAAACGTAAAAGATGTATTAATACGTCTTTGGGACACTGAAACAATTAAAAATAGAACATATTTATACATTTTTGGGAGCAAATGAGTTAAGTATCACTGCTCAAGAGGGCTTGGGGTCCAAAGTTGCAGCTAAACAGTCTAATTAAATCTGGGATTATTTTTCTGGTAGATACAGTATATATTTATTCAGAAGAAAAACACATTTTTGCTCTGACAATGCAGTATTTTAAACACAACCATAATAATAATTGTCTTCAAAATTCATCCAGTAACAGAGAAATGGACCTATAAGTTGGCAAAAATAGTATATCGCTTCCAAAATGGTTTACATGATAATACAGCTATGAGAGTGGTGTTACCTCTCAGTCATCAGTGGTCCAAATAAACCTATGAAATGTTTGTGTTTTTACTTTTCAGGATGTGGTCAAACAGCGGAAAGACAATCCAGTGGCCCAAAATGTTTTACAGAGGATAGACTGGCACGACTACGATGCAATCAAAAGGGATGCCTCAAGATCTGGTGAGTCCGATAACAAAACTTATACTCCATTGTTTGCACTTGTAATGTAATTTAAACATTGAGTGGGAATCCCACAGGATTGTTGCTTTATACCTCATCGTCAAGCTGTATATGATTTGATTCAGGTAACGGCGAGCAGGGTAAGCCGTTCCCGCTGACGGATGCCGACATGGTGGACCAGGCCTACTGGGAGAATGGCTTCAACATATTTGTCAGCGACAGGATCTCCCTGAATCGTTCCATCCCTGACATTCGACATCCCAAGTAAGTTGCTGCTTAATAATGCTATGTAACACAAGGTAACTAGAGTGGCACACGGTATGGTCTTCTGCTGTTGTAGCCCATTTGGCTCAAGGTTCGATGTATTGTGCGTTCACAGATGCTCTTCTGCATACTTCAATTGTAATGAGTGGTTATTTGAGTTATTGGTTCCTTTCTATCAGCTCACAGCAGTCTGGACATTATCCTCTGACGTATGACAAGGTATTTTGGCCCACAGAGGTGCCGCTCACTGGATTTTTCCTCTTTTTCGGACCATTCTCTAGAAACCCGAGAGGTGGTTGTGCGTGACAAACCATGAGGATCTGCAGTTTCTGAAATGACCAACAACCATGCCATCTTCAAAGTCACTAAATCACATTTCTTCCGCATTCTGCTGCTCAGTTTGAACAGCAGCAGATCGATTTCTGCCATGTAATTAGTTGATTAGAAATGTGTGTAACAAGCAGTTAGACAAGTGTACCTAATATAGTGACCGATCAGTGTATATCTTTCTGTTTGTCTATATGTATAAATTAGGGTTGTTCCGATCATGTTTTTTTTGCTCCCGATCCGATCGTTTTAGTTTGAGTATCTGCAGATCCCGATATTTCCCGATCCGATTGCTTTTTTTTGCTCCCGATTCAATTCCAATCATTCCCGATAATGTTTCCCGATCATATACATTTTGGCAATGCATTAAGAAAAAAAATGAATAAAACTCGGACGAATATATACATTGAACATACAGTACATAAGTACTGTATTTGTTTATAATGACA
The DNA here is from genome assembly GCF_030265065.1 of Corythoichthys intestinalis. Lineage (NCBI taxonomy): Eukaryota > Metazoa > Chordata > Actinopteri > Syngnathiformes > Syngnathidae > Corythoichthys > Corythoichthys intestinalis. The sequence continues at coordinate 31,173,003 of NC_080412.1, forward strand.
ATAAATCATCAAGATGGCATTTACATTATTAACATTCTTAATTTCTTTCTGTAAGAGGGATCCACGAATAGAAAGACTTGTGCCTTTGTATATTGTGATTAAATATTGCCATCTAGTGTATTTGTTGAGCTTTCAGTAAATGATACTGTAGCCATGCCCCAATGCATGATGGGAAGTGGAACCATGACTGTGCGTAGTGCTACCAATTGATATATCTTCTCTGCGTTGGGAAATAACCTAAGGTGTTAAGAAAAAGATCAATTGCTACCTTGCTTCCCCATATTGCTTCCCATGATGAAATCGTTTTAATTAAAAAAAAATATATATATACAGTATATTAAAAAAAAGGCATGGCCGATATTTTTTTGCCGATTCCGATACTTTGAAAATGACGTGATCGGACCCGATCGATCGGGATGCCGATCGATTGTGACATCTCTAGTATAAATCAAGTGTTGATTTAAATTCCTCTCCATGACTCTACTGTGTTTTTTTGGAGTGAGACAGCAGAGTAAACAGTGTCTAATGGGAAGGCGTCATAGACCTCCCGCAATTATTCATTCCTCTTGTCCTCCCTCACCGAGATAGGCGACGGGGGGACATTGACTTGGGAATAGAGACGAAAGTCCCCCCTTCAAAGATGATCCAGTCTGGACAGACACATCAGTGGCAGAGAGGGCCATTAGACGTGCTTATTATAAGGCCGTTAAGCTTCTCAGGCGGGCGTGTCAAGATGTAACAGTAATGTATATTGCCGGCAAGGGGCGTGAAATGATCTCTTGGAGATTTCTTTTCTTTAGTTCCGACATGATGTCGTACGGCTTGAGTTGTGAGGAATGAAAATTACTGTCGCCTGGGTGACTTGCGAATCTTTTCGGTGAGGCACTGTCACCGTTACAAGTCTGGGCTTGTACCATATTGGTTAGTTTTTTTTTTTTTTTTTCTGTGGTTTAATCTGGGGAACAGTCTGTAATAAATTGTACATACCTTTTTTCTAAATGTGAAACTAGCTTTATACCTTGCTAATGATCTAGTGATGTGCTCAGTGTTGTTTTTCTCAACGATGACGAGAACAAAAATATTTCGTCGAGGAACAATTTTTTTATTGACGATTAGTCACGATGACGCACTGAAAACGTGTCATGGGAGACTCAAACATAACAAGATGGATACCAGTTATTGTCTGACGACACGAGAACGAGATGAAAATTCGCCATAGTTTCCGTCATAAATTCACAATGTTTGGTCGTGTCACTCATGTGACCCGCCCCACACACACACGCTTACTCACCGACCGATGAGTACCCTCTGCCCATTCCAGGCTCATTTTGTGAAACATACTAGTATGTGTCAGGTGTTGCTTGGTAAGTTTTTCTTTTTTATCTTGGGTAGATATACTACGTTGCTTTAGCCTTTAAAGGTCTGTGCTGAGTGATCATCACACACTAAACTAACTTGTAGCGTTAGCATAGCGTTCGCTTTAGCATTTGCATGGAAAACATTTTACATACAGTTTGTGGCATCCAGGTGAGTTTAATTAATTGCAAATAATGTGCTAATTTCCTGCTGAGTGTATTATGAGCATGAAAATTGTGATGTCCTTGCAGTCTCTAAAGTTCTGTGCTCGTCTTTCATGTTCATTTGAAATTGTTGGAACCCTTTTATTTATTTATTCATGGACTAAAACTTTTGAAATTTATAGACGAAAATATTTTGAGAATTGTCGAGTGAAAGTTGACAAAATTTGAGTTTTTGTTGACTAAAACGAGATGAAGACAAACACATTTTGAAAGGACTAAAATATGACTAAGTCTAAGACTAATAATTATTTTTGTCCAAAAGACTAAGACTAAGATGAAAATTAAAAGGGCTGCCAAACACAACTCTGGATGGGCTAAATGATTCAAAGTGTGTTTTTTGCAACTGTTATTTGCTGAGATGGCTAACTAGCTTTCCGTACAATTAGTTACTGTAAGTAAGTAAAGCTACCTGCAATGTTTGGGTGGCTAAATAGCTTTCCGTACAATTAGTTAAGTAAGTAAAACTACCTGCAATGTTTGGGTGCACCGAGCATAAATGTTACATACAGTACAATTCAGGCCTGAATGATACTGGGAAAAACTACCATTGCGATTTTTGGGGGGTTTGCAATATATGCTATTATATTGCTATATTAACGATAAGATTTTCACCAGATAACTTGAATAGCTGTTTGGGATCATCCTGAATGATACTGGAAAAAAAAATAACATTGCACACTTACTTTTTGCATTGTTTGCACAGGTGTGTGTAACTTTGCGCCTAACTTGTTTCTAAAGGTGCACGAGCACAAAATGTAAGAACACCCACATTTTTCATTGCATCGCCTTTAACGCCATATTTTTAATCACGCTCAAATAGCATTCATATAATTCATTCATCTTCTGAACCGTTTATCCTCAAGAGGGTCGCGGGGGTGCTGGAGCCTAACACGAAGCAGAAGGTGGGGTACGCCTCTCACTTACACAATGAATGCGTTGTCACAGCACACTTCAGACTGGGCTGCCGGTAGTGTGTAACAAGCTTAACGATAATTAACACATTTGTTCCTTTGATAGTAGAGCTACCTAGTCTTCTCTGGCCAGATCAAAGTTTAAGTACCAAGCGCCAGCTGCACTGGTGACCAAGAAAAACAGTTTAGTCGCACTGCTTAGCAGGATGGAGAGTGAGAGGCCTGGCACTGTTCGAGCATATAAATATATTATATATCGCACGTCCTTGCGATGCGAGTATTGCGCATCCGCACATCGCGATGACGATGTTCAGACGATATATTGTTCAGGCCTAGTAGAGTACAACTACTTGTTCAAACACTAATAAAGGGGTCCTACTTTTTATTGGCCTTCTCATGTAAACAGGTTGCAATTTTGTCTCTCTTTGTGTTTAGCTGCAAACACAAGCTGTACAGCAAGAAGCTTCCCAGCACCAGCATCATCATTCCATTCCACAATGAGGGTTGGTCATCATTACTGAGGACTGTCCACAGCGTTCTTAACCGCTCGCCTCCGCAGCTCATCGCCGAGGTCATCTTGGTGGACGACTTCAGCGATAAAGGTACAGCAATTACAAAATGCTGCAAACACAAGCTGCCTGCCTATGGTACAGGCCCGTCACCAGATGTTAGTCTTAAGAGGGGTATATGAAATTACAATGATTATTACCCTATTCCTATATTTTCAATAAACCTACAGTATCTGCTATTCTATCAGCATGTAATCATTATGTCTGAGTAAGGTTTGCTATTCTTGATAGCTGGAAATAGCTAATAGCTAACAGATATCGAACTCCCAACTAATTGCAAATATGTAACCACTGTGCCATGAGTTCCTACAATTAACGGCATTATCAATTGTCTGTCTGAAATCTATTCAAAATCTTAATCTCTATAGAAAGGCGAGTTTGTCTTTGTGGCTGTTTGTGTGTTCGTGTTTTATGGACGCCGAAACGGCTGGGTGGATATTGACGAATGTTTACACCGATGTACTTTATGTGTCTGGGAGTGTTCTTGGATGGGTTTGATATCTGTAGGCCGAAAATTAATCAAAAACTCCAAAAATTAGCATAGAAAATCCCTAATTGTGGAAGTGACAGCGCTGTCTTTCGTACAAAAGACGTGTCTCTTGCAATTGCAATGTCGCAGTTGTCAAACTTTACGGTTTCATGTACAAATTTAAATGTGCTGTAATGATACGTATTTGGTTTTGGGTACTCCACAACAAGATGCTGGATTAAAAAAAAAAAAAAAAAATCTGGAAGATTACTTAAGGCTGAGTTGTGCTTCCGCGTCAGACCTGCAGCATCAAGGAAGACCCGATTTACGATCCTGCGCCGTAGTCTGACGCGGTCCTATTGAATTTTCAAACCCTAGCGTCATGTCGACGCATATGACGTGACGGAAATGGACTGTGATTGGTCCGCTCAGGCTGTTGTTTCCGGTTCAGCAAGTCTCGTCAAGACATCAAAAAGACTGCCAAATGGCAAGGTCAGTGATTGAATAAAAAAAAAAAAAAAAAAAAAAAAAAAATTGAAGAACCACCGAGACGTGTGTGTTCGGAATCGAGTGGCCACACGAAGCGTTGACCCAGTCGGCCAAAAACTGCCAGCTTTTTATCACTTTGTCATATTTTTGGTTGGTGCACTTCATCATTAATGTGTACATATGTTTGCTGTCAGTCTGTGACTTATTTACATGTCACACTTCAAGTATATGAAGAATAATGCACAGGTTTGGTGCCAAAAGGGGTGTTTTGATGTTTAGTTTTCAACAACAGACAGTTCACACACCATACATCATCACCAATTGCCTCGGTGCTTTTATGATAACGTTAACATCAAGGCTTGCAACGCAGTTTGGGAAGTTCCATAGACGCCAGAAATCTGCTATGGCTTCCCACTGGCTGGTTGTAGAACATGGCAAATAAATTGGGCTGGAGGGCTTTGCAGACCTCGGACAAAATGCTGGACACAGTGCTCAATTCCAGTTTGAAGCTAGCAGCCACAGCTAGCTGGTTTCCACCCAAGGCTAAAACTCTCTATGCGGCATCAAAAGTTGGACAGACCGCCTTGAAACCGTCCTCTGCGTCGCCTGCGCCTCAACATTTGTAGGATCAACATTTATTCAATGTTGATGAGCTGAAGAGCCACATTCAAGCGTTCCATCTTGCATTGTTTATTTTTTTCTCAGTTAAACTAGACAAGAGGAAGTCAACAAGCATGCCCCAAAACCGTACAAACATAACACCACACCCCTCTAGTGGCTTGGCGGTGAATTACAGAGCAACGAGACACCTGGCAGGAGAACCATCGAATGTCGAATGACGTTGTAGTCGCTGCGCCGTCACCGCAACGCAGGAGCATAACTCAGGCTAAAGGTATTCATTTCGCCTGGATAGTCATACTGTACTGTATGGGGCACAAGAGCAGCAAGCGTGAAACATAAAAACTGTCTCTCATTCTCCATGTCGTTCGCCCCATTACTCTGCACAGTGATGGAAAAGCGATTGTACATTAACGCTTTATGGTGTCGTTTTACTATTATTACATTACAGCTGCATCTCTAAGGAAAGCATATTTTAGCTGCAATTCGGTTGTATTGCGTCCACGTTACACAATCCCGAGCAATGCCTGTCATATTGCTAGTGTTCCCCTCAAACTGAGGTAGTGTAACATCTCCATGCTTTGAATGGGGGGGGGGAAAGCCTTTTCCTGGGCGGCCTAAATTCATAAAATCTATTGTAATAGAAATAGAAAAAGGCTTGATAATTTACAAGTATTTTGAAATTAGGAGTTACTTTTCAATCACCTTTTATACTGGAATTTCATACCAACCAGGTATCAACTTTCCCATTGTAACGTTTGCCAAGAATCCTAGCAAATCACATCCATGGCGATCTGCACACACCACTTAAACTGCTTCAAATGATGTTTGTGTCATAATTGTGTACTGTAATCAATTTTTCTATAGTCTTGATCTTTTGTAAAATTGCAAGGCGACCTGGAGGTTTTGTCTACTCAAAATCCAGGCACCAAATGCACAGACCGACACTGCAATTTACTCATGTGCTAAGGGAAGAGATTGCAATTAAATGTGCTCGTGCAGTAAGAAATGTTTCCGCCCACATCAGCGTGGAATCATATCTTGCTATGTTTATACCGGAATACGAATGTTTTCAAGAGCTTTCCTCTTGCCCTCTTCAACAACCCCCCGCCTCCTGCCCGCTTGCTTCCTCGCCTACGCCGGCCCCTGACTCACCCAAACGCACGCCAACACTGGAAGTCTCCTCCTGTCACCTGGAAGCATTTCAGACAAACTCACTCAGCTGTCGCCGCTCATTTTGTTAAGTAAGCAGCTAATGAAAAATATCAATTTTGCTTGTAACGCGCCAAAAGTTGCCATTACGTTGGGGAAATATGAGACCAAACGCTTAGAGTGAAAGAAAAACATAATCATTCAGATATCCAGCCAGTCTTGACGAGATAAAATACGGTTGTACTTTGACTTATTAGTTTAATTACATAATTTCTCTGCATGTAAATGAATTGAAATTCCATTAATAGTTTATAAAGGTGCCATTTCAAAATTCAGCTCTTACAGTATAAATTTTGGAAAAGCTGTTGTCTCTTACCTAAAATCCCTATTTCTTATAATTAAAAGTATTGCATCTGCATCTTAGTGCTGCCTCTTGCTGCCAAATAACTATGTTTCAGCTAGAAGCTACTTTTACTCAAATTGCAGATGAGTTACGGAAGACATACAAATGTTGGTGTAATTTCAACAATTTAAACTTTGGACAAGTTCGTCGAAACGACTATGTCATTTCTAACGTCCAACTGACAGAAGAATTTGCAGGGTTTTTTTGTTGTTGTTGTTGTTGTACCTTAGCACTCCGTCAATACTGCCTTTCCAAACCTGGAAGTGTGATGTCATTTACAGGCAAATGAAGACATGGCGGACTGTGAGTGCAGCCTTGACCTAAGTTATTTCGGATGCGACACATAAAAAAAAATAAAAGTCTTGAATCCAAGCTTTATGTTGATGTCTTTCTTTTTATGAAGCTTAACATGATACAAAAACAAAAGATTAATTCAGAACTTAATGTGACTGTCAAAAGACTGTGAGGCTTCCAGCCTGGTTCATGGCGTCTGTTCTGTCTTTGGGCCGTTACCACCACCAGGTGTTGACAATTATTGCCAATCAATTGCGTCACAGCGCCGGGTGAATTCTACTAAATAAATTCTTACATCACTTGTAAATTAAATTATAAATTCCAAATATTAATCTAACCACATCAATATACATATTTAGTCATAACATAAAATGGCTCTAGCAGTGGACCTTATCCATAGCAGCACCAGCGATAGTGATATTTCCAGTGAAAGTAGCCGTTTAGGATAGCTTTTTCGTGATGTTAGTGACAACGACGGCTTCCAGGAAAGATCTTACATGTTTGAAACTGAGGCGTCAGATGATGACAATTTACTTGGCACAGAACAGGGTGGTGATGACGCCGATTAGTGGCTCGACACTTCACGAAAGGAAGAGTGTTAAGTCTAAGGGGCCGTTTACATGGTGACTCTGCGAGAAGACGGAAAATTTCATGTTTGCATTTATATGGTTCCGTCTCCATTTGAACAATGTCGCAATTCCGCATGAAAACGATACCCTAGGCGGCAGTGCAGATTTACAAGGCGACAGCGAATTATACACTTTGACCTCCTCAGTCCGGAAGACAACATGCCCGCCCACTCCAACAATGGCATTTTCTTTTGTTGAAAAAAGCCACGAAAATGGAAACATTCAACATATTTAAATTTAAAATAGTATAAAAACAGTAAATTAAAGTCAATATTCCGCCATATTTGCTGTTTTTTAATGTTTAGTAGCACCGCTGCGCCAGCCCAATGTGACGTGTACGAGTTCTGACGTTATCGGCGCGGTCCTGTGCCGCGGGAGCTTTTGATATGCATGCGGAGCAAGCCCCCCCTCAAGCCCCCGCAGTCGAATTCTTCCACTTTGGAGGCAGGATTCCAAGGTTTGCGTCTTTGCCTTCCGTCTTCGCCGACACCATACGAACACGAGGCCAATCCGCAACACAGTCATTGCGTCTTCGTGTCGCAGAGTCGCCATGTAAACTGCCCCTAAGTCTAGAATCATGATAGTAAAAACAGCCGAGTAGTCGAGTAGTTATATATACAGTGTATCACATAAGTGAGTACACCCCTCGCATTTCTGCAGATATTTAAGTATATCTTTTCATGGGACAACACTGACAAAATGACACTTTGACACACTGAAAAGTAGTCTGTGTGCAGCTTATATAAGAGAGTTCATTTAATTTCCCCTCAAAATAACTCAAAATATAGCCATTCATATCTGAACCCCCGGCAACAAAAGTGAGTGCACCCCTTAGAAACTACGTACATCCCTAAATGTCCAAATTGAGTACTGCTTGTCATTTTCCCTCCAAAATGTCATGTGACTCATTACAGGAGTCCTGTCAGCAGTGCTGCAGAGATTGAAGAGGTGGGGAGTCAGCCTGTTAGTGCTCAGACCACTGAACTTGAACTCTTCGTTTGCCTTTTAAGAACACCCTATATTTTAGTTTTTTAAATTACAAGGATTGCTTGGTCAATTTTTTACTTGGTGTTGTAAGCCAAACTTTAATTTCAATAAGTCACATAAAAGTAGTTATTAAAGGTGGGAATCTTTGGGCACCTAACGATTCGATTACGATTACGATTCAGAGGGTACAATTTGATTATAAATTGATTATTGAAGACACCCCACCCCCCGCTATTAGCTGCTAATGTTTTGTACATTAGTTACAAAAACTAAAAAAAAAAAAAAAAAAGCCTCACAGGTTTAAATAAACGACTATCAAGTTATTATCAAGTTAACAGTTAAAAACAATAAATAATATACTCAAATCCCCATTCTGTATCAGCAGCTTTAAACTACATTCAATTAGTTGTTAAAATTGCTCCTGTTATTCCATAATTTCCCTTTTGTCTACTTTCGACATGTGGAAGTTTTAAAACTATTTTAAAGATAGATTCAAGTTAATATTTTACAGATTTAGGAGTATTTTAGATCAAAAGATAATTAGGTTCGCTTGGGAGGTTCGCTACAACAGCCTTGCAGGGAAGTCTACTGCTTTAAGATGGTGGCCGTTTACTAACGCCTCCATCTAGCTTTCTGCACATGTGCTGCTATCACCACTGAGTCTGTTTTGCATCTAGTCCTATATAAATATGATATATACCTTAACATTATGTGGACGTACTTTGTAGCAGCTGTCGGCAGCAGTTAGGTATGTTGTTGTTTTTTTATCTCGCTGCATGAGTTGAGCTAGATCCGTGAGTTGAGCATTGGCATTACCCGAGGGGCTGGGTAATGACAAGCATGATGTTTAGCTACTCTCGCTCCGTTCCTCATTGCGTCTCGAAGACCGCGCGGCGCGCTGATTGTGTTTTACTTCCGCTTTACTTGACATATTTCAATAATCGGAATTTGGATGTTTGTGAATCGTTCTCGAATCTTCCACGGCCGAATCGCGTATAATGTAAGAATCGGAAATTTCGCACACCTCCAGTAGTTATATTTTCAAATACTGTGTTTCTTTACCAAAAACATGTTTCAAAAAAGTGTTTTGGAGAACTGGAACAAATTAGCCTTATTTCAATAGGGTATAATGATTTAATAAACTAGTAACTTCATTTGCTTGTTGTATTCATCGAAAAAACAGTTCTGATATTACATGAATACTATCCAGTTGAATCTAAATTCCAAAATATTCTCTGAATCTGCAGTGGTGTACCCGAATTGGAAGTGAGGGAACTTCAAGGCAGGATGATATATGAAGGGGGTGAAAACAGTTTGTTATGGATAGAAACGGCGCAGTGGGAGTGGAATTGGGTGTTGAAAATTGTAGGACCCTCTAATCCGCCTTTCGGGGTGTACCACAAGCTCCAGCCTCATTAACCCCTAATTGAATTTCCTCAGCCCATGTGGGGAGCCTGTTCAATCCTTACTGTCCCTGCAGATATTTGGGGGGGTGCCACAGCATCCTTTCAAGGTGAGGAGTGCTAATGGGCTCCACTCTCTGCGGATTTCTGTGCTCACCATCTGTTCTTCTCCAAGAGAGTCCAGTCCTGCACTGGAGTTGATGAATTCTGACCCCGCTGGCAGCTAAACAGGGAAACTGTGAAACCACCAAATGCTAGTGTTGTTACACTCAGGAACGGTCTTTAAATGATCTTGGTCTTGTCTTAGTCTCAGACTGCCAGACCTGAGGTTTTCTTTCAAGACTAGCACTGATCTAGTAATAAACTTCTTTAACGTGATGATAAAGGGAAACACTCGGTAAAAAAACAATAGCTAACCTTGCACTTGCACTCCAGTGATGTACCGTAATTGTCGGACTGTAAACCGCTACTTTTTTCCTTCCCTTTGAATCCTGCGGCTTATAGTCTAATGCATCTTATTTGTCTATTTATTTGGGTTAATAAGTAACACTTTATTTGACAGTGGCATCATAAAACCGTCACAATTGTGACATGACACTATCACGGGCATTACTGAATGCTTATGACAGATACCATTAGGTGTCATCCGACAAATTATGTCACTAACTAGTTTATGCCCAGCTCGGATCTTTTGCATCCATTCAAAAGTGTGATAATCTGCCTGATAACACTTAATGACATCTGTTATAAGCGTTCATTAACGCTCATGGCAATGTCATGTCATAATTATGATTGCCTAATGACAGTCTTATGGCACCACTGTCAAATAAAGTGTAACCAAATACCATAACTAGCAATTAATGAAACAACTGGAACAGTAACTGAAGAAATTATTACCACAGAACATGAATTTTTGATTGTTATTTACATCTGTAGTGCTGCAATGCATGCTAGGAGGCATGTTGGACAACAAGAGTGTTGACAGCAGGTGGTAGCAGAGGTTGATCGTCTCCCCGAGCCGTGATGGCCTAAAGAAACTTCTTGAAGCAATGAAGCTTTGCAGCCAATATTTCCAAAGCCTCAGGGTGATTCATTTTGTCTTAAAGTGTTATGGGTTAATATCTTTTGGTGTAAATATCCCATAATACAGTGAGGACAGCTGCGGCTTATAGTCAAGTGCGGCTTATCTATGAGCCACTGTTGTTTTCATGTCAAATTTGGTGGGTGGCGGTTTATAGTCAGGTGTGCCTTATAATAAAAAATTTACTCTTACTAACACCAGTAAATTGAATTAACGCTTAGACGAATATTTCTGCAAAGTTTTAATTTCATCTTCAATATAGCTTTATTTAACAGACGTGTGATATTTGGGCTCTAGCTCATATCAAATCAACTCAATTTTCTCTTTTGATTTTGTTTAAAAAAAATACAAGTTGCCAATTTACATGACTAAAGCTGTAAATTCACCCGATAAAGAAAACACAATTTACAAATTCAGTCATATTGACCCTACTTTGACTTAGGCTTATTTAAATAACACTTCCCTGCAGAGCTGCATTGTTGTTGGATGCTGCAGCTTCTAATAACGGTGCATACACTCATTATATAACATTTCTTGAATTTTTTTTCTTTCGCCGAACAAAAGCACTTTTTCTTTTCAACAGCTCAGGATGAAAAGTACGTGCATTTTTTTTTTTTAAATCAAGAGGCAAAGCAACGTGCTGTCTTGTTTTAGCAACTGTTTAGTTTTTTTCTCTCCTCCTCTTGCTTATAATTGGTGTGTATTTTGGAAATGAGAACTGCTCTCAGGGGACACTTCATTAGCACCTGTTAAGTGTCCAAGCTTGTTAGAGGAGAGACGAGCATGAGAAGCCACGTTCGGGTAGACTTTAATAAACACTCACTCGTTATGGAAAAACGACATTAGCGTAGGTGGTGAGAAGGCCCTCTTGGAATTTCTCTTTATTATTCTACTCATGTGAGCATTAAAAATCTGCTAGTGACGTTGCCTCCACCAAACCTCGATGAACTTTTGAGAACCCATGGGTCACGTTTGGCCAAATTATGGCTGTAACTCCCTCAAAAAACTTGAGTTCTTTAGGGTTAAAATGCCACAATATGGTGGCAATGCACTACCTTTTGCCCAGTATATACTCAACTCGCTTCAACAACTTCCCTTAGCATGAAGAAATTGAAGATGACGTAAGGTTGTTCTGAAACAAATGGTTAGAGTGAGTAGTTAAAGAGGAAGTTCAGAATTTTTGACATCAGGCTTAATCTTCGAGTTATCAAGAATTTAATTAGTCGGTGAAGTTGATTCCAACAAATTCAGTGTAGTTTGGTAGTTTTTCAGAGCTCTATAATGGCTAAGCTAGTTCGAGTCAATTAGGCCGACTTGAATGCCAATAAAAAAACAAAAAAACATCTACACATGAAAATCATCGATGACCCATGCAATCAATAGTGTTCGCTATGTTTTCAGGATAAAGTTATTAAACTGACCATTGCATGTCAATATTTGCAGTATGAACAGCAACGTGTGTAATCCAGAAAAACTGCAGAGGAGCAGGGCGGAGTGATATCACATAGTTTTTTTCCCCGCTGATTTTTTATGTTGTAGCCAGCAGCAAGTTACCAGTTTATATTGTTCCCTGTTCTTCATAGGGAATTTGTAGAAACTTTCTCTTTGCCCATTTCTTCTGTCTGTTTCCACAGCTTCTAAATGCATGTCACCATGTTGCCGGCCATCAGTAAACTCAGCAAACTGATGCTGCATTCGAGGAAGGTGGGAAGTCAAAGTTTCCAACCTCCTATCTGTAAAAATATCATTGGAAACCCTCCACTATATCATCACTTACGAAAAGGCAGGTTTGCTGGAGGTCAAAATGTCTTTTGAAGGCCAAAATAAACTTGCCGCGATCAGCCATCTCTGCTGTTTACATCCGACGCTTTGAGGTCGCAACTTGTACCCTCCGAGCGGGTGATGTCCAACTTCCAACCTTCCTCGAATGCAGCATGAGCACGAGTGGCCGAAGCACTCCTCTGTATTGTGGTCGTATTACGCAAAAAAAAAAAAAAAAAAATAGTCCTGCAGAATAAAATGAATTACGGCCATTTTTTTTTTTTTTTTTTTTTTTTGTGACATTGTTTTGGCTGCATGGGTGTTTGAACTGCATTTTGAAGTTATTTGACTATGTTGGATCTGTTTGTAAATCTGTACCATTTTTTTTATTGGCATGCTAAGTTGGTCCCATTGACTCGTGCTAGCTTAGCCACTCCTGAGCCCTAAAACTATCAAATAACTTACAAACTGCACGAAATTTGTTGAAATCAATTCCACCAACTAATTAAAACCCTGCTAACTCGGAGATTAAGCGTAATGTCAAAAATTCTTAACTTCAGGAGGTTATACACAATACATCAATAGGACCCATTTTTGCAACTGCAATTAGTCTTGTAGGCCCAAAATATATTCCTTTTGGCACCCCCTGGTACTGGTTGTGTAAATTTGCAGACATGAACTTGACCAAATTTGAACAAAATATCACTGATTTTACTTTAAAGCAGCCAATTGGAATGGAATAATAAATCGCTTACACCAGTTTCAGTAGTTGGCTCAGAATTTTGTTTACATGCCTATCAAAACAGGGTACGCAAGTATTTCTCAAGGGCCCATGCCAGAAATGGAACAGGAAGTTGGCTATATTGGTTTAAAACTCATTTTGTGTATAGTTTTGTGATTTTGTACTTGGAAAATATTATTTTTTTCAGTTCCATTAACACATCAAATTGTATATGTAATTGGCAGTCTGACAGTTTAATGTGTTCGCTCATAATAACAAAACAACAAAAAATAGATATGCTCGTTTTAATAAAACGCATCAGGGGGTGGGAAAAAAATGGCATCACTATGACAAATGTCTGACAGGGCATCATTTTATGCTAGTTTAATGGCCTTTCCTGGTGAACTAAAAGCATGCTTTGGTAAAGCAAACCTAACCAATCAATCAGGAAAAGATGAGAAGTTTTAACACTAAGCACGCTTTTTGCTCATTCATTTCGGCGTTATCTCCCCGTATGGATTAATGACCATAGAAAACAGATTTTTATTCCCACAAGTTTCCTTTTTATGTATGTGCCTGTGTGGTTGTGTTCCTACTAGGGTTGTTCCGATCATGTTTTTTTGCTCCCGATCCGATCCGATCCCGATCATTTTAGTTTGAGTATCTGCTGATCCCGATATTTTCCGATCCGATTGCTTTTTCTTGCTCCCGATTCAATTCCAATCATTCCCGATAATTTTTCCCGATCATATACATTTTGGCAATGCATTAAGAAATAAATGAATAAAACTCGGACGAATATATACATTCAACGTACTGTATTTGTTTATTATGACAATAAATCCTCAAGATGGCATTTACATTATTAACATTCTTTCTGTGAGAGGGATCCACGGATAGAAAGACTTGTGACTTTGTGTATTGTAACTAAATATTGCCATCTAGTGTATTTGTAGAGCTTTCAGTAAATGATACTGTGGCCATACCAAATGCATGATGGGAAGTGGAACCATGACTGTGCATAGTGCTACCAATTGATATATCTTCTCTGCGTTGGGAAATAACATAAGGTGTTAAGACAAAGATAATTGCCACCTTGCTTCCCCACATTGCTTCCCATGAGATTTCTAATCATAGGGAGAGGGATTGCAAGGCTTTAGCCAATTAAAAAAAGGCTCCAAAGGCTGCCAAAATTCACTCTACTCATTTTTTCGCTGCCTTTTATCTCTCCATATAGGTAAAACGGCATCATTACAGATTGAGCGCGACACTGAGTGAGAGGGTCGTGCAGCGCATGCATTAATTGCGTTAAATATTTTAACGTGACACTTTTTAAGAAAATTAATTGCCGCCATTATCGGGATAAATTTCATAACCCTACTTTAAGCCTAAACTAAAGACTCTGGATGAGTGTAACATATTATGTCTGTAACGTTAAATACAATTAGAAAACGATTTAATTAAAAAAAATATATATATATATATATATATTAAAAAAGGCATGGCCGATATTTTTTTGCCGATTCCGATACTTTGAAAGATATCTCTAGTTCCTACTGTTAAATAAATATATGAGGTTAAGATAAATTAAGAAAAAACATGGTCCTTGCGAAGGACCACGGCAAGTATTTTGACATTTTATATATGCTGTATATATACTGTATACATTTTTTTTACCTTTTGCTCCGCATCATTAGAAAGCATTTTAATGAATGTCCTTTCAGAAAATATTTACCGTATTTTTCGTACTATAAGTCGCACCTAAGTATAAGTCTCACCAGCCCAAAAATTTGCAATGAAGAGGGAAAAAAATGTACTGTATTCTTCGGACTATAAGTCGCACCTGAGTATAAGTCACACCAGCCATAAAATGCCCAACGAAGCGAAAAAAAAACATGTATAAGTCGCACCAGAGTATAAGTCGCACCAGCCATGAAATGCCCAACGAAGAGGAAAAAACATGTATAAATCGCATTTTTGGGGGAAATTTACTTGATAAAATCCCACACATAGCACAGATACAGTGCCCTCCATAATTATTGGCACCCCTGAAAAAGATGTGTTTTTTAGCTTCTAATATTTTTTTTTAATTCAAATAATATGGGACCTTAATGGAAAAAAAGAGAAAAATCCAACCTTCAATACAAGTGCATTCATTCAGTGGGGAAAAAATCCCACATAAAGAAAAAAAATAATGTGTGTCACAATTATTAGCACCCCTGGTATTAATACTTTGTACAACCCCCTTTTGCCAACAAAACAAGGTCTGGTGACTTAGATGGCCATGGGAGGATCTTGATTATGTGTCTGGTGAACCATTTCTGTGTAGATTTGGCCATATGTTTAGGCTCATTGTCTTGCTGAAAGACCCAGTGACGACCCATCTTCAGCTTTCGGGCAGAGGGCAACAGATGTTGATTTAAAATGTCCTGGTATTTCAAAGCATTAATGATGCCATGCACCCTAACAAGGTTCCCAGGGCCTTTGGAAGCGAAACAGCCCACAGCATCACTGACCCACCCCCATACTTCACAGTGGGTATGAGATGCTTTTCAGCATTCACATCTTTCGTGGCACGCCAGACCCACTTAGAGTGTTTGTTGCCAAAAAGCTCAAGCTTGGTCTCATCTGACCAAAGCACACGGTTGGGTCTGTGTGCTAATGGTCAAAACTGTCCACTTCTTGCACCTCCCAAACTATATTTTATGCCACCAGAGTTAGACCGGCTTTTGTCATCTCCCTACCCTGGCTTCGGAGAGTGTAAACAAACCAGGAGGCGTGACAGCTAGCCGACATGCTAACCCGAACCGAGTGATGTTTCAAAGTATTTTTCTCGGCTTTCAAAGCGAAAAATCACACAAAACTACCCAGGATCATGTCACACGGCGGCGGGGTTCTCGATTGTCTTCGCCGATCGGCAACCCACCCGGCGATGAGCAAGTTACAACTCGTCAGATTCGTTCCCATGCTGTGGGCAGAAGAGCCGGGGGACAAACCGGGCGACGTCAGAGGAGCGCGTAGCTGCCACATTGTCAACACAAATATGCCATAAAATAATGCTTTACTACACGTCGAAGATGTAAACAGTGAGAGAGCGGCGTTCAGTTGTTGTGCAGCTAACATGGCAGGATGTGTCTGAGGAGAACTTTTCTACATGTCCGTCCATGATCAAACGTAAGTAAATAGTCCTTTATTTAAAGAAAGTTTGTACTGTTTACTTTGCAATCGTGGCCATTTTTAACAAAAAGTTGCAATTTCTGATGGAGTTGAAAATTCTGACGGAACACCGTGCACACAAAGAGGGCAATAAGCCAAGTATAGCGCTCTCCCGGCGGTCACGCGAAGGACCGAGGGGGTGTGCGGCCGAGTGGCATTCTCGGTGGGCAATCAGCCACAAAATGCAAGCCACCACCGTATTAAAACGTGTGCAATGATCCCAGTATTTGACATAATACAATATACGATGTTTATTCACTTCCTCTTAAGTCCAATGGTCCCACAGTACTAGGGCTTGTTTTGGCCAATATCCGCGGTGAATGGGAACCTTTTGAAACCCAAAAAGGCTCACACGCCTCTCCCTGGTGCAGCAACAATTTTCTGCAGCATATTTGGCTGGTGTGATGCGAAAAATAAACAAAAAATTAATCCACAAAATCAGCTGAATCCGCAGTCCATCTGCATGGTATAAGGCAATGCTGTATTGTGAGATGCTGACCCGGGTGACGTCACATTCGCTGTTGTCCTAGCCCGAGACTGGAGCCGGATGTTACTCATATTCATGGCGCGGGATTCAAAATTGAATATATAAAACGATCGCTTCCACACACATCCAAGCGGTCCATTTCATTCAGGAGCAAAAAACCCTGCGTGAAATATGAAATAAACATGCTTTTTGGTGTCATACGCACTTTAAAGTTAGCTTTTTTTAGTTTCAAGATGCTTGCCATCCAAGCTCCCCCAGTTCACCCTGTGCAAAGACAATAACCCCCTTGGCAATGACTCCCTCAAGGACTGAGGCGTCGCACTGGGGGGTTGGTATATTTTTGCAATGTTTGTCAGGCACACGATTTTGAGCGAGGGGGGTCGTGTTAACGATGACTAATGGTGACTGTGCTCTGCCTCTGTGAAGCCACTTGATATTCTCCTTGTTGCGTTGAATTTGTTGCCCCCTTTTTTGCTTGCCTGAACACACGTTTGGTCACCCATGCAATGTCGTGAATTTTTAGAGACGCAAGCCATCACTGTCAGCCCGTTGACCCACAGCATCTTGAGCAGCACTAAAGTCTAGTGCAAGATTGAAAGCTTAATTAAGATTAAGAAGAGAAAGAGGAGGTGTTAAAGAAGTTTGAAGATTTATAATTAGTATGCTAATTTACCTTCGGTTGGTTGAAGCTTTCACTGATTAATTTGGCTATGTTTGATTTGATATTATTTTCTGTGCAAGTTTTATGTTAAACTTCAAATGGGAGTAACAAACAATTCAAACCAAGCACAATTCGACGTCTTTTTTCTCAGTGATTCTTATAAAATACAGTACTTTCAAAACTGTATTTTCGTAATTTTGTCTAAATGTAAACGTCTTTAAAGCATGTAGAAAGGAAGAAATTTAAGACTTTTCCTTAATTCTCATCAATTGTGGGTGGGGGATGAGCGTACCTCCTTTGATAAACTTTGATCACGGTAGTTTTTACCACGACGTGAAAGAAAATTCATCTGTTGATTATTGACTAAATTGAATGCTGATAGCCACACAGTTTCAGGCAGGGCCATTAGTAATAAGCTGAAATTGTACTCTCCTTTCATCACAATGCTCCTTTCATCATGTTGCAAGGTCAATGCTAAGTATTCGTGTATAACATAATTTCTCCTAGGCTCTTAAAACTGTGTATTCCGTGTGAAAGCAGAAAAACATAAGGTAGAGGAGGGAGGAGATCTTTAAATTCCCTCGAGACTGTCTTATATCATCACAGACTCTCCCTTGGCATCCTCTTTTTTTTTTTTTTTTTTTTATTTTATTTTATTTTTATGATGCTTGCAGAAAAGCAGCTTCGAAATGCGCCTCTGTTGGCAGCCTGCGAAAAAAAAGTGCAGTATGTGCGGCATATTTTGGAGGAATAAATTAGCATTTTGGCTCTTCCTTTGCAGGAAATAATCCAGCAGTTTGACAAGAAAAAGCACCGCTGCTTTAGTAGATTCTGTTGTAAACTGAGGCTAATTAAATCGCCCACAAAAGGAATCTGCGCCTCTGTGGATCATCTTGGGTTACACATTCGCAACAGATTGAATTTTTTTAGGTGTAGCGCCCAGATTTCCACGCTTATTTTTACTTTTACTTGTGTTAATTAAAAAAAAAAAAAAAAAAAAAAAAAAAAAGAAATAGCCACACACCACCAGTTGGCTAACTGACATAAAATTTGACAAGTAGATTTGTCTTTACACTTCTTACATAAAAAGTCTCAATGAATAATTCCCCAATGTCAACAGGAGGGCAGCCATTTCTTGGTAAATTACGAGGCATATTTTGATGAACTCATAGGGAATTCGCCCAGATGTGCCCTGGTCACGTGAAAAAATTGAAAACTATTTGCCTTGGACACAAGTTACACCAAATTGACATCCAATTTGGCAATGAAATCTATCATAACAGGATGCATGAAAGTCGCAAAGAACTAGAAGTGTAATTTAATTCCTGATCATTGGTTGTTTTAATGAGTCTCAGACGTACAGTATAATTAAGACAGCTGGCAACCAAAGTTTTAATGGTTTTGAAGAAGTCAATGTGAACTATAAACACTTTGAACCAGTGGCGGAACAAATGTGAACAGGCCCCGGGTGGATGAGCATAAAGGGGCCCCCTTGAGTGGATTGTCCAACAGGGGGTGCCGATGGACAATTATTAGCTGGGCTCTTCAAACTTTCTCAGGCCCCTCAAGATGATCATCTGGTGTGTGTGGGGGTGTAAGTGAATTTTTATATGTGGACCCCTCCAGCCAACTGGCTAAGCGGCTAGCAGAGATATATTTACACATTTAAACACTATATTGAAGCTCCGTGTATCATCTTACCTTTCAGTTTGACACTCTCCTCGACCAACTACGCCCACTTTAGGTCAGCAGACCGGGCCCCTTAGAAGCCTGGGTTCCACCACTACTTTGAACCAAAAAATACCATCGGAATTTTAGAAAAATTAAACCTCCACAGCCAATTTCACTAAAGGAAAATGTATATGACTATGCCTACCAAAACTGTCTCTTTGCCTGGATTTTGACTGATTTTGCAAGGCCCACAGAAAATTCTGTTCTATTGCCATATAAACATGGAACCCACCAAAGAAAGTTTAGATTCTCTTCTTTCAGCAGAAAAAAAAGTTTATATCTTTTTCTATTCTTTAGAAATCAGCATTAGAAAAAGCTTAGTTTGAGCAATTTTCCAATTTCTGATGCAAAAACGGAGAAATTGAGCTTTTTGTGAAAGCATACATTTCAAACATAACTGACTTTAACACAGCTATTTTTTGCTTTAGTTACATCCCAAAGATCTGAATAATGTTTTCTTTTTACAAAATAAGATAAACAAGACAAATAGATAGCAAAGTAACAATTTTTTTACACATAACTAACTGAAAAGATGACGTAGTTACGGCTGCGACAGCCGGTTAAACTTTCCCTCATCGCCACTTGTCTCATAAAGATGAATTTTTTTGAGTCTTTGCGAGCTCAGCTCGCGAGCAGCACGGACTCGAAGGCATCGTCCACTGCACTAGTGGTCCCGGTCGTTCTGCTTGGTCGTCCAGTGCCTGGCGTCCGGGGCGTCCTACCGGTTGTTCTGCTCGGTCGTCCGCCGCCTGGCATCCATTTGGTCGTCTTCCGCCTGCACCCCAGCCGTGCGGCTTGGCCGTTCGTTGCCGTTGAATCAGGTTGCGGGTCTTACCAAATGCGCTACTGCCCTCTAGTGGCCAGTTTTATTGCTTTAAAATGGATTTTCAGCTTTGTGCTTTGGAACTAAATTGAATCAGAACCCAGAGATGTCGGTTTTGAAGAAAAAAAAAAAAAACGTAAGTCTTTGGGACACTGAAAGAATTAAAAATAGAACGTACTGATACGTTTTTGGGAGCAAATGAGTTAAGTGATTTTGGTGGGGATAAGCTTAAAGGTGAAATTGGATTGGACGTCTATCGCCATTAATGGCTTTGAAAAATCACTTAAATGCCAGCCATTTGAAATGGATTTCATGCTTATCATTCTCCATGGCAGTGAATGAGTTAAGGGCTATATGCAACAAAATAATCCAGAGGTATTAGAATACTGCAAATAAATAAATACAAATCCAATTCCATTGCCCTTTCCCGATTTATATCCTGGTAAATTCTTGTGTAAGGTAATGCGGGATTTACCAGTGTCATGGCTTTCAGACATGGGGAGGTACCCCGTCCTTCTGAATGTTACCAAATTTGAACACACCTGTACTAGACAGAGTGAAGCTAATACAAATATTTCATCAGCTGTATGCTACGTTCGGTCCATATGCGTAGCTTCAAGGAGATGATCAGAAATAGAAAATAGAGCTACAGAACATGTATGTACCGCATGAATGAGCCTTTAATGAAGTTTACATACATGACCTAAGCTGTGATAATGTCCGAGACCTGGACACCGCACTTTTAATATAGACTAATGTGTTTCCTAACATGGACCCTTTCTCAATTAGCGTGATTTACAGCCCTGCCAATTGTTCGTAAACCAGTGAAGCCATATCCCAATTTATTCCAGGCAAATTAACCATAAATAATTAGATGCTGTAACCTTTCCCTCACATTGTTCCCTAATGTGTGAACATGTAATGAAATGCTTGCCGCTTCCTCGACCCTGCCTGTTAGGGAGAAGGTTATGCAAGATTCAAGCCGTGGACGCCCGGAGTTTAGCCCAAATCGATCTGCTAATGGGTTCTCGCTAATGGCCTGACCTATGGTTATGTTATGAAGGTGACGGCTGGATTTTTTTCCCCTCTTCAAGTGGCATCAGCTCTCTATAGTCATTGCTTTTCTTTGGCAGACTCATTTGTTTGGAACACAACATAACAAATTACACCATTATATGATGATGTTGAGGGCATATCTTTCAAACGTTTTGGGCCATATATGAGATGGATAATACCAAATAGCACCTTTAGGATTAAGCAGAGGCTTGTGTTCCTGCTTTGTGGAGTGATCCGTAAGTCAAATACCTTGCCTTTTTGAGTGTTCACTTTGTTGAAATTTTAACTTTGTAAGCCAGTGTAGGCATAATCTTTCAAACGGTTTATGTAATGCAGTAGTTCTCTGAAATTCATGGACAATTCAACACCTTAAGCCAGTTTCACTTAGCAGCATGAAATTTAGTATTTAGAAGCCATTCCCAATAGGATTCAGGAAGGCTGCTATTTTTGGTTTGAAGTGGACATTTAAATGCAGTTTGTCCATTTTCAACGGTCCTTCAAAAGAGATTTTGCCTGATTACTACCAAACACTGTCCGTAATATTCGGACTATAAGCCGCTACTTTTTTCCTTCATTGTGAATCCTGCGGTTTATGGTCCAGTGCATCTTATATGTTGATATATATGGGTTAATAGGTAACACTTTTTTTGACAGCGGCGTCATAAGACTGTCATAAGACCGTCATAATTATGACAAGACTAGGCATGTGCCAGTTACCGGTTTCACGGTTTACCGTGGTGTGAAAGCGGCGCGGTTTCAGAACCACTAAAAGTTTCCGTCATACCGTAGTACGGTATTCACTATTTTTCATGTGCCAAAAATGAGGCCAGAAGTGGCTTGGCGCGGCAGCGCTCACCCCTTCCCCTGTTTGTTGCTGTGTGTCAGTGACGCTATTCTGCTAAACAGCCAGCAAACCCAAAAACAAACACTCCAAACACAAGGCCTACTGTTCTTCAATTTATTGAGCTCTCAAATCATGGTAAGTGAAACATACAAAATGAATACTTTTAAAATGTTGTACAATTGTATTTTTCCACGTGTGAGTAGGTTTAACAGGTTAGCACCATGAAAACAAAACACATTTTCCTTTCAAATTCAATATACCATCTAACTAAAAACTTACAAAGACAAATGTTAGCCTAGGCTTAGCTGGGAGAGCAACTTTGTCGACGTTTTAAGTCTCGCAGCCACTGAGTGAGAAGCAAGCTTGAATGAAGGGGGGACAAAAGGATAGCGTCAAACATCGTTAATTGCAAAAGATGATCTTGCCCTAAGCACAAATCCACGTTCACTGGACGAGAAGAGGTCTCACTTCCAATGTTTTTATGGAAGAAACCTTTCCACAACAATATTTACATTTTAACTAACTTATACATTTTTAACTAAGTTATTAACTTATGAATTGTTTATGTTCTTTTTAACACAAACACATGACATTATGTAGACTAGAGTTGACACAGTGGCTGTAAAAGGCGAAACTTCACTTGAGCTTTGCCCCCCCCCCCCCCAAAAAAGTCATACAGTATATATATATATTTGTTTAATTTTTATTTAGAATTGTTTTTCCTGTTTTTTGATAGCAATTATTTAGTTCTTGCTCTAATCTTGAGCAATTTCAACTGTGACTGTTGGTATAGTCTTTAAGTTCTATTTATTTTAATTTTATTTAAAATATTTGTTATTTTTTGTTTATTTATTAATATATTTTAACATTATATTCATGCTCCAATTTGCAGATATGTTTTGAAAAATAAAACAAATCCTGTTCAATGGAAAAAAGTTTTTTAAACCCATACATCTCAAAGTAACACATTATAGAGCTATAATTGCAATACTTTGAAACTGCGGTATATTTGCTCACGGTTATCGGACTGTCAAAATCTCATACTGGCACATGCCTAGACAATACACTATCATGGGCATTACAGGCATGAAAATCACTCACCTTTCGGCGAAATTCGCCAGTTTGAAGTAAAAAAGGGTGACCTACATGAATTGTGTAGATCCGAGGAGAAAATTTTTAGGGGGGGTGGAGAGGGGGTTCGTAAGTCCATCTAACTAACTAACGACTTGTTTTATTGAAGTTGCTAAGCCTGTCACGACATGCAATGAGTCCATTTATCGCAAGGTAAATAAAAATGAGGGCGATAATTTTCACGGCTGCGTTTTATCACCGTGTGCGTGCATACATTTGTGGGTGCATGTAGATGACATATGAGACTCCAGTTGTTGTGTCCAGATATTTATTGGTCAACAGCACGCCGTAGAGTTACAGTTCACACATACAAAATAAGGAAACACATCTACGTATATGAAACACTATAAACGTTAGCATTGCTACACTGAGACTAATGGGGAAAAAAGACAACTTACTTTAGCCTGCTATAAAACATTGGCAGTCTTTTCCAAAACGCAAACGTGCAGTTAAAAGGTGACACTTCAAACATAAAAAAATCGCTAGTTAACAGCATTAGCAAACGGAAAAAATGAAAAAAAAAAAAAAAAAAAAAAAAGCAATCTATGAGTGACACCACAAGCAATGACGAAAAGTGCTTTTTGCGGAATGTAAAGTTGTTAGCATTTTAGCGAATGTACTTCCGGTGAACATTTCAAAATAAAAGCATGTCACGTTTGTCATATAAATAACGATCTATGGAGCTAATCCCACATACTTAAGAATCAATACATACTTCAGAATCAATACTATAATATGAAAATACAATAATACTACAGAATTCAGATTTTACTCTAAGAATAACTTTAAAATGACACCCTTTTTAAAAAATGTTTGGCAATTAATATTATAATTATTACAATACTATTATATATAGTCATATACTATAATAATAATGCTAGACATTTTTTAATAAGAATTGATTTTAATAATGTTGGAAAGGCGAAGTCAATGTTCTGAATCTGTTTACATTCCATTCTTTCGCACAAGTTAATGCTATCAGCTAAGCCTGCACAATATATCGTTTGAACATCGCCATCGCAATGTGCGCATGCGCAATAGTCACATCGCAGGACGTGCAATTTTTTTTCCTTTTTTTCAACATTTAAACTTAATTTTACTTCATGAACGCAGAAAGTGTGCAGATCCTGGATTAAACTGAGTTACTAAATGTAGGGCCGATGGCGCCATTTTTCAGAGCATCAGAATTAAAAAAAAAAACATACATTCATGTTTTTCTGCTTCACACTCATACAGCACTACAGTGTCTCACTCTCCCTCCTGCTAGGCAGCGCGACCAAACTGTTTTTTCGTCAACAGTGCAGCTATGCCGAACGGAGCTATTCAAGTTGTTTGGTGAAAATTTCCTCGTTTTAATATCGCAATGTAATATCGCAAACTCCCCAAAAAAACGCAATGATAGTTTTTTCCAATATCGTTCAGGCCTACTATCAGCATTTGACCTCAGTGTTCATGTGTGATTAATTATTGTTATTTACATGTTTATTTGTACTTTAATAAAGAATTTAAGTGTTCCAAAAAGCGTCAACAAAAATTTCATTGCTAAATTAGTTTTTTAAAAAAATAATAAATAAATATTAGGCGACTAATTGTAAAAATAGTCGGCTAATTAATCGGGAGAAAATTAGTCGTTTGGGACAGCCCTACCGGAACATATTTCCTCCACACCCTTCTCACCTTTTTAACCTCTGACCCATTTTCATGCCTGGCATTACTGAATGCCTATGACAGATGTCATCAAGTGTCATCCGGCAAATTATGTCACTAACTTCAGCATGGATCTTTTACATTCATTCAAAGGTGAGATAATTTGCCGGATAACACGAAATGACATCTGTTTCAGCATTCATTAATGTTCATGACAATGTCATAATTATGATTGTCCAATGATAGTCTTATGGCGCCACTGTCAAATAAAGTGTTACCAAATACCATAAACTAGCAATTAATGAAACAACTAGAACAGTAACTGAACAAATAATTAGCACAGAACATGAATTTTGATTGTTGTTTACATCTGTAGCGCTGCAATGCATGCTAGGAGGCATGTTGAAAAACAATAGCGTTGACAGCATGGGGCTGCAGTGGTTAACTGTGTCACCCAAGGGAGGAGTGATGGCCAAATGAAGCTTCTTAAAGCAGTGAAGCTTTGCAGCCAATTGGTTCAAAGCTTCATGGTGGTTCATTTGGTCCTATGACAGACACTTATAATACAGTAAGGACAGCTGCGGCTTATAGTCCAGCGCGGCTTATCTATGAACTTAAGCCGTTTTCGTGTCAAATTTGGTGGGTGGCGGCTTATAGTCAGGTGCGCCTTATAGTGCAAAAATTACGGTGTATATTAAACATTTTTGTTTTCGGTCATTGCTTGTTTGCTTATGGGCGAAGCATGGCAGCAAGTTATGGTGATTTGATAGCAATCCAACCTCTTTGTAATTTTCCAGGATTTATATTAAGTGGTACATTTTAGTACTGATTTTATGCACGTTTAAGAATGGATAATTTGCGCCGGCAATGACGTCACCTAATCTTTGATTGCAGTTACTTTGATTGACATTTACTTACAGATTTTAGGTAACATGATAAAGTGCAACCCATTAAATTGAAAGATTAAAATTGTTAAAAATCCATTAAAGAAGAAACTAAAAGGCAGGTCAAGCCAGAGAAGGCTTGAAAGGCGTCGCTGGAGGTTTTGTTGGTTTTGGCTGGTTCCGCTGTCCGCCGGGATCAACGATGCCTTCCCGAGAGGACCGTGCTGCCAAGTGACATCAAAACCGACAAGCGCACGCGAAGAAGCACGAAGGCAATGGAATATTGAGTCAGCGCTCAGATAAAACATGCCTGTATGTCATTCTAACAGCGGTAGTTTATCCTTTAATGGTTTGAAAGGACCACTGCCTGTCCTCCACCATGTCCTCTGATATTCAGAATCCAATTAGTAGATGTGTTGCAAGGGTGGGGGGTTTGAGGCTAAGGGAACGGGGGGGTGTCTTAGTGACAGCAGGCCATTTGTAAGAACTGCTATCAAGGAGGAACACTGACTGGGCTAATATTTTATTAATGAGAGCTCGTGTTCTTCAAGGAGCTACAGCCAACTTTAGGCCTTGGTACAACAAAATTAGGGGAAGTTTGCTGATAACTTTTGGGGGTTTAGGAATAAAAACATGCACTCTTTGCTTCAAGGTTTAATCAAGTGTCAGTGTGTCTCACTGTTTATAGAAAATAGAAACAACAGTGTAATACAGTTTGTCAGTTAGGGGTTGGATTTTTATCTGTATACAGAATGAGAAGGGAAGGCAGTTCTACTTCCTATAACAACAGGATGCATCGTGTAGCAAATTGAACAGAATGGGACAGAACTAGTGTTGTCTTCGTCAATGATGACGATGATGAAAATATTTTGTCGATGAACGAGTTTTTTATGACGAAGATGAGACGAGAAAGAGCTAAAAACGTGTCTTGGTAGACTAAAACATAACAAGACGAATGCCAGTTTTGGTCTGACAAGACGAAAATGCGCCAAAGTTTCTGGCTGTTCACAATGTGTAACATTTTTATGTGTAGTTAGCCTGCATTTTAGCAGTGTCTGGTTGTGCTGCTCATGTGACGTGCTGCGTCCAACCAAAATCATTAGTGTCCTCTCCAGGCTTGCTTGTTTTGAAACACATACCCGTAAGATTTGTTTTCTTATCTTGGCAAGAAAGAATATGCAGTGTTGCTTTAGCCTTGAAAGGTCTGTGCTGAGTGATCATCACACACTAAATGTAACTTGTACCATCAGCATAGCATTCACATTCGCATTAGCATTAGGTTAATGTTAATGGCAAGCATCCTCATAAACTCTTTTTTTTTAACATACAGTTCGTGGCATTCAGGTGGGTACAATACTACAATCCGTGCTACAATATGTGCTAGCCTGCCAATGTTCATTCGAAATTGTTGAGACTGAAACATTTGAATTTTACAATCGGAAAACATTTTGAGTAAACGTCGACTAAAACTAGACAAAGAAAAACACATTTTGAGATAACTAATATAACTAAAACTATTTGGTATTATCGTCCAAAAGACTAAGACGAAAATTAAAATGGCTGCCAAAAACAACACTGGACAAAACATACTGCATGTAGTAAGCCAGGTGGTTTGAGACCCTGTGAAGAAGGGGCATTGCATTCAGCAAATAAAGACCGGACAGGACGGTACGTGACCCAGGTAATGGTATCACGTGCGAGGAAAATATAAGATCAGCAAACAGAAGCAGAATAGACAAAGTAAGCCAATCTGTTCTAATGCCAATGACTAATGAATGCAGCAGCTAGCAAACAGGATGGGAAAGCGCTAGTGAGACAGTTCTAGATTTTGTGAAGAATCAGTAGCACAGTAGCACACATCAGTAGCAAATAATATTGGTGGTTATGGGTAAGACAGTGCTACAACGTCTGAGTAAAGAATATGACGGGTAGCGACGAGGACAGGATGGACAAGGACAAGGTTAGTGAGCAAATAGGACAGTGTAAAACTGGACAAGATAAAGGATGTGAGCCTGGCAGTGTAGCCTGCGGGGGAAGAGGATGCGATGAGTAACAAAAAGTGACAGGACTGAACAGGACGAGGCATAGTGAGCTGGCAATTGTTATACACATGGTGAAGGGACACAACAGGTAGTAAAAAGGACAGGACAAGGATTACTGAGCCTTGCAGTGCCAGACATTACTGTTAAAAAAGTTGAGCGCAATAATTAGAGCGGCCCAACACCCAAGCAACCAAATCCCATCAGCAGTGAAATGCGAGCGAATCAATAATTCTTAATGATTAATGAAGTGACTATTAGAAGTTGCAAGGGAAGCTAATGCCAGACCTTGGAACTCCGCCTCCACTGTACCGTGACTCACTTTCGCCTGTCACAGTGCTTTTATGAGACGAGACGGACCAGAGCGAGCTTGCTCGGGGCCTTGTAAATGCTCCCTTTATTGAATTAGCACTAAAAACATAGACAGTGCAACCGGGCGCTTTGTTTGTTTCGCCTCGTTGAAAAGACAGTTACTGCACAGTATGAATTACAACCGCAAGATGTGAAGATTTACGGGTTTTATTTGCATGAGGACGACAAAGGAGAAAAGCCAACGCCATTTTCTTCCTTGATTGATGAAGATCATACTGCATTAACCTCTCCTTGCCAAATGTGTCACATTTGATACGCTTAGAATTTCATGATTTTGAGACTAATTCAGAATTTTGAAATATCTTTCCTTAAAAAAAAAAATAATGGATGCAAGTCAACTCATGCATCTGCAGGTTCCATGAGAAAAAAAAAGGATTCAGCAAGGGTTATAGATATTTGAGTGCTTATGACATATTTTTTTTTCTTTTTTACAAATTTGAAAAAAAAGTTTCATCAAGACCTTATTTTTCAAATTTTGTGATTCTCTGACAATTGCTTCATATTGCAGGCAATAAAGGGTTAGGGGTGAGAACCTATGGGTAACTCACAATGATGGTGCGTCCCCTCTTGCCGTCCCTGAAGGCCAGTTGATTGGTGGGCGGGTGGCCCGGGGGACCACCCTGGATCCCGTGGGGGATGATGGCTCCTTTGCTGGGCTGCAGGAGGAGGGATGGGGTGCGCTGAACCCCCACCACCTAAACTGCCCTCCTTCCCCGGGCTGGCTGGGTGGGGGCCGTGGCCCTGGGTTGGCGCCCGCGTGGTGTCTCCACTCGTCTGCGTGGCTGTCGTGCGCTTGGTGGGGCTTGCGTGCGGCTGGATGTGATAGGGGGCGCTCGGGTGGGGGGTCCCGTGCCGGGAGTGGCGATGGCGCGATGTAGGGTCAGTCACCAATGGGCTTACACTCACAAGGGATTCACACGATTATTGGACTCTTGATCACAGAGCTGATTTGTGTACACGCTACCCCTTTTAATCACTTAGCTTATAGACTCCCCCACCCCCGTCCCCCTCTTTCCCTTGTCAGAAGGCGCCCCACATGGTGTCAACCGGAAATACATCTAGCTGACGATAGCACCAACATATTAGTAGTTAGTGTAGACGTTCAATGTATTTCTTGTTGTTGTTTGTTTGTGTTTCTTTTCTTTCTTCTCTTGTGTTTCTTTTCTTCTGTTCCCCCATAACCCCTTAATGTTCACTGGTTTGTCATGATACTCGAGGTATGTTGAATGATCACAATGGGAGCATGTCATACTCTCATTGTGAAACATTAAAACTGTTCAGACCAACCGGGCACTTAGACTTCCATTCTCCATGTCAAACAGCTTAACAGGGCAGGTTTAAAAATAAATAAATAAATAAAATTTCAAAATAAGGCTCAGAAGTCAGTTTAAATGGGCTTTTGTGTCGTGGATTTGTGTTGGATGTGTAGGCTTAGTACAGGCGAGTGCACATTTTGAAGGCAAAAAAAGCTGAAATGGTGTCAACAAAGCACTCTACAGAGTATGCTGCACAATGTATGCAATAGTGCTGGCCACTGTACTGTACTGGCTATTAGAATGTGTACAGACCCTATGCATGTTTTCAGTTGTCTTATTTAGAGTTTCCTCAGTTATGAATGGGAAAAAGGGATTATTTCACCAATTTGAATTAGATCTCAAATACCTTTGCAGTTTTAGAAAGCTCATCTAATTTGGTTTTGGTGCATGAACTTGGCTAATACGGGTAGTCCCCAGGTTACAAACGACTTCCGTTCCTACGCTGGCGACCTAACCAGAATTTTCACCTAAAACAGGATTAACCCTTTAAAAATTCAAAATAACTTTTCAAAATTCCCAAAGTATCATTTTTCATTTAATGTGGAAGATACGCTGCCCTTTGGTGGCAGGGTTGGGTCTGGCTGGGGTGTCGTTTAATAATGCTTCCATGCAGGAGCACTCAGACGTCTCACATAGATCAAGGATCGCTGCACTCTGATTTTGGCCCACGTAAGGCTATAAGTTGCGTCAGCTATATATGTTTGTGTATGCATTTGTAATTAGGTTTAGAGCTACAGTTTGTGGAGTTACGTGTGAGCGATTTGCTATGAGAATTGTAAGTACATTAGCATTTGTAGCATTTAAGCTAGCTGACTTTTGTGAAGCAAATGCGACTAATTAAATTTACTAAATTTACATATTGATCAAATGGACGTTTGAACACCAATCGTTTTGTATTGAGTATTTTATTATATGTGTCGTTCTGAACAGACATGCACAAATGTGTTTTACAGCTTTAGAAATTGTCAAAAGTGAAGGAAGTAAAAAGCACAATTGCTTTGTTTGCTGGATATCAAGCAAAACAACTTCACGTTTCGTGAGGACAGAACAAGTCATTTTAATGCAGTCAAGTAAAAAGTAAGATACTGTGAAGTACAACTAGGTATTGTTTGTGTGACAAAAAAAAAAGATTGGAGAAAAATGGCGGATGAGACTCCCACGTCGTAAAGTCGAAATTGCGTAAGTCGAGTACGTTGTAACTCGGTCACTACCTGTATATTTAATATTGGAAAGTTTTTATTAGCATTTTAATTATTTTATTATTTATTTATTATTATCATAGTTATATTATTATTATTTATTAGCATTACTTTAACTTGTCCTTTTTCTACATCCCATTTGTGGTTCCTAGCACTTAGTTTCGTTTTCCCATTCTTTGAAAAAGAGACTCAAAAAGTCAATGTAATGTCTGGTCTCTCAAAGTGTTGACTTGCGACAACACTTCCTTGTTAGCAAATACATTTCCGATAAAGCGTACTGTTGCTGAATACTGAGCATTTAGTCTTACTCCTGTGCCAGCAGTGTTTATGCATGCATCCGCTTTTTTTTTCCTTTTTTTTTTTTTTTTTTTTTTTTTTTAATGTCTTATACTTGGTTGCGTTTCACTCTCCCTATAGTCCAACGACAGCAGTTAAAAGTAAAAAATCAGCAGATTGCAGGAAAGTTTGCGGGGAGAAAAAAAAGTTTACATATGGAGTTATGATATGGAAGGCCAAAAGGGGGACATTTAAAGTTTGGAGCAGGTGGCACTGCCAGATGCCTTATTTAATGGGGATGAGTAACTGTTTTTATCTATTGTAACGATAGTAAGGTGCTATTAAAGTTTTAATTCACCGGACTGATGCTGCTCTGAATACATAGTGCTCAAAAAATGCAACTTTCCAGGACTTTCACGTTCTCTTATTACAGTGCTGGCCAAAAGTATTGGCACATCTGCAATTCTGTTAGATAATGCTCAATTTCTCCCAGAAAATGATTGCAATTACAAATGCTTTGGTAGTAATAACTTCATTTATTTTGCTTGCTATGAAAAAACACAAAAGAGAATGAAAAAAAAAAAAAAATCATTATCATTTTACACAAAACTCCAAAGAACGGCCGGACAAAAGTATTGGCACCCTCAGCCAAATACTTGGTAGCACAACCTTTAGACAAAATAACTGCGAACAACGACTTCCGGTATCCATCAATGAGTTTCTTACAATGCTCTGCTGGAATTTTAGACCATTCTTCTTTGGTCAACTGCTCCAGGTCTCTGAGATTTAAAGGGTCCCTTTTCCAGACTCTCATTTTCAAATCTCTCCACAGGTTTCTATGGGATTCAGGTCTGGACTCAGTGCTGGCCACTTTAGAAGTCTCCAATGTTTTCTCTCAAAGCATTTTCTAGTGCTTTTTGAAGTGTGTTTTGGGTCATTGTCCTGCTGAAAGACCAATGACCTCTGAGGGAGACCCAGATTTCTCACACTGGACCCCTTCATTATGCTGCAAAATTTGTTGGTAGTCTTCAGACTTCATAATGCCATGCACACGGTCAGGCAGTCCAGTGCCAGAGGTAGCAAAGCAACACCAAAACATCAGGGAACCTCCGCCACGTTTGACTGTGGGGACCGTGTTCTTTCTTTGAAGGCCTTGTTTTTTTTCCTGTAAACTCTATGTTGATGCCTTTTCCCAAAAAGCTCTACTTTTCTCTCATCTGACCAGAAAACATTCATTCAAAACATTTTTGGCTTTCTCAGGTAAGTTTTGGTAAACTCCAGCCTGGCTTTTTTATGTCTCTGGGTCAGAAGTGGGGTCTTCCTGGGTATCCTACTATAGATTCCCTTTTCATTCAAATTCTGACATATAGTATGGGTTGAAACAGTTGTACCCTCGGACTGCAGGACAGCTTGAAATGATTTGAATGTTAGTCGAGGTTCTTTATCCACCATCTACACAATCTTTCATTGAAGTCTCTTCTCAATTTTTCTTTTTCATCCACATCAAGGGAGGTTAGCAACAGTGCCATGGGCTTTACACTTATTGATGACACTGGGCACGGTAGACACAGGAACATTCAGGTCTTTGGAAATGGACTTGTATATGCATCCTCACAATTTTGATTCTCAAGTCCTCAGACAGTCTTTTGGTCTTCTTTCTTTTCTCCATGCTCAATGTGGTCCACACAACGAAACAGGACAAGGTTGAGTCCACTTAAATCCATTTTAACTGGCTGCAAGTGTGTGATTTAGTTATTGCCACCACCTGTTATGTGCCACAGGTAAGTAAACAGGTAGGGTTAACTACACAAATTAGAGAAGCATCGCATGGTTTTTTTCAAAGGGTGCCAATGCTTTTGTCCGTCCCATTTTTGGAGTTTTGTGTAAAATTAAAATGATTTTATTTTTTTCCTCATTCTCTTTTTTGTTTTTTCATTGCAAGCACAATAAATAAAGCTATTACTACTAAAGCATTTGTCATTGCAATCATTTTCTGAGAAAAAATTGAGCATTATGTGACAGAATTGCAGGGGTGCAAATACTTTTGGCCAGCACTGTATATGGTAGGCATGTTACCTCTTGTTATATTTATGTTGTTGATTTGTTGGTGTGATGATTAAGAAACTGTGCAGTCATTTTGCTTCGATAAATGAAATTAAGATGAATGCTGAAAAATGTGCACAGGATAAGAGAAATTTAGTGCTGAATCTCT
Source organism: Corythoichthys intestinalis (assembly GCF_030265065.1). Taxonomy (NCBI): domain Eukaryota; kingdom Metazoa; phylum Chordata; class Actinopteri; order Syngnathiformes; family Syngnathidae; genus Corythoichthys; species Corythoichthys intestinalis. Next base: position 31,205,964 of record NC_080412.1, read on the forward strand.
GAGTAATGGCAAGAAATTCTTTTTCATGTCCTCATCTGCCAGGATTTTTGGGTGACATCATCTAGGACTCTTGCCTTCTGGCCTGCTTTTTAATTTGTGTCGTAAAAGACACAGCAAGTCAGCCTTTTTAATGTGAAGCAGAAACAGAAACGGTCAATATTTTCTCTCCCCTGACAGAGCACCTCAAGGCACCTCTGGATGAGTACATGGTCCGCTTTCCCAAAGTGCGCATCCTGAGGAGCAAGAAGAGGGAGGGTCTGATCCGGACTCGCTTGCTGGGCGCAGCTGCTGCCAAGGGCGAGGTCATCACCTTTTTGGACTCTCACTGCGAGGCTAACGTCAACTGGCTGCCTCCGCTACTCGGTGAGGAAAAACAGTCTGTCAGCCACTTGGAGAACTAGTGATAATAGTAACTAGTGGTGTAACAGTACAAAAAAAATCACTGTTTGGTTGGTGCTTTTGATTTAGGGTCAAGGTTAAGTTCACAATGTCTACTTACTTTTACTTACTTGACTTTTTAAATGAAAATAAATGAAATTAATGACAATAAAATCTGCGAGCTGCCAAAATAAAATTCTCCAATAAATAAAAGTTTGTGAAAACACTAAATGTACACCAGATAATCTCAATAAATTATGATGCCATTCAGAAGCTGAAATAGTACAATAAATGTCATATATTGCACACACCAGTGCCTCTGCCTAAAAAATAAATAAATAAATAAATGAATAAAAAACGAACTGTATATTCCGCACTGCAGGCCTGTGACTTATACTCAGTTTTAGAGGTAGACCGATATATGGACCTTTTTCCAACATCGGGCATCAGCCGATTAACAATAAAAATAAGCCAATAAAAAAGGATTTTGATCAGGCATCTGTGGGGGCCGCTGACTGACGGGAAAACCCGGGAAGGACCCTGCAGCAGCTTAAAGGCAGGCTGCTACAGAAAGCTTCGGGCTTGCCTGTTTTGTAAATATTGTATATAATATCTATTATATATAATATTACTAAAATATTTTTTTATCTTGCTTGATAGAATATGCAATGTTGCTTTTGCCTTTTAAGGTGTTAACAGATTGATCCTTACACTCTAAATATAACTTATTGCATTAGCGTAGCATTTGCAATCGGCAGACATTTTTTTTAGACGTCTGCATCATCATTTGAAAATTCCATATCGGTCGACCTCTACTCAGTTGCGACTTACTGTTGTTTTTTTTTTTTTACACTGACATCCAAAAGAAGGGAACTGTAGGTACTCCCTCTACTTCTAGAGTTAGCGGATTTTTTTGTTTTGGATTTTTTTTCTGAAGATGAACGCATTGAATTTTCCCTGTTGTTTGGAGTGGGAGTGAGAGTGAGAGTTTGGAAACCAATAACAGTTATGGATAGAGGTGGGAATCTTTGGGCACTGAACGATTCGATTACGATTCAGAGGCTTTGGTTCGATTATAAATCAATTATTGATGCACACCCTCACCCGCCGGCTATTAGCTGCTTTTAATGTTTCGTACATTAGTTACAAAAATTGTACAAAAATCCTCTCAGGCTTAAACAAATGACTATTTCAGTATCAGGTTAACAGTCCAAAAAAGTAAATAAAATACTCAAGTCCCCATTCTGTATCAGCAGCTTTAAACTACATTCAATTTATTTAATGTGGTGAATCAACCGTTAAAGTTGTTAAAATTGCTCCCGTTATTCTGCAATTTCCCTTCTGTCTACTTTCGACATGTGAAAGTTTTAAAACTGTTTCATCATTTAAAGATAGATTCAAGTCAAGATTTTGCCGCTTTAAGAGTATTTTAGATAAAAAGTTCATTAGGTTCGTTTGGAAGGTTCGGTACAAAAGCCTTCCAGGGAAGTCTACTGCTTTAAGATGGCGGCTGTTTACTAACACCGGCAAGTCTGTCATTTCGCATCTAGTTTTCTGTACATGTGCTGATAACGCAGCCGAGTCTGTTATTTCGCATCTAGTTCTTTATATGCGCGATATCTACCGTAGCATTATGTGGGCATCGTTTGTAGCGGCTGTCAGCAGCAGTCAGGTATTTTGGTTTTTTTTATCTAGCGGCATGAGTTGAGCCAGAGCCCAGAGTTAAGCATTGTCATTACTCGGTGAATGATAAGCATGATGTTTACTTTCGGTCCGTTCCTTATTGCGTTCTCAAGACCGCGCTGACTGTTTTAGTTCCGCTTTACTTGGCATATTTCAATAATCGGAATTTGGATGTTTGTGAATCGTTCTCGAATCTTCTTCGTGAATAATCTAAGAATCGGAAATTTCGCACACCTCTAGTTATGGCTATATTACATTAATAGACAGCTATTTAGCCTGTTGTCCTATTGTGTCTTTTATTAACATAATGTTTAATGTTTGTTCTAAAATTACCCCCAAAATTCGGATTGAACGCCAGTGCAACTTAGATTTTTTTTTTTTTTAATTCTTGATTATGTAGGTTTTTCGCTGGTGCTTAATAAACACATTGAATCTGAAAAATTCTGTACATGAAGTTGTAATATAGTCTGTAATTCTCAGACCGAATCGCTGAGAACCGCAAGACCATCGTGTGCCCAATGATTGACGTGATCGACCATGACAACTTCGGCTACGAGACACAGGCGGGTGACGCCATGCGCGGGGCGTTCGACTGGGAAATGTACTACAAGCGCATCCCCATCCCCGCTCGGCTGCAGAAGGACGACCCCAGCGAGCCCTTTGAGTGAGTTGCACTCACTCCGACCTGTTCTATTTCTAGTGCAACAGTTAAGCCGCCAGTACCATCATTTTTCAAGTTGAATGTGCTCTTGTGTACACTGTGAAAACACACCTCCTTAAAACTAGTCAAATTTTCACTGTAAATTCATTAAAAATAAGTAAAATTATCTGCCAGCGCTTTGAGTAAATTTTACTCAGATTTCCTCAAACAAGAAAAATAGCGATCAGAAAATAATCTTAACTGACTTATTTTAAGCAATAAATTAGTTTATTTAATTTTAAAAACAGACTGTTTGTCAGAAATGTTGTTAATTCCAGAATAGATATTCAAAACATTATTTGAAAGTATTTTTTTCTTTGATTTACTTTTAGATGTATGGGCTTAATAAGAACAAATAGTAATATTTAATTAAAGTAAATTGAATAATCTAACAGATTTAACACTCAAAACAAGATGTAGAAAATTATTTGACAAGAGTTAAGAAAAATAATCTGATTAAGACGTTATAAATTTGCAGTGTATGATCTGCACCCATAAAATCGATGCTCCTGCCTTTACCTTAAACAGCACAGCAAGCTATGAAAAAGCTCATTTAGACATTCAGTGTGGAAGAAGCAGTTGAGGAGTTTTGGGCATGGAAATACACTATCATGATGGGGGATGAACCAGGAAAAAATAGCTGCCTCACAGGCAGAATCAATCCTCATTTCTTGGAATTAGTCATCTCTTCTTGCCTGACAAGATGACCTTCTCCAGTGCAAATCCAATTGAAGTTGCAAAGATTTTCATTTTCTTTTTGATTGACATTGACACAGTTGCGGTCTAAGCTATTAAAAAGGGAAGAAGAAGAAAAAAAAAGACTAAAAAAAAAATATCACGCCCACCTCAAAATGTCAATTGAGCAGAAATAGAAAGCATTAAGTCGTCCATTCTAGTTAAATTTACAGTCTGGGCTGGAATACTCACTGGCCATTGAGTTGAGTCCTTGAGTGTGATTATGACACTTGATACTGATAAGTATTCAGCTGAGAGAAATGATATTGGCTTCGAGTTGTCAAACACGACTGTTTTCCAAATGGGTTGTCAAAATAACAGGCGGCAACTGATGTCACAGCTTCAATAGTAGAAGTTTGGGGAATTTACAATCGTGAAAAAATTAGGACACCCCATTAAATATCCAGTTTTTTAGTAAGAAATTTTCACATATCAATGTCTGATCTTGTTTTCCCTTATCTCTGGAAAAGTGATTTAATTGCAGGTAAACAACAAAAATTAACATTTTTTTACTCATTAAACCAAATATATCAACAAAAATGCATATTCTAACTGAGGAAAAAGTTAGGACACCCTATCACATTAGCTGTTAACCCCTTTGGCTGAAATAACTTTCATAACACGGTTTTTGTAGCCATCTACCAGTCTTTGACATTGGTCTGAAGAAAAACAGAATACTTTCAACAGTGAGATGTTTGACGGGTTTCCTGCATGTACAGCCCGTTTCAAGTCACCCCACAGCATCTCATCGGGATTAAGATCTGGGCTTTGACTCGGCCATTCCCGGACTCTCCATTTCTTACTTTTCAGCCAGTCCTTGGTGGATTTATTGGTATGTTTTGGGTCATTGTCATGTTGCAGGGTCTAGTTTCGCATCAGCTTTAATTTTTTTCACAGATGATTTCACATGTTCCTCAAGCACCCTGTGATACACAAGAGAATTCATGGTGGATTCTATGATGGTTAGCTAGCCATGTCTTGCTGAAGCAAAGCATCCCCAAACCATGACACTTCCACCTCCATGCTTCACAGTTGGTATGAGGCTCTTTTCCTGGAATGCTGCTTTACGCCAAACATGTCCTCTTTTCTGGTGTCCAAATAACTTAGATAATAATTTTAGATTCATCTGTGCAAAGAACATTATTCCAGAAGTAATGGTCTTTGTCTACAGTCACTCTGGCAAACTTCAGTCTGGCCATTATGTTCTTCTTGTAGAGCAAATGTTTCCTCCTTGCACACCTCCCATGAAGGTTGTGATGTCTCTTTCTGATTGTAGAGGCATGCACTTTCACATCAACGGTAGCAACAGCCTGCATTTTAGGGTTTTTGGAGACTTCTTTAAGCATCTTGCGGTCTGCTCTCGGGGTAAACTTGCGTGGACGGCCAGACTTTGGCATGTTGGCAGTTGTTTTGAATGTCCTTCACTTGTAGACTATTTTCCGGACAGTGGAATGGCTGATTTATATTCTTTTGAGATCTTTTGAAAGCCCTTATCAGACGCATAAGCGTCTACAATCTTATCTCTGAAGGCCTCAGACAGCACCTCTCACCATGATGTTTTCTCTCACTTCAACAGTCAGAGGCACACCAAACTAAATGTGAGGTTTAAATAAGGCAAGCCTCCTTCAAAACACTGGGTAATGATGTTCTAATCATGTGCACCTGATGTGATACCACTGTGTGTGTGATGTTAGCCATTTTAAGTGGGATTGAATGCCGGGGGGGTGGGGGGGTCCTAAATTGTTCCTCAACAGAAATTACATTTTTTTTAAAATTACATTTCAAAGAAAGTTACAAAAAGTATTTTTTTTCAGTTTCAATTTTCTAGTTCTATTACTTGAATCTCTCAAGATTGTTAAAGTTGATGTTAAATATCCATATGACCCAATGTTAGAAATCACACAGGCTTCCATAGGGTGTCCGATTTTCTCACATGACTGTAGTAAGGGGCCGTTTACATGACAACCGCAATGGGGGGGGGGGGGGGGGGGGTGTCCACGCAAAAACTTTTCCAGAGAGCCCTATCAGGAATGGAGTCTCTGGGAGTTGAAAACACCTTCCAGAGTGGAAATCTCGAAAAGGCTCCCTCCTGTTAGTTGACAACGCAAAAGTTAGTTTTGGGTAACAACTGACTTCCGTACTCCGGAACAGTAGGTGGCGATATTCCTCCGAGATATTTGTCTGTAAAGGCGGTGAAGATTTTGATGATGTCGGTGCAGGCGGACAGTCCGACAGTGTATGAAAACATGATGTTATTTGACCAGGATGAAAGAGGAAACCGCAGACTCCAATCAAGTTTTGATGGTGTGCCAGTGTTGTTAATAACTGTTAGTGTGTTAGTTTCTAACAGCGTTATTTTTTTCAGTAGTGAGTAATCGATTTAATTACTTTTCCAGTCTTTGCAACACCGTTACCTTTCCTGAGGATTTAAGGGAGCGCATTACTAAAATTTGGTTTAATCAAGCACGAGTTGTCTGATTTTGTCACAGCTACCTGGGAGAGAGCAGAACGGGAGGGAGGAGGAGGGAAGGCGGTGGTGACGCCGTTGCAAACGCAATAATGATTGGCTAGGGGGCTCAGAGCGTTGAGTAACTTAATTACTCTTTCAATGAGGTAACTGAGTTACTCAATTACATTTTGGGAGAAATAATTTATAACTAATTACTTTATTAAAGTAAGATTAACAACACTGCCACTTACACATAGGGAATGCATACTACATCGGCAAATTGGAGGTTTCATTCACTTTTACGCTTCCGTGTGCACGTAGTTTTCCCCGCACATAATGATCTTGTAGACGCGAAATTAAAATAACGGCAAAACGCCATTTTTGTGTTATTGCATAAGATTGTTGCCGTGTAAACGTGGCCTAAATGAAACAGATTTTAACCACAATGCTTTTTTTTCCCCTGTCTGTTTAGGTCTCCCGTAATGGCCGGCGGGCTGTTTGCCATGGACAGGAAATGGTTCTGGGAACTAGGGGGGTACGACACAGGTCTGGAGATTTGGGGAGGAGAGCAGTACGAGATCTCTTTCAAGGTGAAGAAAACACCTTGTTGCTCACCGATTAGTCTACGACAAATGTTTAATATGATTGTTGTATTGTTTGTAGAGAACAATGAATGAAGGCATTGACATTTGTTTATCACATTGATTAAGAACCAGTTTAACATTCAATCAATTGCTACTGAATTTTTCGGATTATAAGTCGAACCAGCCATAAAATGCCCAACAAAGAGGGAAAAAAACATATATTTCGCACCGGAGTATAAATCGCATTTTGGGGGGAAATTTACTTGATAAAATCCAACACACATACCAGATATGTCATCTTAAAAGACAATTTAAAATAAAAATATAATAGAGAACAACATGCTGAATAAGTGTACAGCATGATAATGTTACATGATGCATGAACAACGAAATGCGAACGTTAACGCGAACAGATAACTATAGCATAAAGAACATGCTACCAAGTTTACCAAACCATCAGTGTAACTCCAAAACACCAAAATAACATGTGAAATGTTATAATAATGTGTTAATAATTTCCCCCATAAGTCGCTCCAGAGTATAAGTCGCACCCCCAGCCAAACTATGAAAAAAACTATGACTTTTAGTCCGAAAAATACGGTACTTTTCAAAATTACCTACAGTTGTGGTCAAAAGTTTACATACACTTGTGAAGAACATAATGTCATGGCTCTCTTGAGTTTCCAGTTATTTCTACAACTCTGATTTTTCTCTGATAGAGAGATTGGAACAGATACTTCTTTGTCACAAAAAACATTCATGAAGTTTGGTTCTTTTATGACTTTATTATGGGTGAACAGAAAAAAGTGATCAAATCTGCTGGGTCAAAAATATACATACAGCAGCGCTAATATTTGGTAACATGTCCCTTGGCCATTTTCACTTTAATTAGGCGCTTTTGGTAGCCATCCACAAGCTTCTGGCAAGCTTCTGGTTGAATCTTTGACCACTCCTCTTGACAGAATTGGTGCAGTTCAGTTAAATTTGATGGCTTTCTGACATGGACTTGTTTCTTCAGCATTGTCCACAAGTTCTCAATGGGGTTTAAGTCAGGACTTTGGGAAGGCCATTCAAAAACCTTAATTCTAGCCTGATTTAGCCATTCCATTACCACTTTTGATGTGTGTTTGGGGTCATTGTCCTGTTGGAACACCCAACTGCGCCCAAGACCCAATCTTCGGGCTGATGACGTTAGGTTATCTTGAAGAATTTGAAGGTAATCCTCCTTCTTCATTATCCCATTTATTCTCTGTAAAGCACCAGTTCCATTGGCAGCAAAACAGCCCCACAGCATAATACTACCACCACCGTGCTTGACGATAGGCATGGTGTACATGGGGTTAAAGGCCTCACCTTTTCTCCTCCAAACATATTGCTGGGCATTGTGGCCAAACAGCTCGATTTTTGTTTCGTCTGACCACAGAACTTTCCTCCAGAAGGTCTTATTTTTGTCCATGTGATCAGCAGCAAACTTCAGTCGAGCCTTAAGGTGCCTCTTTTGGAGCAAGGGCTTCCTTCTTGCACGGCAGCCTCTCAGTCCATGGACATGCAAAACACGCTTGACTGTGGACACTGACACCTGTGTTCCAGCAGCTTCTAAATCTTGGCAGATCTGCTTTTTGGTGATTCTCGGTTGAATCTTCACCCTCCTGACCAATTTTCTCTCAGCAGCAGGTGATAGCTTGCGTTTTCTTCCTGATCGTGGCAGTGACAAAACAGTGCCATGCACTTTATACTTACAAACAATTGTTTGCACTGTTGCTCTTGGGACCTGCAGCTGCTTTGAAATGGCTCCAAGTGACTTTCCTGACTTGTTCAAGTCAATGATTGTTGAAGTCAATAATCACTCACAAGAAATTACTAATTCGTGTTGCTGTATGTATATTTTTGACCCAGCAAATTTGATCGCTTTTTCTGTTAACCCATAATAAAGTCATAAAAGAACCAAACTTCATGAATGTTTTTTTGTGACAAAGAAGTATTTGTTCCAATCACTCTATCCGAGAAAAATCAGAGTTGTAGAAATAACTGGAAACTCAAGAGAGCCATGACATTATGTTCTTCACAAGTGTATGTAAATTTTTGACCACAACTGTATGTACAGTAAACATCAAGGGTGTGATGATACATCGATCCAGTGTTGTTTTTGGCAGCCTTTTTAATTTTAATATTAGTCTTTTGGACAAAAATACTTATTTGTCTTAGTCGTATTTTAGTCATTTCTAAATGTGTTTGTGTTTATCTAGTTTTAGTCAACAATTACTCAAAATATTTTCCTCCGCAAAATTCAAAAGTATAGTAAAGTATGTATAAAACAAATAAATAAAGAAAGGTTTCCAACAATTTCAAATGAACATTGACAGACAAGCACATAATTGTAGCGACTACAAGGATATTGCCATCTTTATGATGATAATGCACACTGAGCAGAAAAACAGAACATTTTCAATTAATTAAACTCACCTGGACACCATGAACTGTATGTTAAAAAAAAAAAAAAAAAGTCCAAGATTTTAAGACGACGCTCGCCATGCTAAATGCAAAAGCTATGTTAACGCTACAAGTAACATTTAGTGTGTGACGATGGCTCAGCTCAGACCTTTAAAGGCTAAAGCACCTTGTCATATTCTTTCAAGCAAAGATAAGAAAACAAAAGTTTTTCTTTCAAAACAAAAGTCTGGAGCCTGGAGAGGACACCGGTGAGTGTATGCATGGGGCAGGGGGTGCATGAATGCCAAGACCAAACACTGCTATGATGCAGGCTGTCACGCAGTGTGAACATGTGACGGAAACTATAGCGCATTTTCATCTCGTTCTCGTCCCGTCAGACGAAAACAGGCATTTGTCTTGTTATGCTTTAGTCTAGAAATGTTTTTAACTCATCATTGTCATGAAAAAAATTGTTCGGCGAGGAAATATTTTCATCATCCTTTATGAAAATAACACTGGATCGATCTGTATCACTACATCGATTGGTTTGGCACAATGATATCAAAATTTATCCAAATGCAAAACATCAATCAGTCTTCTTTTGGATGTGTGGTTTTGCTAAAAATACTTTTTAATCAAATGTCTGAAATGTTTCAGCAAAAAAAATACCCCACAAAAATAGCTTTGTATTTATTAATTTTTTTTTTGTACCTGACAATACGGCATCACATTTCACCAGAAAATTGTTCATTTATAAGACGCATTGGGGTTCAAAGTGGGGGAAAAAAACTAGCATTTTATAGTCTGAATATTACGGTGCGCGAGTTTCAAATTCACCCAACAGCAAACATGACTTCCATGTCGACTTGTTCTCAGTAGAGCCCGTCTAAGAGGCAAATAAATCAGTCTCAGACGCTCATAATGCGTAATAATGTCAAACATATTAAACCTGATTGAAGTAAAAGGTTCCCAGCGAGTGTTCTCCATTCGGTTTTCGGATCTTGTTAGAGTCAAAGCCAAGCAACTTCACGTCAATCACGCTCACAGTGCCTTATTATTAGATTGAGCTTTTGTTTGCCGCTTCAACGTGAATTATTCCGTTTAAGCGGCGTCGACGTGGTCAGCATCACAAGAAATCGTCCCGCCATTCTTCCAGTCAGTCGAGCGAGCTGACGGTGTGGCGTCGCTCCGTAATCGAATTGTGCTTTGAAGGCGCGCCTCGCTTTTGTCGTCTCACTTAATCAAGCACAAAGGGCCCCCAACCCCCTGACTGCCCCGCCCATACTTTCCCTCAGGGGAGGCTGATGTGACGGGACGGATTCCGTGACGGGAGATTAAATGTTGTCTGCGCCGTACCAGCTTTGATATGAATATGAATTGAGATGTCAAATCTGCTCCATTTTATACTGTCTGTTTACATGTATCCGTTGACAGGGACTGAATTCTATGCCTGTAATAATACTAAATACTGAGTTTCTTTGCCCAGGTATGGATGTGCGGTGGTCGTATGGAGGACATCCCGTGTTCCAGAGTGGGACACATTTACAGGAAATACGTCCCGTACAAAGTGCCTGGAGGGGTCAGCCTCGCCAGGGTGAGTTTCTTCTACCAGTAATCTAATTAAAGTTAGTTTCCTCAGAGTCTGTCCATTAAGATTTTGTTATTGCCTCATAATGTATGTAGAATGAAGAATATTGTAGTAATGTACGAAGATCATTTTGAATAAATTTTATACATGTTCGTTTCCATGGTAACCGCTCATAGTTATTCCTGTTTTGGACTCGAGTCACACGTGCTAAGTGTTTTGGGTGCCAGCGCAGGTGCACATTCGAGCCGAGTGCAGCCACCTGTTGAGATGTGCGAGAGAATGTTGATCTGTGTGCATCCATGACTGAGCGTGAGTATTTTTCCTTAATTCTGGAGGGTTCCAGCAATAGGTTGGAGCCGGTACATGCGCGGCCGTTTCGTAGCTTTGCCGTTGCAACGGCGGGTAGTGGTCGCTCCTGCTCGTCCTCGCGAAGTCGGCGACAATTTTTTATATCATATTCGTATTGCACATTTATGCGGTGAGACGACGTGTTCGTTTGGCATCTTTGTGAAGTGTTGTAAGTCCGATTGAGTGTAAAGTGCTTAGTTACCGCCAGGTTTTGTGGCCAAATTGATAGTAGGTGTGTACGGCGTACTTCCGGGTTGTGCGGGCGCATTCGCGGCCGCCCCAACATTTGTGTTTATTGCACTGTGCAATTCATTTGTGTGTTGCTGATTATTGTGCAGCATATTTGCATTGTTTTATATTGGCACTGATATGCTGATAATCCTAAACCCTCACACGAAATTCAGAATTTATGACATTAGGCTTAATCTTTAAAGTACGTACGACAGGAGAGAAAAAGTCTTAAATAGGATTATTATGTGAATTAGAATCATATTTTGAGACGATTCGACTATATACAACAATTTAGCAAAGCGCAGATGACGAGAAATTAGTCTTTTAATCTGCTGGTTAGCCACGCCTACCATTATAGGGCTCTAGCGTCCCCAACAGGTGGATGACGTCAGCGGAGTCACGATTTCATCTGATTTAGTATGCAGCTCATCAAGGGGGAATTATTCACAACAAGGAAAACGCGACAAAGAGAGCCGCAATGTCATTGTTTCAGTCTCTCTACTCCAATATTTTTACAGGATATTCTTTTTATCCGAGTAATTTTCCCCAATAGCTAAATAAATGGCTTGAGAAGGACCAGTCAGCCCGTTGAGGGGGAATTATTCAGAACGAGGAAAACGTGACGAAGAGAGCGGAAAAATGTCATTGTTTCAGTCTCTCTTCTCCAATATTTTTACAGGATATTCTTTTTATCCTGGTATTTTTCTCCAAGAGCTAAATAAATGGCATGGTCATGACCAATAAAAGTCTTGTGCTAAATGGAATATGAAATAATAAAAATGCATTTATTCAAGACGACATGGCAGAATTACTCCATAATGGTCAAAACTGTCGACTTTACCTTTGCTGTCACACCTCCCGAACGATATTTTATGCCACCTAAATCGGGTTATGTCATTTCCCTTCCCCGACTTCGGAGAATGTAAACAAACCAAGAGGCGTGACAGCTAGCCGACATTCTAACCCGCCCGGCGGAGAGCAATTAACAGTTCGTTCCCCTGCTACTAAGGACAGAAGAGCTCGCTGGGGAAGCAGCTGGACAATGTTGCTAATGTGTATGAGGAGAGCTTTTTACATGCCCATTCATGATCAAACGTAAGTAGTCCTTTATTTAAAGAAAGTTTGTAGTGTTTACTTTGTAATCACTGTATTCGCGTCTATTTTTAACACAAAGTTGCAATTTCTGATTGGGTGGAAAATTTAACAGAACACCTGGCACACCAAGAGGGCAAAAGCCGAGTATAGTGCTCGCCCGGCGGGGGGATGTGCGACAAGCCGCTTGCGTCAGCGGAGTGGACAAGGTGCATGTCAGCCACAAAATGCAAGCCACCTCCGTATTAGTATGATACCAGTATTTGACATAATACAAAACACGATGTTTACTAACTTCCTCGTAAGTCCCATGGTCCCACAGTAGTAGGGCTTGTTTTGGCCAATATCCACCTGTGAATGGGAACCTTTTGAAACCCCAAAAAGGCGCACACGCCTCTCCCTCGTACAGCAAGATTTTTCTGCAGCCGTTTGGCTGGCGTGATGCGAAAAATAAATGTATTAATCCGCAAAATCGGCTGAATCCTTAGTCCTTCTTATACAACAGTACGGCTATATAGTGAAGAAGACTCCTTCCTCCGTACACGTCACAGCGCCCTCTTTCTTAACTCGAGTCTGTTGCCGGAAGTCACTCATTTTCATGGCGCGGGATTAAAAAAAAACTAAATAAATATAGCGATCACTTCCACACACATCCAAGCGGTCCATTTCATTCAGGAGCATAAAATACCGTGCTGTTATGAAATAAACATGCTTTTCCGTGTCACAGGCACTTTAATCTTCAAATTATCGGGGTTTAATTAGTCAGTGGAATTGATTATAACAAATTCCATGCCGTTTGTCAGTTATTTGTTAGTTTCAGGTGCTCTGGAGTGGCTAAGATAGTGCAAGTCAATTGTGATCTTATATGAAAAATTCTGATCAATCCCTTTAAATTCATTTATCAGAAAGTCACTTACATGCGATGACATTTTTCTGTTGTTGTTTCATGTTGAGGCAGCAGAGGGAGAAAAAGTAACTGATAGAAAACTTTTTAAGTAAGTTGGTTGCTTTGATATTAAAGTAATCACCAAAGTAACTAGTTTACTTTTTTGAGGCGAAATCAGTAATCAGTAATTAATTACTTTTTCAAGTAATGTGTGACAACACTAATGAACACGAATCCAATTGCTACTTGTGGCAAAAGTATGCACTCACTGTACAAGGTTAACTGTAGACTCTTCAACTCTTTACATAAGTACACTTAAAAAAATTACTTGAAACTGAACGCAAAAACAAAAATCTACCTTTTTTCTGCTGCTTATGATATTATTCGTACGCCTAAACATAAAGTAACTTCCACCATATGCTTGACATGCACGCTACTGTCAAGCCAGTGTCTACACTGATGGCTGTCATGTCAGATCCCCCGCAGAAAAATACGTCACTCTTTCGTCATCTGTTTCGTGCACACAGTTGACAATGGGTGCTCTAAAGCAGGGATACTATGGGAAGTGAATGTATAGAACATCTTTTTCTCAGTCTCCAGTCTGAAAAGGAGATCAACCTCGCCACGACCTTGAATTTTATCACCATTGTATGCAATTGAATGAACCAAAGAGGGTTGCTTCACCAGGTGTCGTGCTAAAAGCACTGACGCATGCTATGGGCTGTGTGGGTGCATCTTTTGTCTGTGTGTCTGTATGAGTGTTTGAGCGTGAACCGCCGACCTTCGAAGGCTAGGGGATTTCTATTCATTCTAACTCATACAGCGCCTTAGTACGTCGGCTCATGCAGCTAAGGCTGACTTTTATTTATTTATTTTTGATGACTTTAGGGGGGGGTTTGTACATGGCTATCCTGTAGAGAAGTTTTCAGATGGATGGTTTGTTCTTCATTGCTCTGAAGAACAGTCTTTGATGCTGACAATTGTCAAAGCTTGAAAAGAGGTCTGTGAAAGGAAACGGGTTGCTGTTTTTTATCCCCTTAAAGACTTGAGAAGGTGAGACAATACTTGAATGTCTGGTTTCCCAATATAAAAGCACTTTAAAGGTTGTTTTCTCAGCTTTTGGCCAAAATTTAGGTGGGGGGGGGGGGATCTGGTTGCTTACACTTATTTTAATTTTTTTTTTTTTTTTAATTATATTATATATGTTGTTTTTACACTGTAGTTTATTGCCATTTAAATCTTTTTAATGAGCTTTTATTTTAATGTGGTTCCACTTAAGGATGAAATTATTTACATTAACTCATTCACTCCCAGCCATTTTCACCGGAGAAAGGCCTTTGCTCCCGGCCGTTTTACTGGATTTTGACTGATTTTGCGAGGCCCACAGAAAATTCTGTTGTATGGCTATATAATCATGGAACCCACCAAAAGAAAGATTAGCCTCTCTTCTTTCAGCAGGAAAAAAAATTAGTTCATATCTTTTTCCATTCTTTAGAAATCAGCATTAGATAATAGCTTAGTTTGAGCAACTTTCCCATTTCTGATGAAAAAACTGAGAAATTGAGCTTTTTGTGAAAGCATACTTTTCAAACATATCTTTGACTTATACACAGCTAATTTTTGCTTTAGTTGCATCCCAAACTTCTCAATAATTTTTTCCTTTTACAAAATATGATAAACAACAAGACAAATAGAGCTTTTGATAGCAAAGTAACAATTTATTTACACATAACTAACTGAAAGATGACGCTGTTCTGACCGCGACAGCCGGTTAAACTTTTCCCTAATCGATGTCTGTCTCATAAAGATGAATTTTTTTGAGTCTCTGCGGGCTCTGCTCGCGAGCAGCACAGACTCAAAGGCATCGTCCGCTGCACTAGTGGTCCCGGTCTTTCTGCTCGGTCGTCCGCCGCCTGGCATCCATTCGGTCGTCTTCTGCCGGCGCCCAGCCGTGCGGCTTGGCCGTTCGTTGCCGTTGAATCAGGTTGCGGGTCTTACCAAATGTGCTACTGCTCTCCAGTGGTCAGTTTTATTGCTTTAAAAATGGATTTTCAGCTTTGTGCTTTGGAGCTAAATTGAATCAGAACCCAGAAATGTCTTTATGGAAAAAAAAAAATAAATAAAAGACGTATTTGGGACACTGAAACAATTAAAAATGGAACGTATTTATACGTTTTTGGGAGCAAATGAGTTAATACAGTGGGGCAAATAAGTATTTAGTCAACCACCAATTGTGCAAGTTCTCCTCCCTGAAAAGATTAGCGAGGCCTGTAATTGTCAACATGGGTAAACCTTAACCATGAGAGACAGAATGTGGAAAAAAACGAAAATCACATTGTTTGATTTTTAAAGAATTTATTTGCAAATTTGAGTGGAAAATAAGTATTTAATCACTTACAAACAAGCAAGATTTCTTGCTGCCAAAGAGGTCTAACTCATTCTAACGAGGTCTAACGAGGCTCCATACGTTACCTGTATTGATGGCATCTGTGTTAACTCATTATCGGTATAAAAGACACCTGTCCACAACCTCAGTCAGTCACACTCCAAACTCCAGTATGGCTAAGACCAAAGAGCTGTCAAAGGACACTAGAGACAAAATTTTAGAGCTGCACCAGGCTGGGAAGACTGAATCTGCAACAGGTAAACGCTTGGTGTATAGAAATCAACTGTGGGAGCAATTATTAGAAAATGGAAGACATACAAGACCACTGATTATCTCCCTCAATCTGGGGCTTCATGCAAGATCTCCCCCCGTGGCATCAAAATGATAACAAGAACGGTGAGCAAAAATCCCAGAACCGTACAGGGGGAACTAGTGAATGACCTACAGAGAGCTGGGACCACAATAACAAAGGCTACTATCAGTAACACAATACGCCGCCAGGGACTCAAATCCTCCACTGCCAGATGTGTCCCCCTGCTGAAGCCAGTACACGTCCAGGCCCGTCTGCGGCTCGCTAGAGAGCATTTGGATGATCCAGAAGAGAACTGGGAGAATGTGTTTTGGTCAGATGAAACCAAAACAGAACTTTTTGGTAGAAACACCGGTTCTCGTGTTTGGATGAGAAAGAATACTGAATTGCATCCGAAGAACTCCATACCCACTGTGAAGCATGGGGGTGGAAACATCATGCTTTGGGGCTGTTTTTCTGCAAAGGGACCAGGATAACTGATCCGTGTAAAGGAAAGAATGAATGGGGCAATGTATCGAGAGATTTTGAGTGAAAATCTCCTTCCATCAGCAAGGGCATTGAATATGAGGCGTGGCTGGGTCTTTCAGGATGACAATGATCCCAAACACACAGCCAGGGCAACAAAGGAGTGGCTTCATAAGAAGCATTTCAAGGTCCTGGAGTGGCCTAGGCAGTCTCCAGATCTCAACCCCATAGAAAATCTGTGGAGTGATTTGAAAGTCCGTGTTGTCCAATGGCAGTCCCAAAACATCACTGCTCTAGAGGAGATTTGCATGGAGGAATGGGCCAAAATACCAGCAACAATGTGTGAAAAGCTTGTGAAGAATTACAGAAAACGTTTGGCCTCCGTTATTGCCAACAAAGGGTACATAACAAAGTATTGAGATTGAACTTTTGGTATTGACCAAATACTTATTTTCCACCATGATTTGCAAATAAATTCTTTATAAAAATCAAACAATGTGATTTTCTGTTTTTTCCACATTCTGTCTCTCATGGTTGAGGTTTACCCATGTTGACAATTACAGGCCTCTTTAATATTTTTAAGTGGGAGAACTTGCACGATTAGTGGTTGACTAAATACTAATTTGCCCCACTGTATGTACTGTATATATTAATTGTTTGTAGGGCTGCAGCTATCAAATATTTTAGTAATTGAGTATTCTACAGAAAATTCTGTCGATTAATTGAATAATCGAATAAAACACGAGCAATTATAAATATACATGAGAAAAAAAGACATTTCACCTAACATTGAAGCATTTTTAGACAGTCAATGTCTTTATTTTAGTTTTAGATATACAGTACATTGTTGAACAAGTCAGCAATTGCATCTCAAATGTGACTAGAAAAACAACAACAAATTCACTGCTTTCACTCAAAAAAATTAAGATCTTATTTAAAAAAAAAAAAAAAAATCCCACCTAAAAATGTCATTACGCTTGATAACGCACATCACTCAAAAGTTAGGTGTTTTTCCCACGTGTTTCAATTGAACTTCTATTTGTGTCAAGCTAATTTTAAAATTTTAGTCTAAATTGTAAATCCTAATAAGATTTTGGGTTTTTGCAGTGCTCAAAATAAATGTATGATACGTGCTGTATTGGAGCACATTAGCCACCGGTGTTACTTGGTGTTTTATCCATCAGTGACTACTGAGCTTAAATTTACAGTTAGCTTTATTATGCTTTTATTTTACACCCTCATCACTCTACAGCGCTGTTTTTACAGATTAAATAAAGCCTGTATGAAAGACACTAAAAGAATAGAATAGAATAGAATAGAATAGAATAGAATAGAATAGAATAGAATAGAATAGAATAGAATAGAATAGAATAGCCCTTTATTGTCATACAGTTGTACAATGAAATTATGGAGCATCTCCCTTTACAGTGCATGGCTTGCAAGAATAAAAGTATAAAATCTAAATAAATATAAAATATGTATGAGGTAGTCCTATGTGCAGGCAGAGCTAATAATTGAAGTGAAGTAGCAGCAGTTGACAGTGAAGGCATTGAATATTGCACAAGTAAAAATCTCAAAAGTGGCTTGCAAGAATAAAATATAAAATCTAAATAAATATAAAATATGTATGAGGTAGTTCTACGTTCAGGCAGTAGTCAAACTTAATAGAAACCCAGCCCTCCGCAGGGCTAATGTTATATTTGCAAGGTACAATAACATTAGTCTTATTTGTTAGCACTACGTTAACTTAATTTTACCTTGTCTCGAGTATCGCTCCTTCACTCTCGGTGTAAACGTGGTGCCTTCGGTGGAGCTGCAGCATTGAAGACATGCTGTAGTCTTACAGTGAATACATGAAACAGTGTTCACTAGGAGTGGGAACCTCTTGTTACCTCACGATACGATACGATTTGCGATACACAGCTCACAATAACGATGATCTGAAGATATGGCGATACAACGATTATCGAAACATTGGTCAGGAAATCATTCTAGGATATTCTACAAACAACTAATAAACAGAAAAACAACCTTCTGCCGTGAATTGGAATGAGTTTATCACTAGTAGACATCCAATCCGTTTGAAGTGGGAGGGATGGCAGCGAATGAACGAACGTTCATTCGCTGCCATCCCTCCCACTTCAAACGGATTGAACGTCTCTGGCCGTCAGTGGCAGCCAATGCCAGATAATGAGGTAATTTTGGGCCATTTAAGGTCATTTACCTGTTGATTTTCAGTTTCTTCCTGTTGATTTTGGGGTATTTTATGGGTCACTTCCTGTTTATTTTGAGTTACAGAACAGGAAGTGCCCTGGGAATCACTCTTATGAATAGGCAGTGATTCAAACTCAACAGGAAATGACCTGGAAATGAACAGCAAGTGACCTGTAAATGCCCTGAAAATCGGGCAGAATGATTGTGAATGCTCTGGTTTCGAATGAACGAACGTTCCCAGTCTAAATGGATTGGCCGTCCAGCACCGTTAATGCAGCCTTAGAGTTAACAGACACTACCCAGGCAGCAGACCCACGTTAAAAAGATGTTGTTGTTCAACATTCTGCTGTTGATCTTATATCGTTGAATCAACGTCACTTTTGCACCCTCAATTAATGTTGTTTCAACGTTAAAATCCTTACAAAACCTAAATGTCATTTCGATTATTAATATTATTGCAACAACGCTGAATCAATGTTATGTTTTCGACCAAAACGCCCGCTCATCCATAATTCAATGACTTTTCGATCATATTTCCCGGTCAATCATAAATTAACTATTTGCCAACATTAGTTCATCAACTATAAAACAATGTTAATCCAACCATTGCCTGACATACTACAGAACAACGTTGTTTCAACGTCATTTGACGTCAAAAATTTTGATGTCAACCATAATGATGATTTTGACGGAAAATCAACGTTTGTTCAATGTTGGTCTGCTATCTGGGTATTATGGTAG
Source organism: Corythoichthys intestinalis (assembly GCF_030265065.1). Lineage (NCBI taxonomy): Eukaryota > Metazoa > Chordata > Actinopteri > Syngnathiformes > Syngnathidae > Corythoichthys > Corythoichthys intestinalis. The sequence continues at coordinate 31,225,184 of NC_080412.1, forward strand.
AAGATTTTGGCAGCAACTTGTTGGTTCCTTTTTATTTTAGACATTGACACCTTTTTAAAACAACATCTCGATTCTTGGCAGGAGCATATCGATACCCTTTTGGGAATCAAAGTATCACGATATATCACCATTTCGATATTTTGTCACACCCCTAGTGTTCGCCTTGGTGTACAGAATGCTCCCACTCTTTTGACATGTTCTGCTTTTTCTTGGTACCTTTCCCTTCGCTTTCGTCGGCTTCTTCGTCATTACCTCTATATTCATGCATGGTTGAAATGAAATATATCCACCGCCTCAGTTTTCTTCCTGTACGCACGTGACGTCGGCGCGCATTAAAAGTAGTCGGGGCAAAACGTCATGCTTAGAGCTGGCAGAATTAAATGATTCCTAGAGGCGGAAAAAATTCCTTGATCAATTTTTAAAATCAAGTTACTCCAATTATTCGAGTAATCGTTTCAGCTCTGTTTCTTTAAAATATAGTTAGGAGTTAGCCAGTAGAGGGCAGCCTTCTTTAGGTTAGCAATTGGCCAGTAGAGGACATGCACATGTACTTATTGGTGCCTGTGTTGCCTTTACGAGTTAGCCAAGAGAAGGCTGCCTGCCTCCAGCCTGTAGTAGCACATAAGCGCTCGTTTGGATATGGTTTTCACAATGTTGATATTAGTTTTTAGAACCGTTTTGTAAAAAAATAATTAATAACCGCTAGGTCCACTGTGTAATGTTTTACGATTTTCTACCTTCGATGTAGTGTTTTGGGAGACGACTACTCTACTACTTGAGCCATGCCCTTCATTACTATTTTCATCCTTTACAAATTAAACAGCTGCTGTTTACAATTGATCTGACAGCAGCATTCCTATTTTCCTAGAATCTGAAGCGCGTGGCTGAGGTTTGGATGGATGAGTATGCTGAGTACATATATCAGCGGCGGCCCGAGTACCGCCACATGTCTGTGGGTGACGTAGCAACGCAGAAGGAGCTGAGGAGCCGCCTTGGATGCAAGAGCTTCAAATGGTTCATGAATGAGGTGGCCTGGGATCTGCCGCAACACTACCCACCTGTGGAGCCGCCTGCCGCCGCCTGGGGAACGGTATATTCCTCTTAAACTAGAAGCGAAATAATCAGTTGATATTTTTCTTTTATCCCAGACAATAGTTATAGGTAGTTTTAATTACCTGACATGTTTTGGTGAACACTTCCGTCTTCATCAGAGAGTGCCTGATGTGTGTCACTCTCTGTCTCTCTCTCTCTCTCTCTCTCTCTCTCTCTCTCTCTCTCTCTCTCTCTCTCTCTCTCTCTCTCTCTCACTTTTACACAGCACTGTTTGGTCCATTCTAAACAGACCGGAGTCAGATAGTCCGATAATGTGAATGCGCACCCGAACTGTAGTTCGGACCAAACAAACGAACTCTGATCCGCTCAAAAATCGTGGGTCTCGGTCTGCTTTAAGCGAACCCTGCTTCGCTCGTGAATGCAACCGGAGCAGGGTGTGCTTTTGCTACTTTATGTGCAGCGTGGAGCTGTGATGCTCCAAGCTGTGACGGTGCACGCAGGGAATCCTTAGAAGTGAAATTACAGCTCGCACGCTATTCAAAATCAACAATGGCAAGATGACAAACAAACCACGGCCAAATGTTGTTGTGCTGCGCTAAGCAGTTGCATTTGATACACAGAATCGAGCTCTAATGTGGCGGATGTTTTTTGCATGCTGTTGCTGAAGGTACCGTGTGATAGTGACAGAAGCTGATACATGCGGAGCCTCTCGGTGTGGCTCTATCCTCACTCTCGCTCTCCTTGAAGTGGCAACAATTTGACAGTCCATAAAGTCACGAAAGCGAGAGTGGCTTGGGGTACCATGCGGTTCCCTTTCGTGGTTATTAGGGTTGTTCCGATCATGTTTTTTTGCTCCCGATCCGATCCCGATCGTTTTAGTTTGAGTATCTGCCAATCCTGATATTTCCCGATCTGATTGCTTTTTTTTGCTCCCGATTCAATTCCAATCATTCCCGATAGTTTTTCCCGATCATATACATTTTGGCAATGCATTAAGAAAAAAATGAATAAAACCCGGACGAATATATACATTCAACATACAGTACATAAGTACTGTATTTGTTTATTATGACAATAAATCCTCAAGATGGCATTTACATTATTAACATTCTTTCTGTGAGAGGGATCCACGGATAGAAAGACTTGTCATTCTTAAAGGATAAATGTGACTTTGTATATTGTGACTAAATATTGCCATCTAGTGTATTTGTTGAGCTTTCAGTAAATGATACTGTAGCCATCTGTTCTGCCCAAATGCATGATGGGAAGTGCACTCATGACTGTGCGTAGTGGTACCAATTGATATATCTTCTCTGCGTTGGGAAATAACATATGGTGTTAAGAAGAAGATCAACTACTACCTTCCTTCCCCACATTGCTTCCCACAATGTTTCTAATTGTAGGGAGAGGGATTGTAAGGCTTTAGCCAATTAAAAAAAGTCTCCAAAGGCTACCAAAATTCACTCTACTCATGTTACGCTGCCTTTTAGTTCTGTATGTAGGTAAAACGGCGCCATTACAGATTGAACGCGACAATGCGTGAGTGGGCCGTGCAGCGCATGCATTAATTGCGTTAAATATTTTAACGTGATAAATTTAACAAAAAAATTAATTACCGCCGTTAACGGGATAAATTTGATAACCCTACCTTAAGCCTAAACTAAAGACTCTGGCTGAGTGTAACATATTATGTCTGTAACGTTAAATACAATTAGAAAACGATTTATTTAAAAAATATATATATATATTCAAAAAAGGCATGTCCGATATTTTTTTGCCGATTCCGATACTTTGGAAAATGACGTGATCGGACCCGATCGATCGGCATCCCGATCGATCTCTAGTGGTTATACTCCAGTTTGCTCGAGTCGGGAGGGAGCGACCCAGCTGTTGGCGACTTGTTATGCTATGCTACAATTATCTATTATCTATTTTACTATTATGCTGTATTATCATAAGAACACCTCTGCATAATATTGTATGCAAAGTAATATAGATCAATTTCCAATAAAGTATAACTTTATTAACATTGTTTTGTTTATAAAAAGAAAAGACCTAAAGCGCATCAGTTTGCCGGAATTTAAAAAAAAAAAAAAAAAAAAAAAAGGTCACATCCAAACTGTAAAAATACACTCAATGTATATTTTTGGACTATTTGATACTGAAAAATAAAATCAATAACTAATAACTTCAAATTGATTAGCAACATAAACTCATGAGGACAAGATGCCGAACAATTTGACCGAAAAATTTAAAAATAATCCAACAAAAACAACAGTGTCATTGGACAGAGGGACTGGGGGCGGGATTTAATAAGCTTCGGCATCTCCCGTCAGCCCTTTTCGGGTTCATGCCTGAAAAGGAAATTAAAAAAAAAAAAAAAAACAGTTTTTATTTTTGCTGCAGGCAGTATCAGCTCCTTTGCCATGATATGGAGTTATTTTGCACTGAACAACATGGTATGCCACCTTATATCATGCTAACAGTGCTCGCTGGTTTACTGATGTAACATTGACAAAGCAGGACGATTGTTGGCAATATTCAGCGCGTTTTTTTTCCGGGAAAAAAAAATAAAAATCAAACTGCTTATCAATGTGATTGGGAATGAATGCCTTAACATTTTTAGACACAGTAAACTGACAGGTCTTTCCTTGTCTCCCACTATTAAAAGTCATAGACAAACGCTTCATACTCGTCATCATTGAAGTTTCGATTTTTCCTTTTTGCAGGTTCTTTAATTCTCATAATGAACAGGAGATGATGACACTGATTTCAGGAATAAAATAGAAATAATTAACGCTGTAGAGCCGCTCCGCGTTCTTCGACACTAAAGGATCCGCCCCGCGATCATCCTACATTAGTTAATTGAAATTCAATCCTCTTTGGCACAGTATATTTTAAAACCATATAATTTATCCCACCTTTTTAGTTGTCGCCACTGTCTGTCACCAAAGAGGCTTGAATTCTCTGAAATCTGTGTCACCTCTTCCGTTTCAAGAATCCTGTCCGTGGACCGTGACGGCATTTGAAGGAAAAAATACGATTTTCTCTTTTACAGGTTCTTAATTCTCATAACGAACAGGAGATAATGACACAGATTTCAGGAATAAGAAAAGAACTCACACTTACATTTAGACACAGGCATGACAAAGACAGAACATTCCGGTGCCGGGACACACCAGAGATGTTTTATATTTCCTCGTCTTAGCTCTTCAAATCTCCAGTGCTCTTTGCTGTGTGCTCTTGTTTGGTTCAAAAATACTGCGCACACTCTGACAATGACAGTGCCACTGACACCCACTGAGTGGATGTGAAATTACACTTTGTTCTCGTACTGCAAAAAAGTATGTTCCCCGAGGTCACATGCGCCCCCCTGGGGCGGCACACCCCACTATTTGAGAAGTACTGGTCTTGTGTGAAAGCGCCCTTAGATATTGTGTGGTGCTATCTTTTTACTGTTACGATCCTTTTTTTTTTTTTTTTTTTTATTGTCTGTGTCCCAGATACGAAATGAGGCGAGCAACCTGTGTATGGAAACCAAGCACTTTGTGTCGGGAAGTCTCATCCGCATGGAAAACTGTGGCAATGCGAGGGGTGAGGTCAGCTGGAGCCATGGGCAGGTGAGTACAACTGAAAGCAAAATCATTCATGATTTATTGTTCCAACCATTCTTAAAAATGAAAACATTGAACAAAAAGCCCCTGATTATCCTTGAATTTTGTTGGGTTTTCTCATCAATCTTCAGATTTTTGCTATCGGGCCCGGTCCATAACCCCAGTGAGTCGATTGGGTCCACTTTACGTCAAATAAGAGAAGCTTCCACTCTGTGATAGACATGCTCAAATTAGCTATTAACGCTAGTTGAATTACTTTGACAATGTGCATATTGCTTTGAGATAGGCAGAGCTGAATTGCTGCGACGATGTCCTATTGTTGTTGCAATAAATTGTCTCTCAGGTAATTGTGTTTGTACGTCCAAACACACGCACGCACACACACTTAGTGATTTAGTTTACACGCTCCCAGAGGACTGAGTGTGTTTGTTGGGAGATGTCTAATTCCAGTTTATAGAATGGCCCTAATGGATTGTGAGTCTGTTTTTGAAAATGCACGTCTGAGCTACTCCGACACTTTAATTGCTTGAATCTTGCGACGCGTTGTTGTATAATCTGTCATTTGTGTTCAGCCAAGAATGTGATTCTACGCAAATCAAAGCAGAAATATCTGACAGACATCCTTGTCGGGATTTTTCGAGAAATAACCAATTTTTGCAAGCGTGTGTAGCCTGCTTGTCAGTTAGGTGGTGTTGAACGCAAAACTGGATAACTAAACTGGTGACATTTTTAAAAACAAGAGTAACTGAGGGCAATTTGACTGAACAAACAAATTCAGTTGGAACAGGATGCAAGAAGTCTTTGGAACAAAGGACTGCAATTGAACAGGTTTGCTAGTTTGGTTTGAAATGATCCGTTTTGCTTCTTTGAGCTTGTCATAAATAAGAAATGATTAAAATTGACGAGGAATTCTCATTTAGGATTGAAATGGACATTTTTGGCAAATTCCACTGCTGGAATCGTGTGCGTATTCCATGATTAAACAATGTTCCGTGGGTTGTGAAATGTCAACGCGTTTTAGTTTGCAGTTGTTCAACTCTTGCTCGCAGGTGTTCACATTTGGCTGGCGCGAGGACATCCGCGTTGGCGACCCTCTGCACACTAAGAAGGTTTGCTTCGACGCTGTTTCCCACAGCAGCCCCGTCACGCTCTACGACTGCCATGGCATGAAGGGAAACCAGCTGTGGCGCTACCGCAAGGTACAGATGCTCAAAAATACTGTAACGAGGTGACTCACGCTTCGTGTGACAGCAGGTTTCGTAATCGTCATTCTGACTGTGCCAGTGTTGTTTTCGTCAACAGTGGCAATAAGGAAAATAGTTAATCGACGAACAATTATTTCATGACGATGATTTGATGATGACAAGCTAAAAACATGATTTGGGAAACTAGAACATATTGAGCTGAATGCCAGTTTTTGTCTGACGAGACTGCAACGAGACGAAAATGCGTTATATTTTTATATTATACGTGGAGTACGTCAGCTTGCATCATAGCTTTAGCCATTAAAGGGAACCTCGGACTTAAATACTTGTAGGCTCTAATAAGCCACAATTGTTCTCTTTTACTAAAATATGTTGTAGAAACACATAGAATATTTCCATTGATTTAAAAATCTATAATATTTAGTACATGTTTTCACCTACGGAGGACGCCATGTTTTATAGGCGCAATGGACGCTCGGCGTGATGACGTAGTTAGTCACTGTCACTCGACGAACACTACCGATGTTCTGCAATTCCTTCCTACTTGGCGAGATGTCCAACACATGCGCTCATCAGTTAAAAGCGGCGAGTACTTACTATTTGTGTTTTTATAGTCTTTTATTACCCTTTCATTGCCTCAAAATACTTTTTGCATGTGTTTCCCTCTCATACTTTTTAACATTGTGTTTTCTTGTGGCAGCTTTACAGCAGATTGTTGATTTTAGCGTATTTAAACCACCCTTATTTGATATAACTATGTCTATGTATTTTCTTAAGGCATCATTAGTATGTTCTGTCTGTATGCATCTATGCAAAACAAGCCGAAAGCGCACGGTAGTACTTTGGGTTTCAAATTCGCCTCTTGTAGCACGTTTTGCCGGTGTAGCACATGTTGGCAGAACACTGCTTTTGTCTACTCTCGTCTCATCTTGTCTTTCTTGTTCATTTTGCTGCTTGTTTTGTGAAATATCGACAGTGCTGTCATAATCATTAATGTTCCTCTCGGGCTCAATTTGAAAGGACTGAACAGATGACATGTTTATGTCACTAGTGTCATACTCTGGTAGCCCGGCAGCGTAACTCAGTGACGTTACCGCCCTGCAACATCAACAACAATGGCGACCTACTAGTTAAACTAATTTTACAAATTGTATAAAAATGAAAACATTAGGGGGGGTTTAATATCAAATTAATTTAACTCATAATAACGTTTATCTTTTAAGAACTGCAAGTCTTTCTATCTGAGGTTCCCTTTAAAGGTCTTTGCTGAGTGATTATCACACACTAAATGTAACTCATTGCATTAGCATAGCATTCATGTTAGCGTTGGCATCAACCCTTTACACGACTTTTTTTTTATTATTTTTTTTACATACAATAATGATAATAATGTTCTGCTTTTCCTGCTCTGTGTGTGCTATCATTACGAAGTTGGCATTGTCCTTGTACGCGCTACAATATGTGCTCGTCTGTCTACGTTCGTTCATTCGAAATTTTTGGAAACATTTATTTTTGGACTAAAACTTTTGAATTTTACAGATGAAAGCATTTTGAGTAAATGTCGACTGAAACTAGAGGAAATTTGTATGAGATTTCATCCACTAAAACTAGACGAAGACGAACACATTTTTAAAAAGATTAAGATTTGATTAAAAGATTATGAGGGGCTTAGGTCTAATAAATATTTTCACCCAAAAGACTAAGGCAAAAATTAAAAGGTCTGCCAAAAAACAATACTGGTCTGTGCAATACTGTGGCATGAAAAAGTATGTGAACCTTATGGAATTTCTAACATTTCTGCGTAAAATCTCCATCAAGTGTGATCTGATCTTTGTCAAAATCACACATATGTAAAAAAAAAATGTCTGCTTTAACTAAAACCACCCAAACAATTATAGGTTTTCATATTTTAATGAGGATAGCATGCAAACAATGACAGAAGGGGAAAAATATGTGAGCTTTCTGCCTAAGGAGACTTAAAGAGCAATTGAAACCAATTTTTGCGAAACAATTTAAGTCAGGTTTGTGCCCAATAACTGATGAGTTGCTTAAAGCTGCCCTGCCCATTATGAAACACACACCTGGTAAGCATTGTCTGATGTGCATTATGGCTCTGTCAAAAGAGCTGTCTGAAGACCTGCGTTCAAGGATTGTTGATTTGTATAAAGCTGAGAAAGTATACAAAACCATCTCTCAACGTCTCGATGTTCATCAATCGACAGTCAGAGAATTTGTCTACAAATGGAGAGAGATTGGCACTGTTGCTAATCTCCCAAGGAGTGGCCATCCATCAAAGATTCTGCCAAGAATTCAGTACAGAATACTCAGAGAGGTAAAAAAGCCCAGAGTGTCTGCAAAAGACTTACAGAAATCACTGGCACAGTCCAATATCTCTGTGCACACATCAACTACATGTAAAACTATGGCCAAGAATGGTGTTCGTGCGAGGACTCCACGGAGGAAGCCACTGCTGTCTAAAACATTGTTGCTCGTTTAATGTTCACTAAAAGACACTTGGACACTCCACAAATGTTTTGGCAAAATATTTTGCGGACTGATAAAACCAAAGTTAAATTGTTTGGGAGTAACACGCAATGTCATGTCTGGAGGAAAAACGGAAAAGCTCACCAACATCAACACCTCATCCCCACCGTGAAGCATGGTTGAGCGAGCATCACAATTTGAGGCTGTTTTGCTACCTCAGGGCCTGGACAACTTGAAATCATTGATAGAAGAATGAATTCAAAAGTTTATCACGATGTTTTGCTGGAAAACCTGAGGCCGTCTCTCAGACAGTTGAAGCTAAAAGGAGGATAGATGCTGCAACATGACAATGATCCAAAACACAGAAATAATTCAACTTCAGAATGGTTTCAGAAGAACAAAATACACATTCTAGTATGGCAAAGTCAAAGTCCAGACTTGAACCCCACTGAGATGCTGTGGCTTGACCTAAAGACAGTGATTCATGTCAGACATCCCCGGAATCTGACTGAACTACAGCAGTTTTGTAGAAAAGAATGGGCCAAGATTAGTCCTGATCAATATGCCAGACTGATCTCCAGCTACAGGAAGCGTCTGGTTGAATTTATTGCTGCCGGGGGGGGTGGGGGGGGGGGTGGGGGGGAGTCACAAAATGTTAAATGTGATGGTTCACTAATTTATTTTCTCCCTTCTATCATTGTTTGCATTCTATCCTCATTAAAATATGAAAACCTATAAATATTTGGGTGGTTTTAGTTAAAGCAGACACTGTTTTTCCATGTGTGATTTTGACAAAGATCAGATCACATTTATTGGTGATTTTATGCAGAAATGTGAGAAATTCCAAAAGGTTCAGATACTTGTCATATCACTGTAAATCTCATTTGTTTCCCATTTTTGAACCGCAAAAATCTTGAAAGATTGTCCACAACACCCCAATAAATGATTTCCTCATTGTTTACCCCAACCAACCAGGATAAAAGCTTGTACCACCCAGTAAGCAACAGTTGCGTGGACGGTAACGTGGCGGAGCACCGCATCTTCATGAACACTTGTGACCCGTCTTCGTCCAGCCAGCGTTGGCTCTTCGAGAAGACTAATGCCACCGTGCTGGAAGGATTTAACCACCTGGCCGTCAATTGAACGGGAACCACCTGCCGCTGCTGTTGACTATCTTACCAGGTGTGCCCGATTGACGCCGCATTGGGCGTACGCGTTCCTCCACTCCAGCCTATTTTTCTTCGCCTTATTTTTCCGGCCTTTTCTTCACCGCTGAGTTCCTTATCTTGTCCCGTCACCGTCCTTTTTACCTCTCAATGACCCCTTTAGGAGTGGGCATCATTGCCGAAATCGTGGTGAAACCAGGCAGAATGTCTTAGAAAAGACCCTGACATACATCCAGAATTTCTTTGACCCCTGTTCTCTGCCCTTTCCTCATTTTTTTATCCCTTTTCTCGACTCTGTGGATGTCACCGCTCACTGGACGGACTCCGTCACAGGCGGTTGAGCATGGGCTGACCCCGTTTTGCCCCGCTTGGTGTATGATTGGCAGGTGGGATAGGGTACCTAGGAAGGGATGGGCTTCCTGGGGGCAACTTTAATGCACTTGTGATAAACTTGAATAAAATCTTAGTGCCTTGTTGAGCAATTTAGCTGTATGAAGGTGTGTGTGTGCATGTGATGAGATTGTGGATTCACGGCAACAAAATCGATTTGACTGACTTCTATTTCAGTCATTACGTGATGCTCTAAGTGATTTATGAAACCTGCTATACCTTTGCCTTTTTTTGTTGTTGGTTTACAGTTTTGTTTTTTTTTGTTTTTGTTTTTTTTTGTAATCCTTAAGCGTGATGATTTTGGGACGCTCAACAGGCCTGTAAAGCACTTCCTCATGTCAGTTGGAAAAACTAGTCTAGTAGTAGGGCGTGTTTGCATTTTGTTCATTGCTCAACGGTTACTCATTGAACGTCTTACCACCACCCACCAAATTTAAATGAAAACAGCATTTGTTCATAAATAAGCTGGACTGGACTATAAGTCACAGCTGTCCTCACTGTATTATAAGTGTCTGTCATAAGACCAAATGAGTCACCATGTACCAATTGCCTGCAAAGCTTCATTGCTTCAAGAAGCTTCATTTGGCCATCACTGCTCGGGGAGACAATCAACCTCTGCTACCACCTGCTGTCAACACTCTTGTTGTCCAACATGCCTCCTAGCATGCATGGCAGCGCTACAGATGTAAATATCAATCCAAATTCATAGTTTGTGCTAATTATTTCTTCAGTTACTGTTCCAGTTGTTTCATTAATTACTAGTTACGGTATTTGGTAACACTTTATTGGATAGTGGCACCATAAGATTGTCATTAGAAAATTAATAATTATGACATGACACTGTCGTGAGCAATAATGGACGCTTATAACCAGTGTCATTTAGGATTATCCGGCCAATTATCCCACTTTTGAATGGATGTAAAAGATCCAAGCTGGACATAAATAGGGGTTCGTGACATCTGTTATAGGCATTCATTAATGCCCATGATAGTGTCATGTCATATTTATGACAGTCTTATGCCACCGCTGTCAAATAAAGAGTTACCTATTAACCCAAATAAATCAACAAATAAGCCACACTGGACTATAAACCGCAGGATTCAAAATAAAGGAAACAAACTAGCGGCTTATAGTCCGAAGATTGCGGTGGACATATTCAGGCATTCTCTTTTTTTCAAGACCTATTGTTTGTCATGCGAGAAGCAGTAAACTTGCCAAAAGATTTTCTCTCCTTTACAATCGTTGGTTTAAACCACAAAGTCGTCAATGCTTAAAAGCGCATTCACTAGAAAATTGGATCCAAGGTTTTTTTTAAAAATAGCTTTCGATGAGCTTTTGTCACAAGAAATTTGGAATCCGATCAGAATTGACAAAGTAATCCTTTTTTGTATGTGTTTTTTAGGAAATTCAAGGTCATAAGTCTAAGAAAATGGCCAATGATGATGATACATGTTTGCCTTTTCAAATTCTCAATATATCATTCTTTATTTTGGACCTTAGACACCTAAGGATTTGCACAGGGAACGTATACATACATTTGACCAAACATATGCTTTATTCACGCCATTAAAATGTCCATTGTTGAAAGTGAGAGGGATTATCTTATTTTTTAACATTCCAAAAGAGCAATTTCACTCCATCAAGTTTATGACCTAAATTGTTTTGAGACCCAGAACTACCGACACTGGTTTAACAACACCTTTTGTTGGGATTTTTAGGGGGAAAAAACAAAACCCAAAATAGATTTGACTTTGTGTTTAAGATAAAAACAAATGTGTTGACAGTCGTCCAACAAGTTGTTTCTACCATCAAATATGAAAAGTCCAAGGAATCCTTACTCTTTTGACTTTTTTTCCCCATTGCAAACTAAAGTGGTCTATTTTACCTTACACTCTTGCCAGAATTGGGGAATTTTTGGGCATGTTGAGGCACCCAAAATGCTTTTTTTAAATGTCTAAAAACTATGCTGTATTATGCAAATTTGTGGCCATTTCTATAATTGTTTTTTTCTTGTGTTCAAACAATTCAGCGAACGAATGAATCCTATGGTGTGTTTCTTTGTCATATGACCAATTTGTGTGTAGCAAATTGTAAATTTTGTACTCCGTGAATGATGGTGGCATCTTATTTTCTACTGACGTCGCAAAAAGTGTTTAAAAAAAAAAAAAATTATTTAGATATTTAACTATGTATAATAAAGCTGGAATTGTATGATATTTTGCTGAAGCTGTTTTAAAAAGGAAAATAAAGGTTTCTATATTTGAAAAACATCCATACTAGAAGTTATTGTTTTATTTTTCTAAATGCTATTTGAGAAATGTTTTTGATTATCTGTAGACTTTAATTAAAAAAAAAAAAAAAGAAAGAAATTTCACCATTTGTATTGAACTAATAAAAATAACTAATAGTACTAATAAAATATAACATGCAATACATAGATTTTAATTTCTCAATTGCATAATTGATGTTTTCTGCATGGACTTCAGGTATTCAACGATGCCTCATTGGCATTCCAACATACATCCCGTCGCCTCCCTTGTCCGGCCAGTGACAGCTAAATGTTGGTCTCCAAGCGCCGATGATGAATGCGCTTGTCACAGGATGAGAAGGATCCGTTCCAAATCGCCCGAGATTTGTCTCGGTCTCATCAGGACGGTCCCTCGTCTATCAGTCTGCACTAAAAATCTATCGGCCGTCAATTTTTGGATGGATGTCTGCCAAATCAATGGCAGGTGAATGGGTACTAGTATGCTCCATGTCCTCATTAGTAAATAATTTTAGCACACTACCCTGATTTAAAAAAAATCCATCACATTTTTCAGCAATACCAGTAACAAATCCAGTAAAGTTGTGCTGGATTTGTTGACTTTTGCTACTGGTTTTGCTGGTACATGAACCAGCATATGCTGGATTTCTTAGCAGGGTACTGATTAAAAGCAGATTGGATGTGAAAGCATAATAGAACTGTATTGGGGTGAACAAAAAACAGGACACTGCCCAGCCCCGAGATACTTGAATTTTACTCAAAGTTCACTCAAAGATATTTCACTTTAACATATTTAAAGTGTGCCTTCTCCGTCTGGAAAAAAATAAATCTGTTTTGTTAAAAAAAAAAAATTATAGCCATATAGTATATAACCAAAGACACAAATTCAAATTCTCAGAAGTTACTCAGCAGGCTTTTTTTTCCCTAAAAAATAATCGAGGAAAAAAAAAAAAAAATGAAATGTTGATGGAAAAAATAGCAATATAATGCAGACCCATGGAAATGTTGTCCAGTCAATACACACACACAGTAGGCTATATGCCAACTCAACATTTTTATAAATTACTATCGCGACAATCGTCATTGACAAATTGTCATTCCCTCTCAATTGTTATACTCTTTCAATGTTCTAGATTGCACGCAAAAAATAACCGAAATAAACTGACAAACGATTCAACCAGCCTGTTTCCAAATGCAGCAGTTTAAAACTATATTTCCCATAATGCCTAGCGCTGCTTAGCTCACTGACAGCTACCCCAGAGCCGTATAGCTACCCTAATAGTGAGCACCGGTAGCCGAGGCGAAATCATACATAGCTACAAAAGTTTACAATCATCGACAGCGCAACGATGCGATCATGCGACACCAAACGGGATTTTACAGATCACACCAGTACAAAGCTCCGAAAGTATGGAGATAGAATAGTGCGAAAAGAAGTGAGGTTGTAAAATGAAAATTATCCCTGTAAAATGACCAATTTTAACTAAAAAACACTTGTATTTCCAAATTTTGCGTTGTGTAATAAACATGAAAAAAACACAATGTAAAAAATAAATTCTACAAGTGTTTTTTTTTTCAATTACAAGTGATTTTTTTGTTCTGCAGGTGTTTTCTCTTCACTACGGGTTAAAAATGAGTAATTACAAGTGCACAAGTTTTGTCACATTCTTGTCGAGTTTTATGAGCCAAAAAAGATACTCTTAACCTAGTTTTAAAATAAAAACATACCTGTAAAATGACTAATTTTAACTTGTAAAACAAAAAAACCCCAACTTTTTTTTCCAAATTTTGCGTTGTGAAATAAACATGAAAAAAACCCAATGAAAAAAAAAATTTTTACAAGCGTTTTTTTCCAATTACAAGTGATTTTTTTGTTCTACGGGTGTTTTTTCTCCGCTACGGGTTAAAAATTACCAATTACAAGTGCACAAGTTTTGTCACATTCTTGTCGAGTTTTATGAGCCAAAAAAGATACTTGTAACCTAGTTTTAAAATTAAAAAAATACCTGTAAAATGACTCATTTTAACTTGTAAAACAAAAAAAACAACAACTTGTATTTCCAAATTTTGCATTGTGAAATAAACATGAAAAAAACACAATATAAAAAAAAATTCTACAAGTGGGTTTTTTTTTTCATTTACAAGTGATTTTTTTGTTCTACGGGTGTTTTTTCTTTGCTTACAACCTCGCGAGTTATGTCTCCCCCTTGTCGTGTTTTCAGAGACAAAAGTCACTTGTAACCAAAGATGAAAAAATCTACTTGTACATCGAAATAATCTGTTGTAAAACACAAAAACAAAAATATCATTCCAAGTCGTGGTCAAAAGAAGACGTTAAGAACACAATCTAGTGAATAGTTTTTCGGGTGTTTTTTCTTTAATGGTCTACAAGTGTTTTCTGAGCATGTACAACTAAATTTCGGGGTAAGCATGTGAGCCAAAATTCTGACCAATCAGAACGGCTATTGTTCAGGAGGAGGGCGGGACACACCATTGCCGACCTGCTAGGCTTCTGCTTGCTCTTCCATATGACGGCAGATGATAGAAATGGCGAAACACCTTAGGTAAGGAGTTTACTTTGTTTTCTCTTGGGTGTCATATACTAAAAGGATTTTTCAAGCTAACGTAATCCCTATTTAAATATCAGTTGATTTTGCATTTAAAATAGGGCACGAACATCGATGGCGAGCCAATTACCTACGGTTAGCAATGTTGACTTCGAGTGTTGAGTTGATACGGTGTTACACGCATAGGAAGAACTCGAAAGACATGACAGGAAAAACGGCAATTAACGACGGCGCGTACCGTCGCCCGTGTGATAGATTCCGGAAAACTAGAGATAGTATCTTTTTAATTTGATAGTATATATACTATTTTTTTGTGTGCATGAGTGAACAGTACAGGGCATTAACGCTATTGGAACGGGGCGTCATTTCTTTATATACGGCAAGTCGGAATTGGCTAATTTGGTTTTATTTTTTTGGCTTAAAATGGTAATATAATAGATCATTGTGCAATCATATTTCATATAGACGGCGTTGTGCTGAGAAAGTATAGCAAGCAAGACACGCAGGGCGTGGTAGATTTTTACATGGTAGAGATTGTAATATGTATATAAGTATTCAAAAATATAAACGTCCAAGAAAATCCTCAGTTAGTACTTTGATCTTACAAATGTAATGCTTTATGTTACATATGCAAACATTTTGTTTTACTTTACATTTGGCAATCAGCTATTGCAAATTAAAATATTCTGAATTACAATACCTTGTTATACAGATGATTACCAAAACAACCATTGTATATATCATGTTGGGATAGTTTCATTTAAAGAAGAATTTTTTTTTTTCCAGACAACTGAGCAAGTTCTCTGGGAACACGTCTCAGGCAGCACAATACCGTAGTATTCTGTGCAAAGCGTCAGTCAATTTCAACACATGCTAATTAGTCCTGTGAAAAATAATGAAAACCGGACATTTCATGAATTTATAAAATGCCGCCGGACGCCCCGGACAGGCTGTGAAAAGTGGACATGTCCGGGCAAAAGAGGGCATTTGGTCACCCTAAATTATGATATTTATGCACACTAATAGTACAAAGTGTATCAAGGATGTGGAATAAATGCTAAAACAACTTGCCATCTTCCAGCTGCCTACCCAAATTGAAGTGAGACATCCCAAATGATCACCAGGATCGTTTTTTTTTTTTTTTTGCAGTCTCCCTTTCACCATGAATTATGAGCTAGCGCGTGGCATTAGCGTGACGCTAATGCGCTCGTAAATCTACGCGGCGGGAGGACGGCGGCGATAAAGAGATGAAGAGTAACGCTGTAACTTTTTTAATTCCCTAGAATAATTCAGCCTGAGGTGACATTAAGATCCTGTTTTGGTTGGTGTTTTTCTTCCCCGCACAAAAAAATCCAAATAATGAGCCACACTTGGATTGTCTCGAAGCAAAGTAGCATTTTTAGGGGAAACAATGAAGGCAAGGATTTTTTTTACTTTGTTATTATTCTTTTAGAGGTGAGTTTGGGGTAAACGAGTGCTCTGTCATTGTTATTTTTCTTAAGGCAACGTTTTTACTGAAAACAACAGCATGGGAACCTTTGCGATGCTACTGAGGATTGTCATCTGGCGGAAAAGCTCTCTCGAGCAAAGTCAATTGAAGCCACAAACAATGATGAACGGGCGCTTACACCACAATTTCTCGTGGTGAATGCTCGAAAACAATCCAATTTTGACACCATGCTCCATCAGCATTAGAGGGCGTATAAGCAACAAAGCATCGTAATATAACGTTGCCGTCTGACTGGGATGCCTGCTTCCAAATGTGTTTTATTTGGCCAAATTCTCTAGTATGAGTTCATCAAAGCCTTGAAATTGTGTGTTCAAAACAAAATGGCTGACCTGTTGTTCAATTCTGGGTCCTTGACACTTTTTTGTGTATACTGCATTAAGAGGCTTGTCCAGCAAATCTTGTCAAGCGGTAAAACCGGTGTCAGGGGTAGTTTTATCTTTCCTTGACATCCTGGAATTCGTCTAAAAATTATTGCTGTGAACCAAAATGGCAGCTCTGGTCGAAACTTTTTCGTGAATTCTGCTATCATAGACATGTGCACCTAATTTATGTGGCCGAGGCGAAAATGACTGCATCAAAACAAAATGGTTACATCATAACTACGAGGGGCAATCAAAAAGTAATGCACTCAAGTGCATTGCTCGTACAGGATTTGACAAACCTGTTTATATTTGGCACAAATATGATAGGACACACCTTTTTGTGATTGTTATATGTGTTTTTCTTATTTTCAGATTTTTAAAGCTTAAACTAGCTTCCAAGATGTCTGCCCCTCTTGAAGCTCGTCAGAGGTGGATGGGCGACCACTATGGGGCTTATCGGCTATGCTGGCTTTACCCACCACATGGTTTTCAAATACTGTTTTTAAATCGCTGTACCCATCTT
Source organism: Corythoichthys intestinalis (assembly GCF_030265065.1). Classification (NCBI taxonomy): domain Eukaryota; kingdom Metazoa; phylum Chordata; class Actinopteri; order Syngnathiformes; family Syngnathidae; genus Corythoichthys; species Corythoichthys intestinalis. Next base: position 31,242,324 of record NC_080412.1, read on the forward strand.
TTTACAGTACTATAGTCTATGGTATCATCCTTGTAGACATTTTCCAGCCGGTTGTGACTCCTCAGAGGGGTTTCCCCCTCTGCAACAAGGAATTTGATTACAGCTCTACCATCCACCTCTGACGAGCTTCAAGAGGGGCAGACATTTTGGAAGCTAGTTTAAGCTTTAAAAATCAGAAAATTTGAAAAACATGTAATAATCGCAAAAAGGTGTGTCGTATCATGTTTGTGCCAAATATAAACAAAATTTGGTAAAATCCTGTACGAGCAATGCACTTGTATGCATTACTTTTTGAATGCCGCTCGTAGTACTACATACCGTTTGACACTAACCAGTAAAAACATTCACCAGACGAAAATTGCACATCATAGATATACAGTGATCCCCCACTTATTACTGTTAATGGGGACCATAACCGACTGCGTAACGTGAACAACCGCAAAGTAGTGTCACCCTCTCATTAACATTTTTTATGTACTGTATGAACAGAGGTGGGTAGAATAGCCAAAAAGTTTACCCAAATAAGAGTAGCGTTACTAAAAAATAATATTACTAAAATAAAAGTAGACATCCAAAAATGTACTCAAAGTATCAAGTGAAAAGAATACTCAAGTAATGAGTAGCATTGTGAGTACCTGCTTATTTTTGTTTGATTTTTTTTTTCTTTTAAACTAGTTTTTTTTTTCTCTCTCTCTCAGCTCAAACATATCTGTATGAACTCTTGTTATAATGATACTGTACAATAACCCATCACATAACCACATCAAGCCAAAGAAATACAAAAAAAATAAATAAATAACAAAAACATTGAATTCCGGCAAGAGAGGGAGTAAAAAAGACAAAAATGAAGCATTATTTGTCCGAAGAGTATGACTGTCCTCTTGTGGAGAAAATAGTTCCTACTTTAAATAGTGAATACTGTAGTTCCTTCATAGTTACTATAGGCGTGCAAAATTTCCGATTCTTAGATTATTCGCGATTCAGCTGTGGAAGATTCGAGAACGATTCACAAACATCCAAATTCTGATTATTGAATTATACCAGGTAAAGCGGAACTTAAACACAGTCAGCGCGGTCTTCAGGTGCAATAAGGAACTGACCGAGAGTAAATATCATGTTCAACTCATGCCACTAGATAAAAAAAAAACAATACCTGAATGCGGCCGTCAGCCGCTACAAACAACGCTGAGTTGCGAGTTGCTACAAACATACAGCCAGTTGGCCACATAATGCTACGGTGGATATCACACTTATATAGAACTAAATGTGAAATGACAGACGACAGCGGCGTTAGAACATATATAGAGAATTAGATGCGAAATGACAGACTTGCCAGCGTTAGTAAACAGCCGCCATCTTAAAGCAGTAGACTTCTCTGGAAGGCTCACTTGTCGCGAACCTAATTAACATTTTATGTAAAATACTCCTAAATCGGAAAAATCTTGACTTTAATCTATCTTTAACTCATTTGCTCCCAAAAACGTATAAATACGTTCTATTTTTTATTGTTTCAGTGTCCCAAAGGTCTTTTTAAGTTTTTTTGTAAGAAACATCTCTGGGGGTTTGATTCAACTGAGCTCCAAAGCACAAAGCTGAAAATCCATTTTAAAGCAATAAAACTCGTCACTGGAGGGCAGTAGCGCATTTGGTAAGACCCGCAACCCGATTCAGCGGCAACGAATGGCCAGGGCGCTGGCGGAAGGATGCCAGGCGGCAGACGACCGAGCAGAATAACCGAGAGGACGCCCGGGATGCCAGGCGCTAGACGACCGAGCAGAACCACCAGGACCACCAGTGCAGCGGACAATCTCGTTGAGTCCGTGCTGCCCGCCGAGCAGACCCCGCAGAGACTCAAAAAAATCCATCTTTATGAGACAGGCTGCGATGAGGAAAAAGTTTACCCGGCTGTCGCGGCGACATCAACGTCATCTCTCAGTTAAAGTGTAAATAAATTGTTACTTTGCTATCAAAAGCTCTATTTGTCTTGTTGTTTATGTTATTTTGTAAAAGGGACACTATTCAGATGTTTGGGATGTAACTCAAGCAAAAAATAACTGTGTTAAAGTCAAAGTTATGTTTGAAATGTATGCTTTCACAAAAAGCTCAATTTCTCTATTTTTTTCATCAGAAATTGGAAAATTGCTCAAACTCAGCTATTTTCTAATGCTGATTTCTAAAGAATGGAAAAAGATATGAACTTACTTTTTTCCTGCTGAAAGAACAGAGTCTAATCTATCTTTTGGCAGGTTCCATGTTTATATAGTAATAGAACAGAATTTTCTCTGGGCCTTGCAAAATCAGTCAAAATCCAGTAAAACGGCCAGGAGCGAAGGGCCTTGCTCCGGTGAAAATGGCTGGGAGTGAATGAGTTAAAAGATGAAACAGTTTTAAAACTTTCACATGTCGAAAGTAGACAGAAGGGAAGTTATGGTATAACGGGAGCAATTTTAACAACTTTAACGGTTGATTCACAACATTAAATTCATTGAATGAAGTTTAAAGCTGCTGATACAGAACGGGGACTTGAGTATTTTATTTACTGTTTTGAACTGTTAACTTGATACTGAAATAGTGGTTTGGTTTAGCCTGAGAGGATTTTTGAACAATTTTTGAACTATTGTACAAAACATTAAAAGGGGGGGGGGGGGGGGCATCAAAAATTGATGTATAATTGAATCGTAACCTCTAAAACATAATCGAAACGATAGGTGCCCAAAGATTCCCACCTCTCATAGTTACTATTATGAAACTAAAAGGATCATAACGCTGGTTTTCCATGGTCATTTGGTGCCAAATAAAGACTGGGACAGAGGTTTAAAACCGCGCTTTCGAGTCATTAAGAGGGCAGCACTTTGTGTCAAATACTTCATTTTTTACAGTGCTTTAAAGACGCCACGGGATAGAACAAGCTGGCATGTTCATAGAACAGCAAGCTTACATCTGATTGGTGTAATGGAGTCATATGACTGTTGTTATTGTGTAACGACTCTTGTGTAGCCCAAAGTAGTAATAGTAGCGGGATTTTTTTTTTTTTTACAGATCTACTCAAGTAAAAGTAAAAAGTAACACTTAGTAAAACTACTCTTAAAAGTACATTTTTCTCAAAAAGTTACCCAAGTAAATGTAACGGAGTACATGTAACGCGTTACTACCCACCTCTGTGTATGAATAATATCAATAAGTGTATATAAAGCCCTATAAATGCACATGTTATCATTAGAACATTAAAGAATAGTTTGAAACTTGTAAATATAATATTAATATAAATAACATACATAAAATAAGGGATCAATTATATAAACTAGCAGTATGGCCAGCTGTTACTTGGGTTTGTGTAACGTGAACGCAATATGGCAAGCACCACTCTGTCATGTTGCCACAACTACCCATGAACCATTGCGGGTGTAAAACGTAATATATAACAGTCACTACAGTTTGACCATCCAGCCGAAATAAATCCCTTAGTAATATTTCAGAAGATTATACTTTTTTTCTGTTTGTTTGTTTTTTTAATCCAGCATCTTGTTGTGGAGTACTCTAAACCACAACGTATCATCCCAGCACATTTTAATTTGTTCATGAAACCGTAAAGTTTGAAAGCCAATTGTGACATTGCAATCGCAAAGATGTCTCTTTTGCCCAAAAGATAGCGCTGTTGCTTCCACAATCAGGGATTTTCAATGCTAATTTTGGGTGTTTTGAAATGATTTTCCGCACGAAATGTAGGCCTACACTACAGAGACCAAACCCATTAAAAACACTCCCAGAAACAAAGTACAACTGTGTAAAATTTTGTCCAAATCTGCCCAGCTATTTCGGACCCCATAGGGAATGAACACAGACACACACACAAAGTTATATTCATGTATAAGTATAGCTAGATAGATAGATAATATGTACTGTACATTTATTCTCTCACTGTCTCATATAATAGACATGTGTGTGTGTAAGTGTATATACATGTAAATAAAGTATGCATAAAATGTTTGTAGAACTTATATTTTCATTACTAGATACAGTACTTATACAATGTTTTAAAAATCCGCAATGTAGTGGGACGCGACAGCTGAGCCGCGAAGCAGCGAGGGATCACTGTACTGCATTACTTTTTGTTTGTTTGTTTGTTTATTTATTTATTTTTTTTGTAGTTAACAGCAAGCCTTAAAGCTTTCAGGCTACTTTTGCACCCAGCCTTGTTTCGTGTCAGCGCATTATAAATTCAACACCTGCTGTGTGTCGTCAAATGTTGTGTGGCGTGCCAGGGATGGCGCGAACACACTCAGAGCTCTTTAGATATGTGACCCAGTTGTTGAAAGCACCTGCAGGGCCAGCGCTCCCTAAACGCATCGCAACATGTGTCAGGCTACTTGTCGAGAGCTGCTGGCTGCACACTCAGTCAAGACACTAACAGTCAACTGCAGATGTGAGGACGCGTGAAAATTCAGCCCCCACAGCCGATTTAACTTAGCGCCATGAAATTCGGTTGGCATGTCTATCATTAAAGGAGACCCACACAAAAAAAAAGCCTGAAGAAGCAATGCTGAGAGACAAGGGAAGTCTGCCATTTTAGGTTCATTTTAGGTGGGACAAACTCCATATTTGAAAAATGTTAAATTTAGCTCCATAAGCCTGTCTATTCCATAAAAAGCACATGTGTATGACTTATATCCAGGGGTGAAAGTGGCTAGAATTTCTTGCCGGAACTCCCCGACGTGAATGTCCCCCGAAATGTTATTTTTTTTAATGTATGTATTTTCATTTTTTGGGAGGTGGGGTCAAACCTCCTAAAACTACTGAAATGCAAAGAAAACTATTTTGGCACAGTTATTTCTATAACACATACAAAAACTTGTTTTTAATTCAAAATGGTGTTTTTTCACTGATTTGCAAAATAATGGTTAGCAAAAACAGCAATAACCCAACCTCTAACTCCTAATTTTTATTTTCCCTCATTTCCTCACATACTAAATGCCAAATCTCAATTTTAACTACTTAAGAGCATAGGATGTATATTCAAATTTAAGTTAATGTAAACATTTACTTTTGCTTAGGGCTTTTTTTTTAATAATAAAGATATAAGTAACGTACATTCAGAAAAATAAGTACAAATGACTTATATTATGCAGAGTGAAATGGAATATATTTTGAAGACCGCGCAAACACGTTTTTTAAATCATAGGGAAATGAATAAATAGCCTCACATAAATGAACAAATATAAGTCCAAAGTGGACATTGACACTTAAGATCTTCTAAACATGCCCATCAGAGCAAATAAAACTAAATATGATAAATAAACCTCCTCAACTCTTTCCTTGCTCTTAAAGATTTGATCCATTTAGCCCTTTGTTTATCGCATCAATTCAGCACTTTTTTTTTTTTTTTTTGCTGTTCCCGAAAACATGCATATTTGAACCAACCTGAGCTAACTATCTCTGCTGATCACATGTCAGAATGTCAGCCAATTGAAGAAAACATGCATATTTGAACCAACCAGAGCTAACTATCTCTGCTGATCACATGTCAGAATGTCAGCCAATTGAACGGATAAATGAGTCCAGGCGTTTTGCTTTGCATTCGCACGTTGACGTGACTCATCATTGTCAGACTCAGATAACTGCAGCAGATTGGGAAACCTCCATACCGTCCGTGGAATAAAATAAACAATAAATATCGGTGGAAACGGATTACGCTACACAAGCACTTTATTATGCTTGTTGTTAACACTTGTGTATGTAAATCTGATGTTGGTAGATCGCTTCGATGTTGGAAAAAGTTCAGGAGTTTCACCTCCTTCAGCCATCGTGTAGCACAGCTGGGCCCTAAAAAATAGCTAATACCTTAGGGATGGTATGAAGGAACATTTTTGCGATATTGAAACTTTGACGTTTTCATACCACGGTACACCTTGAACCTGGTAATCAGCACATGTCTACTACATACTAGAGGCAGATGCTGGTCTTTCAGTGAGGGGAAGCTCAGCATGCGTCCACCTGTGAGTGCTTCATTATGATGGAGGGGCTAAGCGGCACCTGCGGCTCGGTATGGAAAGAAACGAGAGTGCCAGAAGTCAAGTCTCCAAATGCAAGCAGCTACAATAGAAAAAAAAAAACACCAGCAATGATCTCTATTTTTCGCTAGCTGTTATTAACAAAGAAAGTGTTGCTAGGATGATAAGGAAAGTCTCCAGTTCAACTCAGAGCAACAGAATGGAGATTGAATAATTCTATCACAGACCATTGATTTCATAACCTATTGACATGACACGGGAAACGGGAACGATCCATAAGGGGCCTATTTTCAAAAACTTCAAATTCAAATATTTTCAAAACCAAAGCTGCTACTGACCTAAATCCAAAACAGGCTCCTACCTTAGCAATATATGAGTCTCCATGAGCAGCGGCATCAAAAAATTCAAAGTCGTTCCATAATAAAATCCTGATTAATTAATTTTTATATAACTATAACAAAACTTTAAATGGATATAAAATTCTCAGATTTTACACTAGATTCACAAAAATCACCATATGCAGAGATAATCACCTATATTTTCAGGATCAATAGCAATATTTAACATATCATATAAGATTTAGCTCAAAATACCACCTTATTTTTTCTTGTATTTACTGAATGTTTTCAACAGCTATAAATCACTATAATAATAATAATAATAAATCACTCAATTTTCACATCAGAAACTTAATACTTGAGGAAAGCATACAGAATCAATTATAATATTGTGGTGACCCTTTATTTTGGAACATAATTCACCCACGGAAGTTGTGTGTGCGTTTGGCCGAGCGCGTTGCCGGCTACGTCACAGTCATGTGACATATACTTAATAGCCGTGCGCGTTCCGGCTGAGTTCAGAGTTCACGAGAGTTCACAGAGAGCAGCAGAGTTACAGTGGCTGCACAAAGCAAGTTAGCTCTTTGAGGATAAGGGGGCTGCCACAATGACTTTTTCTGCTCAAAATTCTCGTAAATAAATGCTTAAATCACTCAATTCTATATAGATATGGATGAAAAACTGTCTCGATTCTTAGTTATAAGAGCAAAAAAACGGGCAGTTACACATCTATTTTACATAGTATATAGCCTATGTCGAAGAATGACGCCAATGCCGTAGCGTTTCCCATTCTCCCATAATGTTTCAAAATGCATGCATGGTACAAAAAATATAATATTTACCTTGAATCCTCGAACAAATCACTCCTGAGACAATCCTTCCTGTTTGTATGCGGTACAGCTTTCGTAGTTCTTCAAAAATCCAAGCTTAAATCAGAAATGAGTGTGTACCGTCTTCAGCTATTACTAAATGAAGCTCGGCCCCCTATGATAAAGCATGACGCAAAGAATGAGGAAGTGTCAGGTAATGAAGTCTATGCACAGACATTTCCACCACAATATCACTCATTCGCTTATTTCGCTGAAAAAAAACGGATTCAGCTTCAGACAGATCATCCAATCACCATGCATGAAGTGTGTAGCCCGGGCCGGCTGAGGCCCGCCACTACCCGTAGAACCCGAGAGATGCCCGGCGTCCAATGGGCAGGGCAAGCCCATGCAGTTACAGTGGGGCAATTAAGTATTTAGTCAACCACTAATTGTGCAAGTTCTCCCACTTGAAAATATTAGAGAGGCAGGTAATTGTCAACATGGGTAAACCTCAACCATGAGAGAAATAATGTGGAAAAAAACTGAAAATCACATTGTTTGATTTTTAAAGAATTTATTTGCAAATCAACATTTTCTGTAACTCTTCACAAACTTTTCACACACTGTTGCTGGTATTTTGGCCCATTCCTCCATGCAGATCTCCTCTAGAGCAGTGATGTTTTGGGGCTGTTGTTGGGCAACACGGACTTTCAACTCCCTCCACAGATTTTCTATGGGGTTGAGATCTGGAGACTGGCTAGGCCACTTACGAAGCCACTCCTTTGTTGCCCTGGCTGTGTGTTTGGGATCATTGTCATGCTGAAAGACCCAGCCACGTCTCATCTTCAATTGCCTTGCTGATGGAAGGAGATTTTCACTCAAAATCTCTTGATACATGGCCCCATTCATTCTTTCCTTTACACAGATCAGTCGTCCTGGTCCCTTTGCAGAAAAACAGCCCCAAAGCATGTTGTTTCCACCCCCATGCTTCACAGTGGGTATGGTGTTCTTCAGATGCAATTCAGTATTCTTTCTTCTCCAAACATGAGAACCTTTGTTTCTACCAAAAAGTTCTATTTTGGTTTCATCTGACCATAACACATTGTTCCAGTCCTCTTCTGGATCATCCAAATGCTCTCTAGCGAACCGCAGACGGGCCTGGACGTGTACTGGCTTCAGCAGGGGGACACGTCTGGCAGTGCAGGATTTGAGTCCCTGTCGGCGCATTGTGTTACTGATAGTAGCCTGTGTTACTGTGGTCCCAGCTCTCTATAGGTCATTCACTAGATCCCCCCGTGTGGTTCTGGGATTTTTGCTCACCGTTCTTGTTGTCATTTTGACGCCAGGGGGTGAGATCTTGCATGGAGCCCCAGATCGAGGGAGATTATCAGTGGTCTTGTATGTCTTCCATTTTCTAATAATTGCTCCCACAGTTGATTTCTTTACACCAAGCGTTTTACCTGTTGCAGATTCAGTCTTCCCAGCCTGGTGCAGGTCTACAATTTTGTCTCTGGTGTCCTTCGACATCTCTTTGGTCTTGGCCATAGTGGAGTTTGGAGTGTGACTGACTGATATTGTGGACAGGTGTCTTTTATACCAATAATGAGTTAAAACAGGCGCCATTAATACAGGTAACGAGTGGAGCCTCGTTAGACCTCGTTAGATGAAGTTAAACCTCTTTGACTGCCAGAAATCTTGCTTGTTTGTAGGTGACCAAATACTTATTTTCCCCTCGAATTTGGAAATAAATTCTTTAAAAATCAAACAATGTGATTTTATGTTTTTTTTTTTCCACATTCTGTCTCTCATAGTTGAGGTTTACCCATGTTGACAATTACAGGCCTCACTAATCTTTTCAAGTAGGAGAACTTGCACAATTGGTGATTGACTAAATACGTATTTGCCCCACTATATCTAATGACTCGACTCATTTCGCTGCTCTGGAACAACTCACTTTCAACTCTGCAGACTGCTCGCATCCACGCTGTTTGAAGCAGTCTTGAAGCAATTGCCACTATTTATTCAGATTTTCCAAAACAACTGACTTTTTTTCATCGTACTTGCGGCATGGCATCAATGTTTGATGAAATGAAGTCCATTGTAGCTCCTGAGTGCGACTGTAGATCTCTATTTTCACCTTTAGTGCTTTTCTGGGTATTTCTCTAATGTGCAATGAAGCCTTTGTACTGCATCTGGATTTCCCACAATGCACCTCTCACTCCACCTTTTCTCTTGCTTTCTGCAGGTGTCTTACAGCTGCCGTTATGATCACAGAAGACGACGCAATCAGTGTGTTATTATCTTCAACACGTTCTCTTCTTCACACTGCTGGATTTTCTAACAAGAGCGAGTGATTGGCAGCTAGATAAAGCCATGGCAATAACAAGTGGGGAAACTTTTTTTTTTCTTCCCCTCTTATTGAGACAACTCAAGAGTTCATTTCAGCTCTTCTTTAAATGAGATCCCGTGGAAGCACCTGGCACTCGCTCGCGGGGAGACGGGGGGAGGGCGGATTGGGCTTGGAGGTTGGTTTTGCAGAGATGCTAATTGGACCTCGTCTTTGCCGAGTTGTCATCCAGTGTGGGATGATCAAGGTGTCAATTAGAGCAGATGCGAGGAAACGCAGCTTCACGTCGACGTCTGCTTTCAAGCGAAAACAGACGCTCTGACAGCTAAAAACAGCAGGGGATTAGTATCACAGTGAAAGTTTATCCAAGTTATTGTTGGATGCATACTTACCTCATGGCCCATTTGAACTGCTTCAGTTCAAAAGTATTGGACGTCTACTGCGATCAAAGGCAAAGAAGGAGTTTAGATTTTCAGTTATGATTAGGAATTTGAGTCTGTATATTTCTGATGTTTTATTTCAAGTCTGCATGGGAAAACAGATTTGCAAGCTTAAAACATGATTTGAAAGTGAAAAATACAATCAGGAAAGATGTAGTCTTTCCAATTGATCAATAATTTCGGTTATTTTATTCTTAGTTGCTGCAGTTAACTAAGATTTGGAACATTGTGAAGCTTTAGTCAATGCGAGCAAACTGTTGGTTTATGAGAAAAAAATGTCAGGTCAAACTACACAGGTATAAATTGGTAGCTAAATAGATGAGGATTAGTAGAAGTATTATCTTTAATTATCTACTGCTACTAACCCACATGAAACAGTACATCCAATTGGATAGTGTAGCTGTACTTATGTGATTATAAGAGCCAGAAAGTGGATAAACTTTAGATACACTGCTGGCCAAAAGTATTGGCAACCCTGCAATTCTGACAGATAATGCTCAATTTCTCCCAGAAAATGATTGCAATTACAAATGCTTTGGTGGTAATATCTTCATTTGTTTTGTTTGCAATGAAAAAACACAAAAGAGAATGAAAAAAAAATAAATCAAATCATTATCATTTTACACAAAACTCCAAAAATGGGCCGCACAAAAGTATTGGTACCCTCAGCCTAATACTTGGTAGCACAACCTTTAGACAAAATAACTGCGATCAACCGCTTCTGGTATCCATCAATGAGTTTCTTACAGTGCTCTGCTGGAATTTTATACAATTCTTCATCTGCCAACTGCTCCAGGTCTCTGATATTTGAAAGGTACCTTCTCCAAACTGTCATTTTCAGATCTTTCCACGGGTGTTCTATGGGTTTCAGGTCTGGACTTATTGCTGGTCACTTTAGAAGTCAACAGTGCTTTTTCTCGAACCATTTTTCTCAAACTATTTTCTAGTATTTTTTTAAAGTGTGTTTTGGGTCATTGTTCTGCTGGAATGGGACCCATGACCTCTGAGGGGGAGACAGTTTTCTCACACTGGGCCCTACATTATGCTGCAAAATTTGTTGGTTGTCTATAGACTTCATAATGCCATGCACACGGTCAAGCAGTCCAGTGCCAGAGGCAGCAAAGCAACTGCAAAACATCAGGAAACCTCCGCTATGTTTGACTGTGGGAACCAAGTTCTTTTCTTTGAAGGCCTATTTTTTTTTTCTGTAAACTCTATGTTGATGCCTTTTCCCAAAAAGCTCTATTTCTGTTTCATCTGACCAGAAAACATTCTTCCAAAACGTTTTAGCTTTCTCAGGTAAGTTTTGGCCAACTCCAGCCTCGCTTTTTATGTCTCTGGGTCAGAAGTGGGGTCTTCCTGGGTATCCTACCATAGAGTCCCTTTTCATTCAGACGCCGAGGGATATTACGGGTTGACACTGTTGACACTGTCTTGGACTGCAGGACAGCTTGAACTTGTTTGGATGTTAGTCAGGTTCTTTATCCACCATCTGCACAATCTTTGGTTGAACTCTCTCGTCATTTTTTCTTTTCTGTCCACATGTAGGGAGGTTAGCCACAGTGCCATGGGCTTTACACTTATTGATGGCCCAGAAGACACGGTAGACAGAGGAACATTCAGGTGTTTGGAGATGGACTTGTAGCCTTGAGATTGCCCATGCTTCCTCACAATTTTGCTTCTAAAGTCCTCAGACAGTTATTTGGTCTTCTTTCTTTTCTCCATGCTCAACGTGATACACACAAGGACACAGGTTGGGTCATCTTTTATCCATTTTAACTGGCTGCAAGCGTGATTTAGTTATTGCCACCACCTGTTATGTGCCACAGGTAAGTAACAGGTGCTGTTAATTACACAAATTAGAGAAGCATTACATGATTTTTTTAAAGGATGCCAATATTTTTGTCCGGCCCATTTTTTTTGGAGTTTTGTGTAAACTTAAAATGATTTTTTTTTTTTTAAATTCCATTCTCTCTTGTGTTTTTTTATTGCAAGCAAAAATAAATAAAGATATTATTACCAAAGCATTTGTAATTGCAATCATTTTCTGGGAGAAATTGAGCATTATCTTACAGAATTGCAGGTGTGCCAATACTTTTGACCAGCAGTGTAGATAACAGTAGAACACAATGACAAAATAGTGTATGTATTTACAGAATTGGTACAATTTGAGCAATGTTGCCGATTTGGTGACTTTTTTGCTAAATCAGGCGACTTTCCAAAGCCGCGGAGAAATATCTTCCTGTGTGTTTTCTACTGTTCACGTTAATTAAGCTGTGAGAAATGTAATGAACAAAGGTTTACCCCCTTTTCCGCAATTTTCATTTTTTATTTATTTATGTTGTCAGAAAGCAGCCCAAACGAGCTTTCATTTTTTTGTTGAGTTTGGCAGTGCTTGTGGATAAAAGCAGTAGTGTTTTACCTGAAGAAAGGCTCCATTTTTGTTTATTTTTGTTATTCCCTGACAAAGAAGTTTGTTGTGATATTTAATTTATTTAGACAATTTTGAGTGGTCTTAAGGCAAATGTTTATTTATATATATTTTTTGCATTCCTGGATTATTAAGAGATTATTACCAAGTTTTTATGTCTTCTGCATGTTAATATAATTTGTGTTCAATATTGCAATTTAAATTTGCTAATAAAAACCAGACAAATCAATACAGATTTATTTTGCATTAAAACGTTTAGCCTATCAATTAATTAGAATAATATTGGTGAGAAATGTAGCCCTGACCGCCGTTCACCCAATCTGTTTGGTCTTATTAATGTCCCGTCCCCAGCAAAAAGTGTACATGCAGGTTACGCTGTTATATCGTCCCTACCAATATTGAGACCAAACTTAAGCCCTTGGTCCATACAGTGTTGTCACAGATTACTTGAAAAAGTAAATGATTTACTGATTACGCCTAAAAAAAGTAATCTAGTTTCTTTGCTGATTACTTTATTATCAAAGTAACTCACATCATAAGTCACATCTCTGATCACCTAGCTATCACTATGGACATAGACACTCCTATTCCCATTACCAAACAAAACCGCACGATAATTTTCAGGAATCTTAAATCCATCTCTCCCACAGCTTTAACAGCCTCACTCACCAACTATCTATCCACCTCGCCCCCCCCCGTCAACTAATGACCCCACTATCCTGGTAAAATATTATGACACCATACTCTCTTCCTGCTTAAATCAGCTTGCCCCCCTTAAAACAAAAACAGTCTCCTTTACTCACTCTGCCCCTTGGTATACACCCACTCTCCGCCTGATGAAGACCAGGAAAAGACAACTCGAAAGACTCCATAAGAAAACCGGCTTAACAGTTCATCTACTAGCATACAAAGACCACTTACTGCAATACAAAGAAGCAATCAACACTGCCCGAACCACCCACTATGCCAACATTATTCGTTCTGCCTCCAACAATTCTAAGGCTCTCTTTTCCACCATCAACTCATTGCTCAAACCGCATGACAACACCTCTACTTCATTCACTCCTGAAAAGTGTTTATTATTTCTCTCATCTTTCCAAACAAAAATAGACAACATTTACAGTAACCTAAACACCTCCAGGATCCAGTCTACTGCTCCACCTTCCCCTCCATCTTTTTTACCATCTGCCTCTACGCCCACAACTATCCAGGAACTCACTGAGCTTTCTCCAATAACATCCACTCAACTTACAACCATTATGTCTGGAATGAAAACTGCCACCTGCACCCTAGATCCCATTCCCTCTGTTCTAATAAAAGACTGTCTTCCCGTCATCTCCTCACTTATTACTGATATCATTAACACCTCCCTACGCTCTGGCTCTGTCCCCAAACTTCTCAAACTGGCTGTCATCACGCCGATCATAAAGAAAACTGGTTTAGACCCCGACATCCCGACCAACTACCGGCCCATTTCAAATCTGCCTTTTCTATCAAAAATACTGGAAAGGGCAGTTGCGTCACAACTCCGAACCCACCTTACCGACAATAAGCTATTTGAACTTTTCCAATCTGGCTTCCGCTCACAACATAGCACCGAAACAGCACTTCTCAAAGTAACCAACGACATCCTCCTCTCCTCGGACTCCGGACAACTCACCATCCTCATCCTCCTGGACCTCACTGCTGCTTTTGACACAATCAACCACACCATCCTGCTCTCCCGACTAGAATCACTACATATCACTGGCACTGCACTTTCCTGGTTCCACTCCTACCTCACTGGCCGACAACAATTCATCAGCATTAACAACTGCACGTCCCCTGCTGCTTCCCTACCACAAGGTGTCCCCCAAGGTTCCGTTCTTGGCCCCCTCCTCTTCATTCTTTACATCCTCCCCCTTGGTCAGATCATCCGCAAATTTGGACTGCAATTTCACTGCTACGCCGATGACATCCAAATATACATCTCCACTAAAACCATCTCACACAGCACTAAAACTACACTCCACAACTGCTTCAGCGAAATCAAATCCTGGATGCAACTTAACTACCTTCAACTCAACAGCAACAAATCTGACATAATCATCATAGACCCTACAGCTCACATCAAAAACAGTCAATTCTCCCTTACCATCGACAACTGCACCCTCCCTATCTCAACACACTCCCGCAACTTAGGTATCATCTTCGACAATAAACTAAGATTCGATCAGCACATCAACCACATCACCAGAACCGCCTTCTTCCACCTTAAGAACATAGCCCGCCTCCGCCCCTCCCTCACCTACTCTGCTGCAGAAACCCTCATACATGCATTCGTCACCTCCAGACTCGATTATTGTAACAGCATTCTTTTCGGATCTCCAGCCAAACTCCTCAATAAACTACAATATATCCAGAACTCCGCTGCACGCCTTCTCACCCGTACCCCCTACAGGAATCACATTACCCCCGTCCTTCACAAACTGCACTGGCTTCCCATCTCACACAGGATAAATTTCAAAATCATCCTTCTCACATACAAAGCACTCAATAACTTGGCTCCTCCTTACCTCACGGACCTTCTCTGTCCCCACACCCCCTCCCGTCACCTCCGTTCATCTAATGGAAACATTCTCGCACTGCCCCCACAAATAACACACCGTACTTGGGGGGACAGAGCCTTCTCCATTGCTGCCCCCTCACTTTGGAACGCACTCCCTAAAACCATCCGCACCTGTTCTGATCTTCCCACATTCAAAAAATTGTTAAAAACTCACCTTTTTAAACTAGCTTTTAATGTGTAATTCTTTCCTCTATTGTTTTGTACTGCTCACGTTGTGTGAGTTTTATTTATTTTTTTCCCTCAACTGTAAAGCGCCTTTGAGCACCGGTAAAAGCGCTCTATAAATAAAATGTATTATTATTATTATTATTATTAACTAAGTTACTTTAAAAGTAATTTATCGGTTACTTTTTTACTATTTTTTCTCCCTTTGCTGCCTCAACATAAGAATGACAATAGAAAAATGTCATCATATGTAATTGACTTTCCGATAATTGATTTTATCGGAGAAGATCAGAATTTTTCATCTAAGGCTTAATCTTCGAGTTAGCAGGGGTTTAATTAGTCGATGGAGTTGACTTCAACCAGCATTGACTCAGGCTAGCTTAGCCACAAACTAACAAATAACTGACAAACTGCATGGAATTTGTTGAAATCAACTCCACCGACTAATTAAACCCCCGCTAACTTGAAGATTAAGCCTAATGTAACAAATTCTGAATATCGGTTTAGGGTTATAAGCATATCAGTGCCATTGTAAAACAAATCAAATTGACTGCACAATCCTCAACAACACACAAATTAATTGCGAGGTGCAATAAACACAAATGTGGGGGCGGGCGCGAATGCGCGCAGCCTGGAAGTACACCGTACAAACAAGCAGTCAATTTGGCCACAAAACGTGGCGGCAACTAAGCACTTTACACTCAGTCGGACTAACAACACATCCCAAAAATGCTAAACGAACACGTCACCTCACGGCATAAATGTGCAACACGAATGTGATGTAAACAGTTCTTGCGGACTGCGCGAGGACAAACAGGAGCGATGACTACCCGCCGTTGCAACGGCAAAGCTACGAAACGACCGGCAACGTAGCGGCTCCAACCTATCGCTGGAACCCTCCAGAATGAAGGAAAAATACGTTCAATCAAAGACGCACACAGATGAACATTCCCTCGCACATCTCAACAGTTGGCTGCACTCGGCTCGAAAGTGTCCCCGCTCTAGCATTGGTCTTTCTCAGTCCCAAAACACTTAGCACGTGTTACTTGAGACCAAAACAGTGAGTAACTATGAGCGGTTACCACAGAGACAAAAAATTTCTATTCAAACAACAGGGAGTAACTATGAGCGGTTACCACAGAGACAAAAAATTTCTATTCAAAATGTTCTTAGTACATGACTACAATCTTCTTCATTCTACATACAGTACATTATGAGGCAATAACAAACTAGTAACGCACAGACAATAACTTTAATCAGATTACTGCTTTGGAAAAATGAAAGTGTTAGCTTGCTTGTCACTGAAAGAAAGTACCGTATTGACCCGAATATGAGACGGTGTTTTTTGCATTGAAATTAGACTCAAAAAGTGGGGGTCGTCTTATATTCGCGGTCTAGACGTTATACCCATTCACGACGCTAGATGGCGCCAGATATCATTGAAGCGATGTTCTGTCATGACAGATCTCAGCTACTCTCAAGTTTAACTAGTTTGTACTATTTTATTGCAACGTTTTTCCTTATTCAGATTTGTTTCAAGACTACAGTTAGTTAGACTTCACTTTGATGGTTAATGCAGTTATTGCAATTTTGTTGTTTTATCACAATAGATTGGTTTATTTACATTACAAAAACCATAAGCCATTCATTTACGAATGTGATTGGACTTTAGTTTACATTAGGGTTGTTCCGATCATGTTTTTTTGTTTCCGATCCGATCCCGATCATTTTAGTATGAGTATCTGCCGATCCCGATATTTCCCGATCCGATTGCTTTTTTTTTTTTTTTTTTTTTTTGCTCCCGATTCAATTCCAATCATTCCCGATAACTTTTCCCAATCATATACATTTTGGCAATGCATTAAGAAAAAAATGAATAAAACTCGGACGAATATATACAATCAACATACAGTACATAAGTACTGTATTTGTTTATTATGACAATAAATCCTCAAGATGGCATTTACATTATTAACATTCTTTCTGTGAGAGAGAACCACGGATAGAAAGACTTGTCATTCTTAAAGGATAAATGTGACTTTGTATATTGTGACTAAATATTTCCATCTAGTGTATTTGTTGAGCTTTCAGTAAATGATACTGTAGCCCAGGGGTCGGCAACCTATGACACGCGTGTCAGCACTGGCACGCGAAGGGTCAACCAGTGACACGCGAGGGCATGGCAAAAAAAAAAAAAAATGCATGTTATGTTTATTGTCGGTTGTATCTTTATCACTTGCTCAAGCGCCCCATCTTGTGGCCGTTTTATTTATTGGTTCTAAAACAGTAGAAGGAAAATGCAAATAGGAAGTTCTTCAAATGGGATTCAGTGTGTTACATGGCAGCTCCACTCTCACAACTTGAGTGGCATTTGTGTTCTTTAGAGCAACGTCTGTGAGTATTTTGTTCACAAATTGAGAATTACACTCTTTATATTGTCTTTAGGTTGCATGTTTGAGGGGACATGTGTTTGATATTTCTAATTAAGAACTACTGAATACAGGCTAATTGTGTTTGCATATATGGATGGCATTTTTGTTATTTGCAGCATTGTTGCTGATTGCATGTATTTTTTCATTGTTTTAGTTTCATAAAAAAGAAAAGAGACACATAAAGGATTACTGAAAACATCCGGAGTGTGAACCTTTTCATGTTTAGCTGTTTGGATAGCGGAAGCGAGCCCATTTACAATGTGCCTTTTTACCAGAAATTAAGGCATTTTCAGTTGCGCGCCCTGTTATTTAGGGGCTTTACGGGACCGCCCCTCTCACCCACTCTGCCTGTGGCGTTATATGCGAGCAATAATGGATTTTGAGCACACCTCCAGCTCTTCCCCAATTTCTCGACTTCTGCGCTTGTCGGATTTTTTTTCTCTGCGCGTTTAATTCAGCCCACGCTACTAACATGTCACGAAGCCGACCAATCAGAGAGCTGGCGGAAGTACACTGTGTTACCAATTGCACTTTTTGGTAATTGCAACTCTGCACCGGAGGGTGTAGTGGACAGCCGATTAACGTGGCTTGTTGTCGTCGATTCGCCCGGTGCTTACTTCAGAGAGGTGGTGATGTGTATAAAAACACAGTGACACGTTGGATGGTATTTTGCTGGAGACTTTTATTAACAAAACTAAAACCAGCATGGGACACAGCCACTTTTCATGGCGCTCTTCGCACAACTCTCTCTCAACACCTTGCTCCCTGCCTCTCTTTTTCTTACGCTTAACTAGTAAGCTGGTCATACTGTAGGGGACAGCGGCCCCTTGGGGGTGCCGGTAACAACTGGTTGGCTGGTTACTTCCGCTTGCTCTGTGCATTATGCCTCGGGAGCGTTGTGTGTGTGTCGCACAAGTGTCAAACGCAACTACGAGACAAAACATGAAATTCATGGAAAACAGGGCCAGGGATCACATTAAGGTAGGCATCTTTTGTATTTGTTATATAAAATCTAAAATTGTGCATAGAATTTACTGTTAGTGAAAAAGACAAAGTAGTCGCCTGACTTTGAAGGTTAAAACAGCCCGCTCTGTACTGTGAGAGACCTGCACTGAGAATCACGCTCTTTCCTCTTTTCTTGCTGGGTTGTGTGTGTGTGTGATATGTTTACATAAGATGATGCTCAAGTTTTGATATTTTCTACAATATACTTTTATTTTTTAGTTATTTGATAAAGAAGAATGGTAGTTGTAAGATTTCAACGTATGTTCATGTTGTTTTCTTTGGAGTAAAATTACAGCTCTGTTGGATATAAAAATTCGGATGTGCGTCATTAATCTTGGTGTGGCACACTGATTGACAAGAAAATTTGAAAGTGGCACGCCACACCAAAAAGGTTGCTGACCCCTGCTGTAGCCATTTGACTGTTGTGCCCAAATGCATGATGGGAAGTGTGCCCGTGGCTGTGCGTAGTGACACCAATTGATATATCTTCTCTGCGTTGGGAAATAACATAGGGTGTTAAGAAAAAGATCAATTACTACCTTTCTTCCCCACATTGCTTCCCATGATATTTCTAATCGTAGGGAGAGGTATTGTAAGGCTTTAGCCAATTAAAAAAATGCTCCAAAGGCTGCCAAAATTCACTGTACTCATTTTACGCTGCCTTTTAGCTCTGTATATAGGTAAAACGCTGCCATTACAGATTGAACGCGACAATGTGTGAGTGGGTCATGCAGCGCATGCATTAATTGCGTTAAATATTTTAACGTGCTAATTTAAAAAAAAAAAAAAAAAATTACCGCAGTTAACGGGATAAATTTGATAACCCTACCTTAAGTGGATGAGTGTAACATATTATGTCTGTAACGTTAAATACAATTAGAAAACGATTAAAAAATATATATAAAATATATATAAAAGAAAAAAATATATATATATTTAAAAAAGGCATGTCCAATATTTTCTTGCCGATTCCGATACTTTGAATATAGCGTGATCGGACCCGCATCTCTAGTTTACATATTTAAATGTTCAGATATTAGGCAAAATAACATGCTTTTTCTCTCAAATATATTGTTATAATCATGTTTCAGATGTACTGTAATTTTTTTCTGTACAAAAATTAATTTGGTGTTCAAAAAGTCTTTTTTCAAACTTGAGTTTTAAAAAAAGAGGGGGTCGTCTTATAATCAGGTTTGTCTTATATTCGGGCCAATACGGTAATTAGATTACAGTAACACGTTACTGACAACACTTACTTTATATGTAGTTAGAGCTGGAGGTTGGGGTTTTGTAGAGAATAATGTCTTTGTAGGCATGTCTTGTCCATAGGTGAAGGCACATGAAAAGTATAAAAAGCACGATTAAGTAGAGTTGTACGTCATCCTACAGCTCTAAGACGCTGTTGAGTAATTTTGGCACGTGCACCCTTTTTTCTTTTTTTCTTCTAGCCTGTAAAAGTCAATCAGCATGTGGGACGCACTCACTCGGCTTCACTTCTGCATCTTCCCAAAGAAATCCTATTAATATCCATTAAAGTTGCCAATGTCACCTTGCTTAGAGGCAGAGACGGATCGAAGGAGATGAATCAAAGGCAGAGACGCGATTGCTGGGAAGGGAAGGTAGAGCAGAGCAAGAGTAGCTCAGGGCGGCTCTCGGCGCAACAATGATGAACTCAAGTCGCTGTTTGAACCTGAGACCCGCAATAATCTCCTTACCAGCGTGACTGGGTAGCTTCTTTTCTTTCACACGATCTCTTATCAGCGTGCATATCATTCGACCGTGTTATCGTAAAATCTCCACCGGTTGCTTTTATTATCTGGCTGACCTTTCACTGACGTTTCAATCACCGACAGTTTTTTCTATCCTCTCTCATAGTAATCAACCATCAGTTTCACTGTGGTCCAGCAGTGCGGCGTTGCCATGGTGACTTCATCACTTGATGGTTCCTCTTTTATCACAGATGCACACATGGACATGTTGTATAGTGCACGTCCAAGGTGAATTTAAGCAAAGGTAGGGTACGTGCCTGTGCTTTCACTTTGTACAATCAAAGTGGCGACTGGTAAGCACATAGCCAGCCAGGCTAAACAGGGTGCCAGCCAACAAAATGCGGAAAAAAAAAAGCAAAGCAAACGCGCCTTCGCACTTTTTAAAACATTTTTTTTTACAAACTGCTTCAGCTTCTCAGTAGCTCAGGAGGGTAGCTGAGGTTATTTTTCTGCTTTTGTAAAAAGCTAATCATTTGATCAGAAAGAGCCTCGGGCTGCACTTTAACATCACAGCTTTCTATAAACGCACAGCCCCCCCCCCCAAAAAAAAGATTTAGTAGAGTGCAGAACAAGACTTTTCTTGTTTGTTAACCAGTTAGCTCAGCAGGCTCTATATTACAGTGATAAACAGTAAAAGTGTTTTTTATCCCTTGAGAAGGAGAAGCAAAATTGATAGGTACTCGAGGTGGATGTTGGTAAAAAATAGTAATCTCCATATGAATTCACTCCTGAGGTGACTTGAACGGACAGAACTTTCTGACACTAATTTTTTCTTTTTCCATGTGTGGCAGTCCCGCTCGGCCGCACACATTGGAGCCTGCGCCAGGAAGCATTACCAATCCATGGAGGTTAATTGGCGTTGCCAGGGCGGAATGAAATAATCTATTGCGTCGATAAATGACAGAAGTCCTATAGACCTAGCGTCAGTGCGCTAATGAAACATGACTGTTGTTATGCAAATGTTTGTGACCAGTGAAGCGGTGTTGTTTTTATTAACGATAGCGAAAATATTTTGTCGACAAACAATTTTTTTCCATGACGATGGTGAGATGATAACAAGCTAAAAATGTGTCTTGCAAGACTAAAACGTAAGTCAGTTTTCACCTGACGAGACGAGAACAAGACGAAAATGAGTCATAGTTTCCGTCACATCTTCACAATGCTTAACATTTTTACTAAGCTTGAGAACGATAAACCGATACGACCGGATATCCGGTTTTACAGGTGAGAGATACAGCTGTATCGATAGTTAAGTTACCATTCGACAGTAATAAGCCATTAAATATTGAATGAACCGATAGTAGAGATAGAATTCGGCTATCGCGAGCACAAGAATCAGCTTTTAATGCCTAGTTCAATGCATTGCTTAATATGATAATTTAGCTTTTACCTCACATGCAGCGCTTGTGTCATTTACCACACAGCGCACTTAGATTGTGACCGCCGTCATGGTTGCCTCAACTTCCCATTCATTTCGGCAGAACCGCTAGTAGTCACCGTCATTGCCCGATCGCTATGGGCGTGTCATAACAACGCGAGAGCTAAAAAAACCACTGTAACGCACGCTCCATAGCGTTTTCTTCACAGCCCAAAACGAAATTAGCAGTGGCAATGAAGCAACATGCTAAAACAATGACGTGCAGCGATTGATTTACAACGCACCCCGGAAAATAAAAGTCGGACTTTGAAGTGACGAAGGCAGCCAGATCTGTTCGCCTGGGACAGAGCTAGTGTGAAGTGTGAAGCAGTACAGAGATCGTGAGATTTTAACCCTGAAAAATAACCCACTACAATGGTGAAAAGGGCGGCATATTGTTTCCACGAAATGTAGTCTACTTAAACATGAACATGTGGATCAGTTGGTCTTCCTCAAGAAAAATCTGCCCTTCAAAAAAGATATAGACAGTGATGAGAAATAAAAAAAATGTGGATGCACAGGCATAAGTGAATGACTTTGCTGTGTATAAGGTTAAAGTAATGATTATAGACCTGTCTGTCTAAAATGCCATGTTTTTATTCCCCCAGTTATACCAGTGGTAAAGCATAATTTATTTATTTATGATAACACTAGCAGGTTTAATTCTTTTTTCTAGAGCTGCTGCATATAATTAATATTTTTCGCTTGAAAGATGTTTACGTTGAAAGTTTGCACTTAAATTACTGACCTATTGTGTTCAAAACACCAGGAAATACAGTAATTAAATTACTGCACTTTATTGTTGTCTGTCACTGGAGTTTTATTTTATAATCAATCCCATCCAACAAAATGACGGTCATATAGTAAGCTTTATTTTTTTTTCATAAAAAAATAAAACATAACATTGGTATGAAATTTTGTTGTTTAATTTAATCATTAATCTTTTTTATATGTTTAAAATACTGTACGAAACACACACAACAAATGTTTACTATCGTATCGTTTTCACTCTGTATCGACCCGTATCGTTCTTAAACTGTATCGAATTGTATCGAATTGCTCGGCCTTAAAAATGTATCGTTTTTTTTAATCGAATCTTAACCTGTGTATCTAGATACATTTCGAATCGGCTTCATGCCAGAGATTCCCAACCCTAATTTTTACGTGTCGTTAGCATACGCAGAGATTAAGGCATAGCCATAGGCGAAGTTTGACTTTTGGGGCAGGGGGGGCACAACATGTTGATGACCCCAAAACGCAGTGTCAGCAATAAAATTAACTCACAAGAATATTTATAATAATAAGTTGACAATGAGCGTTTTTTGTTTCCAACCATTCTTGAGGGGAATTGTAAATCAGGCTGCTTAGGCAATACTTTTCGCCAAGATCGTCATCCATTGAATTTCGTACACGCGCCGGTGTCGTGCCAATGTAGTTACCCCAGTCAAAAATTGTATTCCCTGGGCGGAGCCATATGGAGGTAGATTTGTATCTTTATTATTCAATCAAAACTGTTGCTTCAATTAAAAAAAAAAAAGTTACTTCAATTAAAATATATATTTTCAACCAAAAAAAGTCGCTTCATCAAAAAAAAATGTGTTTGAATGCAAAAATAAATTTGAAACTCAAAAAACTGCATGTGAAAGCTATTTTTCTTTGATTAAATTTTATTTTATTGATTTTTTATTTAAGTCTAGATTTTTTTGATTGAAGTAATGTTGATTTGTGTTTGGGTCACATTTTGGCTAGGACATTTTTCTCAATTATTCACCAATCAAAAAATAAGTTGCTTAAAAAATATATACATTTTCAAAAGGAAAATCACTTCAATCAAAAAAAGGGAAATTTTCAATCATAGAAAAAAGTTTTTGAATACAAAAAAATATTTGAGATTGAACAACTTGCATTTGAAAACTTAATTTTTCATCGAAAACGTTTTCTTTGATTGGAGCAATCCTTTTTGTGTTTAGGCCATATTATGATTAGGACCTTTGTGTCTAAATCATTCAATCCCCCAAAAAGTTGCTTCAATCAAAAAAAAAATATTTTCAATCAAAGAAAAAAATTATTTAAAAAAAATATTTTTCTCTAATATATATATATATATATATATATATATATATATATATATATATATATATATATATATATATATATATTATTGTTATTATTATATCATTTCACACTTCATTTCACTTTCTAAGGTGCTCGAAAAACATTTTCGACCCATTATAAAAAGTATTTTTGTTCATTTCATTCATTTTTTATATATATATATATATATATATATATATATATATATATATATATATATATATATATGTATATTATTGTTATTATTATATCATTTCACATGTTATTTTGGTGTTTTGGAGTGACACTGATGGTTTGGTAAACTTAGCATGTTCTTTATGTTATAGTTGTCTGAAAAAATCTTAATAGCTATGTTACGTTAACATTCTGGCCACGTTCGCATTTCATTTTTCATGCAGCAACATTATCATACTGTCCACTTATTCAATAAGTTGTTCTCTATGGTATTTTATCTTAGATTGTTTTTCAAGATGACAAATCTGTTCTATGTGTTGGATTTTGTCGAGTAAATTTCCCCCAAAATGCGACTTATACTCCGGTGCGACTTATATATGTTTTTTTTTCCCTCTTTGTTGGGCATTTTATAGCTAGTGCGACTTATACTCAGGTGCGACTTATAGTACGAAAAATACGGTAATTGATAATGATGTACTGTTCTCCTGCTGAGTGTGTATTCTCAGCAAGTTGGCGTTGTCCTTGTAGATGACACAATATGTGATCGTCTGTCAATGTTAATTCGAAATTGTTGCAAACCTTTATTTATTGACTTTATTTTTGGCATAAAACTTTTGAATTTTACACCCAAAAACATTCTGAGTAAACATCGACTAGTTTTCATCAACAAAAACTAGATGACTACAAACAGATTTTGAAATGACTAAAATATAACTTAGTATTAATGTCCAAAAAACTAAGATGAAAATAAAAGGGCTGCCCAAAACAACATAACAAGGGTTTTTTTCATGGTCATGTTGCCAAAATAATGAAAGAAATGTTAGAAAATACAGATATTGAGGGATTCCACTGTATTGTATTATAGGATACAAGTAGCTTTATTCATGACTGACTGTCAGCCAGTGCCCAAAGTGCCTAATGTGCCCAAAAGTCAGTCAAGGTAAGTTCTAGCTCACCCGTGAGCCTGAAAATGACCATTTTTAGCGTTAAAAAAAACTGAAGAAGGTGCTGGCTGCCGCCTGCCAGACGGCCAGCGCCGGAGAGCGAGCCAGTTTCCTAATGAGGTGGAAAAAGCAGCAGAGGTCTCTCGGAGTGACCCTCACGGAAGGGCGCTTTGAGCCAGGGGCCATCTGGTCTCCATCAGTCAGAACTACAGAGCATCAGAAACTCACCTGGGGTGAGCTAGCCACCTGCACACACTCAAAATAGGCTTCAAAAATGACAGAAATTTTGGTCACTGGAACTTTTCCAATAAAATTACTCAGAATTTGGGGAGAAAAATATTGAATACAGCTGTCAAAACTAAATAGAGTCAAAAACTTAGATCATGTGTTGCCATTGGACTTTATTTCAATTGGAAAGGTCATAGCGACATGCCAGCATCAACATCTAAGTTCAATGTTTGCTAACAAGCTTCTGACATTTCTCACTTTTTTAGGGCGTTTAGATGTCGCGGCAGCTTAGAACTGTCGTCCGACCAGGAGGATTATTATGGA
This sequence comes from Corythoichthys intestinalis, assembly GCF_030265065.1. NCBI lineage: Eukaryota > Metazoa > Chordata > Actinopteri > Syngnathiformes > Syngnathidae > Corythoichthys > Corythoichthys intestinalis. The sequence continues at coordinate 31,267,857 of NC_080412.1, forward strand.
ATCGACAACAAACAAAATGTCCACCGGCAGTCTGACTCACGCGTCTGTGCTCTATAGTTTAAAGGATGTTGTCAACTTTTAATGTGGGGATTACAGATCACAGCAAGTGGGAAAACAGCAGGAGTTCTTCACTTGTGAAATCCAGAACTCTTGCAAGATCGTTTTATCAGTCAATTACATGTTGCTTTTCCAGGGCATATCCGTAGATTAGGTAAAAGGTCTTTTTCGTTGATATACCGTGTAGGATTTTAATTTAATCTTCACCAATCTCTCGGAATATCAAAGCAAAACCATGCAGGTACCGGCACCAGAGGCACATGTTAATTTTCACTACTGTGAGCCAACTGCAAGATAGCATTGTCTGACTTCCAAGAGTGGCCACTCATCCTGACTCTGAAAACAGTTATTAAATGCCTCTAAAATGAACCAGGCCGGTGTTGATGAGCAGAATCAACATTTTGACCCGCTTTCTTTCCCTTGGCAGGTGGTGCCCTTGCCACGTGCCCCCCTCCGTGGCCCCAGGCTGCTGATGGCCATGACTTTTCATTAGCAGGCGGCATGCGCCACGGTTTTCATTTTGTTCTGCTTAAGGATCAGTGTTGGGTACGTTACTTTAAAAAAGTAATTAGTTATAGTTACTCACTACTTCTTCCAAAAAGTAACTGAGTTAGTAACTGAATTACTCTATAGTAAAAGTATCTAGTTACCAGGGAAAGTAACTATTTCCATTACTTTAAAAAGAAGTTGTTGTATGTCAAAGAATTTGAAATTTTCTGAGCAGTATTCAAGTCAGTTGAATAGAGAAGAACAGACAGGTAGTTGTGTTATAGAACCTTGTAATATTTTGAAGTGCAACAAAAATAAACAGATTTGAATTGCTTAACACAGATGTCGACAAAAGCTTTGCCCCGGGACATAAATTACACTTTACATACACGTTCTTTCCTTTAATTTCGACCAACTTGAAATAGTGTTTATATCTCCATCTAGTAAAGGACAAATTTTCCCCTGAATGCTCTGCCATTATATCCCTCTACATCTGTTTTGCATGTGTGTGTTTGCCGCACGCACTGTTCCGGTTTGTGTGTGAAAACACCGGCTCTGAGGTACGTGCGCTATTAGGCTCGAGTGTTTACGTCACAGAATGGGGGAATCACTTGAGATTTGACAACAAAGCAGCCATACAGTGCCTTGCAAAAGTATTCGGCCCCCTTGAACCTTGCAACCTTTCACCACATTTCAGGCTTCAAACATAAAGATATAAAAATTTAATTTTTTGTCAAGCATCAACAACAAGTGGGACACAATTGTGAAGTGGAACAAAATTTATTGGATAATTTAAACTTTTTTAACCAATAAAAAACTGAAAAGTGGGGCGTGCAATATTATTCGGCCCCCTTGCGTTAATACTTTGTAGCGCCACCTTTTGCTCCAATTACAGCTGCAAGTCGCTTGGGGTATGTTTCTATCAGTTTTGCACATCGAGAGACTGACATTCTTGCCCATTCTTCCTTGCAAAACAGTTCGAGCTCAGTGAGGTTGGATGGAGAGTGTTTGTGAACAGCAGTCTTCAGCTCTTTCCACAGATTCTCGATTGGATTCAGGTCTGGACTTTGACTTGGCCATTCTAACACCTGGATACGTTTATTTTTGAACCATTCCATTGTAGATTTGGCTTTATGTTTTGGATAATTGTCCTGTTGGAAGATAACTCTCCGTCCCAGTCTCAGGTCTTGTGCAGATACCAACAGGTTTTCTTCCAGAATGTTCCTGTATTTGGCTGCATCCATCTTCCCGTCAATTTTAACCATCTTCCCTGTCCCTGCTGAAGAAAAGCAGGCCCAAACCATGATGCCGCCACCACCATGTTTGACAGTGGGGATGGTGTGTTCAGGGTGATGAGCTGTGTTGCTTTTACACCAAACATATCGTTTTGCATTGTGGCCAAAAACTTCAATTTTGGTTTCATCTGACCAGAGCACCTTCTTCCACATGTTTGGTGTGTCTCCCAGGTGGAAACTTTAAATGAGACTTTTTATGGATATCTTTGAGAAATGGCTTTCTTCTTGCCACTCTTCCATAAAGGCCAGATTTGTGCAGTGTACGACTGATTGTTGTCCTATGGACAGACTCTCCCACCTCAGCTGTAGATCTTTGCAGTTCATCCAGAGTGATCATGGGCCTCTTGGCTGCATCTCTGATCAGTTTTCTCCTTGTTTGAGAAGAACGTTTGGAAGGATGGCCGGGTCTTGGTAGATTTGCAGTGGTCTGATGCTCCTTCCATTTCAATATGATGGCTTCCACAGTGCTCCTTGAGATGTTTAAAGCTTGGGAGATCTTTTTGTATCAAAATCCGGCTTTAAACTTCTCCACAACAGTATCTCGACCTGCCTGGTGTGTTCCTTGGTTTTCATAATGCTCTCTGCACTTTAAACAGAACCCTGAGACTATCACAGAGCAGGTGCATTTATACGGAGACTTGATTACACACAGGTGGATTCTATTTATCATCATCGGTCATTTAGGACAATATTGGATCATTCAGAGATCCTCACTGAACTTCTGGAGTGAGTTTGCTGCACTGAAAGTAAAGGGGCCGAATAATATTGCACGCCCCACTTTTCAGTTTTTTATTTGTTAAAAAAGTTTAAATTATCGAATAAATGTTGTTCCACTTCACGATTGTGTCCCACTTGTTGTTGATTCTTGACAAAAAAATTTAATTTCACATCTTTATGTTTGAAGCCTCAAATGTGGCGAAAGGTTGCAAGATTCAAGGGGGCCGAATACTTTTGCAAGGCACTGTATTGGAAGCAGGTCTGGCTCGCGGGATATTAAACTTTAACTTGCCAGTTCGATAAAGAGACAAACTCGCTACTAAGGCGAAGAACAGATATGTGATCAAACTTAAGGATGTGAACAATGCTGACCCTTCGGAGCAAGCCGAAGACAAATGGAGTAAACATGTCGACGGGCTTCCACAATTACGCGAAATGGACATTCTGCTGTATTTATTGTTTGGTGTATGTTACTAAACTCATCAGCGATTCCGAAATTACAAATCGCTACAAAGCTACGAAGTTTTGCTGCGGCTGGGTGCAGGACCTGCACATTATGACCGTATCAAATGGCAACTCCATCGTTCTTGCAAAGGTAGGCTATGTGTGTTTACTATTTTCATTGCCATGAACCTGAACGCACCCCAAGTATTGGATGACAAATAAACAGAGCAGAGTAGACTCGCTATGGCTGGGAGTTTCTTCAATTTATTCAGAGTAAGCAAGGCACCGCTTTTGACCGTCAGTAACGGTAACGACGTTGTAACGGCAGAAAAAATAATTAGATTACCCCGTTACTGTACTCACTTTTATTGCCAGGGATTTTAGATATTAATGGCTATATTATGAGGTATTTTGAGGGGAAAATAAATTAACTCTATTATATAAACTGGACACAGACTACTTTTCATTGTGCCAAAGTGTTATTTTGTCAGTGTTGTCCCATTAGAAAAATGTACTTAAATATCTGCAGAAATGCGAGGGGTGTACTCACTTTTGTGATACACTGTATCTCATTATTTTTCGTTGTTTATTTTTCCCGAAATCACCTTTTTTATAACAGTACTTTAGTTTGAGTGCTCCAGTGTCCCCCAGAAGTAGACTCTTTCTTGGATAGCTTCCCGTTTTTTTTTTTATTAAGGGTCTTGCATTTCAATATGTTTCTTTAGCAGTTTTTGAAAACAAAGTTTTGAACGTTTTAACACCTGAACAAATACACATGAACGTTGGTATCAGTCAATACAGATTTATTTTGCATTGATCATTTAGCCTATCAATTGAATTAGATTTATATTCATGAGAAATGTAGCTCTGTTCAATAATCTTTGGTCTTGTTTATGTCCCGTCCCCAGCAAAAAGTTTACGATGCTGTTTTATCGTCCCTACCAATGTTGAGACTAAATCTATGCCCTTGAACACACATCAGATAATGATGCATTTAATTGATTATACACTAAGTCCGTTGCCTGTGGTGTGCCACAAGGCTTTATTTTAAGCACCATTTAATTTTCTTTTTTATATGGTTTTCACAATTAAGGACTCGGTTTCCTTGTACAGCAATGTGCATGACACGTGATTTTTTTTTTTTTTTAATATGCTACTACATTTGAAAATGTGGTGTCCTTCAAAGGAAATTCGAGTAACAAGGACATGTCTTCTGATACAGCAATAGGCCGCAAACTCCTAATTTTGAGTAACAGTGGATAAGCAACAAAAATGAGAACACTTAAGATTTGATTTGGCTTCCTGCTAGCGAGCGGTATTATTAGTGACACTTTCGTAAGCCCTTCGGATAAAGTCGGCACAAAGCGCTCCCACTTAGCCATGACTGACATCGTCGCGACAGTACGGTGTCAAAATATTTCCGGCGGGATGTGGCGGTTGTTGAAAAATGAAACCTTCTGTTGTCACTCATGGCCCGCTGTCAGCAGTAACGACACAGACGTCTTCCTTAAGCACAGACGATTTCACACATGAGAGATTTACATGCTGACAATTTATCGTAGTTTTCTGGGTGTAAAAGAATACAAAAGAAAATAAGAATGAGTGTCAGCCTTGGAAGGGCACAAGTGTGTTTTGGGAAAGCTAAAAAAAAAACAACACTGTACCCAGAAATAGATATTCGGTCTCCCGTGTGTTAAGCGTGTGTATGCCGATCCGGTAAAACAACTGAGGTAATTCCTCCGCCCCAAATTTAGCTTGGCGGAAAAGTCGCCTGATATGCAAATGAGCCGATGAATGTTTCATGGCGTCCTGGCGAGGTAGCGAGTGCGTGCGAAGCAAAGCCCAACACAGCATCAAATATAAATCACAACTTTTTTTTTTTTTTGTTTTACTCTACATGTCGTCTTTGACTTAATGAGATAGAGCGCGTCTTCTCGTCACGTTGCGTTGTACAGACAAGACGGTAGTAGTCTCGCATGAATAATTCATGGTCGCGACTGACAAATGAAGCAGTTTTGTGTCACAAAAGTCATTCAAATGAGCAGCAGCACTGTGGTAAATTGGGTGGAGTATGACATTAAAATTTGTTGTGCTGTAGCGTAACAACTTGCGTTATGTAATGCAACATATTCTGTATGTAGCATAACATTTGGAGGTTAGAAACAAGGGGGTCCAAGCCTGGTTTGGGTTTAAAAAAAAAATAAAAAAATAAAACACATCAAAATGAATAATCCTTAACTCATTGCCTGTCATTGGCAGTCCATAGACTTCACTATCAGTTGACAGGACACGGGACTCGGGGTCGATCCGTAGTGGCCCTATTTTAAAAAAAAACAAAATTCAAATATTTTCAAGCCGCTAGCGACCAAAAACCAAAACAGGCAGCTCCCTTGGGCATGTGTCAGTCTCCATGAGCAGCGTCATCAAAAAATTCAAAGTCTTCCCATAATAAAATCCTGATAAATTTATAAGTATAACAAAACTTAAAGTGCGTGTGACAGCATAAAAAAAATCTTAAATAGCATTGTTATGTGAATTAGAATCATATTTTGAGACGATTCGACTATGTACAACAATTTGGCAAAGCGCAGATGACGAGAAATCTGCCGTTTAGCCCCGCTTGTCATTATAGCGCTCTAGCGTCCCCAGTTGGAGTATGACGTCAGCAGGGTCACGGATTTCAGCTGATATAGAATTCAGCCCATTGAGAGCGATGATTCAGAACGAGGAAAATTGTGAGCGAGAGCGACAAAATGTCCTTGTTTCAATCTCTCTACTCCAATATTTTTACAGGATATTCTTTTTATCTATGTACAGTGGGGGAAGTAAGTATTTAGTTAACCACTAATTGTGCAAGTTCTCCCACTTGAAAATATTAGAGAGGCGTGTAATTGTCAACATGGGTAAACCTCAACCATGAGAGACAGAATGTGGAAAAAAAAAAAAAAAAGAAAATCACTTTGTTTGATTTTTAAAGAATTTATTTGCAAATCATGGTGGAAAATAAGTATTTGGTAAATACCAAAAGTTCATCTCAATACTTTGTTATGTATCCTTTGTTGGCAATAACGGAGGCCAAACGTTTTCTGTAACCCTTCACAAGCTTTTCACGCACTGTTGCTGGTATTTTGGCCCATTCCTCCATGCAGATCTCTTCTAGAGCAGTGATGTTATGGGGCTGTCATTGGGCAACATGGATTTTCAACTCCCTCCACAGATTTTCTATGGGGTTGGGATCTGGAGACTGGCTAGGCCAATCCAAGACCTTGAAATGCTTCTTACGAAGCCACTCCTTTGTTGCACTGGCTGTGTGTTTGGGACCATTGTCATGCTGATAGGAGATTTTCACTCAAAATCCCTCGATACATAGCCCCATTCATTCTTTCCTTTACACAGATCAGTCGTCTTGGTCCCTTGCAAAAAAAAAAAAACAGCCCCAAAGCATGATGTTTCCACCCCCATGCTTCACAGTGGGTATGGTGTTCTTCAAATGCAATTCAGTATTCTTTCTCCTCCAAACACGAGAACCTGTGTTTCTACCAAAAAGTTCTATTTTGGTGTCATCTGACCACAACACATTCTCCCAGTCCTCTTCTGGATCATCCAAATGCTCTCTAGCAAACCGCAGACAGGCCTGGACGTGTACAGGCTTCAGCAGGGGGACACGTCTGGCAGTGCAGGATTTGAGTCCCTGGTGGCGCATTGTGTTACTGATAGTAGCCTTTGTTACTGTGGTCCCAGCTCTCTACAGGTCATTCACCCAGATCAAGGGAGATTATCAGTGGTCTTGTATGTCTTCCATTTTCTAATAATTGCTCCCACAGTTGATTTCTTTACACCAAGCGTTTTACCTATTGCAGATTCAGTTTTCCCAGCCTGGTGCAGGTCTACAATTTTGTCTCTGGTGTTCTTTGACAGCTCTTTGGTCTTGGCCATAGTGGAGTTTGGAGTGTGACTGACTGAGATTGTGGACAGGTGTCTTTTATACCAATAAAGAGCTAAAACAGGTGCCATTAATTCAGGTAACGAGTGGAGCCTCATTAGACCTCGTTAGAAGAAGTTAGACCTCTTTGACAGCCAAATCTAGCTTGTTTGTAGTTGACCAAATACTTATTTTCCACTGTAATTTGGAAATAAATTCTTTAAAAATCAAACAATGATTGTGTGATTTTATTTATTTTTTTCCACATTCTGTCTCTCATGGTTGAGGTTTACCCATGTTGACAATTACAGGCCTCTCTAATCTTTTCAAGTTGGAGAATTTGCACAATTGGTGGTTGACTAAATACTTATTTGCCCCACTGTATGTTTCCCTAATTGCTAAACAAATGGTATGGTCATGACAAATAACAGTCTTATGCTCAGTGGAATATGAAATATTGAAAATGCATTTATTCAGTACGACAGGGCAAAATTACTGCATAATGGTCAAAATTGTCAACTTCTTGCAACTCCCGAACGGTAGTTTATGCCACAGGAGTTAGTCAGGCTTTTGTCATTTCCCTGCCCTAGCTTCAGAAATGGAGGAAAGAGCGTAAACAAAACTGGAAGCGTGACAGCTAGCCGACATGCTAAACCGAACCGAGCGGCGTTTCCAAGTTTTTTTCTCGCCTTTCGAAAACGAAAAATCACACAAAACTACCCCAACTCATGTCACACACTGGGGTGAGGTTGATTGACTTCACCGATCGGCCAGCCCATGGCGGTGGGCAGGCAGTGCTCGTCGCAGGGGAAAGAAGGGGAAGCGCCGAAAATGTAAACAAAACAGGAGTAGTATTGTCACCCACAAAATGCAAGCCAACTCCTTATTAAAACATTTGCCATGATACCAGTATTTGACATAATATAAAACACGAAGCTTACTCAATTCCTTGTCCGTCCGATGGTTCCCCGGTTGTCTGACTTGTTTTGCCCATCACTGTGAACATGAATCTTTTGGGAATCTAAAAAGCCTCACACCACTCTCACTGGTGCAGCAACAAAAGCCTGCACCTCATTGAGATGGCGTGATGTAAAAAATAAACGAATTAATCCACAAAATCAGCTGAATCCACACTCCATTTTCATGTTATAAAGCATTGGCTGTGTTGTGAGATGGTGACCCGGGTGACGTCACATTCGCATTCTTCCTCAACCCAAGACTGGAGCCGGAAGTCACTCATTTTCATGGGGCGGGATTCAAAGAATTAAATAAATAAATCGATCGCTTCCACACACATCCAAGCAGTCCATTTCATTCGGGAGCATAAAATATCGCGTGAAATATGAAATAAACATGCTTTTTGCTGTCATAGGCACTTTAAAATGGCTATAAAATTCTCAGATTTTACGCGAGATGCACAAAAATCACCAAATGCAGAAATAATCACCTTTATTTTCAGGATCAATAGCAATATTTAACATCTTGCCAGAAATAGCAACTTAAATGTTATGTGTAGAGATACAAAATCTAACTTGGCGGCCATCACAAAACAAAGAGCTTTTTAAGTTGAAATTTATTGTAAATAATTGCTTAAATCGCAGAATTTCTATAGGTATGCATGCAAAAAAAGTCTATATTCTTGGTTAAAAGCAAAAAAACGGGCCGTTCTCGTTCATTTTACGTAAATATTTCAAGAAGAAGTTACGGTATAGTGTAATCCAACATGGCGGCCCTCACGAAACAAAGAGCTTTTTAAGTTGAAAATTTTTGTAAATAAATGCTTAAATCAAGGAATTTATATAGATATGAACTTAAAACAGTCTAGATTGATGGTGGAGTCTATGGGTAGTCATAGATGTGTAATCTATTTGCCAATGAGTTTTTAAATAAAAAAGTTTGAGTTTATTGAAGTGGATAAGGCTCAAACCACTCTGCATTCCATTTGCGCTCTAGAAATAAATGAGATTTTCATTTGAAAATCAAACTTGTCACTTTCCATCGGGTTGAAGCCGGCTAACCGGAATGTTCCTCCCCCTCAGCGACGGCGTGGCAAGCATCCCGCCTCATGTTCCGCTTGTTTGGACTAAACGCCATCCATCATACTTAGAAAAACATATTAGCTTATGTTTTTGTGCTCGCGGATGAATTATTCAACGGGCTATCGGTTATCTGGACCGGACGACGGCTTCTTCTTCTCTCGCAATCACTCAAAGCGGCTGCGGTAATCCAATTGTGGTTTTTCGGAGGGTTCCATCTGGCGGCATTAAGCGCAGAGACAACAGCACTCGTCCGCAGTGATTGTTTTAGACATACAGTGCGGCGTCTGTGGTGCCATGACAATATAAATTAAAGCTTCAACTCGGTTTTGTATCATTTTAAGTCATACATTGTAGCGGAGTGTAGTTGAAATAAAATGCAATATGATGAAACCGTCGTTAAAACACGTGAGCCATTGAAAACTATGTAAAAGATAAAACTTCCAATAAGTCATGCAAACTTAAGATTTTAAGTCAACATGACTGAATTTCTTAAATTTGCTTTGAAAGTTACTTATTTGGACTATTCCTAACCTATCATATCAAGTTAATTTTGTGAACTCCGATATTGTAAATTCCAGTTCACTTAAAATGTTGAGTTTTAACCGATGACTTTTGTTTTCCCATCAAAAACTCAAAATGTACTCTATTTTTCGGACTATGTCGCTGGATTTTTTCATAGTTTGGCCGGTAGTGGGATTTATACTCTGAAGCGGCAACATAGGCGGTAACTTATAAAAACAACGTCTGGGTTGGCCGACGGGGGTGGGTGTGGGGATGGTGGTGCGTCCCCTCTTCCCATCCCTGAAGGCCGGTTGATTGGGGCGCTGGTGGCCCGGGAGACCACCCTGGATCTGCGGGATGGGCTGCACTGTCCACCCCCCACCCGCCCTCCCTCCCTCCCTCCCTCCATGGGCTGGCTGGGTGGCGCCCGTGCTGCGTCTCCGCTCATCTGCGTAGCTGTCGCGTGTGGTGGGGCGGCGTAGGGTCGGTTGCCGACGGGCTTACACTCACAAGGGATTCGCACGATTACTGGTATTTAGATCACAGAACTGATTTGTGTACACTCCAGCCCTTCCAATCACTTATCTTATAGACTCCCCCACCCACCTTCCCTTCTTTTCCCTGGTCAACAGGCCACCTCCCACCTGGTATCAACCGGAAATACATCTAGCTGACGATAGCACCAACATATTCATAGTTAGTGTAGGCGTTCAATGTATTTTTTGTTGTTGTTTGTATTTCTTTTCTTTCTTTTATTGTGTTTATTTTCTTCTGTTCCCAATAACTCTTCCTGTTCGCTGCTTTGTCATAATAAACGAGGTATGTTGAAGACTTCCATTCTTCGTGTCAAACAGCTGAACAGGACAGGTTTAAACAAAAAAAACAACAACAAAAAATCAACTGAGAAAGGCTGAACAAAATGGCACCGGAAGAAAATCATATTCTGTAGCTTACAAGCTGCTAGTAGTAAAATATACAGCCAAAAACAAGCAGCAGAAAGAATGTTTGTTGTTTATTCGTCATGTAACGTTATCATACCGTAGACCAGGGGTCCGGAACCTTTTTGACCGAAAGAGTAAAAAAGCCCAACATATAATTTAAAATATGATTCCACAAGAGCCATAAAGTGTGTGTGTGTGTCTATATATTGTACATATATTTACGTATTCTGTTGCCAGCTTGTCCAAGTCGGCTTTGTGATCACGTTTTTTTTTTTTTCGTGAGCGCATTTGAATGCATCATGCGGGAGCAAGCGTGAGGGCACGCTGAGCTTTTTCAAGCAGTCACCGAGTTGTGATCGAAATAAAGCTTTAGAAAACAACAACGAAAGCCTGACATCGTTACTTGGTATGTTACTATCGTTGCACACTAACAACTTGGAAAATAACAAATAGAATCATGCGTGGCACTGCATATATTTCCTGGAAGTGAAATCTGCAACCAGGGAACGTGACAATTTTGACAGGCGAAAAAGTCATGGAAGTCAAACTGATTCCGCACCTCTATGACTTGAGGTACCACACAATTCACTGTTGTGGTTTAATCTTCCCCTACGCATTTTTATATACTCCAGATCACTCCGCATTCAGTTGGGAGCGGCCAGCCCCGCTTCTGGCTGAGCAGACGTTTAAGGCGCAAGACGAGCTCTGTGTTACGACCAGCTCCGTGCAATCCGCGATGGGAGGACAACCAATGGGCACTGAATTGAAGCCTATTATTGCGACGTATGTCTGAAGGTCCTAGAAAAATGTGTGAATGGATCATCAGCTCATCACAGCTCTTTCATGTCAAATGAGCCGGCCGGTTCCATATTTAAAATTACGGTTTGGCGGAGAGCCAGCACTCATCAAAAGAGCTAGATATGGCTCACGAGACATGCGTACACTTATTCAGCCTGTTGTTCTCTTTTCTATTGTTATTTTAAATTGCCTCTCCATATGACATGTCTGTTCTTGGTGTTGGATTTTCTCAAATAAATTTCCCCCAAAAATGCGACTTATACTCCGATGCTACTTATATGGTTTTTCCAATTCATTGCACATTTTTGGGCTGGTGCGACGTATACTCAGGTGTGACTTATGGTCAGAAAAATATGATAAGTGAAATAGGTTGAATTTAAACTTCAAGTTCTGCCAACTTTCCCACTGTACATGCCAACGTTACCACAGTACAGTACTACATTTCACCTAAAATGACAAAAAATACAAAACCTTAGTGACATTTTTGTCATGTTTTGTTAGCTGATGGTAGCTTTGCATGTAATGCAAAAGCAACCATCTGTCTTATTCCTTTTTTCTTTTGTCTTTTTATGGTAGATTTGCATGTAATGGCGTTTCTTCGGTGCATTGCACAGCCCAAACCGTTTGGCCCATCGATACCGAAATGACCGGAATTCTTGTGCGAAGCAGGGAATCTTTCGAATGACCCCCCCAAAAATTACCGCTCGTGGAAAAACTAGTTTTTATTTTTATTTATTTATTTTTTTAATGTATCTAGTCCTACAATTCTTTTAATCTAATTCAAATAAAGCATACATAAATTTTTTTTACAAAGGTAAGGAGCACAAAAGTTAAAGTTCCCCCCAAATTCTCCAAAAACTTTCCCATTTGTTTCTAATGGGATGCCATTTCCATGTACGTTGTTCCATTCATTTCTAATGGCCTAAATTTCCCCTTGATTTTCAATGGCAGAAAAATGTGGGTGGTTGTGATTTTTGAGCAAAAACTTACCATTAAACCCCATTGACATTCAACTGGCGCCCAAGTAAGTCGATGCCATTGATAGCCACGTACGTCCATGCCATTGACACCAATGTATGTCCTTGCCATTGTCGGCCATGTACGTCCTTGCCATTGACGGCCTTGTACTTCCTTGCCATTGACGGTCATGTATGTCCTTGCCATTGACGGCCATGCACGTCCATGCCAATGACGGCCATATATGTGAATTCTATTGATGCCAATGCACTTGGATTCCATTGATGCATATGTAAGTCAATGCCATTGATGGCCATGTACATCAAAATATCAACAGGAAATGACTTGATATCAACAGGAAGTGACCCTGAAATGTCCCCAAATCAATAGGAAGTGACCTGATAACAACAGGAAGGGACCTGAATTTAGCATGGGTTTCCCTGCGAAAAGCAAAGCTACCATCGCAATTTTTCCAGAAATTGCATTTTCTAGTTTAATAAAAATGTTTATTTTTAACAAAAAAAAAAAAAAAAAAAGCCTTTCTGAAAGTTAACAATATAATCGATGTATGTTTTGCGTTTCCATCAACATTACTAGATGTATGCTTAACAGAGCGATGTACCGTGTGGTGTAAATCAATTTCATGATACAATGTCGATTGTTTGGCAAATGATAAGATATTTGACAATATTACGAAGTCCGTCACGGTTCATGTTAATGAGAGGACCTTTGATTCATGGATTATTGCACTCGTACCATTGACTAACACAAACTCCAAAACTCAAAGCTGTAAAAGTGAGATGTAATAAGAAGAGGCTTGGAGTTGTATTTCAGGTGTGGATTAAGGTGTAAGGTATATTAACAGTGAAACAAAGCCACAGACTACCCGCGAGGCCCATTTGCAATCCTCTCTGTCTCCTGCGGCTCTGTGGGACGTTAAATCAGCGTGCTGTGAAATGTCATTAAAAAGGGCCGGTCGTACTGGGGCGCGCGACAAACGGATTTCCAGAGAAGGTTCTATTCTCTCTCCTTGCCGATCGCTTTCACCCTTGGGGGATTTACTTTATCCAGCTGGTACTGAATACACACACATGCATGTGCTTCAAAAAATAGAAGAGCTCACAGGGTAAATAGTTACCGAGGCAGCAGTAAAATAAATGAGGGATCTTGCTCAGGGCTTTCGCAGCCTCACTGCAGCACAGTAGATAGCAAAGCAGCTTGAGATGAACCCAAGGAAGGAAGAACCACAAGCATGAGGACAGGCCGAATTGTTTACTAAAGGGATTGTACTTTTTCTTTGACTTTTTAGTGTGTTTGTTTTTTTTTGTTTTGTTTTGTTTTATTCCTTCCACAGAAAGTTTGCAGTGATAGTCAAGTTCTAAATTTGCTTATTGTTGTAACATTCAAGATAGGCCTGAACGATATATCGTTTAAACATCGCCATCGCGATGTGCGCATGTGCAATAGTCCCATCGCAAGGACGTGCGATAGTTTTTTAATTTCATTTTTTTTAATCCACAAACGTTTGTTTTGAGGAAGGAGAGGGGAAAAAAAGCGCACAGCTTCTCTTTCTCTCCAGCAAGTCATCGGCTCCTCCCCCTCCCCCTGCAACAGCGGAGTGGAAGGAGGAGGGGCCGAACAGCAGAGCGGAGGGAGGAGGGCCCGTTCTCAAAGTGAAAGCAAGCAATCAACACGTTGGAGGAGCAAGGAAGACTGTATCCAAAAGGAGTTTTGGAAGTATTTTGGCAAGAACAAGACTATAAGGGACAAAAAACAGCCCTGTCGACAGTGCCTCGCCATGGTTGCCTCAACAAGAAGTAATCTGTCAAACATGTGGGACCATTTAAAACGCAGGTATCTATGCATTCCTGCTACGAGCTCCCCATCAGAGGCTTTTTAGCACAGGTGGGAACATTGTTACGTGCCAACGTTATTGTCTCAAGCCTGCTATAGTGGATAAACTAATAGTCTTGGCCAAAAACCTATGAGACCCAGTTGAGAATTGCTGAGCAAGGAAGGTGGACGATATGCAGACAAATACATAACACAGCTGAAGGAATGTCTTTTCTTCTTTTAATGTGACAGCTATCAGGAAGGCAGGAAATTTGGGAGTTAAAATGGTTCTGTTATTCATCACAGTTATTTGCAGTTATTCAGTTCAATTATTTACAAGTTCAATTGAGTTTGTTTCTTTTATATTTAAATTTATTGTAAACCGTATTTTTCAAATAACTATATATAGTACAGCTGCACATAAAGTTTTGATACTTAATATTTTTGTTGAAATATTTTTACAACTTTGTTGCCGTTTTGCAGTTTTATATTGTTATATTTTGTGTAAACAACTCAGGGGACTAATGCACTTGCACTTTTATTAGTCAGATTTAATATTTAAGTTCAAATATGTTGACAACTTTGTTGTTTAACTGAGGTTTTTATGTATTGTTATAGTTTGTGAACTCTTTTGTCATATTTAATATTTTTGTTCAAATATGTTGACAACTTTGTTGTTTTACTGAGGTTTTTATTTATTGTTATAGTTTGTGAACAACTCTTTTATTTGTCATATTTAATATTTTTGTTCAAATATGTTGACAACTTTGTTGTTATTTTACAGAAGTTTTTATTTGTTATATTTTGTCAAAAACTAAGGGGACTAATGCACCTGCTCTTTTATTTATCATTTAATGTATTTGCTGCTGTTGAAGTGTAAAATATTGTATTCAATAAATGATCTATTTTGTGCAGACATGACTTCCTGGATACCTTCATACAGAAATCTTCATCATTAACAAATTAAACGGTATTATATGAATACACTGTGGTCACGGTGTGTTATGTAAAGTATTTCCAAACACCTATTCAAGTCATTTAGTGAAAATTTCTTTAAAAAAGATAGATCTTTTTTTTTTTAATATCGCAATATAATATCGCAATATATTGCAAACCTAAAAAAAATCGCGACAATAGTTTTTTCCAATATCGTTCAGGCCTAATTCAAGACCAGTCATGGTTTCGAATTCCATTTGGAAGGTCTTGTCTTGGTTCTGAACTGGTCAGGAAGTTCGCAGGATGTTTTATGAATGAATTCTTCCCCAGAAACTCTCACCTTGGAAATTCTCCATTTACTGTAGGTTTTCAGCCTTAAGTTGTGTTTGAGCGTGCTTTAGTCAGAAGACTCATCTTAGGCATTGAAAAAAGAGCTTAAAAAAATACCTAAAAGTTGTCCGTTTTTGAGAGGCCTTCACCATATTATGTTACCTGTTGCTAAATGCAATACCACAGACGGCAGGGTAGTGATACCATCTTCCCCTAAATCAGGGGTCGGGAACTTTTGAGACAGAGAGAGCCAATACCCAACATATTTTAAAATGTGATTCCACAAGAGCCATACAGTGTGTGTATACGTATGTATGTATGCACCCCAACCCCCAACTCGCCAGTGTCCTCTCCTCTCAAGGCTTGCACACAGGGTAAGATTTGTTTTCTTATCTTGGCCAGAGAGAATATGCAATGTTGCTTCGGCCTTTAAAGGTCTGTGCTGAGTTATCATTACACACTAAATGTAACTCATAGAACTAGCATATCATTAGCATTAGCCTAATGCTAATGGCGAGCGTCCTCTTAAACACTCGGACAGCTTTTTTCTCAGTTAGTGGCATCCAGCTGGGTATAATTAATTGAAACTAATGTACTGTTTTCATGCTGAGTGTGTATTATCACCAAGTGTGCGTCCTTGTAGACCCTACAAAATGTGCTCGTCCGTCAATGGTCAGTTGTCATTTATTTATCTATTATTGGAGTAAAATGTTTTAATTTTACAGACAAAAACATTTTTAGTAAACGTGGACTAAAACTAGATGAAATTAGTCTTGAGTTTTTGTCAACAAAAACTAGATGAAGACAAATACATTTTGAGATGACTAAAATATGACTAAGACTTATAAGTATTATCATCCATAAGACTAAGACAAAAATTAAAAGGGCTGCCAAAAACAACACTGCTCTCGTACCTGGTGAGAAATGTTCATGACAGTGTTTACCAACCTTTAATTTTGTCTAAATGCGAGATCGCATTTGAGGTATTGCCTCCTCGGCAGCCACACTCCGCAAAAATGTTTTACAGTACATGTCGATTGGCCCTCCTCCTCTAAGCCATGGCCTTCTGCAACTTTTCTGTAGCCGCAGTATATTACCATACCAGCGATTTCGTTTTGTTTGATGGGGGGAAAAGTTCAGGAGTTTCACCTCCTCCAGACATAGCACATTTGACTCACTGAGACTGAGCAACAACCAATGGGGGAGGGTTGAGCCTTGCAGCTGCAAGTGAGGGTTTCCCCATGCATTTTTGGAACATTAGAAATAGCTAATACCTTAGGGACGGTGTGATGGAAATTTTTTGTGGTTTTGAAACCGTTTTCATACCACGGTATACCTTGAAACCGGTAATCGGCGCATGTCTAGTAGCGATGTAGCATCGGCCAATATCTATTGATATATCGGGCTGATTTATTAATTGGGGAATCATTGGCTATTATCTGTAGATGAAGAATTTGCCAGTAGATGGCATGGCGGACTTATTGAAGTGGTTGACTTGTAAGCCTCATAGTTTAGAGTACTACTTTTTCAAAAGCAAACATGCCTAATAGCTTCTTTGATCATTTTCGATTTCGCATTTCCTCAATTTCTGAGAGAAAGCGTCTAATTATTTAGCCAAAACCTACAATTCTATTCAATTTCATATATCTTTGCAGTTTCACAATCCTCGTCAAAAGCACAAAAAGGACAACCAAAAATCAAATTTTACAATTTTCAATTCAAATGTCTACTTTGAAAGAAAGTATACAATGATGATCTCATGTACAGAGAGTCAGTATTGTTAAAATGTTGCTTCCAACATCCTCTTAATAAATGCTTTATGATGATGACAGTTTCAGATCAATTCAATTTACATCCTATGGGGGAAAATGTCGAATGTCAATTATTCAGCAAAGAAAAAAAATGAAATGGCTATGCTATGGCGACGCGCAGACAGACAGTGGACGTAAATGGTTTGGACAACGTCACAAACAATTATTCCCCTGGTGCCTGGCATCCCTGCAGGCAGGTACTTTTGTCCGTGAAACACCTTCACTTTTACTGCCCCCCCCTTCTGACAATTCAGTCCTCCCTTTTGGATTTACTTTCCTAATATGATTTGCATGAACTAATAATGTAAATCCACTATCAACACCGACTGCTGCTGACATGATTACGATTGCTTCAAATGGATTTTTCTCTGGACTGGTCTGTGCAACTTAACTCATTTGCTGCCATCAAGTGATTATTCACTGCCAGCCTTCCCTCTTCAAGTGGACTGAACGTCCATCGTTGTCAATGACAGTGGATGCAATAATCTACATTGGGGTGGGAACCTCTGGGTTCTTCACGGTACGATTTGCGATTCAAGGCTCACAATAACAATCTCACAATATGGCAATACAACAATTATCGATAAATGGGTCAGAACAGAAAACAAGCTCTTTTCATCCCTCTGCAGTGAATCGAATTATGTCCATCACTAGTAGATGTTCAATTTGAACTGGGAGGATGGCAACAAATGAACATTCGTTCATTTGCTGCCGTCCCTCCCACTTTAAACGGATTGGATGTCTAATGCGGGCAATGCCAACCAATGAGTTAATGTGGAGGCATTTCAGGTCATTTGCTGTTGATTTTTCTGTTGTTGTTTTGGAGTCATTTATGGGTAATTTTGGGTTAGAGAACAGTAAGGCTAGGTTCAGATCACAGGTCTTAATGCACGAATCCTATTTTTTCATGTTTTTCCGATTTGGGTGAGGCATTAACTTGATGGTCTGAACGGGACATGTCGCATAGAAGTGGACCATTTCAAATCCGATCTGGGTTACTTTTGAATGTGGTTTAAATCTGATATGGGCCACATTTTTCCAGAATGTGGCAGCGGTCTGAACTGTCAAGTCTCCCAAATCGGAATTCATGCAGCAATTACGTCAGCAAAGATCGAGAGCAGCACGCAAGACGGCAGCGATGTAGCTGTTCATTAGCGTTAGCACCTAGCTTGAACTCGGCTTTTACTACGCAGGAAGCTGGCTTGATCACAGTCATAAAAAATACAATGGAAGAAATGGATAAGCCTGATGATGCTCAGTTTCTTACTGTGCACCAAATGAGCAATATTTCAGTATTGCTTACATGCCGAGTCGGGACAAACTGATGCTCACACATAAGGCTTCTGCGCATGCGGGTCAGTTTGCTCAGCAGACTGCGAATTAGTGCGCATACGTAATACTTGAATGGACTCATGGCACAAAGTCAGTCTGAACGGGCACCACAAAAAACAGATATGACAAAAACTCATGCACAAAAAATTGTGCCTTAGGACCTGTGGCCTATACTACGTACGTAGTTCAACCTCCCCAGAAGTAATCCTGCTTACCAGCGGGTAACCGGAGTTGACGAAACCTGGTTCCCTAGTCTGTGGTCAATCGGTGCTACGACGTTGATTATGAGGTTGATTAGTAGAACCTGTGTCAACCGAGTCTGAATTACTGCACGTTCACATAAAGGGGGCAGAGACCAGAGTCAAACACTACTTGTGACGATGGCATAGGCACCTTACTTCACGGAGGAGGAATGCGCGATAATCATGCGGAGTTATGAGGAATTAAAATCCACCCTCACCGCGAAATCCAACATCGCCCAGCGAGTAGAGCGTGATTGGTCTGTTGGCAGCGAATTACAGATCGTGTGAATGCGTCAGTATGCCAGTTTACTTATGTCCATGAAAATAAATAAAGCCTGCTGTCATGACAATAAAATAAGATTTGGTACGTTAACTGTGAGAAAAATTTATTGTATGTGCATCATTACATGAAGCAGGATAATTTCATCTCTAGTCCCATTGACTGTATGGATATGTACATGTCCTTTGAACAGCTTCAGAGTAGAGGTTAGATCAGGCCTAAAAAAAAAAAATCCAGGCCGCCCCCCGGCCCGATCAATTAACTTGATTTGCAGGCCTGAGCCTGAAACCCCCCTAAAATTTTATGTTATATTTGTGAGGACTCAGGAGAAGAAGGAAATGCGGGGATGCGATGCGTGGTTGCGTTTTTTGGGATCACATTTGTGCCTGTGCATACTGATAATAAATTAAAGCCCTTCTTTTGTAACAAATTCTCACAGTTAAACAAGACTGTAAGATGCATATTCAATAAACATTTATATATTTTATATTTGTGTCTGTTCAATCAGTGGATTTGACATTTATTTTACTCTCTTCGAGTTGGCAGTAAAAAACGCAGGTTTTCTCAATGTTTAAATCGTCTACATATTTTTATGATTATTATAAATGCAGTTACACAACGAAGTAACGCTGGAAAAGATTGTTAAATATATTTCTTGTATGAGAGCAAATCTCCACATTCGTTTACATTCAGCGAAGCCGACAGAGGTTTCTGTATTTTCAAAAATCAATTTGAAGCGTTTCCATACCCCACTCCTACCACTTTCCGAATCGCACGGCATACAGTGTTCTTACTCAGATATTCAGCATCACCGAATGGAATACATATATTTTCTGTTGGCGAAAGAGCGCAAGGACAGGCACACATTCGGCTCGATTGTGAGGGCCTGACTTCGGCGGGTTACGTTAGAGAGGTCTACCTCGATCAGCTGGCACAGGCAACGAATTCCCTCAGCTGAAAATCTTTATTCATGGAAAACATCGTCAGGGTACGCCAGATGGTTCTGGCAGTCTCTAAAAACCCGTGCCCTCCGAAGAGAGCCCCTCACAATCCGCTCGTCAATGTCGTACGAGTCGACCAGGTACGCTGTCCTTGTCAAGAAGACACGTCCGCGGAGGAGTGCTGTTTAAATAGAGCGTGGTTAATCGGAATCCTGGGGTTAAGCAAGATCTAACTCTGAGACGACCAGGTTTGACGTCTGGCGTGTGTTGCCATGGCAACACTCCCTGGTTCCAACATATCCACCTTTCGTAGTCCCGTTTAGCCTGTAAAATATGCTGCACGTGATGAAGTTACTCTCGAAGTTACCCTGCTAAGCCAGAAAACCGGCTTCCTAGTATAGGTCACTGCAGTATGAACCTAGCCTTAGTGACCCAGGAATTTCCCTAAATGAATAGGCAGTGACTAAAACGCAACAGGAAATAACCTGCACTGTAAATGCCCTAAAATGATCAGAAAGTGACCTGTAAATGCCCTGAAAATCAGAAAGACTGGCTGCGAATGCTCTGGTTTCGAAGGAAAGTTCATTTGCCCGTCCCAGTCTAAATGGATTAGGCGTTTAGTGCCGTGAATAGCAGCCATTGAGTTAACAGCGATATTGTTATAGTGGAAGATTTTGGTAGCAACTTGTTGGTTCCTTTTGTTTGTTTGTTTGTTTTTAAACAGCAAACATAATTTCGATACTTTGTAGAAGCAATCGATAACCTTTTGGAATAGAAAGTGTCACGATAAATCACCAATTCGATATATTGTCACACCCCTAAAGAGTATTGACATAAACAACTAAGAAATGTAGACAAATGTAATTATTGTCATCCTATTCACACTGTTCTAACAACAACACGGGTTGTATTTTTTTATTTTTGCCCCAAAATTCAGTTCTACTCCAAAAGTAATGTTTTTTTAAACAACAAAAAAACTGCCATTCAATTCCAATGGAATATTCAAATGAAAAAAAAAAAGAATCTTTAGAATAGAATAGAATACAATAGGTCTTTATTGTCAATGTCAGCAATGACATGAACAATGTGAATGACTAAATTTGACGTGGCACGCCATTATAAACATATAGTGTATCACAAAAGTGAGTACACCCCTCGCATTTCTGCAGATATTTAAGTACAGTATATCTTTTCATGGGACAACACTGACAAAATGACACTTTGACAGAATGAAATAATTTATTTTCCCCTCAAAATAACTCAAAATATAGCCATTAATATCTAAACCCCTGGCAACAAAAGTGAGTACACAACATGGGAACTACATACATCCCTAAATGTCCAAATTGAGTACTGCTTGTCATTTTCCCTCCAAAATGTCATTTGACTCGTTACAGGAGTGCTGTCAGCATTGCTGCAGCGATTGAAGAGGTGGGGGGTAGCCTGTTAGTGCTCAGACCATACGCCGCACTCTACATGAAATTGATGTGCATGGCTGTCACCCCAGGAGGAAGCCTCTTCTAAAGATGGTACAGAAGAAAGACAGCAAAAAGTTTGCTGAGGACATGTCAACAAAGCACATGGATTACTGGAACCATGTCCTATGGTCTGATGAGACGGGCGGGCTTTCTGACGAGCCAGAAGATGAGCCTACAACCTCGAAGAAAACAAATATGCGCCTTCCCGATCATTAAAGACCCACGAACTGCAAAGGAGTGGATTCGTGACCCGTATGTGAATAAACAGAGTGATTTGAGCATGTCTGTGCAACAGGAATATCAGCTTGTAGAAATCGCAAATCACGGCGACCTTAAACGTACATTTGAGATAACAACTCTACCGAGGTTCTGGATTAAAATCATTTTGGAATATCCTGACATCGCTAGGAGAGCACTAAAAACTGTCCTACAATTTCCAACATCCTATCTTTGTGAAGCGGGCTTCTCTCACTCTCCCATCTCGGGACCATCTCGTCTCAATGTAACAAGTTCAGGCCTCCCACTGATTCAGCGGGTGAGTTGTATTTTCCCTGCACTTAACACGACAGGGTTAAAAACAAATGTTATTTTATATTTGCTGTATTTTTTTGCCGCACATTGCCGGTGTTCTGACAAATTTGGCATGTGCATAACATTAAAAATGACTTCGAATGCAGCGATTCCAAAGTACACACTGCAAACTTTCTTTAAAGAAAGGAATAGTAACTTGGTTTGCCATGTTAGCTGCACACAACAACTGCACGCAGCTCTCTGACTTAACAACTTCGCCCTGTCGTTAAGCAATAATTTACTCCATTTTTGTGTTGCACACGTATGTTTATGATGTAAATAGTTTTTTAGCACTGTTGGATAACACTGAGAGTCCAACTGAATATAAAAGAGGGCTTTTTTCACCGCCACAAAAGCTTTGGGAGCAAAATTTTATAAGGGTGCAAAATTTGACAGAACACCGGTCCGTGAAAAAAAGACCCAAATCACACCGGTCAGTGGTGCAAAAAAGGTTGGGGACCCCTGTACTACAAGACATACATGGGCTTCTTACCCTAAATGCATGTTGCAAGTGTTAAAATTTTTTGTTCATTTGTTTACAGGTGGAAAACCCTGTTAGGCAAGGGAAGGAAACTTGATGTGCCTCACAACACTTACTGTACGTTGACGGACATATATTGAAACTATGTGCATTCTACTTTGATAATGGAAGGCTCGAATTTTGATTCACCTTCGTTAATATTTTCAAATAATTTTATAAATTGTGATATATTGACCTGTTTTGCACATGCACCAATCGTTTTAAATAAAACGAGAAATGGAATCATGTTGTCCAAAAGTTTCATTGTGATCAATATCTGCAACAAAAAACAATGACATACTATTGGTGTTTATATGTACAGTACATGTATGATGAGTTCATAATACCATAACTATAATCTATGAAAAAATACCTTGTAGTATTTCCTTGTAACAACAAAATCTATGTCAGACCTTCTGCAATTGTAATACTATTTGTAATTTTGCCTCATTTTGGTCACTCAAGTGGCCGGCATATAAATCTACACCTCATGTTAACACAGGCTGCGCAGATTGTTAGAATTTTGTGCACGAATGATCAACGAAGTGATAGTGAATCCTTTAGGTTAAGTCTAGTGCTGGTTTCAATTTAAGGCGTATGGCGAGGTAGATCCACACTGGCGCTTTGAAGCTGGACACTGTTCAAAACATTCCACTCCCAAGCATATGTATAGGCGCTTCCAGTTCACACAACCAAGCACTGCACAGAAAATCTCGGAGTCTCATCTACGTCATGCTGAATCCATTTTTAGAGATTCCGTGGGTTCCTCTGGTTTGATTTTGTAGTTGTAACTTAGTCTACAGGCTGCTTACTTCACCAGCTCTTCATGTTGTTCTGTCTAAAGTGGAAGTCCGTAGCAGAAAATGTCAAAGATGGCGCCGCTCAGGAAACGTGTCTATTGATAACTCAGACCCACAAACAATTTCAATTTGGTGAAACTACAAAAGAAAATCTCGATTGGTGGTCATGATGATATCCCAATAAATCAAAACAACATCAGGAAGTGACCCGGAAATGCCCCCAATTCAACAGGAATTGTTTGAAAACGGAGTTTATTGACAACTATGAACGCATTCCTAAAGGTTCTCCAAATTGCATTTTCTAGTGTCGTGTGACATTGCTTTTTGGGTTTCGGGGTTTTAGCTGAACATTATCTCATTACTACGTGACATGACCCAGACAGACGGCCATCATCTCGTGATGAGCTAAGCATGTGTGTGCGCACGCGTAGATAGACAAGGCCTGAGAGATAATTGGCCTCCGAGGACACGCTCAGAACGAGCAACAAAGACAAAGAGACTTGAATAAATGGAAACGGATTACAGAATTAGAAATGAAGGCAGCGAGGAGGAACGCCGCTTCGTTTCATTAGCCCCTATTAGGAAGAAAACGTCTAATATTCTGCGGGTCAGGGCCACTGGAGAGCTGCTCAGCCAGGCGTTTTGGGTCCTCTGGGTCCTTTTTAAATTTAAACATGGCACTGGCAGGTCGTGCAGCAAAGGTCAACGGGAGGAGGGCTTGCGAGGATTGTGGGCGCTAATGTCGGGAAACAGGGGAGGTGAAACGACAGCTGAGGTCAGGAGGGCGGATGACTGACAGCTCAGGTACCTTCTCAGTATCACATATTAATGGATCCAACTTCCGTTTTGACCCTCTATAGCAACCATACCTTACTCCTCAATGATATACAGTAAGACTGTTAGATTTGAAGCTAGGTTTATGTTATGTATGTATGTTTATGTAGGCTAAAAAGAACACACAGGAAGTCAACGTAGCTTTTGTCAAGGTTGGTAGCTGCTCCCCAAGTTGCTGTAATGGTAAGCTTCTTTATTCAGGGGGAAACAAAAGGATGGGAGGGACAGGAGAGCAACATAGACCATATAATAGAATACATAGACTACATGGAGGCCACATGGGTCAGGACAAAGGTAAGATTGACTAGACAGAACTTCACAGAAGTTATCCTATCTGATGACTAAATATAAAAAGGAAAGCATAAATGTTTGCTGTATACACAATAATTATAACTAGTGCTGTCAAACGATTCAAAAATTTAATCTAGTTAATCATATGTCAATTGTGTGATTAATCATGATTAATCACATTTCCCTCGGGATGAATAAAGTTGCTCTTCAGGAAAAAAAAATCTAGGAAAATACTATAATTGACTTAAAATTTGTTTTAAGATGAAATGTATGATGTGTGAATGAATTAATAATCAAGCAAATAGAGTTTTAAAATTTTATCTAACAACTCAGCTCGTATAAAATAAAAAATAAATAAATTGTCTGTATTTTACAGCAAAGAGTTTCAACAGATTAAAGTGCCTCAGACTAACAATGTGGCTCAAGTGCCGTTTGGCAAATTACCCAAAATTAACTGCCAATTTAAAGAGCAGACAAGCACAATACAGTAACAATAGCTAGTCTTTCAAAAAATGTGTAAACTTGTCTGTTAAATTCAACATTTCACACAAATAAATGCAGCATTTGCAGTTTTACACTAAATGGCCTGAAAGCTGTGTGAGATTTAAAAAAAAAAAAAAAAAAAAAAAGTCAATTTTCACACACTTAACTGAAAAACATTACTCTAAACTGTGTGTAAAGGTGTTTAGAAACACTGCTTAAGTTAGCATACTCTTTTTTTTTTTTTTTTTTTTTTTTAACCAACTGCTCAGGCAAACTAGCTTGTTGACATTTTCAGATAACAGAGCAGACCTTTTCTTTTGAACAATGTGCCCTGTCAAAGAAAACAGTCTTTCGCAAGGAACGGTTGTGGCAGGTGTGACCAGATACTTTTTTTGCGAGGTGGGCCAGCTTACTGTGGGCACTATTGTGCGCAAACCACCACTGTAGTGGACACGAGTCCATGCTGGCACTGCCTTGTACCGGTCTAGTGGTTTGTCATTGATTGATGTTGTTTGTCGTCATTGGATTTTCAAGGCCCTGGTCTTCGACTATGTTAATGGGTCTACACTCTACACTACAGTCTCTGGCTACCCATGTAGCGATAGCAGTCGTCAATCTACTTGGTTTCTTTTTGTTGGCAAGTCTGAGTCCGCACTCTGCCAGTGTAGCTTGATGACTGCGGCTTATTCCCGCAGTGTTAGCGTCATTGCTAACACTAGCAAAGATATGCTTTGCCAGAAGGTGGTACTTTAGGCTGGTTGAGCTTTGATCGAAGGACAGTTCATCACAGCAGTATGTGCACACAACTTTGGTTTTATCCAGGTTTCCATTAAGCAGCTTTTTAAAACAGAATTTGGTCATCATCCTCACTCATCGTGGCTGGCATTTTGTCCTGCATTGCCGCGCGGTGTATATAAACATCAGCGTGTGGGACTACAGGAGGCAGTTGTGGCCAAACATAGTGTGAGCGGTAAATTGCGTTATTTTTTTTTTAATGCGTTAATATTTCCAGATTAATCTTGGTCGTTAACGCGTTATTGTTGACAGGCCTAATTATAACAAAGACTCATTATATCCGGTAACATTAATTTGGTTAACATTTTTTCCTGTTATGTCCTTGTTGTGAACAGTTTTTCTTAAATGCAGTAGTACTTTTTAAAGCAGTAAAGGAAGGAATACAAAAGTTTTACCAATACAAAAAAAAAATGCTCAATTAAAATGTTTTGCCCTTAAAATTTACTTCCTCCTATTTCCAAGTGAGTCGAAACTTGCCCTGGAATGGACGACGTGCGACCTGATGCTCATGTGTGTCATCACCTTGACGGCCAAGCTGGCAAAATCAGAGCAACGCTACATTCCTTCTTCCACAACCGCTCTCGGCTTGGGAGATGACATTGTGGAGGCAAAGGAGGAAAATTGATCGGGTCTGCATTGGAGAAAGTGGACAGAAGGACATTCCCTACGGCGGCGACCTCTACATGCCGCTTTCTGGAGGTCCAGGCTGCAGATTAACAAGCCCAGTCGCAGGCCTCTGTATGTATGTCTCACAGATAAATGCACAAACTATGTTTAGCGCATCCACTGTTTCCTTCCTCACTCTACTGGATGGCAGATTGGGAAAATGTGGATTTTGTTATTCAAATGCAAGAAAAAGCAAGATGTTCAAGAAAACTCGTAAGTCAGACGCATCTTGTTTAGAGCTCGTAAGTCGTGGGCACACAAAAATCCTGGCAGCTGAGCACAAATAAAACCATGGGGGGAACCTTTTTTAAGTCACCTTGACTTCACCCCCTCCCCCCAAAAAATGAATTGGGACGTTAAATCGCAAACTATTTCTGTCATTGGCCACTCTAATAATAGAAGTGATTACTGTAATTGTTGGACAATAAGCCGTTACTTTTTTCCCTCATTTTGAATCCTGAGGCTTATAGTCCAGTGTGGCTTATTTGTTGATTTATTGGGTTAATAGATAACACTTTATTTGACAGCGGCATCATAAGACTGCTGTAAGACTGTCATAATTATGACATGACATTATCATGGGCATTTATGAATGCATATGACAGATGACATTTAGTGTCATCCGGCAAATTATGTAGCTAACACCATTAATGTCCAGCTTGGATCTTTAACATCCATTCAAAAGTTTGATCATTTGCCAGATGACACAAAATGATATCTGTCATATGCATTGATAATGCTCATGGAAATGTCATGTCATAATTATGATGTTCTTGTGACAGTGTTATGGCACCAGTTACCATAACTAGCAACTTAATGAAACAACTGGAAGAGTAACTGAAGAAATAATTAGCACAGAACATGAATTTTGATTGTTATTTACATCTGTAGCGCTGCAATGCATGCTAGGAGGCATATTGGACGACAACAGTGTTGACAGCAAGTGGCAGCAGAGGTTGACTGTCTCCCTCAAGGGAGCAGTGATGGCCAAATGAAGCTTCTTGAACCAATGAAGCTTTGCAGCACATTGGTTCAAAGCTTCATGGTGCTTCATTTGGTCTTATGATGTCGCTGTCAAATAAAGTGTTACTGCTTTTGGTGTAAATACTCCATAATATAGTGAGGACAGCTGCGGCTTATCTATGAACAGATGCCATTTTTGTGTCAAATTTGATGGGTGGCGGCTTATAGTCAGGTGCACCTTATAGTCTGAAAATTACAGTGATTGGCTATGAAATTCTTCAGTCTTTGGCCATTCTAAACGACAAAGTGGCTAATTGCACGTGACCTTTCCTGGAAAAAACTCTATAAACACTGGTCACACTAAGATGAAGTTATTGAATAGGATAGGCCTCGTCATTGGCTAGTCTTTGCATTCAATTGACCAAATGCAAAAGAAAAATGGTAACTGCAGAAAAATATTGATCAGTTGACCAAAGTGTAGTAATTTTTCTACTCATCAATAGTACTGATTAATTGTATCTGACCAATGCAATACACATTCCAATAATTGTATTAACTATTCTAGTCGTTGGCCACTCCTAAAAAAAAAAAAAAGTTAAAATCAGAATGCCAGCTGCATTGAGATCAGAGTTGTTATTAACAGCAATTTAAATTTTTGTCTTAGTCTTATTTGGATGCTTATTGGTCTTAGTCATGTTTTAGTCATTTCAAAAATGTGTTCGTCTTCGTCTAGTTTTAGTCGACAATTCTCAAAATGTTTTCGTCTTTAAACTTCAAAAGTTTTAGTCTATATAAATAAATTAATTAAATTTCCAATTTCGAATGAACATGACAGATGAGCACACAACTGTAGAGTCTACTAGGACATCACCATTTTCATGATGACATCACACACTCAGCAGGAAAACAGCGCATTTTTGCAATTAATTAAACTCACCTGTACGCCACGAACTGTATGTAAAATATTTTCAAAGAGTTTAAGAAGACACCGAGTCACCGCTCCAAATGCTAATGCTAACTTGAACGCTATGCTAACGCTACAAGTTAGTTTAGCGTACGATGATCACTCAGCACAGACCTTTAAAGGCTAAAGCAACATGATAAGTAAGCAAAACTTACCAAGCAGCACCTGACACATAGGTTTCACAGAAGGAGCCTAAAATGGGCACAGGCTGACCCCTGTAACACACCAGGCACATCAACGGCGCATCAGCAATGCCGGTGCGACCACGCTCCACAGACGCTCGCCCCCAATTTCCCTCGGACGCGTTTTATGAGCAGAGCGTCTGTGGAGCGGCTCGATCGGTTTATGCGAGGATTGCAAGATCGCGCAAGAGTAGCGGGTATTTAAAAATAGTAATACAACAACCATTTGCCTTTCAGACGCCGCATATTGGTCAGCTTTCTTTCTGAAAAAAAAAAAAAAAAAGTCCTGTGCTTAAGAGAAAAGCAATCCCAATGACAAAAATTTTAACATGTATTTCACAAATGAAATTCCTCAATGAATCTTTTTTTTTCCTTATGAACGGTTTTCAAAAGCTTTATTGATGGATTTTCTCAAGTTAAAGCGCCAAGCAGAAATTAATAAATTTAATTGCATATTATTTTGAAAATCAACTGGATCCACCGTATTTTTACATGAGTGACTTCCGGTCTTCCCGATCCGACCTAACAGTTTGACGCAGGAGGGTCACGTGTCACATCAAATAATAAACTTTGGTGTTCTTTTAATGTGCGACGCGTTGAACCGCTTCTAGAATGCGTCTAAAACGCGGCCGCATTGTAACTGGTGTGCATTGGCTGACTGACTTTAACGGCTGCGTTTCACTGCATTGGTGCGGCGGCAATGTTGTCGCGCCGTAGACGTTCCTGGTATACTACCGGGGTTACTCACCAGCCGGTGAGTAAGCGCGCATGTGGGGCGGGGGGAGGCGCAGCACGTCACATGAGTGACATGACCAAACACTGCTAAATGTGTGCTAACCAGGGGCTGACTGGTAATCTGTAGCTTCTGGAGGATCACAGAACGGCCGGTGCTCTGGACGGCCGGCGGCCACCATACATACTGTATATCACTGTTTTTATCCCCCCCCATCCTCTATGATTATCTACAGTTCGCATGCAATTCGACAGGTGGCAGCAATGCGCCTGGCTTTTAACCGCCAATCTGATAGGAGAAGAACGAAGAAAGCACAGAGTAGCCTACTTTGGTAAAGCCTTACTCCTTGTGGAAGCAAAATAGCGACTAGCGTGGATAAACAATATGGATGGTGGTGGCAAAAAAGGAAAACAGAAGGGTGGTGCAGTGAAGTTTAGAGAGAAAAAACTGAAGAAACTCGAGAGCGAAGCATCAAAATGTCACAAGTTGACACACATGTTCGCAAGCAGCAGTCTGGCTGCAACGGCCACGTTGGCTAGCAACAGCTCAGCCCCCGGCAATGGTGAGAGTGGGAGCAGCAGCTGCTCTCACGTGCAGCGGGTGCAGGGAGAGACAACAGACGAGGAGAGGGTAATGATGAGCTGGTGGAAGTTCCCCAGACAAGGGCAGGGCAAGTAAGTAGGGATGAAGAGGGTTACTTGCTAGGTATATTGGCAATTGTTATCCACCGGGTAGCTACATTTTAAATGAAATAAATGGCAATTAAAAGGTTAGTGCCAGCTAGTCCTTGTCCCCGTTTGCAATCGTGTCAAGTTACAGTATGCTAGTCCTACCATCCCTCTCTTAAGAAAAAAATATTTTAGCTGTAAAACAACATATGCACACGCAGCAGCAATATTAAATCAGAAGAAATATAGTGTCCTGCCTTTTTCTGGTTCTTCATAGAGATCCTGAGAGTGTTCTGTTAGTTTCTCTGTGAGTATTCAAGTTAAAATGTTTAATTTCACTCTTTTCATTGTGATTTATCACAACTCATACCATGTTTTCTTTGTGCTTCAGGCAGTCTCCTGCCTTTTCTAGTTCTACATTGAGACCTGGACTGTGCTGTTAATTTCTCAGTGAGTATTGAAGTTAAAATGTATAATAATGCAATGTGTAGTTCTTCATAGCCGCTTCATTTTTCTCTCAAAGTACACAAAATTCTCCAGGGGGGACATGCCCTCGGACCCCCCTAGAGGGTCTGTGTTTCCCTTCGTACAGCGATTCTTGTGGGCTAGACTGAGTCAAAGTCCAGGGCTGCTTTTTAGTCCCAGTCCGCCCCGGTGCTAACTACTTATACAGTAAGAAAATATCACACATTGTGAATTTATGACGGAAACTATGGCGAATTTTCATCTTGTTCTCATGTTGTCTGACGAGAACTGGCATCCATTTTGTTATGTTTTAGTCTCCCAAGACACCTTTTCAGCGCGTCATCGTGACGTCATCGTCACGAAAAAATTGTTCGTTGATGAAATATTTTTCGTTATTGTCATTGTTGACGAAACCAACACTGATCGAGAAGACCAGTGAAGACACTACATTAATAGTGCTTAAGACCAATGTGGAAAACATTTGACTGTATTCATTGGCAGTGTTGTTAACAACGGCGTTAGAATATAACGGCGTTACTAACGGTGTTCTTTTCTTCAATAGTGAGGAAACAACTTAATTACTTTTTTCATCTTGGCAACGCCGTTACCGTTACTGAGGCGGGAAAGGTGTGCGTTACTATGCGTTACTATGTTGGTTGACTGACGCAAGAAAAGTCTGAGAAAGACTGACTCACGGAGACGAGAGAGCAGAGCAGGAGTGGGGAGGAGGCAAGGAAGTGTGACGCCGTTGCAAACGCGATGCTAGGTGGCTCCAATAATACCTGACTGTAGCCGATAGCCTACAAACTACACCCACATGATGCTACGGTAGATATCGCATACTGTACACGGTGGAAAACACTCAGGTGAATTGAAGTTCCGCTCTGAGACACCCAATTTGGCCAACTTTCAAAATTGTCTGATATGCATGTGTGAGACATCATTTAAAAGCTTAAAATCTCAATTTTCTCGGGGAAGAAAAACTTTGAACAGGAGGTTATGTTGAATTTTTTTTTTTTTTTTTTTTTTTAACAGCAATACTCTATCTGGAGGTGAGACACGCGAGAGCAGAATTTCAGATGCCATGACTTTAACGAGATATTATCGCGTACTTACCGTGCGTCGATCCAAAACCTCCATGTAGCATGTATCATTGAGTGTCAAGACACAGCTGTGAATGGTCACAGCTGGATTTTGGGGGGATTTTATGGGTGAAACATGGTAACATAACAAGGGTTGCGATGCAGAAATCGCAGACATCAAGGAGTGTTTGAGATTTTTTTTTTCATATATTTATCCTTATAAACTTTTTTTTTTCAAATTTTCTTTGTTTGGATGGGTTATTTATCATCTAACATATAGAAAATGCGACAATAACAACAAAAATACAATTAAGCGAGAGTTATGAGGTAGATATCAGTGACTTTTTTTGCAGACGCCTTTTTTTTCATTGTGACATAATTAGTTTAAAAGTTTAAAATATGTGAGTGAATAATTTTTAAAGTCTTTTTTTTTTTTTTTTAAACGAAATATGAGACATCAATTAATGATTCTAAGCTAAAAACGTCAGACATTTTGAATAATAAATACAACTAATTACCTTCGTTTTATGGCTGGGTTGAAACAAAAGCGGTTGCGCGACGTCTGTAAACGGGGGTTTCCAGGGTAAAACGGACAAATTAAAAATAGTTCGGGGGCTTAATGCGCCATGAATCTGCTATAGCAGCATATAGAAATATTGTTCTATCAAACGCAACAGTCCTTTTGGCTTAAAATACAGCAGTTTATTTTAAAGAGGAGTGCAAGAGCAGAAATTGCTTTTTCATTTTTGTCTGTGTTTTCCGCCATATAAAGAACTAGATGCATTAGTAAACAGCCACCATCTTAAAGCAGTAGGCTTCTCAGGAAGGCTCTGTTGTAGAGAACCTTCCTAGCGAATCTCAGTAACTTTTTATCTAAAATGCTTCTAAATCAGCTAAACTTAACTTAAATCTATCTTTAAATGATGAAACAGTTTTAAAACTTACACATGTCGAAAGTAGACAGAAGGGAACTGATGCAATAACGGGAGCAATTTTAACAACTTTAACGGTTGATTCACAACATTAAATCACTTCCACACATAGCAAAGGTTACTATCTAGTTATCGCAATATTCGCAATACCCCTGTGTCTAGTTAGGTTTAGGGTAAAGAATTGGGCCAGGGCCAATTGTCCTAAAAACCCTTTATACTTCACATTGTGTCCTCTTTTTTTTTTTTTTTTTTGTGAAAAAAAAAAAAAAAAAACATGAAAATTATCACCACTTACTTTGCCAAGTAACTAATTACTCATACATTCAGGCAGTGTTGTTAATCTTACCGAAAAAAAGTAATTAATTATAGTTACAAATTACTTCTCCCAAAAAGTAATTGCGTTAGTAACGCAATTACCTGAATGTAAGAGTAATTAGTGACTTGGCAAAGTAATTGGTGATAATTACTTTTTTTTTTTCCTCAAAAAAACAAACAAACAAAAAAATACATTGGCCACATTATGTGAAGTTTTTTGTGAAGGTATTTGGTAAAATTGGCCCGAGCCCAATTCTTTACCCTAATTTACCCTTTACCCTGAATCAACTGTTAAAAGTTGTTAAAATTGCTCCCATTATTGCATTAGTTCCCTTCTCTCTACTTTCGACATATGAAAGTTTTAAAACTGTTTCATCATTTAAAGATAGATTCAAGTCAAGATTTTGCCGAGTTAGAAGTATTTTAGATAAAAAGTTACTTGGGTTCGCTAGGAAGGTTCTCTACAACAGAGCCGTCCTAAAAAGTACTGCTTTAAGATGGCGCTGTCTACTAACGCATTTAGTGCCATGTCTGTCATTTTGCATCTAGTTATATCTATATACAGTACATGTGATATCTACCATGTCTACCATATCTACCATAACATGCGGGAGTAGTTTGTAGGCTATCGGCTACAACATGTATTATTGGAGCTACCTAGCATCGCGTTTGCTCGGCGTCACAACTTTCTAGCCTCCTCCCCACTTCTGCTCTGCTCTGTCATCTCGGTGAGTCCGTCTCCCTCAGATTTTTCGACCAATATAGTAACGCATAGTAACGCATGCCTTTCCGTCCTCAGTAACGGTAACGGCGTTGCCAAGATGAGAAAAGTAATTAATTAGATTACCCACTACTGAAAAAAATAACGCCGTTAGTAACGCCGTTATATTGTAACGCCGTTATTAACAACACTGCATTCAGGTAACCGAGTTACTAACGCAATTAGTAGGAGAAGTAATTTATAACTGTAATTAATTACTTTTTTAAAGTAAGATTAACAACACTATTCATTGGTCACTTTAAAGTAACGAAAAAGGGGGGGAAAAACCTTTCTGCTCATTTTTCACACAAGAAAAGTTGTGATTAATTGTGTGTGACCAATACAGAATGCATTGTAGTCTTTGACCATTGTGAAATCCTAGTGATGAATTGTAACAGACCAATGCCAATAATATTAATTGGTTAATCTAAAATAATTCTTCAAGTAGCATTCCAATGCAATTTTCCAAAAGAAATGTGTCAGTTTAGTTGAAGGTAGAAATGAGGCAATTTCTGCTGTTCTTTGTGTGCATTTGTGAGAGCAATCCGAGTAGGTAGCGGAGTATGGAGCACTCACCAACAGACATCTATTACTCTCTTCTCTATTGTCCAAAGTAGACGTGAAAAGCCTTGCAAGAATGTTTCCATCCCATTTAAGCAAGTGAAAAATGAGGATGGAGGAGATGGGCTTGAAAAGGCGTCACATGCAGAAACTCATGTTGGTTCATTGATCACCAATGACTAACTATTATCCTAGAGTGGCCAAATCAATCGCTCATTTAGCCTTCCAAGCGGACATGTTGACCGATGAAGACCCCTCACTCAAGTGAGGAGAATAAAGACACTTCTCATGTGATGAATGACTTCAACCTTCAACGTGCCACTACTGCCACCAGTTCTTTGCATCATATGTGACGCTTTTGTGATCCTTCTATTTTCACACTTGCTCCAACACACCAGTAAATATTGCAATTCATCTTTATCTCCGTCACTTTATGCAATGAACGTCTTTTTATAGCCCTCATTTATTGCATAGAAGGCATTATGTGCTGTACTTTATGGTCCAAATACATTGTCATGGCTGTCTAACTAATAGCAACGCAAATAATTCCCATAAACACCAGCAGGCGAAAGTAAACAATAAACCTGATTGATTCTTGATTCGTGTCGCTGTACTCGCATTTGACCACTAGATGGTACTAAACTGCAGACTACTAGTTTCATCATTTTACTTATTGGCTACTCTTGTCTCATGGCTGCCGTCGACGCAGATAGACGTCCAATACATTTGAATTGGGAGTGAATGATCACCACTACTTCAAAAAGCTTGTTGGCAGCAAATGAGTTGATCATTCCCTTTCACAACAGTAGTTTGAACTGACCTGACCAATGTAGAGAATGCTTGTTTTGGCAGTTCAAAAAAGTAATGGCTACTGTAATTGTATTTAGTCAACTGTTAAAAACATTCTACAGTTATTGACCACTCTAAAAAAAAAATGATTAATTTTGTATTTCACTGTTGTCACTACACAAAGAAAAGAACCAACATTGTTTACCTTTTTTTTTTTTAAAAGGACCGCGTTGTACACAATAAGTGAATGGAGAAGAAGTGATGTGTTATGAATAGCATATTCAATACATCCTGCAGAAATATGATCTTGTCCAGAGGCAGGAAATCTGGGTTGTTATGTCACTGATTTAACCGCTTCACAAATTTCCAGTTTCCTAAATATTTATCTCCTTGGGGCACTATGACAGCCATTACTGCCCCGCTCTTTCACATAAACGTCAGCCCAAAATTTGAGGGCGACCTTAAAATGAACCCTCATTTATCCCTCTCTGTTTATATGAATACCGACTAAGAAGAGAAATCATTTCATGCCTTAAAAAAACAGCCTTCCGGGGACTTTTAGGACTTATAACTTGGAGTGTTAAGTATGTGTTTCTAATTTTGGGGTGAAAATTGGGTCAAGTGACACATACACTCACACACATAAACTCAAACACCACCGCCATCTAGTGTTGTGGTGGTTAAAGAGCACGACATGAATATCGATTTTGTTTTGTTTTGTTCGGTTCGCATCTTGAAGTAAAGCCAAGAATTTCAAGCCTCACTATTGTGAGGTTGCCATAGGGCAGGGTTCACTAAATCCAGACCTCGGAGCCACTTTTCCATGTGTCCCTCCTCCAACACATCTGAATCAAATAATCAGAATCATTATCAGGCATCTGGAGAGGTTGCTGATGACATAATCATTTGATTCAGGTGTGTTAGGGGAGAGAGACGTAGAAAACACGACGGGATTGATGGCATCGAGGTCCAGATTTAGTGAACCCTGCCATATGGCATTGGCACCCCAAAGCAGCATTTCTATTCAGACGTTTCCATCCTGCTTGGAATATATATATTTTTGGGGTACCCAAAAGGATTTACAAAATTCACTTAATATTGAGTTACAGTGACATTCACCGTCAATGCAAGAAACTTCACGCACAGGCAAATATGCTTAAGAGATTTTTTTTATGTGTTCCTTCTATGTGAAAACATCACTGTTTAGGGTGTACTGCACAGGTACTGGGCCAAATCAATGCAGAGGCTAAATGTAACTTATAATGATGCCTTGTGGCCGTTATTGCGTGTGCCTAGATGGTACGGCGCCAGCCAATTATTTGTCAGTTCTGGGTTACCTACCTTTAAAGCGCTAATAAGAAATCTGATGTATAAGGCATGTGTCGATGAAATGAATCTGAAAATAATATATTAATGAAAGAAACAGAACCTACAATTATCTCTAGATCTAGGTCAAGCATGTTGCGCCATTGGAGTAAAAGCCTGTTGATTGTGCACTGATACTTTGTGCCTTTTGAATGTTTTTTCCTTTCTAGTTTCTGTTTCTTCCTATGGTTTCTTATGTCATTTTTCTGTTGGTTTGTGTGCTATGGACACCCTGCGTGATTCCTGAATAAAGATCATATAACATTTCCCCCTGTAAAAGTAATTGTCACTCAGATTTACTTCAGGGGGCCTTACCATGCTCTAAAGCTCACAATTTTTTAGCAAAACCATGAATGTTGGTGGCAAATCATGATTTTTAGGGGTCCCCAACACCATGCCCAAAAACCTACACAGTAGTGTTAACAACAACAACAAAAATACAAAAATAACTGACATTATGAAAATGTTTCAAGCACTCTTGAGCTACTTTGAAGTCAACCATTATGGTTGGAAGCAACCATTTCTGGTAAATTCCAGTGGGTGTGTTTCTCTGTGTGTGTGCTTTGACAAACTTCAAATAGATGCCTTAACCCTTTAATGCCAGCAATATGAAGCAATTATCAGAGAATCCCAAAATTTGAAAAATAAGGTCCTAACGAAACCTTTTTTTCAAATTTGTAAAAAAAGTCAAAATGAATATGTGCAATAAGCGATCAGATATCTATAACCCTTGCTAAATCCTGTTTGGTTTTCTCATGGAACCTGCAGATGCATGTGCTGACTTGCATCCATCATTTTTAATTTAAAAAAGAAATGTCAAAATTCTGAATTAGACTCAAAATAATGTTCCAAAAACATGTCAGGACTCTCGGCACAGCCCAAATATGCCCAAAAAGTGTACTTTTGAAAAAATTCAATTTCTGACTTTTTTGTAAGTGGGGGTGCTTACGCATTTTTTCAAAATTTCAAAAACGGTCAAAAAACACTTTTGGGCCAAAGAGCGCCGGAAACGTTCCAAAAACATGTCAGGACTCTCGGCATGGCCCAAATATGCCAAAAAAGTGGACTTTTGAGAAAAGTCCATTTTTGACTTTTTTGTAAGGGGGGGTGCTTCCGCATTTTTTCAAAATTTCAAAAACGGTCAAAAAACATTTTTGGGCCAAGGAGCGCTGGGAAACGTTCTAAAAACATGTCAGGACTCTCGGCAGAGCCCAAATATCCCAAAAAAGTTGACTTTTGAGAAAAGTCCATTTTTTACTTTTTTGTAAGGGGGGGGGGGGGGGGGGGGGAGGTGCTTACGCGTTTTTTCAAAATTTCAAAAACAGTCAAAAAAAACTTTTGGGCCAAGGAGCTTCGGGAAACGTTCCAAAAAGATGTCAGGACTCTTGGCATGGCCCAAATATGCCAAAAAAGTGTACTTTAGAGAAAAGTACATTTTTGACTTTTTTTGTAAGGGGGGGTGCTTACGCATTTTTTCAAAATTTCAAAAACGGTAAAAAAACACTTTTGGGCCAAGGAGCGCTGGGAAACGTTTCAAAAACATGTCAGGACTCTCGGCACATCCCAAATATCCCAAAGAAGTTGACTTTTGAGAAAAGTCAATTTTTGACTTTTTTGTAAGGGGGGGTGCTTAAGCATTTTTTCAAAATTTCAAAAACGGTCAAAAAACACTTTTGGGCATAGGACCGCCGGGAAACGTTCCAAGAACATGTCAGGACTCTCGGCACGGCCCAAATATGCCAAAAAAGTTGACTTTTGAGAAAAGTATATTTTTGACTTTTTTTGTAAGGGGGGGTGCTTACGCATTTTTTCAAAATTTCAAAAACGGTCAAAAAACACTTTTGGGCCAAGGAGCGCCGGGAAACGTTTCAAAAACATGTCAGGACACTCGGCAGAGCCCAAATATCCCAAAAAAGTTGACTTTTCAGAAAAGTCAATTTTTGACTTTTTGCAAGGGGGGGTGCTTACGCATTTTTTCAAAATTTCAAAAACGGTCAAAAAACACTTTTGGGCCAAGGAGCGCCGGGAAACGTTCCAAAAACATGTCAGGACTCTTGGCATGGCCCAAATCTGCCAAAAAAGTGTACTTTAGAGAAAAGTCAATTTTTGACTTTTTTGTAAGGGTGGGTGCTTACGCATTTTTTCAAAATTTCGAAAATGGTGAAAAAACACTTTTGGGCCAAGGAGCGCCGGGAAACGTTCTAAAAACATGTCAGGACTCTCGGCAGAGCCCAAATATCCCAAAAAAGTTGACTTTTGGGAAAAGTCAATTCTTGACTTTTTTGTAAGGGGGGGTGCTTACGCATTTTTTCAAAATTTCAAAAACGGTCAAAAAACAGTTTTGGGCCAAGGAGCGCCGGGAAACGTTTCAAAAACATGTCAGGACTATCGGCAGACCCCAAATATCCAAAAAAAGTTGACTTTTGAGAAAAGTCCATTTTTGACTTTCTTGTAAGCGGGGGTGCTTACGCATTTTTTCAAAATTTCTAAAACGGTCAAAAAACACTTTTGGAAATAGGACCGCCGGGAAACATTCCAAGAACATGTCAGGACTCTCGGCACGGCCCAAATATGCCAAAAAGTGTACTTTTGAGAAAAGTCCATTTTTGACTTTTTTGTAAGGTGGGGTGCTTACGCGTTTTTTCAAAATTTCTAAAACGGTCAAAAAACACTTTTGGGCCAAGGAGCGCCGGGAAACGTTCTAAAAACATGTCAGGACTCTCGGCAGAGCCCAAATATCCCAAAAAAGTTGACTTTTGGGAAAAATCAATTCTTGACTTTTTTGTAAGGGGGGGTGCTTACGCATTTTTTCAAAATTTCAAAAACGGTCAAAAAACAGTTTTGGGCATAGGACCGCCGGGAAACGTTCCAAGAACATGTCAGGACTCTCGGCACGGCCCAAATATGCCAAAAAAGTTGACTTTTGAGAAAAGTACATTTTTGACTTTTTTTGTAAGGGGGGGTGCTTCCGCATTTTTTCAAAATTTCAAAAACGGTCAAAAAACATTTTTGGGCCAAGGAGCGCTGGGAAACGTTCTAAAAACATGTCAGGACTCTCGGCAGAGCCCAAATATCCAAAAAAAGTTGACTTTTGAGAAAAGTCCATTTTTTACTTTTTTGTAAAGGGGGGGGGGGGGGGGGGGGAGGTGCTTACGCGTTTTTTCAAAATTTCAAAAACAGTCAAAAAAAACTTTTGGGCCAAGGAGCTTCGGGAAACGTTCCAAAAAGATGTCAGGACTCTTGGCATGGCCCAAATATGCCAAAAAAGTGTACTTTAGAGAAAAGTACATTTTTGACTTTTTTTGTAAGGGGGGGTGCTTACGCATTTTTTCAAAATTTCAAAAACGGTAAAAAAACACTTTTGGGCCAAGGAGCGCTGGGAAACGTTTCAAAAACATGTCAGGACACTCGGCAGAGCCCAAATATCCCAAAAAAGTTGACTTTTGGCAAAAGTCAATTTTTGACTTTTTTATAAGGGGGGGTGCTTACGCATTTTTTCAAAATTTCAAAAACGGTCAAAAAACACTTTTGGGCCAAGGAGCGCCGGGAAACGTTCTAAAAACATGTCAGGACTCTCGGCAGAGCCCAAATATCCCAAAAAAGTTGACTTTTGGGAAAAGTCAATTTTTGACTTTTTTGTAAGGGGGGGTGCTTATGCATTTTTTCAAAATTTCAAAAACGGTCAAAAAACACTTTTGGGCCAAGGAGCGCCGGGAAACGTTCTAAAAATATGTCAGGACTCTCGGCACATCCCAAATATGCCATAAAAGTTGACTTTTGAGAAAAGTCCATTTTTGACTTTTTTGTAAGGGGGGGTGCTTAAGCATTTTTTCAAAATTTCAAAAACGGTCAAAAAACACTTTTGGGCATAGGACCGCCGGGAAACGTTCCAAGAACATGTCAGGACTCTCGGCACGGCCCAAATATGCCAAAAAAGTTGACTTTTGAGAAAAGTACATTTTTGACTTTTTTTGTAAGGGGGGGTGCTTACGCATTTTTTCAAAATTTCAAAAACGGTAAAAAAACACTTTTGGGCCAAGGAGCGCCGGGAAACGTTTCAAAAACATGTCAGGACACTCGGCAGAGCCCAAATATCCCAAAAAAGTTGATTTTTCAGAAAAGTCAATTTTTGACTTTTTGCAAGGGGGGGTGCTTACGCATTTTTTCAAAATTTCAAAAACGGTCAAAAAACACTTTTGGGCCAAGGAGCTTCGGGAAACGTTCCAAAAACATGTCAGGACTCTTGGCATGGCCCAAATCTGCCAAAAAAGTGTACTTTAGAGAAAAGTACATTTTGGACTTTTTTGTAAGGTGGGGTGTTTACGCATTTTTTCAAAATTTCAAAAACGGTCAAAAAACACTTTTGGGCCAAGGAGCGCCGGGAAACGTTCCAAAAACATGTCAGGACTCTCGGCACGGCCCAAATATGCCAAAAAAGTGTACTTTTGAGAAAAGTCAATTTTTGACTTTTTTGTAAGGGTGGGTGCTTACGCATTTTTTCAAAATTTCGAAAACGGTGAAAAAACACTTTTGGGCCAAGGAGCGCCGGGAAACGTTCTAAAAACATGTCAGGACTCTCGGCAGAGCCCAAATATCCCAAAAAAGTTGACTTTTGGGAAAAGTCAATTCTTGACTTTTTTGTAAGGGGGGGTGCTTACGCATTTTTTCAAAATTTCAAAAACGGTCAAAAAACAGTTTTGGGCCAAGGAGCGCCGGGAAACGTTTCAAAAATATGTCAGGACTATCGGCAGACCCCAAATATCCAAAAAAAGTTGACTTTTGAGAAAAGTCCATTTTTGACTTTCTTGTAAGCGGGGGTGCTTACGCATTTTTTCAAAATTTCTAAAACGGTCAAAAAACACTTTTGGGCATAGGACCGCCGGGAAACGTTCCAAGAACATGTCAGGACTCTCGGCACTGCCCAAATATCCCAAAAAAGTTGACTTTTGAGAAAAGTCCATTTTTGACTTTTTTGTAAGGTGGGGTGCTTACGCGTTTTTTCAAAATTTCTAAAACGGTCAAAAAACACTTTTGGGCCAAGGAGCGCCGGGAAACGTTCTAAAAACATGTCAGGACTCTCGGCAGAGCCCAAATATCCCAAAAAAGTTGACTTTTGGGAAAAATCAATTCTTGACTTTTTTGTAAGGGGGGGTGCTTACGCATTTTTTCAAAATTTCAAAAACGGTCAAAAAACAGTTTTGGCCATAGGACCGCCGGGAAACGTTCCAAGAACATGTCAGGACTCTCGGCACGGCCCAAATATGCCAAAAAAGTTGACTTTTGAGAAAAGTACATTTTTGACTTTTTTTGTAAGGGGGGGTGCTTCCGCATTTTTTCAAAATTTCAAAAACGGTCAAAAAACATTTTTGGGCCAAGGAGCGCTGGGAAACGTTCTAAAAACATGTCAGGACTCTCGGCAGAGCCCAAATATCCCAAAAAAGTTGACTTTTGAGAAAAGTCCATTTTTTACTTTTTTGTAAAGGGGGGGGGGGGGGGGGAGGTGCTTACGCGTTTTTTCAAAATTTCAAAAACAGTCAAAAAAAACTTTTGGGCCAAGGAGCTTCGGGAAACGTTCCAAAAAGATGTCAGGACTCTTGGCATGGCCCAAATATGCCAAAAAAGTGTACTTTAGAGAAAAGTACATTTTTGACTTTTTTTGTAAGGGGGGGTGCTTACGCATTTTTTCAAAATTTCAAAAACGGTAAAAAAACACTTTTGGGCCAAGGAGCGCTGGGAAACGTTTCAAAAACATGTCAGGACACTCGGCAGAGCCCAAATATCCCAAAAAAGTTGACTTTTGGCAAAAGTCAATTTTTGACTTTTTTATAAGGGGGGGTGCTTACGCATTTTTTCAAAATTTCAAAAACGGTCAAAAAACACTTTTGGGCCAAGGAGCGCCGGGAAACGTTCTAAAAACATGTCAGGACTCTCGGCAGAGCCCAAATATCCCAAAAAAGTTGACTTTTGGGAAAAGTCAATTTTTGACTTTTTTGTAAGGGGGGGTGCTTATGCATTTTTTCAAAATTTCAAAAACGGTCAAAAAACACTTTTGGGCCAAGGAGCGCCGGGAAACGTTCTAAAAATATGTCAGGACTCTCGGCACATCCCAAATATGCCATAAAAGTTGACTTTTGAGAAAAGTCCATTTTTGACTTTTTTGTAAGGGGGGGTGCTTAAGCATTTTTTCAAAATTTCAAAAACGGTCAAAAAACACTTTTGGGCATAGGACCGCCGGGAAACGTTCCAAGAACATGTCAGGACTCTCGGCATGGCCCAAATCTGCCAAAAAAGTGTACTTTAGAGAAAAGTACATTTTGGACTTTTTTGTAAGGTGGGGTGTTTACGCATTTTTTCAAAATTTCAAAAACGGTCAAAAAACACTTTTGGGCCAAGGAGCGCCGGGAAACGTTCCAAAAACATGTCAGGACTCTCGGCACGGCCCAAATATGCCAAAAAAGTGTACTTTTGAGAAAAGTCAATTTTTGACTTTTTTGTAAGGGTGGGTGCTTACGCATTTTTTCAAAATTTCGAAAACGGTGAAAAAACACTTTTGGGCCAAGGAGCGCCGGGAAACGTTCTAAAAACATGTCAGGACTCTCGGCAGAGCCCAAATATCCCAAAAAAGTTGACTTTTGGGAAAAGTCAATTCTTGACTTTTTTGTAAGGGGGGGTGCTTACGCATTTTTTCAAAATTTCAAAAACGGTCAAAAAACAGTTTTGGGCCAAGGAGCGCCGGGAAACGTTTCAAAACATGTCAGGACTATCGGCAGACCCCAAATATCCAAAAAAAGTTGACTTTTGAGAAAAGTCCATTTTTGACTTTCTTGTAAGCGGGGGTGCTTACGCATTTTTTCAAAATTTCTAAAACGGTCAAAAAACACTTTTGGGCATAGGACCGCCGGGAAACGTTCCAAGAACATGTCAGGACTCTCGGCACGGCCCAAATATCCCAAAAAAGTTGACTTTTGAGAAAAGTCCATTTTTGACTTTTTTGTAAGGGGGGGTGCTTATGCATTTTTTCAAAATTTCAAAAACGGTCAAAAAACACTTTTGGGCCAAGGAGCGCCGGGAAACGTTCTAAAAATATGTCAGGACTCTCGGCACATCCCAAATATGCCATAAAAGTTGACTTTTGAGAAAAGTCCATTTTTGACTTTTTTGTAAGGGGGGGTGCTTAAGCATTTTTTCAAAATTTCAAAAACGGTCAAAAAACACTTTTGGGCATAGGACCGCCGGGAAACGTTCCAAGAACATGTCAGGACTCTCGGCACGGCCCAAATATGCCAAAAAAGTTGACTTTTGAGAAAAGTACATTTTTGACTTTTTTTGTAAGGGGGGGTGCTTACGCATTTTTTCAAAATTTCAAAAACGGTAAAAAAACACTTTTGGGCCAAGGAGCGCCGGGAAACGTTTCAAAAACATGTCAGGACACTCGGCAGAGCCCAAATATCCCAAAAAAGTTGATTTTTCAGAAAAGTCCATTTTTGACTTTTTGCAAGGGGGGGTGCTTACGCATTTTTTCAAAATTTCAAAAACGGTCAAAAAACACTTTTGGGCCAAGGAGCTTCGGGAAACGTTCCAAAAACATGTCAGGACTCTTGGCATGGCCCAAATCTGCCAAAAAAGTGTACTTTAGAGAAAAGTACATTTTGGACTTTTTTGTAAGGTGGGGTGTTTACGCATTTTTTCAAAATTTCAAAAACGGTCAAAAAACACTTTTGGGCCAAGGAGCGCCGGGAAACGTTCCAAAAACATGTCAGGACTCTCGGCACGGCCCAAATATGCCAAAAAAGTGTACTTTTGAGAAAAGTCAATTTTTGACTTTTTTGTAAGGGTGGGTGCTTACGCATTTTTTCAAAATTTCGAAAACGGTGAAAAAACACTTTTGGGCCAAGGAGCGCCGGGAAACGTTCTAAAAACATGTCAGGACTCTCGGCAGAGCCCAAATATCCCAAAAAAGTTGACTTTTGGGAAAAGTCAATTCTTGACTTTTTTGTAAGGGGGGGTGCTTACGCATTTTTTCAAAATTTCAAAAACGGTCAAAAAACAGTTTTGGGCCAAGGAGCGCCGGGAAACGTTTCAAAAACATGTCAGGACTATCGGCAGACCCCAAATATCCAAAAAAAGTTGACTTTTGAGAAAAGTCCATTTTTGACTTTCTTGTAAGCGGGGGTGCTTACGCATTTTTTCAAAATTTCTAAAACGGTCAAAAAACACTTTTGGGCATAGGACCGCCGGGAAACGTTCCAAGAACATGTCAGGACTCTCGGCACTGCCCAAATATCCCAAAAAAGTTGACTTTTGAGAAAAGTCCATTTTTGACTTTTTTGTAAGGTGGGGTGCTTACGCGTTTTTTCAAAATTTCTAAAACGGTCAAAAAACACTTTTGGGCCAAGGAGCGCCGGGAAACGTTCTAAAAACATGTCAGGACTCTCGGCAGAGCCCAAATATCCCAAAAAAGTTGACTTTTGGGAAAAATCAATTCTTGACTTTTTTGTAAGGGGGGGTGCTTACGCATTTTTTCAAAATTTCAAAAACGGTCAAAAAACAGTTTTGGCCATAGGACCGCCGGGAAACGTTCCAAGAACATGTCAGGACTCTCGGCACGGCCCAAA
The DNA here is from genome assembly GCF_030265065.1 of Corythoichthys intestinalis. Lineage (NCBI taxonomy): Eukaryota > Metazoa > Chordata > Actinopteri > Syngnathiformes > Syngnathidae > Corythoichthys > Corythoichthys intestinalis. The sequence goes on from NC_080412.1 coordinate 31,312,553, forward strand.
TATGCCAAAAAAGTTGACTTTTGAGAAAAGTACATTTTTGACTTTTTTTGTAAGGGGGGGTGCTTCCGCATTTTTTCAAAATTTCAAAAACGGTCAAAAAACATTTTTGGGCCAAGGAGCGCTGGGAAACGTTCTAAAAACATGTCAGGACTCTCGGCAGAGCCCAAATATCCCAAAAAAGTTGACTTTTGAGAAAAGTCCATTTTTTACTTTTTTGTAAAGGGGGGGGGGGGTGCTTACGCGTTTTTTCAAAATTTCAAAAACAGTCAAAAAAAACTTTTGGGCCAAGGAGCTTCGGGAAACGTTCCAAAAAGATGTCAGGACTCTTGGCATGGCCCAAATATGCCAAAAAAGTGTACTTTAGAGAAAAGTACATTTTTGACTTTTTTTGTAAGGGGGGGTGCTTACGCATTTTTTCAAAATTTCAAAAACGGTAAAAAAACACTTTTGGGCCAAGGAGCGCTGGGAAACGTTTCAAAAACATGTCAGGACACTCGGCAGAGCCCAAATATCCCAAAAAAGTTGACTTTTGGCAAAAGTCAATTTTTGACTTTTTTATAAGGGGGGGTGCTTACGCATTTTTTCAAAATTTCAAAAACGGTCAAAAAACACTTTTGGGCCAAGGAGCGCCGGGAAACGTTCTAAAAACATGTCAGGACTCTCGGCACATCCCAAATATGCCATAAAAGTTGACTTTTGAGAAAAGTCCATTCTTGACTTTTTTGTAAGGGGGGGTGCTTAAGCATTTTTTCAAAATTTCAAAAACGGTCAAAAAACACTTTTGGGCATAGGACCGCCGGGAAACGTTCCAAGAACATGTCAGGACTCTCGGCACGGCCCAAATATGCCAAAAAAGTTGACTTTTGAGAAAAGTCCATTTTTGACTTTTTTTGTAAGGGGGGGTGCTTAAGCATTTTTTCAAAATTTCAAAAACGGTAAAAAAACACTTTTGGGCCAAGGAGCGCCGGGAAACGTTTCAAAAACATGTCAGGACACTCGGCAGAGCCCAAATATCCCAAAAAAGTTGATTTTTCAGAAAAGTCAATTTTTGACTTTTTGCAAGGGGGGGTGCTTACGCATTTTTTCAAAATTTCAAAAACGGTCAAAAAACACTTTTGGGCCAAGGAGCTTCGGGAAACGTTCCAAAAACATGTCAGGACTCTTGGCATGGCCCAAATCTGCCAAAAAAGTGTACTTTAGAGAAAAGTACATTTTGGACTTTTTTGTAAGGTGGGGTGTTTACGCATTTTTTCAAAATTTCGAAAACGGTGAAAAAACACTTTTGGGCCAAGGAGCGCCGGGAAACGTTCTAAAAACATGTCAGGACTCTCGGCAGAGCCCAAATATCCCAAAAAACTTGACTTTTGGGAAAAATCAATTCTTGACTTTTTTGTAAGGGGGGGTGCTTACGCATTTTTTCAAAATTTCAAAAACGGTCAAAAAACAGTTTTGGGCATAGGACCGCCGGGAAACGTTCCAAGAACATGTCAGGACTCTCGGCACGGCCCAAATATGCCAAAAAAGTTGACTTTTGAGAAAAGTACATTTTTGACTTTTTTTGTAAGGGGGGGTGCTTACGCATTTTTTCAAAATTTCAAAAACGGTAAAAAAACACTTTTGGGCCAAGGAGCGCCGGGAAACGTTTCAAAAACATGTCAGGACACTCGGCAGAGCCCAAATATCCCAAAAAAGTTGACTTTTCAGAAAAGTCCATTTTTGACTTTTTGCAAGGGGGGGGGGTGCTTACGCATTTTTTCAAAATTTCTAAAACGGTCAAAAAACACTTTTGGGCCATGGAGCGCCAGGAAACGTTCCAAAAACATGTCAGGACTCTCGGCACATCCCAAATATCCCAAAGAAGTTGACTTTTGAGAAAAGTCAATTTTTGACTTTTTTGTAAGGGGGGGTGCTTACGCATTTTTTCAAAATTTCAAAAACGGTCAAAAAACACTTTTGGGCCAAGGAGCGCCGGGAAACGTTCTAAAAATATGTCAGGACTCTCGGCACATCCCAAATATGCCATAAAAATTGACTTTTGAGAAAAGTCCATTTTTGACTTTTTTGTAAGGGGGGTGCTTAAGCATTTTTTCAAAATTTCAAAAACGGTCAAAAAACACTTTTGGGCCAAGGAGCGCTGGGAAACGTTCTAAAAACATGTCAGGACTCTCGGCAGAGCCCAAATATCCCAAAAAAGTTGACTTTTCAGAAAAGTCCATTTTTGACTTTTTGCAAGGGGGGGGGGGGGGGGGTGCTTACGCATTTTTTCAAAATTTCTAAAACGGTCAAAAAACACTTTTGGGCCAAGGAGCGCCGGGAAACGTTCTAAAAATATGTCAGGACTCTCGGCACATCCCAAATATGCCATAAAAGTTGACTTTTGAGAAAAGTCCATTTTTGACTTTTTTGTAAGGGGGGGTGCTTATGCATTTTTTCAAAATTTCAAAAACGGTCAAAAAACACTTTTGGGCATAGGACCGCCGGGAAACGTTCCAAGAACATGTCAGGACTCTCGGCACATCCCAAATATGCCAAAAAAGTTGACTTTTGGGAAAAGTCAATTTTTGACTTTTTTGGTAAGGGGGGGTGCTTACGCATTTTTTCAAAATTTCAAAAACGGTCAAAAAATATTTTTGGGCCAAGGAGCGCTGGGAAACGTTCTAAAAACATGTCAGGACTCTCGGCAGAGCCCAAATATCCCAAAAAAGTTGACTTTTGGGAAAAGTCCATTTTTGACTTTTTTGTAATGGGGGGGGGGGGTGCTTACGCATTTTTTCAAAATTTCAAAAACGGTCAAAAAACACTTTTGGGCCAAGGAGCGCCGGGAAACGTTTCAAAAACATGTCAGGACACTCGGCAGAGCCCAAATATCCCAAAAAAGTTGACTTTTCAGAAAAGTCAATTTTTGACTTTTTGCAAGGGGGGGTGCTTACGCATTTTTTCAAAATTTCAAAAACGGTCAAAAAACACTTTTGGGCCATGGAGCGCCAGGAAACGTTCCAAAAACATGTCAGGACTCTCGGCACATCCCAAATATCCCAAAGAAGTTGACTTTTGAGAAAAGTCAATTTTTGACTTTTTTGTAAGGGGGGGTGCTTACGCATTTTTTCAAAATTTCAAAAACGGTCAAAAAACACTTTTGGGCCAAGGAGCGCCGGGAAACGTTCTAAAAATATGTCAGGACTCTCGGCACATCCCAAATATGCCATAAAAATTGACTTTTGAGAAAAGTCCATTTTTGACTTTTTTGTAAGGGGGGGTGCTTAAGCATTTTTTCAAAATTTCAAAAACGGTCAAAAAACACTTTTGGGCCAAGGAGCGCTGGGAAACGTTCTAAAAACATGTCAGGACTCTCGGCACGGCCCAAATATGCAAAAAAAGTTGACTTTTGAGAAAAGTAAATATTTGACTTTTTTGTAAGGGGGGTGCTTACGCATTTTTTCAAAATTTCAAAAACGGTCAAAAAACACTTTTGGGCCAAGGAGCGCCGGGAAACGTTCTAAAAACATGTCAGGACTCTCGGCAGAGCCCAAATATGCAAAAAAAGTTGACTTTTGGCAAAAGTCAATTTTTGACTTTTTTATAAGGGGGGGTGCTTACGCATTTTTTCAAAATTTCAAAAACGGTCTAAAAACACTTTTGGGCCAAGGAGCGCCGGGAAACGTTCTAAAAACATATCAGGACTTTCGGCACGGCCCAAATATGCCAAAAAAGTTGACTTTTGAGAAAAGTCCATTTTTGACTTTTTTGTAAGGGGGGGGGTGCTTACGCATTTTTTCAAAATTTCAAAAACGGTCAAAAAACACTTTTGGGCCAAGGAGCGCCAGGAAACGTTCCAAAAACATGTCAGGACTCTCGGCAGAGCCCAAATATCCCCAAAAAGTTGACTTTTGGGAAAAGTCAATTTTTGACTTTTTTGTAAGGGGGGTGCTTACGCATTTTTTCAAAATTTCCAAAACGGTCAAAAAACACTTTTGGGCCAAGGAGCGCCGGGAAACGTTCTAAAAATATGTCAGGACTCTCGGCAGAGCCCAAATATCCTAAAAAAGATGACTTTTGAGAAAAGTCAATTTTCGAATTTTTTGTAAGGGGGGGGGTGCTTACGCATTTTTTCAAAATTTCAAAAACGGTCAAAAAACACTTTCGGTCCAAGGAGCGCCGGGAAACATTCTAAAAATATGTCAGGACTCTCGGCAGAGCCCAAATATCCCAAAAAAGTTGACTTTTGAGAAAAGTCAATTTTTTATTTTTTGTAAGGGGGGGCGCTTACGCAATTTTTCAAAATTTCAAAAATGGTCCAAAAACACTTTTGGGCCAAGGAGCGCTGGGAAACTTTCTAAAAACATATCAGGACTCTCGGCATTTAAAAACGGTCAAAAAACACTGTTGGGCCAAGGAGCGCCGGGAAACGTTCCAAAAACCTGTCAGGACTCTCGGCACGTCCCAAATATCCCAAAAGATTGTACTTTTGAGTAAAGTCAATTTTTGACTTTTTTGTAAGGAGGGGTGCTTACGCATTTTTTCAAAATTTCAAAAACGGTCAAAAAACACTTTTGGGCCAAGGAGCGCCGGGAAACGTTCCAAAAACATGTCAGGACTCTCGGCACGGCCCAAATATGCCAAAAAAGTTCACTTTTGGGAAAAGTAAATTTTTGACTTTTTTGTAAGGGGGGGTGCTTACGCATTTTTTCAAAATTTCAAAAACGGTCAAAAAACACTTTTTGGCCAAGGAGCGCCGGGAAACGTTCTAAAAACATGTCAGGACTCTCGGCAGAGCCCAAATATCCCAAAAAAGTTGACTTTTGGGAAAAGTCCATTTTTGACTTTTTTGTAAGGGGGGTGCTTACGCATTTTTTCAAAATTTCAAAAACGGTCAAAAAACACTTTTGGGCCAAGGAGCGCCGGGAAACGTTCCAAAAACATGTCAGGACTCTCGGCATGGCCCAAATATGCCAAAAAAGTGGACTTTTGGGAAAAGTCAATTTTTGACTTTTTCGTAAGGGGGGGTGCTTACGCATTTTTTCAAAATTTCAAAAACGGTCAAAAAACACTTTTGGGCCAAGGAACGCTGGGAAACGTTCTAAAAACATATCAGGACTCTCGGCATTTAAAAACGGTCAAAAAACACTGTTGGGCCAAGGAGCGCCGGGAAACGTTCCAAAAACCTGTCAGGACTCTCGGCACATCCCAAATATCCCAAAAGATTGTACTTTTGAGTAAAGTCAATTTTTGACTTTTTTGTAAGGAGGGGTGCTTACGCATTTTTTCAAAATTTCAAAAACGGTCAAAAAACACTTTTGGGCCAAGGAGCGCCGGGAAACGTTCCAAAAACATGTCAGGACTCTCGGCACGGCCCAAATATGCCAAAAAAGTTCACTTTTGGGAAAAGTAAATTTTTGACTTTTTTGTAAGGGGGGGTGCTTACGCATTTTTTCAAAATTTCAAAAACGGTCAAAAAACACTTTTGGGCCAAGGAGCGCCGGGAAACGTTCTAAAAACATGTCAGGACTCTCGGCAGAGCCCAAATATCCCAAAAAAGTTGACTTTTGGGAAAAGTCAATTTTTGACTTTTTTGTAAGGGGGGGTGCTTATTCATTTTTTCAAAATTTCAAAAACGGTCAAAAAACACTTTTGGGCCAAGGAGCGCCGGGAAACGTTCTAAAAATATGTCAGGACTCTCGGCACATCCCAAATATGCCATAAAAGTTGACTTTTGAGAAAAGTCCATTTTTGACTTTTTTGTAAGGGGGGGTGCTTAAGCATTTTTTCAAAATTTCAAAAACGGTCAAAAAACACTTTTGGGCATAGGACCGCCGGGAAACGTTCCAAGAACATGTCAGGACTCTCGGCATGGCCCAAATCTGCCAAAAAAGTGTACTTTAGAGAAAAGTACATTTTGGACTTTTTTGTAAGGTGGGGTGTTTACGCATTTTTTCAAAATTTCAAAAACGGTCAAAAAACACTTTTGGGCCAAGGAGCGCCGGGAAACGTTCCAAAAACATGTCAGGACTCTCGGCACGGCCCAAATATGCCAAAAAAGTGTACTTTTGAGAAAAGTCAATTTTTGACTTTTTTGTAAGGGTGGGTGCTTACGCATTTTTTCAAAATTTCGAAAACGGTGAAAAAACACTTTTGGGCCAAGGAGCGCCGGGAAACGTTCTAAAAACATGTCAGGACTCTCGGCAGAGCCCAAATATCCCAAAAAAGTTGACTTTTGGGAAAAGTCAATTCTTGACTTTTTTGTAAGGGGGGGTGCTTACGCATTTTTTCAAAATTTCAAAAACGGTCAAAAAACAGTTTTGGGCCAAGGAGCGCCGGGAAACGTTTCAAAACATGTCAGGACTATCGGCAGACCCCAAATATCCAAAAAAAGTTGACTTTTGAGAAAAGTCCATTTTTGACTTTCTTGTAAGCGGGGGTGCTTACGCATTTTTTCAAAATTTCTAAAACGGTCAAAAAACACTTTTGGGCATAGGACCGCCGGGAAACGTTCCAAGAACATGTCAGGACTCTCGGCACGGCCCAAATATCCCAAAAAAGTTGACTTTTGAGAAAAGTCCATTTTTGACTTTTTTGTAAGGGGGGGTGCTTATGCATTTTTTCAAAATTTCAAAAACGGTCAAAAAACACTTTTGGGCCAAGGAGCGCCGGGAAACGTTCTAAAAATATGTCAGGACTCTCGGCACATCCCAAATATGCCATAAAAGTTGACTTTTGAGAAAAGTCCATTTTTGACTTTTTTGTAAGGGGGGGTGCTTAAGCATTTTTTCAAAATTTCAAAAACGGTCAAAAAACACTTTTGGGCATAGGACCGCCGGGAAACGTTCCAAGAACATGTCAGGACTCTCGGCACGGCCCAAATATGCCAAAAAAGTTGACTTTTGAGAAAAGTACATTTTTGACTTTTTTTGTAAGGGGGGGTGCTTACGCATTTTTTCAAAATTTCAAAAACGGTAAAAAAACACTTTTGGGCCAAGGAGCGCCGGGAAACGTTTCAAAAACATGTCAGGACACTCGGCAGAGCCCAAATATCCCAAAAAAGTTGATTTTTCAGAAAAGTCCATTTTTGACTTTTTGCAAGGGGGGGTGCTTACGCATTTTTTCAAAATTTCAAAAACGGTCAAAAAACACTTTTGGGCCAAGGAGCTTCGGGAAACGTTCCAAAAACATGTCAGGACTCTTGGCATGGCCCAAATCTGCCAAAAAAGTGTACTTTAGAGAAAAGTACATTTTGGACTTTTTTGTAAGGTGGGGTGTTTACGCATTTTTTCAAAATTTCAAAAACGGTCAAAAAACACTTTTGGGCCAAGGAGCGCCGGGAAACGTTCCAAAAACATGTCAGGACTCTCGGCACGGCCCAAATATGCCAAAAAAGTGTACTTTTGAGAAAAGTCAATTTTTGACTTTTTTGTAAGGGTGGGTGCTTACGCATTTTTTCAAAATTTCGAAAACGGTGAAAAAACACTTTTGGGCCAAGGAGCGCCGGGAAACGTTCTAAAAACATGTCAGGACTCTCGGCAGAGCCCAAATATCCCAAAAAAGTTGACTTTTGGGAAAAGTCAATTCTTGACTTTTTTGTAAGGGGGGGTGCTTACGCATTTTTTCAAAATTTCAAAAACGGTCAAAAAACAGTTTTGGGCCAAGGAGCGCCGGGAAACGTTTCAAAAACATGTCAGGACTATCGGCAGACCCCAAATATCCAAAAAAAGTTGACTTTTGAGAAAAGTCCATTTTTTACTTTCTTGTAAGCGGGGGTGCTTACGCATTTTTTCAAAATTTCTAAAACGGTCAAAAAACACTTTTGGGCATAGGACCGCCGGGAAACGTTCCAAGAACATGTCAGGACTCTCGGCACTGCCCAAATATCCCAAAAAAGTTGACTTTTGAGAAAAGTCCATTTTTGACTTTTTTGTAAGGTGGGGTGCTTACGCGTTTTTTCAAAATTTCTAAAACGGTCAAAAAACACTTTTGGGCCAAGGAGCGCCGGGAAACGTTCTAAAAACATGTCAGGACTCTCGGCAGAGCCCAAATATCCCAAAAAAGTTGACTTTTGGGAAAAATCAATTCTTGACTTTTTTGTAAGGGGGGGTGCTTACGCATTTTTTCAAAATTTCAAAAACGGTCAAAAAACAGTTTTGGCCATAGGACCGCCGGGAAACGTTCCAAGAACATGTCAGGACTCTCGGCACGGCCCAAATATGCCAAAAAAGTTGACTTTTGAGAAAAGTACATTTTTGACTTTTTTTGTAAGGGGGGGTGCTTCCGCATTTTTTCAAAATTTCAAAAACGGTCAAAAAACATTTTTGGGCCAAGGAGCGCTGGGAAACGTTCTAAAAACATGTCAGGACTCTCGGCAGAGCCCAAATATCCCAAAAAAGTTGACTTTTGAGAAAAGTCCATTTTTTACTTTTTTGTAAAGGGGGGGGGGGGTGCTTACGCGTTTTTTCAAAATTTCAAAAACAGTCAAAAAAAACTTTTGGGCCAAGGAGCTTCGGGAAACGTTCCAAAAAGATGTCAGGACTCTTGGCATGGCCCAAATATGCCAAAAAAGTGTACTTTAGAGAAAAGTACATTTTTGACTTTTTTTGTAAGGGGGGGTGCTTACGCATTTTTTCAAAATTTCGAAAACGGTGAAAAAACACTTTTGGGCCAAGGAGCGCCGGGAAACGTTCTAAAAACATGTCAGGACTCTCGGCAGAGCCCAAATATCCCAAAAAAGTTGACTTTTGGGAAAAGTCAATTCTTGACTTTTTTGTAAGGGGGGGTGCTTACGCATTTTTTCAAAATTTCAAAAACGGTCAAAAAACAGTTTTGGGCCAAGGAGCGCCGGGAAACGTTTCAAAAACATGTCAGGACTATCGGCAGACCCCAAATATCCAAAAAAAGTTGACTTTTGAGAAAAGTCCATTTTTTACTTTCTTGTAAGCGGGGGTGCTTACGCATTTTTTCAAAATTTCTAAAACGGTCAAAAAACACTTTTGGGCATAGGACCGCCGGGAAACGTTCCAAGAACATGTCAGGACTCTCGGCACTGCCCAAATATCCCAAAAAAGTTGACTTTTGAGAAAAGTCCATTTTTGACTTTTTTGTAAGGTGGGGTGCTTACGCGTTTTTTCAAAATTTCTAAAACGGTCAAAAAACACTTTTGGGCCAAGGAGCGCCGGGAAACGTTCTAAAAACATGTCAGGACTCTCGGCAGAGCCCAAATATCCCAAAAAAGTTGACTTTTGGGAAAAATCAATTCTTGACTTTTTTGTAAGGGGGGGTGCTTACGCATTTTTTCAAAATTTCAAAAACGGTCAAAAAACAGTTTTGGCCATAGGACCGCCGGGAAACGTTCCAAGAACATGTCAGGACTCTCGGCACGGCCCAAATATGCCAAAAAAGTTGACTTTTGAGAAAAGTACATTTTTGACTTTTTTTGTAAGGGGGGGTGCTTCCGCATTTTTTCAAAATTTCAAAAACGGTCAAAAAACATTTTTGGGCCAAGGAGCGCTGGGAAACGTTCTAAAAACATGTCAGGACTCTCGGCAGAGCCCAAATATCCCAAAAAAGTTGACTTTTGAGAAAAGTCCATTTTTTACTTTTTTGTAAAGGGGGGGGGGGGTGCTTACGCGTTTTTTCAAAATTTCAAAAACAGTCAAAAAAAACTTTTGGGCCAAGGAGCTTCGGGAAACGTTCCAAAAAGATGTCAGGACTCTTGGCATGGCCCAAATATGCCAAAAAAGTGTACTTTAGAGAAAAGTACATTTTTGACTTTTTTTGTAAGGGGGGGTGCTTACGCATTTTTTCAAAATTTCAAAAACGGTAAAAAAACACTTTTGGGCCAAGGAGCGCTGGGAAACGTTTCAAAAACATGTCAGGACACTCGGCAGAGCCCAAATATCCCAAAAAAGTTGACTTTTGGCAAAAGTCAATTTTTGACTTTTTTATAAGGGGGGGTGCTTACGCATTTTTTCAAAATTTCAAAAACGGTCAAAAAACACTTTTGGGCCAAGGAGCGCCGGGAAACGTTCTAAAAACATGTCAGGACTCTCGGCACATCCCAAATATGCCATAAAAGTTGACTTTTGAGAAAAGTCCATTCTTGACTTTTTTGTAAGGGGGGGTGCTTAAGCATTTTTTCAAAATTTCAAAAACGGTCAAAAAACACTTTTGGGCATAGGACCGCCGGGAAACGTTCCAAGAACATGTCAGGACTCTCGGCACGGCCCAAATATGCCAAAAAAGTTGACTTTTGAGAAAAGTCCATTTTTGACTTTTTTTGTAAGGGGGGGTGCTTAAGCATTTTTTCAAAATTTCAAAAACGGTAAAAAAACACTTTTGGGCCAAGGAGCGCCGGGAAACGTTTCAAAAACATGTCAGGACACTCGGCAGAGCCCAAATATCCCAAAAAAGTTGATTTTTCAGAAAAGTCAATTTTTGACTTTTTGCAAGGGGGGGTGCTTACGCATTTTTTCAAAATTTCAAAAACGGTCAAAAAACACTTTTGGGCCAAGGAGCTTCGGGAAACGTTCCAAAAACATGTCAGGACTCTTGGCATGGCCCAAATCTGCCAAAAAAGTGTACTTTAGAGAAAAGTACATTTTGGACTTTTTTGTAAGGTGGGGTGTTTACGCATTTTTTCAAAATTTCGAAAACGGTGAAAAAACACTTTTGGGCCAAGGAGCGCCGGGAAACGTTCTAAAAACATGTCAGGACTCTCGGCAGAGCCCAAATATCCCAAAAAACTTGACTTTTGGGAAAAATCAATTCTTGACTTTTTTGTAAGGGGGGGTGCTTACGCATTTTTTCAAAATTTCAAAAACGGTCAAAAAACAGTTTTGGGCATAGGACCGCCGGGAAACGTTCCAAGAACATGTCAGGACTCTCGGCACGGCCCAAATATGCCAAAAAAGTTGACTTTTGAGAAAAGTACATTTTTGACTTTTTTTGTAAGGGGGGGTGCTTACGCATTTTTTCAAAATTTCAAAAACGGTAAAAAAACACTTTTGGGCCAAGGAGCGCCGGGAAACGTTTCAAAAACATGTCAGGACACTCGGCAGAGCCCAAATATCCCAAAAAAGTTGACTTTTCAGAAAAGTCCATTTTTGACTTTTTGCAAGGGGGGGGGGTGCTTACGCATTTTTTCAAAATTTCTAAAACGGTCAAAAAACACTTTTGGGCCATGGAGCGCCAGGAAACGTTCCAAAAACATGTCAGGACTCTCGGCACATCCCAAATATCCCAAAGAAGTTGACTTTTGAGAAAAGTCAATTTTTGACTTTTTTGTAAGGGGGGGTGCTTACGCATTTTTTCAAAATTTCAAAAACGGTCAAAAAACACTTTTGGGCCAAGGAGCGCCGGGAAACGTTCTAAAAATATGTCAGGACTCTCGGCACATCCCAAATATGCCATAAAAATTGACTTTTGAGAAAAGTCCATTTTTGACTTTTTTGTAAGGGGGGTGCTTAAGCATTTTTTCAAAATTTCAAAAACGGTCAAAAAACACTTTTGGGCCAAGGAGCGCTGGGAAACGTTCTAAAAACATGTCAGGACTCTCGGCAGAGCCCAAATATCCCAAAAAAGTTGACTTTTCAGAAAAGTCCATTTTTGACTTTTTGCAAGGGGGGGGGGGGGGGGGTGCTTACGCATTTTTTCAAAATTTCTAAAACGGTCAAAAAACACTTTTGGGCCAAGGAGCGCCGGGAAACGTTCTAAAAATATGTCAGGACTCTCGGCACATCCCAAATATGCCATAAAAGTTGACTTTTGAGAAAAGTCCATTTTTGACTTTTTTGTAAGGGGGGGTGCTTATGCATTTTTTCAAAATTTCAAAAACGGTCAAAAAACACTTTTGGGCATAGGACCGCCGGGAAACGTTCCAAGAACATGTCAGGACTCTCGGCACATCCCAAATATGCCAAAAAAGTTGACTTTTGGGAAAAGTCAATTTTTGACTTTTTTGGTAAGGGGGGGTGCTTACGCATTTTTTCAAAATTTCAAAAACGGTCAAAAAATATTTTTGGGCCAAGGAGCGCTGGGAAACGTTCTAAAAACATGTCAGGACTCTCGGCAGAGCCCAAATATCCCAAAAAAGTTGACTTTTGGGAAAAGTCCATTTTTGACTTTTTTGTAATGGGGGGGGGGGGTGCTTACGCATTTTTTCAAAATTTCAAAAACGGTCAAAAAACACTTTTGGGCCAAGGAGCGCCGGGAAACGTTTCAAAAACATGTCAGGACACTCGGCAGAGCCCAAATATCCCAAAAAAGTTGACTTTTCAGAAAAGTCAATTTTTGACTTTTTGCAAGGGGGGGTGCTTACGCATTTTTTCAAAATTTCAAAAACGGTCAAAAAACACTTTTGGGCCATGGAGCGCCAGGAAACGTTCCAAAAACATGTCAGGACTCTCGGCACATCCCAAATATCCCAAAGAAGTTGACTTTTGAGAAAAGTCAATTTTTGACTTTTTTGTAAGGGGGGGTGCTTACGCATTTTTTCAAAATTTCAAAAACGGTCAAAAAACACTTTTGGGCCAAGGAGCGCCGGGAAACGTTCTAAAAATATGTCAGGACTCTCGGCACATCCCAAATATGCCATAAAAATTGACTTTTGAGAAAAGTCCATTTTTGACTTTTTTGTAAGGGGGGGTGCTTAAGCATTTTTTCAAAATTTCAAAAACGGTCAAAAAACACTTTTGGGCCAAGGAGCGCTGGGAAACGTTCTAAAAACATGTCAGGACTCTCGGCACGGCCCAAATATGCAAAAAAAGTTGACTTTTGAGAAAAGTAAATATTTGACTTTTTTGTAAGGGGGGTGCTTACGCATTTTTTCAAAATTTCAAAAACGGTCAAAAAACACTTTTGGGCCAAGGAGCGCCGGGAAACGTTCTAAAAACATGTCAGGACTCTCGGCAGAGCCCAAATATGCAAAAAAAGTTGACTTTTGGCAAAAGTCAATTTTTGACTTTTTTATAAGGGGGGGTGCTTACGCATTTTTTCAAAATTTCAAAAACGGTCTAAAAACACTTTTGGGCCAAGGAGCGCCGGGAAACGTTCTAAAAACATATCAGGACTTTCGGCACGGCCCAAATATGCCAAAAAAGTTGACTTTTGAGAAAAGTCCATTTTTGACTTTTTTGTAAGGGGGGGGGTGCTTACGCATTTTTTCAAAATTTCAAAAACGGTCAAAAAACACTTTTGGGCCAAGGAGCGCCAGGAAACGTTCCAAAAACATGTCAGGACTCTCGGCAGAGCCCAAATATCCCCAAAAAGTTGACTTTTGGGAAAAGTCAATTTTTGACTTTTTTGTAAGGGGGGTGCTTACGCATTTTTTCAAAATTTCCAAAACGGTCAAAAAACACTTTTGGGCCAAGGAGCGCCGGGAAACGTTCTAAAAATATGTCAGGACTCTCGGCAGAGCCCAAATATCCTAAAAAAGATGACTTTTGAGAAAAGTCAATTTTCGAATTTTTTGTAAGGGGGGGGGTGCTTACGCATTTTTTCAAAATTTCAAAAACGGTCAAAAAACACTTTCGGTCCAAGGAGCGCCGGGAAACATTCTAAAAATATGTCAGGACTCTCGGCAGAGCCCAAATATCCCAAAAAAGTTGACTTTTGAGAAAAGTCAATTTTTTATTTTTTGTAAGGGGGGGCGCTTACGCAATTTTTCAAAATTTCAAAAATGGTCCAAAAACACTTTTGGGCCAAGGAGCGCTGGGAAACTTTCTAAAAACATATCAGGACTCTCGGCATTTAAAAACGGTCAAAAAACACTGTTGGGCCAAGGAGCGCCGGGAAACGTTCCAAAAACCTGTCAGGACTCTCGGCACGTCCCAAATATCCCAAAAGATTGTACTTTTGAGTAAAGTCAATTTTTGACTTTTTTGTAAGGAGGGGTGCTTACGCATTTTTTCAAAATTTCAAAAACGGTCAAAAAACACTTTTGGGCCAAGGAGCGCCGGGAAACGTTCCAAAAACATGTCAGGACTCTCGGCACGGCCCAAATATGCCAAAAAAGTTCACTTTTGGGAAAAGTAAATTTTTGACTTTTTTGTAAGGGGGGGTGCTTACGCATTTTTTCAAAATTTCAAAAACGGTCAAAAAACACTTTTTGGCCAAGGAGCGCCGGGAAACGTTCTAAAAACATGTCAGGACTCTCGGCAGAGCCCAAATATCCCAAAAAAGTTGACTTTTGGGAAAAGTCCATTTTTGACTTTTTTGTAAGGGGGGTGCTTACGCATTTTTTCAAAATTTCAAAAACGGTCAAAAAACACTTTTGGGCCAAGGAGCGCCGGGAAACGTTCCAAAAACATGTCAGGACTCTCGGCATGGCCCAAATATGCCAAAAAAGTGGACTTTTGGGAAAAGTCAATTTTTGACTTTTTCGTAAGGGGGGGTGCTTACGCATTTTTTCAAAATTTCAAAAACGGTCAAAAAACACTTTTGGGCCAAGGAACGCTGGGAAACGTTCTAAAAACATATCAGGACTCTCGGCATTTAAAAACGGTCAAAAAACACTGTTGGGCCAAGGAGCGCCGGGAAACGTTCCAAAAACCTGTCAGGACTCTCGGCACATCCCAAATATCCCAAAAGATTGTACTTTTGAGTAAAGTCAATTTTTGACTTTTTTGTAAGGAGGGGTGCTTACGCATTTTTTCAAAATTTCAAAAACGGTCAAAAAACACTTTTGGGCCAAGGAGCGCCGGGAAACGTTCCAAAAACATGTCAGGACTCTCGGCACGGCCCAAATATGCCAAAAAAGTTCACTTTTGGGAAAAGTAAATTTTTGACTTTTTTGTAAGGGGGGGTGCTTACGCATTTTTTCAAAATTTCAAAAACGGTCAAAAAACACTTTTTGGCCAAGGAGCGCCGGGAAACGTTCTAAAAACATGTCAGGACTCTCGGCAGAGCCCAAATATCCCAAAAAAGTTGACTTTTGGGAAAAGTCAATTTTTGACTTTTTTGTAAGAGGGGTGCTAACGCATTTTTTCAAAATTTCAAAAACGGTCAAAAAACACTTTTGGGCAAAGGAGCGCCGGGAAACGTTTCAAAAACATGTCAGGACTCTCGGCACATCCCAAATATGCCAAAAATGTTGACTTTTGAGAAAAGTCCATTTTTTACTTTTTTTGTAAGGGGGGGTGCTTATGCATTTTTTCAAAATTTCAAAAACGGTCAAAAAACACTTTTGGGCCAAGGAGTGCCGGGAAATGTTCCAAAAACACGTCAGGACTCTCGGCACATCCCAAATATCCCAAAAAAGTTGACTTTTGGGAAAAGTCAATTTTTGACTTTTTTGTAAGAGGGGTGCTAACGCATTTTTTCAAAATTTCAAAAACGGTCAAAAAACACTTTTGGGCAAAGGAGCGCCGGGAAACGTTTCAAAAACATGTCAGGACTCTCGGCACATCCCAAATATGCCAAAAATGTTGACTTTTGAGAAAAGTCCATTTTTGACTTTTTTTGTAAGGGGGGGTGCTTATGCATTTTTTCAAAATTTCAAAAACGGTCAAAAAACACTTTTGGGCCAAGGAGTGCCGGGAAATGTTCCAAAAACACGTCAGGACTCTCGGCACATCCCAAATATCCCAAAAAAGTTGACTTTTGGGAAAAGTCAATTTTTGACTTTTTTTGTAAGGGGGGTGCTTATGTATTTTTTCAAAATTTCAAAAACGGTCAAAAAACACTTTTGAGCCAAGGAGCGCCGGGAAACGTTCTAAAAACATGTCAGGACTCTCGGCAGAGCCCAAATATGCCGTAAAAGTTTACTTTTGAGAAAAGTCCATTTTTGACTTTTTTGTAAGGGGGGTGCTTACGCATTTTTTCAAAATTTCAAAAACGGTCAAAAAATACTTTTGGGCCAAGGAGCGCCGGGAAACGTTCCAAGAACATGTCAGGACTCTCGGCATGGCCCAAATATGCCAAAAAAGTGTACTTTTGAGAAAAGTCCATTTTTGACTATTTTGTAAGGGGGGGTGCTTACGCATTTTTTCAAAATTTCAAAAACGGTCAAAAAACACTTTTGGGCCAAGGAGCGCCGGGAAACGTTCTAAAAACATGTCAGGACTCTCGGCAGAGCCCAAATATCCCAAAAAAGTTGACTTTTGGGAAAAGTAAATTTTTGACTTTTTTGTAAGGGGGGGTGCTTACGCATTTTTTCAAAATTTCAAAAACGGTCAAAAAACACTTTTTGGCCAAGGAGCGCCGGGAAACGTTCTAAAAACATGTCAGGACTCTCGGCAGAGCCCAAATATCCCAAAAAAGTTGACTTTTGGGAAAAGTCAATTTTTGACTTTTTCGTAAGGGGGGGTGCTTACGCATTTTTTCAAAATTTCAAAAACGGTCAAAAAACACTTTTGGGCCAAGGAACGCTGGGAAACGTTCTAAAAACATATCAGGACTCTCGGCATTTAAAAACGGTCAAAAAACACTGTTGGGCCAAGGAGCGCCGGGAAACGTTCCAAAAACCTGTCAGGACTCTCGGCACATCCCAAATATCCCAAAAGATTGTACTTTTGAGTAAAGTCAATTTTTGACTTTTTTGTAAGGAGGGGTGCTTACGCATTTTTTCAAAATTTCAAAAACGGTCAAAAAACACTTTTGGGCCAAGGAGCGCCGGGAAACGTTCCAAAAACATGTCAGGACTCTCGGCACGGCCCAAATATGCCAAAAAAGTTCACTTTTGGGAAAAGTAAATTTTTGACTTTTTTGTAAGGGGGGGTGCTTACGCATTTTTTCAAAATTTCAAAAACGGTCAAAAAACACTTTTTGGCCAAGGAGCGCCGGGAAACGTTCTAAAAACATGTCAGGACTCTCGGCAGAGCCCAAATATCCCAAAAAAGTTGACTTTTGGGAAAAGTCAATTTTTGACTTTTTTGTAAGAGGGGTGCTAACGCATTTTTTCAAAATTTCAAAAACGGTCAAAAAACACTTTTGGGCAAAGGAGCGCCGGGAAACGTTTCAAAAACATGTCAGGACTCTCGGCACATCCCAAATATGCCAAAAATGTTGACTTTTGAGAAAAGTCCATTTTTGACTTTTTTTGTAAGGGGGGGTGCATATGCATTTTTTCAAAATTTCAAAAACGGTCAAAAAACACTTTTGGGCCAAGGAGTGCCGGGAAATGTTCCAAAAACACGTCAGGACTCTCGGCACATCCCAAATATCCCAAAAAAGTTGACTTTTGGGAAAAGTCAATTTTTGACTTTTTTGTAAGAGGGGTGCTAACGCATTTTTTCAAAATTTCAAAAACGGTCAAAAAACACTTTTGGGCAAAGGAGCGCCGGGAAACGTTTCAAAAACATGTCAGGACTCTCGGCACATCCCAAATATGCCAAAAATGTTGACTTTTGAGAAAAGTCCATTTTTGACTTTTTTTGTAAGGGGGGGTGCTTATGCATTTTTTCAAAATTTCAAAAACGGTCAAAAAACACTTTTGGGCCAAGGAGTGCCGGGAAATGTTCCAAAAACACGTCAGGACTCTCGGCACATCCCAAATATCCCAAAAAAGTTGACTTTTGGGAAAAGTCAATTTTTGACTTTTTTTGTAAGGGGGGTGCTTATGTATTTTTTCAAAATTTCAAAAACGGTCAAAAAACACTTTTGAGCCAAGGAGCGCCGGGAAACGTTCTAAAAACATGTCAGGACTCTCGGCAGAGCCCAAATATGCCGTAAAAGTTTACTTTTGAGAAAAGTCCATTTTTGACTTTTTTGTAAGGGGGGTGCTTACGCATTTTTTCAAAATTTCAAAAACGGTCAAAAAATACTTTTGGGCCAAGGAGCGCCGGGAAACGTTCCAAGAACATGTCAGGACTCTCGGCATGGCCCAAATATGCCAAAAAAGTGTACTTTTGAGAAAAGTCCATTTTTGACTATTTTGTAAGGGGGGGTGCTTACGCATTTTTTCAAAATTTCAAAAACGGTCAAAAAACACTTTTGGGCCAAGGAGCGCCGGGAAACGTTCTAAAAACATGTCAGGACTCTCGGCAGAGCCCAAATATCCCAAAAAAGTTGACTTTTGGGAAAAGTCAATTTTTGACTTTTTTGTAGGGAGGGGTGCTTATGCATTTTTTCAAAATTTCAAAAACGGTCAAAAAACACTTTTGGGCCAAGGAGCGCCGGGAAACATTCTAAAAACATGTCAGGACTCTCGGCAGAGCCCAAATATCCCAAAAAAGTTGGCTTTTGGGAAAAGTCAATTTTTGACTTTTTTGTAAGGGGAGGTCCTTACGCATTTTTTCAAAATTTCAAAAAATGGTCAAAAAAAACACTTTTGGGGCAAGGAGCGCCGGGAAACGTTCCAAAAACATGTCAGGACTCTCAGCACGGCCCAAATATGCCAAAATATTGTACTTTTGAGAAAAGTCAATTTTTCACTTTTTTGTAAGGGGCTTACGCATTTTTTCAAAATTTCAAAAACGGTCAAAAAACACTTTTGGGCCAAGGAGCGCCGGGAAACGTTCCAAAAACATGTCAGGACTCTCGGCATGGCCCAAATATGCCAAAAAAGTGGACTTTTGGGAAAAGTCAATTTTTGACTTTTTCGTAAGGGGGGGTGCTTACGCATTTTTTCAAAATTTCAAAAACGGTCAAAAAACACTTTTGGGCCAAGGAACGCTGGGAAACGTTCTAAAAACATATCAGGACTCTCGGCATTTAAAAACGGTCAAAAAACACTGTTGGGCCAAGGAGCGCCGGGAAACGTTCCAAAAACCTGTCAGGACTCTCGGCACATCCCAAATATCCCAAAAGATTGTACTTTTGAGTAAAGTCAATTTTTGACTTTTTTGTAAGGAGGGGTGCTTACGCATTTTTTCAAAATTTCAAAAACGGTCAAAAAACACTTTTGGGCCAAGGAGCGCCGGGAAACGTTCCAAAAACATGTCAGGACTCTCGGCACGGCCCAAATATGCCAAAAAAGTTCACTTTTGGGAAAAGTAAATTTTTGACTTTTTTGTAAGGGGGGGTGCTTACGCATTTTTTCAAAATTTCAAAAACGGTCAAAAAACACTTTTTGGCCAAGGAGCGCCGGGAAACGTTCTAAAAACATGTCAGGACTCTCGGCAGAGCCCAAATATCCCAAAAAAGTTGACTTTTGGGAAAAGTCAATTTTTGACTTTTTTGTAAGAGGGGTGCTAACGCATTTTTTCAAAATTTCAAAAACGGTCAAAAAACACTTTTGGGCAAAGGAGCGCCGGGAAACGTTTCAAAAACATGTCAGGACTCTCGGCACATCCCAAATATGCCAAAAATGTTGACTTTTGAGAAAAGTCCATTTTTGACTTTTTTTGTAAGGGGGGGTGCTTATGCATTTTTTCAAAATTTCAAAAACGGTCAAAAAACACTTTTGGGCCAAGGAGTGCCGGGAAATGTTCCAAAAACACGTCAGGACTCTCGGCACATCCCAAATATCCCAAAAAAGTTGACTTTTGGGAAAAGTCAATTTTTGACTTTTTTGTAAGAGGGGTGCTAACGCATTTTTTCAAAATTTCAAAAACGGTCAAAAAACACTTTTGGGCAAAGGAGCGCCGGGAAACGTTTCAAAAACATGTCAGGACTCTCGGCACATCCCAAATATGCCAAAAATGTTGACTTTTGAGAAAAGTCCATTTTTGACTTTTTTTGTAAGGGGGGGTGCTTATGCATTTTTTCAAAATTTCAAAAACGGTCAAAAAACACTTTTGGGCCAAGGAGTGCCGGGAAATGTTCCAAAAACACGTCAGGACTCTCGGCACATCCCAAATATCCCAAAAAAGTTGACTTTTGGGAAAAGTCAATTTTTGACTTTTTTTGTAAGGGGGGTGCTTATGTATTTTTTCAAAATTTCAAAAACGGTCAAAAAACACTTTTGAGCCAAGGAGCGCCGGGAAACGTTCTAAAAACATGTCAGGACTCTCGGCAGAGCCCAAATATGCCGTAAAAGTTTACTTTTGAGAAAAGTCCATTTTTGACTTTTTTGTAAGGGGGGTGCTTACGCATTTTTTCAAAATTTCAAAAACGGTCAAAAAATACTTTTGGGCCAAGGAGCGCCGGGAAACGTTCCAAGAACATGTCAGGACTCTCGGCATGGCCCAAATATGCCAAAAAAGTGTACTTTTGAGAAAAGTCCATTTTTGACTATTTTGTAAGGGGGGGTGCTTACGCATTTTTTCAAAATTTCAAAAACGGTCAAAAAACACTTTTGGGCCAAGGAGCGCCGGGAAACGTTCTAAAAACATGTCAGGACTCTCGGCAGAGCCCAAATATCCCAAAAAAGTTGACTTTTGGGAAAAGTCAATTTTTGACTTTTTTGTAGGGAGGGGTGCTTATGCATTTTTTCAAAATTTCAAAAACGGTCAAAAAACACTTTTGGGCCAAGGAGCGCCGGGAAACATTCTAAAAACATGTCAGGACTCTCGGCAGAGCCCAAATATCCCAAAAAAGTTGGCTTTTGGGAAAAGTCAATTTTTGACTTTTTTGTAAGGGGAGGTCCTTACGCATTTTTTCAAAATTTCAAAAAATGGTCAAAAAAAACACTTTTGGGGCAAGGAGCGCCGGGAAACGTTCCAAAAACATGTCAGGACTCTCAGCACGGCCCAAATATGCCAAAATATTGTACTTTTGAGAAAAGTCAATTTTTCACTTTTTTGTAAGGGGGGATGCTTACGCATTTTTTCAAAATTTCAAAAACGGTCAAAAAACACTTTTGAGCCAAGGAGCGCCGGGAAACGTTCTAAAAACATGTCAGGACTCTCGGCACGGCCCAAATATGCCAAAAAAGTTTACTTTTGAGAAAAGTCCATTTTTGACTATTTTGTAAGGGGGGGTGCTTACGCATTTTTTCAAAATTTCAAAAACGGTCAAAAAACACTTTTGGGCCAAGGAGCGCCGGGAAACGTTCTAAAAACATGTCAGGACTCTCGGCAGAGCCCAAATATCCCAAAAAAGTTGACTTTTGGGAAAAGTCCATTTTTGACTTTTTTGTAAGGAGGGGTGCTTATGCATTTTTTCAAAATTTCAAAAACGGTCAAAAAACACTTTTGGGCCAAGGAGCGCCGGGAAACATTCTAAAAACATGTCAGGACTCTCGGCAGAGCCCAAATATCCCAAAAAAGTTGGCTTTTGGGAAAAGTCAATTTTTGACTTTTTTGTAAGGGGAGGTCCTTACGCATTTTTTCAAAATTTCAAAAAATGGTAAAAAAAAACACTTTTGGGGCAAGGAGCGCCGGGAAACGTTCCAAAAACATGTCAGGACTCTCAGCACGGCCCAAATATGCCAAAATATTGTACTTTTGAGAAAAGTCAATTTTTCACTTTTTTGTAAGGGGGGATGCTTACGCATTTTTTCAAAATTTCAAAAACGGTCAAAAAACACTTTTGAGCCAAGGAGCGCCGGGAAACGTTCTAAAAACATGTCAGGACTCTCGGCACGGCCCAAATATGCCAAAAAAGTTTACTTTTGAGAAAAGTCCATTTTTGACTATTTTGTAAGGGGGGGTGCTTACGCATTTTTTCAAAATTTCAAAAACGGTCAAAAAACACTTTTGGGCCAAGGAGCGCCGGGAAACGTTCTAAAAACATGTCAGGACTCTCGGCAGAGCCCAAATATCCCAAAAAAGTTGACTTTTGGGAAAAGTCAATTTTTGACTTTTTTGTAAGGAGGGGTGCTTATGCATTTTTTCAAAATTTCAAAAACGGTCAAAAAACACTTTTGGGCCAAGGAGCGCCGGGAAACATTCTAAAAACATGTCAGGACTCTCGGCAGAGCCCAAATATCCCAAAAAAGTTGGCTTTTGGGAAAAGTCAATTTTTGACTTTTTTGTAAGGGGAGGTCCTTACGCATTTTTTCAAAATTTCAAAAAATGGTCAAAAAAAACACTTTTGGGGCAAGGAGCGCCGGGAAACGTTCCAAAAACATGTCAGGACTCTCAGCACGGCCCAAATATGCCAAAATATTGTACTTTTGAGAAAAGTCAATTTTTCACTTTTTTGTAAGGGGGGATGCTTACGCATTTTTTCAAAATTTCAAAAACGGTCAAAAAACACTTTTGAGCCAAGGAGCGCCGGGAAACGTTCTAAAAACATGTCAGGACTCTCGGCACGGCCCAAATATGCCAAAAAAGTTTACTTTTGAGAAAAGTCCATTTTTGACTTTTTTGTAAGGGGGGGTGCTTACGCATTTTTTCAAAATTTCAAAAACGGTCAAATATTGGAGAAGAACTGATTATGCCTGCGACCAAGGATATTTGCCATCAAGTTTTAGGAGAGGCCGCTGTTTAAAAAAAGGTTGATTCAGTGTATTTTGAGTTACATTTTCCCTGCACTAGCTCTTAGTATTCAATTTTAGACGCATTGTGTTATTTTATATTTACTTTAATTTTCTGCTACACATTGCCGGTTGAAAAAAAGGCCTTCATTACAACGGTCCATGGTTGAACTGGTTGAGAACAACTGCTCTAAAGCTCACCAAAATCAGCAAAACCATGAATGCTAGTGGTGGCAATTAATGATGCCCAGGAACTAGCATTGTAGTGTTCACACAAAAAAAAAAAAAAAAAATAGGGAAATTACTGAAAGCATTAAATTTAAAGTCAACCATTATGGTTCGAAGCAACCATTTCTAGTAGATTCCAGTGTGTGTTGTGCTTTGACAATCTTAAAATGGATATTTAAACGTTTCCTGTAGGGAATTCATCCACTAAAGTGCATTTTACGTTGCCTACCTTCCAGATATGTCAGCTGTCCATGTTATGACCTCATTAGAGGCATTACCACAATCATATAAACCACATAGAAACTCATGTTATTGTTTGTTGTATCATCTAATGCCAGTCCATCCCCACATGTCTTTATGACAGTCGCATCACATCTTAACGCCCCATTAGAACATTTATTGGCCTCATCTTCGTAATAATCTAATTTGCTTTCTGCTGCGCTTTTTTAATGGTGTCCTCAGCCTGAACCCACTACATCATCTGAGGGAGAATTTGTAGTCAAATACTATTACAGTATGATAATAAGCGAAATGGAATCATTAAGTGTTCTAATTAAGACGGGTTTGCACAAGAAATATTTTTATAATTGACGAAGAGTCAGCATTCAAACACAATATATAAATTCACTATTATCGTGTTTAGATTTTTAAATTGTGTACATAAAGTCAAGTTCGCAAATGCTGCTAAGTGTTTTAGAATCGTTTTGTTTTTTGATGTTTTGTCAGCCGAAGATTACAATCCCGTTTTCCATTTAGCAGACTCTGTTGCCCCCTAAAGGTCAACGATGAAATCGCATAACAGTGATGCAACAAAACAGAACAGAAAGCATGCAGTGCATCTGACACAGTGATGTTAGAATACGTGATATAAATGAATGCACCGAATTCTGGAAGAAAAGCTTTCATAAATTAAGTTAGAATAAGTTAGAATCGTTGATAGATTCAGATAATCTAATCACAATGACGAGCGTAGGAGGGTTAACCTCGCGTTAACAGGTTGTTTAACGGTTAAGCAATTCTTGAATTTCATTCATAATTATTTGACTAGGCGAGTCAAGCGATTTACTGAGCATTCTTTGCGGTTCTAATGGGTCAACTAGCTCTTACTTTGCCAAATGGGTAGTTTTAATATTCAACTTGAGCTAACAACAACGACATCTTTACAAGCTGTGTGGAAAACACCGGAGTAATGTATAGGGAGGTGCCAGGCCATGACCGGCGTTCCTCATAGCCAATCATATAACTTCATTTTGCCACTAACCCGCCTTTATTAAAAAAATGACCAATCGTGACAAGGGAGGGAAACTTCCGTTCCTGACACTACAGCACGTCCATTGTAGGATGCGATTGTCTCGATTTAAACCCCGCATTTGTTTTTAACCTAAAACAAAGTCTTTTTGCTCGTCAAGTTTTAGCTTTACCAACCCCAGTGTCGTGTGGGATTGCTGTCATACGTGCAACGTGAGCTGTTTGAGAATATCCAGTTTACCTTGCGATTGCGCCAACTAGTCAGGGCTAGCACACGTTAGCCGGCCGCGGTTCGCTGAGAGACGGGAGCATGATTTCAAGTCACCACGGAGGAATTTGGCTTTGAAACGCCACATTCGGCAAAACCAACCCGAGCTCAATTACTCATCGGACGAGTACTTTTGATAGGGGATTTGGTGGTGTCGGGTGTTTCCCCCCCACAGTATTTCACCGAATCCCCAACGGAGTAGTTGCCTCCAGGATGAATGGCTTCAGTACCGAAGAGGACAGCCACGATGGGCCGCCCGCGCCGCCCCTCTACGGCCAGAGTTGCTGCCTGATCGAGGACGGCGAGCGCTGCGGCCGCTCCGCCGGCAACGCCTCCTTCAGCAAGCGGATTCAGAAGAGCATTTCGCAGAAGAAGCTCAAGCTGGACATCGACAAGAGCGTGAGTGACATTAAAGAACCACAATGGGTACTTTTCCCACATGTTGGGTCTCGCCGACAGGAGAAAACTACATGTTAGCCGGTTGATTGACAGCTAATGCTAAGCGAAAATGGGGTGCCCAAACCTCGTCATTTTAATGCAGTTTGGCTACTTATTTATTTATTTATTTTTATTTACTTATTTTTTTGGGTCAGTCGCACTTCGTTAGATTTTATTTGTTGTTCGTTTCGAAAAACAAGTGAGTTTAAACAACTGTGCTAACATCGTTAGCTGCACTTTAAAATATGTATTCGTACAAAGTAACACTGGCCACTAATTAATATTCTGAAGTAATTATTTCAAAACTATTGGAACAATGAGCAAGACCACCACTACCCCCCATCACAACTGTACTTGGCGTGGTTTGGTTCAGATGACTAAACTTCACTACTTTATGAAACTGAAGGGCTTTCCCCCCACCATGGTAAATTAAGCACATTTAATGTCAAAGTCCTGCCAAATTTTACTCATCAAGTGAAGTTGAAACCGATTTTCACTATTCTTAAAACAAAATCGTTTTTCAATCAACATCAGCATAGATATTCAAAAGATTTGAAAGCTTCCCCCTACATTTTTTTTTTATTTTCAAACTAATAATCCACACCATCAAAACAATACCATAAAGAGACCACACCAGGAATAAAAAAAAAAAAAAATTGTTCCTCGACCATTATTAAACTCCAACTTCACCCCCCCCCCCTTATCCCCCATAAACACCAAATCACAGTCCACAGTTTGATCAGATCTTCTTGACATAACTCATAAAAGGTGTCCGCAAGTCCCCAAAAGTCTGTTGTTTGCCCTTCAAAAGGTATGTCATGGGTTCTAGAGGTATTACTGACAAAATCTGAATCATTTAGGGCTGCAGCTATCGAAAGTAATCGATTAATCAATTAGTTCAAATAATCGAGTAATCGGATTAGGAAAAATTAATGTGTTGCAGATTAAATTTTAGGACATGTAAAAACAAACAAAGGCTATCTAAGATTGCACTTTCAAAAGAGCATTAAACGAGAATACAAAATAAAATTCCCGGGTATTTTTCAAACTATGCAGAATTGCACTTTCATTTCACAAGAGCAATAAAGGCATTTAAAAATCAAATCAAATTACCTGAGTTTAGCCTCGAACGATATAAAAACATCAATAAATGAGGATCCATGTACAACAAAAGAACAATTGGCTAACTTGTAAAGCAAAAGTCTGCTAGCTTAAATGCTATAAAATGCTAATGTTTTCTTTACAACGCTCTTAGCAAAGCGTTCAAACACATATCCCCTCAAAAAAAACTGCTAAATATACATGTAAGCTAAATTACGAATGCATAAACAATCATTTTAGCTCAAACAAAAACTTACAACCTTATGTTGGTCTTAACAGGGAACAGCCAACAATTTGTTGCCTTTGACTGTGATATCCTTCCAATCCGTTTTAACTGGGAGAGCTGGCGAGAAATTAAATATTGCCTTTTTTAAAAATGGGAACAGATAAAAACTACTGATTTAGTGATATTTGTACTGGACAAAAAAAAATAGGAGCAGTTGTTTACACAAGTTTGTCATGAGCTGAAAATGGATCCATTGACATTGTTTAAACATAGCCTGTGTTTCCGCATGGACAGAGATTGGCTTTGGAACAAAACATTGGAACTCCACGTGCGATGCTTTCCAGACCCAGTAACTTTTAAGAACACGTGTGCCATCACATGTTGCAGGCTGTGACAGAGAAATGGCATGCTTGCAACATCATCAAGGTCGTGGGAGGACACGGTAAAAGGAACATTCCGGTGGGCGGTCTTCACTAGCCAGCTCGTTTAATTCTATAGTGTGGATGACACATGCACGTGGGGATGTTTCATTTATTTTTCAGTCGTGCAACTGATACACTGCAGATTATAGAGTGGGCTAACTGTGCGTATTAGTCAAGAGAGTTGTGTTACTGCACTTCAATAGATTATGCCCAACTATTTTTTTGCAGGTGCGCCATTTGTACATCTGCGACTTCCACAAGAATTTCATTCAGAGCGTGCGCAACAAGAGAAAGAGGAAGACAAGTGATGATGGCGGCGAGTCCCCGGATCATGATGTGGAGGTGCCAGAGGTAAAGTTTCCATTATGACGCTTTTACCACACAAACCACCACAATTAAGTTTCTCCCGGTAAGGTTTGGAATGTTAAAATTGTTGGTTAGGCAGTAGAATTTATACTTTTGCACTCAGAAAAGACTGATAATGTGCCATTAGATCATTACCGTTTCACTCTTTTGCCTCTTCCCGTTTCTTATTTGTTGGAAAGTGTTCCAAGTACAACATAGCCACTCAAGAGATGGTAGACTGACTTATTGTGTCTTTCTAGGTGGACCTGTTCCAGTTGCAGGTGAACACATTGCGACGCTACAAGCGACACTACAAACTGCAGACCAGGCCCGGCCTCAACAAAGCCCAGCTGGCCGAGGTGACTTCACATTTCACTTCCGCTAATTCAATGAAATGCCATTGCGCAACTACAAATATGTATGCGTGATCTGTTTTAAATAATAGTTGGCAGTATTGAATTTGCTTCACCTTACTAGGGTTGGAGTCCAAACTGTGCTGATTTTTATCCCTGAAATGAGCACAGTTTTGCCTCACATGTAACATTCAGTTGTCCTGCTGCTCTGCCAAAATTGTTCTACTCGTTAGTAGGTGTGGGGAACCTCTGGGTAGCTCACGATATGATACGATTTGCGATACAAGGCTCATGATAGTGATTATATCACAATAAGACGATACAACAATTATCAATACATGGGTCAGGAAATCATTCTATGATACTCTACAACTATACTCGACAATACAACTAATAAACAGCTGTAAATTGAAATTAGTCAATCACTAAAATACCATAGACTTCACTGTCAGTTGACGGGACACGGGGCTCGAGGCCGATCCGTAGGGGGCCTATTTTCAAAAACTTCATATATTTTCAAAAACAAGGCTGCCAGCGACCTAAAACCAAAACTGGCACCTCCCTTAGTCATATATGAGTCTCCATGAGCACCAACATAAAAGAAATTCAAAGTCGTTCCTTCATGAAATCCCAATTATTATTTTTATATATGTATAACAAAACTTAAAATGGCTATAAAATTCTCAAATTTTCCGCTAGATTAGTGCTTCTTAATTATTTTCTGTTACACCCCCCCCCCATGAAGACGTAAAAGTTTTGTGTCCCTCCCAACTCTCTGCCGCCACTTTAAATAGTACCATTTGTCTCTAAAATTATTATTATAAGCACACCTCTGCATAACATTGCCCTTTCTTTATATTAAAGGAAAAAAGTAATATAATCAACTTGAAATAAAATATAACTTTATTAACATTGTTTTGTCTGTAATAGGAGTGTGACAAAATGTCGAAACGGTGATATATCGTGATACTTTGTATCCCAAAAGGTTATCAATATGCTCCTGCAAAAATCGAGATATCATTTTAAAAAGGTGTCAATGTCTTAAAAAAATTAAATTAAATTAAAAAAAGGAACCAACAAGTTGCTAACAAAATCTTCCACCATAACAGTGTCTTGGTTAACTTTAAGGCTGCCTTGACAGTGCTCGATACTCAATCCATTTAGAATGGGAACGTTCATTCAAAGCCAAAGCATTCAGTCATTCTGTCAGATTTTCAGGGCATTTATAGGTCACTTGCTGTTCATTTTAGGGCATTTCCTGTTGTGTTTGAGTCACTGCCTATTCATTTGGGTGATTCCCAGGTCACTTCCTGTTCTGTAACACAAAATGAACAGTAAGTTACCCATAAAATACCCCAAAATCAACAGGAAGTAACTGAAAATCAGCTGGTAAATGACCTTAAATGGCCCAAAATTACCTAATTGCCTGGCATTGGCTGCTACTGACGGCCATAGACGTTCAATCCGTTTGAAGTGGGAGGGATGGCAGCGAATGAACGATGTTCATTGCTGCCACCTTCCCAGTTCAAATGGATTGGACGTCTACTAGTGATAAACGAATTTCAATTCACAGCAGAAGCTTGTCTTTCTGTTTATTAGTTTTTTTTGTTTATTTTTGTTTTAATTCAGTGCAAGTTTTCAACAGCTAATAAATCACTGAATTTTCAAATCAGAAACTTAATACTTGAGGAAAGCATGCAAAATCATCTTAATTTTACTCAAGAAAAGCAAAATTTGAGTTTTTTCTGTACAGACGCAGAAATGTCTAAATTACTACCCTATTACTGATTGCTAAACCGTAACCCTAATTACCTTGAATCCGTGACCAAATCACTCTTGAGACACACCTGCCTGCTTGTATGCAGTAAAACCGTCGTCCATTTCCACCTAAATTCGGCGTTTGAGCACAGCGTGTGTTTGAGTTTATAGCAGTGAAAGCTGCTCGACGCTCTGCCTGGCGTGGTGCAATGTCCGTAGGAGCTGTCTTGTCAACTGATGGTGAAGTCTATAGGTATACTTCCAATCCAATTGAACTGGGAGGGTGGCAGCGAGTGATTGCTGCCATTCCTCCCATTTCAAATGAATCGGACATTTATGGCCGTCTATGGCAACCAATGAGTTTACTTGGGGGAAATTCATATCGTTTCCTGTTGATTTTTCCATCAATTTCTATTGATTTTTGTGCATTTCTGGGTCACTTCTAGAGCTGAAACGAATACTCGAGCAACTCGAGTAACTCGAGTTTAAAAACTGATCCGAGTAGTTTTATTCACCTCGAGTAATCGTTTATTTTGACAGCTCTAAGCATCACGTTTTGCTCGGACTACTTTTAATGCGGGACAACGCGCTAATGTCACGTGCGTAGAGGAAGAAGCAAAAAAAAAAAAAAAAAAACTTACTGCAGCCGACAACCGACGACAATGACAACGCCGACGTTGCTAAATACTAGCCCGCACATGCTACGTTAGTTGCAGCTAGCGTCTGATGAGTCTCATAGAGATCACATGTATGTTGAACTAGATGCGCAATGACAGACTAGGCCGCGTCTGGGCCTCGTTAGCAAACAGCAGCCTTCTTAAAGCAGTAGAGCGCTAAGCGCTAATAAAGAGCGCTAAGCGCTAATATGTAAGATTAACGTTACTGTCACTACTAGCTCATCTTACGTTAGCCCTGCGGAGGGCTAGGTTTCATCTTACATACAGGCTTTAACATAACATAGCGTTGTGGAGTGATGAGGGTGTCAAATAAAAACTCAATAATGCTAACTATCAATTTTAGCTCAGTAGTCATTGCTGGATAAAACACCAAGTAGCACTAGTCCCTAATGTGCTCCAATACAGCCTGTATCATACATTTATTTTGAACAGTGCAAAAACTCAAAATCCTATCAGGACTTACAGTTTAGACTAACTTAAAACTTAACTAGAACTTAAAAATGGCTTGACACAAATAGAAATTCAATTGAAAAACGCGGGGAAAAATCCTAACTTTTAAGTGATGTGTGTTATCAAGCATAAAGGCATTTTTAGGTGTGTATATATATATATATATATATATTTTTTTTTTTTTTTTTTTTAAATAAGATCTAAAGGTTTTTTGAGTGAAAGCAGTGAATTAGTCTTTTTTTTTTTTTAATTCTAGTTACATCTGAGATGCAATTGTTGGCTGTTTTCAACAATATACATCAAAAATAAAGACATTGATTGACTGAAAATGATAAAATGTCTTGTTTTCTCATGTATATCTATAATTGCTCTTCACCTAAAAATATATTTGTTTTATCCGATTACTCGATTAATCGATAGAATTTTCAGTCGATTACTCGATTACTAAAATATTCGATAGCTGCAGCCCTAGTCACTTCCATTTGATTTTGGGTGACCCAGGAATGTCTCCAAAGGAATAGGAAGTGAATCACAATGAATAGGTAATGAGCTGTAAATGCCCTAAAATGAAGAGGAATTGACCTTTAAATGCCCCCATAACCGGAAAGTGGTCGTGTTTGAGTGCCATTGACGGTGCTAGACCTTTTTAAAATGATATATCAATTCTTGGTGGGAGCATATCGATAACCCTTTGGGATACAAAGTATTGTGATCCCACCATTTTGATTCGATTGACTCGTTAGGCAAAGGGGATGATAGTACCTGGATCACCGTTGGAGCTTTTATTCCATATCCTCGATATCATTAACACAGTTTTGTAGCAGCAGAGGCTAAATCACATTGCTAATGCGTACTATTACATGAAATTAGATTTTCAGCCAGACTCTAACCTTAACCATGTTGCCCTCATTATTGGCGCGACACCACTGTCAACTAGTGGCGTTTCACTTTGACGTACGCAGTGTCACGGCACCCACTCAGTCGTAATTGCTGACTGAAAGATTGTTAGAGTAATTTGCCACATCGACAGGTGGCTTTTACGCAGACGCCTTATGAAAACCTCCTGTATGCGTTCCGACTCACGGTAGGGAGGGGTTAGCGTCAGATTGGTATGGTGGATGAATGGCACCGGCCGCAAGTTGAATGTTTCCCCAGACGCGCCGACTCGGGGGGCCTCGGGACATGGTTTTTACGAGACCCGCACGTCATTAATACAGCGTCGGTCGACAGCCAACAAGCACCCGCAGCTGTGTCAGTGGCCGCCGTAGCGTTTAGCCACGTTGATTGTTTGTTTACCTTTTCTTTGAAAAGGAAAAAAAAAGCTAGACTTTGTCCACCAAGCTAAGGTGCTGTCGAGCAAATGTCAGAAACGCCTCTAAGGCAGAGCCTTAAAATCTCAGCCTACAAACAGCCAATAAGCTAAATCAACATCCATTGGAGTGATTTATTCAGAACAGAAGGAAATAAGTCGTTCCTGATCCAATGTTAATAAAGTTTATAGTCAATGATAGGCAAAGATTGGCTGCTTTCACACTGCCAGTATAGATTGTCAACCAGGGAATTTTCTTTAACTAGGACAGAAGTATGTCAAGATGTCTACTTTCATGGAGAACGACTTGACTAAGGCAGCAGCTGTCGAATATTTTAGTAATCGAGTATTCTACTGAAAATTCCATCGAATAATCGAGTAATCAGATGAAACATTTTTTTAGGTAAACAGCATTTATACAGCGTATGACAAAAGTGAGGATACCCCTCGCATTTCTGCTGATATTTAAGTATATCTTTTCATGGGACAATACTGACAAAATGAAACTTTGACACAATGACAAGTAGTCTGTGTGCAGCTTATATAATAGAGTTAATTTATTTTCCCCTCAAAATAACTCAAAATATAGCCATTAATATCCAACCCCCTGGCAACAAAAGTGAGTACACCGCATGGGAACTACGTACATCCCAAAATGTCCAAATTGAGTACTGCTTGTCATTTTCCCTCCCAAATGTCATGTGACTCGTTGCAGGAGTGCTGTCAGCATTGCTGCAGAGATTGAAGAGATGAGGGGTCATTCCCACCACTGTGCTTGACTGTACGCATGACACACTTATCTTTGTACTCCTCTCCTGGTCGCCACCACACATGCTTGAGACCATCGGAACCAAACAAATTAATCTTTGTCTCATCAGACCATAGGACATGGTTCCAGTAATCCATGTGCTTTGTTGACATGTCTTCAGCAAACTGTTTGTGGGCTTTCTTGTGTACAGTCTTCAGAAGAGGCTTCTTCCTGGGGTGACAGTCAATTTGATGTAGAGTACGGCGTGTGGTCTGAGCACTAACAGGTTGACCCCCCACCTCTTCAATCTCTGCAGCAATGCTGACAGCACTCCTGTTACGAGTCACATGACATTTTGGAGGGGAAATGACAAGCAGTACTCAATTTGGACATTTAGGGATGTAGTTTCTAAGGGGTGTACTCACTTTTGTTGCCAGGGGTTTAGATATTAATGGCTATATTTTG
Organism: Corythoichthys intestinalis; assembly: GCF_030265065.1. Lineage (NCBI taxonomy): Eukaryota > Metazoa > Chordata > Actinopteri > Syngnathiformes > Syngnathidae > Corythoichthys > Corythoichthys intestinalis. The sequence continues at coordinate 31,344,811 of NC_080412.1, forward strand.
AGTTATTTTGAGGGGAAAATGAATTAACTCTGTTATATAAGCTGCACAGAGACTACTTTTCATTGTGTTAGAGTGTCATTTTGTCAGTGTTGTCCCATGAAAAGATATAGTTAAATATCTGCAGAAATGTGAGGGGTGTACTCACTTTTGTGATACACTGTAAACATACATGAGAAAACGAGATTTCCCCTAATATTGAACCATTTTTGGACAGTCAATGGTTTAATTTAAGATGTACATTGTTGAAAACAGCCAACAATTGCATCTCAGATATGCCTAGAAAAAAAATAACAAATTCACTGCCTGCTTTCCCTCAAAAAACTTGAGATCTTTTTTTTTTTTTAAATCCTAATTTCTTTCCTAAATATGTCATTATGCTTTATGACACACATCACTTAAAAGTTAGGTGTTTATCCCCACGTTTTTCAATTGAATTTCCATTTGTGTAAAGCTATTTTTAAGTTCTAGTTAAGTTTTTAAGTCTAAATTGTAAGACCTGATAGGATGTTGAGTTTTTGTAGTCTTCAAAATAAATGTATGATACCTGCTGTATTAGAGCACATTTGGCACCAGTGCTACTTGGTGTTTTATCCATCAATGACTACTGAGCTAAAATTGGCAGTTAGCTTCATTATGTTTTTATCTTACACCCTCATCACTCTACAGTGCTGTTTTTACAGTGTAAATAAAGCCTGTACGAAAGACACGTTAGCCAAGCATCGACAGTATTCATAATTAATAGAAACATAGCTCTCCGCAGGTCTAACATTACGTTAGCAAGGTACAGTAACGTTAAATCTTATTTATTAGCGCTTTCTGCCGAGTATCACTCCTCCGCTCTTGGAGTAAACTGGGTGCCTTCGGTGGAGCGAGGGCTAGGCGGGCGGTTCACGCGGTGGCGCCCGTCCCAGGTTTCGGAGGCGGACATCGGTTGCGGGGCCGCGGGTAGCCAGGGCCTGGCGGGGGTAGTGTTATGCTAGCGCTGTCTTACAGTGAATACATGAAACAGCGTTCGTCTTGGTCTCCAGCTTGAAATGCTCACATTTTTGACATTTTCTGCTTTTTCCTGGTGCCTTTCCCTTGGATTTCGTCAGCTTCTTTGTCGTATTAATACATGGTTGAAATCAAATGGATCCGTTTTAGGTTTTCTTTTAAGTTTCCGTTTTTTAGGTTTTGTCTTTTTCCTGTATGCACGTGATGTTAGCGCTTTGTGCCGCATTAAATGTAGTCGGGGCAAAACGTCATGCTTGGAGCTGGCAAAATTAAACGATTCTTTGAGGCGGAGAAAATTCCTCTATCGATTTTTAAAATCGAGTCACTCGAATTATTCTAGAACTCGTTTTAGCTCTGAACAGAACACATGACACAGGACAATGTTTAGAGTTAAGAATAGATGCTAAAAACGGTCAATTTTGACGATTGTTGCACCTCAATGTCAACTAACAATTAAGAGAGTGTTAATCTGACTGATTGCCTGTGCATCCGCAGACGGTGAGTCGTCATTTCAGGAACATTCCGGTGAACGAGAAGGAAACGCTGACCTACTTTATTTACATGGTGAAGAGCAGCAAAAGCCGCTTGGACCAGAAAGCCGACAGCAGCAGCAAACCCCTGGACTAAAAAAAAAACAAAAAAAAAACCTCAAACAACAAGCATAACGAGACATCAAAAAACAACCAAAAAGTTGACACTTTTGCAAGGACTTTTTTTTCCCCCTCCCACCGGCAGCCACAGATCATCATTCACTTTTCCTGAACTTTTTGCTACTCTAGCACCAGGATTCGCCTTGATCCTGTGCTAACTGTATTTTAGAAATTCTGACTGAAAACGACTCACTTCCCCACCAACTGACGTACCACTTTTACTTTGTCTGGAAAGCTACTATCACAAATTTTAACAAACGAAGGGACCCTGGACAGGACTGCTGACATCTTGCATGTGTTCACGCCCGCTCCTGAGATATGTAATGTATTTGTAAATTGTTAGCACTGAGACGCTAAAAGCCCTCAGCCCGGTTTCAAACCCTCTTGTTATGTTACGTGTCAAAAGTATTAAGCACAGTAGCTAAATGCAATACTACAGTAGTGATTGGAATAGTAAGGAATAAAATGAATAATGACTAAAGCCATCTTTCTTTTTTATATTTCTTTTGTCACTTTTTGGATTATAGGTCAGTTGATCCTTTCTCCCACTTTCCTTGAGAAACCAACGTTAAACCAGAGGGTCGAATACACCTGTGATGATATTCTGTCTGCAGGGGTTGATGATGCTACATGCTTGGTAAAATTCTGGGCTAGTCAAGGGTTTTGATTGGCTTGCTCTTTACCGTTCTAAACGCTAAATCTTCTAATTGTATGCTTTTCACCGCGTGGGTCCTTGTACACACTTATTTGTTGTTGTTTTTTTTGGGGGGGGGTGTTGTTTTTGCCACTTTCTATTTTTCTGTTAGCTTCACGTTTAAAATAACATCAGTTTTTCTTCACACACAGTCCGAGGGATTGTCTCATCTTGTCCTTTCATGGAATGTCTTTCTTCACACTTAAGTGACAACATCAGCATATAACTATTGTATTAGAAATTTAACTTGTATTTAAATAAGGCTTCTTATTGCTCCTTCTAATAAATGTACAGGCTTGTATGTGGGAGTAAGTGAATATTTGTACTTTGTCCCTTTTTGTGTTGAAATGAACTTCCCTTGCTTTATTACTATTTCTTTTATTATTATGCAATAACTGGACAAAACGATAGCTAACCAAACACTTTTTGTTCCTTCATTTGGATGTACTGAAGTAGTTTTACTTCATTTTGCTTCAAAATGTGAGATTTAGGGGAAACGTCAACAGTACCTATCCAACACCACTAGGTGACAGCATTGTTAAGCAATCACTTTCCATTATTTTTATTTATTTATTTTTAAATAGCCTTCCAAACACGTTTTTTGACTATTTTGATGTAACTGAATGCTCAATCTATGACTGAATCTACACTCACCGGCCACTTTATTAGGTACACTTGTCCAACTGCTCGTTAACACTTAATTTCTAATCAGCCAATCACATGGCAGCAACTCAGTGCATTTAGGCACGTAGACGTGGTTTAAGACAATCTCCTGCAGTTCAAACCGAGCATCAGTATGGGGAAGAAAGGTGATTTGAGTGACTTTGAACGTGGCATGGTTGTTGGTGCCAGAAGGGCTGGTCTGAGTATTTCAGAAACTGCTTATCTACTGGGATTTTCACGCACAACCATCTCTAGGGGTTTACAGAGAATGGTCCGAAAAAGATAAAATATCCATTGAGCGGCAGTTCTGTGGGCGGAAATGCCTTGTTGATGCCAGAGGTCAGAGGAGAATGGCCAGACTGGTTTAAGCTGATAGAAAGGCAACAGTGACTCAAATAACCACCCGTTACAACCAAAGTAGGCAGAAGAGCATCTCTGAACGCACAGTACGTCGAACTTTGAGGCAGATGGGCTACAGCAGCAGAAGACCATTCCAAGGGTGCCACTCCTTTCAGCTGAGAACAGGAAACAGGCTACAATTTGCACAAGCTCATCGAAATTGGACAATAGAAGATTGGAAAAACGTTGCCTGGTCTGATGAGTCTCGATTTCTGCTGTGACATTCGGATGGTAGGGTCAGAATTTGGCATCAAAAACATGAAAGCATGGATCCATCCTGCCTTGTATCAACGGTTCAGGCTGGTGGTGGTGGTGTAATGGTGTGGGGAATATTTTCTTGGCACTCTTTGGGCCCCTTGGTACCAATTGAGCATCATTGGAAAGCCACAGCCTACCTGAGTATTGTTGCTGACCATGTCCATCCCTTTATGACCACAATGTACCCAACCTCTGATGGCTACTTTCAGCAGGATAATGCGCCATGTCATAAAGCTGGAATCATCTCAGACTGGTGTCTTGAACATGACAATGAGTTTACTGTACTCAAATGGCCTCCACAGTCACCAGATCTCAATCCAATAGAGCATCTTTGGGATATGGTGGAACGGGAGATTCGCATCATGGATGTGCAGCCGACAAATCTGCACCAACTGTGTGATGCCATCATGTCAATATGGACCAAACTCTCTGAGCACCTTGTTGAATCTATGCCACAAAGAATTGAGGCAGTTCTGAAGGCAAAAGGGGGTCCAACCCGTTACTAGCATGGTGAACCTAATAAAGTGGCCTGTGAGTGTAGTTTGTCTTCACTGATTTTAAAGCAAGGGCGTAGGTTTGGTCTCAACATTGGTAGGGGCGACATAACAGCATAACCTGCATGTACACTTTTTGCTGGGGACGGGACATTAATAAGACCAAACAGATTGGGTGAACGGGGGTCAGGGCTACATTGCTCACGAATATGAACCTAGTAAATTGATAGGCCAAATGATCAATGCAACATAAATCTGTATTGACAACATGTCGCCAACATGCCGCCTCCTCCGCCCCCTTCAAAGAGGAGGGATATTAGAAGGTTGTTGTTTTTTTCAGCCAGCAGCAGCCACTGTAAGTAATGTAAAAGATGTCAATGTTATGGAGGTGGGGAACACACCACTAATTTTGCTACTGAAATTTTGCTACAACCTGCATCAGAGTTTGCATAAGATTAAACTGTGTGAATTTGCTAAAAGAGAAGTGTCCTCCACTTTTGTATGTGTTTTCTGCTGTCAACGTTAATTAAACTGAGAAATGTAATGAACTGAGGTTTACCCCCTTCTACCCAATTTTTATTTTTATTTTGTTTATGTGGTCTTAAAGCAGCACTTGGTAACTCTTCAGTTTTGGTCAATTTTTGAGACGCTGGTGGACAAAAGCGGTAGTTTGTTGAAGACTGCGTTTCTCATGAGGACCAGCGCATAGTGTCTTCCTATGAGGGCGTAACAGAAAATAATTGAGAAGCAATGGTATAACTCAATACAGATTTATTTTTGCAATGATCAGTTAGCCTATCAACTATCAATCTAACTAGGTTCATATTCGTGGAAAAATTAAGCCCTGACACCCGTTCACCCATTCTGTTTGGTCGTAATAATGTCCGTCCCCAGCAAAAAGTGTACATGCATGTTATGCCTTTATATTGTCCCTACCAATGTTGAGCCCAAACCTACACCCTTGACTCTGATGCACGTCGGACTTTCAGTAAGAAAATTAGTGTTGTGTTACAATTGTGTTACAAAAGCTACAATTGAAAATGGGTAAATGTAAGTCTGAACATAATGAAAAATAATTCACTTAACAGCAGTAGGGTCAATTCTGTCTTTACAACATATGGGAAGATTATCAAAATTACTGAACTCATTATGAAATGCAAATAAGGTTCCTTAAAAGTTGGTGGGGACAATTTGAGCATCCTGAAAAGGCGGTAGTGTTACGTCCCTACCGTCCCTATGCAAACCTACACCCTTGTTTTAAAGTGTTACAATTAGACATTATTTAAAACATTTGATATATATGATACCAGCAGTGCACGTTTTGGCCTTTTTACCTCAAATATATTGAACAGGACGCCCAAGCACGTTCTTGCAAAATTACAATGTTGCTTGTTAAAATTCATATGACTTTCCAAATTCCCAAACCATAATGCGCGATATACAGTATATCTAAATAAATCTCGAGTCGTAGTCCTTCTGAAATTCCAAAAACAAACCAAGCACTCCAAAATATAGATTTCTTTTCTAATGACCCCGTCATTAGATTGTTGAACAAAACCAAAACACGTCACCAAATGACAGACCCCATAAAATATCAATTTATTATATAACTTCACGTCTAACGTACATTCCCATAAATCCACATTTCGCACAATTAATACACATAAACAGTTGAAATGGTGGTTTTCCTTGTCATTTGGGAGTGGCAAGCGGCTGTTTAACGTGAACAACATTCTCGTGGGTCAGTCGATTCAAGCGGACAGTAAGCACGTTGAGGTAGATTGGCGTTCTTATTATACAACAAATACAATAACAGCCAAAAGAAAAAAAACAATACAATTATGTATTTTTGCCTGAGTATGGTTTCACACTCCTATGAAAATAGCACGAACACTGTCCTTTGATATTTACCGTTCGATTCTTTTAACATAACTGAGCAACTTGAATATGTGTAATGAACACAGAATTCACAAAAAAATGACCAATAATATACCATGAAAGAAGATGTGCCCCACAAAAATAACGTACAGATTAATCTAAATCCCAAAATAAAGTTGCGAAAAAGACAGTACACGTGATGCAATTACAAAACTTGTGATAAAAGAAAAAGAATAATTTACTTTTTTTTTTGTTTTAACCATAACTTAAACTTATTCCATGGGATGTTTGCATTACAACAAGACTGAGGGATAAGTCATTCCCTTTTTTTATCAAACAAACAAAGCAGTACAGACGGATAACGGTCCTTTTTGCTCAGGCGATTAATGCGTTCACGTACGTTCGCACAAGTGGTTTTTACGCTCTTTTATTGGGAACGTACGGTGTCATTGGTTGAGCTCCAAAGCCCAAACCTGCTGCGGCCACCCGGTCCGACCCTTCACCTTCTTCTCGGTGCCGAACGAGTCCTGTGGTGGACCTTCGTTCTGGTTCAGAGGAAGACAACCACAAAAATCGTAATTAGTGACGACATAAAGCACAAACACACAGGAAATATCCAATGGTCAAAATGTTTGGAAAATCATTTGTTTATATCTGCACATGGCTTTCAAATAAATTGATTGAGTTTATCTGATCAATAGTTGTAATAAAATAAGATAAAATAAAACATTTGAATCATCCTTTATTCAAAAAATTTGAAAATCCATTCTAGGCCTATACTCATATTTATCATAACAGATTAAAATAAACACATTATCTTCATTGCCTATATTTTAACATACAGTATAAAACAGTTTTTTTTAATCATCATTTAAAGAGTCTATAGAGATATACCAACAAAAACACATGTTTACAATGTCATTGATTGCTTTGATTTGCTTTATTTTGCACGTTTTTGAGAATAAAACGAAATACTATATGACATGGTAATACTAACATTAATTTCCAAATTGGACTAGATTAAAAAAAAGAACATGTTTCAAGTGGAGTTGTTGGTTTTTTAACCGAAAGTAATGTCCAAGTTGTATTAACACCACGCTTACATTTAAAATCTTGTGATTTGAAAGTAAATCTCTGCTAAAAATATAACATGTATCGATTATGTACATGTATTGTCAATTATTTTTAAAGAAGTGGAACATGTAAATGTCTATGCTCCGCTTCCTTATTTTGACTCATTTTAATATCAGACCTCCATTCATGGTTGCTATAAGTTCAAACATCTATTTAAAAGGTCCTGAGAAAACGTCACATTTATTTCTGCACATTTTTGCGCATATTTTTTTAATGCTATTTGAGGATAGGAGACTTATTCAATTTAATTAAAATGTAAAAAATATGCCACTATTGAGAGACATTTAACTCCGTCCATACTCGATAATCAAACTGCGGTGGATGTAAACTGTCAAACTGGGCACCTTCTTTTTTATTTTAATTTAATTTTTATTTTATTTAAATTTTTTATGTCAGGTTTCGAATTTGAGTTTTCGACGACCGTTAAATTATTATTTTTTTAATCATGGGGGACCATGCCAGCTATACATTTCTCATACATTTCTCTCTCTACAGATCCAAATGCTTAAACGTGGCAACAATTTGTAAGTTCCAGACAGATAAAATTAGCCAACGTTAACCAAAATTCCAATCAAACCTTGCCATTTACATAGTATCGAGTTGAATATATTCACTACTGTTTCCTTAAACGTGGAGCATGTAAACGTCCAAATTTACCATCCCTGTTTTGCCTTCAGATCCCAGATTTCAATGACATTTATAGAGTCCCATTAGAAATCTGCCGATGTATGAAAACCTCAGTTAAAACGACTCTATTGAACAGTAAATGAAATTTACTTGGTCTCATTTCCAATGAAGTGGGGAATTCAAACGTCCAAATTTACAATTGCCATTTTCTTTTTTCAGATCAATTTTTCAAATTTAGTCTTTAATTTTAAAGTGACATTTTAAAGAGACACTGCCATTTACACCTATCTGGCAAAAATAATTACAATAAAAACTTCCAACTTATTAGAATAAAGATTGGTTTTCAAAATCTGATGACTTGACATATGTAAAAAGCGAAGCTCTATTATTTGCAAGCTATAAGTGTGTGTCGATGTTCAAACTTTAAAAACCAAACAAAATCAGTAGGCTAACAAACTTATTTATGCTTATTTATTACTCATTAAAAATACCCAATTTAAAGAGCATGCTTACAATATTTTAAAATACAGCGTACATGTAATATTTACCTCGCTGCATTTAAAATGCACTGAAAAATGTCCCCTATATTTTAGAATTTGAAATTATTTTGAAACACAAAGCTCTTATTAGAAAAATAGAGGCTGCGATCCCCTGCAAATATAAAAACAAACTATTAATTTAGATGATATTAAAAATAAGAGTTTACATCTTATCAAAACGGTTGAAATAACTTATTTCTAGAAAATTATTAAGTAAAATTAAGCTTTCATTTTGCATCCCTATTTAACAATCTGTATGTTTTTACATATCAGAGCTTTGTTATACAATAAGAGAATTAAAGAAAACCTGTGATTAAAGTTGATGATTGACAATAATTTCCTTGGGAGCGGGCCGTGTAAACGTCCACATGCACTTACCATGTCCCTTTTCCGTTTCAGATCCCGGTTTTCAAATTTCTTAATTTCGGCCTTGAAGCCTTCCGTGTCTCCGGCGTCTTTGGCCAGCACGTCCATCAGGTACGCGATGTAACTGGTTGCCAGGCGTAACGTCTTGATTTTCGACAGTTTCGTATCAGCGGGCACGTTAGGGATGCACTCCCGAAGTTCGGCGAACGCCGTGTTGATGCTCTCTGTCCGTCGGCGCTCCTTTTTGGGCCCCGCCGTCCGACGCTTGGTCATGCCCGATTGCAGACCCTCCAGGCGGCCGTGATCGTGCTGCGAGGCGGCGGCGACGGAGGCGGCCGGCGTGAGATCCGTGCCGGCCGGGTAGGGCGTCTGGATCTGGAAGTCTGGAGGCACCTCGCCGTGGTTGAGCACCCAACTCTGGAAGTAGGGCGCATCCTGGTGGCAGCGCTGCACGAACGGGAAGGGTTCGTGCATGAGGTGGTGGTGATGATGGTGGTGGTGGTGCTGGTAGCCCCCGATCAGGTTCATCCTGGCCCGGCCTCTGCTGCTGCTGCTCTCGGTTGACGTCTCACTTCTTGACCTCCGTAAGTCATTCGCCACTCAGGTGTTTATCCAACATGTTGGCTTTTTTTTAATACACAAAAAGATTCCCAATTTTTTTTTTTTAAATTCCCCAAAATCTCTGCTTTGCTTCGCGCACACGTTGATGTCCTACCGGTTGGTCGGAAACATTTGACCCGGGTGAAGGTGCGAGCCCCCCAGGTTTATAAGTGTGTGTCCCGGAGGTAGCCAATGGAATGGAGCGTTGTATAGAGTGGGAGGGGTTGTTTTTCCTTCCAATTTTGACGCACTGTTGAGCTCGCCGCTCGACGTCATCACTGTTTGTTTGGATGATAGAAATACATTGAAGATTTAAAACAAAATTCCCAACATACGTACATATTAAAAATTTTATAATTTACATATAATATACCAACATAGGTTTATTTAAAAAAAACAAAAAACAAATACCATCATCAGGGCTGACATGACAGGCCAGTTTGTTAATTAATAATGAGGTACAGTCCAGTTTTAACAATGCCCAAATATACTAATATGTGTATGTCCAACAAAAACAACACTTGAAAAAAAAATCAATAAAAATGTACTTCAATAAATGTTTGAAATCAATCCATACTTAAATAGTATGCTTAAGTACTTGTGCATTTAACTGGATCAAAAAATAAGATGAATTTGCTTTAACATGATGCAGTTTGAGGATTGAATGATCCTTTCAGCATCCACAACCATTGGCAGGGATAGGGTCCAATCTGTTTAAACTGGCTGATAGTGAATGATTATTTATATTATATATTATACATTATGTATATTATATATGGTGGAAAACACAAAGCTGAAAAAGCAGTTTCTGCTCTTGCACTCCACTTTAGAATAAACTGCTGTATTTTAAGCCAAAAGAACTGTTGTGTTTAATAGAAATATGTCTACATGCTGCCATGGCAGTTTCATGACGCATTAAGCCCCCAAACTCTTTTAAATTTGTCCGTTTTACCCTGGTGACCCCCTTTTACAGACACCGTGCAACCGCTTTTGTTTCAACTCAGCCATGAAAAGAAGTAATTATATTAATTATTCGAAATGTCTATCATTTTTAGCTTCGAATTATTAATTGATGTCTAATATTTAGTTTTTAAAAAACACTTTATAAAATTATTCACTCGCATATTTTAAACTTTTAAACAAATTACGTCACAATGAAAAAAATAAAATATATATATATATGTGTATCTACCTATCTACCTCATAACTATCGCTGGATTTTTTTTTTTTTTTTGTAACTGTCGCATTGTCCCAGATATTTTAGATGATAAATAATGGATCCAAATCAAGAAAAATGAAAAAAAAAATGTTTAAAGGGGTAAATATTTGAAAAATCTGGACCACTCCTTGCTGTCTGCGATTTCTGCATTGCGACCCTTGTTATATTACCGTGTTTCACCCATAAAATCTCCAAAAAGTCCGGCTGTGACCATTCACAGTTGTGTCTTGACACTCGGTGATACGTGCTACACTGAGTTTTTGGATCAAAACAAGGTAAGTATGCGATAATATCTCGTTAAAATCATGTTGTCTTTGATTATGCACTCTCATGCTCTCACCTCGAGTTTGGGTTTAGAGGGTTTTTTTTAAAATGCACTCCTGTTCAAAATGTTTCTTCCCCCAGAAAATTGAGATTTTAGGCTTTTCAATGATGTATAACACATGCAAATAGGACAATTTTGAAATCTGGCCAAATTGGGGGTCTCAAAACAGAACTTCAAGTCACCTGAGTGTTTTCCGCCATTTTTATATGGTTACCATGGAACAGTTGGTAGCTCAAGTTGTCCTGGGACCAAAGCTGTTCGATTCCCAGCTACGACTGCCCACTCTCGAAGTGCCCTTGGGCAAGGCACTGAACCCTAATTTGCCCCTAATGGTTTGACAGCGCCTTGCATGGGAGCAGCACCTTTGATGTGTGAATGTGTGCGTGAAAGGGTAAATGTGTGCTAATGTAAAGGGCTTTTTGTAACAATGTAGATAAATGCGCTATGTAAGTACTCTCCACTTACCATACTTTAAAAATTAAAGACTTTACATTGATATGGACATTTAGTCCTGTCCTCCTCTCCCAGTTCAAATGAACAGGACGTTAATTGCTGTCAATGGCGGCCATTGACTTAGTTGCTTTTCCAGGGTAATTATTTTTTGGGATTAAGTTGTTGCACCTCCTCCTCCTCTTATTCTTCCTGGCCGCAGTCCTATCTTGATGGCATCCCAAAAGAAAAACCATTGCGCGACCTTCGTGCTATTTTCAAACCATTAAGGGCTGCATATCTAAATACAATCATAAATCACCTCGGCTGTTTTTTTCTTCTTCCATGTCTTTTTCTATATTCCATAAAAGCTGCTCACTCTCTCCTTACTGTGTTTATGCATCGGCACTTTGCTGCCTTTTCTTTTAAATAATCATCTGTCAAGACTTTAGGGTGAGTTTGTAAGGAACTGTGCTTCCATTTTTATATCTGGGGTTGCTTTTTGAGGACCTTAGGGAGGTTTACGCGCTCACTATAGTTAAAGAGCAAAACAAAGCTTTCTGAACGTTGAGATAAAAAGCGTCCTTTAAAGTGCTGATGCGCGTGACTAACAAGCTGTAGTTAGTTGAACCCCTTAGTGCTGCTTACACTTTCATGCACTGTTAATTCAACAGGGTGACTGCATTGAGGGAGTTGGTCCATATTATTCCTTCTTGAAGAAAATCAATTTGGGGGGGGGTTAAAGTTAGCAAAATCAAGTCATTTTTTAAATCAAAGATTGTTTCATATTGTGCTTTTCTTTTTATAGACATAATTTACTTATAATGACCTCTAAATTAAGTTGGCGAAACCTTTGTAGCTCCGGGTGTTCATATGTTTTATTTGTCATGCCAGGAAAAAAGGTTAGCAGAATTCATTACTGGCATGCAGTTCGTCTGTTAATCAGATACTCGCATTAGCATATTTCCTAGTCGTAACATGTTGCTGTTAAACAAAAAGATTCAATATACAAGTTTTGTGATTTTTTTTTTTTTTTTTTTTTTCCTCCCAAAAATCTCAAACCGCCCAAAAGTTATTCTTTTTTTTAAGATATAGGAGAAGAAAATAGTACTTTAGTTACAGGGCATAAGGACCAACCTCATGTAGATAAAATCAGCAAGTAGACATTCATTATAATTGCCATAAACAAAAATTAAAAATTTCGAAACATCAATGTTTTTCATGAATCCAACTCCAAAACAGAATTTTAGATTTTTTTGGTTTAAAACGTGCTATTTTTGAGGAGCCTTGCCATATATTTAGCATGAAAACATGTAATTCAAAAACTAGAAAACATGTATATATAATTGGGATTGTACAATCAAAATATTTGGAGGAACTGCAATAACTGAAATTGAACTGCAAATATAAACAGCAAATGTGTTGCTGTGTGCCTTTGGTTTGTCACAATGACAAATCACAACAAAAATTTCCTTTGCTCTCCCTGCGAGCCTTTTCTTCACATGAAAACAACGCATGTCAACATTTTGCGACTGACGAATGTGCTTACTGAAAATTTTTGGTTGAAAAAAAAAAGATCATTTGATATCACCAAATTCGTAGTTATCTGCTTTTACAGCACTCTTAGTCATCTGAATGTTGACATGAAAGAATTTTCCATATTTTGGCGAAGGCTGCCGCTGCCTTGCTTCTTCCCCGTCGCTGTCAGCCTGAAGAAGTCCATGCGGTGTCCAGAAAGCAAACCTGACACTGTTGATTAAGACATGGACTACGCAGACATGAAATATAAGCCTCCACCCCCAAAACAATTTCACCATCATTCCCCGAATCACTCCTTGAAATCTTTTATCCTACATCCCGTTGCGTCACTTTTTTGTTCTCGAAACCAAACTTCTCTTGATGATATTTTTGGATTTGATATCAGTTCGTAGAGGTGCTGAAAAGGGTGAGTGCAGAAGTTTCCCCCCACTCCAACGTACACTCACGCCCCCCTTTTTGCCATATCGCCACGGGAAACGACCTAAAAAGGCCCTGAGCAGCCATCTTGGCCATGTTATGAATTCCCGGCGTAATTGTTTGTGTCGTGGCGTCGACTTTTCAACAGACGCCGCTTCCCGACTATTTAGGGTGCTTACTCTCCACTCTACATCCCCAAACAAATAATCGGGCCCTTGAGTCAAAGTGTGTTTACCCGCCGCTACAACACACCACGCTAGGCTAATTCAATCTAACTGCTTCAATTAGACGCCACCGCGGCTAGCTGGCCGTTCTGGGAAAAAGCGGCAGTCACGTCACGGCGGCGGTCTCCCTTAGATGTACCTAAAAAAATCCTGTCAAGTTTCTATCCAAACGTTACGATCGTATTAGGTCAGACGGGCGAGTCGGGGTTATCGAGACGACTGGTGGCGCCGTGTCGACAGTTGCTGGCGAGTCGACTTGCGGGAAAAAAAATGGCCTTCTTTCTAATTTCGCTAATGCTAGCTCATTACACATTGAAATGAATACCCACATCCCATTATTCTGAACGGTTAGGTGAATCCTGACACAAATTTTGCAAATGTAAAATTTTGCTTTTGTAGAAAGAAATGTGTGCAAGCGTAAAATAATCATGCATTTTCTTATGTGCGATTTTGTTTAAATTCATCCGCAAATTTTTCACAAAAAAATATCGGTTTTATGGGAAACAATGAATACAGTGGTACCTCGACATACGATTGCTGCGACACACGATCTTTTTGACTTTGAGGTAAAACGTGATAAGACATTTGTTTCTACGTCGGATGACATGCTTAAAATACGACGATTTATGACGATGACGCAGTTTCTTTGTTTTCCTGCTAGACAGACACATTTTCTTTGCGGATTTTCTTGTGCGAGAAATCAACACTGGTTCCAAGAATGTTAGTGCAGTTGGTGAAATAAGTAAAAAGGTGAGGCTTACCACTGAAATGAAGATGGACCTGATAGAAAATATGAGTGTGTCCGTGAACTGGCTCGACAATACGGCCGTAGAATGTCTACGATCTCGGCGGTCCTCCTCTGACCTCCGTTCACCAATTTTTATAAGTTAAGGTGACGATTATTATTATTTTAACATCGCCCCCAAAAAAATCGCTTGTCCCAAAAAAAGAACTTGTGCAACACAACACAACATCCCTACTGTCTGCTGCAGCTGAACATGAACAATGAAGGTAAAAAGTCCTTTCTCACTCTGTCACGTCAGCCACGTGGTGCGTTCAGGTACACCATGTAAAACACATACACCACATTAGAACCTGATTCGTTACATTATTAAAGGTATTATTATTATTATTATTATTACCATTATCATATTATTATTCGGATTTTTATTCATAATTTATTTGTTTTGCTCTGTGTAATTGCTATTTGCAATCGTACCAGCAGTATTTACCGGTATTAAGGATTTAGTGTAGGCTTTCAGGCTGTGGAACGAATTAATGGAATTATAATGTATTCTTTTAGGAAAATCCTGCTCGACATACGACCATTTCGACTTACAAACAAGGTAAGAAACACTCAGGTGACATGAAGTTCCGCTCTGAGACCCCCAATTTGGCCAAATTTCAAATTTGTCCGATATGCATGTGTGATACATCATTGGAAAGCTTAAAATCTCAATTTTCTGGGGCAAGAAAATTTAAGGAAAAATAAGAATTAAAAAAATAATAATAATAAGGAGGGCATTTTTTTTTTTAAACAGCGAAACCCTATCTGGAGGTGAGAGCACGCGAGAGCAGAATTACAGACACAATGACTTTAACGAGATATTATCGCGCACTTACCTTGTTTTGATCCAAAAACTCCATGTCGCATGTATCACTGAGTGTCAAGACACAGCTGTGAATGGCCACAGCTGGATTTTTTGCGGATTTTATGGGTGAACATGGTAATATAACAAGGGTCACGATGCAGAAATCGCAGACATCAAGGAATGGTTGAGATTTTCTTTTTTATATATTTACCCTTTTAAACGTTTTTTCAATTTTTCTTTGTTTGGATCGATTATTTATCATCTAAAATATTGTGGGAAATGCGACAGTAATGAAAAAAATACAATTAAGCGATAGTTATAAGATATCTGTGACTTTTTTACAGACGCCAATTTTTTTCATTGTGGCGTAATTTGTTTAAAAGTTTAAAATATGCGAGTGAATAATTTTTTTAAGTCTTTTTTTTTTAACTAAATATTAGACATCAATTAATAATTCTAAGCTAAAAATGACAGACATTTCGAATAATAAATACGATTACTTACCTTCTTTTTATGGCTGGGTTGAAACAAAAGCCGTTGCACCACGTCTGTAAACAGGGGTTTCCAGGGTAAAATGGACAAATTAAAATTAATTCGGGGGCGTATTGCACCATGAATCAGTTATGGCAGCATATAGACACGTTGTTCTATCAAACACAACAGTTCTTTTGGCTTAAAATACAGCAGTATGTTTTAAAGAGGGGTGCAAGAGCAGAAACTGCTTTTTCGGCCTTGTCTGTGTATGTATATACTGTAAATGGAACTGTCTGTGTATGTGTCTAGGTGTGTTCGTTGCCTACGGACTCCCAAACGGCTGGGCGGATTTTGACGAAATTTTACACATTTGTATTTTACGTGTCCGTGCTTGTCCTTAATGGGTTTGACCTCTGTATGTCTCCTTTAAGTGTGGAAAATTTATTCGAAAATCCAAAAAATGTTTCCTTTTTCACCTGAGGAACGCAGGGTCATTATGCTTGATAAACCCACCCAGCATACATTTTAAAAAAATAATGGGAAAGCTGACATTTCAAGGTTTCTTATGTGTCAATTTAACAAACCTTAGCCCGAACAACCCAGCACATGTAGCATGCCCAGCAACGCCGAGCCATACTGCTGCTAGTGCTACCATAAATTTGACAATTTTTTAAAAATTCATAGCCGCTCATTGAGAATAAAAATGCATTTTTGTCTCCCAATATTTAAAAAAAAAGTGTAACTGTTTGGTGAATCATTGCACACATAATAGGAATTTTTAAATTGAGCTAATTTTATATCAAACCCAAATCTCTTCAGTGGCTCATTCATTTAGGGGAAAAAAGCTTAATAGAAAAATGATATTCAAACAAAATAGTGCATTTTTTTCTTTCTGTACTTTTCATTGAATAGCAGCTTGATAGACAGTTCTCAAGCCTTCCTCAAGAGAAACTTAAGACTTTTTCAACTGCTGCTCATCTGGCAGCTTTAGCTTTTACGGCAGCCACTTCACTCCACTCTGGGCCGTCGAGGGTGTTGCCCGGCCTTGCCGATGCTGGCCATCACCAAAGCGGCTCATTTACATCTATATTTCATCCGGCAGGCCTTTGATAAGGACTTTGTGGGCCGTCTGTGATCCAGCAGGACCCGTCTGCTGTAATTCTGCCCGTCCGCAGCCAATAAAGATAAGAGGCGCACGTCTGGAATGCCACAGGAAGGTGACTAAAGAAGAAAAAGACGCACCGTGACATACCACAAGCGACTCCGTAAGCATTTTGATATTTCAAGTGTTCATTAGGAGGAATTTATCAAATGTACTTTGCAAGATTACAGGGTTAATCTAGGCTTGTTTGTGTTAATACTTTGTTTTACTTTCAAAATGAACAAAAATAAAATAAAAATGGATAATGAGCGCAGGGTGACTCATCTGCGCCTCTGCAGGTTGCATTTATGTTGCGCACTCAAAACAACAATAAAAAAAAGTAATCCACAAAGAAGGATGCAAAGTCGGTACATTGTACAAAAATAAAGAGCGTATTTTTTAATTCGACAACAAAATGAGTTGTTTGTAGTTTCATGAATGCAGTGTTTAGTTGTTTGCTAGTAAGCATAATTATTATTGCAGCACACAATTTTTTAACAAAGAAAACAATTGAAAACAGAAGAAAATATGAAACCAGTAAAAATGACTCATTGCTTAATATGCAATAAAAGTGGTTATTTTTATGGAAGTTGATCCTGGGTTTGTTGCCCGTGCTTGAACATGGCGTCGTGTGGTGGACCACCGGGCGGGCCGGGGGTCTAATGATTTCACAGCAGCAGCTTTAACAGGGGGATTGGTGGCGGTGGGGAGCTGCTCTGTGTCAGACGAGCCCGTGAGGATTGCGGCCAGGCTGACAGTCAAAACACGGGTGGGGGGGGCTAAAGGCTTGACCCCCAGCGGATCTTCAGGTGGAGACAATTCGGGGATCCCAAAGTCGTTAAAAGCATTTTGGAGCCTTTCTCCAAGCTCCCAAATATTGGTATTATGGGGTAATGGGAGAACAGTCCACTTAAAATTATTGTGTCGCTGTTCGAGGGATTTCCATACTCAAAAACTCAACCTAATGTAATTTTTAGGGCATTTTCCATGGCACTGGTGCCAGTGAATCTTTCAAAAATTAAACCCCGAAGCAACTACCGTATTTTTCGGACTTTAAGTTGCACCGGAGTATAAGTCGCATTTTTGGGGGAAATTCACTTGATAAAATCCAACACATAGAACAGATATGTCATCTAGAAAGGCAATTTAATATAAAAATACAATAGAGAACAAAAGGCTGAATAAGTGTACAGTGCATGAACAACGAAATGCGAATATACTGTCCTCACCAGGACGCGACTGCTCGGTCCTGGCTAGCGTCAAAATGATAACAAGAACGGTGAGCAAAAATCCCAGAACCACACGGGGGGACCTAGTGAATGACCTACAGAGAGCTGGGACCACAGTAACAAAGGCTACGATCAGTAAAACAATGCGCCGCCAGGGACTCAAATCCTGCACTGCCAGACGTTTCCCCCTGCTGAAGCCAGTACACATCCAGGCCCGTCTGCGGTTCGCTAGAGAGCATTTGGATGATCCAGAAGAGGACTGGGAGAATGTGTTACGGTCAGATGACACCAAAATAGAACATTTTGGTAGAAACACAGGTTCTCGTGTTTGGAGGAGAAAGAATACTGAATTGCATCCGAAGAACACCATACCCACTGTGAAGCATGGGGGTGGAAACATCATGCTTTGGGGCTGTTTTTCTGCAAAGGGACCAGGACGACTGATCTGTGTAAAGGAAAGAATGAATCGGCCATGTATCGAGAGATTTTGAGTGAAAATCTCCTTCCATCAGCAAGGGCATTGAAGATGAGACGTGGCTTGGTCTTTCAGCATGACAATGAACCCAAACACACAGCCAGGGCAACAAAGGAGTGGCTTCTTCAGAAGGATTTCAAGGTCCTGTAGTGGCCTAGCCAGTCTCCTGATCTCAACCCCATAGAAAATCGGTGGAGGGAGTTGAAAGTCCGTGTTGCCCAACGACAGCCCCAAAACATCACTGCTCTAGAGGAGATCTGCATGGAGGAATGGGCCAAAATACCAGCAACAGTGTGTGAAAAGCTTGTGAAGAGTTACAGAAAACGTTTGGGCTCCGTTATTGCCCACAAAGGGTACATAACAAAGTATTGAGATGAACTTTTGGTATTGACCAAATACTTATTTTCCACCATGATTTGCGAATAAATTCTTTAAAAATCAAACAATGTGATTTTCTGTTTTTTTTTCCACATTCTGTCTGTCATGGTTGAGGTGTGCGCATGTTGACAATTACAGGCCTCTCAAATATTTTCAAGTTGGAGAACTTGCACAATTAGTGGTTGACTAAATACTTATTTGCCCCACTGTACATCTGTAGCGCTGCAATGCATGCTAGGCGGCATGTTAGATGACAACAGTGTTGACAGCAGGTGGCAGCAAAGATTGACTGTCTCCCCCAAGGGAGCAATGAATGAAGCTTCTTAAAGCAATGAAGCTTTACAGCCAATTGGTTCAAAGCTTCATGGTGGTTCATTTGGTCTCATGACAGTCTTATGATGCCGCTGTCAAATAAAGTGTTCCTGGTTAATATCTTTCGGTGTAAATATCCCATAATACAGTGAAGACAGCTACGGTTTGTCCAATGCGGCTTATCTATGAACAAATGCCGTTTGGGTCAAATTTGGGTGGTGGCGGCTTACAGTCAGGTGCGCCTTATAGTCCGAAACTTATGGTAATTTTATTGTGATGCCCCATTGGATGCTTTAGTAATGACAACGCTCACATGACAAATCCCAAGCATCTTAGTTCAGAGACATCTAATGGTCAATAAGCATAACTGCTGTGCTAAGCTGTGACCAGCCCTTGTACAAAGGCAGAAGGCGTCGAGATTATCTGATATCATTTTAAAATGCTCTTATCGGCCGATATTATGGGTTGCCTGATAATATCGGACAATTTATGAATCCTTGCCTGAAAAAGTCATTTTTTCATAGTCATATAGCTCTTTTGTTGCTAGAAGCTGAAATGAAAAACAGGTTTGTGAAGCATGGACAGCTATAAATCATGTCTCTGTTTTAAATGAAATGATTTTAATGTAAAATTAAGAGTTCCCAATAGTTCTTCATCCACAGAAGAAGCCCTCCAAAATCTGTGTCTAGCCTTCCAGTTTGAAACTGTTTCAGGTGCAGGGATTTACTTTTATTGTCCACTTGGGTTTTGTTGTACAGTATAACACTTTCCTTTTGTCAGCACTCAAACACAAGCAGAAAGCGAAAATATTCATGGAATTTACCATGATGTAATCATTGACCGTATTTAATGCATGGTCAGTGCAGCCATAAAGAAATGCTGGTGTCGGCTAAAAATATGAATTTTAAAAAATGCACAAACATCAATAAATCAGAATCTGAGGATGTTCCCCCTTCCTTCTTATTTTTCACCTCAACGGACGAATAAACCAAAGAGGTCGTTGACCGTGTAAAAGTGGGATTCCGCTCTTCCGAAAAGCTATTCATCCAATCAGGAAGAAATGCAGCAACACTCTGGAGGTCATTGTGCTTTGGCCAAACATAACGGCCCCTAATGGCAGCAGCAGCTAGTTAAAGTCCATTCATATATGTCGACATCCAGGCTCATTAAAGCCTACCAATGGGTCACAGATGTGCCATTAGTTTTACCTGGATTGTGAATTTTTTTTTTTTTTTTTTTTTCAAAGCACAAGTTTAAGAGCTTTCTTTGGTCACCCTGCCTACCAACCAGGATACAATATGCATTTTCGGTCATTTTTGCAAGTGGTTACTCAGTTGTTGCTGTGCCAATGCCCCCTAAGCGATTCCTATGCGTCCCAGCTTTTAGTTGGAACTCGGCCCTATCTGGAAATATCTAAAAATAGTCTCGCAGCTTTAGTGATAGCGTCTGATCGGCCCCGTGGAATGCCACACCAGGCTTTCCCAACTCCGATTGGATGCACATGGCGGCCAAAGCCCGCTCTCATTGGATGGTTATCGTGGCTGTACAAGTCGGTTGGCTGATGACCTTTGTAGTATCAGTTGCAGGATGCCGGGACCGCCTTGTGAAGCAGCGGACTGGCCAGCAGATTGTTTTCGCACCTCGGCTCTTTTTGACTTGTCTTCTGACATGAGCTGCAACATGCAAAATGATAGTTAAGTGAAAGTTTTTTCATTACTTATGCTTGTGATGGCTCCCATTCTCCAATGAAAGCCATGTATCTCCCAATTTTGTGAGGTTTGGTTCATCCACAGTTCAAACAAGTCAAGTATTCTTTGTGTTTGGGATATCATCAGAAAACAGAACATTTGGAGATAACGGTTTTTCACTGAACAAAGATGCTATGGAAATCATATTTGATGTTGACAAATGAAAAATGTCTAGCTCCAAAAAGAAAGTTGCAAACATCAAAACATGTATTTCCAACAGTGTTGTTTTTGGCAGCCCTTAAAATTTTCTTAGTCTTTTGGACGATAATACTTATTAGCTTTCATCATATTTTAGTCATTTGAAAACGTGTTTGTCTTTGTGTTGTCGTCACCAAAAAGTAGACTAATTTTGTCGAGTTTTAGTTGACGTTTACTCAATGTTTTCAAATGTGGCGGCTGTTTACGACCACCGGCGAGTCTATTTCGCTTCTAGTTACAGTGGGGAAAATAAGTATTTAGTCAACCACAAATTGTGCAAGTTCTACTTGAAAAGATTAGAGAGGCCTGTAATTGTCAACATGGGCAAACCTCAACCATGACAGACAGAATGTGAAAAAAAAAAAAGAAAATCCCATTGTTTGATTTTTAAAGAATTTATTTGCAACGCATGGTGGAAAATAAGTATTTGGTCAATACCAAAAGTTCATCTCAATACTTTGTAATGTACCCTTTGTTGGCAATAACAGAGCCCAAACGTTTTCTGTAACTCTTCCCAAGCTTTTCACACACTGTTGCTGGTATTTTGGCCCATTCCCCCACGCAGATCTCCTCTAGAGCAGTGATGTTTTGGGGCTGCCATTGGGCAACACGGACTTTCAAGTCCCTCCACAGATTTTCGATGGGGTTGAGATCAGGAGACTGGCTAGGCCACTCCAGGACCTTAAAATGCTTCTTATGAAGCCACTCCTTTGTTGCCCTGGCTGTGTGTTTGGGATCATTGTCATGCTGAAAGACCAAGCCACGTCTCATCTTCAATGCCCTTGCTGATGGAAGGAGATTTTCACTCAAAATCTTTCGATGCATGGCCCCATTCATTCTTTCCTTTACACAGATCAGTTGTCCTGGTCCCTTGGCAGAAAAACAGCCCCAAACATGATGGTTCCACCCCATGCTTCACAGTGGGTATGGTGTTCTTCGGATGCAATTCAGTATTCTTTCTCCTCCAAACACGAGAACCTGTGTTTCTACCAAAAAGTTCTATTTTGGTTTCATCTGACCATAGCACATTCTCCCAGTCCTCTTCTGGATCATCCAAATGCTCTTTAGCGAACCGCAGACGGGCCTGGACGTATACTTTTTTCAGCAGGGGGACACGTCTGGCAGTGCAGGATTTGACTCCCTTGCGGCGCATTGTGTTGCTGATAGTAGCTTTTGTTATTGTGGTCCCAGCTCTCTGTAGGTCATTCACTAGGTCTCCCCGTGTGGTTCTGGGATTTTTGTTCACCTTTCTTATCATTTTGACGCCACGGGGTGAGATCTTGCATGGAGCCCCAGATCGAGGGAGATTATCAGTGGTCTTGTATGTCCTCCATTTTCTAATAATTGCTGCCACAGTTGATTTCTTTACACCAAGCGTTTTACCTATTGCAGATTCCCAGCCTGGTGCAGGTCTGCAATTTTGTCTCTGGTGTCTTTCGACAGCTCTTTGGTCTTGGCCATAGTGGAGTTTGGAATGTGACTGACTGAGGTTGTGGACAGGTGTCTTTTATACCGATAATGAGTTAAAACAGGTTTCAATAATACAGATAACTAGTGGAGCCTTGTTAGACCTCGTCAGAACCTCGTTAGAAGAAGTTAGACCTCTTTGACAGCCAGAAATCTTGCTTGTTTGTAAGTGACCAAATACTTATTTTCCACTCTAATTTGGAAATAAATTCTTTAAAAATCAAACAATGTGATTTTCTGTTTATTTTTTTTTCCCACATTCTGTCTCTCATGGTTGAGGTTTACCCATGTTGACAATTACAGGCCTCTCTAATCTTTTCAACTAGGAGAACTTGCACAATTGGTGGTTGACTAAATACTTATTTGCCCCACTGTATGTGATCCCTACCGTAGCATTATGTGGGTGGCCGTAGTTTGTAGGCTATTGGCTACAGTCAGGTATTATTGGAACCACCTAGCATCGCGTTTGCAACAGCGTCACAACTCCCTTCTCTCCTCCCCACTCCCGCTCTGCTTTCTCGTCTCCGTGAGTACGTGTCTCTGACTTTTCTCGTGTCATTCAACCAACGTAGTAACACATAGTAACGCATGCCTTTACATCCTCAGTAATGGTAACGGCGTTGTCAAGGTGAGAAAAGTATTAGATTACTCACTACTGAAAAAAATAACGCCGTTAGTAACGTTGTTATTAACAACACTGGTCGTTAATATTAGCCCAATGCTAACACGAACGTAAATGCTATGCTAACGCTACGAGTGACATTTTGTGTGTGATGATGACTCGGTATTGACCTTTAAAGGCTAAAGCAACCTTAACATGTGTTTCAAAACAAGCAATGTGGATACTGGAGAGGACACTGGTGCGTTGGGCAGCACGTCACATTAGTGACACAACCAGAAACTGCAAAGATGCAGGCTAGCTACACATAAAATGTCACACATTGTGAACACGTGACGTAAACTACGGCACATTTTCGTCTCGTTCTCATCTTGTCAGACATAAACTGGTATTCGTCTCATTATGTTTTAGTCTCCCAATACACGTGTTTAGTTTGTTATAGTCTTGTCATCTTAATGAAAAAATTGTTAGTCGACAAAATTTTTTTTATTTTCGTTATAGTCATCGTTGACGAAAACAACACTGATCTCCAATATTATATCCAAAACTAAACAAAAACTGATTCTATTTGTCTTACAGGGGAATAAAAAGACGTATAGTACATCGTACACATGCACATCTAAATTGTGTATTTAAAAAAAACAAATATGAAGATTTCTTAATGTTTCAGATAAAAAATGAATAATCTTTTTTTTTTTTTTTTTTTTTAATTTGGTTACTTTACAAATGCGACAAACTTCCAAAATATTCTACGAAATGGTTGCTGACTAGTGACAAATGTACAGTATATTCACAGTCAATAAACCAAAACATTTTCTTTTCCTTTCTTGGTAGAAAGAAGAAACATAAATAGACGTTAAAACCATTTTTTTTTTTTTTTTAATGTTCTATAATAGATATTAAAATAACTTGAAGCTCGTGTCTATCCTTTATGCAATTATTTTGTTTTCCTTTTAATCCAAAGTAAAGCAAGTGCTCTTCAATTTTTTAATTTTTTTTTTTTTTTTTTTTTACAAAAAATATAAAGTCATCTATTTTCCTATGCTCTAATGGAAAGTAAGACCTCAGAGAAAGCTCAATTTTTTTCTGGTTTACACCCAACACACACACACACACAATTTGAAAATTCATCTTTTTCCATATTAACATTGGTCATACTACGATTCAATTTTACAGAACTACACTTTGTTCATCCCTATAAAATAGCAGCTCGTCCTTGCGGGAAAGCCGCCACGCTTTTCCCAAGCAAATGTAATCGTAGCGTGGGAAGAAGCAAAAGGCTGATAACGTTGGATATAAATTAGCTTGGATTTCTAGGTTAAAATACTTGTAAAGATAAGAGCAACCCGTTGAAATTACACCTGAGATCGGGCTCATCGGAGCCCCCATAAATCTGAATCTGAGTGCTTTGTGGCGGTCCAGGTCACTCGTTCATGTGGGAAAGGAGAGATGAGAGGCTGGGGGTCAATCTGGGATAAGCCCTGCTGGTGCCAGCGGACCCCCTCCGACCCCCAAAACGTCCTGACGGTGATGACATCATCAAACGCTGTCCACGAAAATGACTTGTTGTCAAAGGTACGTTGTCATGTCTAGATTTGAAACAAATGGACTGTCATGAAGTGTCAGCCAAATAAACCTAAAGGGAACACAGATTGACAATATCTGCCATTGACGGAGACAGACGTCCAATCTACGCTGCTAGCCCTCCAGGTTTAAACAGATTAGACGTCTATTGCTGTCACTGGCGGCGAACAACAACGTGTTATTTGGCCGAGGCTTCTGGGATTCAGTCAGAGGCGCGATTCCGCTACCCTGCGCACCATTTTCTCATCCCGCCGGCTTTTGCATGTCGACTTCGCTTGTCCGTTTGTCCTCTGAGGAAAAACAGACACCCCCTCTGTTGCCGCCCTTCCTCCTCCTCTTTTTTGGCTTTCAACCCCCTCCATTTTTTGCCCCTTGGGCTTTATTTTAATGGCAGGGTTTCTATAACACGTGACCTCAGTAGTGCATTAGACGCCATATAAGAAATAAAAGTGACTTTTTCATATTTTCATGCGATTTTGAACTCACAAATTATGATGACCCAACGCCTCCTGAGTGAGTCCTGGTGCTTTTAAGTACAACGCTGTGGAGCATTGGCGTGATGCTGTATGACAAGTGCTAATTTTGGCATTTTGGCCGACGAGGGAGTCGCGCTTCCTGTCGCCAAGTTGGGTGAATTCAAAGACTCTCGGTCCTTCCACTTGTGACTTGCAGGTCAATGACGTCAGTGCATGCGGAAGTCGGGGGGTCAAGTCAGAGGACAAATGTCATTATTATCAAATATAAGTATATACAAGCAGGAGAAGCTCGCCCTTTGCTACCATGCATTTTAACTCATTGGCTACCAGCAACAGTGTTATATGTCCAGTTCAAGTTCTGTAATTGTAATTTATTTGCACTTTTTTTTTCAGATGTGTATTGAAATTTTGAATATCATTCATTATTTTTTTTCTAGGTATAATTGAATAAAACATTAAATTGAGACGTTAAACTCTATATTGCCAAATGGACTTCATTGCAGTAAAAATACTTTGCTTAAAACCTTATTGTGTTCAATCTCCCTTTAGTTATATTTGTTTTACCACGAGAACTGCAGTGTCACTGACTGACACTCGAAGGCGAAGGACGCATTTTCCTGAGCTCCGTTATCTCTGATAACGAGAGAGAGAAAACCTCCCAAATATGCCTAATGCCAAAAATTGATATTCGATATTTTCTGCGTCCTATATGGTATACTGGGGATGGGTTTCAATAAGCTTCGGCTTCTCTCGTCAGCCCTTTTCGGGTTGAATTAATTGTAAACACATATAAATATATATACAAATTAATTAAAAAATATATATACATTTTTAATGCCTAAAGACCACATAAAGCTTTCAAATTTAAAAATTCTGAATTTTCATAACTTCTGGGGTCAGGCATTATTGGGTTTACACGGGGGTCAGCAACCTGTGGTTAGGCATGTGCCGTTATGATATTCTGACGGTATGATAACAAACCGGAATATCACGGGATTGCAATTACATCTCTAAAATGTGTTACTTTGAGATATCTGGGTTTTAAAAGAAAAAATCCATTGAACAGGATTTTGATTTTTCAAAACAAATTGGAACATAAGTATAAAGTTAAATAGAAAATATATAAGGTCCTTTAGGTAAGCCGAAACCCAAAGCCGCAGCTCAACATTATTACCATCAGAACAAAAATAATAGAATTATTTTCCATAAAAAGCACGTGTGTATGACTCTTATCACGTTTACATTATACACACACTCTCTTTCTCAACACAGGCAATTGCCAGAAAGAGAAAAACACCAAGTTTTACCACCGCTAGACACACTAAGCAAGCTGGAGTTAACTCTTGTAGCTGGTGGGAAACATTCATGATAGTGTTTGCTAACCTTTAATTTTGTATAAATGCGAAATCAAATTGAAGGTATATCCTCCTCGGCAGCCACCCTCCGCAAACATGTTTTACATGTTTTGGCCCTCCTCCCATAAGCCACGGCCGTCTGTAATATTTCTGTAGCTGAAGTATTCCCATACTAGTGATTTTGTTTTCTTCAATGGGGGAAAAAGTTCAGGAGTTTCACCTCCTCCAGCCATCGTGTAGCACAGCTGACTCACTGACACTGAGCAAAAACCGGTTGGGAAGAGTTGAGCCTTGTAGCTGCAAGCGAGGGATTTCTCCATGCATTTTTGGGACATAAAAAATAGCAATACCTTAGGGACGGTATGACGGAAAATTTTTGCGGTTTTGAAACCTTTACGTTTTCATACTATGAAACTGGTAATCGGCACATGTCTACCCGCGGCTCTAGAGCCACATACGGCACTTTAGCGCTGCCCTAGTGGTAGAGCTGAAATGAATACTCGAGTAACTCGAGTTAAAAAATTGACCCAAGTAATTTTTTTCAGCTCGAGGAATCGTTTAATTTTTCCAGCATGAAGCATTACGTTTTGCCTGGACTACTTTTAAAGGCTGAGTGCGGGACAACGCGCTGACACAGCTGCTACAAACGATGCCAACGTTTCTACAAACTACGCCCACATGCTCATAGATATCACATATATATGGAACTAGATGCAAAATGACAGACTCGACGGCGTTAGCACATGTACAGTGGGGAGAACAAGTATTTGATACACTGCCAATAGGTTTTCCCATAGGCAGCGTATCAAATACTTGTTCTCCCCACTGTATATTGAACTAGATGCAAAATAACAGACTCGACGGCGTTAATAAACAGCCACCATCTTAAAGCAGTAGTATTTTCAGCGCTAATAAATACGATTAACGTTGCTGTACCTTGCTAACATAACGTTAGCCCTTCGGAGGGCTAGGTTTCTATTAATTATGACTACTGCCGATGCATGGCTAACATGTCTTACATACAGGCTTTATTTAATCTGTAAAAACAGCGCTGGAGAGTGATGAATGTGTAAAATAAAAACAAAATTAAGATGTCAATTTTAGCTCAGTAGTTATTGCTGGATAAAACACCAAGTAGCACTGGTGCCTAATGTGCTCCAATACGGCGGGTATCATATATTTATTTTGAACACTGCAAAAACTCAAAATCCCATCAGGACTTACAAATAGCTTGACACAAATGGAAATTCAATTGAAACACGTTGGAAAAACACTTAACTTTTAAGTTATGTGTGTTATCGAGCGTAATGGCAATTTTAGGTAAGAAATAAGATTTTTTTTGTTTTTTTGTTTTTTGAGTGAAAGCCTGGATTTTTTTTCTAGTCACATATGAGATGCAATTTTTGGCTGTTTTCAACAATGTACATCAAAAATAAAGACATTGATTGACTGAAAATGGTTCAATATTAGGTGAATTGCCTTGGGGTGTTTTTTTTCATGTATATTTATCATTGCTGTTTACCTGAAAAAAATAATATGTTTTATCCTATTACTCGATCAATCGATACAATTTTCAGTCGAATACTCGATTATTAAAATATTCAATAGCTGCAGCCCTACCTAGTGGCTCCCTGGAGCTTTTTAAAAAATGTTTGAAAATGGAAGAAGAAAATGGAAATATGTTTTTGTTTTATTATGGTGTCTGTAGGAGGACAAACATGACATAAACATTCGTCTAATTCATTAATATTGTAATAACATTAGACAGGCGGCATCGCACCACAGAGTAGTGACGTGGTGCGTCATTCTCTATAGGATGCACTGCAGGGAAAATAACACATTTAATTATTATGTACAGTATTAGTAGCCAAAAATAGCTAATATAGATACATACAACTTGTGTTGCCATCATTATAAGGCTGTTCATTTTTTGCGGCTCCAGACATATTTGTTTTTGTTGTTTTTTTTGGTCTAATATGGCTGTTTCGATATTTAGGGTTGCCGAAGCCGATATTTGTTTTTGTATTTTTTGTTCCAATATGGCTCTTTCAATATTTTGGGTTGCCGAACCAGAACGATTTTTATGTTCGTTCGTTTTAATGTATGGAATACTTCTCAAGTAATTTGGGTAATAGTTATAATAGTTCCAAAATTTGACATAGTTGAATGCAAAAATGTGAATTATTATAATGTCTTTTAATTATAATATTACAAATACATTTAATATGACATTTGAACTTAAACCTATTGCCTGCCATTGACAACGATAGGCGTCCAAATGATTCAAAACTAGGTTGTGAATGCTAATGTTTCAGTGCTACTGAAAAATCCCAGATGTGGGAGGGCTGTCAGTGATCATTTGCGATTTTATGTTTTGTTCATCTTTCACTTCACTATATTCATATAGTTTTACTGTAGATTTACCTTGACTGAACATTCACATGTATCCTAAATATTAAGTGATTGATACAAAATGAGTTGCAAGTAAGCATTGAAATAAAATGTTATTTAGGAGAAAAATATATATTTTTTCCATCTACTGTATATTTTTGAAAGTATAGACACCTGAAAACACATTTACAGTATAAGTAGCCTAAACATAATGACACACCAACCCAACAAACATTTAATATGATTAACATTGTGTTTCATTCAGAATTTCTGGTATGAGTTTTCCCTGTCATAATATGCTCAGAAGTCCTGTTTTAACCTACTTGCAATCATGTGATGAAAACCTTGCCAGAACAACTGCACATTCTAAGTCTTTTCCATGGAAAAAAAAATACCTGTAAAAATCTGTATAAATAATCTATAATAAAAATGTATGTGCCTCCAAATTGCAGAAAGACTCATATAACATTAAAGCCAACATTCAGGAAGCTTTAAATGATTAAAAGGAGATTATGGGTTTATGAGGAACATTGTCCATCTTGATCTGATTATCATGATTATTACAAGAAGCATCCGAATGACATCATCACAGGGGCTTTGTTTGATATGTCAACATTTATGACACTTTCTTCATCAAAATAAAAAAATCCATCAGCCAAATTTGCGCGGCATGAGCTTCTTGCGTTCGCTTCAGTCTCCCAGTATCGCCGCCAAGATTCTGCTTTTATCTGTAACGGTTCACCGAGCTTTTTTGTTTTGGGGGATATTTGAGCGATCGTATTGGTTGAATGTGAGACGCAAGGCTTGAGATGGACAGTCAAAACTGTATGTGAAACAAGATGAATGAGCTGACGACGCACACGAAGAACAAACCACATCCTTTACTACACCCAAATGTTGCTTTAAAGTCGTATTTGCTCAGATGTCAAAAGCAAACAAATGCACATTAACGGCAGAGGAATGTACAGTAGTATCTATTCATGAACTCATAAAATGTTTTTTTTGTTTTGTTTAAGTACTGAGAAAAACACAAAAATATACAAATAAAGCAGCTTTTAATTTTTAATAAATTATCAAATAAATATTTATTGTGGTAAATTCAAATAGTTTAGTCATTAAAACAGAATACTAGTTAAAATGTTTACTTCAGTAAGTAATAATTAAAATATTACTTACAAATAAATTCAAAATCCAGAAATTTATACAGTATTCATATACTGTATACAGTACAACCCGAACAATTAAAATATCAAGTGAGAGCTGTTTAATTCTGGCAATTGAACATTAAGGATGACACCAACAAATTTTATTGAGCCAGACATATATTTATATGCTTTGCATTCATTCATTTAATATGTCAAATTCACCTTTTAAATTGAATCGAAGAAATACATTTTCAGGATATTCTAATTTTTTGAGTAGTACTCTATATATGTACATTATTATGACTGAACTAGAAATGGTAGTCTATCCCATTCTTCAGCAGAGAAATCAAATTTGCATGTAGCTCCTAGTGCAGTGGTTCTTATTAGTGTTGCACCGATACTATTTTTTGTCCCCGATACCGATACCTGGCTGTGCAGTATCGGCCGATACTGATACCACTTTGTTTGAAATACATACATACACACATTTATGTATATATTAATAAACATCCATACATGCATACAGTATATACACAAAGTGAATCCAGTGAAACTTTTTATTGCATACCTGCTATGCTAATTTCGTGAAATTAAAACATGTATAATAATAGCTCAAAAGTAAGAAAGTAAAAATAAATGAATGAATAATGAATAAACTTGAGTTCTGGCTCTCAAAGGCCAAACAATGCAACTTTCATGAAATTATAAGTAATAATAATTGAGTACAACATCCTGTCTCTCTATTAGCCTCCCTTTCTGTGCACCAGCAACAACAAACACTTAGCCACTTAGCTTAGCTTACTTTGCTTACTTCTACAGCACTTTTGAATAAGCTTGCCACCCGTCCTTTGAAATAAGGAATCGTTCCGAAATGGGATTTAAAAGTTGCGTTCTGTATTGAACCAATACGGAATATGTCTCTCTATTAGCCTCCCTCTCTCTGCACCAGCAGCAACGCACACTTAGCCACTAAGCTTAGCTTACTTTGCTTTTCTATGCATTTTAGGAGTTTTGGGAATGTTCCTTTTTTTGTGTCGTCTGTACGGCTTTGGGCGCGAGGGGGGTGTTCCTTATTTCCATTTCTGAAATTAGGAACCCTACTTTTGAAACAGGTCTCAAATTACTGCGGTATTTCTTTCAGTAAAAGACAATAAAAGTAAAGTATACAAGGTATACAATTGACCAGGGTTTGTTGCTCCGGTCCAGCCCCCTTTCTTTTGGTAGCAGTTTCTGCTGTTGTAGACTCAAACTCTTTGTGTTCGTTTCATCTTCAAATGTTTTATCAGGGTCGAGGTATTGAAACTGGCCGATTTAACTCCACCTCCCGAAACTTTCAGGCCACAAATCTTGCATGCCGCATTGTACTCGACGGAGATTATAAAATATTTCCAGAGTGACCGCCGACATTTTCCTCTTGGAGTTTGTTTTTCCTACATGTGAAAAAGCTGCCCCGGCATTGGTTAAGCTATAGGCCCGCTCTAATAAGCTAATATTTAACAAATTGTCGTTCAAAATTCTTCTCATTTTGGCAGCATGTTTTTTAAAAAGGTCAAAATTTGAGACCAGGCTGCCCATTGGTCTGTTGGATTCCCTCATATTAAGTGCGAGTCAACCTTCCACTGAGCAAACCAGTTCCTCCTCCTATCAGATCGAGGAGTAGCAGTTAAAAGAAACGGATTAAGCCTATAAATTGGGAGCAAACCAGTACAAACCTGGTCTAAATAGCCACTTTACCTAGATTTAATCAGTGTACGAAAATGGGGCTCTGCATTTCTTTACCTTCCTGGAACCCCTTGGACCCCCGAGGTTCAATAGAACCCAGGTTAAGAACCACAGGCCTAGCGTGTAAGGTGTGTTGTACTGTTATGTTTTGTGGTGACGTCTCGTTTGAGCAACGTCCCGACATCGCGTGAGGCGACGTGAACGCGAGCCGGACGAAGTTCTTCTGCTTCCCCGCGAGAGTCGTATATTATCCAACTTGTAATCCATTCTGGGCTTTTTTTAAACACACGAGCTCTCCGCCCACACCCACAATAGTCCTCCACATCATTCGAGAACCAAGATCCCCCCACGAACCCCCAAAACAACCCAAAGAGCGCCTTGTTTTACGGCCTAATCCGTCTTGTACATCTCGCCGGCGAATCCCATTTTTACGGCTTGCTTATACATTCCTGCAGCACATGGTTTACATACCGGGGCGGTGGCGGTGGTGAGACTGAGCGGTGGGGGTGAGGGACGTCCTAAATCAGCTGGCAGCTCAGAGCAGCTGGGATAAGGTGGGAAACTTGTCATCGGGGCGCCCCCTCCGCACCCACCTGCGATAAATGATGCATTAGCAGATCACAACATTTGGGGTTGACCCCAGAGGGTGGATTACATCACAAATGCGGAAATTCAATTTTGACTGCTGTCGCCATCAAGCATCCCTAAGCCCCCTTTCCAACATACCCTTTGGGGTAGCTTTTTTTTTCTCCTTCAAATATATCAATTCAATTTTAAGTCAAATGACGCACCTTGAATTTTTAACTTTTGTGCCCCTCAATGGATCCACAGATAGAAAGACTTGTAGTTCTTCAAAGATAAACATTAGAATGAGTTAAAATAATTTGATAATCAAACCCCTCATGATGTTTTCGTTTTTATACAATTTGTAAAATGAGTTGAACTCGTAGGTCGCCATTGCTGTTGACGTCGCTGAGTTACGCTGCCAGGCTTCCAGAGTATGACTCTATCGATATGACCATGTCATCTGTTCAACCCTTTCAATTTGAACCCTAGTGGAATATTAATGAGAATGACACCACTGTCGATACTTCACAAAAGAGCAGCAAAAGCATAATGAATAGGAACGATGGGATGAGACAAAACGAGACTAGGGAAAAAACAGTGTTCTTCCAAAATATGCTCCACCAGCGAAACGTCCTAGAGGTGAATTTGACACCCAAAGTGCTACCGTGCATTTCAGCTTGTTTTGTTTGGATGCATACAGACAGAACAGTAAGGAAATACTTAAACGTAGTAACATTAAAAAAGGGTGGTTTAAATATGCCATGTGACTAATGTCATCAACAATCTGCTCTAAAGCTAACACAAGAAGACAATGCTTAAAAGTATTAGAAACACATGCAAAAAGTATTTTGAGGCAATGAAAAGGTAATAAAAGACTCAATAAAAACACAAATAGTAAGTACTCGCCGCTTTTTATCGATGAGCGCATGTGTTGGACGTCTCGCCACGTAGAAGTAATTGCAGTAACCAGGTAGTAGTAGTAGTAGTGACAGTGACAATCTACGTCATCCCCCGAGTGTCCATTGCAGGTAGAGGCATGTGCCGGTATGATATTCTGACGGTATGACAACCTTAAGCCAAAATATTACAGTATCAGTGTATTGCAATTACAGCTTTAAAATAAGTTACTTTGAGATATCTGGGTTTAAAAATGTTTTTAGAAAAAATCCATTGAACGGGATTTTTATTTTTCAAAACAAATTTGAACATAAGTATAATGTTAAGTTATATATATATTCTCAAAGAAATTGAAATAAATGCAGTCCTTTAGGTGAGCCGAAATCCACAGCCAAAATATTACGGTTTCACAATATCACGGTATTGCGATTACAGCTCTAAAATGTGCTACTTTGAGATATCTGGGTTTAAAGAAAAAAAACATTTTTTCTTCCATTGATATTTATTTTTCAAAACACATCAGTAAATTGGAACATAAGTATAATGTTAAGTTAAAACTAATATATATATATATATATATATATATACACTACATAAAATTAAAATAAATGCAGTCCTTTAGGTGGGCCTTAAGCCACAGCTCAACATTATTACCATCAGAACAAAAATAATTTAATTATTTTCCATAAAAAGCATGTGTATGACTCGCATCATGTTTACATTATACACACACTCTCTTTCTCACAGACAGTTGCCAGACAGAAAAAAACACCATGTTTTACCACCACTAGACACACTAAACACACTGGAGTTAACTCTCGTAGCTGATCAGAAAAACTCATGACAGTGTTTACTCACCTTTAACATTGTATAATACGAAATCATATTGGAGGTATTGCCTCCTTAGGCAGCCACCCTCAGCAAACATGTTTTACATACTAGTTCGGCTTCTCACTCTAAGCCGCGGCCGTCTGTAACTGTTCTGTAGTTGAAGTATTCCCATACCAGCGATTTTGTTTTCTTCGATAGCAGAAAAAGTTCAGGAGTTTCACCTCCAAGCCATCGTGTAGCACAGCTGACTCACTGACACTGAGCAACAATCGGTTAGGGAGGGTTGAGCCTTGCAGCTGCAAGCAAGGGATTTCTCCATTTTTGGGACATAAAAAAGAGCATGGATGCCTTATGGATGCCGGAAATTTTTTTGCGGTTTTGAAACCTTGATGTTTTAATACCACGGTGTACCTTGTAATCGGCACATCTCTGCAGGTATAAAAACATGGCGCCCTCCGTAGGTCAAAATATGTACTAAATATTATAGATTTTTAAATCAATGGCAATATTTTATGTGTTTCTAATAACATATTTTAGTAAAAGACAACAATTGTGGCTTATTAGCCTACAAGTCTTTAAGTCCGAGGTTCCCCTTCAGGGTTAAACCCTGTAAACATTGGGTATTCCCTTTGCCCCACAACCTTCACTGGGTCCATGTTCATGAAATGTTCTCATCTTTAGAGAGTTTCCGGAAGTGGGAAGTGGCAGGGGCAGTCGTCAGCGAACCCCGCCAGCCGCCGCCCCTCAATTTAAAAGCAACCTGTGTTCCAGGCGAGGGCCAACCCACTACACAAATCCTCTGTTACCTCCTGTGCCTTTAAAAGCTTCTTTCATTCATGTTAACAGCTCATAAATGGCCGCCCACGGCTTCAGTCTCTCGGAAATAAGCACAGGCCCTTGGCTTTTATACTAATCACCCCTTAAGATTTTTAGTCTGAATAGTGACTGCTTTAAAAGCGATAACACTAGCTGCTGGATAAGGCCAATGCTCATTAAATCCAGAGTTCCAAAAGTCTGAAACGAGCGAGTAAAACACGCAGATGACAAACGATACGGTAAAACGATGCTAAATGGAGCTAAGCTACGTAGTTTGGCGAATGTGAATAATCATTTGGGCAAACCTTTCATCAAGTTTGATAGTTTCGGTTTATGCTGTCAGAGTGCTAATGCAAAGTTCAACACACGACAAAATAGAAAACGCTGGAATCCTACTGTCTTCAATCTTCATAAATATGGCACGTCATAAATATTTAACCTTTGTTAAGATATTTTCTGTTGCTAATTGAATCGTGATAGACCTATTCCATTCCATTTCTCTTATAAGAAAATCCACCGTGCGTCCGTCTTGCGGGAAAACAAAGAAACTTTGGCGCTGTCATAACTCGTCGTATTTCGAGCATGTCGTTGGATGTGTAAACAAATGGCGAGTCAAAATTTACGTCAGATGTCGAAAAGATCGTGTGTTGAAGCGATCGTATGTGGAGGTACCACTGTAATGGCATCAATTTTGGCTGGAAAGGGGTCATCCAGTTCAAATGGATAGGAAATGGTAGTGAATAATTTAAAAAATTAGAGATGTCCCGATCGATGGGGATGCCGATCGATCGGGTCCGTTCACGTCATTTTATAGTATCAAGTATCGGAATCGGCAAAAAAATATCGCCCATGCCTTTTTTTAATACATATATATATATTTTAATTAAATCGTTTTCTAATTGTATTTAACGTTACAGACATAATATGTTACACTCATCCAGAGTCTTTAGTTTAGGCTTAAGCTAGGGTTATCAAATTTATCCCGATAACGGCGGTAATTAATTTTTTTAAACATGTATCACGGTAAAATATTTAACGCAATTAATGCATGCACTGCACGACCCACTCACGCATTGTCGCGCTCAATCTGAAATGGCGCCGTTTTACCTATATAGAGAGATAAGGCAGCGTAAAGTGAGTAGAGTGAATTTTGGCAGCCTTTGGAGCCTTTTTTTAATTGGCTAAAGCCTTACAATCCCTCTCCCTACGATTAGAAATATCATGGGAAGCAATGTGGGGAAGCAAGGTAGCAATTGATCTTTTTCTTAACACCTTATGTTATTTCCCAACGCAGAGAAGATATATCAATTGGTAGCACTACGCACAGTCATGGTTCCACTTCCCATCATGCATTTGGGCATGGCTACAGTATCATTTACTAAAAGATCAACAAATAGACTAGATGGCAATATTTTGTCACAATATACAAAGTCACAAGTCTTTCTATCCGTGGATCTCTCTCACAGAAAGAATGTTAATAATCTAAATGCCATCTTGAGGATTTATTGTCATAATAAACAAATACAGTACTTATGTACTGTATGTTGAATGTATACATTCTTCCGAGTTTTATTCATTTTTTTCTTAATGCATTGCCAAAATGTATATGATCGGGAAAAATTATCGGGAATGATTGGAATTGAATCAGGAGCAAAAAAAGCAATCGGATCGAGAAATATCGGGATCGGCAGATACTCAAACTAAAACGATCGGGATCGGATCAGAAGCAAAAAACATTATCGGAACAACCCTTAAAAAATGGTTCATTAACCCAGCAGCCCACTCTAACCATGAACTCAAATAGACGGACGCTAACGACTGGACATACAACAGTAAAAGACTAGCATGTTAGCATTTTGCCCAAATCTTTCTCACCCAAAAACGCTTTCCGCAGCATTTTTGAAGAGCTTACTATTGTATATCACTTCACTCTGTTTATGTTGCCATTCAAGTATTCACACTCCTTTTTTTTTCCAGCAGCTGCTGCTCAGCTGACGTCAGGATAAAGAAAAACGGTCGAAATTTGACATCCTCCCTTGGGGAGTCCCGGTTTTGTTGCACGCGGAAGAAGACGCGAAGTGAGTTTGTATTTCTTGAAACGTCTTACGAGCCAAAAGGATGTTAGCTCATTAAAGAAAGGAGAGACCATAAATCTGTCCCCCCGCCTTCACTAGCGCCGCTTCACATCTGGACGCTAGCTTCTCTTCTTCTTCTACTGCGAGGGATTTATGGGCCACGTCACTATTTGCCGCTGGTACCGCCGCCTCTCGCATTCGGGACCTCCGCCAAGGCCTGAATACCCTCCACTTGTACCTCTTACCTTAATCCAGATACTCGTGTGAACATGCGCGCTGTCTGCTTGTGGAACTGTGGCGGCAGTATACGGAGTTTTGTTTGTTTTTTTTGAGCATGTAGAAAACGGCGTTATTTGATGTTGAATTACAGTCAAATGTTTCCATCTGAATTTTTTAAAAAGTACAAAATTTCGAGATACATACGAAGAAAACACGTTCTCGTGACTTCCCATAGGATTTTTTTTCCCCGACCGCCTAAAAACAAATGGACACCAAATGTTGTGTCAGACAATGTAGCAACCTCTTTCTTCTATTTCCCAGTCAGGTCAGAAATCAAGTCAGAGAGTTAAAACCCCTCCAGAAATCCTCGGTGACAAGGGCTAGTTTGTCTTGCGTCCGTGTTTTTCGCGTCTTCTCCTCCCGTGTACGGCCCTCCCTTCTCCCACGGTCCTTGGCGGCCGATAGATCGGTGGCGTGACCGCGAGGGCGCCCGTGTGCTCCAGACGTGAAGTAGTGAGCCCCTAGGTCAGAATCTGCAGCGTACGTGTCGACGGGAGCTGGCGAGGCCGCGGCCTGACACGCAACGCCAGACGCTTTCAATTATCAACGTGCTCATATCAACCGACTTTTTGCCCTTTTGCCAAAACAGCCAGCTTCCCGATCCTCTTTTTGAATATGTTTTACTTTTTGCTGTTAATGTAAGACAAATCTTGCAATGCAGGTTTGCAGACAACTGGATTTTGCAAGTAAAAATATTTTTCAGTTCACAATAATTTCACCAATACTGCATTTATTTAATGATACATGCTTCTTTTGGAGCATATTTTATATCAGCATTGATAGAAGCAAAAGTTTGTTAAACAACAACAACAAAAAAACAAATCAAATAGTTTTGGGGGTACACATGTGTATATTTTTAAGTCAGAATTTTTCTTTGCTTATTTGGAATACAAACAACACCGTAAATATTTTGATAATTTTTGAATAAGAAAAAAATGTAGTTACATACAAAGCATTGGTAGGACTTGACGTTACAAAACATTTCAAGATAAAAGTGTAAAAAGGACAAGAATTTGAATAAAGTCAATTTGAAAACCAATTTAGAATTTTAAAAAATGGCAAAATCTTTTTTTTTTTAATTAAAAAAAAATATTTTGAGTAGTATATATTCAAATAATACACAAATAATAATAAATAACACTGTACAGTATGTGTACATACTGTTGTGAACAGTGACAATACAGAATCACATTTATTTGCCTTCCATATTGCTTATTTTCACATTTGCATTTGAGAGTACCACATTTTAAATAACCTCAAAAGTTACAACCTGATTAAAATTATATTTCAGTGTACGTATTTGTAATTGTTTTCGGGTCATTGTTGTTGCATGCATTGAAAACAGTTTGGTTCCGTTAGCCAGTTTGAAGGGATCCACAGATAGAAAGACGTGCAGTTCTTAAAAGATGAACGTTATTATGCGTTAAAATAATATGATATTTAAACCCCTCTTTATGTTTTCGTTTAAATACAATTTGTAAAATGAGTTTAACTTGTAGGTCGTCATTGTTGTTGACGTCGCAGGGCTGCGATGTCACATGATTACGCTGCCGGGGTTCCAGATTTATGACTCTAGCGACCAGGGTTGTTAATAACAGCGTTAGAGTATCACGGCGTTACTAATGGCGTTATTTTTGTCAGTCGTGAGAATCTGATTAATTGCTTTTCCCATCTTTGCAACCATTACTGAGGACGTAAAGGCGTGTGTTACTTTGCCTTACTACTACTGATGCACCGATACCGATATCGGCAGGGGGTGCTGAGCCGGCCCGAAATGGTGGTATCGGTATCGGTATTTAACAAAACGAGCAGCAAAAGCAAAATGAACAGGAAAGACTGGATGAGACGAGATGAAAGTAGAGGGAAAAAACGATTTTCTGCCAAAATGTGCTACACCGGCGAAACATCCAACAAGAGGCGAATTTGACACCCAGAGTACTACTGTTCGCTATCAGCTTGTTTTCTTTAGATGCATACAGACAGAACATACTAAAGATTCCTTAAGAAAATACGTAAACATAGTAATATCAAATAAGGATGGTTAAAATATGCAACGCAACTAATGTGGTCAACAGATCAGCAATCTGCTTTAACGCTACCACAAGAAAACACAATGCTTAAAAGTATGAGAGGAAAACACATGTAATGCTACAACGATTAATCGATTAACTCGACTAATTCGCATAGAAAAAAAAGCTTAAAATTAAATTTTGCTGCTTCGACTATTCTTTTAATTAAAGTGGCGTTGTAATAATTTGTTTTGAAAGTGTTTATATTTATTTTTAATTATTTGAGTGGATACACTGCCCTCTAGTGGCAACAGTAAATATGACATAACTCATTTAAAATGGCTGGATCCAGCTGCTCCGTGTTAAGACCAACATAAGGTAAGTTTTGGTTTGAGATTTTTTTTTTTTAATGCAATCGTAATTTAGTTTTTAATAATATTTAGCTGTTTTTTTTGTAGGAATATGTGTTTCAAATATTTGTTATGAGCACTGTAAATTAAAACAAAAGTTAGCATTTTATAGCACTTAAGCTAGAGGACTTTTGCAATGCAAGTTAGCCAGTTGTTCTTTTCTTGTACGTTAGATTCTTATTTATTTATTTATACCGATTGAGGCTAGGCTCAGGTATTTTAATTTTTTACGTTCCTAGTCCAATTACTCGTTTATTCGAACTAATTCATAGATTAATCAACTACTAAAATAATCGATAGCTGCAGACCTAAACACATGAAAAAAGTATTTTGAGGCAATGAAAAGGTAACAAAACATTCAGTAAAAACACAGTAAGTCGTCGCCGCTTTCAACCGATGAGCACATGTGTTGGACGTCTCGCCATGTAGAAGGATTTGCATTAACCCGGTAGTATTCGTCGAGTGACGGTGACAATCTACGTTATCACCCCGAGCGTCCATAAAACATGGCGTCCTCTGTAGGTCAAAAATTGTACTAAATATTATATATTTCTAAATCAATGGCAATATTTTATGTGTTTCTAATAACATATTTAAATCAAAGATGGCTATTGTGGCTTATTAGTCTATAAGTCTTTGAATCCGAGGTTCCTTTTCAGATGTCAAGTCTCTAGCTGATATCAAGTCTCTAGCTGAAAATGTTGACCGCCTCGGTGACGGCTCGTCTTTACCGTTATCTTTAGGAAATCCGATTTTTCCGTCCAGCTGCAATCGCCGCGAGCGTCTGTCTCCCGCCAAGAGCAGTTAGCTTGGCGTACAGCAGACGCGCTTCGCACAAAGGAAGCTTTCCCTTTAATGTTATCACGGCACTCCCGGCTAATGAAGATAATCTGACCACGCCGCATCGCAGAGACACTTTTATTACGTTTCGGTACTTTTTTTTTTCTTTTTTTAATGACTGTCGACGTGCGGTCTGGCGACAACATTGCAGATGCGTCTGTTTTGCCCGGGGCTTGTAAGCTAAGTTAGCAAGGCCTAACCTAAGTGCTCGCTTATTGTATGGCTTTGGGGCATCATGAAGTGAAACATCACTCACATTGTTGCTATGGTGATGCTTAACTAAGTGATCATTCACTGCCAGCCCCTCCCTGTTCAAGTGGATTGGACCAAGGGCGTAGATTTGCATAGGGACGGTAGGGACATAACACAACCAACTCTTTAGGATGATCAAATTGTCCCCACCAACTTTTAGGCAACCTTATTTGCATTATATAATGACTTCAGTTATATAGGTCATTTAGATTGTTTTCCCATATGCCGTAAGGATAGAATTGACCCTACAATTATTAAGTGAATTATTTTCATTATGTCCAGACTTAAATTTACCCCTTTTCACTTGCTAAACGTTCCAGTCCATTTTTCCCCTCAAACGCATGTTTTATTGGTTGATTACTTATACAACGTGTTGACAACATGCCGCAGATTGCCGCCTCCTCCACCCCCTTCAAAGAGGAGGGATATAAGAAGTTTTTTTTTCCAGCCAGCAGCACCAGCAGCCACTGCAAGTAATGTAAAAAGACGTCAATGTTGTGGAGGTGGGGAACACACCCGAAATTTTGCAACTGAAAATCCGACCTGCATCAGAGTTAGCTTAAAATTAAATTGTCTCAATGTGCTAACCTGAAAAACTTGAGTAGGAAGCTACTTAGAGAGGTGTCCTCTTGTATGTGTTTTCTCCTTAAACTGTGAGAAATGTAGTGAACTGAGGTTTACTCACTTCTCCCCAATTGTCATATTTTTTATTTATGTGGCCTGAAAGCAGCCCAAAGGAGCTTTCATTTTCTGTTGAGTTTGGCTGTGCTTGTAGACAAAAGCAGTAGTGTTTTATCTGAAGGAAGGCTCAATTTTATTTGTTTTCTTTATTCTCTAAGAAGTTTTTTCAGTTATATTTAATTAATTTATTTAGACAGACAATGTTGAGTGATCTTAAGACCAATGTTTATTTTTTTGCATTCCTGAATAGTTAACAGATTATTAACAAATTTGTATTTATTGTGTATGTTAATGTAATT
Source organism: Corythoichthys intestinalis (assembly GCF_030265065.1). Taxonomy (NCBI): domain Eukaryota; kingdom Metazoa; phylum Chordata; class Actinopteri; order Syngnathiformes; family Syngnathidae; genus Corythoichthys; species Corythoichthys intestinalis. The sequence goes on from NC_080412.1 coordinate 31,386,521, forward strand.
TAAATTATGTTCAAATATTGCAATTTAAATTTGCTAATAAAATCCAGACATTTATGCTTTCAAAATGTTTCTTTAGTAGTTTTTAAAAATAAAGGTTTGAATCGAACGCTTTATCACCAGAACCAATACATATCAAAGTTGGCATACGTCAATACAGACTTACTTTGCATTGTGTATTTAGCCTATTAATTATTTAAGTTGATATTGGTGAGAAATGTAGCCCTGACCCCCATTCATCCAATTAGTTTGGTCATATTAATGTCCTGTCCCCAGCAAAAAGTGTACATGCAGATTATGCTGTTATATCGTCCCTACCAATGTTGAGACCAAACCTACACCCTTGTGTTGGACGTCTGTCACTGTCAATGGCAGCCAACAATTTAAAAGGCGTATGAGGAGTATGTTTCATCATAAGCAACCCTTTTAAATGCTACCGTCCATGGCTGGACGCAACGCTTGTAAAAGCAAACTCGCACACGAAGATGATAAATGTTTATTCTTGAACGTTCCTTTAAGAAAACAATACACGTTTTACGAGAGCTAACGTCGTGTTAGCATTAGCTTGACTTCACATGCTTGTAAAAGTGTCACTCCCTGTCCGCCGCACGCCCCCCCAGCGCTAAAATGGGCAACGATGTTTATTTTAAGATGTGAAGTTATAACAAATATGAGTTTTACTGTGCAGCGAACCGAACAAACACTTGACTTTAGACTTGTCTAAAGTGCAAAATGTTGATTTCCAGTGTAGAAAATTTTTGTTCATTGGCCATGTTATTTTCTTAATAGTATTTTTATGGTATTATAGCATATTTCCGTTATTTTTCTATACTTTGAATTGTATTAATTTAATTAATTCACATGTTCATGTTTTATTCATTTAGGTTTTTTATCTTGATTATACAGAAAGAATTTTATCTTTTAAAGAATAATAATTCATTTTTTATTTACCGTAATTTTCGGACTATAAGCCGCTACTTTTTTCCCTCATTTTGAATCCTGCGGCTTATATATCAGTGCGGCTAATTTGTTGATTTATTTAGGTTAATATGTAACACTTTCTTTGAGAGAGGTGTCAAGACTAATTATGATATGACGCTGTCATGTGTATTAATGACACTATGAATGATGTCACTAATTCCATTTATGTCCAGCTCGGATGTTTTCATCCATTCAAAACTGAGATAATTTGCCAGATGACACAAAATGATCGATCTGTCAAAAGCATTCATTAATGTTCATGGCAGTGTCATGTCATAATTATGATGGTCTTCTGGCGCCACTGTCAAATAAAATGTTACCAAATACCGTAACTGGCAATTAATGCAACAACTGGAACAGTAACTGAAGAAGTAATTAGCACAGAACATAAATTTTGATTTACATCTGTAGCGCTGCAATGCATGCTAGGAGGCATGTTGGATGACAACAGTGGTGACAGCAGGTGGCAGTAGAGCTTGACTGTCTCCCCCAAGGGAGCAGTGAAGACTAAATTACACTTCTTGAAGCAATGAAGCTTTGCAGGCAATTGGTTCAAAGCTTCATGGTGGTTCATTTGGTCCTATGACAGTCTTATTATTTCGTGTCACCGGTTAATATCTAAATGCCATTTTGATGTCAAATTTGGTGGGTGGCGGCTTATAGTCAGGTGTTCCATATAGTCTGAAAATTACGGTAATTATAAAAAAATATATATTGTTATTTATTTATTATTAGCAGCGAAATGTGCATGATTCTTTTTTTTTAAGATTTAATCTTTACTCTCAAATGTAGAATTATTTATCAGTTGTATAATTTTTAATGACCTTAAATTAACAGATTTTTCTTTAAATGGCAATTTATGTTGTGTGTGTTAATGTCATCAAGCTCCTTTCTACTGTATGATAACAATTAGAAGTGTGCATTTAACGGCTTCCAAATTAAGAGTTGAGGCGTGAGCGTATGGCGTCTTCGTTCACTGGAGCATGTGAGCCGCCTGCCGAACTTGCGCCAAAAATGCTTTCTTCTTTATCATTTTATCTCCTACATTCCTCCTTTCGCTCTTTCTCTCTCTGTCTTGTTTACTTGAAAGTGTTGTAAAAGAAAAAGTTGCAACCTGGTCTGGACTCCTAACCTCTTGCAAGTCAAACCCTGTAAGACCCCAAATCTAAATGGGGGGCTTTGATGTGTCTGTTGTTATTGTTTGTATCAGTGCTTATCACTCACACCCCCGCTCCGACCCAGAACCCCTCCCTTAAAGTCACCTCAATCTCTTTCCTGCATCACTGCTAAATTTGGCCGCCCATCATGTGGTAATTTTTCCCCAACTTTCCCTCGCATCCTCTCCTCCATCCGTCTGTCCGTCTATCCATCCATCCAGAATGCCCCCTCCCGCCCGCCATCCCTCCCCGTGTCCCCCTCATGATAAGGATGATGGATGGGCAGAACTGTGGCTCCAGCCAAGAAGCCCGGCAGCTTCCTTGCAGCTGAGAGATACTCAGAGTGATGGTGGTGGGGCGGGGGGGTTCAGCCATTTATTTGGGGGGTTCATGCTGCGCTGCCAAATAGAAGAAGTATGTGGGATACAAATTTTTGTCAACAAAGAATACAACAAGGTAGGGCTGCAGCTATCAAATATTTTAGTAGACGATTAATCGATGGACTACTTAGTTCGAATAATTGAATAATTGGATAAGGAACACGAAAAATTGAAATACCTGAGCTGAGCCTCAAATGGTATAACTTTTTTTTTTTTTTTAATGAGAATCTATGTACAACAAAAGAACAACTGGCTAACTTACATAGAAAAAGTCTGCTAGCTTAAATGCTATAAAATACTACATTTTTTTTTTTTTTTTTTACAATACTTTAAACAAATATTTCAGACACATATTCCCACAAAAAACTGCTAAATATACCTATAAACGAAATCGAATGCATTAAAAAACATTAGCTCAAACAAAAACTTAGCTTATGTTGGTCATAACAGGGAGCATTTGGATTCAGCCATGTGAAAAGAGGCAGACCAGAGGGCAGTGTATCCACCCTCATCAATAAAACTAATTGCAAACACTTTCACAATAAACCATTAAAACGCTGCTTTAATTAAACGAATACTCGAAGCAACAAAATTTAATTCGAATATTTTTTTTTAATACTCGAGTTAATCGATTAATTGTTGCAGCACTACAACAAAGTAAGAATTTTTTATTATTAAATACTGTATATTACTCTTCACACTGAAAGAAAAATTGTCATGAATTTGTAATTATTCTGACTAGAATGAACTATTCTGAAAAACAATGTTACTTTTTTTTATTTTTAACCAAGTGACTGTTTAGAATTTTTCTTTTCAAATTTTAGATGTTTTTCAAATTTAATACCTCAATAAACGTTAAAATAAATAAATACATAAAAAAAAAAAACTCACCTATACAGGGGTTGGACACAATAATGGAAACACCTAACATTTTGGCATCATAATCATAGAACATATTTGTTAAAGAATGGCATGAAGAACATTCTCATGACGTTGAGCATCTCGTATGGCCGACACAATCCCCAGACCTCAACATTACTGAGTATTTATCATCAGTTTTAGAGATTGAACTAAGACGTCAGTTTCTCGTCTCTAAAAGAGTTAGAGGGTATTCTAACTGAAGAAGGGCTTCAAATTTAATTTGGAAACAATTTACAAGCTGTAAGAATCAATACCTTGGAGAATTGAGGCTATAAGTGCCGCAAAAGGCGGACCTACACCATATCAAATTAGTTTTTGTTGATTTTTTTTAATGGTGTTTCCATTATTTTGTACAACCGCTGTACATATATGTATATGTACACATATATGTGTAAATATGTATATTTGTTTTGCGCTCGTGTAAGCTTCCATATTTTCTTCCATAAAAATTATGCTCTAAACTTTATACAGTAAAAAAGAATATGAAATTAAAAATAACCCCTCCCCCGCCAAAAAGAAAAACAACATAATATTTGACAAGATTTCTACACTGCAACTATATGGTGCCTTAATCAGATAATTTTTCTTAAATCTAGTCAAATAATTTCCTCCATCTTATTTTGAGTGTTAAAGATGAGTTAACAGAATAATTTGACAGATTATTCCACTTACTTTAAGTAAATATTATTATTTGTTCTCAAGACCATACATCGAAAAGTTGGTCTTTTTTTTTTGAGGAAAATTTGCTTTTAAATATTTTTTTGAACAATACTCCTGACAAGAAAGCTTCTTTTTAAGATTAAATATACTTTTGCTTAAAATAAGTCTGTTAATTTTCAAGCAGCTATTTTTCTTATTTCAAGAAATCTTAGTGACTAAAATTTACTTGAAGCACTGACTGTGGCTGAGAATTTCACGTATTCCTAGTAGATTTACACTGAAAACAAGGGAATTTAACTACTATTAAAGAAGTGTGTTTTTGCAGTGTAGTTTAAAAAAAAACAAGAAAAAAACTTTTGTTTTCTATACAAAATATTGTAACATTTTTTTGAAAAACACATGCAATTTTGTAAATCTGGCAGTTAGATTGAAAAGATATTTCTGCCATTTTTTTCCAAGATAAAATATTTCCAAAATAAAATCAAATTTAGAAAAATTTCTTTATCACCTTGTTTTTTTTAAGAATTATTAGTCAATTTGCAATTTTTCTAGTAATGATCCATGTGTTTTCATCCCAAAATCAAACAAAATATATAGTAAATTTTCCTAAAAACTTCTACGTCATCAGCGCCCACCTTTTTCTTAGTTCCTTATTCTAAGAAATCAGATAAAAGTATTTCATATTTACAATTTCAAAGAATCCAACTGAAGTGAAATAAAATAATGTAATGATCAAAAGCAGAGGTGGGTAGTAACGCGGTACATTTACTCCGTTATATTTGCTTGAGTAACTTTTTGGGAAAAATGTACTTCTAAGAGTATTTTTCTAAGGCATGCATTTTACTCTTACTTGAGTAGATTTCTGAAGAAGAAACGCTACTCTTACTCCGCTACTTTGGGCTACACTAGTCTTTAATTTCTTTCCTCTTTAATCTACAAATTAGATTTTACTTTTTTTTTTTTTTTTTGCCAGAGACACCAACTGTGGCGCGATCAGTTTCACGAATGAGATGTCGCAACAATAATCTCATTATACCAATTAGACTTAGCTTGCCGTTCTATGATCATGCCGGCCTGTTCAAGCATGTGGTGTTTTTAAAGCACTGTAAAAAATTAAGTATTTGACATAGAGCGCTGCCATCAAATTGACTCGAAAGCGCAGATTTTAACCTCTCTCCCAGTTTTTTTTTTTTCATCGATAGACCACGGAAAACTGGCGATATGATCCTTTTAAAGTGCCTGTGACACGAAAAAGATTGTTTATTTCATAATACACGCGGTATTTTATGCTCCTGAATGAAATGGACCACTTGGATGTGTGAAGAAGCGATCTATATATTTATTCAATTTTTTCCTGCGCTACGAAAATGACAGACTTCCGGCTTCGGTCTTGCATTGAGGAAGAGGGCGCTGTGACGTGTATGGGAGAAGGAGTCCTCTTCACTATACAGCCTTACTGTTGTATGAGAAGGACTAAGGATTCAGCTGATTTTGCGGATTAATTCGTCTATTTTTCGCATCACGCCAGCCAAACGGCTGCAGAAAAATCTTGCTATACGAGGGAGAGGCGTTTGAGCCTTTTTGGGGTTCAAAAGGTTCCCATTCACCGGTGGGTATTGGCCAAAACAAGCCCTACTACTGTGGGACCGTGGGACTTACGAGGAAGTGAGTAAACATCGTGTTTTGTATTATGTCAAATACTGGGATCATTTTAATATGTAGGTGGCTTGCATTTTGTGGCTGACATGCTCCTTGTCCCCTCGGCCGACGACTGGCGGCTTGTCGCACATCCCCCCGCCGGGAGAGCACTATACTCGGCTTATTGCCCTCTTCATGTGCCCGTTGTTCTGTCAAATTTTCTAACCGGTCAGAAATTGCAACTTTGTGTTGAAAATAGCCGCGAATACAGCGATTACAAAGTAAACACTACAAACTTTCTTTAAGTAAAGGACTCCTTACGTTTGATCATGGATGGGAATTTAAAAAGCTCTCCTCATACACATATTGTCATGTTAGCTACATAACAACTGCAGCCGCCCTCCTATGAGTCTCTCGCTGTTTACGACTTCGGCGTGTAGTAAAGCATTATTTGCCATATTTGCCATATTCTTGTTGACCATTTGACAGCTACAAGCTCCTCCGACATCAGCCGGTTTGTCCGGCGGTCATTGTCCAGCTGCTTCCCCGCAAACGAGCCCTCTGCCCTCAGCAGGGGAACGACGAGCTCTAACTTGTTCGCCGCCGGGCGGGTTGCCGATCGTCGAGGACAATCGACAACCCAGTCGTCATGTGAAATAATCCAGGCTAGCTATGTGTGATTTTCCGCTTCGAAGACTTTGAAACATCACTCAGTTCAGGTTAGCATGTCGGCTAGCTGTCACACCTCTTGGTTTGTTTACTTTCTCCGAAGCCGGGGAAGGGAAATGACATAAGCCCGACTTAGGAGGCATAAAATATCGTTCGGGAGGTGTGACATTAAAGGTGAAGTCGACAGTTTTGACCATTATGGAGTAATTTTGCCATGTCCTGAATAAATGGATTTTTATTATGTCATATTCCATTTAGCACAAGACTGTTATTTGTCATGACGATGCCATTTATTTAGCTATTGGGGAAAAATACTTGTATTAAAAGAATATCCTGTAAAAATATTGAAGTACAGAGACTGAAACAATGACATTTTGCGGCTTTCTTCCTTGTTATGAATAATTCCCCCTCAATGGGTTGAATAGTAAAACCGATGAGCCCATTCTCCTGCTGACGTCATCCACCTGTTGGGGACGCTAGAGCCCTATAATGGTAGGCGTGGCTAACCGGCAGATTAAAAGACTAATTTCTTGTCATCTGCGCTTTGCTAAATTGTTGTATATAGTCGAATCGTCTCAAAATAGGATTGTAATTCACATAATAATGCTATTTAAGACTTTTTTTTTTCTCCTGTCGTACACACTTTAAGTTTCACAATAGGAAATATGTTTTCTCCACTAGAGGGCACTCATGGTCTTTGGACGAATAATTCATCACTTCTGTATTTTTTTTTTCTCTCGGCGGAATTCAAACTTGTTGGGGTTTTTTGTATTTCACTGGCCTAATGTGTCTTCAAAGTATAATTAAAACAGTTCATATAGATTAAAAAAAAAAAAAAAAAACATTGTTTAAAAAATAAAATCAAACATCATACGCAGTTACTCACAATGGTATAAATTACTTGAGTATTCTTTTCACCAAATACTTTTTTTTTTACTTGAATACATTTTTTGGATGACTACTTTTACATGAGCAATATTATTTTGAAGTAACACTACTCTTACTTGAGAAAAGTTTTTGGCTACTCTACCCACCTCTGTTCAAAAGTTTCTGCTACTGCAACATTCCCAATTGAGTGATTCATTGGCATTCCACTAAAGGGAATCGACAGACTGTACTTTGACAAACACTCAGTCAATCTACCTCATTAGGATTCCGTTATCTACGGACATCCTGTCTTGATTTTTATTTCGTCTCATCATGTCGCTGCTTTGTGTCAAACTTTTAGCAAGACGTGGAACCTCGTGGTCCCGCCACCCTGTTAATGATTTGTTTGCGCTCCGACAAGATGAGTGGAGCATTTTGGCAAGTTTGGACATTTTGTTTTGATTATGCAAGAGAGAAGATAGCAATTCCCACGAATTTCAAGATGGTGAAGCGACTAATGAGCATTGCCCAACCATTTTTTTCCGCAAAATGTGGCTTTTTTTCCCCTACGAAAGACTTATTATGAAGGAATGCCTGTTCCTTCATTACATACACATTTTACACCTATATTTACCTGCATAAACAGTTTGGAACCCATTTATGACAAAGAACAAGTATTTGAACAGGGGTATATAGACTATTTCTTCTCAGGCTCTCTCGACTTCATGTGCCTCAGTGGTGTAAGTGTGCCTAATAAAATGGCCAAAAGGGAGATGTGTTATGAACTTTAATTTCCCCGAATCCGGCGCCCTCCCCGACCTCAGCGCTCCCCGCCCCTGGAGAGGTGCGTGCGCGTCAGCATGATGATTGAGGTGTGTTTATAGCGGCGGCTTAAACATTTACTTTTGCGCACCGAAGGTGAAAAAGGTGTCAAACTCTGGAGAACTTGGCAGAGTGAGAAGGGACCCACGCCCCAAAGCAAAATGGCCGCAGACTGACTCTGGAACGGTCAAAGCCAGCAAATAAATGGAGGCCTTTGCTTTTTAACTTCATTTGTTATTTTAGTAGCTTCTTTGATATTTTCCACTCGTAGGTGATTCTTGTCGAAATAATCTCAATTTTTCACAAAAACAGAGACAAAAGTTCTATTTAATGTTTCATATCAACCTCAAATTTTCCCCAAAACAGAAGAAACAACATTTTATATTTAGTACAGCATTTCATATCTTTCACTTTTCAATATCAATGAGCTGCCCGACTTGGTCCCTAAACGTCTCAGAATAGAATAGAATAGAATAGAATAGAATAGAATAGAATAGAATAGAATAGATTTTCTATTCTATCAACTAAATTTATTTATATAGCCCTTTACAAAATAGAATAGAATAGAAAAGAAAATCAATCAATCAATTAAATTTATTTATATAGCCCTTTACAGAATAGAATAGAATTGATTTTCTATTCTATCAACTAAATTTATTTATATAGCCCTTTACAAAATAGAATAGAGTAGACTAGAGTAGAATAGAAAATCAATCAATCAATTAAATTTATTTATATAGCCCTTTACAGAATAGAATAGAATAGAATAGAATAGAATAGAAAATTAATCAACTAAATTTATTTACAGAATAGAATAGAATAGAAAATAATCAATCAATTAAATTTATTTCTATAGCCCTTTACAGAATAGAATAGAATAGAATAGAATAGAATAGAATAGAATAGAATAGAATAGAATAGAATAGAATAGATAATCAATCAAACAATTACATTTATTTATATAGCCCTTTTCAAAATAGAATAGAATAGAATAGAATAGAATACAGGCGTCGAAGTCATATTGTTTCGCAAACTAGTTTATTTTTGCCCAAACAAGTTAACTCGCTGGCCGTCATTGATGGCGCTCGACGTCCAATCTGAACATGAACGTTTGTTCATTCCCAACTCTCAGTCAAAATAGAATGGAAGTCACGCGCCGTAAGTGGCCCTGAAAGATGAGCATTCACAGCCAGTCCTTCCAGTATAAGTGAATTGGACGTCTATCTTTGTCAATTGCAGGCAATGAGTTCATTTTGCGTCACTTTAAGATACTTACAGGTTACGAGTCACTTTCAGTTCATTTTGCATTTGGATCTGTGCATTTGCATTTCCTGGTAATTTTTCGGGCATTTTTGGGTTACTTCCTGTTAACTTGGTGTCACCTCCTGTTAGTTTTTGTGCATTTTTGGGTCACTTTCTTGTTAACTCATTGGCTGCCAGTCACAGTGTTAGACATACAATACATTTTCACCAGGAGGGGGCGAATGAACGAATGTAACTGCGGGCACGAAAGTGGGCCAGGTGCAGTAGTACATGCACTCAATCACACAAATATTAAGTCTACGGTTTTATGATGCCAATGTCAAAATAAAAGCATGTGATTTTGTATGTACAGTATGAATGCCTGTCTGGAAGAACAACCCTGTAGACCGGATTGGAAGCCCTGGTTTTTATTGTCATTGTAGCATGCACAACAAAATTCATCAACAAAAACACAGCAATCTTCTCTAGATCTGTCAGGTTTCTGGGCTGTCGTTGAGAAACACGAAGTTTCAGCTCCATCCAAAGATTTTCTGTTGGATTGAGTTCTGGAGACTGGCTATGCCACTCCAGAACTTTGATATGCTTTTTTACGCAGCAACTCCTCGGTCAACTTGGCTGTGTACTTTGGATCATTGTCATGTTGGTCATTGTCTGACTGAGGGAAGGAAGTTGTGTCTCAAAATCTGACGATACATTTCACCATTCATCCTCTGCTTTATAGAGTACAGTCATCCTCTCCCCTTTGCCAAAAGGAGCCCCAAAGCATGAGGTTTCCACCCTCATACTTCACAGTGGGGATGGTGTTCTTGGGATTGTACTCATCTTTCTTTTTCCTCCACACATGACAAGTAAAATTTGCACCAAAACATTCTTCCTTGGTCTCATAACTTTCTCCCATGACCCCTCTGCGTCATTCAGATGGTCTCTGGCAAACTTCAGACGGGCCTTCACATGTACTGGCTTCAACAGGGGAACCTTCAGAGCAATGCATGATTTTAAACCGTTGGACCGTCGTTTTCTACTGACAATAGCCTTTGAGACTGTGCATCCAGCTGTCTTCGGGTCATTGACCAGCTTCTGCCTTGTAATTCTAGGCTGAGCCCTCATTTTTCTCATCATAAGTGATGCCCCATAAAGAGAGATTTTACATGGAGACTCAGTCGGAGGTAGATTATCAGTCATGTTTAGCGTTTTCCTTTTTCTAACAGTTGCTGCAACTGTTGATTTATTCTCACCAAGCTGCTTTCCAATTGTACCATAGCCTTTACCAGCTTTGTTGTTTTTTTTTCCTCTGGTGTCTTTCGAAAGCTCTCTGGTCTTGGCCGTGGTAGCAGTTGGATTATGACTGACTGTGGGGTGCACAGATGACAATATTGAGCTCAAACAGGTGGTGGGTGGGTGTTTACTCGTGGGGTAAAGGTGGACTTTTTTAAGGTAGACTGGCAACTGTTTGTCATGATTATTGCTGATTCTCAGGGGTACAAATATTTATGAACCCCAGTAGATTACAAATAAAATGTTTTTAAAAACTCATACAATGTTATTTCTGGATTTTTTTAGATTATGTCTCTATGTGTGGAAATGCATCTATGACTGAAATTTCAGACCGCTACCTATTTTCTAAGTGGTGAACTTGCAAAATCACAAGGGGTGCAAATACTTCTGCTCCTCACAGTGTGTGTGTGTGTGTGTGTGTGTGTGTGTGTGTGTGCGTGTGTGTGCGTGTGTGTGTGTGTGTGTGTGTGCGTGTGTGTGTGTGTGTGTGTGTGTGTGCGTGTGTGTGTGTGTGTGTGTGTGTGTGTGTGTGTGTGTGTGTATATATATATATATATAATACGCTCACCGGCCATTTTATTAGGTACACCTGTCCAACTGCTCGTTAACACTTAATTTCTAATCAGCCAATCACATGGCGGCAACTCAGTGCATTTAGGTATGTAGACATGGTTTAAGACAGTCTCCTGCAGTTCAAACCGAGCATCAGTATGGGAAGAAAGGTGATTTGAGTGACTTTGAACGTGGCATGGTTGTTGGTGCCAGAAGGGCTGGTCTGAGTATTTCAGAAACTGCTGATCTACTGGGATTTTCACGCACAACCATCTTTAGGGTTTACAGAGAATGGTCCGAAAAAGAAAAAATATCCAGTGAACGGCAGTTCTGTGGGCGGAAATGCCTTGTTGATGCCAGAGGTCAGAGGAGAATGGCCAGACTGGTTCGAGCTGATAGAAAGGCAACAGTGACTTAAATAACCACCCGTTACAACCAAGGTAGGCAGAAGAGCATCTCTGAACGCACAGTACGTCAAACTTTGAGGCAGATGGGCTACAGCAGCAGAAGACCACGCCGGGTGCCACTCCTTTCAACTAAGAACAGGAAACTGAGGCTACAATTTGCACAAGCTCATCGAAATTGGACAATAGAAGATTGGAAAAACGTTGCTTGGTCTGATGAGTCTCGATTTCTGCTGCGACATTCGGATGGTAGGGTCAGAATTTGGCGTCAACAACATGAAAGCATGGATCCATCCTGCCTTGTATCAGCGGTTCAGGCTGGTGGTGGTGGTGTAGGTGTGGGGAATATTTTCTTGGCACTCTTTGGGCCCCTTGGTACCAATTGAGCATCGTTGGAACGCCACAGCCTACCTGAGTATTGTTGCTGACCATGTCCATCCCTTTATGACCACAATGTACCCAACTTCTGATGGCTACTTTCAGCAGGATAATGCGCCATGTCATAAAGCTGGAATCATCTCTGACTGGTTTCTTGAACATGACAATGAGTTCACTGTACTCAAATGGCCTCCACAGTCACCAGATCTCAATCCAATAGAGTATCTTTGGGATGTGGTGGAACGGGAGATTCGCATCATGGATGTGCAGCCGACAAATCTGCAGTGTATATACAGTGTATACATATATATGTATGTATATATACAGTATATATTTAATATGCCGCAAGCTACCCACACTAGAGTTGCGACTGACTGGTCGACCACAATCGACGTAATGGGCACCTCTGCTGTAAATGATGGTTGGACAATAAAATTCATTGAGAAAAAAAACATTTTTAAGTAACAAGTTGAGTCTGGCGAGGGGGAAAAAAGTCATATTTTTATACAATCAAGTACTTGGAAAAGTCAATTTTTTAATGTTAATAAAGTATTTTCTTCTTACAGAAGGTGGTAATTTAATAAGATTTTCTTTTTATTTATTTATTTCAACCAAAAGCAACAACAGACACTTTCTGGTTGGGAAAATTGACTTTTTAAATCATTATTTCTAGAATAAAAGTTCATATCTTGGAGGTAACTGTTTGAAAGGGGTAAATGATTGTGTATAAAAGGTGATTGTGTATAAAAGGGAAATATGTCATGGAAATGTTTGGAGACGAATGAGAAAACAAAGCAACTGTTTAAACAAGCAAGTAGACCAAAACAAGATGATGATGAAGGGTAAGTGAGGGAGGGCGAGCCACTTGTTGCTGTTTATTTCATTTTCTCTTCCTGTCGGATAAAAATGATTTTCTCTCCTTTTCTTTTTCCTTTTTTCCCCCCTTGCTTCAGGCTATCAGAAACAGATGGATAATTCCTCATCGTAACATTGTGATTGAAAAATCTCCTTTTGTCGAATAAAAGAACAAAATTAGAAACCCATATGGAATTTTTTTTTATATATCATTTAAAAGAACAACAAACAAATTTGTCCCAAAAAAGGTCATGTTTTTGGCCAGAAAGTGTAAACATATTTGTATCAAAAAGTGGTAAAATCCAATTTCGAAGGGACAAAGTCCAGGTTTTAAAAAGACAAAATAGATCAATTGCAAGCAAAAGGTTGTCAGTAAGGCAAGGCAAGTTCATTTGGGAAAAAAAAAATTCAACAAGAGGATGATTCAGAGTGCTTTACATCCAATATTAATAACACGAACACACAGTAAAATAGTTAAAAGAAAGAAAGAAAAAAAGAGTTTTGACAGAAAATAAATTACCTTTCTGGAAAAACAAAATTTTGCTAGAATTTATAATCAAATGGGAGCAAATCCTGGATTTCAAGTGAAAAAAAATAACTTTCAAGGGATAAATAAGAAATCTTTCAAATTAAAAAAAAAAAAGTCTCGAATCTGGAATCTCATAATAAAAGTCATACTTTTATTGAAAACGGAAATAACTTCCAAGAAAAAAGTAGAGAAAAATTCATTCAATCCCAATACTTGACTTTTTATTTTTTTTAAATCCAATGCAAAACTAAACAAATCCAACTATTTTCTCACTTTTGACTTTTTGTAACTTCATTTGTGTCCATTTTGAACTTCACTGCTGGTATGCACGCCCTCGGCCCCTTTAATGGCCATTAGGGTCCCCCCGCCGAGCAAAGGAGATAAGGAGGGAATTGAAAAAGTGGAGGAAAGAAGAGAGAGGCAGACCTCTCCTTCTCTGCTATCTTTCCTTTCTTTTTTCGTCTCTTTGAGCTTGATTAGCTTGCGAGTTTAAGAGGCTCGTTATCAAGCGCCAGGCCAGGCGACTTCTTCTGACTGATGAGCAACACTGGCTCGCTCTTTCTGCGTGTGCGTGTCCTTGACTGATGTGGAGTGATGATGTCAGAATGCGGTCAAGCGATCGGTTGCGTCGGCGGACCTGAAGGACTCCAATACTGTCTGCCGGCAGCGTGATGGCCAATCTCATTACGAACGGATTCTCTCATGTCAAAAGCATGAAACTTCATGGCGTCGGCTCATTCCGACAGCAATTGTTGAGTATTAATAAATTCATAGTAGGAGAGAAAGGGAGTGGTTGTCACACGGGTTGGTTGTCATTTGTTATATAATCCAGCCACCAGAGGGTGGTGTTTTGCAATATCAGTATTAAAATAAGCAGAATTGTATGAATTTGAAAACCTAAATTGTCTTCATTGTAGTGTCACATCACTTTTTACCTCATTTGCTCCCAAAAACATATAAATAAGTTGTATTTTTAATTGTTTCAGTGTCCCAAAGACATATTTATACGTCTTTTACGTTTTTTTTTTTAACAAGAGACATATCTAGGTTCTGATTCAACTTAGCTCCAAAGCACAAAGCTGAAAATCCATTTTAAAACAATAAAACTGGCCACTGGAGGGCAGTAGCGCATCTGGTAAGACCCCCCCCACAGCCCAATTCAACGAAACGAACGAACGGCCGCACGGCCTGGGCGCCGGCGGGAGATGACCGAATGGACGTCCAGGATGCCAGGCGGCGGGCGGAAGACCGAGCAGAACAACCGGGAGGATGCCCGGGATGCCAGGCACTTGACGACCTAGCAGAACGACCGGGACAAACAGAAACATTTTGTGTGGAAATTGTCATGTGGACATTAAAAGGATGAGGTTGACACGGTCGTTTTGTCTGCTGGGCCGGGGCGAGGCCGGCGGGGGGGCAAAAGGGCGGCGTAAACATTCCCGGCCTTCCCGGTGATGCATCTGTCGGATTCGCTTTTGTTTACACCCCAAGAATGTTAAGAATACACGCTAACCTTCACTTCACGGGTGCAGTGTGCTCCCCAAAAGTGGCTCGCTTAAGGGGTGGAGGGGGGGGGGGGAGCTTCCCAGTGCACCAGTGGATCTGGTGAATTTTGCTGGCTGTTTAGTCTACCAATCACCATGGTGACAAGGAGTCTAGCTTTAAGGGGTTTTTTTTGGGAGGAGGCGTGTTGTAGGGTAGTGGGTCAGGGTAGTTAGAGGTGCTCCAGGTCAACTGGGATTAAATGCCAGCCATTAAGCGAACACACTCTGACTCGGAGAAAAATCGTTTGAAAAAAAATAATAATAATTTTTACATTAATAAACACAGGAAAAAAAACAATATTTTCACAAAAATGCTGTTAAATAGAAATCTTTGTGTTGTTTTTTGGGGGGGGGGGGGGTGACTCCTGCAATAGATAGAATAGATGATAATCCCACTTTTCAATAAGTAAAAAGTGTATTTTTATCATTTGAAAATTGAATATTCCATGAGAATAAGTAGGATGCGTAAAAACAAAACAAAAAAAGGTAACTGACATCCAATGTCTGTATTTTTTACAGAAAGAAAAAGCATACACGGAGTTTGACTTTTGGGGCAGGGGGTGGCACAACATGTTGATGACCCCGAAACGCAGTGTCAGCAACAAAAATAACTTACAAGAATATTTATAATAATAAATTGAAAATGAGTTTTTTGTTCCCCATCATTCTTCAGGGGAATTCTAAATCAGGCTGCTTAGGCAATACTTTTCACCAAGATCATCATACATTGAATATTGTACGGCCGCCGGTGTCGTGCCAATGTAGTTAAACCAGTCAAAAATTGTATCTCCTGGTCGGAGCCATATGGGGGTACATTTGTGTCTTGATTATATAATCAAAAAAAAAAGGGGGAAAAAAGTTGCTTCAATCAAAAAAAAAAAAGTTGCTTCAATCAAAATATATATATTCAATTAAAAAAAGTTGCTTCAATCAAAAAAAAAAAAAATGTGTTTGAATTCAAAAATAAATTTGAAACTAAAAAAATGTATGTGAAAGCTATTTTTCTTTGATTTTTTTTTTTTTTTAATTGGAGTCAAATGTTTTTTTGATTGAAGCAACTTTTTTGATTGAAGTAATAATGATATGTGTTTGGGCTAAATTTTGGCTAGGACATTTTTGTCTTTATTATTTAATCAAAAATTCAGTTGTTTCAAAAAATATATTTTTTCAAAAAGAAAAATCAGTGCAATCAAAAAATTAAAAATTTCAATCATAATAAAAGTTTTTGAAGGTGAAAAAATATTTGAGACTGAAAAATTTGCATTTGAACACTTAATTTTTCATTGAAAAAAATGTCTTTGATTGAAGCAATCCTTTTTCTGTTTGGGCCATATTAGGGGTGGGACATTTGTGTCTAAATCATTCAATCCCCAAAAAAGTTGCTTCAATCAAAAAAAAATATTTTCAATCAAAGAAAAAAATCATTTGAAAAATAAAACTGTTTTTTTTTTTTTTTTTTTTTTTGAAAATTATATGGAAAGCAAATGACCGTCTAAGGTGCTAGTCACATAATCTGTTCTAAAAATAATTTTGACTCATTATAAATATATATTTTTTTGTTCATTTCATTCATTTTTGTTTCAAATTTCAGTTTTATTGCTTTACAACTTTATATATAAATATATAAACATATACATATTTATATGGCGGAAAACACTCAGGTGACTTGAAGTTCCACTCTGAGACCCCCAATTTGGCCAAATTTCAACATTGTCCGACATGCATGTGTAATACATCATTGGAAAGCTTAAAATCTCAATTTTCCGGGGGAAGAAAATTTTTTAACAGGAGGGCATTTAAAAAAAATAAATAAATAAACAGCAGCAAAACCCTATCTGGAGGTGAGAGCACGCAAGAGCAGTATTACAGACGCCATGACTTTAACGCGATATTATCACGTACTTACCTTGTTTCGATCCAAAAACTCCATTTAGCATGTATCACTGAGTGTCAAGACACAGCTGTGAATGGTCACTGCTGGATTTTTCATTTTTTATTTTATGGGTGAAACATGGTAATATAACAAGGGTTGCGATGCAGAAATCGAAAACATCGAGGAGTGGTCGAGATTTTCTTTTTCATATATTTCCCCTTTTAAATGTTTTTTTTTTTTTTTTTTTTTTTTTTGCAATTTTTCTGTTTGGATCGATGATTCATCATCTAACATATCAGAGAAAATGCGACAGTAACAAAAAAATACAACTAAGCGATAGTTATGCGGTAGATATTCGTGACTTTTTTAAAGACAACATTTTTTTTATTGTGACGTCATTTGTTTAAAAGTTTCAAATATGCGAGTGAATAATTTTTAAAGTCTTTTTTTTTTTTTTTTTTTTCAAAAGAAATAGTAGACATCAATTAATGATTCTAAGCTAAAAATGACAGACATAATAAATATAATTACCTTCGTTTTATGGCTGGGTTGAAATAAAAGCGGTTGTGCGACATCTGTAAACAGGGGTTTCTAGGGTAAATGGTAAAGATGCACCGATACCGATACTAGTATCGTAATGGTGGTATTGGTATCGGCGAGTACCAACAAAGACGGCGCTGATACCATTTACCGGTCCATTATTATAACATTTGACCACAGCCTTTTTCTCCTCCTGGCGCTCACTACACTCTGTCTCTATGTTGTGTGATGACACGTGAACACCAGGCAGCTATCGCTATTGGCCTGCTCCAGACCAATGAGAGCGGGCCAATAGCCACTCCTGACCAATCAAAAGGGGGCTTTTTCATATGAACGAAAAACAAATCAGGAAATATGGCAGCGCCGCGGCGGTCGGGAAATATTTCCAAATAGAAATCCCGTCGATTAAAATCAATGGCTGCATGCAAGATTTGCGGCCTGAAAGTTTGGAGATGTGGAGTTAAATCGGCCAGTTTCAATACCTCGAACTTGATAAAACATTTGAAGACGAAACGTGAACGAACACAACGAGTTTGAGCCTGCAAGAGCAGGACTGCTATCCAGAGGAAGAAGGCCGCTGGACCGGAGCAACAATATCTGGTCAGTTCACTTCGTCTACTTTACTTTTATTGTCTTTTACTGAAATAAATGCCGCAGTAATTTGGGAAGTGTTTCCAAAGTATTGTTGCCACCTTTCAGAAATAGAAATAAGGGACTCCCACCTCCTGAAAAAAAGGAGAGACGGGATGCTGTGGTCAATTATTATTACTTATAATTGTTAGCGTCCGCAAAGGTTGAACCTCGAAGCAGACAACAAGCGGGGGATACATAAAAGGGTTTAATGATTGCAAACAAAAAATAACACGCGATCGCGGGACAGTAGAAATAACGAAGGAGTCCGTGACAGCAGGTCGACGGACAAACTAAGACGATAGGCAGCGGTTACAAACGAGAGCAGCACACTAACAGAAAAACCCAATGCAGGGGCATAACAAGCAAATGTAGCGAGATTATTGTGCCAGATGTCAAATAGCGATCAGCAAGGCAAATATCTCGGCAGCCTTCTCTGAGATCACCCGTGCTTGAATGCTGCGTTGACGAGCCTGCATTGGATTCAAGTGCCACGCCCCCACGCCCAGCAACAAAACACAATCTAACCAGCAGCAGAATGTGACAATAATTTCGTGAAAGTTGCACTGTTTGGACTTTGAGAGGTTTAAAAAAGTTTATTCAGTTCATTCAGAGTTTATTATTATGAATTTATTTTTACTTTCTTACTGTTGGGCTAGTATTATATATGTTTTATTAATTTCACAAATTTAGCACTATTTTGGCCTTTGAGAGCGGAAGGTTTATTCAACTATTGTCTACTAGGGTTTAGTAGTAGTTTGTACTTTTTCCTATTTTGCAAAGGTAAGCAACAGCCTGACAAAGCCTTGATAGCCATGATTTCACATCCAATTATGTAGCTCTTTGGGGAAAAAAAAAAAATATATATATATATAATCGGGGTGGTATCGGTATGGTATCGGTATTGGGGCCAAAAAATGGTATCGGCGCAACACTAGTAAACGGACAATTAAAAATAGTTCGGGGGCTTCATGCGCCATGAATCTGAATATGAATGAATATGGCAGCATATAGACATATTGTTCTATCAAACACAGCAGTTGTTTTGGCCTAAAATACAGCAGTTTCTTTTAAAGAGGAGTGCAAGAGCAGAAACTGATTTTTCAGTCTTGTCTGTGTTTTCCGCCATATAGGAAAGTCAATTTCATTCAATGACACTTTTCAGCCACCAGGGGGTGCCTGGCCCCCCTTGCCCCCCTTTAAAATCCGCTTATGAGAAAGAGGTAATAAGGATGAGAAAGAAGAGAAAATTTGGGGATTTTTATACATTGTTACAAGACCAGAATAAAGAAAAAAAAGGCATTTTAATCAATTTTGCTAAGTGAAGTGAGATGACAATACTGTCACAGAAAACAAATGTCAAGGAAGTGAATACTGTTTATCAAAACAGCGCTACATGAACATTATCAGCATTCGGAAAGGCATTCATTTCTTCATTCTTAATTAATGTTATTCCCTTTCGCATCATTACAATGAATAAACATGCCTTGCAATCATTTTGTTACTTTCTATGAAAGGTCAAGGGTCGGGTGAAGTGATCCAAATTAACATGAAAAGAGTAACCTTGGCAGTATTTATGTACTTTGGTATTTTTGATTGGTATTTTTCCCCATCAAAAAAATGTTTGTTCGAAACCCACAGCTTGCTGGCTGAACCAGTCCAACACACACGCACGCACACACACACACGCGCGCACGCTAACAGTTATAGAGTTATAGATGTCGTTCACCCTTTCAATGAACCTCGAGATGCACTTCGAGTTTGTTTGGGGCGGCCATATATCACAATGCTAACGACCACAGACCCAAGTCCCTGCCTGTACCATCACTTGCTTGATGAGCCTGTCAAAAGACTTCAATGAAATATTTATATAGGATTTGAAATGTAGAAAAATACCAGATTAAACTCTTTGATATACGATCTTCATCCGAAGCAACAATATATTCTAAGCCAAAAGTCACGTTTCTCCATTGAATAAATAGTTTCCATAAATCATATTGGAGGGTTTTCGGGGGGGTTGGGGGCAAAGTACAATCAAAATTCCAAATTGTGTTCTAATGTTAGAAACAAGGGTGTAGGTTTGCATAGGGACGGTAGGGACATAACACCAACTTTTAGGGATGCTCAAATTGTCCCCACCAACTTTTAAGCAACCTTATTTGCATTATATAATGAATTCAGTTGTATAAGTAATTTAGATTGTCTTCCCATAAGTTCTAAGGATAGAACTGACCCTACATTATGTTCCGACTTACATTCTGTTATGGCGGCAAGCCGTTAATGTGGATTCAAAACACAAACCAGGAGATCAGTGGAGCGAATGTTTGTATTTTAATGAGTACAACAAAGGGAGCACGCTAGGAAACGCGAGTATAACAAAGTACAACTGAGAGAGCACCCAAGATGGCGTGAATATAACAGTACAAAATTCTAACTACAAAATCCAAAAGAGCACAAAAGAAAATAAGATCAAACCAGAACACGACCGAAGAATGTCGGGAAGCACCGAGGATGACAAGCACACAGCGGTAAGCAAGGCAGGTAACAAGCATATGCAATAGTCCGACACTTGTGTATGGTGACAGGACTCCTTAAATAATAAGTGCTCCTGATGCGTCGCAGGTGTGTTGTGCAGCCCCGCCCATCTAGTTGATTCATGTGCTGGAATGAAAGGAAAATAACTGAGAAGGCACACAAACGTGGCACATTTACCCCTTTTCACTTGCTGAATGTTGTGGTCCATTTTTTTCCTCTTCAAACGCACATTTGATTGCCTGATGACTAGAACCCCCACAATCACACAATCCCGACAGAAATACATGTCCACGTGCCGCCTCCTCTGCCCCCTTTGAAGAGGAGGGATATTGGAAGGTTTTTTTCGGCCAGCAGCAGCCACTTTAAGTAATGTAAAAAGACGTCAAAGTTTGTGAAGGTGAGGAACACACCACATATTTTGCATCTGAAAGTCCGACCTGCATCAGAGTTAGCATAACACTAAACTGTGTACTGTCTAACCTGTAAAACTCGAGTAGAAAGCTGCTTAGAGACATGTCTTTCTGTACTTTTTCTATTGTTAACGTTAATTCACCTGTGCATTTTGTGCATTTATTCCCTAATTAAAATGTATGAATTTTCTACATAATTTATTTGCAGCAGATGCACAATTTTTTACCCCCCCCCCCCCACACACACACACACACACACACGTTTTCATACCACAGTGTATCTTGAAACTGGTAATCTGCACATGTCTCGATCATATAATATTATTTGTTTTTGTAAAATTTCATTCAAATCCTCCAAATTTAAACAGCATTCTGACGTTTTTTCATATCGTTTTTTCATCTTGGACTTAATTAAAAGCTACCCTTGCATATTTTCGTACAATTAGGCTTGAATGTTTGTTCTGATTGAACTAAATGGCCATATCAACGGGGGGCCAATCATTCGTGCCCCTTTGCCCTCCACTCTTACACTCCCCCACACATGAGCGCCGCTATCAGCCTGTCCCAATGCCGTTGTTTGTTTTGCCCGCGGTGTGATAGTCGGACTACGCTTGAGTGCCCCAAGCATATACCATACCCCCCTTCACCTTTCTAGCTCATTTTAATCTGCACGTTATCAGCACCCCACTCCCCACAAACTGGGAGCTTGTCTTTTGAAAAAGGAACACTTCCCCCAGGAAATGACAGAGACTCCGAGCGTCTCTATCTGTCATGGTGGAAGATTGGGGTCACCCTATCAGGAGGATTGGGGGAGGGGGAACACGAAGGCGCATCACTCAGGTGGGCTTCACGGGCCTCAGGTTCAAATCCATCCACTCGCCCTACAGCCCTAAACCATTAGTGCTACATCGGCTCCCTCTAGTGCTATATCAAAGAATCAGTGGAACACTTCTGTTATATTTCGCGTTTAAGTTAGACGAATCCAGCTGATGTACTGATTTAAGGCAACACCAAGTAGCTTTTCAACCTTTCTAAAATATTTTCATAACATTTGTGTTAATATGTCAACTGAGAACTAGTTGAATGACACCTCTTTCATATCTTGAGGGCGTCTGTATCGCTTTCACCGGCACTAATGAACTTTGACGAGGGTGGCAGGAACCCTGCCACACACAAAAAAAGTACAAATGTGCTGACTGCTTTACGGCATACGTCACTGCCCCCTTTCATTGTAAAGACTGAAGTCGATGGTAATGCTTTTGTGAAAATTCTGCATAGATGGCAGAGCAACAAAAGAGACAAGAAGTTTTGTCTGAGGAGGGAAAAAAAGCCAAAGATAAGAAAAGATCACTCACCCCCCACTAACCGTCATATGATATTATTGAGCCACAACTGGATTCATTACTTTATTACTTCCTATTCATCCTTCACACAGCCGCTGGAAACAGAAATGTTGTTTAATCAATCTGCAGGCAATAGGGAGATTCTGATTGATTGATTGATTGATTGATTGATTGATTGATTGATTGATTGATTGATTGATTGATTGATTGATTGATTGATTGATTGATTGATTGATTGATTGATTGATTGATTGATTGATTGATTGATTGATTATTTTACGATACTTTGCGGATGTGCGCTGGACTTCGTGGGAAACGCAGAGCCGGTGTAGGTTCACTATCCTCTTCCCCTCACTATCCACTCGCTCTCGCTATATGATTGGCCGAAGAGTCGAAATGCTCTCCCGTGATTGGCCGAGAGTCGAAATGCTCTTCCGTGAAATGCCTGTTTAAAAATGTTCCCGTTGTTACTTCTTGCGTTCGCTTAAAAGTGCTCATTTAAAAAGGAAAATCGATGGATGATACTACACACAGAGCGTATTATTAACAAATGCTAAAGTTGTATATTCATATAGCGAGAATAAGGAACGTCACTGACAAGCGCGGGCCCCCGCGAGTGAATAGTGAGGGGACTAAGATAGTGCGCCTACACCGGTCCTCATGGGAAACTTCCCTAAGGCAAAACACTACCGCTTTTGTCCACCGGCGTCGCTAAAATGGACCAAAACTGAAAAATGACCAAGTGTTTCTTTAAAGTGACAGCCAACACCTGGTATACATGTGAAAGATGATCGCTCAAAGTATTTAAGAATGCTAATCGCAAATTTCTAAGACTGTTGATAATGGGAAAAAAAATGTTTTAACACTCAATATGAGCTGACATTTTGTGATGTCAGTTGTACCCACGCACATAACCAGTGACAAAGTCAAACACAGGTGCATACAACATTGGGTATTACTGACGTTACGGGGAAAGACGAAAGTTAAAATAGTACCGGAATTGATCAAATATCTGCCCACACCAAGGGCGCCCCAGTTTCTGGAAATACTGGTTTATATTTATTTGTGTTTTCAGTCTTCCACATCAGAGAAATGGAATTTGTTTTTCAGTCCATCAAACAAGTTTCTCTCCCCTATGATTCACAGTGAAAAGGTGTTTTCTGTACCATTCAAGGGGGTTTGAGATCAATTCTAATTCTGCATAGCAACAAGTGACCAACTACAGGTAAGTGACTGTTGAGCTGCAATTTCAATCACAGCAAGTGGTCCAGGTCTTGAAGTAGCAAAGCCCCATATCACTACACTTCCACCACCAGGTTTAACTTGCTATCAGCTTCTTTTTTGGAAATACTGTTTTAAATAACGCCAGCTAAAACGAGATACTTCATCAGTCCGTAAAATATTATTTTTTGGTAAGTATAGGATACTAGTTATTCTCAAAGTGGGGGAAAGTCACTTTCCTGGTGTAAAACAAAGACCATGGCTACACTCCAAATTCATAACGTCTTGATCAGATTATTTTTCTTAAATCTAGTCAAATAATGTTCTCCATCTTGTTTTGAGTGTTAAAGACTAGTTAACAGATTAATGTGTCAGATTATTCTGACAAATTTCTGACAAACAGATAAATTTCTGAGGAGGGAAAAGAAAGGGAGTCTGTCAGGATATACAGAATAAACATTGGCCTGGCTTTCACTGGCTGGCGTGACAAACCCTAACAACTGAACTCGTAAGCGCTTACCTTATTACTTTTCATCCTTCGCACAGCCGCTGGAAACAGAAATATTGTTTAATCCATTTGCAGGCGACCATCATAATTTTACTACACTATGCGGTTGTGCGGAGGTCCTCATGGGAAACGCAGTCTTCCTTAAAGCAAAACACTACCGCTTTTGTCCACCGGCGTCGCTAAAATCGACCAAAACTGAAACGGTATCAAGTGTTTCTTTAAATAAATACAACTATTTGTTCTTAATAAGACCATACATCTGAAAGTTGGTAATTTATCACCGAAATCAACGAAAATATGCTTTCAGGTAATGATTTAAACAATACCTATTCTTGAATTAATGAACAATATTAAATTTACTAATTTACTGCCAGGGGTGAAAGTGGGCTAGAACGGTCAGGAATGCAGTTCCGGTATAAGATTCAGGGCCAGAACGCAGTCCTGTTATAAGATTCAGGGCCAGAATGCTGTTCCGGTATAAGATTCAGGGCCGGAATGCTGTTCCGGTACACGGTGCTTTGATTCCGAAAATATGACAGCAACTGTCAAAACGCTAAGTAAAAAAAAAAAAAAAATGCTAACTTGCCACACATGTATTTAAGCTCCAAGAAGAAAACAATCTACCACCATCAGATTTACATACACAAGTGTTAACAACAAGCATAATAAAGTGCTTGTGTAGCGTAATCCATTTCCACCAATATTTATCATTGATATTATTCTACGGACGACACGGAGGTTTCTGAGTCTGACGATGATGAGTCACGTCAATGTGGGAATGCACGCAGCAAAGCAAAACGCCTGGACTTATTTATCCGTTCAACTGGCTGACATACTGACATGCAATCAGCAGAGATGGTTAACTCTGATTGGTTCAAATGTTTGTCAAATGTTTTCTGGAACAGCAAAAAAAAAAAAAAAAAAAAAAAAAAAAAGCTTGTTGAATTGATGTGACAAAAAAAGGGCAATGCAACATAAAATGGATCAAATCTTTAAGAGCAATGAAAGAGATGAGGAGGCTTATTTATCATATTTACTTTTATTTGCTCTGATGGGGAGGTTCAAAACATCTTAGCTGTCAATGTGAACTTTGGACTTATATTTGTTCATTTATGTTAGGCCAGTTATCCATTTCCGTATGATTTAAAAAAGTCAATGTTTGCGCGATCTTCAAAATATATTCCATTTCACTCTGCATAATATAAGTCATTTGTACTTATTTTTCTGAATGTATGTTACTTATGTCTTTATTATATATTTTTTTAAAAAAGTAAATGTTTACATTAACTTCAATTTTAATATATAGAGTGGGGCAAATAAGTATTTAGTCAACCACGAATTGTGCAAGTTCTCCTACTTGAAAAGATTAGAGAGGCCTGTAATTGTCATCATGGGTAAACCTCATCCATGAGAGACAGAATGTGGAAAAAAAACAGAAAATCACATTTGTTTGATTTTTAAAGAATTTATTTCCAAATTAGAGTGGAAAATAAGTATTTGGTCAACTACAAACTAGCAAGATTTCTGGCTGTCAAAGAGGTCTAACTTCTTCTAATGAGGTCTAACGAGGTCTAACGAGGCTCCACTCGTTACCTGTATTAATGGCACCTGTTTTAACACATTATCGGCATAAAAGACACCTGTCCACAATCTCAGTCAGTCACACTCCAAACTCCACTATGGCCAAGACCAAAGAGCTGTTGAAGGACACCA
Organism: Corythoichthys intestinalis; assembly: GCF_030265065.1. Taxonomy (NCBI): domain Eukaryota; kingdom Metazoa; phylum Chordata; class Actinopteri; order Syngnathiformes; family Syngnathidae; genus Corythoichthys; species Corythoichthys intestinalis. The sequence goes on from NC_080412.1 coordinate 31,412,186, forward strand.
GAGACAAAATTGTAGACCTGCTTTGATTTTGAGTGAAAATCTCCTTCCATCACCAAGGGCATTGAAGATGAGACGTGACTGGGTCTTTCAGCATGACAATGATCCCAAACACACAGCCAGGGCAACAAAGGAGTGGCTTCGCAAGAAGCATTTCAAGGTCCTGGAGTGGCATAGTCAGTCTCCAGATCTCAACCCCACAGAAAATCTGTGAAGGGAGTTGAAAGTCCGTGTTGCCCAATGACAGCCCCAAAACATCACTGCTCTAAAGGAGATCTGCATGGAGGAATGGGCCAAAATACCAGCAACAGTGTGTGAAAAGCTTGTGAAGAGTTACAGAAAACGTTTGACCTCCGTTATTGCCAACAAAGGGTACATAACAAAGTATTAAGATGAACTTTTGGTATTGACCAAATACTTATTTTCCACCATGATTTGCAAATAAATTCTTTAAAAATCAAACAATGTGTTTTTCTGTTTTTTTTTTCCCACATCCTGTCTCTCATGGTTGAGGTTTACCCAAGTTGACAATTACAGGCCTCGCTAATATTTTCAAGTGGGAGAACTTGCACAATTAGTGGTTGACTAACTACTTATTTGCCCCACTGTATTCTATGTTCTTAAATAGTTAAAATTAAGATTTGGCATTTAGTATGTGAGAAAATGGGGGTAAATAAAATTTAGGAGATGGAGGTTGGGCTTATTGCTGTTTTTGTTAACTTTTATTTTGCGAGTAATTGAAAAAATACAGTTTTGAATAAAATAAATAAATAAATAAATTCCTGGCTCCGTGACGACCTTCACGTCGGGGAGTTCCGGCAAGAAATTCTATCCACTTTCACCCCTGTTTATTGCTTCAAAGAAGTCTGTAAAGCTTATTTTGAGCTAGTTATTTTTCCTATTTCAAGAAATATAAGTGAGTAAAAATTCACTTGAAGCACTGGAAGATCATTTCACTTATTTCCAGTAAATTTACACTGAAAAGAAAGGAATTTAACTAGTTTTAAGGAGGTGTATTGTTGCAGTGTGGAAATTTCTTTTAAACATTGTTCTACGACTTGAAAAAACACACCTCCATAAAACTAGTTAAATGTGCTTTTTTTCAGTGTAAATCTACGAGAAATAAATGAAATAATGTGACAGTACTTCAAGTAAATTTTACTCAGATTTTTTTGAAATAAGAAAAAACTTGTTTTAAGCAATAAATTAGTATATTTAATCTTAAAAAAAAGTTTTGAAATGTTAGAAATGTTCTTAATTCAATAGATAATGTTCAAAACATTATTTGAGAGCAGATTTTTCTTGATTTAGTTGAAAAATGCCCACTTTTAGATGTATGGGCTAAATAAGAACAAATAGTATTATTTACTTGAAGTAAGTGGAATAATCTTTCACACATGAATCTGTTAACTACTCTTTAACACTCAAAACAAGATGGAGAGAATTATTTGACAAGATTTAAATCTTATTAAGACATTATACATTTTCAGTCAACTTGTACCGTAAGTAATTAAACAGGTGGTTTAGTTTCATTTAATACGAGATCAGTCACAGGGTGGGAATTGGAGGAGTGGGCACCAACCACTCCATTAAGCAACATGGAGGAAATGAGACAACCAAGGGGTTTATTTTCTCCAATAATGGTAGTAGATGAAGTAGGTGCTTTAGGTGCGAGACGTTGTGTATGTTATGTGTGTGTGCCGAAATCACAGATTTTAAATCAGTTGTTGTGAGCCTTTTAAGGGGGCACAACAGAAGCTCTGTGCTCCCACCTGTACAACAAAGGGGGTAGCCAGCAATGAACATTCCTGCCGCCTTTACGAGCTCGCCCGGACACGCCCCTTCACTCACACCCCATTAAAGAGACCCGCATTCGTCCCGGCAAACCATAACTGTCATTGTAATCCCATTAAAACAACAAACTGGCAGGCGGGCCACTGAGACTGGGTGGGGTTGAGGAAGTAAATGTGGAGTGTTTTGATGAATTCTATGTGTCTTCAAAGTGGTTGGATCTTGTTCATGTTTGGCAACCAAATATCAGTTATTCATTACAGCAATTCAAATTAAAGCTTATGGGAAATCAGAGCTCGTCCTTCAAAAACATCTCATCTTTCAACTTTATTTGCATTGCTGGCTAATCCTTGTGAGTTTGAGGCTAATTTCATGTTTAAAATTAAGTATGCTATTAAAAGTGCAAAAATAAAAGGAACACCTGGATATGCTTTTTATGTATTGTTTATATTTTCCAAAGACATGTACATCATTTAAGTAACAAAAAATGACAATAAAACAGTGATTAGTTGATTTAATTTTTTTTTTAAATCAGTTGTGCAACTCGAGTAATGGTGTAACGATTCCATTATTCGTTCAAGGAGAATGCAGCCCAAAATATTTGTTTTTCCAAGAATCTGTTCGTCAAAACATGGCCTTCTGGTTGATATTGTAATTGTTCATAACAAATTAATTTGTGATCAAACTCAAAACACCAATTTAGCATGTTCGAACTTTGATGTCATCGACAACTTTGGATGCACAAAAAATTAATTTTTGGAGTTTGACAATGTGACGTTCAAATGGGCACGAGGGACATTCATTTTGCCGGCCAACAGAGGACACTATTGCAGAAAAAGGCACTCATTACAGGTAGTCCCCACGTTACGATCCAGTTCCGTTCCAACATATGCAACGTAACGAAAACTTCCGCGTAATTTGGAATCAACCATTTAAACACTGCTAAATACCCCCTACATCTCAAAATAACCAACCAAAAAAACATGTACCATATGCAGTGTTGTTAATCTTAAGTAATTAGTCAGAGTTATAAATTACTTCTCACAAAAAATAATTAAGTTTGTAACTCAGTTCCTTCAATGTAAGAGTAATTAGTTACTCGGCAAAGTAAATGACATTACTTTTCATGTTCTACACGTTACTACATGATCCATTCTATAACGCAGGGGTCAGGAACCTGTGGCTCGCGAGCCAGATATGGCTCTTTTGACGGCTGTATCTGGCTCGCAGACAAATCTTCAAATTTAAAAAAAAAAAGTTTCGTTATGTAATGAGAGGGCGCTAGAACCTCGGGGAAAACGGGCGGGCGTAAGGGCCACAGGGGAAGCGTTAAAATTAGAAACCAGTAAGGGGCGCTCACATTTTTTCCTTTGGCAAGCTAGTGATCAGGAGACATTCGGGGCTGGTGTGGCAGTGGAGAACGCAAAAGTCTGATGATGCGTCTGGCAGTTGGTTTAAATAATAGCTATGCATCCGTAGCGTGGTGCAGACAGAGATGAAATGCTTCAGTCTGTTGCTACACATTTAATTTAGTTTTATTTCCATTTTTCTTGTACTGCTGAAACAAGATAAAAACAACAACATCCGTCTCGCATTGCTGCACACAGACGGCTCATTTCTTATTCGCTCTAAAATGCTAATTCGAATATAATTATATGAATAAACACATTTTTTTGTGTCATTTAACTTCTGCATTTTAGACACTACGAGGATTCACTCATCGTCCACGCGATATTACGAACACATCTGCAGTCATACATAAACATACTTAAAGATTAACATATTTCTGAACTATATTAACACACAATACATATCACAACCATCCTAAAATAAAGCAATCCGCTAATATACACAGTCAAATTATACTCTTTTTCTCACCTGAAACAAGGAAAAAAAAAATACTTTTAACAACGTCCATCTCGCATTGCTGCACAGACGGCTCTTTTCTTATTCGCTCTAAAATGCTAATTCGAATATAATTATATGAATAAACACATTTTTTTGTGTCATTTAACTTCTGCATTTTAGACACTACGAGGATTCACTCATCGTCCACGCGATATTACGAACACATCTGCAGTCATACATAAACATACTTAAAGATTAACATATTTCTGAACTATATTAACACACAATACATATCACAACCATCCTAAAATAAAGCAATCCGCTAATATACACAGTCAAATTATACTCTTTTTCTCACCTGAAACAAGGAAAAAAAAAATACTTTTAACAACGTCCATCTCGCATTGCTGCACAGACGGCTCTTTTCTTATTCGCTCTCAAATGCGGACAGTTATTGTCCATGCACGCCAAGAAGCCAACACTGCCCCCTACTGGTTTAAAACCGTAAGTACAACAGTCTTTTTAGACTGAAACTTGTGTATTTTGCACAAACACAGCGAAATAAGATTAAACATTTTAAACATAGGTTGAATCTTTCTGTGGACACAACAAAATATTAAAATAACTACTGTAATATTATCTCATTATTATTTAAAAAGAATTGAGACTTATTGTACTTTCAAGTGTTGAAATTACATAAAATTTCAATATTACTAATATTATTATTAATTACTAATATTACTTGTATTTTAAGTTTTAAATATATTGTATGGCTCTCACAGAATTACTTTTAAAAATATGTGGTGTTCATGGCTCTCTCGGCCAAAAAGGTTCCCGACCCCTGCTATAACGTCTTTCACATCAAATATGTTTATATTAACTGATTTAATTGAACTGTCTTTTTCATTCCTTTTTCAAAAACAAAAAAAAAACACAGGTCACACTTTTTAAATTTTTTAAAATTTCACCTATATAGGAGCGTAATGGTATGCAAACTTTAACATTCAAATGCTGTGAGGAAAAAAAAGCCTTTTTGTTTTTCTTGTTGTACTGAACCCGCACCGAACCATGACCCCCATACTGAAGTGTGTACTGAACCGTGACTTGTGTCGACCGTCACACCTCTAATATATATAGGGCGGAAAACACAGACAAGACTGAAAAAGCAGTTTCTGCTCTTGCACCCCTCTGTAAATGAAACTGCTGTATTTTAAACCAAAACAACTGTTGCGTTTGATAGTACAATATGTCTATATGCTGCAATAGCAGATTCATGGCGCATTAAGCCCTCAAACTATTTTTAATTTGTCCATTTTACCCTGAAAACCCCCGTTTACAGATGTCGCACAACCGCTTTTGTTTCAACCCAGCCATAAAACCAAGGTAATTGATTATATTTATTATTCAAAATGTCTGTCATTTATAGCTTAGAATCATTAATTGACGTCTTATATTTCGTTTAAAAAAAAAAAAAAAATTCACTCGCATATTTTACACCAGGGGTGCCCAAGGTTGGTTCTCGAGAGCCCCTATCCAGCTTTTTTTCCATGTCTCCCTCCATTAACCCTTTATTGCCAAATGTATCACATTTGATACACCTAAAATGTCATGATTTTGAGACCAATTCAGAATTTTGACATTATTTTTGAAAAAAAAATCATGGATGCAAGTCAACACATGCATCTGCAAGTTCCATGAGAAAAAAAAAAAACGGGATTTAGTAAGGTTTATAGATATTAGAGCCCTTATTACAATTATTCGTTTTGACTTTTTACAATTTGAAAAAAAGTTTCATTAGGACCTTATTTTTCAAATTTTTTGATTCTCCGATAATTGCTTCATGTTGCAGGTATTTAAGGGTTAACACACCTGAATCAAATGATCAGCTCATCAGCAAGCTCTGCAAGAGACTGATAACGATCCTGATTATTTGATTCAGGTTTGTTGGAGGAGGGAGAAATGGAAAACAAGCTGGATAGGGGCTGTCGAGGACCGGACTTGAGCACCCCTGTTTTAAACTTTTAAACAAATTATGTCACAATGAAAAAAATGGCGTCTGTTAAAAAGTCACGGATATCTACCTCATAACTATCTCTTAATTGTATTTTTTTTTTTTTTTTATACTGTCGCATTTTCTCCGATATAATCGATCCAAACAGAGAAAAATAGAAAAAACGTGTAAAAGGGTAAATACCTGTATATGAAAAAGAAAATTTCGACCACTCCTTGATGTCTGCGATTTCTGCATCGCGGCCCTTGTTATATTGCCATGTTTCACCCATAAAATCCCCCAAAAATCCAGCTGTGGCCATTCACAGCTGTGTCTTGACACTCGGTGATACATGCTACAACGAGTTTTTGGATCAAAACAAGGTAAGTACGCGGTAATATCTTGTTAAAGTCATGGCATCTGTAATTCTGAATTCTGCTCTCCCGTGCTCTCACCTCTAGATAGGGTTTTGCGGTTTAAGTTTTTTTTTTTTTTTTTTAATGAACCACCCCCCCCCCCCCCCCGGGTGTTTTTCCGCCCTAGATATATTTTTCAATATGCAGGTGAGACTCTGAATCTCTTCCCTCTCCTATCTTTGCTCTCCTTGTTTAGATTTTTTTTTTTTTTTTTTTTAACCACACAAGGTTTATGGATACGTCATTCAAGAAAAGTTTAGGGTAAGCAACTATTTTTGGTCATAAAAAACAAAAACAAGTTATTATATTGTACCATCTACAAGGACAGTGCCCAGTTGGTGATGATAATGCATAATCAACTGGAAAACAGTCCATTATTTTCAATCAATTGTACCCACCCGGACATCACAAACTGTATGTTAAAAAAAAAAAAAGTTGCCAGAGAGTTTAAGATGACTCTCGCCACGCTAAATGCAAATGCCAGCGAGAACTCGAATGCTATGCTAACGCGCCGAGCCACCAAGCATCGCATCTGCAATGGCATTAAAACCCCTTTTCCTCCTCCCGCTCTGCTCTCTCCGTGTCTCCCGTGTCATTCAACCAAATTGTAGTAGCGCACGCATTCACATCCTCGGTACCGGCGTTGCAAAGCAATTAATTAGATTACTCACTACTGACAAAAATAACGCCGTTAGTAATGCCGATATTAACACTTTTTATATGTCAATGTATTGTCCTAGCCAAGACGTTAGAGCTAAATCTTAGTGAGACGCATAGGCGGAGTTTGACTTTTGGGGCAGGGGGGCACAACATGTTGATGAAACCGAAACACAGTGTCAGCAATAAAGTTAACTTACAAGAATATTTATCATAATAAGTTGGAAATTCGCGTTTTTTTGTTTCCCATCATTCTTGAGGGGAATTCTAAATCAGGCTGCTAGCAGGACAGCTCTACTTTTCACCAAAAGCATCATCAATTGAATATGGTACTCCCGCCGGTGTCGTGCCAATGTAGTTACCTCAGTCAAAAATGGTATCCCCTGGGCGGGGGCAAATGGAGGTAGATTTGTGTGTTTATTATTTGATCCAAAAAAAAAAAAAAAAAGTTGCTTCAATCAAAAAAAAAAAAAGTTGCTTCAATCAAAATATATATTTTCAATTTTAAAAAAAGTCACTTCAATAAAAAGAAATGTGTTTGAAATGCAAAAATAAATTTGAAATTCAAAAAAATCCATAGGAAAGCTATTTTGATTTGATTTTTTTTTTTTTTGGATTGAAGTCAATTTTTTTGATTGAAGCAACTTTTTTGATTGATGTTGTTTTGTGTTTGAGCCACATTTTGGCTAGGACATTTGTGTCTTTAATAATCAATCAAAAAATAAGTTGCTTCATACAAAAAAGAAACATCACTTCAATCAAAAAAAGAAAAATTTTGATCGTAGAAAAAAAGTTTTTAAATGTGAAAAAATATTTCAGACTCAAAAATTAGCATTTGAACACTTAATTTTTCATTTAAAAAATGTTTTGTTTGATTTTAGCAATCCTTTTTGTGTTTGAGCCATATTATGGGTAGGGCATTTGTGTCTAAATCATTCAATCCCCAAAAAGTTGCTTCAATCATAAAAAAAATATATATTTTCAATCAAAGAAAAAAATCTTTTATAAAAAATAAAATTGCCCTCCCCATTTTTATTTATTTTTTTATTTTTATTTTTTTAAAATTTTTTTTGAAAATGATATGCAAACCAAATGACCTTCTAAGGTGCTAGTCACGTGATATGTTAGAAAAATAATTTAGACCCATTTATAAAAATGTCTTTTTTTGTTCATTTCATTCATTTTTGTTGTTTTCTTGCTTTACAACTTTTATATATAGAGGAAAGTCAATTACATGCACTGACACTTTTTGGCCACCAGGGGGGCATGGCACACCCTTAAACTCCGCTTATGGCGAGACTGAGCTAAACTGTAATCTTTCCCTTCTCTCTCTAACTCGGCTGCACAACTTCTTCGTGGGAGCAAACGCGCTCTTCCATAAGTGTGTGCGTGCACTCTTTTTCGTGTGCGCAAATACGTTCTTCCTCGTGTTTACATGCGCTCTTACTCGCATGCGGAAGTACGACCTTGTCTACGCTTCCTGCGCCAAAATAAAATCATGCATCACAAAACAAAAGTCAACCTCATAATCATGTACGCATTTCGCCATAAGACAGAACAGCCATATTAATAAAATAAAGTAAAAAATAAGACACTGTGAAGTGACTAAAAAAAACGTGCAACTAAAAAATGTTTTAAAAATTAAAACAACTGGAGATAAAATGGCTGACGAGTCTCCAGGGTCGTAAAGTCGAAATCACGTAAGTCGGGTGCATCGTAACCCGGGGACTACCTGTATTTGTTATTCCATTATCGTGATGTCGTTTTTTGGCGACAACAGATCCTCGGACATTTTGCGTTGCATTCCCCGCATAAGGTAACAATTTTATGAACTAAGGTTAGTGCATTTTGTCCTGAAGTACCTTGAAGGTCCTCCAAGGAGCGATAGTGACTGACATTGTTAAAAGATTGCTGACGTTGGTGGAAGACATCAACCAATGAATGCAATAGGTTCTATTTACAGTAGGAGGCTGGATGAATGTTAAACTAAAATGTTAAATGTATTACAGTATACAGTATATATAGTTGTTCGATTATGAGTCCCTGAAAAGAAAAAGGAAGGTGGCGCTGTCATCAGGCTAAGTTCTTTGTGTGTTTGTTAACAAGCACGATTTGGATAGAGCGCTCCTTCATCTCACGCGCCATCTGGCACCACACGCAGGAACGGCAAAAGGTGGCACACACGCAGTCGTTGCACATGGAGCCCTGCGTGCACAAAAAGTCACAAATCAAAAATTGAAAGCACATTTACAATGAAAGTCTTCGATCATGTTTAGATATTGGAAGAAGAATAGGTTACATTTTTCAAGAAAATGCTTGTTTTTTTAAAGAGGCACTTAACTCAGTTCCTATTGTTTTGAACTGTGTCATGCATACAATGGGTCGAAATGGTAGTGTGTAATTTAGATTGCCTTCCCATATGTTGTAACAATAGAACTGACCCTACCGTTATTAAGTGAATTATTTTCATTATGTTCAGGCTTACATTTACCCCTTTTCACTTGCCGAATGTGCCGGTTCATTTTTTCTCCCTCAAACGCACGTTTGATTGGCTGATGACTTGACCTCCATCTATCAATTTATTAGGTTCATATTCGTGAGCAATGTAGCCCTGACCCCCGTTCACCCAATCTGTTTGGTTTTACATTGGAAGTCCCGGGATTTTTTTGGCGATAAAGAAAGACCAGAAAGGCGTCAAATAAACCTGATACCAAACTGACTACTTGGCTTTGTCAAACAATAGACCACTTAAACAAGCAATTCAGCAGATCCAGCAACCCCCCTACACACTTCAGTGGTGTCGCTGCCTAGGTGAGAAGGAAGGGTTTCACTTTGGATAGCTGCAATTAGCATCTTGAATATTTGCAAATCCAGGGGTCCCTTGGCTTTGTCAAACACTGAGAAACACGGAGATGGCCAGTTGCCGTGTTCTACAATATGATTGACATGGCAGCACTGAATGCATATGTGTTGTATCAGGCATGCACCGGAAGGCAAGACAGACGGGTGGACTTCTTAGTGGGTCTTGCAAAGGAATTGGCTCACTCTCATGTGTGTGCAAAGAAGGCGCAGAAGGAAAAATTGCTTCGGCAACAACCTCCAACACCTAACCCCGGGAAAAGGGTGACGTGTCATATGTCACCACATAAAAAATGTTTTGTTTTATATCACACTGTCCCTTGTATGTAGGCAAACTGCAGCTTTTGGAATATGTAAAATGGTTGTCCGCCCGATTGCCTGCCTGAGCGGTCCACTGTCCAACAAAGCCAAGGCAGCCCTGCCCTGTAAACACCCAAGATGCTAATTGGAGCAATTCAACCCTGTGGTTTTGCGAGTGTGAATGGGAATGACTAATGAGGACCTCATTGCGCCCAAAATATATGCTTATTAGGGTCAGATGACCCTTCTCTGGATACATAAGGGATTTGTATAAACTGATCCACTCTTGGTAGTTCTAGTGTGTCCCGTCCCCAGCAAAAAGTGTACATGCAGGTTATGCTGTTGTATCGTCCCTACCAATGTTGAGACCAAACCTATGCCCCTGTGTGACATTATTGTCTGAACCGGAACCTTATCATTTTTCAGCGTTGTTCGATGTGTTTTCCAGACATATTCAAGCGTAAGATTTAAAGGCATTCTCAGTTTTAAAAAGAGGAGCAGGAAAGTCAAATCTGTACCATTCGCCTCCATTGTTTATAATACCATAATGGCATACAAAAAATGGTGATGGCGCGTTCCGTGATGTCACTTCCTTTGTATCCGATTATTAGAGGAATGCCTCTGCTATACCAGGTGGCAGGTCCGAAGTTTATGAAATGCATGGCCACCTACACCGTCTTAAAAAATCTCCAGACATGAGGTACATTAGTGTAACTGGCATGCCGTATAGTGTAGAACGTAGCCGAAAATGGCTCAGAAAAGGACATTCTGGGGACTGTCAACACAAATTGTCATGCAAAAGTGGTAAAATGTCATCCAATGGTATGAAAAATAATGTAAAAATCAATGAAAATCAAGTGCCTCTTTAACTCATTTTCTGCCATTTACAGCAAAAGAAAATAAATAAAACAAACATTTAAAAAAATATTGATTTGTTGATTTTTGAGCCGTCAGTTTACCTGTATCCCGTAGAGCTGGCGCATGGACTGTCTGGTGGTCATGGTGACAGGGGGCACACAGGGACTGAGCAGGTAATCCACCAGGGGGAGGCATAAGCACTCGCCGTACTTTTTCACTGTCACACACTCGAAGCAAGGTAGGCACCAGAATGCGAAGCAGCCTATTTGTTTTTTTTTTTGTTTGTTTTTTTTACAGCAACACAAAAACGGATAAGAATTGCAAATCCAACTTTGAATGTCAAAATTTCTTTAGCATTAAATGTTGCAAAGGAAGTTTCAAGATTTGGAGTTTTCTGAAGATATTAAATCCCATATTTATCCCCCCCTCAAAAAAATGCTAACACTTGACTGTCTTACACATGGGGAGGTCATCGCAACAATCACAGATTCTGCTGCCCCACTGGTTTGACTCTTGGTGAACCATGACGGGCGCGGGCTGCTTAACCACCAGTTTGGACGTCATCTTGACTCCTGCACGTCAAACATCACAATTACAAATAGTTCAAGGTCTGTTCACGTAACCTATCATTAGACATACAGTACTATCTGTAGCCACTTTGCTGATTCAACAAGGCGTGTGCTGCTTTTTTTTTTTTTTTTTTTGTAGAACTAATCACCTGGACTAATAATACCAGTACAAAGGCACTTTTTTGGCAACAGATTTTGCCTAGGAGAAAGAAACAGCCTGCCCACTAAATGTAGTGGTATAGTCATTAGAATTATGTTTTTTGTTTTTTTAAGGTCATATTTTCAAAAAGGAGTCAAAACTTTGGGTGGAAATCTATAGTTGACAATCAAATTTGTCATTGTGAAGGGCGGTGAACTTTAAGTATGAGTCTTAAAGCAGATTTTTTTTTTTTTTTTTTTAAATCTTATGAAGCGATATCCTGTAAAACAATAGCATTGGACTGTTACATCTTTCAGAACATAATTTGGAATAATTTTGGTGTAAACTTTAATTTTCACAAAGGCCATATAAAGTCATCCATAGACTTTATAATGATATTGATGATATTGATGGGACACGTTCCCCAGACATTGCGTCCCACCTTCAAGTAGGGGGCCGTCCCACACTCCGCTTCAGTCGGTTGAAGTCGGTCGCAGTTATTCTCAAACACATGCAGCGATTCAATGCCTGATTTAGGTCGAAAAAGTACGAAAGCTGTACCATATACACAAGCCCGTCGACAGGGGGGGCAACCGGGTATGTTGTCCCGGGTCTCAGGACCATAGGGCCCCTGAATTACCATAATTTATTTTACTTCACATTCACATATTTCTTTTTTATTTAAATCATTATCTGATTAAATATTATGTTCTACTTGATATATACTTAAAAACATTGGCCCGAATATAAGACGGCCCTGATTATAAGATGACACCCTCTTTTTCAAGTTTGAAAAAAGACTTTTTGAGCACCAAATTAATTTTTATACAAAAAATAATCACAGTACATCTGAAACAAATGATTATATTACTATATTTGAGAGAAAAAGCATGTTATTTTGCCTCATTCAAATCTTAATATCTGAACATTTAAATATGTGCTGTAAACTAAAGTGCAATCACATTCGTAAATGAATGGCTTCTGGTTTTTTAAATGAAAATACACCAATCTATTGTGATAAAACAACAAAATTGCAATAACTGCATTAACCATCAAAGTGGGGTCTAACTATAACTGTAGTCTTGAAACAAATCTGAATGAGGAAAAACTTTGCAATAAAATAATGCAAACTGGTTAAACTTGAGAGTAGCTGAGATCTGTCATGATAGAACATTAGTCCTTAAGTTCAGCATTCGCTTCAATGATATCTGGCGCCATCTAGCGTCCTGAATGGGTATAATGTCTAGACCCCGAATATAATACGACTCCCACTTTTTTAGTCTCATTTCAATGCAAAAAACACCATCTTATATTTGGGCCAATACGGTAATAATTTCAAACATATATATTTTTTCCTTTTTTTTTGGACAACACGACCCTCCCCAACCCCCTCTCTTAGCAGAGAATGGTTTGACCCCTCTCTGGCGCACTCAAGGCTACCCTACATATGTGCCCTGAAATTAAAATCTGTCATTGTTATAAACTCTAAACATGGTGAGTCGTAATAAATCAGGTGCGCAGAAAAGAAAAGAAAAAAGAAAAAGAGATGAAGATCATAGAGGTGAACGACAATAAATGAAGTTTTTAAAAGGGGGACAAGAAGCCAGAGAATTAGTGCTAGAGTTGTCCGTGGCCGGTGATGTCGGTAAGTGAACAACAGCCGCTAACACTGAACGTTTACATTCGTGATCACTGTGACCAAAGCCCGATTGGAGTCTGTCACCGGACGCTTGTAGCCTATTGAGCTGCGGTATGACAAGACATGCTGCTCGAGTTGAGCCAAGGAGAGAAAAGGTGATGGGAGATCAGGGATATATGTTAGTCTGTGGGGAGCAGGTGCATGAGGCTGAACAGACTCGGGACCGGCAGCTGGATTTATCTTGGGTTTACTGTGTTATAAATGTTATGAATGACTTTGCTGTCAAAAATCTAGGCGTATCATTCTTTGAGGGCTTCATAACCCCAGGGATGTGGAGGGGGCAGGCACAGAATGTTTAGTTATATTGTTTTGTTGCTAATCAGGCAGGCATAGCACTCTCAGTTTTATTGTATTGTAGCCTACATGGGACAATAGATGGAAATTGTTTGTTTATATTGTGTCATATCACATTACCGTCTGTTAAATTTAACTGTCCATCTCAAATTAAATAATTTGAAAATTTACACTACAAAAAAATGCCTCATTTTTAAAAAAAGTAACATGAGAAAAAGTGGAGTTTTTTTGTTAAAAGAAAAGTTGGGATATGTTGGAAATTTTGGAGTCTTTTTCTATATATATATATATATATATATATATATTTTTTTTTTTTTTTTATTTTATTTTTTTTTTTAAATCCTTTAAATCGTCAATTTTTGAAAAAAAATTTTTTACATGCATGGGTGGTTCATTTGCATAGGCGGATCTACTATTCAGGTGAAGTAGGTGATCGCCTTAGGCCCCCAACCAATGGGGGCCCCAAACCAGTTGCCCTTGCCCCAACGAGCAAGGCTTGGGGCACCGGAGCCAGCAGCACCCCCAGCTATTCGTCATGTATAATTATGTCAGCATACCAAACAAACACATAAAAAAAAACAAAAAGAAAGCCATTTGAATGCTGCATTTATATTATCTCTCCTCCACACACACGCACTACGATGGACTGTTCCACCACGACAGACTGAGTATCAGTCGCTTAGCTTCATTTAGCATCGCTTAGCTCCGCTTAGCTGTTCGTTAGCTTTACTTAGCACTCCCGCGTTTTTCACGCGACTAAGTTAGCTATTTTAACAGCTCACTTGCTACTTTGCACGTCGGCTATCGTTTATATCGAACATATGAGCGAACGTCCTCTCCATGAGAGCCAAATTGCAGTGAGGGAGACGTTGAGAACAGGCCACTAATGCCTCTTTTAACTTTCTTCTTCTTCACACCAAACATAAAATACACGACAGCACACCCTGTGGCGAAACAATGCAGTTCAGTTCCAATCAGGCATACAATAATACTCAACAGCTGGATACAGCATTTGCTAACGAAAATAAATAAATAAATCTATTAGTGACACCACAAGCAATGACGGTGAACGTTTCAAAATAAAAGCACGTCATGTTCGTCATATAAATAACTAATAATAAATAATTTATGGAGTTAAATCCCACATACTTCAGAATTAATATAATAATATGTAGAGTAAATATGACAGAATACAGATTCTACACTTAAAATAGCTTTCAAATGACATTCTTTATGACAAATATGATTTGCAATGAATAATTATTATAATTATCATACTAATATTATATATACTGTAGTAGTATACTATAATAATAATGCTAGAATTTTTTTTTTAAAGAATGTTTTTAATAATGTTGGAAAGGCAAAGTCAGAGTTCTGAATCTGTTTACTTTCCATTCTTTTGCACTAGTAAATGCTATCAGCATTTAGCCTCATTGTTTGTTTGTGATTATTATTTACATGATTATTTGTACTTTAATAAAGAATTTAAGTGTTCCAAAATGGTTTTGTGAATTAATAAGCGTCAACAAAAATTTCATTGCTAAATTAGTAAAAAAAATAAAATAAAATAAAAAAAGGAAAATTATTAGATTAGTCGACTAATCGTAAAAATCGTCAGCTGACTAATCAGGAGAAAATTTGTCGTTTAGGACAGCCCTAGTGTACCGGAACATATTTCCTCCACACCCTTCTCACCTTTTTAACTCCTGACCCATGAAGAGGGCCCCTGGATATGTTCGCCTTAGGCCCCAAAATTGCCAAGTCCGCCACTGTTCATTTGTAGATTTTTCCAGAAAGCTCTCATCTTTCCAACTCAATTGTCATAATCATGTTAGAAAAAAAGGTCCAAATTTATGCTATAGTAGCAAACATTTTAATTTTACAAGGAAAAAAGTTCACATACGATATGTAACTCCCTCAAATAGGTAACATTATCAAATCTAGTCTTCCATTTTTCTAGTCAGACAGACAAGACAGACGTAAAATCTCAAAGGTAACCTGAATTATTTAAAATTCCTTCAATAATGCAAATAAATCGTAATGTAGTGCAAGAGTGAAAGTGTGTTACCTTTAGAGAGTGAAGTCGAAGGGTTCTGGTAGCATCCGAGCTGAGAAGCTCCAAAAATAAAAGCCGAGAGGCGCGGCCGGACCGACCTGCTGGGCATGTTGCATACCAGGCGATTGTGCGTTCATTTTGACAGGGTTGCCGACCAATAAGAAGTGATGCGGTCATTATCTTAAGGGGCTTAACTCCTACTATCTTGACTTTCATCAACTGTTTATAAAGGTCGTTTGTCACGTTGGAGTTGACTTGACCATTTTCGTACCCATTATAATTTAAAATATATACAGTGGGGCAAATAAGTATTTAGTCAACCACTAATTGTGCAAGTTCTCCCACTTGAAAATATTAGAGAGGCCTGTAATTGTCAACATGGGTAAACCTCAACCATGAGAGACAGAATGTGGGAAAAAAATCACATTGTTTGATTTTTAAAGAATTTATTTGCAAATTATGGTGGAAAATAAGTATTTGGTCAATATCAAAAGTTCATCTCAATACTTTGTTATGTACCCTTTGTTGGCATTAACGGAGGCCAAACGTTTTCTGTAGCTCTTGACACACTGTTGCTGGTGTTTTGGCCCATTCCTCCATGCAGATCTCCTCTAGAGCAGTGATGTTTTGGGGCTGCCATTGGGCAACACGGACTTTCAACTCCCTCCACAGATTTTCTATGGGGAGATCTGGAGATTGGCTAGGCCACTCCAGCATCTTGAAATGCTTCTTACGAAGCCACTCCTTTGTTACCCTGGCTGTGTGTTTGAGATCATTGTCATGTTGAAAGACCCAGCCACGTCTCATCTTCAATGCCCTTGCCAATGGAAGGAGATTTTCACTCAAAATCTCTCGATACATGGCCCCATTCATTCTTTCCTTTACACAGATCCGTCGTCCTGGTCCCTGTGCAGAAAAACAGCCCCAAAGCATGACGTTTCCACGCCCGTGCTTCACAGTGGGCATGGTGTTCTTTGGATGACATTTAGTATTCTTTATCCTCCAAACACGAGAACCTGTGTTTCTACCAAAAAGTTCTATTTTGGTTTCATCTGACCATAACACATTCTCCCAGTCCTCTTCTGGATCATCCAAATGCTCTCTAGCGAACCGCAGACGGGCCTGGACGTGTACTTTTCTTCAGCAGGGGGACACGTCTGGCAGTGCAGGATTTGAGTCCCTGGCGGCGCATTGTGTTACTGATAGTAGCCTTTGTTAATGTGGTCCCAGCTCTCTGTAGGTCATTCACTAGGTCCCCCCGTGTGGTTCTGGGATTTTTGCTCACCGTTCTTGTTATCATTTTGACGCCACGGGGTGAGATCTTGCATGGAGCCCCAGACCGAGGGAGATTATCAGTGGTCTTGTATGTCTTCCATTTTACAATAATTGCTCCCACAGTTGATTTCTTTACACCAAGCATTTTACCTTTTGCAGATTCAGTCTTCCCAGCCTCGTGCAGGTCTACAATTTTGTCTCTGGTGTCCTTTGACAGCTTTTTGGTCTTGGCCATAGTGGAGTTTAGAGTGTGACAGACTGAGGTTGTGGACAGGTGTCTTTTATACCGACAATGAGTTAAAACAGGTGCCATTAATACAGGTAACGAGTGGAGCCTCGTTAGACCTCGTTAGAAGAAGTTAGACCTCTTTGACAGCCAGAAATCTTGCTTGTTTGCAGGTGACCAAATACTTATTTTCACTCTAATTTGGAAATATTTTTTTTTTTAAATCAAACAATGTGATTTTCTGTTTGTTTGTTTTTTTCACACATTTTGTCTGTCATGGTTGAGGTTTACCAATGTTGAATTACAGGCCTCTCTAATCTTTTCAAGTGGGAGAACTTGAACAATTGGTGGTTGACTAAATGCTTTTTGCCCCACTGTACACACTGTTCACTAGATTTTGTCAGAAAATTACAGGATATTGCGCAAAAATTGTGTGGTGAAATTCCTCCAAATTTTACTGATGTTGTTTGGTTTGTACATTACTAGAATTAAGTCATTTTTGTTGAGAAATTGTTGGATTTTTTTTTTTTTTTTTTTTTTTTTTTTTGCTATGGGACATTCAAGCAGCTGGTGGAAGGAAGTTGTTCGTCCAAACTTTTTCAGGTGTTGTTGCAGCGGAAGTGAATTCTTATGAGACGAAAGTAGATGCATAAGATGCTTTTGGTATGATGCAGATGACATCATTTGTTTGAAGACAGTCTTGTTGGCCTGGAAAGGCAGAAGTGGAGATTCCAGAATATTCAGAACCAGTGGCGCAACTACACGCTCAGCAGCGAATGCGCTGCATATGGGCGTTAGCCGACAGGGGGCGTCATCACGAGGAATTCCCCTCGATCACTCCTAGTCCCAGTCAAAATCACTCCCTTTCCCGTTTTTTTTGTTTTTTTGTTTTTGTTTACTTAAGTCAATGGAGTGCTCTTTTTAAATTACCCTGTTTAGTTTTTGTTTACTTAAGTCAATGGATTGTTCTTTTTAAATTACCCTGTTTAATGCTTTTTAAAATCAAATCGTCCCTGAGTCATTATAGTGGTGCTCATTTTTTCACGCTACTTGCGAGGTATTGGCACCATTACATTCCATCCTCATGAATAATGCTGTCAATGGCGTTACTAACAGCGTTATTTTTGTCAGTTGTGAGTAATCTAAATAATTACTTTTCCCATCTTTGCAACGCCGTTACCATTACTAAGGATTTGAAAGCTCGCGTTACTACAATTTGGGTGAATGACGCGGAAGACACGGAGAAAGCAGAGCAGGAGGGGGGAAAGGGGTTGTGACGCCATTGCACACGCGATGCTAGGTGGCGTTAGCATAGCATCCGCATTCTCGTTAGCATTAGCATTTAGCTTGGCGAGGGTCATCTTAAACACTAGGGCAACTTTTTTTTCTACATACAGTCAGGAGTTAATTTTTGCCGGATCCTGCCAGAACAAGATCCGGCACCTCTTGATTTTGGCCTCCCTGTGTTCCGGGACATATTTGGGCAGATCCGACACCTCTCGTGTATAGAAAATAATAATATTATAAAAACTTTTTTTTTTTAATGTATTGTAAAAGTCCCGAATGGGGGGGAAAGGAGAGGAGTCGTTGATGGTCTTCTCCACTTTATTTTAGCAGCAATAAGAAAACAATAAACAAAATAACAGCGGACTGCCGCCACATTCGACCGCTAACTTAAACCTTATATATATACATTATAGGCAGTTGCTATGATTCATGGCCATAGTTAAAGTGTTTTTATAAAATGGAGTGTTTTTATTAAATTGATAACAACCCAGATAACAGACCGACATTGAATAAACATTGATTTTACATCAAAATCATCAGTATGGTTGACATCGAAATTTTCGACGTCAAGTGACATTGAAATAACGTTGTTCGATGGTATGTCAGGTGATGGTTGTGCTAACATTGTTTTTACTTTTATAGTTAATGAACTAATGTTGGCAAATAGTTAATTTATGATTGACCGGGAAATATGATTGAAAAGTCATTGAATTATGGATGAGCGGGCGTTTTGGTCGAAAACATAACACTGATTCAGCATTGATCCAATATTAGTAATTATCAGAGTGACGTTTAGGTTTTGTAAGGATTTTCATGTTGAAACAGCATTAATTGAGGGTGCAAAAGTGATGTTGCTTCAACGATATATGATCGACAGCGGAATGTTGATCCAACATCTTTTCAATGTCGGTCTGCTATCTGCAGGGGTGAAAGTGGGTAGGATTTCTTGCCGGAACTCCCCGACATGAAGGTCACCACGGACCCAGAAATGTTATTGATTTATTAATTTTTTTTCTTTCATTTTTGAGGAGGGGGTCAAATCTCTTGAACTACTGAAACTGAAAGAAAACTGCATGTTTTAGCACAGTTATTTCTACAACTCATACAAAAATTGATTTCCATTCAAAACTGTATTTTTTTCAATGATTTGCGAAGTAAAAGTTAACAAAAACGGCAATAACCCAACCTCCATCTCCTAATTTTTGTTTTCCCTCATTTCCTGACATACTAAATGCCAAATATCAATTTTAATTACTTAAGAACAGATGATGTATTTTGAAATTGTAAACATTTACTTTTCTTTTTTTTTTTTAATAACAAAGATATAAGTAACATACCTTCAGAAAAATAAGTACAAATGACTTATATTATGCAGAGTGAAATGGAACATATTTTGAAGATCGCGCAAACATTGACTTTTTTAAATCATAATGAAATGAATAAGTAGCCCAACATAAATGAACAAAAGTCCAAAGTGCACATTGACAGCTAAGATATTCTGAACCTCCCCTTCAGAGCAAATAAAATTAATATGATGAATAAGCCTCCTCAACTGTTTCGTTGCTCTCAAAGATTTGATCCATTTTATGTTGCATTGCCCTTTTTGTCGCATCAATTCAACGTTTTTTTTTTTTTTTTCCTGTTCCAGACAACATGCACATTTGAACCAGTCAGAGCCAACTATCTCTGCTGATCACATGTCAGTATGGCAGCCAATTGAACGGATAAATGAGTCCAGGCATTCGCACATCGACGTGACTCATCATCGTCAGACTCAGATAACTGCAGCAGCTGGGGAAACCTCCATGCCGTCCGTGGAATAAAATAAACAATAAATATTGGTGGAAACGCTACACAAGCACTTTATTATGGTTGTTGTTAACACTTGTGTATGTAAATCTGATGTTGGTAGATTGTTTTCTTCTTGGAGATGAAATGCATGCGTGGCAGCTTAGCATTTTTACTTTTAAATAGCGTTTTGAAAGTTGCCGTCATATCTTCAGAATCAAAGCACCGTGTACCAGAACAGCATTCCAGCCCTAAATCTTATACTGGAACAGCATTCCAGCCCTGAATCTTATACCAGAACTGCATTCTGGCCCTGAATCCTAAACCGGAACTGCGTTCCTCACCGTTCTGGCCCACTTTCACCCCTGGCTATCTGGGAATAGACATGACATATCATAGGAGAATGAATTTCACAAGCTCTACTGCTTAACATCTTTACAATATGACTCATAACTATCAAGGCCGGATATGCTGTTGCCTAGTGCGCTATCTAGTGGCGGGGTGCCAAATTGCATGGGGGGGGGGGGGCCTAAATAAACTTCTCACACTGCGCTTCCAGAACGTTTTCTTACATTTCTAACACATCAAGTAAATTTAAATAGGCTACATAGAACAAAGAATTGCCTGGAGGAACAACCCATACCTACTGTATGTAAGCAGTTCCACTCCATGAAAAAGGACAAATAATGACATGTGATTAAATTAAACGTAATTCACGGTCATGGTTTCAAAACGATACTAAAGTTGAGAGAAAACATTGAGCACTAAGTGTCAAATGAAGCTTCTTGAACCAATGAAGCTTTGCAGTCAATTGATTCAAAGCTACATGATGGTTCCAGTGCTTTATGGTGCTATCAAGTGGTCATGAAACCCAAGAGGCAAACGGTGTTGAGAATTCTATGGCTATTTGTTCAAGAAAATGATATAAATGTGCTTGTGTTACTGTTTGAACAAATTGCAACAAGTGCTATAAGGATTGTTGAGGTGGTTGCAGCTCAACGTTGCATTCGTAGGAAGAATTGACGGAGAATAAGTTGTCTTTTAGCCAAAACTTGGCGTGTTTAATTTCCATCGACATGTGGATACATCCTCTCTCATTGCTGTCTTCACAGGCAATCCCACAAATCAAAGTCATCAAAGTAAACACAAAGAAGTAATAAATGTAGCACTTTAGACATTTAAGTCCCATCCTGCCATCTTGTGGCGAAAAGATAATATGTCAATAATAACAAGCAATAGGAACATTATTTCAACATCAACTGAGGACACATTTATGAATACAAAACATTTCCTCCACCATTTCTCTCAACAAGGATAATTTGCAATTCATTCATATTTAGAAACAACAGGTTCTACAGTGTTTTGGCAAAATACAAAATAGTTCAATATTATTTTATAAAATATTGTTATTTTTGGGAGGGTGGGTTGGTCCTAACTACACATCGCCCAGGGCACCGAGTCACCCAGGACCAGGCCTGATAAAGATAGGATGAAAAATAAAATACCTGGCAGTGGTACTGGTTGCCGGTCTCTTTTTCCAATATATTCCTGAAGGCAGCTTGGGGAATAGTCATGATCACAATACTGCTTAGATTACGTAGCATGTGTACTTAATCATGTTTTATGTATCAATTGATGAATGGTGGAAAACATTCCTCTTTGTCTTATTTTTCATTCCATCTGAACAGGACAAAAGGAGGGGGGAAAGGACGTTTTTACGCCGTCAATGCCAGCAAATGAATTAAAATAATTTACTGTCAAAGAGAAATTTCCTGCTCCTAGATTTGTTGACTTAGGCTGCCATCTAGGGTTCAAGTGCAGCAATTCAAATTGAAACTTGTTTGGAAAGTAACGTGTCCTTCCAAAACTTGGCTAGCTTTTAACTTTATTTGTATCGCTGGCTAATCCTTGCAAGTTATAGGCTAATTTCATATCTTTAAAATTTAAAGATATTAAAAATGAAAGTAAAAATTGATAAGGTACATCTGGACATGCTTGCTTTTTATGTATTGTTTATATTTTGCAAAAACACATAAATCATTTGAGTTAAAAAAAAAAAAAAACTTTTTCCTGTGAGGGTTGGTAACAGAAAAAGTGTAACGATTGCCGGAGTGCCTAAATGTAAAAATGTATTGTTTTTCAGAAAGCCACAATCAAATAACCCTTTCTGGATTCTTCACGGAACAAAAGTAAATATAATATAATATAATTAATAACACTATTAATTAAATAGATAATAACCAAATAACCCTCTCGGGGTTCTTCACAGAAAAAAGCCAGGAAATAAATAACACTATTGGGGGAAAAAAAAATAAATCAATCAAAATGCTCTCTGGTATTGTTCAGGGGGGCGGACCAAATGTGGAGGCATGCCGTATCCGGCCCGCGGGCCATAGTTTGGTGACCCCTGCCATAGGCGGAGATTGAGGGGGACCGGGAAGGCAATGCTCCCACCCGGTGGCTGATAAATGTCATTGCATGTACAGTGATCCCTCATTTTTCGCAGTTAATGGGGACCAGACAGAGCGTGCCGCGACAAGGAAAAAAACTGGAAGCTGCACCCCCCCCCAACTCCCCCCCCCCCAATTTATTTATTTAGATCTATCATTGGAAAAAGATACATATAAGACATGTTTGTTTTACCTTTTTCCCCCAAAGTATCATTTAAAAAACCTTTTATCTATGTATATATTTTAACAAATGGTTTATAAGCACTTTAAATGTAATAATTATGATGTTTTAAACATGTTACTGTCCCACAGAATTATTTTTAAACAAGAAAAAAGTGTAGACGCCAATCCATTAATATATATATATATATATATATATATATGTTTGTCTTTTTGGAATGCTTCATTGAATTTCCCCCCAAATCCGCTCCAGCTGCTCACTTAAACACACTGAGTCGCTACAGCAACTGTTTAACAAGTTAAACGATGATTGACACATGCGGCCCTTTAAAGGTTGAGTCTCTGGCAAGATCAAAGCTTAACCATCTGTCAGTCATCGTTTACTTTAATAAGCAACTCCAGTTCGCTGTTTGATGAAAAAGAGCAGGGAGTGAGAGGGAGGGAGCGAGCATGAGACAGTGTGATCGGCTCTGGACAGCTCATCAGTATTTTTTTTTTTTTTTTATTGCAAAAAAATCCGTGATGGACTAAGGGCGCGAAGTTTGAAGCGCGAAGTAGCGAGGGATCACTGTAAATGACGTTCCTATAGAAGGGGAAGTTTTTTTAGACCAAAAGCTTAATCTTCAAGTTAGCAGGGGTTTAATTAGTCGGTGGAGTTGGTTTCAAAAACTTTCCGTGTAGTTTGTTAGTTTCAGGGCTCCAGAGGGGCTAAGCTAGCACGTGTCAATGGTGCCTGCTTAGCATACCAACAATTGCACACATGAAAATTACCGATGACGCATGCAATCAATAGTGTGGGCTATGTTTTCAGGATAATGTTATTAAAACTTACCAATGCAAGTCAATAACAGTAGTATGAACAGCAACATTTGTAATCCAGCAGCTCTGCAGGGAACAGGCTGTCTAGGCAAGCAGGGCGGAGTGATGTCACATCAGTTTTTTCACTGCTGATTTTTTTTGGGGGGGGTGAAAGAGACTCCCTAGCAGACTGAGCACGAGTGGCTGAAGCACTCCTCTCTATTGTGGTCGCACGACGCATCTAAAAAAATAATAATAATAAAATCGTCCCGCAGAATGAAATGAAATCCGGCAGTTTGGTGTGACATTGTTTAAACCGCATGGGTATTTCGAACAATGATCTGCATTTATTAAATTATTTGACTCTGTTAGATCTGTTAATATTGTTTTTTATTTCCATGCTAAGCAGTCACTATTGACATACACTACCTCAGCCACTCTGTAGCCCTGAAACTAACAAATAACTGACAAACTGCACGGAATTTGTTGAAATCAGCTCCACCAACGTATTAAACCCTTGTTAACTTGAAGATTCAGCCTAATGTAAAAACAAATTCCGAACCTCTTCTTTAAAATAAAGAGCTAGCTGTTGTCTATAATGTTGTCTATAAAAGTTGTAAAGGAATAAAACAAACAAGTATTTCATTTACAGTAGGAGACTATGAATGTTAGACTAAAATATCAAATAGTATACGTATATAGACTCGTCCATCTTTTTAGTGTTGTCATATTACAAGTCCCTGTTCCTTGTGTGATCGTTCACGAACACGATTTGACTGGAGCGCTTCTTCATCTCACGAGCCATCTGGCACCACACGCACCAACGGCAAAAGGTGGATAATACGCAGTCGTTGCACATGGAGCCCTGCATGCACAAAAAGCCACAAATCACATATTGAAAGTGCATTTACAATTAAGGTTTTTGATCATGTTTAGATATTGGAAGAAGAATAGATCACATTTGTTCAGGGCAGTGTATCCTCCTTCATTAAACAAAATACAATACATTTGGACTTGGATCGTTATTGTAAGATGTAGGGGTACCTAAAGGGTTAATTCTGATCTACGCGGGAATTTGGGTTACGCTGCCAGCGTAGGAACGAAACTCGTTCCCAACCGGGGACTAGCTGTGATAACAAAAATGCAATGGCGCGGGAAGTGGGGTGCTGAGGGTGCTGTAGCACCCCCTGGTGTTAGAGAGGAAAAAAGTGTTCTGTTTTTTGTTGTTGTTGTTGTTGTTAAAAATAAATCAAATTATTAGGGCTGTCAAAATTATCGTGTTAACGGGCGGTAATTTTTTTTTTTAATGAATCATGTTAAAATATTTGACGCATTTAACGCATTTGCGGAATGACCTGCTCAAACAGATTACAATGACAGCAGTATCATGTCCACTTGTTACTTGCATGTGTTTTTGGTGTTTTGTCGCCCTCTGCTGGCGCTTGGGTGCGACTGATTTTATGGGTTTCAGGCTTCAGCACGCTCTGCTGACGTGATTATATGTCAACGCGAACGCATACCAATAGACAGTGCTATACAGACCAGCTAACGTGTGCATCCAGTATTCAATGGCAGTTCTCGCAGTCTCATCACACTGTTTGTGTCTTATACATGCATCGCTTGTGAGTTAAATTCTTTCTTTGTATATGTTCATGAGCATTGTGTAAATATTGGTGATGTACATTTCATTTTGTTTACATGTATGGTGAAATGTAGTTACATTATTTGTGGCTTGTAGGCTAACTGGCTAGTGCTACTGCTCAAATGGACAGGTGTGTGGATACTTTGTGCTATTTTGTGACTTGTGCAAGTTATTGACACAATGTTTATTATTTTCAGTTTTACAATAATCAGAAACGTGCTCCTGTCAATAGAATTGATGACTACAGTAAAGCCCATTCAACTTTGCCTCAACGTCTCATTCTTCTTTGGAGCTTCTGTTGTTCGCTATCTGTCAATTTGTGCACTCACACACATTGAGGGCAGAATACATAGCAAAAATAATATTCCTACCTCTCAAAAAAAATAATGTTCACAAAAAGAAAAGCGCTTCTCTCTGTATTAATGAGGCTCAGACTTTGGACAAACTATTCAAACATTTCGTTTAGCTGTCGCTTAGCTCGACATACACTGGAGGGCAATATTTAGTCACAATATACAAACTATCAGAGGTCTTGTACGTTGTGAAGCCAGCAGTCAAATGACCGTGATGTACAATAATTGGACAGTAAACAGGGAACTACGGCGTTGGTCGAGGGACAAAACACACTCATTGGCTTGATTTTAAAGTAATTTAAAACTCGCCATTGACACCTTGTGGTGTATTTCAATCACTACCTTAAGTAGTTAAAGACACTGTGGAAGAACGGTAGGGAGCCCATGTGACGTCACCGCTCGGCGACATCAGCAATGGCGAGCTACTAGTTTATTTTTTGATTGAAAATTTTACATATTTTATTAAAACGAAAACATTAAGGGAGGTTTTAATATAAAAATTCTATAATTTATCTTTTAAAAACTACAAGTCTTTCTATCCATGGATCCCTTTAACTGAATGTTAATAATGTTAATGCCATCTTGTTGATTTATTGTTATAATAAACAAATACAATTCTTATGTACAGTATGTTGAATGTATATATCTGTCTTGTGCCTTATCTTTCCATTCCAACAATAATTTACAGAAAAATATGGCATATTTTAGAGATGGTTTGAATTGCGATTAATTATGATTAATTCATTTTTAAGCTGTGATTAACTCGATTAAAATTTTTAATCGTTTGACAGCCCTAAAATCAATACATAAAACATTGAAACTCTAGCGTGTTTAACTTTGGGGATTGAATATATATGTTGATTTTTATCTTTGTAGGCATATTATAGTTTGTTGTTGCTGTTGAGCCTCCACCGTCCAGAGTGCTGTTGGATATTCGTGTGCAATTTATTTGAGTGTTGTGAAAAGTGGGTGATAAACCGAGGATTATTGAACCTTTTAGTTTTCAAATTTGTTTGTGTGTCATTGCGCAGTCTATCTGCAGGGATTTGCATTAAAATACTCCGGTGCTTTTATTTCCAATACATAGACTTCAATATCAGTTGATGGGACACAGGGCTTGGGGCCGATCCGTAGTGGGCCTATTTTCAAAAACTTAACATTCAAATATTTTCAAAACCAAAGTTGCTAGCGACCTAAAACCAAAAAAGGCATCTCCCTTAGGCGTATATGAGTCTCCATTACAAGGGCGTAGGTTTGCATAGGGACGGTAGGGACAAAACACTACCAACTTTTCAGGATGCTCAAATAGTCCCCACCAACTCTTAAGCAATCTTATTTGCATTATAAAATGACTTCAGTTATATAGGTCATAGTTAGAGATGTGTCTAACATGTCATTTTCAAAGTATCGGAATCGACAAAAAAATATCGGACATGCCTTTTTTTAATATATATATTTTTTTTAATTAAATCCTTTTCTAATTGTATTTAACGTTACAGACATAATGTGTTACACTCTTCCAGAGTCTTTAGTTTAAGCTTAAGGTAGGGTTATCAAATTTATCGCGTTCACGGCGAGAATTAATATTTTTTACATTTATCACGTCACAATATTTAATGCAATTAACGCATGCACTGCACGACCCCCTCACGCATTGTCGCGTTCAATCTATACTGGCGCCGTTTTACCCATACAGTATATAGAGCTAAAAGGCAGTGTAAAATGAGTATTGTGAATTTTGGCAGCCTTTGGAGCCTTTTTTTGGGGTTTTCCCATTGGCAGTGTATCAAATACTTGTCCTCCCCACTGTATAGTGTTATAATCATTTGTTTCGGTTGTACCATAATTATTTTCTGAATAAAAATTAATTTGGTGTTCAAAAAGTATTTTTCAAACTTGAGTCTTGAAAAAGAGGGGATCGTCTTATAATCAGGGCCGTCTTATATTCTGGCCAATACGGTAAATGGGTCAGCAGTGCTGCTACCAGCATATGAAGTAGCTTACACACTAAATGCTGCTCCTCATTTACCCACCAAGAGGCAGCAGCTATCTAAGCAACATTACCCCGTGTGACCCTTTACTTCCAGTTTTCTAAAATGGCGAAAATCAACAACAACAAAAAAGATAGTTGACTGCGACAGCTGACGCTTCAAGGATAGGTGGAAATTGGACTACTTCTTCACTAAAATACGCAACAACTTGGTCTGCCTCATTTGCAAAGAGGCAGTAGTTCAGTGTGAGGCGATAATACTAAACAAGACATGCTGACATGTACGACAAGATTATAGGGAAGATATGCAGCGAGAAATTGAAGCAACTTGAGTTTAATTTCACAGCAGCTGTATTTGGCAAGAGCCAGAGAGTCAAAAGAGAACGCCACAAAGGCTAGTTGCGAGATTGTTGAAATGATTAATTTAAAAAATAATAATAAAGCAAATGTGACACACAGAATGGCTTGCTAAAGTTTGCTTAAATATATTGCTCTACGTAAAGGACGTCAGCCAAGGTCGGCCGCCCACATTTTTACCACACCAATTCTGGCCTCCTTTGCAAAAAGTTTGGACACCCCTGCTGTAGATGAACTGCAAGGCTGTCTTTGTAGTAGCCTAGTAGTAGTAGTACGTAAACTATCCAGCATGCGTGTGTACTGCTATTGTGCATGCGTTGTATGGAGGAAAAGCACGAGCATGACAAATTTGGACTGAAACGACTGTTTTTGGATGGGAAAAAACAAAATAAGATCCTCAGCACCCCTGATGTGAGTGACTTCCAGCGCTCCTGCAGAAATGTATACATTTTTTTTTTTTTGAGCTGTCAGTTTACCTCTATGCCGTAGAGATGGCGCATGGACTGTCTGGCGGCCATGGTGATAGCGGGCACAAAAGGGCTCAGCGTGTAATCCACCAGGGAGAGGAGGTATGATTCGCCGAGCTTATTAAGCGTCAGACTCTCGAAGCAGATTGGGCACCAGAATGCGAAGCAGCCTATTTTTTTTTTTTTGCAGCAACGCAAACACATGTAAGAATTGCTAATCCAACTTTAAGGCATTAAATGCTGCAAAGGAAGTTCAAAAAACGCCAACACTTGCTGTCTTACACATGCGGAGGTCGTCGCAACAATCACAGATTTTACTGCCCCACTGGTTAAACTCGAGACCATTGACGGACTCGGGCTGCTGAACCACCACTCTCGTTGTCATCGTGAATCCTGCACATCAAACATCACAATCACAAATAGTTCAAGGTGGGTAATTTTGAAATAAACAAATAAATTGCCCCATTTTTCAAAAAGGTCACACGAGAAAAAAGGTTTTTATTCTTTGTTAAAAACTAAATAAATCTGTTGCAAAATTTCAGATTCTTCTTGCCCCTCAGGGAAAAAAAAACATACACAAATGTTATTTTTAATTTTTTTGGCTGTTCATTTTTAGATTTTTTCAGAAAGCGCTCATCTTTTCAACACAAATTTCATAAACTTTTATTGAAAAAAGTTCTAAATTTATGCTTCAGTAACAAACGTTTTAATTTTACAATGAATATAACACACGTTATGTAACTCCCTCAAATGAAACACATTATCAAATCTAGTAGTCAGACAGGCATAAAATCTTAAAGGTAACCTGAATTAATTTAAAATGCTTTCAATAACGCAAGTAAGTTGCAATGTTGTGCAAGAGTGAAGGTGTGTTACCTTTAGAAAGGAAAGCTGCAGGGTTCTGGTCACATCTGAGCTGAGTAGCTCCCAAAAACATAAAAGCCCATAGGTGCGACTGGAGCGACCTGCTGAGCCTGTTGCATACCGGACGATTGCGTGTTCATTTTGAAAGGGTTGCAGACCAATAAGAGGTATTATTGTCATCATTAAAGGGGCCTTAACCCCTACTATCTTAACTTTCATCAAGTATTTATTAAGCTTGCTTGTCACATTGGAGTCAAATTTGACTGAACTTGACCTATTTTGTACCCAAAGTATATCAACTGTATATATACTGTTTTTTTGTTTTTTAACATTGATTATTGTTGGTGAATTTTCTCCAAATTTTGCACATGTTTTTGGGTGGTACGATACTAAAACTGTTAAGTCATTTTTGTTGAGAAATTTAGGGATTTTGTTTTGCAATGTGACATTGAAGCAGCATGTGGAAGAAAGTTGTACGTCCAAACTTTTTCAGGTGTTGTTGCAGCATAAGTGAATTTTTACATGATGAAAGGAGATGCCAAAGATGCTTTTGGTGTAATGAAGACGGCATCAATTACAGTATTTGATGAGTCTTGTTGGCCTGAAAGAGCAAAAGTGGAAATTCCAGAACATTCAGAAGTAATATCATTTGCTATCTGCTATTCTCTTGCAGGTCCCAATTTGGCCGAAAGTGAACGTGGTCTAAAATGTCCTTTAAATCCAAAATGTTGGGGCATCATTCTAATTACCGTGCACAACTAGATACTGTATGTGCATGTCAATTTTAGTCACAGAATCACAGTTAATCACTGTTTTTAGACATTGTGTTATATCATAATGTTATACAGATAGCAATACACGGCAGTCGCAGTGATTCATGGCATGTAGTTAAAGTGTTTTTATAATAAATTCATAACAATAGTCATGACATATTATATGAGAACGAATTTCACAATCTCTACTACTTACAATATGACTCATAACTATAGGATGAAAAATGAAATGACTAACAATAAATGATTGACTGGTCTCTTTGTCCTATTCCCGAAGGTTGATTGGCAAGTATGATTGCAATGCTACTTAGGTGTTAGCATGTGTATTTAATCATGTTTTATGTATCAACAATCAGTATTGAAGGGCATACTACTTATTAAGGGTGTAACGGTACATGTATTTGTATTGAACCGTTTCGGTACGGGGTGCTCGGTTCGGAACGGAGGCGTACCGAACGAGTTTCTGACGTAATGTAACCCTTACTTTTCGAGGCTGTGAGTCGATCGGGTTACAATTTCTTTGTGTAGATTATATTTACTCCGTCTTCTCTACTATAACGAGGACCAACACGGTAGGACAGTATATAACCCAGAAACGTCAACGGCGCGACAACGTGGCCGCCGCGGGAACACAGTGAAACGTTGCCTGGTATACCAGACTCACCGCTGTTCCAGCGATTGAGTCTGGCAACCGTCCGGCAGATCAAATTCCGAGGGCGGAGCCAGCAACAGCAAACAGACAGCGGAGTGGACCAATCAGCGATGGGCAGACGTGACGTTGTTAAAGCGACTAGTAATTAGCGTGAGCAGAGAATGGAGAAGTTTATTCAACATGGCTAGCGCGAGCCGTGTTGACTGTTGTCAATGACTTGTTTCGATGTGTTTTTGGTCATTTAAAACTGGTTTTACCGTGGATTGGAACATATTCTCGGCTCTCCCGTTCGCCATCTGTGTTGTTGTAGAGACGACTTTCGGCGCGCAAGAGTGACGTTACTCGTTAAGAACACGTCACGCAAATAAAGGAATCTGATTGGATGGTTGATTTTGTACCTTGCCAAAAACCCTCCTACCACAACAAAACAAGTAGGAACTAATATTCACATAGGAACTAAAATTATACAACATAAAATATACAATATAAATGAATGAATACCACATCACATTTGTAAAATATAAACACATAATAAAATAAATAATAGCCCACCTAAATAAACTGAAATGAGCTAAAACACCTGTAATTAAATAATAAGAATAATACACAGATCCTGCTTACACAATTAAATGTATTAATTTCTGTGTGGCGCTTTAACTTGAGAAAATCCACCAATAAAGCTTTTGAAAACCGTACATAAGGGGGAAAAATGATTAATTGAGGCATTTCATTTGTAAAATACATGTTAAAATCTTTGTCATTGGGATTTCTTTTCTCTTTAGTACAGGACTTCTTCTTCTTCCTTCTTTCAGAAAGAAAGCTGACCGATACACGGGGTATGAAAGGCAAATTGTTGTTGGATTATCTTTAAATACCCGCTACTTTTTTAGCAGAATTCTAACTTTGTATAGGCTAATGTTCCTATTGTTGAAAGCACAAAAGTGTGTAATAAATAACTAGCACATTTATATTTTGCATTTTGTTTTCTTACTGTACCGAAAATGAACCGAACCGTGACCTCAAAACCGAGGTACGTACCGAACCGAGATTTCTGTGTACCTTTACACCCCTTCTTCTTATGCTGGGTTGTTGGGGCCAAGGTTTCTTCAATCAACACGTAAGAAATCATAAAATCAAGACTTCCCAAAGAATTTGGCCGCCAATTCAGTGGTTCCACACTCTGCACCTTGGGCCGAAGAGTTGTTTAATTTTGCAACCCTGAAAAATGGTTGGAGTTTTAAAAAATGAGTCTCAATGTCAGATTGCAGGACCAAGTGAAGACCACATAATTCTAAGGCCCTATTAACAGTTTATCGATTGTCAATTTGTCGCTCTATTTGGGGTGCTCCAGTATAAAAATTTCTATGATTATTGTCAATCACCCCAACAACGAAATCCGACATATGGCAATCGGGATACAGTATATCGTTTTTGGGAGTTTTTGTCGATTTTCTGTGCAATTGAAAGCTTTGCAGCCTTGGAACTGAGAAATGCTATTGATGAATGTGTCAAATTTGGTTAAAATTGTGCCATTTATTCTGCAACCAGATTTTTTTGATTATCGATTTTCGATACTTATTGGGGGTACCTCGATACAAAACCTACCCTAAGACAACTCACAGATGCTTAGAGTACAAATGTGTAAATTTTCAAGAAAATCGGTCGTGCTGTTTCAGAGTCCATAGGGAACGAACAAACACTCAAAGTTTCATTCATATATAAGTTCAGATTCTGTTTGCTTTTTCTGTCTCCCAAAACTAATTTAGTCCAGACAGATTTCTAGATGGATAAAAAAGCCATAATCACAGCCATGATGATAAATCCTTTTTAATTCCATCTGAGCTGGTCAAAAAGAAGAAAAAAAGGACGTCTTAATGCTGTCAATGCCAGCAAATGAATTTCAATGACTGCCAGAAATATTACCTGGTTCAAGATTTGTTGACTTAGACTGCCATCTAGGGGTCAAAGTGCCATCTATACACTGTAACTTTTTTATCGAACCATGACGGCGGAAAACACTAGGGCATACATGTCCAAAGTCCGGCCCGGGGGCCAAATGCGGCCCCTGGTCAAATTTCATCCGGCCCCCAGCCTCTGTCATAAAATCAATAACGTCTGGCCCGCACTCAGACTTAATAAATTGGTCAGCAGTACTGCTACCATCAACTTACACACTAAACGGTGCTCCTCATTTACCCAATAAAAGGCAGCAGCACTCTAAGCAACATTACCCCATGTAACCCTTAACTCCCAGTTTTCTAAAATGGTGACAATCAACACAAAAAAGAAAGTTGACTGCGACGGCCGACGCGATAGGTGGAAATTGGACTATTTCTTCACTAAAATACGCAACAACTGCGTCTGCCTCATTTGCAAAGAGACAGTCGCTGTTTTTACAGAGTTCAATGTGAGGCGATATTACCAAACAAGAGACGCTGACATGTACGACAAGATTACAGGGAAGATACGTAGTGAGAAATTAAAGCAACATGAAGCTAGTTTAATTTCACAGCAGCAGTATTTCGCAAGAATCCGAGAATCGAAAGAGAACGCCACAAAGGCTAGTTGCGAGATTGTTGATATTATTCATTTTAAAAAATAATAAAGCGAATGTGACACACAGAATGGCTTGCTAAAATTTGCTTAAATATATTGTTCTACGTAAAGGACGTCAACCAAGGTCGGCCCCCCATTTTTACACACCAAATCTGGCCCACTTTGCAAAAAGTTTGGACACCCCTGCACAAGGGTGACTTGAAGTTCCGCTCTGAAACCCCCAATTTGGACAAATTTCAAAATTCTCCTATATGCATGTGTGATACGTCATTGGAAAGCTTAAAATCTCAATTTTCTGGGGGAAGAAAAATTTTAAACAGGAGGGCATTTAAAAAAAAATCTTTTTTTTAAACAGCAAAACCCTAGCTGGAGGCGAGAGCACGCGAGAGCATAATTCAAGACGTCACGATTTTAACGAGATATTATCGCGTACTTACCTTGTTTCGATCCAAAAACTCCATACAGCATGTATCACCGAGTGTCAAGACACAGCTGTGAATGGCCACAGCCGGATTTTATGGGTGAAACATGGTGATATAACAAGGGAATGTTGTCTGCAGAAATCGCAGACAACAAGGAGTGGTTGAGATTTTCATGTATTTACCCTCTTAAACGTTATTTTTCAATTTTTCTTAGTTTGGATTGATTATTTATCATCTGGCATATCGGGGAAAATGCGACAGTAACAAAAAAAATACAATTAAGCGATAGTTATGAGGTAAATACCCGGGACTTTTTTACAGACGCCAAATTTTTCATTATGACGTAATTTGTTTAAAAGTTTCAAATATGCGAGTGAATAATTTTTTAAAGTCGTTTTTTTTTTTTTTTTTTTTTTTTAACTAAATATTAGACATCAATTAATTATTCAAAGCTAAAAACGGCAGACATTTTGAATAATAAATATGAGCACTTACCTTCTTTTTATGGCTAGGTTGAAACAAGCGGTTGCGCGACGTGTGTAAATGGGGCTTTTCAGGGTAAAACGGACAAATTAAAAATAGTTCGGAGGCTTAGTGCGCCATGAATCTGCTATCGCAGCATATAGACATATTGTTCTATCAAACACAACAGTTGTTTTGGCTTAAAATACAGCAGTTTGTTTTATAGAGGTTTGCAAGAGCAGAAACTGCTTTTTCAGTCTTGTCTGTGTTTTCCGCCATATATTTACACTACTGAAACAAATTGCAGAAATAAAAAGACAATGTCCATTGACAGCAAAAAAGTCAAGAAAATCAGAACTAAAGTAGCTGAATTTAAAATATTGGTTTATTTATTCTATTTTATTTATTCAATTATGTAAAACAAGATATTGAAATTCTAAACCATTTCCATTGATTTCAACAAGTTGTCCGGTTTTTGACCACTGTGCAAATGGAGAGAAAGGCACCGTTAAGTGACTTGCTCTATCTAGTGTTGAAGCTGAGAAGTGCAACAGAATGGAGGCTGAACTCAAGCTTCTTATGCAGGCATATTCAATGATATTTTCATAATTTTCCTCAGGCTGTAGTTTGGACACCCTTGCTCTACTGTATAATCATAATTCAAACACAAATGTCATATTTTGTCCTTTGCTTTGAAGCAGTTACATCTCTGCAATGGGAGCCAATCTGGGTGTCTTTACAGTTCTGGAGTGCCTGCGTGTCGTCCTCACCAGCACACCGGCTCCTCTGCTGACATGCTTGTCTTCGTGGACTTTCCCTTCCCACGCTTGTGGCTCCACGTGGTACGTCCCACGGAGAAGTCGGGCCGCCACGAGGAAAGAGTCGGACTCCCCCCTCTGTTCCTCTGGAGGTCTGCGGGGGATCCCGGCCCTGGTGGTGGTCCGGATGGTTTCTGTGTCAGCTTTGCCCTCCATTTTGTGTGTCTTCACCTGCATACAAAGAGTAGAAAGTTTAGACAGGAAAATTCTAATATCATAGTAACATAATTTAATACCGTCAGGTCAGTAGGAGATGCACCTCTCTTTTCCTGCGTTGGAAATGATTAGTATTTCACTAGTCAATTGACTCCTCCCTCCATCCCTCGTTCTCTCTTACACACACCCACACACACACACACACACACACACACACACACACACACACATACATTCATAGATGTAGAGCATTTCAGGGAAGTTTTATAACTGTGCTTCTGTTTTTCATTTAGCAAAAAACTATGTGTTATGAATTATATTGCTTTGGCACTTTCATGTATCTTTTGACATCTGATGCCGGGGAAGTGAGGGAAGGAAGTTTAGTCAGAAGAAAGGCGCTATTCCACTATTTTGTGGCAATTTGATAGGCATTAATCGCAGATTTTCGCGATCCGCAGAACCCGGCACAAGACAGTTAACTTGACACTAAAAAAAAAAAAAATGCAAATCGTACCACGTAACCTAAAACTTGTTTTAATGTGAAAACTTTCAGGATACATCACAAAACTATCACTTTGCAAAGTGAAATTTGTCATTAAAAGGGGATTAATGCAAACTCATGCTGCTGCAAACTATCCAATGATCAATTTGTTAACATACTAAATACACTTTGACCCAATGAAATACTTCAGAATGCATATTTTTTGCTGTCATCTTCCAGAAAGAAAATTCACCATAAAATGTAATATTTTTGCTAGTGTTTCAGATGGGAAAACTCCAGAAGAGTTCCAGTCACCTTCGACCTACATATGCTTCCATGCGGTCTGGTGCGGACTGGCCGTAAGCCACCTCGCGTACAAACTCTATGACCCACATTGACAATAAAGCAAACATATGAGCAACGCGGACTGAAAGGTTGGAGTCCATAATGTGTTAAGATCAGTTGAAATCTGTGGTGGTCATTGAAGAAAATGGTCCATGACAAAAGCCAGAATTGCCTTTAAGTCAACTGGAAGTGATCCACAATCAATAGGAAGTGACCTGTAATTGCACCAAAAACAAGAGGAAGTTACCCGAAATCAACTGGAAATGACTCCAAATTGCCCAGAAATAAACAAGAAGTGAGTTGAACTCAATTTACCCAGAATTTCCCCAAAATTGCTAAAACTCCACTAAGAAGTGACTTGAAAGAGGCCAAAAATCAATAGAAAATCACCAAAAACCCATAGGAAGTGACCTTAAAGTGGTAGAAAACTACCACTAAAAAAACTACTTACAAATAAGTTAAAATCAACAAGTGGCCGGACTCTCAACATGAACAGTGGCCCATAATTAAAGGGAAGTTATCTGTATGTGGCCAAAACCCAACAGGAAGTGACCTAATGGTGGTCCAAAATCACAGGGAAGTCACTCAACCTCAACAGGAAGTGGACTGGATTGCCCCAAATTCACTTCATGCAATATGTCACAGTTGTGCCGTTGTAGGTTCACTACATCGTTTCGGGGCTTACCCAGATCGATTGCCACGCGCTCAACCATGGACGTTGTATGTGTACAAGACCCTTGCTTCCGCGGTATGCTACAACTTCCTCGTTAGTATAGTGGACAGTATCTCCGCCTGTCACGCGGAAGACCGGGGTTCGATTCCCCGACGGGGAGTGTGATGTTTTTGTTTTCCCTCTAACAATTTATAAATGCCAGCTACCCCATTGTACGTATTATCCTTCATTAACTGTGAAGTTGAACTCTGTTAATGTAAAAATACTATTTACTTGAACTCTGTTCATGTAGAAATGAAGCATGAGGACGAAAAACCGATACGACCAGATATCCGGTTTTACAGGTAAGAGATACAGATGTATCGATAGTAAAGTTACCATTCGACAGTATTTAGCCATTGAATATTCAATGAACCGATAGTAGAAATAGAATTCGGCTAACGCGAGCACAACAATCGGCTTCTAATGCCAAGCTCAATGCATTGCTTAATATTTTACTTCACATGCTGCGCCTGTGTCATTCACCACACAGCGCACGTGGATCGAGACCGCACGCATATAATATGGACAAGCACTACTCACAGTCGTGGTTGCCTCAACTTCCAATTCATTTCGGCAGAACCGCTGCTAGTCGCCGTCATCACCCGATCGTCACTGGCGTGTCATAACAACGCGAGAGCTAACGAAACCACTGTAACGGACGCTCCGTAGCATTTTCTTCACAGCCCAAAACGAAACTGGTAGTGGCAACGAAGCAACATGCTAAAACAATGGACAGTGTGATCACCGACGCCAGCGACGTGCAGCGATTGATTTTCAACGCACCCAGGAAAACGAAAATCGGACTTTGAAGTGACGAAGGCAGCCAGATATGTTCGCATGGGACAGAGCTTGTGTGAAGTGTGGAGCGGTACAGAGATCATGAGTTTTTAATCCTGAAAAATAACCCACTACAATGGTGGAAAGGGTGGCATATTGTCTCCACGAAACGCAGTCTACTTATACATGAACATATGGATTAGTTGATCTTCCTCAAGAAAAATCTGCCATTCAAAAAAGATGGACAGTGATGAGGAATAAAAAATGAGGAAGCACAGGCATACCGTAATTTTCGCACTATAAGGCGCACCTGACTATAAGCCGCAACCCACCAAATGTGACACAAAAACGCCATTTGTTCATAGATAAGCCGCACAGGACTATAGGCCGCAGCTGTCCTCACTGTATTATGGGATATTTACACCATAAGATATTAACCGGTAACATTTCATTAGACCGTGGCATCATACGACGGTCAGAAGACCAAATGAACCACCATGAAGCTTTGAACTAATTGGCTGCTAAGCTTCATTGCTTCTAGAAGCTTCATTTGTCCATCACTGCTCCCTTGGGGGAGACAGTCAATCTCTTCTGCAACCTGCTGTCAACATTGTTGTTGTCCAACATGCCTCCTAGCATGCATTGCAGCGCAACAGATGTAAATAACAATCAAAATTCATGTTCTGTGCTAATTATTTATTCAGTTATTGTTCCAGTTGTTTCATTATTGCTAGTTATGTTATTTGGTAACACTTTGACAGTGGCGCCATGAGACTGTCATTATGACATGACACTGTCATGGGCATTAATGAATGCTTATAACAGATGTCATTTAGTGTTATTCGGCAAATTATCTCACTTTTGAATAGATGTAAAAGATCCGAGCTGGACATAAATGGAGTTAGTAACATAATTTGCCAGATGACACTTAATGACATCTGTCATGAGCATTCAGTAATGCATGATAGTGTCATGTCAAAATTATGACGGTCTTATGACAGTCTTATGACGCTGCTCTCAAATAAAGTGTTACCAAATACCATAACAAGCAATTAATGAAACAACTGGAACAGTAACTGAATAAATAATTAGCACAGAACATGCATTTTGATTGTTATTTAAATCTATAGTGCTGCAATGCATGCTAGGAGGCATGTGTTGCCTTTAACCCCGCCCCTCCAAAAAAAATCAACAAATAAGCCGCACTGGACTATAAGCCGCAGGATTCAAAATGAAGGAAAAAAGTAGCGGTTTATAGTCCGAAAATTACGGTAATTGAATGACTTTGCTGTGTATTAGGTTAAAGTAATGATTATTGACCTGTCTAAAATGCCTTGTTTTTATTCCCCCAATTATACCAGTCGTAAAGCATAATTTATTATTTATTTATGATAACACTAGCATGTTTAATTCTTTTTTTTCTAGAGCTGCTGCATATAAATAATATTTTTTGTTTGTAAGATGTTTACGTTGAAAGTTTGCACTTAAATTACTTACCTCTTGTGTTCAAAACACCAGGAAATACAGTAATTGAATTACTGCACTTTATTGTTGTCTGTCACTGGAGTTTTATTATCAATCCCATCCAACAAAATGACGGTCATATAGTAAGCCTTAATTTTTTTTTCATAAAAAAATAAAACATAACATTGGTATGAAGTTTTGTTGTTTAATTTTGCTATTAGAAATGTGGTCTTTTTTATATGTTTAAAATACTGTACGAACACACACAACAAATGTTTACTATCATATCGTTTTCACTCTGTATCGAACCGTATCGTTCTTAAACTGTAATCGTTCTTAAACTGTATCGAATCGCTCGGCCATAAAAATGTGTCGTTTTTTTAATCGAATCGTAACCTGTGTACAGTGGTACCTCTACATACGAATTTAATTCGTTCCAGGACCTTGTTTGTAAGTCGAAATGGTCGTATGTCGAGCAGGATTTTCCCATAGGAATACATTATAATTCCATTAATTCGTTCCAAAGCCTAAAAACATACACTAAATTCTTAATAAATACTGCTGGCACTGTTACAAATGGCAATTAAACATAGAAAAACAAATAAGTTATAAATAAATAATTCAGAATAATATAATAATAATAAGAATAATTAATAATTATTCCTGTAAATAATGTAACGAATCGGATTCTAATATGGCGGACACTTTTTACTGTCCCTGAACGCACCGCGAAGGTGACGTCTCAGTGAGATAGGTCGGTGCGGTAGAGATAATACTTTCGTTTTCTTGAGAGCGGTCAACTGCTTAAGACAATGGGCGTTTTGTGTTGGATAAGTTCTTAAATAAATGATAAAAACGTGACGAAGCTGGCGATTTCCTTGGCAATGTTACCACAATAATAATTGTCACCTTAACTTATAAATAGTGGCGAACGGTGGTCGGAAGAGGACCATGGAGCTGTATTGTTGAGCCAGTTCAGGGACGCGCACCCCAAGCTCATATTTTTCTATAACTTGCATCTTCATTTCAAAGGTAAGCATCACTTTTTCCCTTGTTTCTCCAACTGTATCAACTTTTTTTGAAAACTGTGTTGATTTCTCACACAAGAAAATCCACCGTGCGTTCGTTTGCAGTGCTGTCATGTCGTCGTATTTCGAGCAACTCGTCGGATGTAGAAACAAATGGCGGCTCAAATTTTACGTCGGATGTCGAAAAGATCGTGTGTCGAAGTGATCGTATGTAGAGGTACCACTGTATCTAGATACAAATCGAATCGGCTTCATGCCAGAGATTCCCAACCAGTGTTGTTAATAACGGCGTTACAATATAACGGCGTTACTAACGGCGTTATTTTTTTCAGTAATGAGTAATCTAATTAATTACTTTTCTCATCTTGGCAACGCCGTTACCGTTACTGAGGCGGGAAAGGCGTGCGTTACTATGCGTTACTAAGTTGGTTGAATAAAAAAAAGTCTGAGAGAAACGGACTCACGGGGACGAGAGCAGAGCAGGAGTGGGGAAGACGCCGTTGCAACCGCGATGCTAGATGGCTCCAATAATACCTGACTGCAGCCATAGCCGACAAACTACGCCCACATGACACGGTAGATATCATATTATAGATCTAGATGCATATGACAGACACTGCTGCATTGCCAACATGTTTTAAGGACTACATGCGTTTGTAAACAGCCGCCATCTTAAAGCAGTAGACCTCTCAGGAAGGCCCTGATGTAGAGATCCTTCCTAGCGAACCTAAGTCATTTTTTTTTTTATCTAAAATGCTCCTAAATCGGCAAAATCTTAACTTAAATTATCTTTAAATGATGAAACAATTTTAAAACTTACACATGTTTAAAGTAGACAGAAGGGAACTAATGCAATAACGGGAGAAATTTTAACAACTTTAACTATTGATTCACAACTTTAAATGACTTCCACACATAGCAAAGGTTACTAGCTAGTTATCGCAATACCCTTGTGTCTAGTTAAGTGGAGGGTAAAGAATTGGGCTTGGGCCAATTGTCCCCCAAGCCCTTTAAGCTTCACATTGTGTGACCTGTTTTTTTTTTTTTTTTTTGGGAGAAAAAAAAAAAATATCACTAGTTACTTTGCCAAGTAACTAATTACTCTTACATTCAGGTAACTGAGTTACTAAAGCAATTACTTTTTGGGAGAAGTAATTTGTAACTGTAATTAATTACTTTTTTAAAGTAAAATTAACAACACTGCATGGCACTAAATGCGTTAGTAGACAGCCGCCATCTTAAAGCAGTAGACTTTTTAGGACGGCTCTGTTGTAGAGAACCTTCCTAGTGAATCTAAGTAACTTTTTATCTAAAATACAGTGGTACCTCTACATACGATCACTTCGACACACGATCTTTTCGACATCCGACGTAAAATTTGAGCCGCCATTTGTTTCTACATCCGACGAGTTGCTCGAAATACGACGACATGACAGCACTGCAAACGAACGCACGGTGGATTTTCTTGTGTGAGAAATCAACACAGTTTTCAAAAAAAGTTGATACAGTTGGAGAAACAAGGGAAAAAGTGATGCTTACCTTTGAAATGAAGATGCAAGTTATAGAAAAATATGAGCTTGGGGTGCGCGTCCCTGAACTGGCTCAACAATACAGCTCCATGGTCCTCTTCCGACCACCGTTCGCCACTATTTATAAGTTAAGGTGACAATTATTATTGTGGTAACATTGCCAAGGAAATCGCCAGCTTCGTCACGTTTTTATCATTTATTTAAGAACTTATCCAACACAAAACGCCCATTGTCTTAAGCAGTTGACCGCTCTCAAGAAAACGAAAGTATTATCTCTACCGCACCGACCTATCTCACTGAGACGTCACCTTCGCGGTGCGTTCAGGTACAGTAAAAAGTGTCCGCCATATTAGAATCCGATTCGTTACATTATTTACAGGAATAATTATTAATTATTCTTCTTATTATTATATTAT
This sequence comes from Corythoichthys intestinalis, assembly GCF_030265065.1. Classification (NCBI taxonomy): domain Eukaryota; kingdom Metazoa; phylum Chordata; class Actinopteri; order Syngnathiformes; family Syngnathidae; genus Corythoichthys; species Corythoichthys intestinalis. Next base: position 31,453,933 of record NC_080412.1, read on the forward strand.
TCTGAATTATTTATTTATAACTTATTTGTTTTTCTATGTTTAATTGCCATTTGTAACAGTGCCAGCAGTATTTATTAAGAATTTAGTGTATGTTTTTAGGCTTTGGAACGAATTAATGGAATTATAATGTATTCCTATGGGAAAATCCTGCTCGACATACGACCATTTCGACTTACAAACAAGGTCCTGGAACGAATTAAATTCGTATGTAGAGGTACCACTGTACTTCTAAATCGGCAAAATCTTGACTTGAATCTATCTTTAAATGATGAAACAGTTTTAAAACTTTCATATGTCGAAAGTAGAGAGAAGGGAACAAATGCAATAATGGGAGCAATTTTAACAACTTTTAACAGTTGATTCAGGGTAAAGGGTAAATTAGGGTAAAGAATTGGGCTCGGGCCAATTGTACCAAAAACCTTCACAAAAAACTTCACATAGTGTGGCCAATTTTTTTTTTTTTTGTGTTTTTTTTTTTTGAGGGAAAAAAAAAAAGTAATTATCACCAATTACTTTGCCAAGTAACTAATTACTCTTACATTCAAGTAATTGAGTTACTAACGCAATTACTTTTTGGGAGAAGTAATTTGTAACTATAATTAATTACTTTTTTTCAGTAAGATTAACAACACTGTTCCCAACCCTATAGAAATACAACTTTGCTTCCCAATTTGACGCCCATTCCCGTTTAGCTATCCCTTTTTTTTTACAGAAGACATTAAAACTGACGTTTTTGTACAGAACACACAAAAGCTACGATGTTGACAGAAGAATGTGTCGTGTCCTTGCTCATTTAGTCTTTCCATTATGTTGAGACGGTATGTACCTAATCCATCAAATAATCCGTTAAACATGTACGCACCAAATGTAACCTTTACAATGGTTCTGCAGCATTGCTTAGTAATTTAATACAATATGTCACTTATATATGACAACTTCCTCGTTAGTATAGTGGACAGTATCTCCGCCTGTCACGCGGAAGACCGGGGTTCGATTCCCCGACGGGGAGAACTACTTTCTTTTTTTCATCTCTTGTTGTTTTTCCATGTGATTTAGCACGAAAATGTAGCCCCATAAAAAGCCACACTCAATCTTTAATCCAAATACAAGAAAATTAAGCACGAAAATGTTTGCCTGGTACTGCCAGACTGTTCTTCCTGTGTTTTTCAAACACTGAGAAAAAAGTCTGGGAACCAGCCCATTAACGCCCTCTGGAGCAGGTACAAAATCAATCGACAAATCAGATTCGTTTATTTGCGTGACGTGTTCTTAACGAGTAACGTCACTCTTGCGCGTCGGAAGTCGTCCCGACAAAAACACAGATGGTGAACAGGAGAGCCGAGAATATGTTCCAATCCACGGTAAAATCAGTTTTAAATGACCAAAAACACATCGACACGAGTCATTGACAACAGTCTGTCTCGCGCTTGCCATGTTGAATAAACTCCGCTCTCCTCGTATGTTTACTTCCGCGCGCAAGTCCCTCCGTCCTGCCCTCGTCGTTTTACTAACGTCACGTCTGCCCGTCGCTGATTGGTCTACTCCGCTTTCTGTTTGCTGTGGCTTGCTAAGCCCTGGAAATTGTATCAGCTGAATGGTGGCCAGACTCAATAGCTGGAACAGCGGTGAGTCTGGTGTACCAGGCAACGAAAATGTAGCCCCATAAAAAGACACAGCGGCACGGTGGCTTAGTGGTTAGCACATCTGCCTCACAGTTCTGAGATCAAGGGTTCAATCCCGGCCTTCGGCCTTCCTGTGTGGAGTTTGCATGTTCTCCCCGTGCCTGCATGGGTTTCCTCCGGGAACTCCTCCCACATCCCAAAAACATGCATGGTAGGCTGATTGAACACTCTAAATTGTCCGTAGGTATGAGTGTGTGCGTGAATGGTTGTATGTCTCCTTGTGCCCTGCGATTGGCTGGCAACCAGTTCAGGGTGTCCCCTGCCTACTGCCCGTAGTTTGCTGGGATAGGCTCCAGCACCTCCGCGACCCTCGTGAGGAAAAGCGGCATGGAAAATGAATGAATAAAAAGACACGTTCAATCTCAGCTCGTTTGGATTTGACTGTTAAAATATACTTATTGACTCAAGTCACACACAGCGTTTCCGTAGTGTAGTGGTTATCACGTTCGCCTAACACGCGAAAGGTCCCCGGTTCGAGACCGGGCGGAAACATTGTTTTTTTTCTCTACTTTTTTTTCCCTGTGATGTCATTCTAAAATCAGAACACATTTCCGGATGACGCCAAAATATCTAACGAGCCCTTTACAGTGAACACACTAGTATGGACTTTACCTGATGTGTCGCTGTTGTTAAATTCGTTTTAGATGAGAACTACGTAATCATGTTAGAATAGAGTGTAGTTGTTTTGATTTATAATGTTAATTAAATTGTTTTAAACATTTGATTTACAACAGGGCCCTCGTTACATTTCGAGGCTCACAATGAACTAGTTTTAGTGGACAATAACAAAGTTGCTCCATATTTACATTAAATCCTTGTACATGAAAATATTTGCTGAGATACAGGGTGTTACTGTACTGTAGTAACTGTACTACCTGGAGTTGGTGACAACAGCATAATTGCCTCCCGCCGTTAGGTGGCAGTAGTCACTCCCCCCAAACACGCGCACACAACCAACTGCTTTGTTGTGCACGCGGCTGTTCTGTGTCGCTTAAACGAATCCACACAGAAGGTGACGACGAGATTTTATTTTTGTCCGACAAGTGCTCATCCACGGCCACAGGAGAACGTACATGCTTAATCGTCCGTCAGGCGGGGCTCTTTTGTCTGGCTGCGGAGGAGCAGCTGGACGTCCTACGGTAGGCCACCACGCACGCACGCGCTGCCGCAGTTTATCATCATGCACATGACCTTACATTGTGTTCACTTGCTAGGCAGACGCGCGTGCACTTGCCTGCTTGTTTTCCCTCCATGGACGCCAGTAGATTGGAGCGTCACGTGGCCAGCGTGCAAAGGGGAATCGTATTCCTCGAGCACGAGCATCTTACACTGCTGGCGGGTCTGCACGTGGAGATCACCAACCTCAAAAGAAGATGCCATGGTATGCAATGTTTTAAGGCCAGCAAGGCCTTCTCTGATGGCCTTCATTTGTAACCTGCTATTGACAGGGATAGACATCTGATATTAGACATCTGATATATTGGAACACTCCCAGTGCCAATCGTTCTGACATCTATCGCTGTCAATGGTAATGATAACTTGATAACTTTCCGTGTCTTTGTGTGCGCGCAGAGCTGAGTTGTGAATTGGACTCAAAGTTCCCACACAGAACATCTTCAGGTGAGATGGAATGAATGGTATTTATCAGCCTATTCCCCAGTCTTGCACAGAAAGAAGCTAAGTGTGCTTGCTTCAAGTGAATTTGTTACTGGATTTTTTTTTTTTAATGTAAATCTCTTGTGATCCACAATCTACCCATATACTGTTAATGTTGCCCAGCTCTAGTTACCATGTTGGCACGTCACTCACCCGAGCTGTGACGGCATGTATCTATTTTTTTTTTTTTTTTGTATCAGAATATGAAGCGGAGCTGGCGTCACGCTACGAGGCTGCGCAACGCCTACTCGAGGAGCAGCACGGCACGACGATAGCTGCCCGTGGGGAGCTGTGCCTTGGAGGGGCCCGGGCGTCGGAGTTGGGGCGCAACCTACGCCAGGACGAGCGCCACTTCCTGGAAGAGCTCAAACGTCGCAGCCACAAAATCACCATGCTCAATCGTGAGCTTCAGCGACAGAAGGGCGCCACGGCCGCCCTTTGCCAGCAGCTCAATGCAGCCCGTGCCGAGCTGCACCAGCGGCGATGCGCGGGGGCCACCGCCAGGGAATACGTGGACCCGCTCGACCTACCCCTAGAAGATGAAACTGAAGAGGACGATGATGATGACGATGACGGAGAAAGCGCCGAGCGGTCGCCACCACCTGTCTTCCCCTCGGCTGGACAACGCCCGACAAGATCCAGCGTGAGGGCAGAGCGGGTACGAGCGTGCGTCCCTCAGGAAAGAGTGACGTCACCACAGAGGCCACGTCCTATGCCAGACCCTGCCCTCTTCTTGGCACCCCTTCGGTACCGCCTACTACGATGGAGCCGACCAATGAGACTGCAGGATGGCGAGGCGGACGATTGGGAGGATGTGGACGAAGGCGGCCTGCAGGGGCGGGTGGACATGGGCGCTGCTGAGGGGGAGACAGCTTTGTGACAGCCTTTGCAGCTGCCAAGATTTAGTCAATTGGTAGATGATACGGAAAAAAGATTGGCGATTGGCTGCACCGATCTATACAAGCAAGAAGTGAGTTCTTGATTTCTTGCACTGGCTTTAATCTGAGAGATGCGCTGGTCGACTTGATGCTGACTGACTTCCTGTATGTTGATTTTCAAATGAAATCACTTCTTTCTAAACTTTATGTGTCTTTGTTTCAACTTGTAATACTAGGTAATAGGGTATTTCTAATGTTCACTCCCACACTTAAAATGGACTCCTGGAAAAACGCATACAACGGAAATACTCTCACATGTACTGCTAAGTTCTCCAGCAATCACAAACAGTTCTCCGACACTACTAAAATATTCTCCCACACAACTGAAATCATACACTACTAAATTTCTCTTTTCAACCAGTAATTACAAGTATAATGTACTCAAATGCTTTTATTTTGAAAACCTGAGAAAGGAAGTTGATGACTCATGGTGGCCTTGTTATCACGGCAGCATCCGCATCCTGATGGGCTCCCCTCCTGGGAAGAGGATGTTGCGCTCAGGGTGGGAATGCAGTGTTACTGTGGCAACCGGCTAGCAGAGAATTAAGCATCTGGCACTCGGACAAAAAACCCTGACGTGCATGAAACTGGGATAGGAAGTCGAGACAGACAGGGTGTGACATCATTTTAGGCACAGAGATGATGCCCTTACATGCATGCAACTATGGATATCCTATACAGAGTGCTAGATGCGAAATGCGCACAGTGAGCCAGTTGGGACGACCGTAATTTGTCAAACATTTTGTGTCAGTGCCCTTTGATAAACCTAGTGTTGAGCGTTTACTCTGGAATGGCTATAAATTGCTCAATTTTAAAACGCCTTTTCTACAAACGTCACATGCAACAAATTAATTGAATACCTTAAAGTTATTTTTGCAATTGTACTTTGACGTATGCCCTCTAGTTCACTGCTCTAAGATGGCCGCCGGTTTCTCACGCCGCCGATAGACTTTTAGCATCTAGGTTTAGATGCCTGTGTAGGTTCACTACACCTGTACCACGCTCATGCTCCTGCCGAAAACATAATTTATTGCGAATGAATGAATGAAGAATGCTACTGCCGTCTAGCGGCTGGCGTGTGAATTCAAACTCATTCAAAATTCACTCGTGTCTCAGGACAAAAATAAGCCAATCTGTTTCATGAAAAGTTCATAATGCAAGGTTCTCATATTTAAAGCCACTATGTTTAAAACCCGAGAAGCTTACATCCCTTTTATAAATGTATTTATCAGTAATGAGTATTTTTGTCTCAAGCAGCTCATATCAGCAGGCTTGTTGAGTCGAAATAAGAAATATAGAGATGAGTAATACTTTTGGGTGTTGCCGTTTTCTTTCACGCACAAGTCGAGTGCTCACCTTGACGTGCGCGCCACCGTCTTGGCGTGCGCGTGCAGTGTAACAACGCTCGCTCCCGTCTAACATGCACGTCGTCTTTACATTGGCGAGCATTTCAAGAGGTCATGAGCGTCAACATTTGTGACCAGGTGAGGTTAGTACGAGCCCTGTTGACTTTTGCCCCGCGGAGGGTGGTTTTAGGGGGGGGCTCGACGTTTTTGCCTGCCTGCAGTGCGCGCGCGCTCGCTCGTTCACATCTGTCTCAAAATGGCGGAGAGGCCGCAAGTTAGGCTAGGCTAGCTGCTCTCGAAAGATTTTTTCCACATTTGCGGAAGTGTAAACGTTGTGGCAGCAAAGTAAGTTATTAAAAACAAAGCGGAGCGTGTGATAGTTGGAAATTTTGTTTTTGTTTTTCGGCCGTCAGTCACACGGACGAGTTTAGCATTCTGCTAACGTTAGCCTGGAAACCTGCGTCGGCGACAATCCGCGCGTAGCTACCGGCTGGCAGACTTGACCGTTTAGGTCTTGTTGACGTCGTCGGTGTCGTGTTGATATTTTGACGTCAAATGCAGCGCTCGAAAGGTGACGTCACTCGTGTGGTTAAGAGCCGGCGGCTAACGAGCAAGTGAGTGACGCCCTGTTTGCTGCTGCGCGGCTTCTGTCATGCTCAGAGTTGACATTTGGCCTTCTGAGAAGCTCACGGTTGACATTATTGGGCTACTTTACGAGCTCCAAGTTGAAAAAGGCGAGGCGTTCGCATTACCAGCAGCCGTCGCGAGTTTGCCAGGTAGGTGAACGTTCTGGAAGGCTTACAAGTGGAGACAGCCAAGTAGCTAAGTGGCTAAGCTAACGTCACGCGAAAAGGGCGTAGCTGTTGTAGGTGTCGGGGAATGGGGGGTTCAGTGGGGCTCTAAATTATATACCGGGAGCTCAGTAGCTTAACAACAAAATGAGAAAATCAGAATTGGAAAATGTTTGGGTGCACAATATATAAACTCTGTGAGGAAATATTCACGTTCCACTTCGATTTCACAATTTTAATTAAACTAGTTAGCTCATTTGTGCATTATCACACAATCAACTGGATTTGTCTTAGTACACTGAAACAGTAAATGCTGCTGCCTTTTGATTTCAGGCTACAAGAAGTCCCTGATTTGATTACCTCACATCTTGCAGGCCCTGCATTACATCATGTGTTGTGAGATGTGTGACATCGCTGGCAATAAGTTAATTCATTGTCTGCTAATCAGAGAAATTCTTAATCGAGCATCTTGTTTAGAGATTAAGTCCCAGTCAAATTATTCATTAACGGTCATGGGGTTGATCATAGTGACAGGGGTTGAAGTTGGTATTTACAACCGCTGTTGGTGTTCAAACTTCAACTGCCAAAAGATTGGATGGTTGTCATGCCCAATGTTTATTGATGATAAATCTCGCTCGCGTTGAATTCGAAGATAAGGTGATGATCATATGAATAGCTGATTGTGAAATGATGGTTTTGATTTTTTTTTTTTTTTAATTGCATGCAATATCTCAATAGGAGTTTGTAACTAATTGGCAATTGCTTTTTGGTTCAGGTGATGGCCGCTATCAGCACTGACTGCTGAGAAAGCGTTTGTGCTCCACTTCCTGTGTTCTTAACGGGACTCGTTCTCTACTTCCTGTCTCTGAGTGGTGACTCCCACTACTGCTGTTTATTTGATCACACCCGACCTACCTAAGCTCCCTGACTGGGAGAGAGACTCGCCAACATGGTGCTGTCCCAGAGACAACGAGAAGAACTGTAAGTGTGTGTTTGATCCTTTGCATAAAATTGTAGCATATTCCTAATGTTTTTGTGTGTATGTAATGCGTTTTCCATGGCAAATTAAAACCGCCGCGTCTCAGAAACCGTGCCATCGCCGACTATCTTCGCTCCAATGGCTATGACGGCGCGTACTCCACCTTCAAGAAGGAGGCAGACTTCAACTTGGTCAGTAAGACACTCTCAAGTTCTCCAAATTATTTATGCCTTGCGAGTTTAAAATCTATTACGCACAAGTTCGAATGAAAATATTTTTCTAAACAATATCTAAATAAATATTTAAGCCTAATGGTTAAGATTGCTCTAAATAAACCATTAATCAGTGGTCAAAGTAGTTTATTTCATGCATGAATTCAGAACTATTGCATGCTTTAAATGGACCTAAACTGATGTGTTTTTGGTGCCCAGAATGAAGATGCGGACAAAAAGTATGCAGGCCTCCTGGAAAAAAAATGGACATCCGTCATCAGATTACAGAAGAAGGTGAAAAACGCATTTGATGTTGAACATGTACCGGTGTTGACTGGGAACATTGCCCTTCACAGGTAATGGAGTTGGAGTCCAAGCTGAATGAGGCCAAGGAAGAGATTACCCATGGAGTTCCGGTGGCTCAGAAGAGAGACCCCAAGGAGTGGATCCCTCGCCCCCCAGAGAGATACGCCCTTAGTGGGCACCGCGCCCCCGTCACCAGGGTTATCTTCCATCCCGTCTTCTCCGTCATGGTCACGTCCTCCGAGGACGCCACCATTAAGGTACCTCAAATAATGTGCGCCAAGTCATCTTTAGCAGTATACGAACGATGTGAGTAATGTGGGATTTATGCATACTCCTAATTTCCAAAAATAATACCCCACCTTAGTGCCTTTACTTTTGGAGTGTAAAATTCTTGCAAGCTTTTTAGAAATGGTGCCTCGCTACAGTCTGCTATTGATTTTGTCACACGACAGCATTGACGTTGCGCTTCTCAGGTGTGGGACTATGAGGCGGGCGATTTTGAGCGGACCCTGAAGGGCCACACAGACTCTGTTCAGGACATCTCCTTTGACCAGTCCGGCAAGCTGCTGGCTTCGTGTTCCGCCGACATGAGCATCAAACTTTGGGACTTCCAGGCTTTTGAGTGCATCAGGACCATGCACGGTGGGCAAACACAGCAGTGACTGCTCATAGGTCAGTGCCAAGAGCCAAGTTAATGACAATCTAAATTGCCGCGTAGGCCACGACCACAATGTCTCGTCGGTCGCTATCATGCCCAACGCTGACCACATTGTGTCGGCGTCCAGAGACAAGACCATCAAGATGTGGGAGGTGGCCACCGGGTACGACTCGTTTACACGTTTAAGTTGTGGATCCGTCACACATTTGACGCCTGCATGTGTTTGCGCAGATACTGCGTGAAGACGTTCACAGGCCATCGAGAATGGGTTCGAATGGTGCGCCCCAACCAGGACGGCTCGCTGATCGCCAGCTGCTCCAACGACCAGACGGTGCGCGTGTGGGCCGTGTCATCCAAAGAGTGCAAAGCGGAATTGAGAGAGCACGAACACGTGGTGGAGTGTGTCGCCTGGGCCCCTGACAGCGCTCACCCCACCATCTTGGAGGCAACAGGATCAGAGGTAGCCCACTTAGTGTGTGGGGGGGGATTAACGCCATTGTTCATCACGCCTTGTATCATTGTAGAATAAGAAGAGCGGCAAGGTAGGACCGTTCCTCCTCTCTGGATCCAGAGACAAAACCATCAAGATGTGGGATGTCAGCATCGGGATTTGCATAATGACTTTGGTAACTACAAAAATGCTCACATCAATCTTAATAGTTAGTTGGACTTCCAATATTTTTTTTCAGAAAAAAATGTTTTTTTAACCTTTAAATTAAGACTGCAACTAACGATTATTTTTATAATCGATTTATCGGCCAATTAATTGAACAATCGATTTTTAAGTACCTTCACAGTTTAACTTGAAGTTGTTTTGAGCATGTTGTAAGTAACCATGAAGACAAAATACAATTTTACAAGCACACTCTCGTATGGCAATTTTCAGTTTTAATGGGACTTTGCGTTGAAACTCTTAAATGTTATATGAATGGGCTTGTGTGTGTGTGGTTTCTTTAAATAGAAATTTCAACTTTACTATCTAACAGTAACTCAAGCGCCAATATGGCTACGTTCATACTACAGGTCTTAATGCACGAATCCGATTTTTTGTCATATCCGTTTTTTTGGCGTGCCCGTTCAGACTGCCTTTATCCATTGAGACCGTTCAAGTATTACGCATGCGCACTAATTCGCAGTCCGACACGCGCTAAGCAAGAAGACCCGTATGCGCAGAAGCATCAAAACAAATGACAGACGTCATCCGTCATTCCAGGGATATCATATTTTGCTTTTCAAAAGGTGGACACAAATAACAGACATAAATAATCCCCGTTTAGGCTTATATTCAAAGTTTATATGGATCGATAGCATGCACACACTGTCCGTGCACGTCACACACACATACGGGCAGTTTGTCCCGACTCTCGGCCGTGGAGGCAATGTTGAAATATTGCTCACTTGGAACAGAGAGAAAACTGAGCATTCTCAGGCTTATCCTCAACCCATTTTTATTTTTTATGACTGTTGTCAAGCTCAGCTCTTCCTCAGAAGCCGTGTTCACTGCAAGCTAGGCGCTAATAACGCACAGGTGCATCGCTACGGTAACGACTCTCTCGCTATTTGATGACGTAATTGCTGCATTAAATCCGATTTGCGGGACTGGACAGTACAGACTGCCGCGACAGTCTGGGAAAATGTGGCCCAGATCGGATTTAGACCACATACGAAAGTGACCCAGATCGGATTTGAAATGGCCCCGTTCTATGCGACTTGTCACGTTCAGACCGTCAAGTTAATGCCTCACTCGAGTCGGAAAAACACGAAAAAATCGGATTCGTGCATTAAGACCTGTAGTATGAACGTAGCCTTTGTTTCTCCAAAACACAAAACAAACGGATGCTTGGGACACTGATTAGCATAATCGCTAACTAGATTAGCGCTCCGTGATCAGTAGTGAAGTCTCAGCAACAAAGAGTACAAATAATGCAATTGGCTTAATTTACTCACCTCTGACAGAGGCACACAGGATCTAAAAACACAAAAGACAATCTAACTCTGGACTAGGGCTGCAGCTATCGAATATTTTAGTAATCGAGTAATCGACTGAAAATTCTATCGAGTAATCGGATAAAACATTTTTATTTTTTTTTTCGGTAAAGAGCAATTGTAAATATACATGAGAAAAAAAGACATTTAATCCAATATTGAACCTTTTTCAATCAATCAATGTCTTTATTTTCGATGTACATTGTTGAAAACAGCCAACAACTGGATCTCAGATGTGACTAGAAAAAAAATTCGCTGCTTTCACTCAAAAAAACTTCTAGACCTTATATAAAAAAAATAAAAAAAAAAATCTTACCTAAAAATGTAATTACGCTTGATAACACACATCACTTGAAAGCTACGTGTTTTTCCCACGTGTTTCAATTGAATTTCCATTTGTGTCAAGCTATTTAAGTTCTAGTTAAGTTTTAAGTTCATCTAAGCTGTAAGTGCTGATAAGATTTTGAGTTTTTGCAGTGTTCAAAATAAATGTATGATACCTGCTGTATTGGAGCACATTGGGGACCAGTGCTACTTGGTGTTTTAGTCAGCAATGACTACTGAGCTAAAACTGACAGTTAGCTTTACTATGTTTTAATTTTACATCCTCATCACTCTACAGCGCTGTGTTTTTACAGATTAAATAAAGCCTGTAAGACACGTTAGCCACGCATCGACAGTGGTCATAATCAATAGAAACCTAGCCCTCCGAAGGGCTAACGTTACGTGAGCGAGTGACAGTAAGGTTATATTTATTAGCGCTGAGAAGTCTACTGCTTAAAGATGGCGGCTGTTTACTAACGCTGCCCAGACGCAGCCGAGTGTCATTTCGCATCTAGTCCTAAATTCATGCGATATCTAGGAGACGCATCGGAAACTACCAGCTACCACACTAGCATCATGCGGGGGTAATTTTTAGCAACGTCGGCATAGTTTGTAGCGGCTGTTGGCTGCAGTAAGGTGTTGTTTTTTTTTTTTTTTTTTTTTTTTTTTTATTGCTTCTTCCTCTACGCACATGACGTCAGCTCATTGTCCCGCATTAAAAGTAGTTCGGGCAAAACGTGATGCTTAGAGCTGGCAAAATTAAACGATTCCTCGAGGTGAATAAAATTATAAAACACCATTTACCATTTACTCGGATCAGTTTTTAAACTCAAGTTTCTCGAGTATTCGTTTCAGCTCTACTCTCGACATTTCGTAATATTATTGAGTCAACAACCCAACCTGAGTGTAGCAGTGAACTTCTCTCTTGCTGTAATCACTGGCACGCACACAGACACAACAAGTTGTTTAGACACAAACAAGGACCCAAACGAGACTGCTTATAGCTGCTGGCAAAGATCAGATTCGTTGGCTACTAATTTATTAATCGATTTTAATCACTTAGTTGTTGCAGCCTCATTAATAAGCTTGTTTAGATAGTAAGATGTTTAAAAATTGCCAAAAATGTGAATTGCTGTTTTCCAAAGTAAAATCGGATTTTTTTTTTTTTCATGTGCTACTTTGACTAAAAAATATAATGAAGAAAGCTAATAATTACAACTGAGAAGTAATATATATTTTATAATTTGAAGAATTTAGACAAGTTTAATTTGAAGGGCCTAAACGATTAATCGGTTATCAAAATTGTTGTCGATTAATTGTTGCACCTCTACTTTTAATTAATGAATTACCATTTTTCAAAACAAGGTTTTTTTCCACACATTGATTTTTAATCTCAAACATGCCTTTACTGCATTTTTGTGAAATTTAGCTTTGTTCTAAGAAATTCTTGATTTTCATATTTAGATTCTTTGAGCAACCCTTTCAAATAAAGGTTATTTATAAGAAAAATATCACATTGCTCAAAATTCATGTAACAAATGTCATGTGTGACCGCTGAGGGTTAAAAGTGAACTTTTGTCAAGATGCACATTCATTGTTTGTTGTGCAGGTGGGTCACGACAACTGGGTTCGTGGCGTGCTAGTGCACCCCGGCGGTGGCTTCATCCTGAGCTGTGCCGACGACAAGACTTTGCGCGTTTGGGACTACAAGAACAAACGTTGTACCAAGACGCTCAGCGCTCACGAGCACTTTGTCACCTCTCTGGGTAAGAATGCAGTTTTGAGCAGTTTGCGCCAAGATCAAATGACCTTTTCATTCTTATTTATGTTGTCAGATTTCCACAAGACTGCCCCTTACGTGGTGACGGGCAGCGTGGACCAGACAGTCAAAGTGTGGCAGTGTCGCTGAGTCCGCTTCAGACCCTTCACACCTCCTTCCTATTACCCCCACCTCCCCATTAACCGCCCTAAGATGACTATTGTCCTTTTTATGTAAATTATTGCATACCCGCGTCCTCCGATGAACACACAGCAGCACAGTGGAAGCTCATGCTCGTCCTTGCATGGCCAATCACTTCTTGGCGTAGGCCATGCCCCTTTAGCGCCCATCCCGCCTTCTTGTGCGAGGGGTGGGGGGGCGGAAAGTCAGAGACGATCGACACGACACGTCCGGCTGCGCGCCTTCAAAAGTGACTGTGTTGAGCATGTGTGTTTGTGTGTGTACGCTTGTAACAGTGTGATGTCATCTTTCAATGAAACCGCCCACCCCACCAGCACACGCGCCTCCCTCACCCCGGCAGAGGAAAACAACTGCTCGTCCATTTGCTGCTTGTGCGCGTGTTGTCCCGTGCTCGCTTTCTGCCTTGTTAACTCTCTTGAGGGTTGCTATATTACACACACACACGCATTGTCACACACATTCAGTCTTTGCCTGTTGGCACACGCACACAGTAAAAGTTGTGTATCCATCAATCTGGATGTCATGTTTGCAACACCATCAAATAAAAAATGTAAATAGATCTTGCGCCTATCTTTATTGTACTTGTGTATTGTGTGCACGCCTCAATTGCCCTTTAAAGCTGACTTGGTGATGTAATACCCCGATTTATAGAAACCACTAATTCAACTTTAAGGGATTTTGGGTCCATGTTCTAGTTGCCTTTGAAAATGCGGCGTATGCATGTGGTGTTGCCTCATCAATAATGGAAGCTCCCCCGGCCTATTTCCTGCCCGCTCGGGACTCTGCGGTTTCCTGGCAACTGTCGCTGAGGCAACCGCTGCGCAGAGGCCACTCCCGCACCTCTTTGGAAAAAGTAGATGCTGCTGAGAAAAGTTTTACATATAAAAAAATGTGAAAACCTTGACAGTTACTGGGATTTAGATACTTTTGCCTTGTATGGTGGTCCCTGAGGATGCGAGTTTACTTTTTTTCTTGGCCCAAATTCTGGTCCAAAACACTCAAAATGCAAATAGAATAGACCCATTGTTGAAGCCGAGTGGTGCAGCAGAATGTAGGCTGATATCAAGATTCTTGTGCGGGTCATATTCAGTGATATTTTCATTACTTGCTGCGCACCAATGAAAACTGGGCAGCGGGCAACAGTTTGGATATCTCTGATTTGGACGTGTATCACCGTCAATCGCAGCCAAAGCAACAAGTAAGCTCTCGTCCATGTAGATATCCTTTCCCGCGACCACATAAGATGCAGCAGCAGCACTGAGAAGTGGGTCATCAGCTGGGTGACTGCCTCGTCCCGCCCACGAATCCTCCCCCTTACAGCTCGCGTGCTTGTCATGTGCTTCTCTTCCTCGTCCTTACACACTTTAAGGCCTCACTCGTTAGACTTTTTGACAGAGACATTTTTAAAAGCTAGGCTCAAAGTGTTTCCAATTGTTTTTTTTTTTTTCAAATGTTTTATTTTCAACGCAAATCCAGCTAACGTCACTGCAACTGTCCCCGCCCTCTTTGCTTTGACTGACAGCCCCTCGTGATGAGGGGGCGGGGCTGGCAAGTCACGCGCTCGCCATGCAAATCCCCCCCACCCCCGCCGTCCACATACACACACACGTATACGCTCGATGTTGGGGGGGCGCCCATGTGGCCCAGCACCACGCTTGTTGTTCTCAACGCGGATTGGCCAGCCGCCTCCGAGGCAGCCAATCGGCGGCCTCACGCGCGTCGACTATGCGGCATTTTGCAAAACCTGGAATCTATATAAATGGACGGGGACGTGCCGTCAAATTCTCTGGCGAGCGCTCAGTGACGTCAAATTTGCCACGGCGTCTTTCAACGCTTACAATCAAGATGAAGGAAGCAAAGGAGTTCGAGTGGACCCCGTGGAGGGGGCATAAAAGTGGCCCGACGTGGAGTGGATGAATTACGTGACGTCGTCCGCGTTTTGCGGGAGCCGTAGTAAAGGGCGGGGCTGACGTTTATGTGGGCGTGGCCTGAGTGCGACGCTTCAAAGCTTGTTGTGTGTCGGACGAGCCAGCAGCGTCGCCATCTTGTTGCTCCCGCACTTTGACGCCGACCACCCCCGGCCCGGTCCGGTCCGGCCCGCGAGAAGCCCACGGGGACGCGGAGGCGAGCGGACCGTGCGCGCGCCCAATCCAAACCAGACGACCAGCCCCCCGCTCTCCCCTCAGCCTGACCCCTCTTCCTCTCGTCTGTCCTGGCCGCAATCCTCGCTTCGTTTCTGGCTTCGCGATGAGCATCGACACGTTGCTGGAGGCCGCCCGCTACCTGGAATGGCAAGCCGAGCGAGACCGACACGTCGAGCCTCTTCAAGCCGAGCCTCGGCGCCTCTCATGCGGTAAGAAGCCAGCGACGAGCACGCCGACTCGACCCGCTTCTTGCCCGCTTTACTTGCGCGTTTTGGGTTTGGTTTTGCTCGGAACCAGGGGAACGTCCACTTCCTGTCCAGTCTTCGCTTTCCTTTTTTTTTCGTTGCCACCGCCAAGGAATTCCCGTCAGATATTTTTTTTTTCTCTTCGTAGATTTTTTTCCCCCCCTTGAATTTGTGACGTCAGTGGTGCCATGTGTGCTCGAAGTGTGTCGCACGCACGCGCGCGCAGTCCACTTGTCCCACTTTGAGAGGGCGGCGGCAAGCACGCACACACTTTACATAACAACTTGACACAGGCGCGTGCACGGTGGGGGCTTCCTCGCGTTCACGCCTCTTGTTTGTTGTTCACGATCACGCGTACTAGCGTGGAAGGAAGGAATGCGGAGGGGGGGTAATTTGGTGTACGTGACTCCGCCCCTGATGACGTGGCACAGTGAGACCCCCACCCTAATATTTGTTCCACCACGTGCTCTAACCGAGACGGCCCACACACTTGAAGGGGGGAGCGGCCAGACTCCCCACAAGCCGATATATAGCGCACACCGTTACATAAGTGGCTTCCGCGTGCACGTTGAACTCTGGCGCGTGTAGAGAATCGTGCACGCGCGTTGTCTACCTAAACTATCTTGTCGCTTTTTTGCAAAATTTAACTTATCAACCCAGTTGACGGTGATCGACGTCCAATCCGTTTTAGTTAATAAAAAGGTGTATTTTAAAGTCAAAATGTGTCGATTGAACCCGACACCGATTATAACCGATTATAAATTGAAATGAAGTGAAAGTAAAACGTATATGGCCCTTTAAATTGCGTGTGTGCGTGGGTTGGATGCCAGCTATGTGCCGCTAAACGCGTCGGCGAAATCCCCACGTTGGGGATGTTCCCAACATGGTAGCTGTTTCTATGACAACTCAGAATTTAACACACACACAGGCATAACACATGTGTGTTTCCTAGTGATGTCATTGTAAGTGGTTAGCCATCTTTTTTTTTTTTTTTTACAGGAGAGTTACAGGAATAATAAAATAGACTTTCTCCTCTATATTTACTTCAATTTATTTTTATTTAAGCATTACCTATTTAAACTTTTATATATTTAAATGTATGTCAAGTTATGTATTTTATATATATATATATATATATATATATATATATATGTATATATATTAGGGCTGTCAAAATTATCGCGTTAACGTGCGGTAATTAATTTTTTAAATTAATCACGTTAAAATATTTGACGCAATTAACGCACATGTCCCGCTCAGACAGTATTCTGCCTTTTGGTAAGTTTTACAGCAAGGCTTTTTGTGCTGTCTAACAGCGAACTCTTGTGGTCGCTTTGCGACATGGTTTATTGCTTTCTTACCTGTTCAATATGGCTGCACGACGTCTCGGGCTGACCCCTTCGTTGTAATGTTGTGCTTATATGATCCTTAGACAAGATTTGTCCGTAAGTATGGTTGTTGTAAAGAATGTACATATTATGTTAGTAAGCAAAATGTTATATTTTTTGTATGAGACGCTTTTTGTTTTTGTTTAGTGAACCTGTGTAGTGTGCTAAGCTAACGTTGTTGCTAATGCAATGCTTGTGTACTTTTTTTTGGGGAGTTTTACGACGGTCTAAAGAGGACAATGGTTTGAGGCCATTTTATTAATAAATCGGATGAAAAAGGAAGAAGACTGATTATTAAGGCGTCGTTCCCTAGCTGTCTAGCTTTGGAAAAAGTAGACGCTTCGGAGTGAGGACAGCATAGACACATTTAAATGACAGTAGAGTGAAATGCCCACTACAGTCCTTATGTACCGTATGTTGAATGTATATATCCATCTTGTGTCTTATCTTTACCTTCCAACAATTTATTTTACAGATTAGATATTTAATTTACAGAAAAATATGGCATATTTTATAGATGGTTTGAATTGTGATTAATTGCGATTAATTACGATTAATTAATTTTTAAGCTGTAATTAACTCGATTAAAAATTTTAATCATTTGACAGCCCTAATATATATATATATATATATATATATATATTTACATTTTAACATATTTCAACTTGGATGGTCAATTTTAAAGCAACACTAGTTAACTTTTCAACCTTTCTAAAATATTTTCATAACATTTGTGTTATTATGCCGAATGACAACTAGTTGAATGACACCTCTTTTATATCTTGAGGGGATCTGTATTGCTTTCACCGGCACTAATTAAGAGGCAGTTTACATGGCGACGCTGCAACACAAAGATGCAATGACTGTGTTGCGGAGTGGCCTCGCGTTCGTATGGTGTCAAGGTGGCAAAGACGCAAACCTTGGAATCCTGCCTCCAAACTGAAAGAATTCGATTGCGGGGGCTTGAAGGGGGCTTGCTACGATTGCATATCAAAAGCTCCCGCAGCGCGGGACCGCGCCAATAACGTCAGCACTCGTACACGTCACATTGGGCATGCGCAGGGGTGCTACCAAACATTAAAAACAGCAAGTATGGCGGAACGTCGGCTTTAATTTACTGTTTTTATAATATTTTTTATTTAAATATGTTGAATGTTTCCATTTTTTGTGTCTTTTTGAAGAAAATGCCATTGCTTGGAGTGGGTGGGCATGTTGTCTTCCAGGCTGAGGAGGTCAAAGTGCATCATTTGCTGTCGCCTTGTAAATCTGCACTGCCCCCTAGGGCCTGGCATGAATACAACATCGTTTTCATGCGGAATTGCGACATTGTTCGAATGGAGACGGAACCATATAAATGAAAACATGATTTTTTTTTCTCAGAGAGTCACCATGTAAAACGGCCCCCAAGTGTGAGGAGGGTGGCAGGAACCCTGCCACACAAAAAAACTACAAATGTGCTGACTGCTTTACAGCATACGTCACTTCTCCCTTTCCTCAGTCATTATAAGGATGGAAGTTGATCCGAAAGCTTCGTGTGAATTCTGCGAAGATTGCAGAGCAACAAAAGAGACAAAACGTTTTGACTGAGGAGGGGGGGGGAAAGGCGGGCTACCAGGATGTACAGATTAAACATTGGCCTGGCTTTCACTCGCTAGGGTGACACACCCCCCGCCCCCTCAACTGAACTCGTCAGCGTTGACGAGTTCGGGTGGGTGGGGTGGTTAGCCACACTAAGCCACACGGTTGCTAACCATCATATACGATTGTTTAGCCACAACCAGATTCCCTACCTTATTACTATTAATCCTTCACACAGCCGCTGGAAACAGAAATGTTGTTTAATCCATCCACAGGGGACCGGGAGATTGATTTTTGATTGATTGATTGATTGATTTGATTGATTGATTGATGATTTTACGACACTGTGCGGGTGTGCACTGGTCCTCATGGGAAACATAATCTTCCTTAAGGCAAAACACTACTGCTTTTGTCCACCGGCATCGCTAAAATCGACCAAAACTGAAATTTACAAAGTGTTGCTTTTTTTTAAACATTTAATTTTTGCACTTGTTCCCATCTGTAGCATGAAATTTATCTTGTCAATTTCCCATCAAATGTGAACAAGTTCATTTTATGATCTATTTAGGAATATGTTTAATTTTGACACTTCCTGTCTTTCATAGTTTTGTGTCACGTGCATTCAGGCTCAATTTGAGTCACCCCCCCGAGCTACCTTTTCATAAATGTGTGCATTAATTTAAAGATGATGTCACAACTAACCCCATCCCCTTTTTAGAAGAGGAGCCATTCAAGGTGAAAGCGTTCATCAATAAGACGGAGCCGACCGCACTGCAGCCGATGGCAGCCAATTGTACTTCCTCGCCTCCCCTTCAAGTGCCCATCACCCTCATCCCGATGGCGCCGGTCAACACGGCGACGCCGGCTCCCCTGCCTCCGGCCAGTGGCCCTACCCGCTCCCCGCCACGGCCGCCGTGCCCCCTGCAAGTCAAAGGGGACGCTGCCGAGCGCTCACTGCCTCAGGTTGATCTTCGGTACCCGCCACCCGTCTGTGGAAACGGGCCGGTCCACCCCCAGCCCGACCCAACGTCCCACGTCCGGACCAACGGGATGACTCCTGACGATGCCAGAGGAGGCGCCAACAGCAAGCGAAGGCCCGGAGGGTCAGTTTGTCGCATTTAACTCTTTGGCTGCCACTGACATTGATAGGCGTCCAATCCATTTGACACTTTGACAAGACAATGTGTTTAAAATGCCCATAATATCCTTTTTCACGCAACTTTAGCTGGTCATTTTCACTTGCAACTGCATACAGGTTCTCATCCATAAGTAGCTGACTGGATCCTCTTAGAATATTTAAACTCTTTACTCTTATTAGCCGTTGAACAAGTGAGTGTGTCCGTGTGCAACTCTATAACTTACATAGACAAACAATAAGGCATCAAGTTTTGATTGTTTGAGACCACTAGGAAGCGGACAATAAAACGAAGCGTTCACACAAGCATGCAGAGTGAACTCTCTCGCACATATTTCAAAGACTCAACATTTTGCTATTTAATAACAAGTAAACCACAACAAATGTATGCATTTATCTACTGGATTTCCAGTGGGCTAGCGCCACATAGCGGTAAGAGTAGCAATTAGGGGTGTGACAATAGAGTGATCCCTCGTTTTTCGCATTTAATGGGGGGCAGAATATGCAGCGATAAGTGGAAAAACTGCAAAGTAGCATCCCCCCAACTCCCCCAGTTTTTTTGTGTGTTCAATGTATTTATTCAGATTTAGCATTGGAAAGATACATTTAAGACATGTTTAATAAAAAAAAAAAAAAAAATGTGTTTATATATTTTAATAGTTTTCAAGCACTTCAAATGTAATAAGTTTTAAACATGTTTCTGTCCCATCGAATAATTTTTAAATAAGAATAAAGTAAAAAAATGCTTGTCTTTATTAAATGCTTCATTGAGAGTCCAATCAAATCCGCTCAAGCTGCTCACTTACAAACTGAGTTGCCACAGCAACTGTTTAACAAGTTAAACGATGATTGACGCATGCGGCGCTTTGAAGTTTCTGCTTCCAGGCATCTCTAGCAAGATCAAACCTTGACATCTGTCAGTCATCGTTAACTTTAATAAGCAACTCTAGTGCACTGCCTGCCTAAGAAAAAGGAAGGAGGTGGAGTAAGACTACGTGATCGGATCAGCTCATCTGTATTTATTTATTTTAATTAAATATTTTTGTAAAATCTGCGATGGACTGAGGACGCAAAGTTTTAAGCGCTAAATAGCGAGGGATCACTATATCAAACGGGTGATTTATCGCAATACAGTGGTACCTCTACATATGAATTTAATTCGTTCCAGGACCTAGTTTGCAAATTGAAATGGTCGTATGTCGAGCGGGATTTTCCCATAAGAATACATTTATAATTCGATTAATTCGTTCCACAGCCCAAAAAACCTACGATAAATCCTTAAAATATACTGCAGGTACATTTAAAAAAAGCAATTACACACAGCAAAACAAATACATTATAAATACAAATCGGAATAAAAATAATAGTAACTAATCAATCGGTAATAAAAAAAGCATTTTTATCATCACCTTATAGAGTGGCGAACAGAGGTGGAAGAGACAGCGAGTGTGGGTGCAAGAGGGAGCATTCGGTGAGCAGTTTCAGTCTAATTTAACTTGCGTTAAATTAAATTAGAAGTTATGTAAAACACATGAATAACAATAAATAGATTTTTAAAATGCGTTTTTATTGTCACTTTGATGACCGTCATGACTGTTGACAAATTCCGGCCGTCTTAATTTCAATTGTAAAAGCGACCCCAACCCACACACACATACCTACCAACCGTCTTAGGACCCATGTTGATTTTCTCAAAAAAAAAAAATACCTGCCATGCTGCAGTCCTGCTAGAAAACAATGAAATGGCGATGGTAAATCGTTGTATGTCAAGACTGACGAGTCAAATTTTACGTCTGTCGAAAAGATCGTATATCAATGCGATAGTATGTCGAGGTACCACTGTGCTTTGTATAGGCCAAAAGTTTATCATTATGCTCCCACGAGGCTTGTGCATGTGACAACCTTAAACCAAAATATCACGATTTCACGGTATCATGGTATTGCAATTGCAGCTCTAAAATGTGTTACTTTGAGGTATCTGGGTTAAAAAAAAAAAAACCTAAACATATCAACAAATTGGAACATAACTATAATGTTAAGATAAATTTAATAGTTTCCTGAAATATTCTAAATAAATTTACAATAAATGCAGTCCTTTAGGTCAGCCTAAACCCGCAGTGCAATATTATTACCATCAGAACAAAAATAATGGAACTATTTTCCATTAAAAAGCACGTGTGTATGACTCGTGTTATGTTTACATTATACACTCTCTCTCTCAACACAGACAGTTGCCAGAGAGGGGAAAAAACACGTTTTGCCACTATTAGACACACTAAACACACTGGAGTTAACTCTCGTAGCTGATGGGAAATGTTCATGACAGTGTTTACTAACTGTCCAATATAATTTTGCATAGATGCAAAATTAAATTGGAGGCTCGGCAGCCACCCTCTCCAAACATGTTTCACACGTCGGTTGGCCCTCCTCCTCTAAGCTGCGGCCCTCTGTAACTTCCCATACCAGCAATTTCGTTTTGTTCGATGGGGGGAAAAAGGAGTTTCACGTCCTCCAGCCATCGTGTTGCACAGCTGACTCACTGACACTGAGCAACAACTGGTGAGGGAGGGTTGAGCTTTGCAGTTGCAAGCGAGGGATTTCTCCCTGCATTTTTTGAGAAATAAAAAATGGCTAATACCTTGGGGACGGTATGACGAAAAGTTTTTGTGGTTTTGAAACCTTGACGTTTTTATACCACGGTAGATGGTGCTGCGTCACTAGTAGGTAAATGGCGATGTAGTGTAAAGCGCCTTGAAAGGTGGAAAAGCGCTATACAAGTATAACACCATTTGAAGGTGTTACTCTTTAAAAAAAAATTAAAAGGAAACAACAGGTTGCTACCAAAATCTTCAATTAGAATATTGTCTATGTTACCTCACATGACGGTGCTAGACATCCGATTGATTTTGACTGGATTTCACATTAAGCACCGACACCAGAGCATTCACAGCCATTTTTGGGGGGCATTTACAGGTCACTTCTTGTTCATTTTAGGGCATTTGCAGGCCATGTCCTGTTGATTTTGAATCGCTTTCTATTCAGTAACCAAAATCCTCAGGAAGTGACGTGTATATCACCCAAAATCAACAAGAAGTGACCGATAACAGGAAATGTCGTGAAATGCCCAAAAATTAACTCATTGCCTAGCATCGGCTGGCACTGCCGGTCAAAGTACTGACGGTACTAGGGATGAAACTCATTCCAATTCATAGCAGAAAGATGAAAATAGTATAATGTGTTGCTGTTTTTCAGGGCAGGAACGAGAGAAGTCCACAACAAGCTGGAGCAGAATAGGTGTGTTGTTCTTCCACTTGAGTCTCCTCAGTCACCACAACTCAAAAGGCTCATAACACTTGTTTTGTGTTTTTTTTTTAAAATCTATTTTTGGCAGACGCGCTCACCTGAAGGAATGTTTTGAGAAGCTTAAGAAAAACGTCCCTAACGTGGACGACAAGAAGACGTCCAACCTCAGCGTCCTTCGCAGCGCTTTGCGATACATACAGGTAAGGATTCGGTGTCCATCACAGTCAGTGGTACTGAATTTCAATCCACCGGTCTCCATAGTGACCATAATACAATAATAATTAGTTGTTATTGATTGATTACTTAAATGTGCTACCAATGACACCTGGTTTGGATGTTTTAATGTCTGGGAAAATTTGGGAATTAAATGAGTTCAGATTTCCCATCAAAGGTTGCTTTTTAGGTCATATTTGAAGTGCAAGTCATGTTTCAAAGAAAAAAAATCTGTATTTTGGAAAACTATGCATATTTCCCAAAGGTTTATTGGTGTGTTCTATTATTGTTGCTACAGCAATAGGCCATATGCCACACCGAGGACTCATGTGATTGGTCAATACCAGCTACCCCTCGCTCTCACACAGTACATGTCATTTGCTTTCGGCTCTGGGAAAACAGGCCACGCGAAAAAGTTGCCTGTCCCAAAAGTCGATGGTGGAAAATCGGCCCGTGTGCGTGATTTTTGTTTGCCGCGGTTCGGCGCAGACGCTGAAGCGGAAGGAGAAGGAGTACGAGCACGAGATGGAGCGCCTGGCCCGCGAGAAGATCGCCACGCAGCAGCGTTTGGCCGAGCTCAAGAAAGAGCTGAGTCAGCGCATGGACGCTCTGGAAATCGAGCGCGTCATCCGACAGACCGTCCGGCCAGAAGACGACCAGGCGTCCACCTCAACCGCCTCAGGTATGTTGCCGACGCATGCCAAGTTACTGTTACGTTTGCTGATTCACGTGAGACTGCAAATGTCAATGTGCACTGGAAAATTTTGCGTCATTGTACCTTTTTCTTGAATCATCATGGCTCATTTTGTCAACATTCTTGCTGACTCAGCGCGACAGTGTTACTAACATGTGGTAGATCATCGCTTGATGACCTGTCAGCCCCGTGTCATCATATCTTAGGCTACGTCTACACTAGGGGTTCAACGGTTCAGTTAGCCCACGGTTCGGTTTGAACCTCGGTTTTGGGATCACGGTTCGGTTTCGGTTTGCTTTTTGCATTTTTTAAACTGCCTTTATTTTGCTTTTAAGAAAATAAACACTTAAAATGTAAAAATGTTCGACTGTTAAAATGCCTCTTAGCTCTTTGGCTAGTTTAGTGACTGACAACTGAAATAAACACACAGTAGTAAAAAAGTTACTTGGCAAAGTAACAGGTTTACATTTCAAGTTTTTTTTTTTTTTCAAAAATAAAACAACATAGTAACCTTTGCTCTGTTTGGAGGTCATTTAATGTTCTGAATCAACCGTTAAAGTTGATCAAATTGCTCCCGTTTTTGCATTAGTTCCCTTCTGTCTACTTTTGACATGTGAAAATTTTCAAACTGTTTCATCATTTAAAGATAGACTCAAGTCAAGATTTTGCTGATTTAGGAGTATTTTAGATAAAAAGTTACTAATACCCCTTTCCCACTGGCCAAAAAACCCGTGTCAACCCGCTAACAATCGGCTTTTGGTGGCAGTGGGAAAGGTGCAGCGACCCGCTTCGACCCGTGTCAATCAACCCGCCAAGCGACCCACGTTAAAATCACCTCGGCTCTGATCGTCATGCAGTGTGAAACCAAAACCCCGGGTCAACAGTCAACAACCTAATCTACAAGGTGACGTAGGCTAATACGTAATGCGTCATAATAAAAAACAAAAAACATGTGCTCTAGCCTGGATCCACATACGGGGAACAGTCGGTGTAGCAGCGTTAGCAATAGCCATAACAGATGAAACAAAGGCTCTTCTCCTCCTTCTGTGACGTACACGACTCCTTTCAATTTCCAACCAAAATTCACGTCGCCTACGTTGCCTCAGCACAAGCACAGTGTTGATCCTTTGCTGCATTTCGACCATTTTGCGGGCTGTGAAAAGCATGAAAACAGAGAACACAAACGGAAAGGAGGCTTCCATGTTGCTTTGCATTGTTTATTTCCTTGAACTGAATGAATTCGGTCGCACTTGTCGAAGCGCATCTTAGCGTGGTGACGTCACGAACCTTACGCATGGCTGAGGAGGGGTGGGGGTTAGACGGGTGGGAAAAAAAAAAAAAAGACACAGCTTTTTTCGTCAATAGGAAAGGTGCCAAATGCCAATTGCTAGTGGGATGCATCGGCTTGGAAAAACGCGCGTTGACCCACTAGTTTCAGTGGGAAAGGGGCATTAGGTTCCCTAGGAAGGTTCACTACAACAGAGCCTTTCTGAGAAGTTTACTGCTCTAAAATGGCAGCTGTTTACTAACGCTACAGAGTCTGTCATTTCGCATGTAGTTCTATATGCATGAGATATCTAGGCGTAGGTTGTAGCCTGTCGGCTACAGTCAGGAAATATTGGAGCCACCTAGCTTAGCATCGCGTTTGCTACAGCGTCACAACAAACACTCTTCCCTCTCTGTGCCTCTGACTTTTCTCGCGTCATTCAACCAACGTATTAACGAACGGAGGAAAAAACACGTAATGCACGAAAAGTGTACAGAATTTGAACGTAACGTACGGCGTACACATTAAAAAATCAGTGCTCACTTGTACAAATTACACCGAGACCATACAACTTGACAGGTATGAATTATAGTGGACCGTCACAGTTAGGTAGTAGCACTCTGTAGCACGGGACGTCCAACTATCAGTGGTCACGGCGAAACTATGTGCTTTAGCGAAGTGATCTTCGATGGCTTTGCGTGCCATTTCATAAACGTCAGGGAATACGTTGTTGGAGAAATATGTCAGCGAAGGAACAATGTAACACGGGTCAAGCGTTGCAAATAAATTAACGAAGCCCGCCATGTGTTTTCACTGGTGTCATCTCCGGGGTTGTCCTGCTCTGAGAATGTGATATCTGTGGGTGATGCTGGCTGAGGTGCCGTAGTCATGTTATAAGTGTTGCCATTAGCATAGGGAACAAGCACTGATGAGCAATGCTTGCAAATTGTCTTTTTTTTTTTTTCAATATTTTCTCTCCCTCCTATTTCTCTCCCACCGCACTGTAGTCCACAGGGAAACCGAAATGTTGCCACACCGCAGATTTGAAAGAAGCCAGTGCTTCCTCAAAATTCGGTCTCTCCACTCCTCCGCTCGCCATAGCTTTTTTTCTTTCTTGTTTCACTTTCACTTCGCTCATAAGCGAGAGAGGGCGTTACTCGGCTTCTATTACACAGGTGCTTGACAGTGATCGGACATTTACTTGCGGCAGGGCGGGAATTTCTCCACAGCTGTGCTTCACGTCGCACACAGAGCTCGACCAATTCATTCCACAAGCGTTCGGAATAAATTAATTGCAAAACCGAAAAGATGCGGTTCATAAAGGCGTATTGAACCGTACAGGGCGAACTGTACGGTTCGGCTTCGAACCGCAAACCGTTGCACTCCTAGTCTACACTAGGACAGATAATTTTCTCCAGGGTATTTTGCCGACTATTTTTATACCTGTCCAGAGTTCGTTTAAGGTGCGTGTAAGGGCCCCCCTGCTTCTGCAAGGTACGCCTGCATTTGTACAAACTACGCATGCGTAAAAAGGAGAAGCCTCATGTGTTACGTCATCGCCCGCGCAGTTTACCTCTGAACCGGAAACTCATTCCTCGCCCGTGGCAAATTTCGAAATTACTACACCTTCTAGACTGTCATTATTTTGTGATCACTGTTTTTTCCGTGATCGCAATCAAACGCATCATGCAGGAGCGAGAGTGGAAGGGAGAGCACGCTCGGCTTTTACAAGCAGGAGCCGCGTTGTGATTGAAATAAATCTTTATAAAACAACGAAAGCCTGAGATCATTACTTGGGATGTTACAATCGATGCTCAGTTGCGCTCTCACCACATGGAAAATAACAAATAGAGGCATATGTTGTGGCGCTGCGTATATTTCCTGGAAGCCGCAACCAGGCTGTTTGTTTGTGCATAAAAATGGCGATCCTGGAAGTGGCAACAGTTTTGACAGGCAGAAATGTCTTAGGGGAAAAAAAAAACGATTTTGCGCCTCTTTGACTGGGGGTACTACGCAGGTCACTTTTCGGGGTTTAATTTTCCACTATACATTTTTTATATACAGTACTTATGTTCTGTCGGCATTGAGTTGGGAGGGGCCAGCCCCGCAGCTGGCTAATGTGAGACAACTCTGGAAACGAGCTCTATAAAAAACGCTCATCTCCACCTCATCCACGATGGAAGGACCCAAATGGGGACTGAATTGAAGCATATTATTGAGACGTAGTTTGAAGGTTCAAGAAAAATGTGTGGAAAAGAAAAGAGGAGCATGAATGCCAAATCGTGATCTTCCGCCTCCATTGTTTACATGCTGTCATGCAGCATTACGTATTAAAACAGCAAAGGCATGACGTCCCTTCCTGAATATCCGAATGTTGTACGGCGACAGCAGTCCATATTAGGCAGCGCGTAGTCGGCGGGTAACATTACCCGCCTACGTTATCCGTCTAACAACTAATTCGGATAATAGGCATACTAGTGTGGCCGACATGCCGTATAGTCCAACTAATTACACGTTTAAGGCCCTTATCCGTCCTAGTGTAGACGTAGCCTCTGACCGACATGACATGAGATTATTGCTAACTTGTGACTTTCGCTGACCTTTAGCAATGTGAATCGGCAAATTTCACTTGCTGACTCATCATAATGTCTCTGCTGAGTCATTGTCACTTTTTCTGACATGTCAAAATAGCTGCTGAGTCATCCTGAATTGCGCTGATCCTTGTTGATAGTAACTATTAGTCAGCAAATTGGACGTGGTGACTCATCAGAATGTTACTGCTGAGTCATCTTGCCTTACATCATCAGCAAATTTTAGACATGTCAATTGTCCTTACAGCTAGGGCTGCAGCTATCGATTATTTCAGTAGTCGATTCATCTATCAACTAGTTAGTTCGAATAGTCAAGTAATCTGATAAGGAACATTTAATGTGTTGCAGGAAAAAAAATGGGAGATGCAAAGGCTTGCTTTCAAAAAAAGCATTAAATGCAAATACAAAATCCCTGAGTGTTTCTTCCACCTATGCAGAATTACATTTTCATTTAAAAATAAAAATACCTGAGTTTAGCCTCAAATGGTATTTAAAAAAAATATATAAATGAGGATTAACTACAACAAAAGAACAATTGGCTAACTTGCATAGCAAAAGTCCGCTAGCTTAAATACTACAAAATTCTAACGTTTTTTTACAGTGCTATTAACAAATCAGTCAAATACATATTCCCAAAAAAACTAAATTAAGAATGCATAAAGAAAAATATTAGCTCAAACAAAAAATTAGCTTATGTTGGTCTTTACAGGGAACAGCTGGATTTAATCATGTTAAATGAGTTGTGTAAAATTCACTGTTGCCACTAGAAGGCAGTGCATCCACCTAAATCAAACTAAATGCAAACACTTTCAAAACAAAACATGACACAGCTCTAATTAAACGAATATTCGAAGCAGCAAAATTTGACTCAAAGTTTTTATCAAATCAAATTTCTCGAGTTAATGATTACTCGTTGCAGCACCACTTACAACCATGTTGTTCTCCGCAGAAGGCGAAGATAATCTGGAGGACGCCGAAGAGGAGGCCCCCGCCGTTCCCGCGCCCCTCCCGGTCTCGCAGGCGACCGCGGTTACACGACTGCCAGTCTGGCACGCGCCCCCACCCGTCGCCTTGCCGCCGGCTGCCCTGCCGGCGACCGGCGTCATTGCCTGCACCGCTGCCCCCCGTCCCCCGGCGTCCCACCCATCCGTCATTCGGGCTGTCAGTCACGCCGTGCCGGCCAATCACAAGCACCTCCCGCACATCGCCCCCTCCCCGGGTCCCGCCCGGCCCGTCGGTCGCATCGCGGTCCATCCGGTGGCCCGCCTCGCAGCGCCCCTCCCAGCCCGCTTGCCCGCCTTGTACCCGCAGGGGGTGCCGGTGCCTCCGCCCGCCGTCATCGCGCACACCTTTGCCCACCACGTGCAGGCTGCTCCCCAGCCTGGTGCCAACGTGGCCACCACGGCCAGCCAGCAGCAGGCGGCGGCACTCGGGAAACCCGCCGCTGTGCTGGCACCCCGCCCCCAACTGGTGGGCCAGGCGTCTGTTACCATGGTAACAGTGCCCACTTTCCCAGTTGGCACACTCAAACTGGCTTGAACGCACTCTCGGGGAGTTGCTACTGCTGCCCTCAGAGGAAGTGATGTCATTGCCGGTCACATGTTGACTTTTTAGGTCTGCAGGCAAGATGGACCACAGAGGGTAGCTCTCCAACCCAAAACACAAAAACACGCTGGATCTTTGATATTAAGTTACCTTTTAGTTAAAGCAATGTCCACTACAAAATCATCTTTTTTTCTTTTGTTTTTTTTTTTTGTGTTTTTTTTTTTTACATTTTCCTTTTTTTAACTTAATCCTCCAATATTGTCCTCAGGCCAAAGGATCAAGTGTTGTTTTGGTACCATCTTGGTGCCAAGGAACTATGTCGACATGAGTGAGTTTCAGCTATTGTACGGCGATCGGATATGTTTTGGGGGGTTAACTAAAATGAAAACTGTTGCTCTAGCAATGTGGGAGCATGGCTAGTTTGTGTCCCATCTCCAGTGTCTGCACGACAGCAGCAGCATGCGCGTACGCCTCCACTTTCTCATTAACAGCCATTGATCCATCGCTGTCAATGACTTAACCTCTTGATCACTGTGACAACACGCACACTCGAGTGAATGAAAAGCAATGAAAGAAGTTTAGATTTTTGCTTTTTTTGGAGCAATTAAGATACAAAAAGTTTTCTCGCCGATGTAATCTCGTCTAATATTCTGATTCCATATTGGTTGCGTATTCTTGTTTGTTAACCTGAATGTGATGCACGTGGAGCGTCTGACTTGTTCTTGTTACCGCTTTGTTTAATTGTGGTGCATGTTTGTGGGACCATGTAGATGAAAGGGGGGGGGTTGGGATGTTTGCCCTCACGGTATATAATATTGATATTATATATTAATACAAAGGAGGCTGTTTTTCCCTATGGTGAAAGTGTTAAGTTATATAATAAGGCCTGAGCACTGCGGGTCCTCAACATGATGACATTAATCTGAAAATTCTTAATAAATATTATTACATTTACAACAATCCTCGTTTCTTGTCGTCTGATTCCATTACATTTATTTGAGTATAATTTTGAGAAAAAAGTACTTATAAGAGTACAATACTTTTTACTTTTACTGGAGTAGATTTGTGAAGAAACGCTACTCTTATGCTACTACTTTGGGCTACACTAGAATCGTTACATTTTTCGTCTTTATTCTACATATTGACTTTATTCTTTCTAGAGATGCCAACAATGGCCGTCTCTGGCCATGTTTACACGTAGCAGGATATTTGGAAAAAAGAACTGTCTACGATTTGGCCTATCATTCACACGCACATTTAAACAAGGGTTCTTGAAAACTGCGCCCAAAGTGAAGATGTGCAAATTCTGCGTTTGTGGCACCATCATGTGAACACTGATGACCGACGATTTAACAGTGGAAACATCACTGACTGCGACAAACTTTGTCCCAATGTTTACAGTTAGAGTAAATTAGGTGCTTTTTTGCTTCTAAGTTAGTTCTTCATATTGAAGAACACATGCGAAGGATGGGTGTATTATGGACAATTATTTTTAACGCATTGTTATGAATGTACTTTAAAAATGAATGAATGTTTGATTTTTTTCTACAAACATGCTGGTGTGGATGTAATGTTTTCCCGACGTATTAGAGCAGGAGCCTTGGTTTAAAAAAAAAAAAAAAAAAAAAAAAAAAAAAACTGCTAGGTGTAGACATGTGCTCAGTTTCACCAGTGAGATGTTTCAACAAAAACGACATGCGTCCATTATACCTATCAGAAGTAAGTTTTTTTTTTTTTCTCTACTAGAGGGCGCTCATGCTTTTTAGACGGGCGATGTTTCATAGTGTTGTGGTCTGAATTCAATTATTTTTGTGACAACTTTTAGGCCTAATATGGTCATGTGATAGTTTATAGTATAATAACTACAGTATATAAAGGATATTGTGCTGAAGAAAAAAATATATACAGTGCTACCTCTACATACGAAGTTAATTAGTTCCAGGACCATGTTTGTAAGTCAAAATGGTCGTATGTTGAGCAGGATTTTCCCACAAGAATACATTACAACTCGAAAACCTACACTAAATTCTTAATAAATACTGCTGGTACTATTGCAAATAGCAATTACAGAGCAAAACAAATAAATTATGAATAATAATAGTAATAATAATACCTGTAATAATGTAACAAATCGGGTTCTAATCTGGCGAATGTGTTTTGCGTGGTGTACCTGAACGCACAGAGTGGCTGACGTGACAGTGAGAGAGGACTTTCACTTTTCATGTTCAGCTGCGGGGGACAGTAAGCATGTTGTGTTACACAAGTTCTGAAATAAATGATTAAAAACCTGACAAAGCTGGCGTTTTTTTTTTTTTTTTTTGCGATGTTACAATCATAATAATTGTCACCTTATTTTTTAAAGACCGACATTCATGGGAGGACCATCGAGATTGTAGACATTTTATGGCAATATTGTCGAGCCAGTTCAAGGACGCGCACATGTATTTTTCTATCATTTCCATCTTCATTTCAATGGTAAGCCTTGCCTTTTTCCTTTTTTTCATGACCTGCACTATCATTCTTGGAACCCATGTTGATTTTCTCACAAGAAAATCTGCCATGCGTCCGTCTTGCGGGAAAACAAACCGGCCCAGTCATGAATCGTCATGTTTTGAAAATGTCGTCTGATGTAGAAACAAATGGCGAGTCACATTTTATGTCGGAAGTCGAAGACATCGTATGTCGAAGTACCACTGTATGTTTAAAAAAAAAAAAAAAAAAGCAGGCATTGTAAGCTGTTACTCACAATGTTACTCGTGTTCTTTTCAACGAATCCTTTTTTTACTTGAGTAAATTTTTGGATGACTACTTTTATTTTTACTTGAGTAATATTATTTACAAGTACCCCTACTCTTACTTAGTAAGTTTTTTGGCTACGTTTCCCACCTCTGCCCGATTCCCCAAATTGTACTGCTTTTTAAATTTTATTTATTAAGTATATAATTTACAAAACAGATATGATCGACTACGACGGCCGCTAGATGGCAGTAGAAACAAAATGAAAA
The DNA here is from genome assembly GCF_030265065.1 of Corythoichthys intestinalis. Lineage (NCBI taxonomy): Eukaryota > Metazoa > Chordata > Actinopteri > Syngnathiformes > Syngnathidae > Corythoichthys > Corythoichthys intestinalis. The sequence goes on from NC_080412.1 coordinate 31,485,879, forward strand.
GTAGGCAATGAAAATATGCAGATGTTTCTGAGAAGCGTCACATCGTCTCATCTTCATATGCGGCTGCTGTGCATCTGCTCCTGAATCCTCTCCAGAAGCTCATGCATCCTCCTCAGCTGCAAGCATCGACACCAACATCAACAAAAACCACAACAAGGATCCTCCCAGACTCACTGCTTGAGCGGCGCACCTCCTGGTCTTTCTCAAAAATGAGCCTTTCCTTCTCCACGTCGAATGCTGCGAGTGGCAGCGGGACGTCCACGTCGCTTGCTTCTCGAGCCTTTTCCCGCAAACTGCTGAAGAAACAGGAAGACTGAGGATTTTGCGCACACGCCGATCGGCGGATGGTCGTCGGCGCCTGCCTCCGTTCGCGCTCTCGGACCACCATGCGCGTCATGTTCTGGATGCAGTGCGCTCGGTAGTTCTCGTAGTGGCTCTCGCGGGTCACATCCTTCAGGTCTTGCATGTGCGTCCTCACCAGCATATCCCGCAGAAGCAGGAAATCGGAATGGGCTGGACTCTCCACTAAAACAAACCAAAGAAAAGGAGTTTAATACAAGTGCGGGTTGAATGTTCTTCAAGAAAAACCCTAATGGAAACAATTCTGTAAATTGGTCAATCCAGAATTTGACTTACAACACTTCAATTTCTAGATAATACACATAAAATATGCAGTTTCTGAGTATATTTACTGGCCTGAGACCAAATATAAAAAACGTGTCCCACAAAATACATCCTGTCAGCATAACCTAGAAATCGCATGTAACACAAGACTTGAACTCATCAGTTGTTTTTTTAAGGGGCGTGGCATGCAAATGTCACTTTTTTGAGCTTTTAATCATGTTACGTGGTCGTTACCCGTTTAATAAAAAGCATTCGGAATGTTTTACTGAACCATTTTCGAATCGTTGGATTCGTCGGAGCTGTAGAAACACACGCCTACCACTAGGGGCGCAGCACACTTTTTTTTCAATCTAGTGATTTTCAAAATGTTGACGAGGAAATGTATGCTTTGTCTGAAATATTAGGGATGTTATTTTTTGGAAACAAACCTCATTTCAAAAAGATGTGCAAGGATGACTTCTTTCGAAACTAAAGCTCTTTTGATAGTGGACAGGTGTGTAGACAGATGCGGACAACGACACAGGTGAGTGGAAGTAATTGTTTGCCTCGCTTTGAAAGCATTGCATTCCCACCTAGAGCTGAACGATTAACCGATATCGCATCGACTTTGAGGTTATAACTTCTGCGATTAAATTCATCAAGATGAGTTTTGTTTGTTTTATTTAACACCTTCAGACCCACATTTATTTTTGTCAGGCAAAAAAAAAAATCTGTGCTGATTTTTACTCAACACCAGAATAAAGTGCAATGTTTTTGGTCGGGGATATTCCATGCTTTTATTGGTTATTTTTAATATTAATGTGTTTTTAATGAGAAATGAGCACTTTACGTTATCCTTTTTGAAGTTGCGTTTGGTCAACCATTGACTCCACCATCAGTTGACAAGATAGCTCCCACAAACATTGCGCCACACCCAGTGCTTAATTGGTAAATCATAAGGTGCCGGAACGCAAAGTACTTATGACAGCGCAGGGATGACAACACGGGGGCAGGTGCCGGAACATATGCAGAAAATGGTGCTGAAAACAAAACGCAAAACCCGAACCACTTGCTGTGCTGCGGGACTTTTCTTTTTTTTCTTTCTTTTGTCTGTGCTTTTCTGACTCGTTTTGAAGCATCTCCCTTCTTTTTGAAAAAAGACAGGAAATGCAACTGTCTTTTTAGCATGTTGAAATACCGTTTGATCCTGCCTGCTTGCGCCCCAGATGCCGCTTTTTTTTTTTTTTTTAATTATGTCAGGGGCTTGATTTGTTGGTCCAGCTTTTCAGCGCATCAACAAATCTCCGACTCTTTCAGATGACGTTAATATTTTAAAAACAACATGCAATTCTTGGGATTTGTTGTGTAAATGAATGTATGCATATTTATTTTAAACTGTTCTATCCCTAACTGTGTGTAATATTCTGATATGTTTTCCGAGGCACCCTGAAGTGCACGCAACGTTACTGTTGTTTTGGTCACGTGATGCGGGAGTGCGATAGAGAGGCACAGCCTGCCGAGAGCCCCAAGCTGTGTTCGTACTGTTAGCTCCATGTGTTAATAAAGAAACAAAGTTGTCAGCACGTCGTGTGTTCGATACGGTTGTCAACAAAAAGCTCAAAACCAGACACTATGCACGATCCGTTTAAGAGACATTGCGACTGTAGAGTTGTGAGTAGTAGGAAGCAAGGAGGAGACGAGCAAGAAACAAAAGTTTGCAGTCGAATGTGGCGGCAGTCCGCTATTATTTTGTTTATTGTTGCCACAATAAAGTGGAGAAAGCCATCAACGACTCCTCTCCTTCTTTCCCCCCAACATTTTTATAATATTATTATTTTAAATGCACGAGAGGTGCCGGATCTGCCCAAATAAGTCCCGGAACACTGGGAGGCCAAAATCAAGAGGTGCCGGATCTTGTTCCGGCAAGATCAAATTAACCCCTGGCCACGCCTTCCCGTAGGGGGCTGACCCAGGCGTGACGTTGAGTTGGCTTTCTCTGTGATAAACTCAAACACGCTGCGTTCTGACGCTGGATTTAGGTGGAAACAGGACGAAGGTTTTACAAGCAGGCAGGAGTGTCTCGAGTGATTTGGTCGAGGATTCAAGGTAATTATTACATTACCATGCATGCAGTTTAAAATGTGAAAAAAATCAATGGATAAAATTAGTGTTACTTTGGCTTGAAATATTCACGTAAAATGAACGATAATGGCGTACCGCACGCAGGCTATTTTTAGACCATGACGTCGCATCGTAAAACGGAAGTAAAGCCGAAGTGGGACATTATAGACCCGCCCTCGCATAGACCCAACGTAAAAAGTGCTACTTTTCGCCGGTAATCTTTCAAAAACCAACATGCCGATCACGCATTGCTTTTTTGGAACTTGTAGAAACGACTCTAGACATTACGACCATGAAGGATGTTTTCTTCATACGTTCCCGGAAACCAAAAACTCGGGAGGAAAAAATGTGAAGACCGAATCAACTTGCGCGGACTTTAACACCAGCTCGGCGAATCCATTCACGTTTCATATACAGTAAACATTATGTTGGGTTGGCATGGTCTTTCAGAGGACAATGAGGTAAGCCATTTTTATATTTTTAACTTATTTTTTTAGCGTAACGTTGTGCCGTACTGCTTCTGTCTGACAATGAATGACCTGAAAAGAATTATAATGGTATCTGACTGCCACTGTTACCGTTTCTGTTATATATATATATATATATATAAAAACAACTTTAGTAAGGGGGGAGTGTAAATAAATTATAGGATTAAGATGTGTTATCAATGAAAAAATAAAAGTGTTCGTTGGCTGTCACTGAGTAGCATTTGCGATCGCTACACAAAGCTAACTAAATTACCCCCAAGAACGGTAAGAGACGTAGGACAACCAGAGGATATGTAAGAAAGACAGGGCTGATGGTAAAGGATAGCTTGTTGAAACGGGAGAATGTCATTGTCAGTCGCGTCGATAAAAAAGCTAAAGCTATGCTTAGGTCGGCTCGTTTTTTTCGTCTTTTTCAGCCTTCCACACTAAAGCCATCTCTTTAACTGAATATTTTTATGTTCTTCCACATCTATGCCAGTCAATTTGGCACCAGGCACATCATTTTCGGAGAGAATTGGTAGGTTTAGCGCTGTAAACGTCTCCTTCGTACACGGGTTCCATTCATTTCCTATTAGGGACAAACGATGGCTTGTCCTCGGTTAGCAACGGTAGCTAATGTCATGAATATTAATGAGCGGAAGTGACGTGTTGCTTGCGGTACGCCATTGCCTGTTTTTTGCTTTTAACCAAGAATCTAGACCAGACATGTCCAAAGGCCGGCCCGGGGGCCAAATGCGGCCCGTGGTCAAATTTCATCTGGCCCCCAGCCTCTGTCATAAAATCAATAACGTCTGGCCCGCACAGACTTAATAAATTGGTCAGCAGTACTGCTACCAGCATATGAAGTAGCTTACTCACTAAATGCTGCTCCTCATTTACCCACTAAAAGGTAGCAGCACTCTGAGCAAAATTACCCTGTGTGACCCTTTACTCCCAATTTTCTAAAATGGCGACAATCAACAAAAAAAAAGTTGACTGCGACGGCCGAAACTTCAAGGATAGGTGGAAATTGGACTATCTCTTTTCTAAAATACGCAACAACTGTGTCAGCCTCATTTGCAAAGAGACGGTCGCTGTTTTTAAAGAGTTCAATGTGAGGCAACATTACCATACAAGACACACTGACATGTACGACAAGATTACAGGGAAGATACGTAGCGAGAAATTGAAGCAATTTGAAGCTAGTTTAATTTTAAAGCATTAGTATTTCGCAATAGGCCGAGAGTCGAAAGAGAACGCCACAAAGGCTAGTAGCGAGATTGTTGAAATTATTAATAAAAAATAGAGCAAATGTGACACACAAAATGGCTTGCTAAAATGTGCTTAAATATATTATTCTACGTAAAGGACGTCAGCCAAGGTCGGCCCCCCAAATTTTTACCACACCAAATCTGGCCCCCTTTGCAAAAAGTTTGGACACCCCTGATCTAGACTGTTTTACGTTCACATCTATAGAAATTGTGCAATTTAAGCATTTATTTACAAGAATTTTCAACTTAAAAAGCTCTTTGTTTCGTGACGGCCGCCATGTTGGATTACACAATACTGTAACTTTGGCTTGAAACTTACCATTGAAAATAAGAAGGAAATGATGGAATAAGTTTACGATCTAGACGGCCCTCCTCTGACCTCCGTTAGCTAATCATTTATAGGTTAAGGTGACAATTATTAATATTATAACATTAGTAAGGAAGTTGCCAGCTTCGTCAGGGTTTTAATCATTTATTCCAGAACTTGTGCAACACAACACGGCTACTGGCCGCCGTAGCCAATGCCAACAACAACAACAGAACATGAAAAGTGAAAGTAAAAACTCTTCTGCACCCATCTCACTCTCTCGATTATTATTATTGTTCAGATTTGTATTTATAATTTGTTTTGCTATGTGTAATTAAGATTTGTAATTGTACTTGCAGTATTTATGAAGGATTTAGCTCAGTTTTTTGGGTTGTCGAACAAATCAATTGCATTATAATGTATTATGGGAAAATCCTGCTCGACATACGACCATTTCGACTTGCAACCAAGGTCATGGAACGAATTCAGTTCGTCTGTAGAGGTACCACTGTATATTGTTTAACAGTCTTGAGTCCTATGATCACGCCAGCGTGATCAATCACGTGGTGTCTACACCTACAGCGCAAAAATTGTAAATATAAAAATTAATCATGTAATACGAATTTTACAATTGGCATGTAAGTTGAGCTAATCATACGTGATATTTTATTAACCATTATTAATGAATATGTTGCACAAAACCTGAGAAATGAAGGATTATTTTTTTATAGGATTATTTTTGAAGCCAAAATGTCATGCCATTCTGGCTTGACCCTTCGTGTCACTGTGAAAACCACTACCTTCAACCACACCCCAGGGGTACACGCGACCCTTGAATCTGCGGCCTTTGCTCTCCACCAGGATGTTGCTGCCGACAACTGCAAATGGGACTGTGTCCTGCACACAAACACAACACATCCGTCGTTAGTGAATGTTCCAGATGGACCGGATGGTGGGTTAAGGTGACCTTGAGAAGCTGATCGCGCCTCTTGAAGTCATCATCTTCATCTGAGTCGCAGTCGGCGAACTGGTAAATGTTGATCCCAAAGCGACGTAGCTCCTCACGGATCTATGACATGAAACACGTTACAAAGGGCAGCTCAACAAAACTTTCTCAGTCTCGGGCAAACACCTACCTTGATCTTTTTCCTGCACAACTCTTCCCTCGTCAGGCAGTCTGCTTTGGCCAAAACAGGAACAATGTTGACTTTATCGTGCAATGCCCGCATGCACTCCACGTCCAGGGGCCGTAGGCTGTGCAAATGACGAATGAGAACTCATGACTTTCCAGCGCTTCAACTTCACTGATAAAATGGCTTGAACCTAGGCCTGAGGGATTTTATGATTGAAGTAATAAATTGAAGGTCGATTTCAGTAATTAGCCGTAGACTTCATCATACATGACTTGACACATTTGCCATTCACTGCGTCACGCCTTCCCGTAGGGGGCTGTATAACACTCCGCCTCTTTTATTAGCAGTCAGTGGCAGTCAGTGTAACTCTCGCATATGCAGCGATCCCAAGCCGGATTTAAGACAGATTTTTTAAAAAGTACGAAAGCTGTACTGCATACAAACAGGAAGGATTGTGTCCGGAATGATTTGTTCCAGGATTCAAAGTAATTATTATATTTTTCGTACTATACACGCATTTTGAAACGTTGTGAAAATAATCAATGGGAGAATTTAGCCGTTACAGCATTGGCAATATTTCCATAAAATAACTGCCAACTGCCCGTTTTCTGCTTTAAACCAAGAATCGAGACTGTGTTATGTGCATAGCTATAAAGAACTCAGTGATTTAAGCATTTATTCACAAGAATTTTCAACGGAAAAACGCTCTTTGTTCACGCAAAGCGAGGGCTAATTGTCGTAACTGACTCGCCTCATAGTTCGCAATATTTACGTAAAATACTAACCCCTTGTAGCCAAATGTATCACATTTAATACACTTAGAATTTCACTATTTTGGGACTCTAATTTAGAATTTTGAAATTTATTTTTAAAAAAATTATGGATGCAAGTTAACACATGCATCTGCAGGTTCAATGAGGAAAAAAAAATCTGGATTTAGCTAGGGTTATAGCTATTAAAGCGCTTATTACACAGATTCATTTTGATTTTTTTTTTTTACAAATTTGAAAAAAGTACCATTAGGACCTTATTTTTTAAATTTTGGGATTCTCTGACAGTTGCTTCATGTTGCAGGCTTTAAAGGGCTAACTAACCAAGAATTGAGACTGTTTTACATCTGTATATATAAAAAATACACGGATTTAAGCAATTATTCACAAAAATTTTCAACGGAAAAAGCTCTTTGTGTTTCCACTCGTTCAGCTTTGACGGCCACACCAACAATGCTGGCTAATACACCAGCCTTGAGCTCCCCGAGGGCACCTGCTCCTACACGAACCCTTACGCCGATGGCAACAAGCAGATCTTCGTCTACTTTAACCCCGTGCACCTTTGGAAGAACATCTACAGCAGCTTCCACAACAACGGCTGTATGGTGCTGCCCAGGTGACCTGGGGCTGAAGTAAGTGGCCAGCATTATTCACTTTATAAAAAAGATGAATCAAAACATCAATATTTCTAAAACATGTTTTTTAGGAGCCTGAGAGGATGAGGACGGCTCGAATTTCGAGCCTGAAGGTGCTGGCCATGTGGGAGAACTAAAAGTCTGTCAAGGCCAGCTATAAGTTGACCCAGAAGGTGCTGGCACGCTCTTCGATCGAGTAGCAGAGCGTCGGGCTCATCATATCGGTCGTCAACGCCAACACGGTCGCCGGGATGAGGCTCCTCGCCATGACCACGGGCAAGGAGGAACACAACCGACATCCTGGAGATATTCTAGAAGACAAGGGAGAGCTGGAGACGGGCCGGCGGTCCTCAAGCGGCCATCACTCCCCATGGCCCACATGGCGTCCTTCGGAATCTCGCTGTGCAGGAAGCACAAGAGCACATGCTGGAGTTCCCAGCGGTCTCTCTTCAACTGTTTTGGTGCGAACTTCTCTAAGGATGTGACTTCAGAAGCGAGGAAGAACAAGTCCTTGGAGTGGCCGACCGGCAGGAAAAGGAGCAGAGTCGAGGAGGGCAGAAAGGAGACGGAAAGGAACAGGGACTTGTTGAAAGACGAGGCTCACATTCTGGTAAGACCACATCAATTATTTGCACTGCCTGAATTATAGGACTATCTCATACGCATTTTATATTTATGTTTATTTAGATTTTATACTTTATACTTGCAAGTCACTTTTGAGATTTTAACGCATCCTATCCTGCACTGTAAAGGGAGATGCTCCACAATTTAATTGTACAACTGTATGATGACAATAAAAGGCTATTCTATTTAGAATTTATTAATAATCTATTTATATATTATAATTGATTGTGCATGTTTTCCTCAAATATTAAGTTTCTGATGTGAAAATTGAGTGATTTTTTTTAGCTGTTGAAAACTTAAGTTTAGAAAAATTAAGTTCCTATTTTGGGCAAAAACCTATATGATATGTTAAATATTGCTATTGAGCCTGAAAATATAGGTGAGTAGCTCCGCATTTGGGTATTTTTGTGCATCTAGTGTAAAATCTGAGAATTTTATAGCCATTATTAGTTTTGATATATAAAAAAATAATCGGGATTTTATAAGGGAATGAGTTTGAATTTTTGATGCCGCTGCTCATGGAGACTCATATGGCTAAGGTAGGTTCCTGTTTTGGTTTTAGCTCAGTAGCAGCTTTGGTTTTGAAAATATTTGAATTTTAACTTTTTGAAAATAGGCCCCCAACGGATCAGCCCTGCGCCGCGTGTCATGTCAGTTATTGTGAAGTCAATGAATTAGCCATGACATATTTAATCAATCAAATATGATGGAAATGCAGTTCATCTATAGCCGAGGTCCTCAATTAGTGGACCGCGGTCCACTACCGGACCACGGCACACCTCTATGCGGACCCACGGACGAACGAGAAAAACCAAAAAGGTTGCTGACCCCTGGTGTACGCAATCAGAACACAACTTTTCTACAAATACAATCCACCGTGCCTTTATTATCCCAGAAAGGACAGTATATTATTGTATTACCTTATATACCTTAAAACGGGAGTCATTAATGTTTTGATACATTATTTTTATTGCTGAGATAATTTATTTATATTTTTTTATATTACGTAATTTAATTTATTTAATTTATTATTCATTTGATATGTTTATAATTTTGAGTCTGCCGTTTCCAATATTGACATTGAGAGATGTTCTTTGCGTAATCGTGATAATTTTTTGGGCCTGATCTACCGTAACTAATAGGTACCCGTGTCCGTAAGGCGAGATGAAGTAGAGGCAGCAGTGAACGCGGTTGTCTTGGATGTTCCTGCGATTCAGGCCACTCTCGTCCCTGAAGAACTGATCGAACTGCTGCTCCACGTAGTCCTCCAGGTGCTTCCAGCTGCAAAGCACACAAAATAAGAACCCACGCCTCTTATTGCGGAGAACCGTGCGGATGCATGGAAGACCTTTGCATGTTGTTGACGGCGTCGCCGAAACCCGGTGTGTCAATGATGCTCAGCCTCAGCTTGACGCCTTTCTCCTCAATGCTCACGGTGTGCTTTACCATGCTGACTGTTTGGCTGATGCGCTCTACAGCACACATGAACACAATAATTATTGTGATAATTCTGAAGAAATTCTCACATTCTGTTGAACTGTCTGACTGTCGATGAGTTCCGGGTTTTACCTTCCGCGTTAGGAATCTTTCGCTCTTTGTAAAGATCGGTGAGGAACAAGCTGTTGATCAGCGTCGACTTGCCCAGGCCGCTTTCGCCTGTACGTTTTGATTTTTTGAATCTGGAAGATTATGAATTTGAATCCGATGCGAAGAGTCGGACTGACCTGCAACCATCAGCGTGAAGGTGAAACCTTTTTTCACGGTTTTTCGATGGACTTGATTGGGCAACATGGCAAAGCCGACGTATTCTTTGTCCTGATCCTGATAATGTTACATACAGTACATATATTTATTGACTTAAATAGCAGCCACTGAGGTTATTATTGCGATATTTTGAGTTCTGACCTCGGGCGAGTCATACGGGTCAAAGAGTCCCCATGGGCTGCGGGGGCGAGAGGCAGGGCTAAGTGGCGAGTCCAGTGAGCGCTGCCATATGGGCGTCCTCGTGGCGGGCGCAAAGGAACGGTCCGGTGACGAGGGGCAGGCCGGGGGAAGGGAGTGCGAGGCGGTTGGCGGGATTCTACTGGCAAAGGGGAAAGGAACACTATCCTCGTCCTTCACGCGAAGACTCGATAGCTGCAACAAAAGAGGCGGAGTTACCTGGTTGGCATCGTCTGGCCTCCTTTTAGCTGTCATCTCCCATTACCCACAAAGCTTTGCGGCCATTTAATCCCGCTTTTAATTCTCCAACACGGATGGGGGTGGGTGGAGATTTAAGACTACAGCACACACACATACACTAAAAAAACTAGCATTAGTGCACAAATGCTTTTGTCTTACCTCGTTTTCTGACAAAGTTGCAGCTGCGCACATACATACAAACACAATTGTATTGCTGATTATACATCCATACATACATCATGCATCTTTGAATCAGCACGGCGTGAAATGAAATATCTTTCCCAAACATACACTTAATAGACTATAAAATATATAAAAAGGCTATGAAATAAATGTGCAACAGTGTGTAAGAATGGTCATTAGAACCGAGCAGAAAGTAAACTGCTTGTAAAGATACACCATAGCCTATTTATAAGCGAGTGTAAACAAGTGATGGAAGGTCAAATAAAGTCGTACGAATTTTAAAATTTTTAAATTTGAAAAATAAAAGACAACAGACCTTTATTGTTGCTACGAAAGCGAACTGGTGATGACATGTGCTCCATGTTGAGGACACACAAACGGCACGCATGTACGCTCAAAACACACTGAACTGGATTAAGTGTGTGTGCGTGTGCATGAGCCGCTAGGAGTGACGTCACTTTTTTTTTTTTTTCCAAGACAAGTACAAGCTAGCATAAAACTGTTGAATGATTAACACGAATGTTATGAAGTCAATACAGTGGTACCTCTACATATGAAGTTCATTTGTTCCAGGACCTTGTTTGTAAGTCGAAACGGTCGCATGTCGAGCAGGGTTTTCCCATAAGAATACATTATACTTTCAATAATTTGTTCCACACCCCGAAAACCTACACTAAATCCTTAATAAATACTGCTGGTACTATTACAAATAGCAATTACAGAGCAAAACAAATAAATTATGAATAAAAATCGGAACAAAAATAATAATAATAATAATAATAATACCTATAATAATGTAACGAATCGGGTTCTAATGTGGCAGATGTATTTTTGTGTGGCTGACGTATTAGAGTGAGGGAGGTCTTTATCAGTGTTGTTAATCTTACTTTAAAAAGTAATTAATTATAGTTACAAATTACTTCTCCCAAAAAGTAATTGTGTTAGTAACTCAGTTACCGGAATGTAAGAGTAATTAGTTGGCAAAGTAACTGGTGATAATTTTCATGTTTTTTTGTTTTTTATTTTTCCTCAAAAAAAAAAAAAAAAACTTAGGTCACATTATGTGAAGTGTAAAAGGTTTTTGGGACCATTGTGTGGTGGTCCTTGCCCACACTCCCCTCTGCTGGCTTTTATTGGCATAACACTTCCTGTTTTTAATGTATGGAATCACTTCAATCTTGGCTCACCTGGGAGCGCACCTGCAGCTAATCAACAATCAACACTGCTCATAAGGATCGGCCTGGGCAGCAAGCAGGTGCCAGATGATTTTGCCAGTCAGCATTGGTACATCGGCCAACTAACACTGTAGTTTGTGATTCCTGTCTTAGAACTCTTAACTAATTCTGTTTTTTGCCATCAGGACACCCGCCCTCCAAGCCCTCGCAGCCACAGCCACAGCCTGAACCTCAGCCTCAGCCACCGCCATTTACCATTCAACCCACCAGCCGCTCAGCACCTTGCCCTTGTGCAATAAATATCACTTCACACTTCATGTGTTTCCGGCTCGCATTTTGGTCCACATCAACTTTGCCTACCTTGCTGTAACAAATTGGCCCTAGCCCAATTCTTTACCCTAATTTACCCTTTACCCTGAATCAACCGCTAAAAATTGTTAAAATTGCTCCCATTATTGCATTGGTTCCCTTCTGTCTACTTTTGGCATGTGGAAGTTTTAAAACTGTTTCATCATTTAAAGATAGATTCAAGTCAAAATTTTGCAGATTTAGGAGTATTTTAGATAAAAAGTTACTCAGGTTCGCTAGGAAGGTTCTTTACAACAGAGCCTTCCTAAGAAGTCTACTGCTTTAAGATGGCGGCTGTTTACTAACGCATCTAGTTCCTATACTGTACATGTTGCTAACGCCCCCATGTCTGTCATTTCGCATCTAGTTCTATATATGTGTGATATCTACCATGTCTACCATATCTACCATATCATGTGGGCGTAGTTTGTAGGCTATCGGCTACAGTCAGGTATTATTGGAGCAACCTAGCATCACGTTTGCTTGGCGTCACAACTTTTTTGCCTCCTCCCCACTCTTGCTCTGCGCTGTCGTCTCGGTGAGTCCGTCTCCCTCAGACTTTTATCGCGTCATTCAACCAATATAGCAACGCATAGTAACGCACGCCTTTCCATCCTCACTGACGGTAACAGCGTTGCCAAGATGAGAAAAGTAATTAATTAGAATACTCACTACTGAAAAGAATAACGCCGTTAGTAACGCCGTTATATTCTAACGCAGTTATTAACAACACTGGTCTTTATACTTTCACTTTACATGTTCAGCTGCGACGGACAGTCGGCATGTTGTGTTGCACAAGTTCTGAAATAAAAGATTAAAAACCTAGGGAAGCTGGCGATTTCTTTGGCGATGTTACAATAATAATAATTGTCACCTTAACTTATAAAGACTAGAGAACGGAGATGGACCGCAGAGATCATGGACCATCTACGGCCGTATTGTTGAGCCAGTTCGCGGATGCGCACTCCACGCTCATATTTTTCTATCTTCATTTCAATAGTAAGCCTCACCTTTGACCTTCTTTCACCACCTGCCCTAACATTGTTGGAATCCATGTTGATTTCTCCCACAAGAATATCCGTCGTGGGTCCGTCTTGCGGGAAAACAAACTGCGACGCTGTCATAAATTGTTGTATTTTGAGCATGTCCTCGGATGTAGAAACAAATGGCGAGTCAAATTTCACGTCGGATGTCGAAAAGATCGTGTTTTGAAGCAATCATATGTCGAGGTACCACTGTATATTATTGTTTTGCAAGATAACATTCTCTTAGTGAAAATGAACATGAAAACAATAACGGTGTTTATAAAGCAGAGGTCCATTTGAATTATGAAATTTGAATATTTTATTTAAAAAAAAAACATGGCGTTAATTTTAAAAAGCATTCCATTAAGCACAGGCAAATAGAATGGACACCTAAATCTCCACATTTACCTCGTATAGTAATTGAATCTTTTTGTTTTTGTTTTTTTGTTTTGTGAAACCCCAGTCGTGAGCTATTTTTTTTAGCTTATGAAATAAGTGAGTTTGGATTTAGTAGTACACACATCAACTAATTACATGTACAGCCCGTTTTCTCTTACAATGAAAGAGGTTTCGGATTGACAGCTTAGTAAAAGCACTTGTTGAAAGTTGTGGCATTTAAACTTGTTAGAAATATTACGACAAATATTTCATTTAAAATCAATGCATATAACTGTAATTTACTCCTGTTTGTCCTGACATGTAGTGTCACTTGGCCTCCAATGTGGATTTAACATATAGATAAACTAGAGCAGTCATAGCAAAGATTGGTCATCTTGTGTGGTTTTGTTCCATAATACTCTGCAAATCCTTCTGGATCTATTCGGTGGTCCTGCAGGCAGGCTGTCAACTGGCGAGAGTTCTGGTTCGCTTTGGGTTTCTTTTGAGTGATCGTGTCCATTTCCCTGGCTCTCGCAGATGTTTGACACCGACGAACTGTCATTTAGTTTTTGTTCTGCAAGTTCTTGACTCAAATGCCAGCTTGTTTCCTGAGGTGTGCAGCTTGCGCTTTTATTTTGATGATTTGGATGAGAATGTGAAGATGTGGACAACATATTCAGTTCTGAGTTGTGCTTTCGGTCCTGCCAGAAGTTTCTGCAGAGCTGCTCCATCTCAGAGAGGAGTGGCAAGCCAATGTCCAAGTGCATCAGCAGGTTCTCCAGCCACTCTTCCAGTTTGGTGAAGGAAGGCCTGCCACAGTTCCACAAAGTTTACAGTACATTCTGAATGTTGCTCTTGTTGGGTAAGGGTTACCTTTGATCAGCATCCAGGTCACAGCAGAGGGCAGCCAAAGGTAGGAAGGCCAAAGGGCAGTGTGAGGGTTGGTGCTGCTCTATGAAAGCAGCCACATTCAAACCAAAGTCGTTACTCCGAGGAAGGAAGTCCGGGTCAGCGCTTACTCTTCCTATGATCTGAAAAATAAAGCAGTTTACACATATGGTACATTGGTCACTCCAGATGGACTTGTTCCTGATATATTTAAGAAAAGTTAGTACCCCACATTTTATGTCTGAAGTAGGGCTGTCAAAATTATCGCGTTAACGGGCGGTAATTAATTTTTTTAAATGAATCACATTAAAATATTTAACGCACATGCCCTGCTCAAACAGATTAAACTGACAGCACAGTGTCATGTCCATTTGTTACTTGTGTTTTTTTGTTTTTTCGCCCTCTGCTGGCGCTTGGGTGCGACTGATTTTATGGGTTTCAGCCCCATGAGCTTTGTGTAATTATTGACATCAACAATGGAGAGCTACTAGTTTATTTTTTGTTTGAAAATTTTACAAATTTTGTTAAAACGAAAACATTAACAGGGGTTTTAATATAAAATTTCTATAACTTGCAGTAACATTTATCTTTTAAGAACGACAAGTCTTTCCATCCATGGATTGCTTTAACAATGTTAATAATGTTAATGCCTTTTTGTTGATTTATTGTTATAATAAACAAATACAGAACTTATGTACAGTATGTTGAATGTATATGTCTTGTGTCTTTCCATTCCAACAATAATTTACAGAAAAATATGGCATATATTATAAATGGATTGAATTGCGATTAATTACGATTAATTAATTTTTAAGCGGTGATTGACTCGATTAAACATTCTAATCGTTTGACAGCCCTAGTCAAAAGACAAAACAGTTTTGGCAGCCCTACTATACACTGAGCCAGATGCGAGTCAAAAAGGGCAAAACCAGAGTTAATGCAATCTTTGTGTCTTTAGAAGCATGCTCAAGCAGCTTATGAATTTTATTGCCTACCTCACAAATCATGATTCCAAAAGAAAATATGTCTACACGCTCATCGTAGCTTTTCCCTGAGAGGTGCAAAGATGACAGTCAGGTTAAGCTATACTGTTTCCTAGTTGTTCACGTATGAGTCCCTCTTTAGGGTCACCATTGATCATCTCCGGGGCCATCCAGTACGGGTTTCCAACCACCGTGTAACGTTTCCTCCGGTTCGGTTTACGGAGCTCCGTCAACGTTCCCTTTTGGGGCCGATCCATTGATGAACTTGTGCTGCGATTCTTATCTGCGGTCACCAAACGAGCCAATCCAAAATCAGCCACCACAACAGACTGATTCTAAACAAGGAAAACAAACTCACTGTGAATGCACCAGCCTTTTTATAAAATAATCAAAGACGTTAATTTTCATGACTATTAGCTTGTAAAACTGAAACCAAGATGTTACCTCTTTAACCAGGCAGTTGTGTGAGTTTAAATCCCTGTGGATGACGTTCATGGAGTGTAAATAGGCCTAATAAAGAGATATTCCATAAAGTGAAATCACTTTTTGGGAGACTGTTTATAGCACAAAAAGACTCACCATTCCAGCTGCAATGTCTTTGGCATAACTCACTCTGACATTCCACGAGAAGTCATTGTCCTAAAACAACAAGATCGAGATGAAAAAAATAGCATTAAGAGATTTTTCCACCATCACATATCCCTGGATCCACTTAACTACTACACACGGTTAAAGAAATGGAAGTAAGCATTCCATACTTTGGTCTGGAACAATATTTACCTTGTTGATGTTTTGAGTGCCCCTCTGTAGTCTAAGGCCGCGTTTAGACTGCAGGCATATCTGATTCCATTCGGATTCATCCTCAAATCCGATTTTAAAGTCTGACTGTTCACACTATTGTTAGTAAAATAGGATCTGGACCTGTTCAGACTGGGCCACATTATTGACCCATTGGGCAATGAAGGCGTTATCCAGCATAGAGTGACATCTTGGATAGTCAAAACCCATCTGAACTGTTCAGACTGAGAAGCATTGTGTTTGTATCGGATATAAAACTACCTTCCATTTGTGATTTTAATCAGTCTTGTTAAACTCTGATTTCTGTGCCTTGTGACTGTTCAGACTACAAAAGAGCCATCAAGTTTAAATCTGGATGGGCTAAAAATCAGATTTTGCATCCAGTCTGAACAAGGCCTAAGTGCATAAGCGGAGTGTAAGGGGGGGCCAGGCCCCCTCAATGGACGAAAAGTGTCACTGCTTGTAATTGACTTTCCTATATATAAAGTTGTAAAGCATTAAAGGAAAAAGCAAAAATTAGTAAATTAAAAAAAAAAAAAAAGATATTTTTATAAAGGGTCAAGATAATTTTTCGAACAGATCATATGACTAGCACCTTAGACAGTCATTTGCTTTGCACATTTAAAAAAAAAAAAAGAAATTCGGGGAGGGCAATTTTATTTTTCAAATGATTTTTACCTTTGTTTGAATTTTTTTTTTTTTTTCCCTTTGGATTGAAGCAACTTTGGGGGGGATTTAATGACTTCGACACCATTGTCCTACCCACAATATGGCCCCTACACAAAAAGGATTGCTAAAATCAAAACTTTTTTCATTAAAAATTCAAATGTTCAAATGCAAATATTTGAGTCTGAGATATTTTTTTGCATTCAGAAACTTTTTTCTATGATTGAATTTTTTTTTTTTTTCTTTTGATTGAAGTGATTTTTCGTTTGAAAATATATATTTTTTTTGTTTGAAGCAACTTTTTTTTGGATTGAATAATAAAGACACAAATGTCTTAGCCAAAATGTGGCCCAAACGAAAAACAGCATTACTTCAATCAGTTGCTTCAATAAAAAAAAAATTGACTTCAATCCCCCCCAAAATTCAAAGAAAAATTGCTTTCAAATGCATTTTTTTGAGTTTCAAATTTATTTTTGCATTCAAACACATTTTTTTTGATCGAATAATGAAGACACAAATCTACCTCCATATGGCTCCACCCAGGGGATACAATTTTTGACTGGGGTAACTACATTGGCACGACACTGGTGGGCGTACCATATTCAATGGATGACGATCTTGGCGAAAAGTATTGCTGTCCTAAGCAGCCTGATTTAGAATTCCCCTCAAGAATGACAGGAAACAAAAAACGCTCATTTTCAACTTATTATTATAAATATTCATGTAAGTTAATTTTACGGCTGACACTGCGTTTTGGGGTCATCAACAAGTTGTGCCCCCCTGACCCAAAAGTCAAACTCCACCTATGCCTAAGTGCCCTTCTGAACGAGTGGGCCATCCCACCTAATATTCAATTCCTAACCATACAAGACAGATAGAACTGGAACTGAATGAAACATATCAGGCCTGGTAAATGCATAAGGCTTTGTGACAGACACTACATCTTCTATGCAAGTCACAAGATAGTCAGGACAAAAAACGCCTGATTGTCTTTGTTCATGTACCAGCTCAAAGAGTATGATCACAAAAATCTGTACCATTTTGTTGATGGTTTCTCTGAGCGTTCCTCCTTGGATGTACTCGGACACAAAGTGGAGGCGCTTGTCCTTGTAAAAGAGTCCAATGAATTTTAGGACGTTGGGATGATCCAGACAGCGCATCACTTTCACCTTTAGACCAGATGGAAGATCAATGAAGAATCGTTGATGAGATGCTTTTCGAGGGAAATTTACCTCCTTCAGGAAGGTCTTATGCGTTTCCTCATCAAAACGAATCAACTCTTTCATCACCATCACCTCCCCTGTCTCCTGATGTGTTACCTTGAAAGCGATATGCAGCTCAGTTTGTTCAGAATGTTCTGTCACGCTCGCGTGATTATGGCACTACCTTGATTGCCTGTCCGAAGAAGCCCCTACCAAGCACTTCTCCATGGATGAGGTCTGAAGGCCTGAAGATGCGGTGGGTTCGATCCCCAGGGTCGGCACGCAGAGACTCAGAGCGTACCATGTCCTTCTTTTGGGATAAGAGCGACAAGGATGACTTTTCAATGCTGCAGCTTCGCCTGCGAGGTGAAATGTGACTTAGCGAAAAAAAGAGGTTTGGTGAAACAAAGAGTTAGGAGGTAAAATTACAGGATGTTCCTGGATCGCAGTCCTGTGATTCCTCTGTGCTGAGGCGAAGAAAGACTTGTTCTGATCTGTTCGACTGTCTCCATCGCCATTTCAGGTTCCTCCTCCAGATTTGGGAGCATGTGTGTTGAAGGCACTTTTTCACAGACATAGTTCAGGTCTTCATGTACGTTTCCGGAATTCTTAGACTGTGGATTGTGCTCAATGGTCAGCTGCAGTGGCCTGCTGGTGTCCTGGATCACATGATCTACCTAAAGGAAACAAGGAATTCAGTTTTTCTGAACTCTTGTTCATAGATAGTTTATTTATCCATTGGAAACCTCGTTGGGGCAAACGTTGTGGACAGGAATGCCGTTGACTTCCAGGATATTGTCTCCAACGTGGACCGAAGACAGCAGATCACGATCGAGGATGCCTGAATCTAACCTGAGGAAGGAGGATGAAGGTAAAAGACTGTAGTCAAGGAAGTTTACCGAAGGTGAACTCACGCTTTCACGGTAAGCAGAGGGCTGTTCCCTTGGCTGAGTTCAGTGGCCACCGTCAGACCTCGATGTCCATCTGTCTTAGGAGGAAGTGACACAAGGGCCACCGTGTGGGGGCTCTTGATGGGTGGCAACGAAGGCGATGTTGCTGCACCCTGACTAAAGCACTGACCGCTGCGACACAAACGTCATCTCAACACACCAAAGGAACGCAAAAAGACCTCAAAGACGGAAGCGTGTCGACTTACCAGAAGAGTTTGGAATGTTCCACAAGTGTGTAGCTCTCTCCGTCTCCAATGAACATTTGACACTTCATACATGTGAAGCATTCAGGGTGGTACTTCTGCTCCCCAGCGACCTGTCAGCACATAAAGTGGGTTTGCTACTGAGTACAGTGTGACGTTGATAGATTCTTGAATTGTTGAATTTACTAAGAGTTGACCCAAGAAATGATTATTTCTAAGATTTGGCGTTTTCTCCTAGATGTGATTCTTTCAGGATTTTGGACTTGAATTTATTTTCTTTACAAGACCAACAAGCTTTTAGCCAAGCACTGAAATTTACACCGTGTTTTCAGATTTGTTCGGGCCGGATGTTGTCGATCTGCCGAATGCGCTCTTCAAATATAAGTGGTGGCTTTTCATTTGTGATTACATTGCATCTAATTTTTGCGACAAACTAAAAATGGGAATGGATGAGGCTACCATAACAAGCCCCGTTTGGAGCGTCTCGGTGCAGCCATGACAGTTGTCTCCGTAATGCTGCCAGTAGTGCTTCTTGCAGTACAGTTGTCCATCTCGCTCGTAGTACCAATGAGACAGGATGCAACCGCAATCCCAGCACCTGCACACCAGGGGGACAGTCAGAGCTATTTTATATGAATTCATCATCTCTCTTCATTATCTTTTACTTTGTTCAGTTATTGAGGAAACGTCAGGTTGAATTTGCACTCAACAGCGTCAAACCTTTTTTTTTTTTTTTTAGCTCACTGCACATATACAGCGCTCATATCTCAAACCAGCGCTTGCAAGTTAAAGCAAAAAATGTGAAGGTATAGCAGCTCATATCTGGAAAAACGCGTACATGGGCTCAGTTGTATCTCAAGACACCAGTTTAAATCTGTCTCTATACACACAGACATTGTTAGAAGAAGAATAGCAATGTGTAACATGAAAGTGCTGTTATCTGTGAAGCAGGACAAACGTGGTGGGCGGCCACTTCCTGTGAAACTCCATCTCATTTCCTCTGACACAATCACCAAGTCATATGTAATATGTTGTGATCATGGTAAAGAGCGGTCTTTTAGTGAACCCCTCCTTTTCTCAGGGCAACGTTCTAGACCAAACGCAAAAGGTGAACATTTTTGTTGTCTTTGATTCTAGGAAAAAGAAAAAACTCCAATACTACTACCCAGGAAGTAAGGAAGTGTGTCTGTGTGTTGCGGCATGTTTGCATTGTTTCAGCAATCTAAGTTGTACATGCCAAACTCAGCTGACAAACAACGCTGTCTCTTACCGTCCTTTCATCCCCTTTCGAAACCTTTGGTCCCGCCGAGACATTGTGGTGATGCCTTGTTAAAACTGGTAGAAAAGGAATGAGAAAAAGTGCCTCCACGCGCTCATGTCGAACATCTTGTGCTTGCTCGCACAGGTTGCTTTCCTGTGTGTGTGTGCGCTGACTTCCTCCTAATGTGAGTTGGGTGGAAGAAAAAAGCGAGCCAGTGACAGCAGATGGTAGCTGTTCCTTTCAAACTCGTCCCAGGATAGAACGTAAACTCCACCTTCCTGGTCCTGTTACGTCCTGTTCGGGATCCACTTACAAAAAGTCATCTCATCTGGAGCTTTCTTTCAAAAAGTCACGTGCAACTGCCTGGATGTGTGTGAGTGCACACTGCTGGCAAAAAGTATTGGCACCCCTGCAATTCTGTCAGATAATGCTCAGGTTCTTCCAGAAAATGATTGCAATTACAAATTATTTGGTAGTAATCTCTTCATTTATTTTGTTTGCAATGAAAAAACAAAAACAAAAGAGAATTGGGGGAGGGGGGGGACATTATCATTTTACACAAAACTCCAAAAATGGGCCGGACATAAGTATTGGTACCTTCAGCCTAAAACTTGGTCCAGGTCTCTGAGATTTGAAGGGTGCCTTCTCCAAACTGACATTTTCAGATCTCTCCACAGGTGTTCTATGGGATTCAGGTGTGGATTCATTGCTGGCCACTTTAGAAGTCTCCAGTGCTTTCTCTCAAACCATTTTCTATTGCTTTTTGAAGTGTGTTTTGGGTCATTGTCCTGCTAGAAGACCCATGACCTATGAGCAGCTTTCCCACACTGGGCCCTACATTATGCTGCAAAATTTGTTGGTAGTATTCAGACTTCATAATGCTATGCACACGGTCAAGCAGTCCAGTGCCAGAGTTAGCAAAGCAACCCCAAAACATCAGGGAACCTCCGCCATGTTTGACTGTGGGGACCGTGTTCTTTTCTTTGAAGGCCTCATTTTTTCCCTGTAACTCTATGTTGATGCCTTTTCCCAAAAAGCTCTACTTTTGTCTCATCTGACCAGAGAACATTCTTCCAACACATTTTTGGCTTTCTTGGGTAGGTTTTGGCAAACTCCAGCCTGGCTTTTTTATGTCTCTGGGTCAGAAGTGGGGTCTTCCTGGGTATCCTACCATAGATCATTCAGATGCCAACGGCTAGTACGGGTTGACACTATTGTACCCTCAGACTGCAGGACAGCTTGAACTTGTTTGGATGTTAGTCGATATTCTTTATCCACCATCCGCACAATCTTTCGTTCAAATCTTTCATCAATTTTTCTTTTCCATCCACATCTAGGGAGGGTTGCCACAGTGCTATGGGCTTTACACTTATTGATGACACTGCGCACGGTAGACACAGGAAAATTCAGGTCTTTGGAGATGGACTTGTAGCCTTGATATTGCCCATGCCTCCTCGCAATTTTGCTTCTCAAGGCCTCAGAAATTTATTTGGTCTTCTTTCTTTTCTCCATGCTCAATGTGGTACACACAAGGACACAGGACGGAGGTTGAGTCAACTTTAATCAATTTTAACTAGCTGCAAGTGTGATTTAGTTATTGCCACCACCTGTTATGTGCCACAGGTAACAGGTGCTGTTAATTACACAAATTAGAGAAGCATCACATGATTTTTCAATGGGTGCCAATACTTTTGTCCGGCCCATTTTTGGAGTTTTGTGTAAAATGATAATGATTTAATTTTTTTCCCCCATTATCTTTTGTTTTTTCATTTCAAGCAAAATAAATGAAGCTATTACTACCAAAGCATTTGTAAATGCAATCATTTTCTAGGAGAAATTGAGCATTATCTGACAGAATTGCAGGGGTGCCAATACTTTTGGCCAACAGGGTATGTGTGAAATTGTATCTGTCGTCGATTACATCCATGTAAAATAACGCCCGTGCTACAGTCTATTGATGAATCATTAGTTTAATGGAAAAGCACAGCGTACAAAAAAAGTACCATTTTGCTTGTATTGAACATGAAAATGAAGAAAAGTTACATGTTGACTTGCAAGATGAGAATCATTTACATCTTTTACTCCTAATGAAAACAAAACGGAATACATCAACAATGTAGGAAGTTCCGTCTCATAACACATGAAAATCCTCAATTTTGACACTTGACTAAATAGAAAACAAGCTTACTTTCTTCTGCTCTTTGTCACTATAACTTAAGACTAATACACACACTAACATTAATACAGCATAGACTGAAAACACTCACACAAAAACACACGTACAATCATGATGTATGACAAAGGCTCCTCTGGTGTTTTCCTATGATCTGTTATTACCTTACAGTGTGTCATATGCAATACTGTATATATTATTTTATATTTACCGTGTGTGATATGTTAGGACCTGACGCTCTTGATGTATTTATTACCTCCCATTTATTGTGCTATCATGTTAGCTCACATTTGGTGTATGTTGTTCCTCATCAGCAGTGTGAAAAGTAGGCCGAGACTTCAGCACGTCGACCTCCTCCAAGGTACGCTGCTGTGAGGCGTTTGCTTGGTGAAGGGTCACAGCAGCATCAGCAGTGTGCACTTTAGTGTACGTGTTACAAAGAGACATGTCTTGTTTTCTCAGCGTCGACGTTTGTGTGTGAGAATTATGTTCAGTTCGTGGAAATCTTGATGATGACGAACTGCTGACGTGCAGAGGATGTGCCGAAGCTCCGGCGGAAGGTAGGATGTGTTCAGTCTGGGATTCGTGTAGCACCGCTGTTGTTGCAATGAGGTCACTTCCTTTCTGGCGTTCGTTCACTTCCTTCTTCGGCCGCAGTATTTACCCTGACAGCCACCGCCTAGAACAACACGCAAAGGAACTGTGGATACGCAACTAAAACATCTTCATACAAAAGGATTTTATTTAACTCATTGACAGCGAAAGATAAAATCCTTATGACCCGAGAGGGCTGGCAGTGAATGGCAATGTAGCAAGTGGGTGGCGGTTACCTCTGTAGGCCCCGGCTCCCAACAAGTTTTGCATGGCTGCGTACTTGGCTGCCATCTGCGCGCGGGCTGCAGAACATAGAAATGCAAGTAAGCCAAATTGCAGCTTGAAGCTACAGCTGGTGAATTAGGTTTGGCTTTCAAATTAGGGCGATCCTTTAAATGAGGACTTTAAACAGGGTTTCTAATGTTAATGTTCCAGGTTAAATCTTAGTATCACAAAAAAGGATTATGTCTTGAAAATACGGTTTTAATTAAGGGTTAGCGTTACAAATGAGTTTTTCAAACCAGTCTTTCAGGGCAAGGTTAGGTTTAAACAAATGACAACAACAACAAGGAATCTCTTACATTTTTGTGCTGCCCCCGCATATCCTACAAGACAAAACAAGAAGGACAAAGTCAAGCTATGGCTAATAAATATCTTACTTCTTGTTTCTTAGCAATGCTGTATGCCATTTTGAAAGGAAGTATCACAAAAAAATTAAGTGGTCGATAAATATTGGTTTTATATGGTTGAGCCATTTACAGTGGGGCAAATAAGTATTTAGTCAACCACCAATTGTGCAAGTTCTCCTACTTGAAAAGATTAGAGAGGCCTGTAATTTTCAACATAGGTAAACCTCAACCATGAGAGACAGAATGTGGGGAAAAAAACAGAATATCACATTGTTTCATTTTTAAAGAATTTATTTCCAAATTAGAGTGGAAAATAAATATTTGGTCACCTACAAACAAGCAAGATTTCTGGCTGTCAGAGAGGTCTAACTTCTTCTAACGAGGTCTAACGAGGCTCCACTCGTTACCTGTATTAATGGCACCTGCTTTAACTCAGTTCGGTCTTGGTATGAAAGACACCTGTCCACAAACTCAGTCAGTCACACTCCAAACGTCACTATGGCCAAGACCAAAGAGCTGTCGAAGGACACCAGAGACAAAATTGTAGACCTGCACCAGGCTGGGAAGACTGAATCTGCAATAGGTAAAACGCTTGGTGTAAAGAAATCAGCTGTGGGAGCAAGTATTAGGAAATGGAAGACATACAGGACCACTGATAATCTCCCTCGATATGGGGCTCCATGCATGATCTCACCCCGTGGCGTCAGAATGATAACAAGAACGGTGAGCAAAAATCCCAGAACCACACAGGGGGGAACTAGTGAATGACCTACAGAGAGCTGGGACCACAGTAACAAAGACTACTATCAGTAACACAATGCGCCGCCAGGGACTCAAATCCTGCACTGCCAGACGTGTCCCCCTGCTGAAGAAAGTACACGTCCAGGCCCGTCTGCGGTTTGCTAGAGAGCATTTGGATGATCCAGAAGAGGACTGGGAGAATGTGTTATGGTCAGATGAAACCAAAATAGAACTTTTTGGTAGAAACACAGGTTCTCGTGTTTGGAGGAGAAAAAAATACTGAATTGCATCCGAAGAACACCATACCCACTGTGAAGCATGGGGGTAGAAACATCATGCTTTGGGGCTTTTTTTCTGCAAAGGGACCTGGACGACTGATCTGTGTAAAGGAAAGAATGAATGGGGCCATGTGTCGAGAGATTTTGAGTGAAAATCTCCTTCCATCAGCAAGGGCATTAAAGATGAGACGTGGCTGGGTCTTTCAGCATGACAATGATCCCAAACGCACAGCCAGGGCAACAAAGGAGTGGCTTCGTAAGAAGCATTTCAAGGTCCTGGAGTGGCCTAGCCAGTCTCCAGATCTCAACCCCATAGAAAATCTGTGGAGGGAGTTGAAAGTCCGTGTTGCCCAATGACAGCCCCAAAACATCACTGCTCCAGAGGAGATCTGCATCGAGGAATGGGCCAAAATACCAGCAACAGTGTGTGAAAAGCTTGTGAAGAGTTACAGAAAATGTTTGGACTCTGTTATTGCCAACAAAGGGTACGTAACAAAGTATTGAGATGAACTTTGGGTATTGACCAAATACGTATTTTCCACCATGAGTTGCAAATAAATTCTTTAAAAATCAAACAATGTGATTTTCTGGGTTTTTTTCCCCCACATTCTGTCTCATGGTTGAGGTTTACCCATATTGACAATTACAGGCCTCTCTAATATTTTCAGGTCGGAGAACTTGCACAATTAGTGGTTGACTAAATACTTATTTGCCCCACTGTATGGTTGGGCCATTTATATCACACAATCCTAAATCATTCAAGTATTGATTGTTTTAATGGATAACTGAAATGTATTGAGTAACCAAGAATATGTTGGAGGCTTTGAGAAAATGGTTGCATGATGATTTGTGGGTGTGTTGCCCCGTTTGCTTGTTCTGAAAGCATTCAAAATAAAGGAAACAATATTAGACAAGATGAAACTAGTCAATTTGCTTACCAGGAAAGCCTCCAGCAGCTGCTCCACCAAAGCCGTTTAAACCACTCCCTGCTGGCAAAATATGTTTGTGCACAATTAATGGTACTGCTACCATACGTAATAGACAAGCACTCATTTACATGACAGATAATCAAACGTCAATCAATTTTCTTTGTCATTAACTTACATTGAATTATTTAAGAAAGTATGAGTTGAACTATTACTGAACTCGCCTTGATCCCCTCACTGAGTCCCACAATTTCTGCTGAGTACCACTTACTAAGTACAGTCGGCTTTTAGCTGGACTACTGTGGATTGCTCGATCATTAAACATTAGCACTACAGCAACAATTATCTTTAGCGCACAAGTGTGCATGTCAGAGTCAACAAATCCAAACTTAAGGTTCTGAAATGTGCTTCAACTTTGAGTTTGTTTACCTGGCCCATATCCCGCTGCTCCAAGGGATGGTCCATACCCTGATTTAGCAGGTTTTCCTGCTCCAAGTACACCAGGTCCATATCCAGTAGAGCTACCTGCTGCAGCTCCACCTCCAACAGCTCCTGGACCATAGCCTCCTAGTCTGGCACCCCCAGGCCCGTAGCCAAAAGATCCTGTCCCTGTTGCCCCTTGGCCATATCCGCCTGGGCCATAGCCACCAAGTCTAATTCCATTGGAAACAGCACCCCCTGTTGGGAAAACCGCATGCAATTTAGTTTAAAATATTAGCATTTGCTACAAACTTCAAAAATGTTTTTTTTTTTTTTTTTTATTTACAATGTGACCCAAGCTTACCTGGTGTCATTGGTTTTCTTTTGCCAAACTGTTGGCCACCTGCTCCCAAACCACCTGTTCCTGCGCTAGCACCACTAGGCCCAAAACCACCTATTCCTGTGGCCGCGCCACCTGGACCAAAGCCACCCACTCCAGCACCTCCTGGTCCAATTCCACCAGTTCCCATGCCCGCAGCACCTGGTGTGAAGCCTGCCATGCCTTTGGTAGCACCACTTGGTGCGAATCCACCTGTTCCAGGCCCTGCACCGCCTGGTCTGAAACCACCACCAGGTCCAAAGCCACCTGTACCAGCGCCAGCAATGCCAGGTACAAAGCCAGTGCCGACACCTCCTGGTCTGAAGCCACCTCCAGGTCCGATGCCGCCATTTCCAATGCCAGCACCACCGGGTCTGAAGGCACCCCCTGGTCCAAAGCCACCAGTGCCATAACCAGCTCCACCTAGTGAGGATGAACCATAGCCTATCATAAAATGAGAGAGAAAAAATGTTTTTGCTTTACATTTCAAATGTCCGAGTAAAGTGTTGTTTTCATACCAGATTTCGGGGGCTTCCTGATGTCCTGTCCTTGACCTGCTCCAACAGTCCCATAGCCACCAGGTCCTGTAGTAACACCACCTGGCCCATAGCCAGTGGCGCCAGTTCCAACACCACCTTGTGTTCCTACTCCTCCTACGGTGCCTGGCCCATTGCCTCCAGGTCTGAAGCCACCTGGACCGAAACCTCCTGGACCAAAACTGGCACCTCCTGCTCCAGTTCCATAGCCACCAGGTAGAATACCACCAACTCCTGTTCCATAACCTACAAATTATGTTACTGTACTGTTAAAGTTCTCAAATGGAGGCTGGAATACATGTTGCTCAGGATCAATTTACTTTTTGATGGTTTTCCAGCGCCGTACCTTGAACCTGAAAAAGAGCACATATTACATAAATAAAACGTGTACAATTACAAACACATAAACTTGTTTTCAGAAATGCCTTCTTACCACCATATCCCCCCAATCCGCCAATACCACCACCATAACCCGGCACTCCTCCCAAACCTCCAGGGACGGCTCCAACTCCAAGAGTACCAGTTCCACTGACACCCGTGCCTGCTGTCTTGGCACCATAGCTTCCAGGACCACCACCATAACCTCCGAGTCCTGTACCATAGCCTCCGCGACCAGCCCCAACACCTCCAGGACCACCATATCCACCAGGTCCAACCCCACCTTGGGCGCCTGTTGCGACAGTTCCATATGCTGACAGCAAGACAAGAATTTGATTTGATTGTACCTTATGGAAGAAAGAAAGCCCTTAAAACAAGTGCATTACTTTTGCCCGGTTTTCCTCCTTGTCGTACGCCAGCTCCATTTGGGAAGCGTAGACCTGAGAGGGAGCAAAGAGTTGAATTTTTAAAAAAATGTCACTTCAATATGCAAGACAAGTGCAATTGGTGTACCTCCACCTGGTAAAAGTCCAGCTCCACCAGCACCGTAACCTACGATAAATGACAGGTGAAATGTAAAAATCTTTCTGCAACATTGGCTTCACTGTGTACATTTCACATAGTTCATGGATCAGTTTTCATGTATACTTTACACATGGTTCATTTGTTTAGACGTAGCTCACTTTTCCCAGGTTTTGTGAGACCGGATCCTACTCCACCAGGCGCTATTCCACCAGGACTGGTCCCAACTCCTCCTGGACCCCCTCCTACTGCACCGGGCCCAGTTCCATATTGGCCTGTACCTCCTCCAACAGCACCAGGCCCAGTTCCGATTCCACCCGTTCCTGTCCCAAAACCTCCTGGACCAGAACCAACACCTCCTGGACCAGCAAAACCACCTGGACCACCCACACCTTGGCCAAAATTCCCATATGCTGACAATAAAAACAAACCCGTTCATTTGAAAATAGTTTTTCCTCAAGGAGGTAAGATAGTATTCAAGAGTACCTTTGCCTGGTTTTCCTCCTTGTCCTACACCAGCTCCATTTGGGAAGCTTTGACCTGGGAGGGAGGAAAGAGTTAGCAACTTTTCAAAATGTCTGTCACTTAAGCGTGCCATGTAAATGGCATACCTCCGCCTGGTAAAACTCCAGCTCCACCAGCCCCATAACCTGTAGTGTAGATAATGGGTAAAGTCAATAAAATATTCTCATCTTTGGCTTCATTTCTCATAACTTTTTAAGCAGCTCATTTTTTTCTAGGTTTTGTGAGACCTGTTCCTACTCCACCAGGCCCTGTCCCGAATCCTCCTGGACCTCCTCCACCTACTCCCATCCCAATCCCAACTCCTCCTGGACGAGCACCAACACCTCCGGGAACACCATATCCACCAGGCCCAACCCCACCTTGGCTTCCTGCTCCAAAATTCCCATATGCTTATCAGAAAACAAAATGATTATTAGATGACATTCTTTTACAAGGAAGAAATAAATTCCTCAAGTGAAGTACTTTTTCCTGGTTTTCCTCCTTGTCCTACACCAGCTCCATTTGGAAAGTTTAGACCTGAGAGGGAAGAGAGACTGCTTTTTTGTCTGTCATTTTAATCTGCTAATGAAATATACAGTGAAATATATAAGCTTTTCACACACTGTTGTTGGTATTTTGGCCCATTCCTCCATGCAGATCTCCTCTAGAGCAGTGATGTTTTGGGGCTGTCGTTGGGCAAAACAGACTTTTTACTCCCTCCACAGATTTTCTATGGGGTTGAGATCTGGAGACTGGCTAGGCCACTCCAGGACCTTGGAATGCTTCTTACGAAGCCACTCCTTTGTTGCCCTGGCTGTGTGTTTGGGATCATTGTCATGCAGAAGGACCCAGCCACGTCTCATCTTCAATGCCCTTGCTGATGGAGATTTTCACTCAAAATCTCTCGATACCTGGCCCCATTCATTCTTTCCTTTACATAGATCAGTGTGTTTGGGATCATTGTCATGCAGAAAGACCCAGCCACGTCTAATCTTCAATGCCCTTGCTGATGGAAGGAGATTTTCACTCAAAGTCTCTCAATACCTGGCCCCATTCATTCTTTCCTTTACATAGATCAGTCGTCCTGGTCCCTTTGCAGAAAAACAGCCCCAAAGCATGATGTTTCCACCCCCATGCGTCACAGTGGGTATGGTGCAATTCAGTATTTTTCCTCCAAACACGAGAACCTGTTTTTCTACCAAAAAGTTCTATTTTGGTTTCATCTGACCATAACACATTCTCCCAGTACTCTTCTGGATCATCCAAATGCTCTCTAGCGAACCACAGACAGGCCTGGACGTGTACTTCCTTCAGCAGGGGGACACGTCTGGCAGTGCAGGATTTGAGTCCCTGGCGGCGCATTGTGTTACTGATAGTAGCTTTTGTTGCTGTGGTCCCAGCTCTCTGTAGGTCATTCACTAGGTCCCCCCGTGTGGTTCTGGGATTTTTGCTCACCGTTCTTGTTATCATTTTGATGTCACGGGGTGAGGAGGGAGTTGAAAGTCCGTGTTGCCGAACGACAGCCCCAAAACATCACTGCTCTAGAGGAAATCTGCATGGAGGAATGGGCCAAAATACCAGCAGCAGTGTGTGACAAGCTTGTGAAGAGTTACAGAAAACGTTTGGCCTCCGTTATTGCCGTCAAAGGGTACATAACAAAGTATTGAGATGAGATGAACTTTTGTTATTGACTAAATACTTATTTTCCACCATGATTTGCAAATACATTCTATAAAAATCAAACAATGTGATTTTCTGGGGGGGGGTTCCACATTCTGTCTCTCAAGGTTGAGGTTTACCCATGTTGGCAATTACAGGCCTCTCTAATATTTTCTTTAGTGGGAGAACTTGCACAATTAGTGGTTGACTAAATACTTATTTGCCCCACTGTATTATCTTGCCATACCTCCACCTGGTAAAACACCAGCTCCACCGCTACCATAATCTAGGACAAATGAGCAAAATTTAGAGAAATGTTTTATTTTTCACATGGTTCCAAGAGTTTATAAGCGTCTCACTTTTGCCAGGTTTTGTTACACCCATTCCTTGTCCACCAGGCCCTGTCCCGATTCCTCCTTGGCCTCCTCCAATTACTCCAGGTCCGGTACCAACTCCTCCTGGACCCCTTCCAACTGTGCCGGGACCGGTCCCAAATCCTCCTGTACCTCCTCCAAATCCACCGGGTCCGGTCCCAATTTGCCCGGGACCTCCTCCAACAATCCCGGTGCCACCTCCAACTCCACCAGGTAAGGTTCCAACTTTGGTGCCATCTGGATTATATGCTGTATTGAGAACCACATCCATAAAATTGGATTACTTGGAAATGTTTCTATAATGTAGAGATTGAAAACTGATAAGCAGCACCTTTAGATGGTTTTGGTGTTGCTCCTACGGTAGTAGATGTGCCTCCTGGTCCGAATCCAGTTCCTCCTACTGGTCCTGCACTGGTTGGAGCTTCTACTCCAGTCCGTCTTCCTCCTGTCCTACTTCTGCCATCTGTCGCTCTATCAGGACTTGCTTCTCCTTCTCCTTCACCAGGTGTATCACCTCTCGGGACTCCTTTTGGTTGAGCATGGATAACCAACAGACCTTTTTTACAGAATACGATTAAAATGTTAAGCATAATATGTTCAAAAGTGGCACAGCAGGTTGACCTGGTGGTCTGAGAGGTCGGGCACCAGGTAGGACCCCACTTGCACCTGCAAATGTTAAACGTGGCATTTAGGTTTTCTTAAAAGTTAATTGTAAGTACAGTTGAATCTCTTTTTTTTTTTTTTTTTTTTTTTTTTTTAAACCTGTCCTGTTCAGCTGTTTGACACAGAGAATGGAAGTCTAAGTGCCCGGATTCTGAACAGTTTTAATGTTTCACATTGAGAGTCTGACATACTCCCATTGTGATCATTCAAAATACCTTTTTATTATGACAAAGCAGCGAACAGGAAGGGATTATGGGGGGACAGAAGAAAAGAAATACAAGAGAAGAAAGAAAAGAAACACATACACAAACAACAACAAGAAATACATTGAACATCTAAACTAGTTACTAATATGCTGGTGCTATCGTCAGCGAGATGTATTTCCGGTTTACACCATGTGGGGGCCTATTGGCCAGTGAAAGAGGAGAATGGGGGTGGGGGTGTCTATAAGACTATAAACTAAGTGATTGAAAGGGGTAGAGTGTACACAAATCAGTTCTGTGATCTAGAACCCAGTAATCGTGTGAATCTCTTATGAGTGAAAGCCCGTTGGCGACCAACCCTACGCCGCCGCATCGCCAATCCCGGCACCGGAACCCCCAACCCGAGCATGCCCTACCACATCCAGCAGCACGCAAGCCCCACCGGGCGCGCGACAGCCACGCAGACGGGCGGAGAGACCGCGCGGGCACCAACCCAGGGCCACGGCCCGCACCCAGCCAGCCCGGGGAGGGAGGGCGGGCGGGGGGGCGGGGGGATCCATGCGCAGCCCATCCCTCCTCCAACCGCCCAGCAAAGGAGCCACCGTCACCCCCACCCGCGCGCCCATCAACCGGCCTTCAGGGATGGCAGGAGGGGACGCATCACCAACCCCACGCCTACACCCACCCCCGCCCGCCCACCCGGACCACGAGCCACAGCCCCCCAACCGGCACGGCACGCCACGGGACCCCCAGCGGCCCACCAAGCCCCAGGCAAGGCAGGGTCCCCCGCCGGTGCAGGCGACACCCCGCTGATACACCGGCGCCCAGCCAGCGACCCGCGACGGAGCGCAGGGCGGACGCCCAGCCAGAGAAGAGAGGGGAAGGCGGAGGCAGGAGAACGCCCAGGGACTGCCATGGGGCGACGCAAGATCGGAGACCCGACCCCCCAACCCACTCCCGCGGCCGGCAGCCGAGGCAGAGGGGAGGCCACACCCCGGGAGCCACGCCATATAGAAAAAGTGTGGGACCCACCTACCACCCTATTACTGTGGCTGCCAGGTTCCCGACTGGCAGCCATCACCCAGCACCGTGATGGGGGTGTGAGGGGAGGGTAGTGCAATGTATGCATTAAAATAGGAGAGCTTGGCTTGGGGCAGTGGGACCGCAGCATGGAGTTTCTGTCCAGCCGCCCGTCCCACCGCCCTTTGCCAGAGCTCTCCTGTGGAGTATGATGTGTGTGGTGCATTTAAAAAAGGTGCAGGGATGGCGGGGCCTGTGGTGAGGAGGCAGCCGTGAGGCCCCCCCCCCCCCAGCAGGTCCCAACCATCCCACAACCTTGGTGTGTGGTGCATTAAAAACAGGGGGGAGTCGGGCTGGGACTGTAAAGCCCCGTCCCAACTCTCCCCGGAGAAATGTATGAGCATGTAAGTGCCAGGGTGAAAAATATTTACAGTGCCGAAGTGAGAAGTGCGTGAGTTAAGAGGCAGGCTCCCGCGGGCGTGGCCCCGTCCACCAGAACCACCGGCCCCAGGGCGGAAGAAGCGTCAGGGCCCCGATCAATCCCCGCCCCAGAACACCCACGGCGCCTCCGCGACCGCCCACCCCCCTCCCACCCACCGAGCACCCACCCCGCACCCCGAGCAGGCGCCACACCAAGCGCCGGCGACCAGGGGGCGTCCACCCCACCGGCAAGGGACAACAAGCCTCACCCTAGGCCCCGCGGGCCCCAAGAGGCCCGCGGGGCCTAGGGTGAGGCTTGTTGTACAGTTGAATCTCTAAAGTCATCACTCACCAGTTGGCTGGACCACTCCTCCCCCGCCTGTAGTGAGAAAAGACAAATACAAATCATCTTGTTTAATTTCACGCAAACTTTGGTCTTTTTGTTACATTTTCAAAAGTAAAATGTCAGCTTACCGGGTGCAACTCCTGAGGATCCCATTGGACATCGCAACAAAAAAACAAGCAAAGGCCCACATAAGAAAAAGAAAATCATGACAAACAAGCGCAAACTACAAAGTAATTACTGACCTGGAGCAGGAGTCCCACCAATACCTGTCTCAGAAAAAAACATAAAAAAT
This sequence comes from Corythoichthys intestinalis, assembly GCF_030265065.1. Lineage (NCBI taxonomy): Eukaryota > Metazoa > Chordata > Actinopteri > Syngnathiformes > Syngnathidae > Corythoichthys > Corythoichthys intestinalis. Next base: position 31,519,108 of record NC_080412.1, read on the forward strand.
GTGACAAAACAACAGACATTATTTAAATAAATATGTGACGTGTGACATTGACCTGGTTTTCTTCCAAGGATGGGAATTCCTGTTCCTTTTAGACCATCTCCATCAACTCCTGCACCAAAAGGTCTCCCGCCAACCCCCCCACTGACTCCTGTTGCAATAGCAATGTATTCATGTGCACACTTTTATCCAATAGATCACATTATTTAACAACTTCCAAGTTCAAATGTTTTAAATCCTTTACTTTGCTTAAATATTAACCCTTTCTTCTTGAGTAGTGTTTGAAGGCTGTGGATCTTCCAACCTTACAGTGCAATGTACATATCTTTATGAAAAAGATGATCTAAACACACCTTCTCCTGCAGCAAAGCCAGAACCCTCTATCACACTGCCAGCACCACCCTCACCTGGAATTGAACAGATTGTTAAAATTCAAGCGTTTCATTGTAATAGCAATTTGATGATCATATGTATTTGTTGCTGAAGGATATGTGAATGATTATTTTCTCTCTCCTTTTTGGTCCATATTTTTGTACACCCACCTCCATCAAAGTCTTTTCCATCCTTTCCCACATCAATGCGAGTCCCACCTAGATAAATAAGAACCAACATGTGACAGTCACACAAAGTTGCTGGAAGAACAACTACAGATTATGGTTGTGTTGTGTCAGTTGTAGAGGATACCTTCTTGTGGCGCCCGTGTTCCTTGTGCAGTGCCTCGTCCTGACCCAGCACACATTTGGATTACTGACTAACCGCATGTAGAGTACAGTATTGTTTTTTAGGGATGCACCGAAATGAAAATTAGAAACTGAAAACCCAATAATATAATGGTCGAAATGCCAGTACTATCTCTGCTACTGGTTCACTAACACATACTTTTTACTTGAGTAGGTGTGTGACGAAAAAACGCTACTCTTACTCTGCTACTTAGGGCTACACAAGAGTCATTACATTTTTCCTCTTTATTTTACATACAGTGGGGCAAGTAAGTATTTAGTCAACCACCAATTGTGAAAGTTCTCCTACTTGAAAAGATTAGAGAGGCCTTTAATTGTCAACATGGATAAACCTCAACCATGAGAGACAGAATGTGGAAAAAAAAAAACAGAAAATCACATTGTTTGATTTTTAAAGAATTTATTTCCAAATAAGAGTGGAAACGAAGTATTTTATCACCCACAAACAAGCAAGATTTCTGGCTGTCAAAGAGGTCTACAGTAGCTTCTTCTAACGAGGCTCCACTCGTGACCTGTATTAATGGCACCTGTTTTAACTCATTATAGGTATAAAAGACATCTGTCCACAATCTCAGTCAGTTACACTCCAAACTCCGCTATGGCCAAGACCAAAGAGCTGTCGAAGGACACCAGAGACAAAATTGTAGACCTGCACCAGGCTGGGAAGACTGAATCATCAATAGGTAAAACGCTTGGTGTAAAGAAATCAACTGTGGGACCGTTATTAGAAAATGGAAGACATACAAGACCACTGATAATCTCCCTCGATCTGGGGCTCCATGCAAGATCTCACCCCGTGGCGTCAAAATTATAACAACAACGCTGAGCAAAAATCCCAGAACCACACGGGGGGACCTAGTGAATGACCTACAGAGAGCTGGGACCACAATAACAAAGGCTACTATCAGTAACACAATGCGCCGCCAGGGACTCAAATCCTGCACTGCCAGACGTGTCCCCCTGCTGAAGCCAGTACACGTCCAGGCCCGTCTGCGGTTCGCTAAAGAGCATTTGGATGATCCAGATGAGGACTGGGAGAACTTTTTGGTAGAAACACAGTTTTTTTTGTGTTTGGAGGACAAAGAATACTGAATTGTATCCGAAGAACATCATACCCACTGTGAAGCATGGGGGTGGGAACATCATGCTTTGGGGCTGTTTTTCTGCAAAGGGACCAGGGCTGATCTGTGTAAAGGAAAAGAATGAATGCGGCCATATATCGAGAGATTTTGAGTGAAAATCTCCTTCCATCAGCAAGGGCATTGAAGATGAGATGTGGGTGGGTCTTTCAGCGTGACAATGATCCCAAACACACAGCCAGGGTAACAAAGGAGTGGCTTCGTAAGAAGCATTTCAAGATCCTGGAGTGGCCTAGCCAGTCTCCAGATCTCAACCCCATAGAAAATCTGTGGAGGGAGTTGGGAGCCCGTGTTGCCCAATGACAGCCCCAAAACATCACTGCTCCAGAGGAAATCTGCATGGAGGAATGGGCCAAAATACCAGCAACAGTGTGTGAAAAGCTTGTGAAGAATTACAGAAAACGTTTGGCCTCCGTTATTGCCAACAAAGGGTACCTAACAAAGTATTGAGATTAACTTTTGGTATTGATCAAATACTTATTTTCCACCATGATTTGCAAATAAATTCTTTAAAAAATCAAACAATGTGATTTTCTTTTTTTTTTTTCTCCACATTCTGTCTCTCATGGTTGAGGTTTACCCATGTTGACAATTACAGGCCTCTCTAATATTTGCAAGTGGGAGAACTTGCACAATTAGTGGTTGACTAAATACTTATTTGCCCCACTATATTAGATTTTTTTTTTTTTTTTTTTTTGCCAGCGATGCCAAGAGTAGCTATACCAATTTCACAAATGCGATGTCGCAACAATAATCACATGACTCCATTACACCAGTTATATGCAAGGTTGCCGTTCTATAATCACGCCAGCCTGTTCAATTACGTGGCGCCTTTAAAACACCGTAAAAAAATGAAGTATTTAATATACGTACAGGGCTACCCTCAAAATGACTCGAATTGCGGATTTAAACCTCGCTCCTTGTTTTTATTTGACGCTAATTGACCACGGAAAACTGGAGATATGATCCTTTTAATTTCATAATAGTAACGATGAAGGAACTGTTCACTATTTAAACTAGGAAGTATTTTCTCCACTAACGGGCACTCCTGCTCTTTGGATGAATAATGCTTCATTTTTGTCTATTGTTTTTTTTTTTTCTCTTTCACCGGAATTCAATGATTTTGTTGTTGTTGTTGTACTTCTTTGGCTTAATGTGGCTTAAAATTAAGCAGTTACCGTAATTTTCGCGCGGCACCTGACTAAAAGCCGCCACCCACATAAGGAGACACGAAAACTGCAGCTGTTCACAGATAAGCAGCACTGGACTATAAGCCGCAGCTGTCTCCACTGTATTATGGGATGTTTACACCAAAATATGTTAACCGGGAACACTTTATTTGACAAAAGCACCACCGTGAACCACTATGAAGCTTTGAACCAATTGGCTTCATTGCTTCAAGAGGCTTAATTTGGCTATCACTACTCCCTTTGGGGAGGCAGTCAACCTCTTCTGCCACCTGCTGTCAACACTGTTGTTGTCCAACATGCCTCCTAGCATGCATTGCAGTGCAACAGATGTAAATAACAATCAAAATTCATGTTCTGTGCTAATTATAGTATTTGGTAACACTTTGACAGTGGCGCCTCAAGACTGTCATTAGACAATCATAATTATGACATTGTCATGAGCATTAATGAATGCTTATAGCAGATGTCACCTAGTGTCATCCGGCAAATGATCTCACTATTGAATGGATGTAAAAGATCCGAGCTGAATATAAATGGAGTTAGTGCCGAATGACACTTAATGACATCTGTCATAAACATTCAGTAATGCCCATTATAATGTCATAATTATGACGGTCAATGACGCCGCTGTCAAAGTTTTACCAAATACCATAATAAGCAATTTATTAAACAACTGGAGCAGTAACTGAATAAATAATTAGCACAGAACATGAATTTTGACTGTTATTTACATCTGTAGCGCTGAAATGCATGCTAGGAGGGATGTGCTGCCTATTAACCAAAATAAATCAACAAATAAGCCCTGGACTATAAGCCACAGGATTCAAAATGAAGGAAAAAAGTTGCGTCTTATAGTCTGAAAATTACGTTACTCACAAAGTTACTCATTGCTTGAGTATTCCTTTCATGGGATACTTTTTACATGTACTTGAGTACATTTTTGGAGGAGTACTTTTACTTGAATAATATTATTTTCAAGTAACGCTACACTTACTTGAGTCAATTTTTTGGCTACTCTACCCACATCTGGTTATGACCATTTCTATTATATTTTGGTGTTCTTTTTTTTTTTTTTTTTTTTTTTGAGATTCCAGATGATAACTGGAGGGATCATTTCGAAATTCTTTTCTCAGAGGGACCATTGAAACGAAATGAGTCAAATAAAAGTTTACCAAGATGGAAGGATTACCTGGTAACCTCGTTTTAGATGCTCAAAGAGGACGAGAAGAGAGATGCCAAGATACTGTGGCTTTTGCATGGGCCAAAGCAACGTTCTGTTTGTTCCGTACTGTAATTTTACTCAATAACTACTTTCGAGCTGAAACCATATTTTTATTTACATTTCGTCCACTGAATTTTCGGTGCATCTCTAGTACTTTTAAACTTACAGAACCTTACCGCTGGGTCTAGTTGTTGGGCGAGTAGCAACACCTGTGCTTGTTCCATTCAAGTACACACCGGTGCCATTGAACTGAACACCAGTCCCGCTTCCTGGGCCTGGTGACACTCCACCAGATGGACCTTCAAATAACAAAGCAATTATACTTAATTTACTAGCAAACATGTTTCTTTAAGTGTTTCAGTGTACATTACCTAAAACCCACCCACTTGCTTACCATATTTGTCTGCCTTGGATCCAGTTTTACCATAACCTGACAAAAAAAAAACAATTTTCCTTTATAAACGACCAGATATGTTTGCCATATTTGAAAAGCATTCAAATGAATGATGCATTCCTGCTCTAATGTGGGTTGCTGTTTAATGGTTGCATCCAACTCTAAGCTGCTGCTACTCTTTCTTTTGGCACTAGAGGTCACTAAAGATGTAGTTAAGGAGCATGGTGTGTCTCCAGCAATTGCAAAACAAAAGGACATTGAAAAAAAATGATGAAAAGGTTTGGGCAATCCTGACAATTTCCATTATTTTCATTTATAAATTATTCGGTGTGTGGATCAGCAGCTTCATTTTAATACATAAAAAATGATGGCCAGGGTAATACTTCAGAACTGCTGTCAGTTTCAGTATGAGGAAAATGTTGAGAAATTGAAGACCAAAAACACAGTTCTTATTACGGCCATAATTGGCAAGCCAAGAAAAATATCAGATGCCAAGGCAAAGGATGGTGAGAATGGTTAAAGAACCCACAAACCACCACCAAAGAATGACATAATTTTTGCTGTAAATGGTGTCACTGTGCATCATTAACATTTCAACGCACTTTGCACAAGGAGAAGCTGCTGAAAGAGTGATTCATAAGACTCCTTTTCTTCACGCTTGCTTGAGGTATTTAGTAGAACATTTGGATAAGTCATCTTCATTTGAAACAAGGTAATGTGGACTGATGAAATAAAGACTTATTTGGTGATGAGAGAATGCTGTGTTTCAGGAAAAGCACTTTTTCATGTGGTGGTCCTAGCCCACACTCCCCTCTACTGGCTTTTATTGTTGTTACACTTCCTGTTTTATGTGGCATGAGCTCAACCTTGGCAGACCTGGGAGTGCACCTGCAGCAGTGCAGCTCATCACAATCAACACTGCTTTTAAGGAGCGGCCTGGGCAGCAAGCAGGTGCCAGATGATTCTGCCAGACACCAGTGGTACATTGGCCTACTACGCTTGTGGTATTTGACAGTCATCTAACGAACTCTTAAGTAATTCTTGTTTTTTGCCATCAGGAAAACCACCCATCAAGCCCTCACAGCCGCAGCCACAGCCTGAACCATTGTTCAATAAAAACCCTTCACTTCTGTTTTCTGGTCGCACTTTGGTCCACATCAACCTTGCCAACTTTGCCCCGACATTTCATAGGTTTTTAGTATATAGATATGAATTTGCTGATCCAAAAACCCAATGATCTGTAAATGAAAACGATGGAAGTTGACATGGATTCACAAACTTTTTTTACAACTATATTAGCAAGCTCATCTTACCACCTTGTCCAGCTCCAATTACTCCACCACCAACTCCACCTTGTCCGCCTCCAAGTGCTCCACCACCGACTCCACCTTGTCCGCCTCCAAGTGCTCCACCACCGACTCCACCTTGTCCGCCTCCAATTGCTCCACCACCGACTCCACTTTGTCCACCTCCAAGGGCTCCACCACCGACTCCACTTTGTCCGCCTCCACCTCCAAGTACCCCACCACCGACTCCACCTTGTCCGACTCCGAGTGCTCCACCACCAGCCCCACCTTGACCTGTACCAATGACAGATCATTTAAGAGGACTGGAACGAAAACATAATCATCAATCAGGGTTAGTTACAAAAAAAAAAAAAAAAATTTTTTTTACCATATTTAGCAGCTTTTGCACTCATTCCATAACCTGTGAAGTACATGCGCAAGGTCAGCCGTAGCTGGAATTTTTTTCAAAAGAAGTTTACCATATGTCTATAATGTCTTGTTAACCTTGTCCATATCCAGTCCCTGCACCATAGCCTCCCCCTGGTCCAAAACCTGTTCCAGGTGCAACACCAGGGCCGTAACTACCAGGTCCTCCCCCAGTTCCAAAACCTGGAACAGGTTGTCCACCGGTCCCTAGCCTTGTACCGGCTCCTCCACCTGCTTGTCCAGTACCTGGTCCTTGGAACCCTCCTGCCCCAGGGCTAGTACCTGCTCCATTTGCGAAACCAAGTCCTCCGACACCTACAGCGTAATGACACAAACATACATGGAATAACAAAAACCTAAAAAGCTCAAATTGTCATGAAGTATCGAAAGTTGTACTCCTCTTACCATATTTACGGGCTTTTGCACCTGCATAACCTGGAAGAAAAAACAAACCCAATCAACATCTAAGAATGCTGCAGTTGTCATTGGATTTTAATGAATCTTTATCCTTTTTCTTACCTCCTGGTCCGTACCCAGCTCCTCCTGGCCCAACTGCCGGTCCAAATCCAGTGCCAGCTCCCCCTGGCCCAACTCCTGCTCCTGGACCAAATCCAGTGGCAGCACCTCCCGGCCCAGTTCCTGCCCCTGGTCCGAAGCCAGTTCCTGCACCACCAGGTAAAACTCCTCTTCCAGGTCCAAAACCTGTACCAGTGACGCCAGGTCCAATTGGTCCTCCTGGTCCATAGCTTTTACCTTGCACACCAAGTCCAACTCCCCCTGGAGCAAACCCTGCTGTAGTTCCACCAGTTCCAACTCCAGGTCCAAATCCTGTACCAACACCACCAGGCCTGACTCCTTCTGGTCCAATGCCTGTGCTAGCACCACCCGGTCCAACTCTTCCAGTACTTATTCCTTGACTCCCCAGGGCTCCACTGAACATACCTACCGAGAGATGTCCTTGTAATAACTGCAAGCAAACAATGCATCTGCAACTGCTGACATGTTTAGAATCACATGACTTTTCTTACCATATTTACGGGCTTTGGCGTTGGCATCATATCCTGAAATCAAAAGAAATGTAATTGGAAAAATGTCTGACTAAGTTGAGCTATTGAAATAGAATTTCAGAATCATAAATACCCCCGTATCCTGTTCCTGTTTCTCCAAGTCCCGTTCCAGCTCTTCCTGGTCCTGTACTGGTACCTGGCCCATAACCTCCTGCTGCTGGTCCAGTGCCAGCACCACCAATCCCAGTTCCAGCAGTACCAGGGCCATATCCAGGACCACCTAAACCAGTGCCAGCAGCACCTTGGCCATATCCCAGACCACCTGTCCCAGTGCCAGCACTAGCTGGGCCATATCCAGGGCCACCCGTGCCAAATCCAGTTCTTCCTCCTGGTCCACCGAGGCCGCCAGTTGCCCCAGTGCCAACACCACTAGGCTGACCTGGACATAGAATTTATTGGAGCGTGTCCTTATTAAGCCAACATATAGGTTATCTAATGTCATTAACTAGGCATGATGCAAACCTAAGGTAACTATGTCTCACCATATTTGAGTGCTTTGCCTGAGCCAGGATTGTAACCTAAGGTACAAAACACTGTCTGATTTTTCCAGTTTACGTTTTTTGACAACATTTACAGTATTAATTTAAGATGATTTGCTTTATAAATAAAACTAAGATAATACTCTTGGTACCTGTCCCAGCTCCACCTCCATAACCAGGAACAGCTCCTGGTCCGCCGACTGTTCCAACTCTACCTCCAAATCCTGGAACAGCACCCGGCCCGCCAGCTGTTCCTACTCCGCCTCCAAATCCTGGAACAGCTCCTGGCCTGCCGGCTGTTCCAACTCCACCTCCAAATCCTGGAACAGCTCCCGGCCCGCCGGCTGTTCCAGCTCCACCTCCAAATCCAGGGAGACCAGCCCCTCCTCCAGGGAGTCCAGCACCACCTTGACCAAGGGCACCTCCACCTGCTGCACCTAGCGGACAAATTGAGGTCAACATAAGCATTTTTTTAGGCTTGTGTTGTGAAACGTGGCATGAAGGGAAAAAAATTGTATTACCATACTTGGCTGCTGCTTTAGCTGGACTTTTTGACTTCCCTGTTCCTGTTTAAAAAATAAAAACATTGTAGGTTAATAAAAACAACTATTGATTAAAATGATTCTAATTCAGACAAGAGATACCTGATTTGGGTGTTATCAGAGGATACCCACGAAAAACCCCTGGCAGCGGCGCTCCTTGACCGTCTTAAGAGAAAAACAATTGATTTGGTCGTGTCTCATAACCTTGTGTGGATAACGTCGTAATACGATTTTTGTTTGCAATTTTAAGATGGTCTAACTTACTGACTTGACCTTGGCCGAGAACCCCACCACCTATAAGGAAGATCGCAACATTTACATTTGTGAAGATAAGCTCTCCTGACTGGTGTCATATGTTAGTTTGACATCCCACCTGTCTGCTGCCCAAGTCCAGTTCCAGTTGCTACTCCAGGGACAACACCGCGGCTAGCAAAATCTAAAGTAAGTAAATGTTGTTTTCTTTTAGTATCAGTGATTTCACAGAAGACAAACAGCACCAATTTCAAACAAACCTTGATTTGGTACAAATCCACCTTGGTATAGTCCAGGAACCCCAACACCTGTATGAGAATGCAGCCCAATTTTACCAACCATAGCCTGAATATCTTTTCGGCTATAAATGAACTGGCGTGAAATGGTGAATTTTCTTCAAAAAAACTTTACCTGGAACTTGTTTTGATGCTTTGCCACTGCTCTTTCCACCAAACCCAGATCCTGCACCACCAGGCCCAATTCCTTGACCGCCAGGCCCAACTCCAGCACCACCTGGTCCAAATCCTGCACCCCCAGGCCCGATCCCTGCACCACCAGGTCCAAATCCTGCAACCCCTGGCCCAACTCCTGCACCCCCAGGTCCAAATCCTGCACCCCCAGGCCCGATCCCTGCACCACCAGGTCCAAATCCTGCACCCCCAGGCCCGATCCCTGCACCACCAGGTCCAAATCCTGCACCCCCAGGCCCAACTCCTGCACCCCCAGGTCCAAATCCTGCACTCCCTGGTCCAAATCCTTTACCCCCAGGCCCGATCCCTGCCCCCCCAGGCCCCACTCCTGCACCCCCAGGCCCCAATCCTGCACCACCAGGCCCGACTCCTGCACCACCAGGCCCGACTCCTACACCACCAGGCCCGAATCCTGCACCCCCAGGCCTGATTCCTGCACCCCCAGGCCCGACCCCTGCACCCCCAGGCCCGATCCCTGCACCCCCAGGACCGAATCCTGCACCACCAGGCCCAACTCCTGCACCCCCAGGACCAAATCCTGTCCCTCCTGGCCCCACCCCAGCACCACCAGGACCAAATCCTGTTGCACCTGAGCTGTAACCTGTTACCATAATCAGTGTCACATTCCTTTTCTTAAAGAGGTGAACATTTTGTACGTACATTATTGATCAGTACCTGATTTAGGCGGTTTGAGTCCAGTTCCACCCAGCCCTGGGTATTGGCTACTGCCGGCTTGGCCATAACTTCCTCCAAACCCACCTGAATCAAAAGCAGACTTGATTTTCTTACCGTATGTGTATACATTTAAAGAATAGATGTTAACAAACCTCCTGGCACAAGGCCTGTTCCAGTTCCTTGACCAGTGCCTTTCCCTCCAAGCGCGCCCACCACACCCCCTTGACTTCCTGGACCTAACCCTGTGGTAGAGGTCCCCCGGGGCCCGGTTCCATAGCCTCCAAGACCCCCTGACACGAGTCCAGTTTGACCCAGACCACCTCCTTGAGTTGCTTGTCCTGGTCCAAAACCTGCATTCAATCCTCCTTGGCCACCATAGGTACCACCTTCAGTCAAATTTGGAAATTACTGTCTGCCATCATCACAATTTATACAGTATGAATAAATGGTCCATTGGATTGATGACATACAGTATATAGTAAATAATAAAGATGTCGTGATCGATCGGGATGCCGATCGATTGGGTCCGATCACGTCATTTTCAAAGTATCGGAATCGGCAAAAAAATATCGGACATGGCTTTTAAAAAAAAATATATATATATATATATATATATATATATATATATATATATATATATATATATATATATATATATATTTTTTTTTTTTTTTTAAATTAAATCGTTTTCTAATTGTATTTAACGTTACAGACAAAATGTTTTACATTCATCCAGAGTCTTTAGTTTTGGCTTAAAGTAGGGCTATCAAATTTATCGCGTAAACAGCGGTAATTTTTTTTTTTTTAAATCAATCACGTTAAAATATTTAATGCAATTAACGCATGCGCTGCATGACCCACTCACGCATTATCGCGTTCAATCTATAATGGCGCCGTTTTACCTATATATAGAGCTAACAGGCAGCGTAAAATGAGTAGAGAGAATTTTGGCAGTCTTTGGAGCCTCTTCTTAATTGGCTAAAGCCTTAAAATCCCTCTCTCAACAATTAGAAATATTGTGGGAAGCAATGTGGGGAGAACAGTAGTGGTTGATCTTTTTCTTAACACCCTATGTTACTTCCCAACGCAGAGAAGATATATCAATTGGTGCCACTACGCACGGTCATGGTTGCACTTCCCATCATGCATTCGGGCAGAACAGTTAAATGGCTACAGTATCATTTACTGAAAGCTCAACAAATACACTAGATGGCAATATTTAGTCACAATATACAAAGTCACATTTATCCTTTAAGAATTTCAAGTCTTTCTATCCGTGGATCCCTCTCACAGAAAGAATGTTAATAATGTAAATGCCATCTTGAGGATTTATTGTCATAATAAACAAATACAGTACTTATGTACTGTATGTTGAATGTATATATTCTTCCGAGTTTTATTCCTTTTTTTCTTAATGCATTGACAAAATGTATATGATCGGGAAAAATTATCGGGAATGATTGGAATTGAATCGGGATTTTTTTTTAAAAAGCAATTGGATCGGGAAATATCGGGATCAGCAGATACTCAAACTAAAACGATCGGATCGGGAGCAAAAAAACATGATCGGAACAACCCTAGTAAATAATATTACTGACTTGCAGTTAAAGAATAAGCAGGATAGTGAAGTCTTACCTGATTTAGGAGGCTTTACACCTGTAAGAAGTGGTTTGAACTATTAAAAAATGAAACCTGTGAAATAGGAAGCATATTTTTAGTTGAATTTCTCATACCAGCTCCGAAACCTCCAGGTGCTCCTCCCACTCCTGGACCGTAGGTGCCAGGCTGGAATCCTCCTTGTCCTTTAGAGACAGAGTAAATGTCAATACTAATGAAAATTGAAAAATGTCCTTTTTTTCCCAACTAAATCAAAACCACTGACCTCCTGCTCCGGTACCTGCACCACCAGGACCGAATCCGGTGCCAGCTCCCCCAGGACCTAATCCGGTGCCAGCTCCCCCAGGACCGAATCCGGTGCCAGCTCCCCCAGGACCGAATCCGGTGCCAGCACCCCCAGGACCAAATCCGGTGCCTCTTCCACCAGGACCGTATCCAGTGCCTGCTCCACTAAGTCCAGTTCCAACTCCGCCTCCACCACCAGCAGGTAGGATCACACCTGCACACCAAGTCCATTTAAGAGTCAACATGGATGACTTGGGGTTTATTAATCTCGATCAAGAACGTATTTTCTGGAAGTCCAGTAAGACTAACATATACAAATGATTCAAAATTTTAGAATGCATAACTCAGTCCTTATTGGCTTTCTTGGTGTGAAGCATTTTATTGTCTAATACCAATTTGTAATACAGTACAAAGACTGGACAAGGCTTATGTGCACGTCTGCTTATGTGTGTGTGTTCATGTGTGTATAGTGAGCCCGAGAGGCCCGAGCGCTGAAAGCACCCCAATCCAGAACACATGTTTCCTCTTTGCTGTTAATTGAGAGTTCTGTGCTGTTTTGGATGACATCCGAGGTCCATAAATAGAGAGTTATCTATAAAAGGAAATGTACGTTTGTTTAAAAAATGGCAGCCTGTAGGGATTCCTGAGAATGTGATTACCAATCGCATTGTAACGTCATTGTTGCATTTAATGTACACGCCCATTGCCACTCATTCCTAAAACCCTCCAGGACACTATTGAACCCCAACTACTCCACTAAAACAGAAATCTAGACATTATCAACACACCTACTACAAGCAATTATTACCATAATTTTCGGACTATAAGCCGCTACTTTTTTTCCTTCATTTTGAATCTGGCGGCTTATTTGTTGATTTATTTGGGTTAATAGGTAACACTTTATTTGACAACGGCGTCATAAGACCGTCATAATTATGACATGACACTATCGTGGGTGTTACTGAATGCTTATGACAGATGTCAGTAAGTCTCATTCGGCAAATTATGTCACTAACTCCATTTATGTCCAGCTCGGATCTTTTACATCCATTCAAAAGTGAGATCATTTGCGGGATGACACTAAATGACATCTGTTATATGGCGGAAAACACAGAAAAGACTGAAAAAGCAGTTTCTGCTCTTGCACTCCTCTTTAAAAGAAGCTGCTGTATTTTAAGCCAAAAAAACTGTTGTGTTTGATAGAACAATATGTCTATATGCTGCAATAGCAGATTCATGGCGCATTAAGCCCCGAACTATTTTAAATTTGTCCGTTTTACCCTGAAAACCCCTGTTTACAGACGTCGCGCAACCGCTTTTGTTTCAACCCAGCCATAAAACCAAGGTAATTAAGTATATTTATTATTCAAAATGTCTGCCATTTTTAGCTTAGAATCATTAATTGATGCCTTATATTTCGTTTAAAAAAAAAACATCAACTTAAAAAAATTATTCACTCGCACATTTTAAACTTTTAAACAAATGACGTCACAATGAAAAAAATGGCGTCGCTAAAAAAGTAAATATATACCTCATAACTATCGCTTAATTGTGTTTTTTGTTACTATCGCATTTTCTCCAATATGTTAGATGATAAATAATTGATCCAAACAAAGAAAAATTGAAAAACAACATTTAAAAGGGTAAAGATATGAAGAAGAACATTTAGACCACTCCTTGATGTGTGCGATTTCTGCATCGCGTCCCTTGTTATATGACCATGTTTCACCCATAAAATCCCCAAAAAATCCAGCTGTGGCCATTCACAGCGGTGTCTTGACACTCGGTGATACATGCTACATTTTACATGCTTTTTGGATTGAAACAAGGCAAGTACGCGATAATATCTCGTTAAAGTCATGGCGTCTGTAATTCTGCTGTCACATGTTCTCACCTCCAGATAAGGTTTTGCTGTTTAAAAAAAAAAAAAAAAAAAAAAAATTTGGCCAAATTGGGGGTCTTAAGAACAGAACTTCAAGTCACCTGAGTGTTTTCCGCCATAAGCATTTATTATTGCTTATGACAGTGTCATGTCATAATTATGATTGTCTAATGATAGTCTTTCTTATGGCGTCACTGTCGAATAATGTGTTACCAAATACCATAACTAGCAATCAGTGTTGTTAATCTTACTTTAAAAAAAGTAATTATTTACAGTTACAAATTACTTCTTCTAAAAAATAACTGCATTGGTAACTGGGTTACCTGAATGTAAGAGTAATTAGTTACTTGGCAAAGTAACTGGTAATAATTTTGTTTTTTGTTTTTCCTAGAAAATAAAAAAAAACAGGTCACACAATGTGAAGTTTAAAGGGTTTTTGGGACAATTGGCCCTAGACCAATTCTTTAACATAAACTTAACTAAACACAGGGGTATTGTGGATATTGCGATAACTAGATAGTAACCTTTTCTATGTCTGGAAGTCATTTAATGTTGTGAATCAACCGTTAAAGTTGGTAAAATAGCTCCCGTTATTGCATTAGTCCCCTTCTGTCTACTTTCGACATGTGTACGTTTTAAAACTGTTTCATCATATAAAGATAGATTTAAGTCAAGATTTTGCCGATTTAGAAGCATTTTAGATAAAAAATGACTTAGGTTCGCTAGGAAAGTTCTCTATAATAGAGCCTTCCTGATAGGTCTGCCGCTGTAAGATGGCGGCTGTTTACTAACGCATCTAGTTCTTTATACATGTTGCTAATGCCGCCGTGTCAGCCATTTGCATCTAGTTCTATAATATGTGATATCTACTGTAGCATCATGTGAGCGTAGTTTAAGGGCTATCGGCTACAGTCAGGCATTATTGGAGCCACCTAGCATCGCGTTTGCAACGGCGTCACAACTCCCTTGCCTCCTCACCAGTCCTGCTCTGCTCTCTCGTCTCCGTGAGTCCGTCTCTGTCAGACTTTTCTCGCGTCATTCAACATACATAGGCTACGTTCATACTACAGGTCTAAATGCACGAATCCGATTTTTTGCCACATCTGTTTTTTTGGCGTGCCCGTTCAGACTGCCTTTGTCCATTGGGACTGTTCAAGTATCACGCATGCGCACTAATTCGCAGTCCGACACGCGCTGACCAAGACGACCCGCATACGCAGAAGCATCAAAACAAATGACCACACATGCTGGCTGTCATCCGTCATTCCAGGGATAGCATATTTTGCTTTTTAAAAAGAGGACACAAATAACAGACATAAATAATCCCCGTCTAGGCTTATATTCAAAGTATATGGATCGATAGCATACATGTAACACACACATACGGGCAGTTTGCCCCGACTCTCGGCCGTGCAAGCAATGTTGAAATATTGCTCATATAAAGCAGAGAGAAAACCGATCATTCTCAGGCTTATCCTCAACGCATTTTTATTTTTTTTAATGACTGTTGTCAAGTCCGACCCTTCCTAAAAAGCCGTGTTCAAGGCAAGCTAGGCGCTAATAACGCACAGCTGCACCGCTACCGTAGCGTCTCTCTCGCTTTTTGATGACGTAATTGCTGCATGAATTCCGATTTGAAAGACTGGACCGCACAGACCACCGCGACAGTCTGGAAAAATGTGGCCCGGATCAGATTTGAACCACATACGAAAGTGACCCAGATCGGATTTGAAATGGTCTAGTTCTATGCGACTTGTCACGTTCAGACCGTCAAATTAAAGTCTCACTCGAGTCGGAAAAACACGAAAAAATCGGATTCGTGCATTAAGACCTGTAGTATGAACGTAGCCATAGTGACGCATAGTAACGCAGGCCTTTCCTGCCTCAGTAACGGTAACGGTGTTGCCAAGATGAGCAAAGTGATTAATTAGATTACTCACTCGGGGAAAAATAACGCCGTTAGTAATGCCGTTATATTCTAACGCCGTTATTAACAACACTGCTAGCAATTAATGAAACAACTGGAACAGTAAGTGAAGAAATAATTAGCACAGAACATGAACTTTGATTGTTATTTACATCTCTAATACTGCTATGCATGCTTGGAAGCATGTTGGACCACAACAGTGTTGGCAGCAGAGGTTGACTGTCTCCTCCAAGGGAGCAGTGATGGCCAAATGAAGCAATGAAGCTTTGCAGCGAATTCGTTCAAAGCTTCAGGGTGGTTCATTTGGTCTTATGACAGTCGTATGATGCCGCTGTCAAATAAAGTGCGGATTATATCTTTTGGTTTAAATATCCCATAATACAGTGATGAACAAATGTCGCTTTCGTGTCAACTTTGGTAGGTGGCGGCTTATAGTCAGGTGCGCCTTATAGTGCAACAATTACTGTAATACAATTGATTATATCAGTTGTTGTCACTTAAAAAGTAAAATAAAAGTTACTTGTTGCAGTTTATTTCAATACCGTTTCACTTCTTGTTTTTAACCTGCCTCCAATTTAATTTTGGTGTCATTCTACTATTGTTAGAATGACGGTTTATTTGCCCAAAAAAGAAGAATGAAAACAGGAACTAATTAAGCTCAGCAAATTTCCCAACGCAATGGCTGTACGTTAGTTTTAAGAACATACATCTTTGGCCACCATTGTGTGTGTGTGTATGTCTTTTTTTATTGTGCGCGTGCACATATGTTCCTTACTAAATTTTTAATGAGCTGCAGCAGCTTGTAAACCAAAAAAGAGGGGAAGAGTTGCAATAAAATAGACACCTGGATGTTGTGAAGTCGCCAGAGTATTGTATGTGCAAAGTTATGACACGTGTGAATGAAGCGCATCTCTATTAACACTTGAGTACCCCCTCTCCCCCCCAATATATGTGAAGGCTTCCAAAATACTCCTTATTCATCTTTCATCTTGGAATCTAATCGAAAGAGCTTTAGTGATGCCAATTTGAAGCAGTAAAGTGGGCTGTGGCAAAACCCCAAAACAAGATTATCCAAAGGCAGAGATGGGTAGTAATGCAATACATTTACACAGTTACGTTTACTTGAGTAACTTATTGAGAAAAATGTACAGTGTATCACAAAAGTGAGTACACCCCTCGCATTTCTGCAGATATTTAAGTATCTCTTTTCAACACTGACAAAATGACACTTTGACACAATGAAAAGTAGTCTGTGCGCAGCTTATATAAGAGTTAATTTATTTTCCCCTCAAAATAACTCAAAATATAGCCATTAATATACAAACCCTTGGCAACAAAAGTGAGTACACCCCATAGAAATTACGTACATCCCTAAATGTCCAAATTGAGTACTGCTTGTCATTTTCCCTCCAAAATGTCTTGTGACTATTTACAGGACTGCTGTTAGCATTACTGCAGAGATTGAAGAGGTGGGGGGTCAGCCTGTTAGTGCTCAGACTACACACCGCACTCTTCATCAAATTAGTGTGCATGGCTGTCACCCCAGGAGGAAGCCTCTTCTGAAGACGGTACACAAGAAAGCCCGCAAACAGTTGGCTAAAGATATGTCAACAAAGCACATGAATTACTGGAACCATGTCCTATGGTCTGATGAGACGGGCGGGCGTTCTTGTGTACCGTCTTCAGAAGAGGCTTTGTGAGAGAGCAAAAACCGAACTCGTCACCGCTTTGAATTCCGGTGTGGTTGGAGGGGTTAGCCACACTAAGCCGCACGGTTGCTAACTGTCATATGCTGTTGTTTAGCCACAACTGGATTCATTACAAAAGGATGAATGAATTTTCATCCATCACACAGCCGCTGGAAACAGAAATGTTTAATACATCTGCAGACGACCATAATGATTTTACGACACTATGCGGGTGTGCGCGGGTCCTTGTTAATACAGTTAGAATTTAATGATTTTGAGACTAATTCAGAATTTTGAAATATCTTTCCTCAAAAAAAATGGATGCAAGCAACTCATGCATCTGCAGGTTCCATGAGAAAAAAAGAAACAGGATTCAGCAAGGGTTATACTGTAGATATTAGAGCGCTTTTTACACATTTTTTTTTGCTTCTTTTTTACAAATTAAAAAAAAAAGGTTTCATTAAGACCTTATTTTTCATATTTTGTGATTCTCTGACAAATGCTTGATATTGCAGGCATTAAAGGGTTAAGGCTACCGCTTTTGTCCACTGGAGTTGCTAAAATCGACTAAAACTGAAAAGCTACAAAGTGTTGCTTTAACTCAAAGTTTTAGGTGTAATATTACAACTTTTATTCATGATCTAATATTTTGACTTCATTCAAGTATAATTTAAAATTGTTCTCATCAACTTTATACTTGGAAAATACCTCTTTTGCCCCGTTAACTCATTCGTTGCCATTGACGGTGCCTGAAGTCCAATTACTGGGAGAGGCTAGCAGCTAATGATCTTTCACACCGTCCCTCCCAGTTTAAATGCATTGGACAGCAGTCACTGTCACGCTTACGCATTGAGATATTAGTAGATATTCTATTTATTTTTCAAATATTTCATTTTTTCCCATATTTATTTTAAATGGTAAATGGAGAGCACTTATATAGCACATATATCTACATTGTTAGAATGCCCAAAGTGCTTTACATTAGCACACATTTACCCTTAAACAAACAAACAATTTATAACAAAATTAATAACAAAAGTTATTAATATAATTATTAGCTTAAATAAAAACAAAAAAACTGCAATTACTCTCTTAAACGGATTTTTTAAAATATTCATTTTATTTTTTAATTAAAGATAAAAAAGAAACTTTAAAAGATTAATTGTTATGAATGCTATTTTATTTATAAATTTTCTACTTCAGAATATTATTGCAAACCATAACCATAGTTTAGTTGTTTTTACTCAGTTTAATTTTATTTTTATATAAATTTTATGAATATTTAATATTATTTCTTCATTTTAAAAAAATAAGAAAAGTCATAATAATAATATTCATAAATATATAAATATATATACTGTAGTTATAATTAAGACTTACCATCCACACATCACATTTTGGCTCTTTGATGCCACACTTGTACTATACTTATTACCAAATAATAATATTGTGGCCTGAGATGTGACGTCCACATATGTGGATGCCCAGTCTTCATGAGGCTTTTTTTTTTTTTTTAATTACCCAAAATAGTCATTTGCCCTATAAAGGTGTGAGTAGCATTGACAGCGTTAGACGTCCAATCTATTTTGACTCTATTGGACCCAGTTGAAATGGATAGAATGCCTGTAGCCATCAAGTGGCAGCCAATTTAATATTGCAATGTCAGTATTAAAGCCACCTGTTATTTGACAACTATTATTTTACTTCTTCTAGTTGGAGGGATACACATTTTTTTTTTTTTTTATTGGCGCTACCTTGGAATGAAAAGTTTGAGAAGCACTGGCATTATAAATTGTACATCAATAAATCTAATAAGTCAATGTCAGGAGCAGCAAGAACAGTTGACAGCGTTGCATGTATAAGGAAAAAAATTCAGTCAATAAATCAATCTTTTTTTTTTTAAAAATGTCAAGTGCCGGATGCTCACCTCCTTGCAACGTGGGCCCGCACAACGCCAGCACAGTCACGGCCACGGCGAGGGCGGGGGCGCCTCTGAGGTACAAACTCAACGTCCCTCCTGCCATCCTGCTCACAAATGTCCTGGCCTGCTCCACGCGAGCCGGTTTTATCCCACCGAGCTTCCGCCGGGCCTTCACGGGGAGGGAGGTGCCCGTCAGGGGGGTCCGGGGCCGGCTAGACGGACACGCTCTTTAATTGGACCGCAGAAGCTCACCAAGATAGACAAGCAGAGAAAACACATTGGATCACCTCATGAAAACAAACACACACTGCACACATTTAGTTGCCGCTTTGCTGCATAGCACATTGAGGACTAGGAGAGTAGAAGGGGAATATGTTGCAGAGTACTTTGAGAAGCATCAAATATAGTGAATCGTACCACGTTATAGTAATTACATTTAAAAATTTGAGTCTGGGACGTTTGATTTTTGCGCTGTGGCCAAAATGAGTTTGGAAGTCCAATGAGCATTTTTCAGCTTGAGAGAAACACAGTTTGGCTAATAATTAATATTTGTGGAATCTCAAAAACCACTGCCCAGAATGGAGCCAAGGGGCATCAAATAGTGAATCGTGCCACGTTAATTACATTTGAAAATTTGAGTTGTTCACTACTTGTACACTGCTTACTTTTGTACACTGCTAACTTTTGTAAACTACTTTTGTTCACTACCTTTATACACTTCTTGTGCACACTACTTTTGTTCACTATTTACTTTTGTACGCTACATTTATTCATTACCTTTGTACACCACCTTTGTACACTACTTGTGTACACTACTTTTGTTCACTTACTTTTGTACACTACTTGTGTACACTACCTTTGTTCACTCATTTTGTACACTACTTTTATACACTACTGTTGTACACTACCTTTGTACACTACTTTTGTACACTACCTTTTTACACAGTTTTTTTCACTACCTTGTACACTACCTTTGTTCACTACCTTTTGTAAACCACCTTTGTACACTACTGTTGTACACTACTTAGTTCTGTACACTACTTGTATACACTACTGTTGTTCACTACTTTTGTACACTAATTTTTTGCTACTTTTGTAAAATACATTTGTTCAATACCTTTTTACACTACTGTTTTACACTACCTTTGTACACTACTTTTGTTCACTGCCTTTTTACACTGCTTTTGTTCACTACCTTTGTACACTACCTTTTACACTACCTTTGTTCACTACCTTTGTACACTACTTCTGTACACTAATTGTATACACTACTGTTTTTCACTACTTTTGTTCACTACTTTTGTACACTACTTTTTTTTTCGCTACTTTGTAAACTACTTTTTTTCACTACCCTTGTACACTAC
Organism: Corythoichthys intestinalis; assembly: GCF_030265065.1. Taxonomy (NCBI): domain Eukaryota; kingdom Metazoa; phylum Chordata; class Actinopteri; order Syngnathiformes; family Syngnathidae; genus Corythoichthys; species Corythoichthys intestinalis. The sequence continues at coordinate 31,539,671 of NC_080412.1, forward strand.
ATTTGTACACTTCTTATATTTTACACTACTTTCATTCCCTACCTTTGTACACTACCTGGGTACACTATTTTTGTTTACTACTTATGTACACTACTTTTTTTCACTACATTTGTTCAATACCTTTTCACACTACTTTTGTACACTACTTTTGTACACTACCTATGTTCACTACTTTTGTTCACTACCTTGGTAAACTACATTTGTAAACTACTTATATTTTACACTACTTTCTTTCACTACCTTTGTACACTACCTGGGTACACTATTTTTGTTCACTACTTACTTATGTACACTAAATTGTACAGTACTTTTGTTGACTACCTTTGTACACTAGTAGTACTTGTACATTGCAGTAAAAAAAAATGTTTAAAACCTTGTGTTCAATCTCACTTTAGTTATATTTGTTTTACCACAAGAAATGCATGTAATGCTATATGTATCATATATGTTAAAAAATGGTGAACATATATATAATGTGGTTTGGCGACCAGTCCAGCATGTGCCCCATTTGTCTCAAACGGATCAATGATTGAACAAAATTTGATCTAGTAACGTGTCTGTGGGGAAAGGCGCCATTGCGGTCTGGAGCCATGATGCAAGGTCACATGAGGTCACATGACTTGATTCAACAGCGGTATAAAGTTGGTGTGCGATGCATTTGTGTCTATCTTCTGTCGCGTTGATGTCAGTGCATAGTTATCCTCTGAAACACCACCCAGCTCTGGAGAAGAAAGAAATCACAAAAAAAAAGATTTCCTCCCAACCATATGCATCATGGTTAACCCGTACATGTGTGTGCGCGCTTAAACATAACATCCTTCTGACGTCATGAGTACCTCCTTGAATGATGTCGCCGAAGAAATTCAGCAAATGAGGTCACGAATTCTTCTGTACGCCATTTTGGTCTAAAATTTTTGCTCCTGAACTTGATTTTTGGCATTTTTCAGAATACTGTATTTAGTGAAAAAAGGCAATTGTGTTCAGCAAAATTTTGCCAACAAAAGAATTTCATTTAGACTTTGTTGCGCTATTTTTATGAATTAATTTTCTCGTTGGTTTAGTCATTCATACTTGACTCCCCTTTACGACGATGAATGTCCAATCCATTTGAACTGCCAGCCCTCCCAGCTCAAACGGAATGGGCGTCTTTCGCCGTCAATGGCAGTGAGTGAGTCAAGCTTCTGTGTAAAAAGTCAAAAGAATGAAGGACTTCATTCAAAACTTAACAAGCAGCCCCAGCATTTACATGCACAAACACACTTAGTGCACTCACTACATTGTGTGTGTGCGCATGCATGTGTGTGTTTAGCGCGTGTGAGCGCAGGTTTCCACTGCGCTCACATCCTTAAGTGAGTGTGACATCATCGCAGTCACACCTACAGCAGTCAACAGTGTCTACATGTCAGCCGCATGTTCATACGGGCACACATGTGTTTGCCGCGTTCAAGTGCATCAATGCAGTCCCGGCAGAAGTGTGGCATGATACACACGGCGGCTGCATCTTCAAGATGGCGACCGCCCGCGCGTGCATGAGTGTCACAGAGCGTCTATTCATTGTGTCGTAAAAGGTTGAAAATAACAAACTTGTGGTGCCATGGAGGAAGTGACCTGCTTCCACTTGTTCTCTTTCCATCCTGCGACGCTGTTTGTCGCCGTCTCAAAACAGCATGAGCACAAAAGTCAAGTTTTCTTCTCTAGTGCTTTTACAACAGTTGCGACTGTGCCAAAGCGCTTCACACATCACATGCAGGGACAAAACAAAAACGGCAAAGAATGCAAATGTTCTTGACCATAACATTCATGGCGTCACTCATCTAATGGATCACGAGACGATTTGCGATACATGGCTCACGATAACGATTACATCATGATATGGTGATACAACACTTATCGATACATTGGTCAGGGAATCATTATTCTACAAAACAACTAACAGAAAAACAAGCTCTTTTCATCCTTCTTCTGTTAATTGGAATGAGTTATCACTAGTAGACGCGTACAACCAGAGGTGGGTAGAGTAGCCAAAAATTGTACTCAAGTAAGAGTAGCGTTACTTCAAAATAATGTTACTCAAGTAGAAGTAAAAGTAGTTATCAAAAAAATGTACTCAAGTACAAGTAAAAAATATTTGGTGAAAAGAATACTCAAGAAAATAGTAGCGTTACTTCAAAATAATGTTACTCAAGTAGAGGTAAAAGTAGTTATCCAAAAAATGTACTCAAGTACAAGTAAAAAATATTTGGTGAAAAGAATACTCAAGAAAATAGCATTGTGAGTATCTGCTTAAGATGTTTGATTTTTTTTTTTTTTTTTTAAACAATGGGATTTTTTTCCTCAGCACAGTTATCTATATGAGCTGTTATTATTATACTGTACTATAATATATTACATAACCATAATAAGCTAAATGAATTTAAAAAAAAAAAAAAAAAAATTCCGGCAAGAGAAAAAAATTGACAGAAATGAAACATCATTCGTCCAAAGATCATGAGAGCCCTCTGGTGAAGAAGACATATTTCCTATTATGAAATTAATAGGACCATATCTCTGTTTTTTTGTGGTCAATCGGTACCAAATAAAAACTGGGAGGAATGTCAAAATCCATGCTTTCGAGTCATATTGACGGAAGCACGCTATGTCAAATACCTATTTTTTTACGGTGCTTTGAAGACGCCACCTGATTGAACAGGCCGGCTGGATCAAAGAGCGGCAAGCTGATGTCTGATTGGTATAATGGAGTCGTGATTATCGTGTGTAGCGACGTCTCATCGGTGAAAGTGGTAGACCCACTGTTGGCATCTCTTTCAAAAATAAGGAAAATCTAATATGTCGAATAAAGAGGAAAAATGTAGCGACTCTTGTAGCGGAGTAAGAGTTGTTTTTTTTTTTAAAATTCGCAAATCTAATCAAGTAACAACAAAAAGTTGAAGTACATTTGTCTCAAAATGTTACTCAAGTAAATGTAACGTGTTACTACCAGTGTTGTTAATAAAGGCGTTAGAGTTAATAACGTCATTTTTTTCAGTAGTGAGTAATCTAATTAATTACTTTTCTCATCTTGGGAATGCTGTTACCGTTACTGAGGACGTAAAGACGTGCGTTACTATACTGGTTGAATGACGCGAGAAAAGTCTGGGAGAGATACGGACTTACCGAGACGAGAGAGAGCAAAGCGGGAGTGGTGATGCCATTGCAAACGCGATACTAGGTGGCTCCAATAATACCTGACTGTAGCCGATAGCCTACAAACTACGCCCACATGATGCTAAGGTAGATATCGTATGCATATACAGGGTGTCCATAAAGTCTCTTTCCCATTTCAAAAATTTATTAAAAATGCAATTGGTTATATATTTTATTCAGATTTGTTCTATTGTATTCAGCGTTTATTGAAGTTTTTTTTAACCTCTTTTAATACACTTCTACATGGGCACCATTAGTTGCACAAAGCACGTCAAGACGGTACTCGATTTCTTGCCATGTTCGCTGTAGCATAGCCTCATCAATTGTGGCATTGGTATCAGTAATCTTTCGCTTAAGGTCAGTAATTTCCCTTATCTTTGTTGGATACACGATACGTATCTTTAACATAGCCCCATAGAAAGAAGTCCAGGGGAGAGATATCTGGTGAACGTGGCGGCCAAGGAATTGGCCCATCCCTTCCAATCCATCTGTCTGGAAATATTTGATTGAGGAACCCACGAACATGCAGCCCCCAATGTGGTGGTGCACCATCTTGCTTAAAAATGAGGTTTGGTTGAAGGTCATTTAAATGTGGTGCCACATATTCAGTTAAAAGGTCAAGGTAAACATTTGCAGAAGAGTCATTTGTGCTTCGTGCAACTAATGGTGCCCATGTAGAAGTGTATTAAAAGAGGTAAAAAAAAAACCTTCAATAAACGCTGAATACAATAGAACAAATCTGAATAAAATATCTAATCAATTGCAATTTTGCTAAATTTTTGAAATGGTAAAGAGACTTTATGGACACCCTGTATAACTAAATGCGAAATGACAGACACGGTTGCGTTAGCACATGTATAGAGAACTAGATGTGAAATAATCGACTCACCTCGTTGGTAAACAGCCGCCATCTTAAAGCAGTAGACTTCTCAGGAAGGCTGTGTTGTAGAGAACATTCCCAGTGAACCTAAGTAATTTTTGATCTAAAATACTCCTAAATCGACAAAACCTTGCGTCGAATCTATCTTTAAATGATGAAACAGTTTTAAAACTTTCACGTGTCGAAAGTAGACAGAAAGGAACTAATGCAATAACGGGAGCAATTTTAACAACTTTAACAGTTGATTCACAACATTAAATGACTTCCAAACATAGCAAAGGCTACTATGTTTTTTGGGGGGATGAAAAAAAAAATTAACGGTATCCCCAGTTACTTTGCCAAGTAACTAATTACTCTTAGATTCAGGTAACTGAGTTACTAACTCAATTACTTTTTGGGAGAAGTAATTTGTAACTAATTTTTAAAAGTAAGATTAACAACACTGGTTACTACGCACCTCTGGGTGGCAGCAAATAAACGTTCATTCGCTGCCATTCCTCCCAGATCAAACAGATTGGACCTCTATGGCAGTCAGCGGCAGCCAATGCCAGGCATGAGTTAATTTTCAGACATTTCAGGTCATTTCCTGTTTATTTACAGGTCAATTCCTGTTGATTTGGGGGCATTTACAGGTCACCTTGAGTTGATTTTGGGTCATTTACAGGTCACTTTCTGTTGATTTTGGGTTACTGAACAGGAAGTGACTTGAGAATATCCCCAAATGAATAGGAAGTGACTCAAAATCAAAAGGAATTAACCTCTAAATGCCCTAAAATGAACAGGAAGTGACCTTTAAATGCCCACAAAACCGGGAAGACTGCCTGTGAATGCCAGTGTTGCCAACTCCCCAGTAAGGAGTAGCCATTGCCTGTTCTTGGAGCCGCTATGACGTCATCACCTCATGTGCATAATTGGTCATTTGCATGTAATTGTAACGGATGCTGTAGGAGTGAAGAATAACGTTGTGGGATAAGCAAAAGGTGAGTTAAAAAAAATAACAGCCTAAATATGTTTAGATCTATAAATGAACCCCAACCTCAACTTTTTTTGACATAGCCAAACTAAATAGGCTAAAAATACAATACAGTGCAATCGGAAAAGAATGATGGCAACACGTTGCTAGATTTAGCAAAAAAGTCGCCAAGTTTGCAACACTGGTAAATGCTCTAGTTTCAGTACTACTGACGGCATGAGACGTCCACTGCAGTCAAAATGTATAGGACCTCTAGTGCCATCAATGGCAGCCAGTAAGCTAACGTAAACACTATTCTAATCGAAGATTTTGGTGGCAACCTCTTGGTTCATTTTTTATTTTTCCATTTTTAAAATTGACACTTTTTTAAAACGATGTATCGATTCTTGGCGGGAGCATATAGATAACCTTTTAAGCAACAAAGTTTAACAATAAATTTACCTTTTCGATATAGTGTCACAGTCTATTGTTTAGCGACATTGTCTGCCCAAAAATACAGTGCATACAGTACATATTTGGTGTACAATGAAAAAAATAAAAGATTCTGACATCACTGCAAATCTTATTTAACACTATTTACCGCTAAACAGGCAAACTGCGGAGAAAAATTGAAAGCAATCTTGGATTCAGCATGCCAGTTTTAGTTTTAAAGACTCAATGATTATTTCAAATTGTTCTTCAGTGTATTTCTATGATTTGTTGACTTTCAAAACCGTTTGTGACAAGCACCTGCTGCCCGCCAAAATGCTCCTTCAATCATGTCATTACCAAAAGGCAAACATCACCAACACCAATAGACACAGTTTTAAAAATCATGATTCAAAAATATTTTCTGAAAGCATTTTGACTGGGGACTTAAGAATGAGTGAATGATTGCAAATCAGTCCGAAATGTCTACACCGAGCCCTGCCGTTGCTGTAAGGCCAGTTCGACAGACGGATTGATGGCTCCATGGGCGTCCCAAGACTTTTGCATCTGGTTGTGTGTTGACATGATGATGGATGATGTCTGTGTTGCGTGTTTGTGTAAGGCTGACTGCTCGATTGCTGTTGTTCTAACTCCCCAGAGGTATTCGGGGGTTCTTATGAGTCATGGGAAGGATGTGCGAGTAAAAAAAAATGTTTGCAAAAAATGCGATAGATAATTATTGAAAGCCAATATTTCCATGCGTGGCACATACTAAGTTGGCATGGTTTTGTTAAGGTCTGCCATTCTTCAATGTTATCTGCTTGTACAGTCAGAAAGGGAGGCGTTCCCTGCTTCTTAACAGAGACGTTAGGTAACGTCTGCTGGCTTAGTTGGGGTGACACATTCCTTACTTACAATTCCATAGTGCCAACTTTTTCCCACTTTGCACCTGTAACACACACTGATTTCGCTTTTTTATTTTTTGGCAGTTTGAAAGTGAGTATCTCTAACCCATTAACTAGCAAAGATCAATATAATAATACATTGTATATATATTTATATATACAGTGGTAGGAAAAAGTATCTGAACCTTTTGGAATTTCTCTCATTCTTCATAAAATCACCATCAAATGTGATCTGATCTTTGTCAAAATCACACAGATGTAAAAACAGTTTCTGCTTTAACTAAAACCACCAAAAACATTTAAAGGTTTTCATATTTTAATGAAGATAGTATGCAAACAATGACAGAGGGGAAAAATACTGTAAGTGAACCTTCTGCCTAAGGAGACTTAAAGAGCAATTGAAGCCAATTTTTACCAAACATTTTAAGTCAGATGTGTCCCCAATCACTGATGTGTGGTTTAAAGCTGCCCTGCCCCCTATAAAACCTGGTAAGAAATGTCTTGATGAAAAATATTGTCTTATGTGCTTTGTGAAACTTGTGGGTTTCGGTACCTTTAGCAAGGTCTAGTGTGAAAGTACCTTAAGTCGGTCAAAGACTCTTCAATCTAATCGAATCATAGCAGACTTTGTAATATCAGCCAAATATCGTATTGTTGTCCAAAGTATTTTTAGCATATCGTCATGAAATTGGTTTTTTACACCTGTGCACATATCGTCACACACCATGACATTAAAACGTGTTCGCATGTGTTGTTACATTTCGTCATGTGTCATCAAAAATGTTTAACAAATCACATATTGTATGTTTTCATGCGTCATCGTGTGACCACAAATTTTGAAACATTGTCAGACTTGTCTTGTTGTCACTCATCATTTCGTGTTGTTATACAGCATGTCGTCATTTCTTGCCGTTTGCTCTCATGTGTTCTCGTGTGTTTTCATGGGTTTTGGATGTTTCGTTTTGTCACCTGTCATCATGTTGTTTTGTGTCGTTCACATTATTGTTTTTGTGGTGGTGGTCTCGTGGAAGAGTACTAAAATTTTGGGGGGTTCTGGGGTGCTTCTTCAGGGTTCGCTAATGTGTGCCGTGACGGCACTTGCACTTTGTGACTCAGCGTTGACGTGTTTATTGGTCTGTCCATTCATTTGCTCAGGTGCTGAAAGTGTCAATCAAATCCGAGCGACCCGGCGTCGGGTTCACGGCAACAGGAAACGGAGCTCAAGTGGCGCACTTTACAAGCGGGCTGACATTCGATAGGTGGCCATTACGCATGCTGGAAAGTCTCATGATTCATGGCGGCCATAAGAAGCTTTATTTGAGCAACCACATCATCACGCTGTGGGAGCTTAGCAACATGCTAACAACAACAATAATAAGCACCAAAGTCAAACAAACGCCACAAAGTCAACAACATTTGCAGGCAAAAATGCAACAACATGACACAAAGATAGCTCAGTTCACACTTGCCTGACACTTAAGAATGGTCAAACTGGTAATTTTATCATGATTTTAGGATTGGGATGTCATATTTCGCAAATACAGTGAAGAAAATAAGAATTTGAACACCCTGCTATTTTGCAAGTTCTCCAACTTAGAAATCATGGAGGCAAGGGTGTAGGTTTGCATAGGGACGGTAGGGACATAACACTACCAAATTTTTAGGATACTCAAATTGTCCCCACCAACTTTTAATCAACCTGATTTCCATTATATACTGAGTTCAGGTACATAGGTAATTTAGATTGTCTTCCCATATGCTGTAAGGATATAATTGAACCTACCATTATTAAGTGAATTGTTTTCATTATGTTCAGACTTACATTTACCCCTTTTCATTTGCTGAATGTGCCAGTCTATTTTTTTCCCTGAAACGCACGTTTGATTGTTTGATGACTTACAAAACATGTCGACAAAATGCTGCCTCCTCGACCCCCTTCGAAGATGAAGGATATTCGTTTTTTTCGGCCAGCAGCAGCCACTGTGAGTAATCTAAAAAGATGTCAAGGTTGTGAAGGTGGGGAACACACCACAAATTTTGCTACTGAAAGTCCGACCTGCTAACCTGCAAAACTCGAGTAGGAAGCTGCTTAGAGAAGTGTTGTCCTGTATGTTTTCTACTGTTAACGTTAAACTGTGAGAAATGTAGTAAACTGAGGTTTAACCCTCCTCCTCAATTTTCATTTTTATTTTATTCAGCCCAATGGAGCTTTCATTTTTTGTTGAGTTTGGCTGTGCCTGTGGACAAAAGCAATCGTGTTTTACCTGAAGGAAGACTCCAATTTTATTTATTTTTGTTATTCCCTAACAAGTTTTTTTCAGTTATACTTAATTTCTTTTTTTGAGGCAGTCAGTTTGAGTGGTCTTAAGACATTTTTTTTTTGCATTCCTGATAGATAAGAGATTATTAACAAGTTTGCATTTATTGTGTATGTTGATATACTTTAAGTGATGCTCAAATATTGCAATTTAAATTTGCTAATAATATCCAGACATGTATTCTGGTAGTTATAAAATGTTTCTTTGGTAGTTTTTAAAAACAAAAGGTTCAAATCAAACAGGGTATCACCTGAGCCAATACACATGAAAGCTAATACAAGTCAATACAGATTTATTTAGCATTGCTCATTTAGCTAATCAATTAATTAGGTTCATATTCGTGAGAAATGCAGCCCTGACCGTTCACCCAATCTGTTTGGTCTTATTAATCCTACCAATGTTGAGACCAAACCTACGCCCTTGCATGGAGGGGTCTGAAATTTTCATCGTAGGTGCATGTCAACTGTGAGAGAGATTTTGAGCAGGTTTGCACACACTGCAGGAGGAATCTTGGCCCACCCATCAGTCAGGTTTCTGAGCTGTCGCTGAGAAACATGGAGTTTTCAAAGGTTTTCTATTTGGTTTAGGTCTGGAGACCGGCTAGGCCGTGCTAGAACGTCGTTATGCTTCTTTGGGAGCCACTCCTTGGTTTTCCTGGCTGTGTGCTTTGGGTCATTGTCATGTTGGAAGACCCCGGCAAGACCAATTGTCAATGCTCTGACTGAAGGAAGGAGGTTGTACCCCCAAATCTCACAATACAAGGCCCCAGTCTTCCTCTCTTTAATACAGTGAATTTGTCCTGTCCCAGCCGCAGAAAAACAGCCCTAAAGCATGATGCTACCACCCCCATGCTTCAGAGTAGGGATGGTGTTCTTGAGATAGCACTCATTTTTCTTCCTCCAAACACGTTACTGGAATTATGACCAAAAAGTTCAATTTTACTCTGATCTGACCACAAAACTTGATCCCATTTGCATCATCCAAATGGTCATAGACAAACTTAAGATTGGCCTTCACATGTACTTGTTTAAGCAGGTGAACCTTCCGTGCCATGCATGATTTCAAACCATGACGTCTTAATGTATTACCAACAGTAACCTTGGAAACGGTGGTCCCAGTGCTTTTCAGGTCATTGACCAACTCCTGTCGTGTAGTTTTGGGCTGATTCCTCATCTTTCTTCGGATCATTGAGAACCCACGAGGTGATATCTTACATGGGGCTCCACTCCGATTGAGGTTGACCGTCATGTTTAGCTTCTTCTATTTTCTAATGATTGCTCCCACAGTGGACCTTTTTTCACCAATATGCTTCGCAATAGCGTACCGCACGAATGCTATTTTTAGACCGTGACGTCGCTATCGTAACGCGGAAGTGGGTCGTTATGGACACGCTGTCGCATACAATCCATGTTATTTCTCCCTATTTTCTCCGGTAATCTTTCAAAAAAATACATGCTGATCAAACACTGCTGCTATGGAATTTGTAGAAACGACTCTAGACATTACGACATATGAAGGATTTTTTCTTATGTTTCCCGAAACCAAAAACCCAGAGGAAAAAATCTGAAGAATGGATCAACTTGCGCGGACGTCCAAAAGACCAGTTTAATGCCAGCTGTAGGACAACCAGAGGATATGATATATAAGAAAGACAGGGCATATGGTGGTAAAGCATAGATTGTTGAAACAGGAGAATGTCATTGTCAGTGGCGTAAGGCAATGCACACAAGAAAAAGGTATCGATAAAAAAGCTAACTGTGGCTCAAGTCTTTTCCCATCTTTTTCAGCCCTTTACACTCAAGCCATCTCTTTAACTGCACATTTGTATGTTCTTCCACATTTTACCAGTGAATTTGGCACCAGGGACATCATTTTCGGACAAAATTGGTGGGTTTAGCTCAGTATACATGTCCTTCGTACCCTATTTCGATTCATTTACAATTAGGGACAAACGGGAGGTTGACCCGCCTAGCCACAATTGCTAACGTCATGAATATTAATGAGCAAAAGTGACGTGTTGCTTGCAGTACGCCATGGCTCCCTAGCCCTTTCCAGCCTTGTGGAAGTGAACAATTTGGTCTCTCGTGTCTTTGGACAACTCTTTGGTCTTGACCATTTTAGAGGTTTGAGTTTTACCGATTGTATGAGGTGGAGAGATGTCTTTATGCTGCTATCGACCTCAAACAAGTGCATCTGATTCAGGATAATACGTACATGGAGTGGAGGTAGACTTGTAATAGGTGGACTAACAGGTCTTACAGGGTTAGAATTCTAGCTGATAGACAGGTGTTCAAATACTTATTTTCAGCTGTATCACACAAATAAATCGTTAAAAATGCATTGTGATTTCTTGGGTTAGGGTTAGGGTTAAACCCTTGATTCTTTTGAGATGATCTCTCTAACAGTGGACATGCACCTACAATGAAAATTTCAGACTCCTCCATGACTGCTAAGTGGGAGAACTTGCAAAATAGCAGGGTGTTCAAATACTTATTTTCTCCACTGTATACCTCAACCCATTGGCTATGAAGGAGTATATATGAGATGTAGTTGATTTTAAAAGTGCTCAGGTGTGTTTCTTCATCTTCTTCAGGTTGGGTGAGTGACTCGAGTGTGAAAGGAAGACTAAACAATAACAAGCAATGACATAATTCTAAAATTCATTCATGGATTCTTACGTCAGTTTTGGAGTGTTCACTGCTGCTCAGAACCAATAAATATTTATACAGTAGATATTGACAGGGAGTCATACAGAAGATTTACAGAAGGTAGCAACTGTTTGTCTGTTTTACATTTTTAGGGTTTGCTGTTTGAATCTTCAGCTTGTTGACAGCTATCGGCTATAGCTATTCTTTTTTGTGAGGCAGGTACAGATAGCGACCCCTCCGTAGTATCTAACCTTAACTAGTGACCACACGTTTTTTGCATCCGACCACACGCTATTGCGAGAAGTTTGTCTTGGCGCCACCTCGCACTGTGAGAACCGCTCGATAACAAACCCGTATGCGACAGAAAATGACAAACACGACAAGGGAGCGCATTTGTGACAAAGCTGACGGGACTTCAATTGAAACAAATGCTTTTCTTCATTTATCTAAGAAGTCTTATCGTTTTTGTGGTTATCGTTTTTGTAGGTTTTGGCATCGACTTATCTCTTCGCAAAACACTCTCCGGCTCACACGAGCTCCCAGAGAGGCAGCAATTAAAGCTTTACTTTGACATAGTTGCATTTGTTGAAGCTATTTTTGTTCTGTCAAGAAACTCGTCTCTCCAGCAATCCAATAGAGACTTAACATATATCTCAACATTTTGTTACACATCCTTAAAATCTGTTTTTTTTCCCGTGGCATCGTTTTATGTCACAAGTAAAGCTCTATTTTGAAGAATATGCTTACGAGGAGCAGTGAGTTTATGCGTGCGTACATGCAAACAACACTGCTAGCCATGTCACCAAATGACCACACTTTGTGTGTAAACACTTTAATGCGATGTTTTGTAAGTCGTCCCGACCCGGTGGGGGTGTGAGAGGGGCTCTTTTTGAGAGAGGTGGGCTCTTATTTGGCAAAGCTGGGGAGTTGTCTGCACAATATTTAGTTTTGTGCTGTGGCTGCCAGTGAAAATCCAAAGCATAGCCAGAGTTTCTCCAGCTTGTAAAGTCTCAGCATGACGTCAACATGCATGTACATTATAATATGTTGGAAATTATCTTTAGAAGGCGAACTAATCATTGAGACGCACAAGGTTTCACTGCCACTGACTGCTCTAGTATAATATATGAATAATTGTTGCTAACCCTTCCAAGTCAAACTGGATTGGACGTCGATGGAACACACACACCTCAGTAATGCTGGATGAAGTCATGCACATGCTCACACTATAGGATTTTTTTTTGTGTGTATAGGTGTATGTTCCTGCAAATAAATGCCTTAATCCTGTCAGTAGACTAAGAGGGCCTATTTGAACAGTGAACAGACTTTCAGTGGAATTTTTTACATCGCCTTTATTACATGTTTGGCGAAATTAGTTATGTGTGCGCTCTGTAACGTCTATGAACATTTACTGTGAAGATATTAAAAATGTGGTAAATGGGACGAAGTGACTATGATGGTGTGCACGATGTTTTGCAGTAGCTTGCTAATGTGTGTGCTAATATGGCAGTTCAACATGATTATTTCTTAATAACATGCAGTTTTTGTGTTGATATTTACTTCAGATGTTAATAGTAAGTAAAACTATGTTTTAGTTATGTTAAATTTTCAGTACAGATTCTTATTAATGGTTAGTTTAAAACACAATATGAAAATCAAGTTTTTAAAAACACAAACGTGATAATGATTATTGCTGCATTCATGTGACGTCGGACTTATGATAAATACTAAAGATGTCCTGATCGATCGGCATCCCGATCGATCGGATCCGATCATGTCATTTTCAAAGTATCGGAATCGGCAAAAAAATATCGGACATGCCTTTTTTTATTCATTCATTCATTTTCCATGCCGCTTCTTCCTCACGAGGGTCGCGGAGGTGCTGGAGCCTATCCCAGCTAACTATGGGCAGTAGGCAGGGGACACCCTGAACTGGTTGCCAGCCAATCACAGGGCACAAGGAGACATACAACCATTCACGCACACACTCATACCTACGGACAATTTAGAGTGTTCAATCAGCCTACCATGCATGTTTTTGGGATGTGGGAGGAAACCGGAGTCCCCGGAGGAAACCCACGCAGGCACGGGAGAACATGCAAACTCCACACAGGAAGGCCGAAGCCCGGGATTGAACCCTTGATCTCAGAACTGTGAGGCAGACGTGCTAACCACTCAGCCACCGTGCCGCCCCTTTTTTAAATATATATATATATTTTAATTAAATTGTTTTCTAATTGTATATAACGTTACAAACAAAATGTCTTACACTCATCCAGAGTCTTTAGTTTTGGCTTAAACTAGGGCTTTCAAATTTATCACGTTAACGGCGGTAATTAATTTTTAAAAATTTATCATGTCAAAATATTTGACGCAAATAATGCATGCGCTGCACAACCCACTCACGCATTGTCGCGTTCAATCTATAATGGTGACGTTTTACCTATATATGGAGCTAAAAGGCAGCGTAAAATAAGTAGAGCGAATTTTGGCAGTCTTTGGAGCCATTTTTTAATTGGCTCAAGCCTTACAATCCCTTCCGCAACAATTACAAATATCGTGGGAAGCAATGTGGGGAAGAACGGTAGTAGTTGATTTTTTTCTTAACACCCTGTGTTATTTCCCAACGCAGAGAAGATATATCAATTGGTGCCACTACGCACAGTCATGGTTGCACTTCCCATCATGCATTTGGGCAGAACAGGGAAATGGCTACAGTATCATTTACTGAAAGCTCAACAAATACACTAGATGGCAATATTTAGTCACAATATACCAAGTCACATTTATCCTTTAAGAATTACAAGTCTTTCTATCCATGGATCCCTCTCACAGAAAGAATGTTAATAATGTAAATGCCATCATGAGGATTTATTGTCATAATAAACAAATTCAGTACTTATGTACTGTATGTTGAATGTATATATTTGTCTGAGTTTTATTCATTTTTTTCTTAATGCATTGCCAAAATGTATATGATCGGGAAAAATTATCGGGAATGATTGGAATTGAATCGGGAGCAAAAAAAAAAAAAAAATTGGATCGGGAAATATCGGGATCGGCACATACTCATATTAAAACGATCGGGATCAGATCGGGAGCAAAAAACATGATCGGAATAACCCTAGTAAATACCACTTGTCTAGTCGAAAATTGAATGTGAACACCCCCTCAAGTCGTATTTCCTACTGGAGAATTGGAATTTTATTATTATTATTATCTATTATTATATATTTCCAAGATGGGTGGAGCTTTCACTTTTCAAAATGGCGGCACGTGAACAAGTAGTTGTGATTTGTAAGAAACTATAACTTGTTGTTGTTTTGTTTTTTTAAAAAAAGATGTATCGTCAATTTGCAGGGTTTGTTTTATGCCAGCATGATAACTCTTAAAGGGAACCACGGAAAGTGAACTTGTGGTTCTTAAAAGATAGATTTTAGTATGAGTTATAATAACTTGATATTAAAACCCCTCTTTATGTTTTCATTTTTATAAAATTTGAAAAATTAGTTTAACTAGTAGATGTCGTCGGTTCTGGCCGTCCAGTTTGAACCCGAGCGAAAAAGGGATGAGCAGGAAAGCACTGTCAATATTTCACAAAATGGGCAGCAAAAGCAATTAAATGAAGGTCTCCAGCGGGATTCGAACCTGCGTTTCCCGTGCGACAGATGAGCGCATAGACTACAGGACCATAGTTCTGCATGTTGTTAGTCATGATTTTCTTTGTAGAGCAATCGCAACCCACATGCGTTGTCTGTGCAGTAAATCCTGAAAGGGAAACAACTGAAAAGAAAGTGTGGCTGGCTTGAACATGGAATTCGAAAATGCGGCTCACTTCATACAACAAGCAGACAACAATAACATAGGGATTGCGTAAAAGGGTTTATTAAACACACAAAAAACACGCGATCGTGAAAAGGGAGACACAAAAAGGGTTCGTAACAGTAGGTCGAGATAAATAAAAATATGAAAATAAAAAAAACCCGAGGGAAAACCACGGTGAGAGTCAGACAAACTAAAAAAAACTAGCAAGGAAGGGATATACAATTGTCAAATGGCAGCAAGTCAATATCTCGGCAAGCTGCCTAGGATCGGTTTAAAGACACTGCTTATGAGCTGCAATTTGATGATGGTACGACGTTGAGAACTGATCCCACAGCTATGGAACAAAACAATCTGACCGGCAACAGAATGTGACAAAATCATGCCAGTTGTCATCCTAGCTTCACTAGCACAGCTCTTCTCCCAGTCCAGCTCAACCACGTCATCTCCCCAGCATCCATTGTGCACGTAAAACATGGCGCCCTCCGTAGGTCAAAGCATGTACTAAATATAATAGATTTTTAAATCGATGGCAATAATATATGTGTTTCTAATGACATATTTTCGTAAAAGAGAACAATTGTGGCTTATTAGAGCCTACAAGTCTTTAAGTCCGAGGTTCCCTTTAAACTCTTATTTTAACTAACTGATTGTGAAAATGTTCAGTTAAAAAAAACTTAACGTTTTGCATTTTTATGCATTCTCATCTTGATGTAGTAGATATATTGAAACAGTTTTGCCCATGCAACAAACCAAAATGAAGTCTGTGTCTGCTATTGTTTTTTTTTTTACCTATGGCAACAGAAGCACATGAACAGTTCGTACTTGTAATTACCAATTAGCAAGTGGTAAGGATCATCTTTCCCAGAGCATGTGAAGGCAGGGTAAGATTAGACCATAAGGGGGGTAAAAGTTGTGATCATATTTGCTTTTTACAATGTTGTACAAACATGGTGACCGCTTAACAAGTTGCTAACATACTCCAGAGTAGAGCTGAAACGAATACTCGAGCAACTCAAGTCACTCGAATTTAAAAACTGATCCAAGTAATTTTATGCGCCTTGAGGAATCGTTGAATTTTGCCTGGACTACTTTTAATGTGGGACAATGTGCAGACTTCACCTGCGGAGATAATAAAGCTGTCAATTTTAGTTCAGTAGTCATTGCTGGATAAAACACCAAGTTGCACTGGTTCCTCATGTGCTCCAATACAGCAGGTATCCTATATTTATTTTGAACACTGCAAAAACTCAAAATCCTACCTGGCTGTTTTCAACAATGTACATCGAAACAAAGACATTGAATGACTGAAAATGGTTCAATGTTAGAGGAAATGTCTTATTTTCTCATGTGTATTTATAATTGCACTTTACCTAAAAAATGTTTTATCCGATTACTCGATTAATCAATAGAATTTTCAATCGAATACTCGATTACTAAAATATTTGATAGCTGCAGCCCTACTCCAGAGTTTCTTCTTTCCTTTGTGTGACAGCCATCCCACATACCAATGTACAAGTATCTTGGGGCCTACGTCGGAATGTGCTTTTCATTCCTGTCCTCTTTTGTTTGTGCTGACTGGTCACTAGTGAGCTTGAAAGGACCATCCGCCGTGTGACATCACATCGTGTTTTGTGCTCACCAAAGACAAAGAAAAAGCAAAGAGTCGAGCAAGTAAATGCAAAGCACATTGGCGGCAGTCACCTAATAGCTAGGGGATTTAAGCAGGACCTCGGGAACCCCCCGACACCCGCAAAGGGAGCACAGTCGGGGGTCACGTTTGGCAGCGGATGATGTCACATCTTGCCGATATTTGGCAATCCTCCTTGCTTGATGTTGGATTCCTGCAAAGTGCTAACACATTGTTACCTTTGACCTGCTTCAACGCCCATAACACATAAAGGGTTAAGCACGTGGTTGACACATGGTGCTCCTTGCAACTAATCCATCAGTTTTTGCATTATTTTTTAACACTGCTTTTGTGGTGATCAGTGTTGTTAATAACGGCGTTAGAACATAACGGCGTTATTTTTTTCAGTAGTGAGTAATTAATACTTTTCTCATTTTGGCAACGCCGTTACCATTACTGAGGCGGGAAAGGCGTCCATTACTATGTGTTACTATGTTGGTTGAATGACGTAAGAAAAACTCGGAGAGAGACGGACTCACGGAGACGAGAGAGCAGAGCAGGAGTGAGGAGGAGGAAAGGGAATTGTGACGCCGTTCCAAACGCGATGCTAGGTGCAAAATAATACCTGACTGTAGCCGATAGCCTACAAACTACGCCCACATGATGCTATGGTAGATATCAAATATTATAGAAGTAGATGCGGCATTAGCAACATGTATAAAGAACTAGATGCGTTAGTAAACAGCCGCCATCTTAAAGCAGTAGACCTATCAAGAAGGCACTGTCGTAGAGAACCTTCCTAGTGAACCTAAGTAACTTTTTTTTATCTAAAATGCTCCTAAATTGGCAAAATCCTGGCTTAAATCTATCTTTAAATGATGAAACGGTTTTAAAACTCATACATGTCGAAAGTAGACAGAGGGAAACTAACGCAAGAACGGGAGCAATTTTAACAACTTTAACGGCAGTGTTGTCACAGATTACTTGAAAAAGTAATTTATTTACTAATTACTGATTACACCTCAAAAAAGTAATCTAGTTACTTTACTGATTACTTCATTATCAAAGTAAGTTACTCTAAAAGTAATCTATCAGTTACTTTTTACCCATTTTTCTCCCTTTGCCGCCTCAACATAAGAATGACAACAGAAAAATGTCATCACATGTAATTGACTGACATGATTGAATTTAAAGGGGAATATCAGAATTTCGCGCTAGCTTAGCCACTCCGGAGCCCTGAAACTAACAAATATCTGACAAACTGCTTGTAATTTGTTGAAATCAACTCCACCGACCAATTAAACCCCGCAAACTCTAAGATTAAGCCTACTGTCAAAACTTCAGAATTTCGGGTTATGGTTAACAGCATATCAGTGCCAATGTAAAACAATGCAAACTGACGGCACAATAATCAACAACACACAAGTGGATTGTACAGTGCAATAAACACAAAGGTGGTGGCGGGCACGGATGCGCGTGCAGCCGTGCACATTAACAACCCGGAAGTACTCCTCTCAACACACACGCGGTCAATTTGGCCACAAAACGTGGGGGCAACCAAGCACTTTACACTCAATCAGACTTACAACACATCCCACAGATGCTAAACGAACACATCACCTCACGGCATAAATGTGCAACACGCATATGATGTAAACAAAGCTTGCCAACTTCGAGCGATGACTGCCCGTCGTTACTACGGCAAAGCTACGAAATGGCCGCGCATGTAGGGGGTCCAACCTTTTGCTGATACCCTCCAGAATGAAGGAAAAATACTCACCTTCATTCATGGATATCCACAGATCAACATTCCCTCGCAACATCTCAATACTCGGCGCGAATGTCCACCCGCCTCAGTCCCACAACACGTGACGCCAGACCAAAACAGGAAATAGCTAAGAGGTTGTCATGGAAACACGTACCGGGAACTTTTTATTTTAGCATTTTCTATTCAAAATGCTCTTTGTACATGACTACAATATTCTTCATTCTACATACGTTATGAGGCAATGAAAACATAGTAACGCAGAGACACTAAGGAAACTAACTTTAATCAGATTACTGGTGTAGAAAAATGAACGCGTTAGATTACTCGTTACTGAAAAAAGTATTCAGATTACAGTACCGCGTTACTGACAACACAGTTTAACGGTTGATTGACAACATTAAATGACTTCCACACATAGCAAAGATTACTATCTAGTTATTGCAATATCTGCAATACCCCTGTGTCTAGTTGAGTTTAGGGTAAAGAATTGGGCTAGGGCCAGTTGTCCCAAAAACCCTTTAAACTTCACATTGTGTGACCTGTTTATTTTATTTTATTTTTTTGAGAAAAAAAAAAACATTAAAATTATCACCAGTTACTTTGCCAACCAACTAATTACTCTTACATTCAGGTAACTGAGTTACTAATGCAATTACTTTTTGGGAGAAGTAATTTTTAACTTAATTACTTTTTAAAAGTGAGATTAACAACACTGGTGGTGATGTCATCAAACAGAGACATCCTCATTAGATTTCACCACAGGTAGGTTGGAACCTTGAGGCTACGGCCTGCGAGGCAGACGCACTTGCCGCTTGCCCACTGTGCCGCACTTGTTGCGTATGATGTAACTTTCAAATGTGATCGCCCTCTGTTCTAGAGCTCTCTGCACTCGTCTTACATTGACTTCACGTGTTTCCTCTTGTTTGGTGTTAAGACCCGCCTCTTCCCTCCACACAACGCTGACATTAATAGGAACCATATTTGGTAACTTTAAGTCAAGTCCAACTGGAACGGTCCCCCTCAAAGTCAAATCATGTGACTTCCAGCCACCAATCAGCGCAAAGTGCAACAGTGTTGTTTTTTTTCACAGAAACAAGGCTTCAAAACTGCGCGACCGTCCAGAACGATCAGATTAAAAAAAAAAAAAAAGAGTGGAACATGAAACCCTCCACCATTTTTTTTCTATGGTTCTCATCACTTTTTGATGTGTTGAACAAACAATCGCAGCTGCTCACCGCTAAGCTCGTCTCGTAACATGACCGCAAAGAAAAAAAAAAGGTGCAAAAATTGTTATTGGAGCAGACGTGTGATAAGCGTGTTGTCGTTGGAAACATGACAAACATGTGCAATGTCACACACTCTGCAAATATTTGCACCGGCTGCCAGATTAGCGGCGGATAAATATTGTAATCATGTGTGATCATAATGATAAAAGTTATAATAAGAATAATAAGAAGAGAGGGTGAGCGCGCGGGGGGTGACGTGATTCCAGCAGTGAAGTCATCGAAAGAAAGAAGGGGGAAAAAATGAAAGCGGCTTTGCGCTGGCTGCCTTAAAAGGCAAACATTTGGCTCTCGGTGTGTTGCTGGATTCTTGGAGCCAAACAGGAAGTTCTTCTTCTCAATTTCCGGTCCGCTAACCTCACATTTGTGCATTATTACCAATTTAGCCACTCTTTTTGCTCGATCTGCTATATCGCCTTTTTTCAGAGCAATTTAGCAATGCATTTCGTCATAAAATCACAAATTCACGCGCACTTGTTAACTCACTGGCTACCACTTAGGGCGATAAACATTCCATCCATTTGAAGTGGCAGGGCTCGAAGGGTTTAGTTCAGTTGGATTAGTAGTTAGTTCAAATGGATTGGAAGGCTATTGCTGTCAAAGAAAGACTTCCTACAACTAAAATCATTCATTTATTTTCCATGCTACCTTTTGTTGCTTGAAATAAATAAATTTCATTTTTTGTGGTTTGTTACATGCATTGAATAATCTTTCTTTACTTGGAATTATATCATCTGAAATAAAACTATTTTCCATTTTATATTTCTACTTTTCAGTTTAAGTATTTCAAATTCAACTTGAGCAATTCAAATTCCGTTACGAAATTCAGATTTAGTTTTTGGTGGCACATACAGTGAAGAAAATAGGTATTTGAACACCCTGCTATTTTGCTTGTTCATCATGGAGGGGCCTGAAATTTTCATTGTAGGTGCATGTCCACTGTGAATGAGGTAATCTAAGAAGAAAAATCCAGAAATCACAATGCATGATTTTTTTAAACAATTTATTTGTGTGATACAGCTGCAAAAAAGTATTTGAACACATATCTATCAGCTAGAATTCTGACCCGGAAAGACCTGTTAATCCGCCTATTAAAAGTCCCCCTCCACTCCATGTTTTATCCTGAATCAGATGCACTTGTTTGAGGTCAATAGCAGCATAAAGACACCTGTCCACCCTCTTCAAACAGTAGGACTCAAACTTGTATCATGTCCAAAACCAAAGAGCTGTCCAAAAACACCAGAAACAAAATTGTACTCCTCCACAAGGCTGGAAAGGGCTACAGGGCAATTACCAAGCAGGTTAGTGAAAAAACGTCCACTGTTGGAGCGATCATTAGAAAATGGAAGAAGGTAAATATGATGGTCAATCTTAATCGGAGTGGAGCCCCATGTAAGATGTCACTTCGTGGGGTGTCAGTGATCCTAAGAAAAGTGAGGAATCAGCCCAGAACGACACGACAGGAGTTGGTCATTGACCTCAAAAGAGCTGGGACCACAGTTTCCAAGGTTTCTGTTGGTAATACACTAAGACGTCATGGTTTGAAATCATGCATGGTCCGAAAGGTTTCCCTGTTTAAAACAGCCCATGTCAAGGGTCATCTTAAGTTTGCCTATGACCATTTGGATGATGCAGAGGAGTCATGGGAGCAAGTTTTGTGGTCAGATGAGAGCAAAACTTTTTGGTCTTAATTCCACTCACAGGGTTTGAAGGAATAAGACTAATGAGTACTATCCCAAGAACACCATCCCTACTGTGAAACACGGGGGTTGTAGCATCATGCTTTGGGGTTTTTCTGCACATGGGAAAGGACAAGTACTGTATTAAAGAGAGGATGACTAGGGTTCTGTATTGTGTATCTTTGGGGAACAACTTCCTTCCCTCAGTAGCGCATTGAAGATGGGTCGTGGCTGGGTTTTCCAACATGACAATGACCCCAAGCACACAGCCAGGAAAACCAAGGAGTGGCTCTTTAAGAAGCATATCAAGGTTCTTGCATTGCCTACCCGGTCTCTAGACCCAAACCCAATAGAAAACCTTTGCAGGGAGATCAAACCCTGTATTTCTCAGCTCCAGCCCAGAAACTTGACTGATCTAGAGAACATTTGTGTGGAGAAGCGGGCCAAGATCCCTCCTGCAGTGTGTGCAAACCTGGCGAAAAATTACAGGAAACATTTGACCCCTTGCAAACAAAGGCTACTGTACAAAATGTTAACATTCGGTTTCTCATGTGTTTAAATACGTATTTGCAGCTGCATCACACAAAAAAATAGTTTAAAAATCATGCATTTTGATATCTGGATTTTTCTTTTTAGATTATCTCTCCCACAGTGGATATGCACCTATGATGAAAATTTCAGCCCACCCCCCATGATTTCTCTGTGGGAAAACTTGAAAAATGGCGGGTGTTCAAATCCTTAAGTTCTTCACTGTATATCAACATGTACTCTCCTCCGCATCGCTAGGGGTATATTAACCCCTTAATGCCTGCAACATGAAGCAATTGTCAGGGAATCCCAAAACCTAAAAAATAAGGTCTTAATGGTACTTTTTCGAATTTATAAAAAAAGAAAAATCTAAATAAATATGTGTAATAAGCGCTGTAATATCTATAACCCTAGCTAAATCCAGATTTTTTTTCTCATGGAACCTGCAGATGCATGTGTTGACTTGCATCCATCGTTTTTTTTTTTTTTAATTATTTCAAAATTCTAAATTAGTCTCAAAATAATGAAATTCTGAGTGTATCAAACGTGATACACAAGGCTAGAACAGTATGGATAGCTTACTAAGGTATTGCAATGTAGAAAAACTTTTCTTAATTTTTAGTTTAAGAGTATTTGTGTAAAATTTAAAGTCTACAACCAAAGTTTGACAATTAGGAAAGGATGTGGAATCTCGTTTAGTACAAAATGCAAGTCACAACATAAGATAGACCGGAAAGGACAAAGCTTTATCATCAGTTTCAATTTTGTAATCATGAATTCATATGAATAGTGATAATATGCTTGTGTTTTCATAAACAAGGAGTTCAAAATCCGACCTAAATTTAAACAAAACAAGGAAAATACAAAAATAATACGTAAGCTAAACATAAACACAAAATGTAAAACATATGCCTGGGTTTTATAAAAATAATATTTAAACAAAAACATTACATTTGGAAAACAAATAAAATGTTTTTAGACCCTTTAGATTTTTTAAAACTTAATAACAGATTTATAATAGAGCCATTTCTTTTTTTTAAAGGCAATAAAATTAAGTTTTGGCGAAATCTATTCATTTGTCCGTTTTGTTACGCTGTACTGACGTCATCAAAAGTGGCCGTGCATGGTGCCGTGAAGAAAAATAGCAATACGCTCAAGATGTCTGTGACCTTTTAGTTCAACATTTGTCCACAGTAAACCCGTAAGATTGCCGTTGTATTCACGCGACGACAAAAATATTTTCCGCATTTGCATTTACAGCAGCACTTTACTTAGCACAAGCTAAAAGTGTGGATTTTTGGAAGAATGGCCGCGAAGCAAGCGTCTGTCCACGCCAAGTGGATTGTCGGCCGAGTCATCGGAACGAAAATGTGCAAAACAGCCAAGGTGCGCGTCACAAGGCTTGTGCTCGACCCCTACCTGCTCAAGGTGAACACGCACAGGAACATACAATACCCATATTAGACAGTGATAGCTATATATTTTAATTTTTTTCAACCTCATTGAAGTACACATGGAGTCAAAAGTTTGAAGACTACATCAGTAAGATTAAAAAAAAAAAAGTCTCATTACGTTTAACCGCGGTTGTTCACGATAAATTTGAGAGGCAAAGGCTTTTTGAATATTATACAAAGTCAAACAGGTCCGTATAAACTCATTAGCTACCTTTGCCTGCAAAAAATGTCCAATCTATTTCTGTCATTGACATTGAAATATTTCAATTTTTATTTTCTCTCCTGGCAGTACTACAACCGGAGAAAGACATACTTTGCCCACGACGCCATGCAGCAGTGCGAGATGGGTGATGTGGTGCTTCTCAAGGCGCTCCCCGAGCCGCGTTCCAAACACGTCAAACACGAGCTGGCGCAGGTGGTCTACAAAGTGGGCCGCGTGGTGGATCCGCTGACAGGGAAGCGTGTTGCCGGCACCGAATTCCTGGAGCCGTTGGACGACCTCAAAGACGATGGCGAAACTTTGGCTCAAAAAGTGCAAAGCTTGAACATTTCAGCAGAGGGATTGCAATAACATTATTATTTGTAAGATCATTCATCCATTTGGGTGTGTCGCCTGGACTCGTCGCCAGTCAATCGCAGGGAACATAGAGACAAATGGCAACTGCAGTGACTGCACACAGGAAGGTGGAACACGGCTTTTAGCCTAGAACCTCCAATCTGTGAGGCAGACGTGCTAATCACCAGAAAGTCGTGCTGCACTAATTTAGTGTCTTTGCAAAGTATATTTCATGGCTTAAATTATGTTTCCTACTGCAGCTATCGATTATTTCAGTAATCGAATCTATTTGCTAGTTAGTTCAAATAATCGAGTAATCTGGTTAAGAACATTTAATGTGTTGCAGAATAAATTGTAGGGAATGTAAAAGGCTTTCAAAGACTGTGCTTTCAAAAGAACATTAAATGCAAATCCAAAGTGCAATTTCAGAGTTTTTCTTCATACTATGCAGAATTGCATTTTCTTTTAATGAGAGCAATAAATGCATTTAAAAATAGATTAAAACACCTGAGCTTTGCCTCAAACGGTATGAATAAATGAGGATCTAAGTACAACAAATGAACAATTGGCTAACTTGCATAGCAAAAGTATGCTAACCTAACTGCTATAAAATCCTTTTTTTTTTTTTTTTAAATTACAATGATCTTAACAAATCGTTCAAACACATATTCCCACTAAAAACAGCTAAATACCTGTAAACTAAATCACGAATGCATAAAAACTAGCTCAAACAGAAATGTACCTTATGTTGATCTTAACAGGGAGCAGCTGGATTCAGCCAAGTTAAATGAGTTGTCATATTCAAACAAACTAAATGCAAACACTTTCAAAACACCATCACAACGCCACTGCGATTAAAGGAATAATTGAAACAGCAAAATGTGATTCAAAGCTTTCTTTTTCTCCCTAACGAATTAATCGTTGCAGCACTAGTCCTTAGTATAATTCAATCCAATTTAAAAATAAAAAGCTGAACTAGTTGAACTATTTCTAAGTTTGAATGTTAAAACTGTCCAATTTATGACAATAAGGTTTGTATGATCCAGTGGTCCTTGACTAAAACCACATTAAATTAATAGACAACTGTTTATGTCCTATATGAATCATTTGGAGCCATTATTTTAATTTGTGTTTCACCCTGTCAGTACTAAAGTTTCAAATTTTTTTTGTTTTCCATGGAAGCAGACTGCTTATTTGTGTGATTCCTCGGTATAACTTTTTTGCAAAGAGCTGCTTGTACTAAAAAATACATTTTTGCAGATTTTCCTGACATTCACTCCCCAAACCAATAACTATCATTATTCGTGAGTTTGCTGTAAACCTGGAAATTGTTGTTTTTGCTGCCATTGACGACAATTGACAGACAAGCCACTTGAACTGGGAGAGCTGGTAGTGATCAATCCAAGATTAAATTGGTTGGACGTCTGTTGCCGTCAATGGCAGTGGATGAGGTGGAGATGGAAATGAAAGTTTTTTTGGTATCCGATTCATCAGTTTAATAATGGTCAAGGTGGGTTTCGTCATGGTTTTTTTTCGGGGTTTTTTTGTTTTTGTTTTGTTTTTTGGGGGGGGGGCAAATTTTGTTTTTTTTGTTTTGTTTTGTTTTGCTTTTTTTTCTTTCTTTCGGGTCGGTTGTTCTTTTTTTTTTTTGTTATATAACATAAAAATTACGGGGGGTTTGATGAATGAATCATGGGCACATCTACTGCTGATTGCCTCCTTAATGTGGATTGCCCCACTTGCTTCTGATCCCCGTTAGGGAAAAAAATTTAATAATAATGGTCAAGGTATTCATTCAAAAAACAAGAATTGGTTTCAGCACAAATTGCGTCTTTGATGAAATCATATAAACGACTTGGTCGTATTATGTTTTTTTTAAAATTATTTTTTATTATGCGTAACGCTGGCACGATACTCTTCTAAATACAAAGTGTGGAAAGTTCCAAAGTAGAGTTTTGAATTATTTTGTAATAATGTGTGTTTTGGTGACAGCGGGCTTCCGTCGGTTGACGTTTGCCCAAGCAAAATGGCGGCCGTAATCCTACGCACGGCGCCTAAGTGGCTGGCAAGCGTTAAAGTATCGCCACAAACACTCAGGACAAGCCGACAGTTTCATCTTTCCGTCAGGTTGGTCTCAATCTACAAGAACTTTGTCACGACTGTCACACCGACAACTTTTGTGGCGTTATTTCGCGTCGCGAAGCCGCATCAATGTCAAACTCTGCTAGCCTCGGTGGCTAAAGCTAACGTCCTCTAGCTCGAGTGACGTCGTTAACCCACTTTTGCACTTAACGCGTCAACAAGTGTTCCTTGTGTGTCAACTCGACATGTGGTCAAACGGCACTTGATTTATTGTAACTGGCAATGTGCATACAAGCCGACCAAAATTCTGAAATGAAAAGTAACTTTTTGTGAATAGTGGCTGACGAGATGCTGCTCTTACTCAAGTTATTTTTCAAGGGTTACGTCTAAAAGCAGCTTAGAGGAACTCCAGGGTCAACTTCTTGGGACTAGTGGAGGACGCAGACACATTTGAATGTACAGTTTTGTTTTGATGTCCCCTTAATAAACTAAAGTCAGTGTTTTAACACCAACCCTAATAAGGAATTACTCTCCAAGCAGCACAAAATGACTCCTGTACTTTAAATGGATGTATGTATGGACAGAGCTAGTACTGTACCATTTTCCTAAAGTTTATATTATTAAGATCGAAGATATAAACTAGGCCCGCACAATATATTGTTGCATATCGCCATCGGATGTGCACATGCGTGATTATCATTTTTTGAACACTTAACTTTTGCTTTGCTTCATAAAGCAGCAAGTGTGCAGAGACGTGGCTTTGGGTATCCTTTTTTATATGCAGCAATCTTCATCATTCACAGATAAACCCCCTTCACCTGGATTAAACGGTACTCTATAAATACATACACTCACCGGCCACTTTATTAGGTACACCTGTCCAACTGCTCGACAACACTTAATTTCTAATCAGCCAATCACATGGCGGCAGCTCAGTGCATTTAGGCATGTAGACATGGTTTAAGACAATCTCCTGCAGTTCAAACCGAGCATCAGTATGGGGAAGAAAGGTGATTTGAGTAACTTTGAACGTGGCATGGTTGTTGGTGCCAGAAGGGCCGGTCTGAGTATTTCAGAAACTGCTGATCTACTGGGATTTTCACACACAGCCATCTCTAGGGTTTACATAGAATGGGCCGAAAAAGAAAAAATATCCAGTGAGCGGCAGTTCTGTGGGCGGAAATGCCTTGTTGATGCCAGAGGTCAGAGGAGAATGGCCAGACTGGTTTGAGCTGATAGAAAGGCAACAGTGACTCAAATAAATGGTGTTATATTTATATAGCGCTTTTCCACCTTTCAAGGCGCTCAAAGCGCTTCACACTACATCGCCATTTACCTACTGGTGACGCAGCACCAGGAGCAATGTGGGGTTCAGTATCTTGCTCAAG
The DNA here is from genome assembly GCF_030265065.1 of Corythoichthys intestinalis. Lineage (NCBI taxonomy): Eukaryota > Metazoa > Chordata > Actinopteri > Syngnathiformes > Syngnathidae > Corythoichthys > Corythoichthys intestinalis. The sequence continues at coordinate 31,567,176 of NC_080412.1, forward strand.
GATACTTAGGCAAGTTCATCAGGGCAGAGAATCGAACCCATAACCTCTGGGTTGGGGAACAACTACTCTACCACTAAGCCATGCCATCCCCAAATAACCACCCGTTACAACCAAGGTAGGCAGAAGAGCATCTCTGAACGCACAGTACGTCGAACTTTAAGGCAGATGGGCTGCAGCAGAAGACCACGCCCGGTGCCACTCCTTTCAGCTAAGAACAGGAAACTGAGGCTACAATTTGCACAAGCTCATCGAAATTGGACAGTAGAAGATTGGAAAAACGTTGCCTGGTCTGATGAGTCTCGAGTTCTGCTGCGACATTCGGATGGTAGGGTCAGAATTTGGCGTCAACAGCAGAAAAGCATGGATCCATCCTGCCTTGTATCAACGGTTCAGGCTGGTGATGGTGGTGTAATGGTGTGGGGAATATTTTCTTGGCACTCTTTGGGCCCCTTGGTACCAATTGAGCATCGTTGGAACGCCACAGCCTACCTGAGTATTGTTGCTGACCATGTCCATCCCTTTATGACCACAATGTACCCAACTTCTGATGGCTACTTTCAGCAGGATAACGCGTCATGTCATAAAGCTGGAATCATCTCAGACTGGTGTCTTGAACATGACAATGAGTTTACTGTACTCAAATGGCCTCCACAGTCACCAGATCTCAATCCAATAGAGCATCTTTGGGATGTGGTGGAACGGGAGATTCGCATCATGGATTTGCAGCCGACAAATCTGCACCAACTGTGTGATGCCATCATGTCAATGTGGACCAAACTCTCTGAGGAATGCTTTCAGAACCTTGTTGAATCTATGCCACGATGAATTGAGGCAGTTCTGAAGGCAAAAGGGGGTCCAACCTGTTATTAGCACGGTGTACCTAATAATGTGGCCGGTGAGTGTATATTGCGATTTTGAAGGTCTGAATGGTATGAAGGTGTCCAGCGGGATTCGAACCCACGTTTCCTGTGCGACAGACGAGCGTGTAGACCACAGGACTATAGAGTCATGATTTTCTTTATAAAGCAATCGCAACTCACATGCGTTGTCTGTCTGTGTGGTAAAACCTGACAGGGAAGCGCAACTGAAAAGAAAGTGCGGCTGGTTTGACCATGGAAGCAGTCAATAATAACATAGGGATTGCATAAAAGGGTTTATTGAACACACAGAAAATTGCGAAAAGGGAGACACAAAAAGGGTCTGTGACCTTAGGTCGTGATCAATGAGAAAAAATAAATGTGTGAAAATCGCAGTGATAGGCAGAGAAATGAAAAAAAACAATGCAATGAAGTAAAGAAGGGATATAAACTGTCAAATAGCAGCAAGTCAGTATCTCGGCAAGCCGCCTAGGATCGGTTTAAAGACAATGCTGATGAGCTGGAATTGGATGTAGGTACGACGTTGGGAACTCATCCCACATCAGTCACAAAGCAATCTGACCAGCAGCAGAATGTGACAAAATCATGCCAGTCGTCATACTAGCTTCGCTTGCTAGCTAGCACAGCTATTCTCCCAGTCCAGTTCAACCGCAATTTCGCCCACGGAAAACATGGGATCCCTCGTAGGTCAAATCGTACTAAATATTATAGATTTTAAATCGGTGGCAATAATATATCTGTTTCTAATAACGTATTTTAGTAAAAGAGAACAATTGTGGCTTATTAGAGCCTACAAGTCTTTAAGTCCGAGGTTCCCTTTAAAATATTTTAAATGCAAACTCAAAATTGTACCTTTTTAGCACCAAACTCTTCTTAAATTTCAATGCGAATATCCTAAACTTCAACCGTTAAATACAGCTGAACTCCATAGAGTGGCTTTAAGTTGTGTAGCTTTACATCCAGCGTTCTATGAATTGTGTTGTTTTGTGTTTCAGGAGTTTATCGGGGCTACAAGACAGCTGGTTCAAGTCTCTGTTTGTGAGAAAGGTGGACCCGCGCAAGGACGCTCACTCACACCTGCTAGCTAAGAAGGAAGAAGACAACCTGTACAAAATCCAGTGTGAGCATCACCACGCCGCATGGATCTCCAAGTATCTCGGAAGGGTTTTGTGAAAATGTTTTGCGCCTTTTTTGCAGTTCACAATGTCAAGCCAGAGTGCCTGGACGACTACAACCAACTTTGGTAACGTTCTACATTTTTGTTTGTCACTTTTTCAAGTTAAATAACCTTCTGAAATGTGTTTGTTTGAAGTGAGAGTGTGTTGCCTTCCATTCATGCTGATCCGGAATACCCGTGCGAGCTGCTTGGAACATGGAACACGTGGTACGGAGAACAAGACCAGGCAGGTCGGCTTTGCAACTTGTTTTCCCCACTACAAACTATAGTTCAGAAAAAAAAGTTTGTTTCTTTTCCTTCTCAATATTTGTGTTGATGAATGCCTTTAGTGCACTTATGGCGATATCGAGGAGGTTACCCAGCTCTGACTGAAGTTATGAACAAACTAAAGCAGAATAAGGTAAGAGCGGCCCTGCTGACAAGTTATATTCTTACACAAATGGAACATTGGCTTTGTTGGGAATTTTTACTGTATTTGTATGTCCTGCCATTGAAAGCTAATGAGTTAATTATGTAATTTTTGATGAATGACAATACTATATTATAGGGCTGTCCCAAACGACTAATTTCCTCCCGATTAGTCAGCCGACTATTTTTACGATTAGTCGACTTAGAGCAGGGCGGTAAACCGAAAATTTACCGTTACCGAAATTCTTCACGATGACCGACGTAATTTTGACCATGTCGGTAAATTCGGTAATTTAATAAAAGAAGAAAATATAGTCTTTTCATCCCGCTTTGACTCTGTGTTGTTCGGCTATGTTCATTCCCCTTTAAGAAAGCAGACAGTGTGCTTACGTTTGGAGTCACATGGTTTTCAGGAAGCCAATCAAACAGAAGCCCGGTAGGCTAATGCTAGCTGCTAACCAGTGTTGTTAATCTTACTGAAAAAAAGTAATTAATTATAGTTACAAATTACTTCTCCCAAAAAGTAATTGCGTTAGTAACTCAATTACCTGAATGTAAGAGTAATTAGTTACTTGGCAAAGTAATTGGTGATAATTACTTTTTTTTTTTTTTTCCCTCAAAAAACAAAAGGAAAAAAAAAAAAAAAAACATTGGCCACACTATGTGAAGTTTTTTTGTGAAGGTTTTTGGTACAATTGGCCCGAGCCCAATTCTTTACCCTAAATTACCCTTTACCCTGAATCAACTGTTAAAAATTGTTAAAATTGCTCCCATTATTGCATTAGTTCCTTCTCTCTACTTTCGACATATGAAAGTTTTAAAACTGTTTCATCATTTAAAGATAGATTCAAGTCAAGATTTTGCCGATTTAGAAGTATTTTAGATAAAAAGTTACTTAGGTTCGCTAGGAAGGTTCTCTACAACAGAGCCGTCCTAAAGTCTACTGCTTTAAGATGGCGGCTGTCTACTAACGCATTCAGTGCCATGTCTGTCATTTTGCATCTAGTTATATCTATATACAGTACATGTGATATCTACCATGTCTACCATATCTACCATAACATGCGGGCGTAGTTTGTAGGCTATCGGCTACAACATGTATTATTGGAGCTACCTAGCATCGCGTTTGCTCCTCGTCACAACTTTCTTGCCTCCTCCTCACTCCTGCTCTGCTCTGTCGTCTCGGTGAGTCTGTCTCCCTCAGACTTTTCGACCAATATAGTAACGCATGCCTTTCCGTCCTCAGTAACGGTAACGGCGTTGCCAAGATGAGAAAAGTAATTAATTACATTACCCACTACTGAAAAAAATAACGCCGTTAGTAACGCCGTTATATTGTAACGCCGTTATTAACAACACTGCTGCTAACGCTAGCGGCTAACGCTACAAGTAAACGGGATGAAGTCGGGCTTAAGTTAGCTTCGCCAAACTTTCACCCGACATTAAGTAAACTCTTGACAGGTTCCAGATAGGGATGGAAAAACCGAGGCTTTCTGAAAGAATGAACCACTTTTAAGACAATTGCCCTAAATTGAATCACTGTTTGACACACTGCAAGAGCCCCATCTACTGGATAAACAGTGCACGTTTCTTTTTAAAAGTAAAGTTGACAAATTGCCTCAGCATTACATATCTTCAATAGAATTAAGTGGATGTCGTCTATTTCAACCAGGAGATCGTGTCGTCATTTAGTGTGATTTACACAATTAAAGTTGACCTCTTTAAGCCTGTGTCATTGCTTTTGTCTGTGAAGATGTGCAGTATTTGTAATACACGACAGTGCTAGTCTTGTAAGTGGCTCGTCCTAGATGACGGGGAGTAACTATGTATTGTTTATTTTTTGTAAAAATTACAGTACAGTAAGCACAGTGCTTGGGAACAGGAATATTATTTATTGCATACTGTAAGGATTTCCAAAATCCTAAGATGTAAATAATTGAGCCGAATAAAAGAAAGGAAAGGTTTGTGAAACATTTTATTTTTTAATTAAGTATAATTTCTGGGGGGGCAGGTGGATGTGTCGTATTTGTATCTATTCTAAATATCTAAACGCATGCCACTATCTAGTGTATAACAATGCGGAATGAATTTAATGAAATTCAAGTAATGATATTTTTCAAGTCATACAAGCTGTTATAAATGTTCACACAAGAATTCTTATTGTTTACAAGATTTTTTTTTAATACTTAATGTTTAGACTGCATGTGCAATTGTTAAACTGAAAGCTGGTAAATAAATTTAACGAGAAACTGTTCATTTGTATTCCATGCATTGATTCAAATTTTCAAATTATATAACAGTTTGCTTGGGCGAATTTATCGTCATTTATCGTTATCGAGGTAAATCTGCTCAATTTATCGTGATACGTACTTAAGGCCATATCGCCCAGCCCTAAGTCGACTAGTAATTTTTTATTTATTTTTTTAACTACTGTAATAATGATTTTTTTCTGTTCAAGCTTAGTAATTCACAAAAAACATTTTGGAACACCTAAATTCTTTATTAACGTATAAATAAATATCATAAATACCAATAATAAATCACAAACAATGAGGTCAAATGCTGCTGGCATTAACTAGTGCAAAAAAATGTAAACGGAAACAATGTGACTTCACCTCTTTAACAGGAGTCAACAGTTCTTACTCTTTTTGTGGTATGTCATTGTCTATATATTTCTAAATGTTAAAATGAATTGCAATGTCCCGGACAACCATTTTCAGAATACTTTGTGTGAGTTCAGCTGCTTTTTCTGGTGTGCATTTCGCATTTTTGGGGGATGGGGAAAAACTGTTAAACTTTTGTTTGTTTTAACCTGAAAATAAATAAAGTAGAGGGCACACTGAAATATTACCACAATTATTTTGAATGAAAGGCACACATACCCACATTAACAAAAAATAAATATATAGTATTAATTTTATAGGATAGTATAGTATATGTAAAACTTTATATTAAATAACAGTGCAGTCATGGATTACAGTAAGCAGGCCAGTGGTGTTTCCATATATATTTTTATTATATTATGTATATACAGAATATATATGTATATAATTTCCCCAAGTGGGAGCTTCCATGATCCTAATAAATTTAATGATAATTAAAAAAAATATATAATTATATTAATTATTTTATTAAATAAAAATGCACGTTGATACGACGCATATAAAGGCAACTTCCATTTAAAAAATCGTTAGAAAGTTGCATGGACTTACAATCCGCTAGCTTGTTGTTTCTTCTTGTCTTCGAAAATAACACTTGGGTGACGGCGCTTCAAGTGTTCGTTCATAGCCGACGTGCTACCGTGGTATGCGAGCTCAGCTTAGCAAAGAGTACACAAAGCGGCACCCTCCATATTTTCCTTGAAATAATTCCAGGCTCTGGCTATTCTGGTCCGCTTTTTTGGCTTTATGCCGCCTTCACGTGTTACCAACTCTGCCCTTTTTGGAAATTGGCGGTGTTTTTAACTCCTCACCGGCGATTCACTTGGCTCGTTGTCGTCGGTTCGTCTGGGTTCGTCCGACTTCCTCCTCAGGAAGGCGGCGGCATGCATAAAAACACCGAGAGGCGTCCGATGGCTCTTTATGGATACTTTTATTGACCAAAACAAAAACGTGGGGTATGAAGCCACTCAACTCGGCGCTACCCGCGCACTTTTCCAACTCACCGATCTCGCTCCCTCTCTCTCGCTCGCTCGCCCACTTTCTTCCTCTTTGCTCAACCTGACAACGCCGGTCACATCGAAATAACAGCGGCACCCTTGGGGGTGCCAGTAACAACCGCTTGTATCGCGAGCGCCCGCCATTCTAAACTTTATCCGCATGTAATTTTTTTTTTTTTTTAACCCGTCATTACCTGTCGACGGTATGTTTTGCCCATCGACGCATTTACATCATCAATGACGTCGACAACGTCGACTAGTCGGGACAGCTCTACTATAGTATTTATTTGATGACCGTTAATTGTGGCGCCTCTGTCTTTTACTTGCTACACATTACAGCAGTGGTCGAAAATGGCCACCTCGCTAGTGACGACTTCGTAGCGATTCCCAACACGGCCCTCGTGTCCGTCCACTTCCTTCGTTCACGTTTTTGTGTTGTCTGCGTGTGTGTGTTCGGCAGATGTTTTCCGAGTATCGGCGGGAGCGCGGCAAGATGTTGTTGTCTCGCAGGAATCAGCTGCTGCTGGAATTTAGCTTCTGGAATGAACCCAAGCCCCGCGAAGGGCCCAACATCTATGAACTGCGGTCATACCAGCTCAGGGTAACTGAATGTTTGTGACTTGTCACCTTACCCTAGAACGCGTCAGCTCACACCCCAGTATTTGCTTGCATTGCAGCCCGGCACCATGATCGAGTGGGGCAACTACTGGTGAGTCCTCGTGACTTCCTTGTTGCTTTTTTGGGCAACTATTCAGCACTTTGATGTTCTTTTTTATTGCCTTTTACAGATTGTAGCAGATGTTTGAGTCAAGGGTATTATAAGAGCATCTCAATTTCTGCATGACTTTAAAAAAAAAAAAAAAAAAAAGCGGCATGGTCGACGTTACTTAATTGTCATGTGATACGTGACTGACATTAATTTGGAAAACACGCACTCGTTAATTCTTGTTGATAACGGGTGGGCAAACTTTTGCGCTCAGTTTTATTTTAAAGCACAAACATGGGCCCCTAAAAAAACATATTGAAATTGTTGGGCAAAAAAATATGTCCCAATATGGTAAATGTACGTTTAAGTTCCTGCGCACATTGTTAATTTTGCAAATTGAACATGTTGCAAACATTTTAAGAACAAATCTAGCAATGCTAAAATTGCTACAAAGTGTCAGAAAACTGCCTGGCAACACATGACGTCATGTTAATTCATTGGCTGTCACCGAAACATAATTGCATAAATGCATTTCGCGGTTTTTCAAGAGCTCAAAAAGTTGATATACACTGAGGAGCAGAAGTATTTGCACCCTTTGTGATTTTACAAGTTCACCTACTTAAAAAATAGAAGTCTGAAAGAGCTTTAGAAAGACTAGAGAAAAAATTGTTGAGCTCCACAAAGCTGGAAAAGGCTATGGGACAATTGGAAAGCAGCTTGGTGAGAATAAGACAACAGTTGCAGCAGTTGTTAGAAAATGGAAAAGGCTAAACATGACTGTTAATCTAACTCTGACTGGGAGTCCATGTTAAATGTCTTCTTGTGGGGCATCACTCATGATGAGAAAGGTGAGGGCTCAGCCTAGAACTACACGGCAGGAGCTGGTCAATGACCTGTAGAGATCTGGATGCACAGTTTAAAAGGCTACTGTCAGTAGAAAACTATAGTGCAATGGTTTAAAATCAAGCATTGCTCAGAAGGTTCCCCTGTTGAAGCCAGTACATGTGAAGGCCCATCTGAGGTTTGCCAGGGACCATCTGAATGATGCAGAGGGTTCATGGGAGAAAGTCCTGTGGTCAGATGAGACCAAAGTAGAATTTTTTTTGGTGCAAACCTTACTTTTCGTGTGTGGAGGAAAAAGGATGAGTACAATCCCAAAAACACCATCCCCACTGTGAATTATTGAGGTGCAAACCTGATGCTTTGGGGCTGCTTTTCGGCAACAGGGACAAGACGACTGTACTGTATAAAGCAGAGGATGAATGGTGAAATGTATCGTCAGATTTTGAGCCGCAACCTCTTTCCCTCAGTCAGAGACTTGAAGTCGTGGCCGGATCTTCCAACATGACAATGATCCGAAGCACACAGCCAAGCTGACCAATAAGTGGCTTCGTAAAAAGCATATCAAGGTTCTGGAGTGGCCTAGCCAGTCTCCAGACCTCAATGCAATAGAAAATCTTTGGATGGAGCTGAAACTTTGTGTTTCTCAACGACAGCCCCAAAACCTGACAGATCTACAAAAGATTTGTGTGGACGAATAGGCCAAAATCCCTGTTTCCGTATGTGAAAACCTGGTGAAAAATTACAGAAAGCGTCTGACCTCTGTAATTGCAAGCAAAGGCTAAATATTAGCACTGATTTTCTCGGGTACAAATACTTATGAACCCCAGTAAATTACAACTAAATTCTTGAAAAATCATACAATATGAGTTTCGGATTTTTTTTTTTTTTTTATGATTGAAATTTCAGACCTCTACCTATTTTCTAAGTGGGTGAACTTGCAAAATCACAATGGGTGTAAACGCTTCTGCTCCTCACTATATTTTATCTGCTGTTGATGATGTAAATTCTCGATGTGCAAGACCTCCCTGATGCCCCCCTCTCGCCTTTCGTGTTGCCCGCGGGCCGTAGTTTGCCCACCCACTCTGAAGTGGATGTTTGCAGTCGTTGGAATCAAAGTCGCGATAAACATCGTCTGGGCTCGGCGCAGCTGATCGGGGTGTCCGCTAATGAACTGGGACTAATTAATTCAAGCGTCCCTTCAAATTCAGTCGCCTGACCCATACGTTGCACTCGTCTCTGCAGGGCGCGCGCCATTGAGATCCGCCAGCAAAACCAGGAAGCCGTGGGTGGCTTTTTCTCCCAGATCGGAAGTTTGTATCAAGTTCACCACTTATGGGGTGAGCGCCAAGCCATTTTGCTTCATCAGGTTTGGGCTTTTGATTCTGATTTTCCGATCGTTTTTCAGCCTACAAAGATCTTCAGTCCAGGGAAAACATTCGAAATGCAGCCTGGCAGAGAGAAGGCTGGGACGAGGTTGTTTACTATACAGGTGGGTCAACATTAAGCTACGCAACTCCTCATTTTCATTAGTTCATTGCACACCGACACGTACCAGGTTGACCTCAGATTGACCTACAAAAGAATTGTAAATATCTTAAAAACGATTAACAGCACAAACGAAATTTTTTGCGGTACAAACAACCGGCACCACTTTGGGTTTATTTTACAGTAAATGGTGGGGTGCGTGACATCATTATTAAAAATTAAAAGCAGAATACTGTATCTACAAAAGCTGTGCAGCACAAATAAACAAACAAAAAAAAAAACAGCACAAACGTAACACATACGAATGACATCATTTTTATGTAAATTTGCATCTGATGGGGCCCAACTTCACGGCTGTATAATTGACACTAGGGCTGCAACTAACACTTATTTTCATAATCAGTTAATCGGATAAATGTCACTTTTTCCCAATTACCTTCATAATTTACCTTGAAGTTGTTTTGTTTTTGGCATGTTGTAAGTAACGATGAAGTCAAAATGGAGGACTATTTTATTACAGCATCCAGCCTACAACTGTATCAATTATCAAATTTGTTGGCAACTAATTTATTAATCGATTATTTGTTGCAGCCTTATTAAGAAGCTAATTTGGAGAGTAAGATGTCCGAAAATTGGCAAAAATGTGAATTGTTTTCCAAAATAAAAGCAGATTTTTATTCATGTCCTACTTTGACTTAAAGAAACACTTGGTAGCTTTTCAGTTTTGGTCGATTTTAGCAAAGCCGGTGGACAAAAGCGGTAGTGTTTTGCCTTAAGGAAGACTGCGTTTCCTATGAGGACCAGCGCACACTCGCAGTATCGTAAAATCATCAATCAATCAAAAATCAATCTCCCGGTCGCCTGCAGATGGATTAAACAACATTTCTGTTCTTTTTTTTTTTTTCCCTCCTCAGACAAAACGTTTTGTCTCTTGTTGCTGCGCCATCTTTGCATAATTCGCGCAAAAAAGTTTGCATCAACTTCTGTCTTCATAATGAATGGGGAATGGGGATGGGACGTACAGTATGCCGTAAATCATTCAGCACATTTGTAGTTTTTTGTGTAGCAGGGTTCCTGCCACCCTTCTCTAAGGTAATTGGTACCAGTGAAAGTGATACAGACCCTCTCAAGATATAAAAGAGGTGTCATTCAACTGGTTTTCAGTCGACATATCACAAATGTTATGAAAATATTTCATAAAGGTTGAAAAGTTACCAAGTGTTGCTTTAGCAAAATATAGTGAAGAAATATGATATTTATAACTGAGAAGTTAAATGTATGTTATCATTTCAAGAGTTTGAGCAAGGTGAAGATGGTGTTAAACGATTGATTAGTTATTAAAATATTTGTCGATTAATTTGCTAAACGATTAATTGTCGATTAATCGGTTAATGGTTGCACATCTAATTGACACATAAAAAAAATTAAGCCGTGATGACGCGTGTTGTTTTTTTTCTCTCATTAACTGGTGTGTTGTTCTGGGTTTATGTAGTGCCACTCATTCAGCACATGGAATCTCGAGTCATGATTCCTTTGAAGAGTTCGTCCTTAAAGTAAGCCACGCCCCTCCCGTGGTGGCCGACGGGAGGATGTTGTGCTTGAATTTGCTTCGAGTGCGCTTACGACATGTCAGCATCATCGTCATCACGGAGGAAGACCCTCTCGTCTTCCCGAGAAGTGTTTACTGATTCACCTTGATTGGTTTTTGCAATGAACATACAAAAGCAGCAGAGAAATAGGTTACAAGTCCCGGTTTGGTTTCCGTGGGGATGTGTTTAGTTTTTCTGAAGAACATGTTGAAGCTTCCAGAAAAGTAGAATTTGGTCTTTACTGAAGGTGATTTGAGCATGTTGGTTTGTTAGTCTTAGTGACTTCAATGACTAGGCTGCTAATCGCGTGGTGGCGGGGCTGTCAGCACTTCCTGTGTGGAGGATCATGTCACTGTGTACAAAATCTTGTGGAATAATCTGCCTGAATGATATAGTTGTACATAATGAAATTAAAATTCTAATGAACACATCTGTTGTATTATTTCAAAGCACATAAGATAAACCATGAAGGGTGACTTATGCTTACAATATGCTTCCTTAAATTTTTGTTACCATGAGGTGAAGCTTTCAGTACTTTGTCATTAGAAATATGAAATTAAGGCAAGTATCAGTAGGGAAATAAACTGAAGATTTTTATTTTTATTATTAACATGATAAAGAGACAAAGGTGAACAATCAACCAAACCAATAAACCAAAAATAAACATACAAGTATGCCAGGGGGTACAAATAGTCCAAACATTGTTTAACGAACAATAGAAAAAAAAAAAAACTGAATAATGCTGTCATACAGTTGTCAACAAAAATTTTGTTTTAACAAATATTTAGTGTTTTTTCCAGTTTCAGATTCATTGATTTTTCTAACAGATTAATGTGTAGCACACAGTGTTGTTATGAAAGTGAGGAAAAAAGGTAACAGCTTGCTAAATTTACATTTGTGGAGGTATAATTTCAATAACAAAATGAGAATATTAAAAATAACTCATTCTAGAGGTTTTTTTTTTTTTAATAGAAACAAAAAATGACATTTCCCATTTGAGTTTGAAGTCCACTTGTAAATCCCTGATGATAAACTTGCAAAATTCTTTCCAAAAAGGTGGAAGTAAACCGATGATTGGAGTTTGTGACGGCCCAAATGACGTCACGCTGGTCGAAATTTCTGGGTGTGGCATGTGGCCTTCCATGAAGATCAGAATTCCCAAAACTCTTCCTTCAAAAGGCAATAGTACAACAAGCCTACTTTAAGGCTAGATCAGCCAGTACTTCATATACAGGTAATGCAGAAAGATGTGATGTACAATGTATAAACTAACAAAGTATATAAGCAGTCACATTTTTGCATTTACAATGATTAAATATTCCAGAGCAAAATTGGAAAGAAAGGCGAACTATTTGCATTTTCTTAATGTTATGGCAAGGAAAGATTGGTACATATAGAACAATATATAAAAGTGGTTAAAAAGATATATTTTTTCATTTTAATCATTAAAACGTAGCCAATGTTGACCCCAGAATTCCCGAGCCTCGACGTGTTCCTTGAACGTCTCTATGGAGCACGTGTGCCGCCTTCTGGAAGTCTCTTTCTCTGCTTCCTTCTCGCTGTCGGGCCTTTCCTCTCGGCTTCCGACTTTCTTTCGCTGGTTGTGTGCTTCGCCATGGCAGCCGTCAAAGCTCTAAACCCGAAGGCGGAGGTGGCCAGGGCCCAGGCCGCCCTGGCGGTCAACATAAGCGCCGCCCGGGGACTCCAGGACGTCCTCAAGACCAACTTGGGCCCGAAAGGCACCATGAAGATGTGGGTTCCGAAAGACCGTCCGGTCGGCCTTTGTGCGCGTGTTACGCGGGTGCATAATGCTAAGCTAAGTGGCTAAGTAGCCATAGTGTTGTATCGCCTCTTTCTCTTGTGCTTTCTGCTTGTGCACTCTATCCCGGAATCGTCAAGTATGAGTGTAACTTTCTGCATAGCATTAACTTAGTTGGCGAGTTCATTCTTTTGAGGCCACGTGAAGCTAATGCTAACAAATGCTAACTCCGTGCCGGCGCACGTTGCTCTACCTGCAGAGTCATGATCTGCGTTAGCATAATGCTAATCTTCTCAGAAGCGGCGTCTTTTCTATTTCTTTGAACCATTACTAGCCAAGTATTTTAAAATATATCTCTGTATGCGCTGAAATGTCAAGTCTTAATTTAATGCTTTTGCTGATTTGTGCAGGCTGGTTTCTGGGTCAGGAGACATCAAGCTGACTAAAGATGGAAACGTTCTCTTACACGAGATGGTAATTGCACACTGATGGTTGTTTTTATCTAAGTGACGGCAATATACTTCCAGTCTGTTTCAACTGTGAATGCCTATCAAAATTGAAATGTGCTTTTCTATCTAAAACAAGTGTTTTGAGTCCTGATTTTTCATGTTTATCTCAGCAAATTCAGCACCCGACAGCTTCGCTCATCGCCAAAGTGGCCACCGCCCAGGATGACATCACGGGTGACGGGACCACCTCCAACGTCCTCATCATCGGCGAGCTGCTCAAGCAGGCTGACCTCTACGTTTCAGAGGTAGCGCACACAAACGCAAGCTGGAATTAGTTTCTTTGGGTTCACCAGTTGGCGTGTGTCAGGGCCTGCACCCGAGGATTGTGGCAGAGGGCTTCGAGTCGGCCAAAGAGAAAGCGCTGGCTGTGCTGGAAGAAGTCAAAGTGACCCGTCAGATGGATAGGGAGACCCTCCTGGAGGTGGCACGGACTTCCCTCAGGACCAAAGTCCATGCCGAGCTGGCTGACTTGCTCACTGAGGTGCCGATTGAATGAGTTTGCGAGATTATTTTTTATTTATTAATTTTTTTTGTAACGTGACAATAGGTCGCCTCGTGTCAATGTGCTTCTTTATGCATCCCCAGGCAGTGGTGGATGCCGTGCTGACCATCGCTAAGCCCAACGAGCCCATCGACTTGTACATGGTGGAGATCATGGAGATGAAACACAAGACTGACTGCGACACACAGTGAGTGCATGCATGAAAATTGCTCACCTTTCGGCAAAATTCGCCGTTTTGAAGTCAAAAGTGGTGACCTACGTGAATTGTGTGGATCCAAGGAGAAAATTTTTGTGGGTGTGGGGGGGGGTCATAATTCCATGTAACTAACTAATGACATGTTTTATTGAAGTTGCTAAGCCTGTCGCGATATGCAATGAGTCCATTTGTCGCAAGGTAAATAAAAATGAGGGCGATAATTTTCACGTCTGCGCTTATCACCGCGTGCGTGCATACATACATTTGTGCGTGCGTGTAGTAGGCCTGAACGATATTGGAAAAAAATATTGGTGCGATTTTTGGGGGGTGGTTTGCGATATATTGCGACATAAATTTTTTCTTTTTTTTTTAAAGAAATTTTTACTAGATGACTTGAATAGCTGTTTGGAAATACTTTGGATGACTCGTCATGACAACAGTGTACAGTATTCCATTGTTTTTCGCGGTTAATCGGGACCAGAACCCGCCGCGATAAGTGAAAAACCGCGAAGTAGCGCACGTCCTTGCGATGGGACTATCGCGCATGTGCACATCTCGATGGCGATGTTTAAACCATATATCGTTCAGGCTTAGCGTGTCGAGAACATATGAGACTCCAGGTCATTTTACAGATGTTTATTGGTAATCAACACGTCGTAGAATTACAGTTCAGACATACAAAATAAGGAAACACGTGTATATTAAACACTGTAAACGTTAGCATTGCTACATTGAGACTAATGGGGAAAAAAAGACAACCTACTTTAGCCTGCTGTAAAACATTAGCAGTCTTGTCCGAAACACAAACTTGTGGTTAAAAGGTGACACTTCAAACATAAAAAATCGCTGGTTAACAGCATTTGCATATGAAAAAATGAAAAGGAAAAAAAAATTGAGTGACACCGCAAGCAATGACGATATGTGCTTTTTTTGCGGAGCGTGAAGCTGTTAGCGGTTTAGCGAACGGACTTCCGGTGAACATATCAAAATAAAAGCATGCCACGTTCTTATAAATAACGATTTCTGGAGTTAATCCCGCATACTTCAGAATTAATACTATAATATGGAAATACTGTGATACTACAGAATTCAGATTTTACACTAAGAATAGCTTTAAATAACACCCTTTTTGAAAAATGATTGGCAATGAATATTATAATTCTTATAATACTTTTTTATATAGTACTATACTATAATAAAAATGCTTGGTATTTTTTTTTTCAAAATTGTTTTGAATAATGTTGGGAAGGCGAAGTCAGTGTTCTGAATCTGTTTATACTGCATTCTTTTGCACTAGTAAATGCTATCAACATTTGACCTCTTTGTTTATGTGTGATTAATTATTATTTACATGTTTACAATAAAGAATGTGTTTTTGTGAATTAATAAGCGTCAACAAAAATTTCATAGCTAAATTAGTAAAAAGTCGACTAATCATAAAAATAGTCGGCTGACTAATAGGGAGAAGATTAGTTGTTTGGGACAGCCCTACGGGAACATACTGTATTTCCTCCACACCCTTCTCACCTTTTTAACCCCTGACCAATATTCATGCCTGGAGTGGGCAACGACGCGTGGGATACGTTGGGCGTTTCTGACTAGTGCTGCAACGATTAATCGATTAACTCGAGTAATTTGATTAGAAAAAAGACTCGAATTAAATTTTGCCCCCTCGAGTATTCGTTTAAAGTGGTGTTGTAATGGTTTGTTTTGAAAGTGTTTAGTTTTATCAATTTGGGTGGATACCCTGCCCTCTTGGTAACAGTGAATATGGTATAACTCATTTCACATGGCTAAATCCAGCTGCTCCCAGTTAAGACCAACATAAGCTGTTTTTGTTTCTAATGCAGTTGTAATTTAGTTTATAGGTATGTTTAGACTTTTTTTGTGGGAGTATGTGTTTGAACCATTTGTTAAGAGCATTGCTTTAAAAAAAAAAAAAGTTAGCATTTTATACCATTTAAGCTAGCGGACTTTGCTATGTACAGGGTGACCCAAAAAAAAGTTTACACTCAGTTGACTGCTTGTTTAAAAGCCATTGAAACATATCTAAATAGGTTGTCATGCTTAACTCATTTGCTCCCGGAACCGTATAAATACGTTTTATTTTTAAATGCTCAACTGTCCCACAACCGTATTCATAAGTCTTTTGCGTTTTTTTTTTATAAGAAGCATATATAGCTTCCGCTGTATCTGAGAAACAAAGAAAAACGCTCCAAACCAATTTTAAAGCAATAAAACTGGCCACTGGAGGGCAGTAGCGCATTTTGGAAGACTAGACAAGCCGATTCAACAGCAGTGAACGGCTGGCCAGCATTGTCAAAGCGCTGGCGGATTGAGCCCAGGCGGCGCTCCGACCGGACAAAACAACGAGAGGACGCCTGGGACACCAGGCGCTGGACGATCGTGCAAAACGAGTGAAACCCCCCGTGGAGCGGCTCGCCTAGCAGACCCCGCAGAAATGCAAAAATAATCCATCTTTGTGAGACAGACAACGATGAGGGAAAAGTTTACACAGCTGATGTGGCGACAACGGCGTCATCTCGGCGACAAACCGTCATCTCTCAGTTGTTGCGTGTGAATAAATTGGTACTATTCTATCTAAAGCTCTATTTGTCTGGTTGTTCATAGTATTTTGTAAAAGGAAAACATTATTCAGATGTTTGGGATGTAACTAATGCAAAAAACAGCTTTGTTAAAGTCAAAGTTATGTTTGAAATGTATGCGTTTACAAAAAGCTCATTTTCTCCGTTTTTTCATCAGAAATTGGAAAATTGCTCAAACTAAGCTATTTTCTAATGCTGATTTCTAAAGAATGGAAAAAGATACAAACTTACTTTTTTTTTCTGCTGAAAGAAGAGAGTCCAATCTTTCTTTTGGTGGGTTCAAAGTTTATATAGCAATAGAACAGAATTTTCTGTGGGCCTTGCAAAATCAGTCAAAATCCAGAAAAAACGGCCGGGAGCGAAGGGCCTTGCTCTGGTGAAAATGGCTGGGAGTGAAAGAGTTAAGTGATTCATTAAGGTCACTCAATGCAGCTGGTAATCTCTCGTCTCTACAATTCCTGTGCTTCTGCTGAAAATGAAGAAAACTTCAGCTGTACCTGAATTGCTGTGTGCCGGTCTGACACCTACTGAGATTGCAGCAAATCTGAGAATATCCAGATGTGCAGTCTACAAAGTTAAAAAGAAGCTGAAAGATACTGGAACAGCCTCACGAAAACCTGGGTCTGGAAGTGCCGATCTGTGCGGACCAAAAAGTTGATTGACAAGGTGATATGTGGCCACCCCAGAGTCCAGATCTCAATCCCCTGGATTATAGTATATGGGCAACTGTGGAGGACGGTGCCTGTAAGAAGCCACAAACCTCTGTGGCAGCCTTGGAGAGGTCCATTGTTAGATCTTGGGAAAAGATGACAGCATCCTACATAAAGAAGCGTTCCGCAGGCGCCTGGAGGCTGTTGTGACACTTAAGGGAGGACACATTGAAAAATAGTGTACTGTACATGTTCTTTACAATAATGTATAATTTGTGATTAAATTCTAATTCTAAGATGAATAAACATGGCATTTAAGTTGTATTATGGCAGTGTAAACTTTTTTTTTTGGGTCACCCTGTAGGTCAGCCAATTGTTCTTTTGTTGTACTTAGATCCTCATTTATTTATTTTTTTATACCTTTTGAGGCTCATCTCGGGCATTTTAACTTTTTGCGTTCCTTATCCGATTATTTGAACTAAATAGTGCATCGATTATTTGACTACTAAAATAATCGATAGCTGCAGCCCTATTTCTTACTCATTTCTGCTCGCAGACTGATCCGAGGCCTGGTGCTGGACCACGGGGCGCGGCACCCCGACATGAAGAAGCGGGTGGAGGACGCCTTTGTGCTGACGTGCAACGTGTCGCTGGAGTACGAGAAGACTGAGGTCAACTCGGGCTTTTTCTACAAAAGCGCCGAAGAGCGCGAGAAGTTCGTGGTCGCAGAGAGGAAGTATATTATGGAACGCGTCGCCAAGATCGTCGCCTTCAAGAAGCGGATGTGCGCCGACGGCGATAAGGCCTTTGTTGTCATCAACCAAAAGGTACCGCACATGACGCTCGCTGCTTGTAATTGTGTCACGAGTACCAAAATTAAATATTTAGGCAATTTATTGGCGCAAAACGGGAAAATCAAAGATTACCCTTGAATCGAAAACAACAAACTGCAAAGGTTTAGTATTTTCAAGCTTAGTTAAATCACAGATGAAATTTGAACCACTAGCTAAAATATGGGTAGATTTCTAACATATTACAAGCAGGGTTGGTCGGAACGGTCCGCAACGCTGTTCCGGTATAAGATTCGGGGCCGAAGAAAAAAAGAAAGCTTGTTGAATTGATGCGATTAAAAAAAAAAAAAATGCAATGCATCAGAAAAATGATCAAATCTTTAAGATCAAGGAAAGAGTTGAGGAGGCTTATTATATTTGATTTAATTTGCTCTAATGGGGAGGTTCAGAACATCTTACACTTTGGACTCACTACTACTTATTCATTTCCTTAAAATTTAAAAAAGTAAATGGTTGCGCGACCTTCAAAATATATTCCATTTCACTGTGCATAATGTCATTTGTACTGATTCTTGTGAATGTTTATTTAAAAAAAACAAAGTAAATGTTTACATTAACGCCAATTTTAATGTACATCCTATGTTCTTACGTAGTTAAAATTACAATTTTGCATTTAGATGTGATGAAATTAGAGAAAAATTACAAGATGGGGGTTGAGGATACTGCTGTTTTTGTTAAGTTTTATTTTGCAAATCATTAAATGAAAATCAGTTTTTTTATGTCTTATAGGAATAACAATGCCAAAAGCAGTTTTCTTTGCATTTCAGTGGTTGAAGGAATCAGAGAGTTTCGGCAAGAAATTCTAGCCACTTTCACCCCTGGTTGCAAGGGTTAAACGTGTAATGAATTTTCAAAATAGAAAAAAACAAATGTTGACATGAATAAACATTTTTTTTAAAAAATTGACATACCTATAATAAATGTATAAATTAAAAAAAAAATGTATATACAGTGGTACCTCGACATACGATCGTGTCGACACAGGATCTTTTCGACATCAGACGTAAAATTTGACTCTCCATTAGTTTCTACATCCGACGACATGCTCGAAATACGACGATTTATGAAAGCCCCGCAATTTTTGTTTTCCCGCAAGACGGACGCACGGCGGATTTTCTCGTGAGAGAAATCAACATGGTTTCCAAGAATGTTAGTGCAGGTGGTGAAAAAAGGAAAAAGGTGAGGCTTACCATTGAAATTAAGATGGAAATGATAAAAAATATGAGCGTGGCCATGACCTGGCTCGACAATACGGCGGTAGAATGTCTAAGACCTCGACGGTCCTCTGACCTTCATTTGCTAGGCTTTATAAGTTAGGGTGACAATTATTATGATTGTAAAATCGCCAGCTTCGTCAGGTTTTAATCATTTATTTCAGAACTTGCGCAACGCAACATGCCTACTGTCCGCCTCAGCTGAGCAAAAAAGTAAAAAGTTCTCTTTCACTCTTTTTGAAATGGGAGGGTGGCAGCGAATGAACATTCGAATTCGTTCATTCGCTGCCATCCCTCCCACTTCAAATGGATTAAACGTCTATGGCCGTCAGTGGTAGCCAATGCCAGGCAGTGAGGTAATTTTAGGCCATTTAAGGTCATTTACCTGTCGATGTTCAGTTACTACTTGTTGCTATTGAGGTATTTTATGGGTCACTTCTAGAGGCGTGCGAAATTTCCGATTCTTAGATTATTCGCGATTCGGCCGTGGAAGATTCGAGAACGATTCACAAATATCCAAATTCCTATTATTGAATTATAACAGGTAAAGCGGAGGTAAAACACAGTCAGCGCGGTCTTTGGGACGCAATGAGGAACGGACCGAGAGTAAATATCATGTTCAACTCATGCCGCTAGATAAAAAAACAATCATACCTGACTGCGGCCGACAGCCGCTACAAACAACGCTAGTTGCTACAAACATACGACTACAGTAGATATCATATATATATGTAGAACTAGATGCAAAATGAAAGACGTCGGTATTAGAACATGTATTATTGAACAGAGACGCGATATGACACTTTCCGGCATAAGTAAGCAGCCGCCATCTTAAGGCAGTAGACCTCTCTAGAAGGCTCTGTTGTAGCGAACCGAATTAACTTTTTATCTAAAATACTCCTAAATCGGCAGAATCTTGTCTTGAATCTATCTTTAAATGATGAAATAGTTTTAAAACTTTGACAAAAGTAGACAGAAGGGAAATTATAGAATAACGGGAGCAATTTTAACAACTGTAACAGTTGATTCGCAACATTAAATTAATTGAATGTTGTTTAAAGCTGCAGATACAGAATGGGGACTGGAGATTTTTATTAACTGTTCTTTTTGTATATTTGTTTACTGTTATATGTTAACTTGATACTGAAATCGTAGTTTGGTTTAGCCTGAGAGGATTTTTGAACAATTTTGGAACTAATGTATAAAACATTTAAAAAAAAAAAAAAAAAAAAGGGGGGGGGGTGGTGCATCAGTAATCGTTTTATAATCGAATTGGAGCCTCCGAATCGTAATTGTAATCGAATCGTTAGGTGCCCAAAGATTCCCAGCTCTAGTCACTTCCTGTTGATTTGGAGTTACAGAACAGGAAGTGACCTGGGAATCACCTAAATGAATAGGCAGTGACTCAAACTCAACAGGAAAAGACCTATGAATGCCCGAAATGAACCGCAACTGACCTGTAAATGCCCTGAAAACCCCCAGTCTAAACAGATTGGGTGTCGTGCACCGTCAATGCAGCCTTAGAGTTAACTGAGACACTATTATGGTGGAAGATTTTGGTAAACTTGTTGGTTCACTTTATTATTTTTTTTTTTATAGACATTGACACCTTTTTAAAACGATATCTCGATTCTTGGCAGGAAAATAACCTTTTGTGATACAAAGTGTCACGATATATCACCATTTCGATATTTTGTCACACCCCTACAAATAAAACGTATAATTTGGGTTTCCTTTCGGGCTCAGGCAAGCAAATCAAGTTAATTGATCAGGCTCGGGCCGCATCGGGCATTAAGACCCGCGGGCCGGTCGGGTCGGGCTGTATTTTTTAGGCCCAGTCTAACTTCTAGCGTCATGTAATGTTAGCATACCGTACACCTATTCAGCCTGTTGTTCTCTATTGTATTTGAAATTGCCTTTCAAGATAACATGTCTGTTCTTGGTGCTGGATTCTATCAAATAAATTTCCCCCAAAAAATGCGACTTATACTCCGGTGCGACTTATGTTTTTTTCCTTTTCATTGCACATTTTTTGCCTGGTGCGACTTATACTCAGGTGCGATGTATAGTCCGAAAAATACGGTATTATTGTTATTACTTTCATTATATTTTTATTCATAATCTATTTGTTTTACTCTGTGTAATTGCTATTTTCAATAGTACCAGTAGTATTTATTCTTAAGGATTTAGTGTAGGTTTTCGGGCTGTGGAACGAATTAATGAAATAATAATGTTTTCTAACGGGAAAATCCTGGTCGACATATGACCATTTAGCTTCGTATGTAGAGGGTACCACTGTAAATTAATCTTGAAGTGGAAAATTTACTGACTTGTATATATGTAATTTTGTCACTCCTGGTATATTAAAGACAGCTCTTATTTCTGACGTTTTTGTTTTTTTTTTCCTTTGTATTTCAGGGTATTGACCCTTACTCTCTGGATGCCCTTGCCAAGGAAGGCATTGTTGCCCTGCGTAGAGCCAAGAGGAGGAACATGGAAAGGTTTGCTTTAGAAAACTTGATTTATTTTGTCTTGCGGCATATGCTCTGTAGCACAGCGAACACCCGAGGGCGCCACCTTGGCGTTCCTCGGCCTGACAAGCTTGTGCAACATCAACTTTGGTCTTTTCCTCTCCGCCGGATAGCATCACGCTTCTCTCCGGCGTATTCAGTTGACCAAAACAATCTATTTTTGAGTTTTGAATCTAAAGAATGCAGTGGTCATTTCATTGTTTGTGGACCGGCAGGCTGACATTGGCTTGCGGGGGCATTGCCATGAACTCGGTGGACGACCTCACGCCAGAATGTTTGGGTCACGCCGGGCTGGTGTATGAGCACACGCTGGTGAGTTGATGTAGATAAAGCTGTGTGCAGTTTTCTTTTATCCTCTAAAAAAACAAAATATTTTCAGGGTGAGGAGAAATTCACATTCATTGAGAAGTGCGAAAACCCTCGCTCGGTGACGCTGCTCATAAAAGGTCCTAATAAGCACACGCTGACGCAGATCAAAGACGCCGTCAGGGACGGACTGCGCGCTGTAAAGAATGCCATCCAAGACGGTCGGTTGCGTCACACCGCACGCGGTGGCCATTTTGTGTACACACTGCAGTGGTTGACGTTCTCCCTGGTTGTCATCAGGTTGCGTAGTGCCGGGCGCGGGCGCCTTGGAAGTGGCGTTGGCTGACGCGTTGGTCAAGCATAAAGCCAGCGTGAAGGGACGAGCGCAACTCGGCGTGCAGGCCTTTGCTGACGCCCTCCTCGTCATTCCTAAGGTCTGGACTTCCTTCTCATTGTCCATGTGTCACTTTAACACAACATTAACCCCTTGTTGTCTTAATTTTCATTTAGCAAATATACATAAAGCATTGGAGAAATGCATCAGTAAATAGTATCAATTAGAGGTCGACCGATATGGGATTTGCTGGCTGAAGTGGCTGGGGAGAGGGAAGTCTGGGCTTCCCTTCTGAAGCTGCTGCCCTGCGAACCAACCTCAGCTTAGCGGGAGAAAATGGATGGATGGATGGATGGACCTGAGACTTAAATCATTAATTCGGTCTAGTGCTACCAAACCAACAAAAGCAGCACTTCTTTTTATGATTATACATTATTTTCAAATAATTAAACTCACCAGGGCGTCACAATGAGAAGTAAACAAGTGAGAGTTTAAGAGGATGTACTATGCTAATGCTAGGAGTTACATTTATGGAGTGTAAGGATCACTCGGTAAACACCTTTTAAAGGCTAAAGCAACATTGAATATCCTTATGCAAGATTTTAAAAATCTTATATTTACAAAACAGGCAAGCCTGAAGCTTCCTGTTGCAGCCTGCTTTCTATGAAGGTAGATTTGTCTTTATTATTCAATCAAAAAAAAGTCGGTTCAATCAAAAAAAGTCACTTCAATCAAAATATATTTTCAATCAAAAAAGTCACTTCAATAAAGTTTCAATGCAAAAATTTGAAGAAAAAAAATGCATTTGAAAACTGCTTTTCTTTGATTTTTTTTTTTCAATTATGTTTTTATTGAAACAACTTTTTGGATTGGAGTACTGATAATGTTATACGTTTAGGCCACATTTTGGCTACGATATCTGTGTCTTTATTATTCAATCAAAAAATAAGTTGCTTCAAACAAAAAAATATTATCAAAAGAAAAATCACTTAAAGAATTTCAATCATAGAAAAAAAGTTTTTGAATGTGGAAAAAAATAATCGAGACTAAAAAATTTGCATTTGAACACTTGATTTCTCATTGAAAATGTTTTCTTTGATTGAAGCAATCCTTTTTGTTTGGGCCATATGGGTAGAACGTTTGTGTCTAAATCATTCAATCCCCCCAAAAAGTTGCTTCAATGCAAAAAAATATTTTCAAAGAAAAAATTCATTTGCAAAAGTAAAATGGCCCCCCATATATATATTTTTATTTTTTTTTTAATTTATGAAAGTGTCTTTTTTTTTTTTTTGGAAGTGCAAAATGTTTCCAAATACCTTTTTTTGATTGAAGAGGAAAAAATTTGAAGGAACTTATGGCGGAAAACACTCAGGTGACTTGAAGTTCCGCTCTGACACCCCCAATTTAGCCAACTTTCAAAATTGTCCGATATGCATGTGTGATACATCATTGGAAAGCTTAAAATCTCAATATTCTGGGGGAAGAAAAAATTTGAACAGGAGGGCATTTTGGGGGGAAAAAATTTTTTTTGAACAGCAAAACCCTACCTGGAGGTGAGAGCACGCGAGAGCAGAATTACAGACGCCATGACTTTAACGAGATATTATCGCGTACTTACTTTGTTTCGATCCAAAAACTCCATGTAGCATGTATCACTGAGTGTCAAGACACAGCTGTGAATGGCCACAGCTGGATTTTTAGGGGATTTTATGGGTGAAACAATATAACAAGGGTCGCGATGCAGAAATCGCACACATCAAGGAGTGGTCGAGATTTTCTTTTTCATATATTTACCCTTTAAAAAAATTTTTTTCAATTTTTCTTTGTGTGGATTGATTATTTATCAACTAACATATTGGATAAAATGCAACAGTAACAAAGAAAATACAATTAAGCGATAGTTATGAGGTAGATATCCGTGACTTTTTTTACAGACGCAATTTTATTCATTGTGATATAGTTTGTTTAAAAGTTTAAAATATTTGAGTGAATAATTTTTTAAAGTCATTTTTTCTTTTTTAAACGAAACAGACTTCAATTAATGATTCTAAGCTTAAAAACGACAGACATATTGAATAATAAATATCATTAATTACCTTCGTTTTATGGCTGGGTTGAAACAAGCGGTTGCGCGACGTCTGTAAACGGGGATTTTCAGGGTAAAACGGACATATTAAAAATAGTTTGGGGGCTTCATGCGCCATGAATCTGCTATGGCAGCATATAGACATTGTTCTATCAAACGCAATAGTTGTTTTGGCTTAAAATACAGCAGTTTCTTTTAAAGAGGAGTGCTAGAGCAGAAACTGCTTTTTCAGTCTTGTCTGTTTTCCGCCTTACCCATATTTTAGTCATTTCAAAATGTGTTTGACGTCATCTAGATTTAGTGGACGATTACTCAAAATGTTTTTGTAAAATTCAAGTTTTCGTCCAAAAAAAAAAAAAAAAAAAAATTATTTAAATTTTGACACAGATGTTCACTTCCCGCAAAGACAAATCTAGCTCCATACCTTTCAAGCTGCTGCAGGGTCCTTCTGGGGTCCTACCATCAGTCAGCGGCGGCCACAGTTGCACACACAGATGCCGGATCCAAATTTTTTTGCCGGCTTATTTTGTTTGTTAATGGGTCAATGTTGGAATGAAGTCTATATATCTCCCTGGAAAAAAGTACTAAATATTAAAAATGACATTGATAAATACAGCAAAAGTGAGAAAAAAATCCCAAAATATTTGTATTTCTATTTAAAAAGTTTTAATTATGCAATTTTTTTATTTATTTATTTATTTTAATGAATTGTTATATCTCAGATTTTCAAATTTATGTTTTATGGACTCATGTATTCTCCAATTTTTCCAACTCATTGGCTGCCATTGGTGGTGATAGACGTTCAATCCAATTTGAGTTGGGGGTGGGGGGCTGTCAGTGATTATGTTGCCACCACCCCAGTCATATTGGATTGGACTTCTATGGCTGTCAATGAAATAGTCAAATATAAATTTAGACATCAAGGTATGAACAATTTTTTTGGCCTTTAATGAGATGACTGTGGCGTCACGTTGATAATTTTCGAGGTCGCACGGCGAACACCTGAGGTTGCCATTGTGGCGTTCCCCAGCCTAAAGTGCACGTGCAATATCAACTTTGGTCTTTACCTCTCCGCTAGAGAGTTTCACGCTTCTCTCCGGCGTATTCAGTTGACCAAAACAAACACGGCAAAAAAATAAGCAAATGGCACTGAAAAGGTTTAAATTCAGGAACATGTGCTGTACGGTCAGATGTCGAGTTAACGTTTCAAAATTTTTCCAAATCCACAAACAGGTTCTGGCCCAGAACTCGGGCTACGACCCCCAGGAAACGCTTGTGAAGCTGCAGACAGAGTTGAAAGCATCCGGTGGGCAACTGGTGGGCGTCGACCTGAGCTCAGGTGAGCAACAATACTTTTGGGTAAGGGCACTGTAACATTTCAATTAAAAAGTCAAACGCCGGGTGTTTCAGGGGAGCCGATGGTGGCAAGCGAGGCGGGCGTGTGGGACAACTACAGCGTCAAGAAGCAACTTCTTCACTCTTGGTAAACAAATGCCTCCTTTGCGTCGTTTTTGTGGAGCATTTTTGTAACTGTTTTTGTGTCTGCAGTACGGTGATTGCCAGCAACATCTTGCTGGTGGATGAGATCATGCGCGCTGGAATGTCTTCCCTCAGAGGTTAAAGGTCAAAGTTGACAAACTCAAAAGGCACTCAGAAGTTCACAACCCCCCCCCCCTTTTTTTTTTTTTTTTTTTTTTTTTTACTTTGTCAACCGGGATTAGTTTATTTATCACATACTGTTTGATTGTAAAAAGAGAAGCACTGTCGCCAGCTTGTGTGTGCACCCATTAAACCTGTTCTTCAGCAGCTTTTCAGTGACTTGAATTCATTTAGATGTCGTTTGAGATACAGTTACAAATCATTACATGCTGTGAAAAGAATGAAAAATAAAATCCAGCTAGTTTTTCTTTCCAATATTGCAGTTTTTTTTTTTTTTTTTTTTTTTAATCCCACATGGTGGTTGGTGAAGAAATGATGACTGCTTTCCTCATTACATAATTTTAATGTCCAACATCTCTGAAATATTCAAAGCAGTTCAAAGGTCTTGTCAAAAATAAGTGTTCGGTATCACGAAAAATGGGCCACCTGGATCCCATGTTCTTAAAATGGAATACAGTGATCCCTCGCTACTTCGCACTTCAAACTTTGCGCCCTCAGTCCATCGCGCAGGGGTTAATTTGTGCTGGATCCTGTTGGTACAGGATCCGGCACCTCTTGATTTTGGCCTCCCTGTGTTCCGGGACTTAGTTGGGCAGATCCGGCACCTCGCGTGTGACATAAAAAAAATTAAAAAGCTTTGGAAATTTGCAGCATCTGAGGAGCAAGCAGCCAGGATGAAACGGTATTTCAACATGCCAAAAAGACAGTTGCATTTACTGTCTTTTTTCAAAAAGAAGGAAGACGGTTCAAAACGAGTCAGAAAAGCAGCAACCGGGGATGAGGGCAGCTGCAGCAATCATGCTAATGGGTGCAGCAGGAGGCTAGCGCCGCAGCAGCAAGCCAGGTTCACGGACAGCCAGCCAAGCTGGGGCAGGAGGCTGCTACCGTGGCAGCAGCTGGTCAGGTTCAGTGCCACCTGGAGTGGGTGCCAGCGTGGACTACTAACAGCCGGAGAAATAGTCCAGCACCCTGGCATCAGTTAGCCCGGAAGAGCAGCCGGAGCAAAAAGTGGGAACCGCGACATCAGCTCGCTTACAGGAAGATTCAGAAGGAGAGGAGAGCGCGCTGAGCGGAGAAGAATGTGGGACCTCCAGCGTCAGGTCAGGGATGGGATGCACAACTGTTCGGACAGCAGCTTGGTACAAGGTGAAGCAGACTTATTACCAGCATTCTCGTACCACTAATGACAACAGCATGAAGTGTACTATTGCGATTATATAACTGACCACAACATTCAAATCAGTATAAAATGTGTTTATAATTTGAGGTAATTTGCTGTCGAACGTTTTCTGATTTCACCTTTCACAGAAAGTAGTTCCTTTGCCTACAATGTTACTCCATGTTGTCCTAGCAACCGTCAACAAACTGCGGTCTTCACACTTAACTGCCAATATTAGGTTAATGCATAAAAGCGATACCGTTTGGAATTCTTTTCAATTTATTTGCTTAAATGGGCCTATACAATAATTACAACTGTGTTATTGGAATGAATTATTATAGAAAGTATTATGAATTAACGGATAAACGTTAGTAAACCACAGATTCAAGGCACAAATACTGTATAACGACGTAATGATACAATTGGTGATGACTCATCACCAAATATCATCACCAAACCTAATTTTTTAATTAAACATGATAAAATACAGATGAGCTGTCCCGAGCCGATCGTGTATTCTCACTCTCGCGTCTTCCCTCCCTGTCCCTGCTCTTTGTTCGTCAGGCACTGCACTGGAGTAGCTTATTAAAGTTAACGATGCTGACAGATGTTTGTGTTTGATTTTGTCAGAGTCACGAATTTCAAAAGCGCCGCATGCGTCAATCATTCTTTAACGTGTTTAACAGTTGCTGTGGCATCTCATTGTGTGTAAGTGAGAGGATTTGAGTAGACTCGCTCACTGTAGCAGTTAATAAGGAAAAGCATTTTTGTATGACATTATTTTTGTCTAAAAATAATTTGGCGGGACAGCAACATGTTTAAAACATAATTATTACATTTGAAGTTCTTAAAAACATTTATTAAAATACATGTATTTTTAAATTATACTTTTTTTTCTTTAATTATGCTTTGGGGGAAAAAGTCGAAAAAAAAAAACATGTCTTTTATGTATTCCTTTCCAATGCTAAATCTGAAATACATTGAACACATTTTTTTTTTTTTTTTTTTTTTTTTTTTTTTTTTTTTGAGGGGAGGGGGCGCTACTTCGCGGTTTTTCCCTTATCGTGGTGGGTTCTGGTTCCTATTAACCGCGAAAAAACGAGGGATCACTGTATATGTACGTATTCTATATATATATATACATACATACAGTGTGTATATACATATATATATATATATACATACTGTATGTAATGTGGTCTATTAAGTATGGAAGAGAAAAATAACTTATTAGGAAACCTAAATGTAGCGGGGTGTTTGTACAAACTTGGTAATGTAATTGCATACTTACCTATAAAGTTGTTCTATATCAGGGGTCCCCAAACTTTTTCCTGTGAGGGCCACATAACCCTTCTCTTCTCTGATGAGGGGCCGGGGTCAGTTTGTAACAGAAAAAGTGTGACGATTGCAGGAGTGCCTAAATGTAAAAATGTATTGTTTTTCAGAAAGCCACAATCAAATAACCCTTTCTGGATTCTTCACGGAACCAAAGTAAATAAAATAAAAATGATATAATATAATATAGTATAATATAATATAATATAATATAATTAGGGCTGTCAAACGATTAAAATTTTTAAGCGAGTTAATCACAGCTTAAAAATTAATCGTAATTAATCGCAATTCAAACATCTCTAAAATATGCCTTATTTTTCTGTAAATTATTGTTGGAATGGAAAGATAAGACACAAGACGGATATACAGTATACATTCAACATACTGTACATAAGTACTGTATTTGTTTATTATAACAATAAATCAACAAGATGGCATTAACATTAATATTCTGTCAAAGCAATCCCTGGATAGAAAGACTTGTAGTTCTTAAAAGATAGATTTTAGTACAAATTATAGAAATTTTATGTTAAAACCCCTCTTAATGTTTTCGTTTTAATAAAATTGGTAAAATTTTCAATCAAAAAAATTAACTAGTAGCTCACCATTGTTGATGTCAAGAATTACACAATGCTCATGGTGCATAAAATCAGTCGCACCCAAGCGCCAGCAGAGGGAGACAAAAAACACAAGTAACAAGTGGACATGACACTGCTGTCATTTTAATCTGTTTGAGCGGGGCATATGCGTTAATTGCGTCAAATATTTTAACGTGATTAATGAAAAAAATTAATTACCACCCGTTAACGCGATAACTTTGACAGCCCTTAATATAATATAATATTATATAATATAATATAATCAGGGGTGCACATAATTTTTTTGCCCAGGTTCTCAGAGGAGGACCTGGAGATGTGACTTGGTCCTCATTGAGCTTGAGAGCCGACCCACCTGATGCGATAAATTTATGACAAGCTTTACTTAGAGCCAATTAACTTTGATTAATTATATTAACAGTTAATGCTTGATTAACATCAACTGGCACAACAAAATTGCCATTACTTTGAAGTGAAATGTAAAGAAATAAACATAAAAGCACCAATTCAAAATAAAGGGCATTATGCGGCTCCCACATTAACTCCAAGCCTTTTTAAAAGTGGGATGTCCTCCTCATAAGACCTCATTGAACGTGCATGTTTAGCTTTGTAAAATGCGAGCAAAAACACGTTTGTCAGTGCATGTCGCTGTTCATTACCTTTATTCCGCCCTATTCCGCCACATGTCCATAGGGCGAGTGGGGTCCTGTTTGACATCGATAGTTTGCTTAATTGCCACATGCTCTCTGTTTTTTTCGTGCTTTTCAAAGTTTGGATGGCTGAAATTCTTTGACCCTACATAAAATGCGTTGCTCTAATCGGCGACATTGGGATTCTCATGGCACATTTTGTACCGCATTTCCGTGCGAGCATCATTCGCTTCTAGCCATGGTACCTCCTGTAGCCACTTTTCAGCAAAAGTCCTTTTTTTCGGTAGCTCCGGTGACGTCTCTGTCGTCTGTCTGTCTTTTGACGGGGGTGGGGGAACACGGAAGTAATTACTCAGTGTGGCCTGCCTCATCGACATTTTGAGAAGTTATTTTCTCGTGTCCGCCGCAAATAGAGTGGTCAGCCATCGGTACGCAAAAGCGTATGGAAGCCATTGAGGGCCAGCGCGTTTGTCTACGTCCAGTACGCATGTGCGGACCACTTATGTGCACCCCTGAATATAATATAATATAATATAATATAATATAATATAATATAATATAATATAATATAATATAATATCATGTAATATAATATAATATAATAATACTGTATTAATTAAATAGATAATAACCAAATAACCATTGCTCAGTTCTTCACAGAAAAAAGCCAGGACATAAATAACTCTATTGAAAAAAAAAAAAAAAAAATTTTTTTTTTTTTTTACAATTTTTTTTTTTTTTTTGTTCAGGGGGCCGGACCAAATGTGGCTGCGGGCCGTAGTTTGGGGACCCCTGTTCTATATGGTAAAATTTCATGCACATTAAAATGTGTATGACGGTAATATTTGATATACAATTATTCAGCCTCAGATGTACACCCCCCAACTTCTTATTCATTTTGACTGTTTCGTTACGAGCAAAATGTATTTCTAACTTTCTATTTATTTCTATTTGAAGTAAGGAATAGCCATCCATTGATTAATGAATGAAACGCTTGTTTCTTATCGGGCTATTTTGTTCAATGCACTCAATACGACGAGGTTCAAACTGTTAGTTTCTGCTTTATGTGACGAAAATAACGATTAAATATTGCTTCTATAAGTAATAAAACATTCAAAATAAGAAATATTTCTCTACATATGAATGTTCTTTGGTTTAATGTATGCGGAAACTAACTTACTTTTTGTTCTTGCCGGACCCTTTAGTTCAATGCACTCAAACTTTAGAACCCGGGTTGGGAACATCAGTACCAAATACGTGATTTTTTGCCATTTATAATGTGACCCGGTCGTTATTTAATCATGGAAATGTGGTTTAGAGGTTTCGTGTGCCTTTTTTTCTTGTCGTTAATCACGACGACGACGGCAGGTGAGAAGAAAACTTGCTCGCCGAATTAGAAAATGACCCCAAAAAATATCAACAACAGTTTTTTTTTTGACGATTAACAGCGGCAAATGACGATGACGTCATGGTGTCCATTCCCGGAGGGAGGATGACGAGGATGAGCTCCGGTGGGGAAGAAGATGAGACGGAGATTGAACTTTTGCCTTTTTTGTTGGACAAACAGCCCGTCACAAATAAGGCTTTCAGGTTACCTTCTATATTTCTATAATACACACAATACTTGTGTTTATATTGGGGTTAACATGAACGTTGATAAAATTTGTTCATATTTTTCCATTGACATAGAACATTGGTGTCCAAACAACAAAATTATGAAATTTGGCCAGCACAAGAAGCTTGAGTTCAACCTACATGCTGTTGGACATCCCAGCTTCAACTCTAAAGCTATTCACTTCAACACTGTCTCTCCATTCACGATATACTGGTCCTTCAAAAAAAAAAAAAAAAAAAAGCATATTGTGATAAAGTTCATTATTTTCTTTGATGTACTGATAAACATTAGACTTTCATGTATTTTAGATTCATTACACACAACTGAAGTAGTTCAAGCCTTTTATTGTTTTAATATAGATGATTTTGGCAAAAAAGTCAAGAAAAAACAAAAATCCCTATCTCAAAAAATTGGCATATCATGAAAAGGTACTCTAAAGAAGCTACTAACCTAATCATCTGAATCAACGAAATAACTCAAAACCCCTGCGAAAGATTCCTGAGGCTTTTAAAAACTCCCCGCCTGGTTCATTACTCAAAACCTCAATCATGGGGAAGACTGCCGACCTGACTGCTGTCCAGAAGGCCATCATTCGAGCAAGAGGCTAAGACACAGAAAGAAATTTCTGAGCGAATAGGCTGTTCCCAGAGTGCTGTATCAAGGCACCTCAGTGGGAAGTCTGTGGGAAGAAAAAAGTGTGGCAGGAAACGCACGAGAAGAGGTGACCGCACCCTGAAAAAGATTGGGGAGAAGGGCCGATTCCAGACCTTGGGGGACCTGCAGAAACCTGGAAATGGGCTCCAGGTGCCGAATTCCCCAGGTCAAGCCACTTTTGAACCTGAAACAGCGGCAGAAGCGCCTGACCTGGGCTACAGAGAAGCAGCACTGGTCTATTGCTCAGTGGCCCAAAGTACTTTTTTCAGATGAAAGCAAATTTTGCATGTCATTCGGAAATCAAGGTGCCAGAGTTTGGAGGATGACTGAGGAGAAGGAAATGCCAAAATTAGGGGTGTCAAACGATTAAAATTTTTAATCGAGTTAATTACAGCTTGAAAATTAATTAATCACAATTCAAACCATCCATAAAATATGCCATATTTTTCTGTAAATTATTGTTGGAATGGAAAGATAAGACACAAGATGGATATATACATTCAACATACGGTACATAAGGACTGTGTTTCTTTATTATAACAATATATCAACAAGATGGCATTACCATTAACATTCTGTTAAAGCGATCCATGGATAGAAAGACTTGTAGTTCTTAAAAGATAAATTTTAGTACAAGTTATAGAAATGTTATATTAAAACTAGGGCTGTCAAACGATTAAAATTTTTAATCGAGTTAATTACAGCTTAAAAATTAATTAATCGTAATTAATCGCAATTAATCGCAATTCAAACCATCTATAAAATATGCCATATTTTTCTGTGAATTATATATATATTCTGTAAAATAAATTGTTGGAATGGAAAGATAAGACACAAGATGGATATATACATTCACCATACGGTACATAAGGACTGTAGTGGAATTTCACTCTACTGTCATTTAAATCTGTCTATGCTGTCCTCACTCCAAAGCGTCTACTTTTTCCAAAGCTAGACAGCTAGTGAACGACGCCTTAATAATCAGACTTCTTCCTTATTCATCTGATTTATTAATAAAATGGCCTCAAACCATTGTCCTCTTTAGACCGTTTACGTAAAACTACAAAAAAAAAGTAAACAAGCATTGCATTAGCAACAACGTTAGCTTAGCACGCTATACAGGTTGACTAAACATAAACAAAAAGTGTCTCATACAAAAAATAAAACATTTCGCTTATTAACATAATATGTACATTCTTTACGACAGCCATACTTACGGACAAATCTTTTCCAAGGATCATATAAGCACAACAGAGACGTCGTGCAGCCATATTGAACTGGCAAGAAAAAAATAAACCATGTCGCAAAGCGACCACAAGAGTTCGCTGTGAGACAGCACAAAACGCCTTGCTGTAAAACTTACCAAAAGGCAGAATACTGTCTGAGAGGGACATGTGCGTTAATTGCGTCAAATATTTTAACGTGATTAATTTAAAAAAATTAATTACCGCGCATTAACGCGTTAATTTTGACAGCCCTAATTAAAACCCCTCTTCATGTTTTCGTTTTAATAAAATTTGTAAAATTTTCAATAAAAAAAAAAACTAGTAGCCCGCCATTGTTGATGTCAATAATTACTTACACAATGCTCATGGGTGCTGAAGCCTATGAAATCAGTCGCACCCAAGCACCAGCAGAGGGCGGCAAAACTCCGAAAAACACAACAAGTACACCTTTCACTGTACTGTCATTTTAATCTGTTTGAGCAGGGCATTTGTGCGTTAATTGCGTCAAATATTTTAACGGGATTAATTTTAAAAAATTAATTACCGCTCGTTAACGCGATAATTTTGACAGCCCTAGCCAAAATGCCTGAAGTCCAGTGTCAAGCACCCACGGTCAGTGATGGTCTGGGGTACCATGTCAGCTGCTGGTGTTGGTCTACTGTGTTTTATCAAGGGCAGGGTCAATGCAGCTAGCTATCAGGAGATTTTGGAGCACTTCATGCTTCCATCTGCTGAAAAGCTTTATGGAGATGAAGATTTCATTTTTCAGCACGAGCTAGCACCTGCTCACAGTGCCAAAACCACTGGTAAATGGTTTACTGACCATGGCAATACTCTGCTTAATTGGCCTGCCAACTCTCCTAACCTGAACCCCATAGAGAATCTGTGGGATATTGTGAAGAGGAAGTTGAGAGACACCAGACCCAACACTGTGGATGAGCTTAAGGCCGCGATTGAAGCATCCTGGGCCTCCATAACACCTCAGCAGTGCCACAGGCTGATTGCCTCCATGCCAAGCCGCATTGAAGCAGTCATTTCTGCAAAAGGATTCCCGACCAAGTATTGAGAGTGTAGCTGATATAAATAATTGAAGATGGACTTTTTTTTTGTAATAAAAAACACTTTTTTGTATTGGTCAGATGAAAAATGCAAATTTTTTGAGATAGGGATTTTGGTTTTTTCTTGACTTTTTAGCCAAAATCATCAGTATTACGTAAAACATTAAAAGGCTTGAACTACTTCAGTTGTGTGTAATGAATCTAAAATATATGAAAGTCTAATGTTTATCAGTACATTACAGAAAATAATGAACTTGATCACAATATGCTATTTTTTTTAGAAGGACTAGTATATGCCTAAGGGAGGTGCCTGTTTTAGTTTAGGTCGCTCGCTGATTTGGTTTTGAAAATATTTGAATTTTAAGTTTTTGAAAATAGGCCCCGTAAGGATCGGCCCAGAGCCTGTGTCCCGTCAACTGATAGTGAAGTCTATGCGTGATTGGATCGGAGACATCCGTAACACGCATATTCATTCTTTCAGGGAATTCGTGAGAGCTGAAAAGTACAAAACAGAAGCCGAAACGTTCGGTTGGAGTTTTGTCTTTAAGGATTTCGTGTCTGATGACGTCAAGAGCAAAGTGACGCACACCATTAAGGTCAAGTCTGACTGGAACACTCTTGTCGTTCTGATGGACACTTTTTGGGGAAGTTTGCTCAAAGGCTGTTATTTTGTTGACAGTCTGCTCCATGGTGGCTTCCTGTTGAACGAGCCTTTTGGCGGCAGGTCAGCTCTTCTTGTGCTTTTGTTATTTGGGGATGACAGGACATTGGTTCACTCACGTTCCACCCATCACAGCCTTCTGGTTCCGGTTCTGGCATCAGCGCTCGCCTGGACTTCCCGGTGGTCCACGTCAGCTGGAACGACGCACGGGCCTTTTGCGCGTGGAAGACGAAAAAGCTGCCTACCGAGGAGCAGTGGGAGTGGGCAGCAAGAGGAGGACTTGCCGGTAACAAACACTCATGCGCACGCTCAAATGACACTTTTTTGACCTTGTTTGATTCCAGGTGAAACCTTTCCGTGGGGGAAGCGCTTCCAGGCCAACAGAAGCAACCTGTGGCAGGTGAGACAAGCCGTCGTCACGGCGTTTAACGAGGCACTAACGAGATGTGACCTCATAGGGTCCGTTTCCGGATGGCGACACGGCGGAGGACGGGTATCATGGACTCGCGCCAGTTGATGCTTTCCCGCCACAGAACAAGTTCGGTAAGGATGTAGGGGCGTGACAATATTTGTCCATACTTTGTATCCCAAAAGGTTATCGATATGCTCCTGCCAAGAATCGATTCATTGTTTTAAAAAGGTGTCCGTTTTTTTTTTTATTTTAAAAAGGATCCACTGGGGCGCTACCAAAATTTTCCACTAGAATATTGTCCATGTTAGCTCATTGGTTGCCACTGACAGTGGTGGACGTCACCTTTATTTTGACTGGACGGGGCAAATGAACGAATGAGTATTCACAGCTAATCTTCCCGGTTTTGGGGGCATTTTCAGGTCGCTTCCAGTTAATTTTGAGTCACTGTCTGGTTATTTAGGGGTATTCCAGGGTCACTCTGTTAGGTTTTTGTTGGTTCCCTCCTAGTGTGTCCCTGTGATTGCCCATTGATTTCACCTGTTGTGCCTGCTCCTTGTGTATCCTCCAATCTGCGTCATCCTGTGTCACCCATCTGTTCCTCGTTGTCTCGTTACCCCTTGTCTCTGTGTGTGCATATAAACTCCCAAGTTTCTGTTCACTCCTTGTTGCGTCATTGTCAATGTCAATTTCAAGTCCTGTCCAAGCCCTTGTGTACCAGTCCCTCCGATTAAGTAAGTTTTGTTTGAACATTGCCTTTTTGATCTCCAGTCCTTTTGGTTGTACTTTGTGTTTTTGTTAGTAATTATTAAAATGTTTTTTGAGTTCACCGCCACCTGCCTTGCTGTGTTTTTGTTTCCCTGCATTTGGGTCCACACCACCTGCGATCCGTGACACACTCTCTGTTCAGTAACCCAAAACCAACAGTTCAGGAAGACAAAATCAACAGAAAGTGACCTGTAAATACCTCAAAATCAACATGAAGTGACCGAATCAATAGGAAATTACCTGAAACGCCCCAAAATTAACTCATGGATGGCAACGAATTTTCATTCACTGTCATCTCCCACTTCTAATGGATCGGACGTCTACTAGTGATAAACTCCTGGAAATATTTCTGGTTATTGCTATCATTATTGTAGAATGATTTCCTCAAATATTGGTAATTGTTGTACCGTCATATCGTGAGTTAATTTTTATTGTTGCCTTTTGTCGCAAATCATATGGTGAGGTACCTAGATGTTCCCGCCTCTAGTGGCTATGATGCTGATGATGTCACAGGACTGTTGGACATGTTGGGGAACACGTGGGAGTGGACATCCAGTGTGTTTGCGTCCCGCCAACAGATGTTCGTGTTGCGCGGCGCCTCTTGGATCGACACCGCGGATGGCTCGGCCAATCACAGAGCTCGAGTTGGCACCAGGTGATCAGTTCTACTTCAGATATGTTTTTAACTCGTTAACTGCCATCGACTGCAATAGGAAGCCAATCCATTTGAAATAAAATGGTTGGCAGTGATCCCCTCCCATAGACTTCACCATCGGCTCACGGGGCTTGGGGCCGATCCGTAGGGAGCCTATTTTCAAAAACTTCAAATATTTTCAAAACCAAAGCCGCTAGAGACCTAAAAAAAAAAACCAGGCACCTCACTTAGGCATTTTTGCCCGAAATAGTAACTTTTTTTTTTAAATTTAGTGCAAGTTTTCAACAGCTAATACCGTACTGGCCCGAATATAAGACGTCCCTGATTATAAGACGACCCCCTCTTTTTCAAGACTCAAGTTTGAAAAAAGACTTTTTGAACACCAAATTAATTTTTATACAGAAAATAATTACAGTACATCCGAAACAAATGATTATAACAATATATTTGAGAGAAATGGCCCAAATAGATGATGTTTTCTGCATTGAAATAAGATTGAAAAAGAGGGGGTCGTCTTATATTCGCGGTCTAGACATTATACCCATTCACGACGCTAGATGGCGCCAGATATCATTGAAGATATGTTCTGTCATGGGAGATCTCAGCTACTCTCCCCATTCACGATGCTAGATGGCGCCAGATATCATTGAAGCGATGTTCTGTCATGACAGATCTCAGCTACTCTCAAGTTTGCATTATTTTATTGCAGTGTTTTTCCTTTTTCAGATTTGTTTCAAGACTACAGTTAGTTAGACTTCACTTTGATGGTTAATACAGTTATTGCAATTTTGTTGTTTTATCACAATAGATTGGTTTATTTACATTTCAAAAACAGAAGCCATTAATTTACGAATGTGATTGCACTTTAGTTTACATATTTAAATGTTCAGATATTAAGATTTGAATGAGGCAAAATAGCATGCTTTTTCTCTCAAATATTTTGTTTTAAATTTTTTTTTTGATGTACTGTAATTATTTTCTGTATAGAAATTAATTTGGTGTTCAAAAAGTCTTTTTTCAAACTTGAGTCTTGAAAAAGAGGGGGTGGTCTTGTTATCAGGGCCGTCTTATATTTGGGCCAATACGATAAATCGCTGAATTTGCATAGATATGTACATAAAACAGTCTAGGTTCTTGGTAAAAAGCAAAAAACAGGCAGTTATGATTCATTTTACAAAAATATTTCAAACCAAAGTTACATAAATTTTATCCATTGATTTCTTTTTTTCATGTTTCAAAGTGCATGCATGGTGCTATTTAAAATAATAATTACCTTGAATCCTCGATCAAATCACTTGAGACTCCTGCCTGCTTGTATGCAGTAAAACCTTCGTCCTATTTCCACCTAAATTCGGTGTTAGAACGCAGCATGTCTGAGTTTACCACAATAAAAGCCAACTCAACATTCTGCCTGGGTCAGCCCCCTGTGGGAAGGCGTGGCGCAATGTCTGTGGGAGCTGTCTTGTCAACTGATGGTGGAATTTATGCCCCCCTAATTGAAATGGATTGGAAACCGATCGCCGTCAATGGAAGACAATAATTTAAAATTGAGCATGTGTCCCGCAGGATGGGAAACACCCCGGACTCAGCCTCCGACAACCTGAGCTTCAGGTGCGCTTCAGACAGCCGCGAGAGGAAATCGCGCACCGATTTGTAGTCGGGGGTTACAGGAAGTGTGAGTTTTAAGACGATTAAAAAAAAATAAGTGTGATCAAGTTGCACATGAAACAAATGGTGCTCACTTGAAAAGTTGACTTAGGCTAGGTTCATACCGCAGGTCTTAACGCACAAATCCGATTTATTCGTGTTTTTCCGACTCGAGTGAGGTATTAACTTAATGGTATGAATGGGACAGGTCGCATAAAATTGGACCATTTCAAATCTAATCTAGGTCACTTTCGTATGTGGTTAAAATCCGATCTGGGCCACATTTTCCTAGAATGTGGCTGCAGTCTGAACTGTCAAGTCTCCCAAATCGGAATTCATGCAGCAATTACGTCAGCACGGCAGTGATGGAGCGTTAGCACCTAGCTTGATCTCGGCTTTTAGGTAGGAGGTAGGCTCATAAGTGGATTTTCAGGGGGGGCCAGGCCCCCCGGTGGCCGAAAAGTGTCATTGCATGTAATTGACTTTCCTATACAATATATGATTTTAAAATTAGGCATTTTCTGGTAAAATATTGTCTATAAAAGTTGTAAAGCAATAAAACAAAAAAAAATGAGTGAAATGAACAAAAAAAAGATATTTTTATAATGGGTCAAAATTATTTTTCAAACAGATTATGTAACTAGCACCTTAGACGGTCATTTGTATGCTTAGCCAAAACCACCCGAGGACCGAAAAGGAAAGATGGATAAGCTATACGTAATTTTTTAAAAACATATTCTTTCAAAAGCGACAACAACTACTGAGCAAAATCCAAGGATTGAAAATGTGGAGTTTCATTTTGCCCCACTAAAAACGCTAATTGTACAACAGAGCCATTACTGGTGTCTTGCCAATGTAGTTACCCCCGTCAAAAATTGTCCCCCTGGCCGCGGGAGTGCGCACACACACTTTAGGTATGAGGGTTGTGGACTTAAACAATTAATTGAAGCCAGAAAAGAACCACAGTTATATATTTTGGACATCGACGTTTACTAAACTGGAAAAACTCCATACAGGACTTGAAAAACAGTAAGAACAGTTACTGTATAGGTCATCCTACGAGTAAAACAGTGAAACATTGCTTTTTTTAACGTTCAGTACGTATGTTACGGTATACAACAGGAAAAAAAAGTTTTGTTTTGTTTTTTTATGGATGTGCCATGTTTTAAAACCTCATAGATAACTACATCACCAAAATACGGAAATCAAGCAAATCAGTACAGTGCAGTGGTGCCGCCCAGACTGGGGTAACTACATTGGCACGACACCGGTGGGCATACCATTTTCAATGGATGACGATCTTGGCGAAAAGTATAGCCTAAGCAGCCTGATTTTAGAATTCCCCTCAAGAATGATGGGAAACAACAAATGCTAATTTTCAACTTATTGTTATAAATATTCTTGTAAGTTAATTTTATTTCCGACATTGCGTTTCGGGGTCTTCAACATATTGTGCCTATGGGTGGGCTTGACAGCAGTCATAAACTAGTAAAATGGAGGTGGTTTAAGCCTGAGAATGCTCGGTTTTCTTTCTGTGCGCCAAATGAACAATATTTCAAGTTTGCTCAGCGCATGTCGGACTGCAAGTTAGTGCGCATGCATGCGTACTACATTTACAGGCTCAATGGAAAAAGGCAGTGTGAACAGGCACGCCAAAAACAGATATGAGGAAAAATTGGATTTGTACATTAAGACCTGCGGTATGAACCTAGCCTTATGAGTAGTTCAGGACGACTATGACATTCAGCCGTATGCCAAAGGTGGACGAAAATGTGGCAAAGCAGGAAGTGGGCAAACGTGTTTAACATTGTTTACATTTTCTTAGGTATGTGCAGTGTGTGGTCATACTCCACATTCTTTGTTTCAATGTTTTGTTTTTTTTTTTTTATGAGAAATCTTGTCTGTCTTGAACATTTCTTTGCAGTAAAATTTACTCCTGATGATATGGATATGGTGTTATACTTATATAGCCCTTTTCCATCAGGAAGTATTGAAGAAATAAAAGTTTCTAATGTGCTAACCTTGTGAAAATCTCTTCTGTGTTGCATTTGAGTCTTGCAAAGTAAACACATTGTTTTTCTCTAGCCAAAGTGCTCGAGATGTTTTTTTTTTTTTTTTTTTTTTTATGTTCAGAATGAGGAAGTAAACGCTTGGGGATATGACGTCACCGTCGGAGTAAATGACTGGCGTGGCGTCACTTGGCGGCAGGAAAAACCAGTTTGGAAACATTCTTTCCCTTCTTCAACTTCGATCTTTTTGTTTTTTTCGTTAGTCATCTCTTCAAGGACAATGGACTCATCGGATGTGTTCTCGTACCCTGAGGAGCCCGACTTTTCGGCGAACTTTTCGGACCTCAACTCGCGTTTGCGTCCGCGTTTTACTTCAACCGAGCGGCTCTACTGCTCCCTTAACAGAATCCGCTCCAAACCCCGAGCTCCCATACTGACGCCGCGTCGGCCCGCTTCGTTGTCGGACCCGGAAGATGACGGCCCGAACACCACGGATGGACCCGGGGCAGCCGACAGGTGCATTCTGACCGCCCTGAGCCTGACGGAGGTACGCGAGGATGCCGACTCTGGTCCGATGCCATCAGGGGACAACGCGGCCCCGCGGGAGGAGCGCTCCGAGTCGCCCAACTCAGAGGGGCGCAATTCCCCGTTCCAGAGGAGCTACACGACACTGCCCGACCTTATCAACGGGGGGAGACCTCTTGGCAGGCGCAGGACGCTCGGACACGTCAATGACACGGTACTACATATTTTATTTTTTTTCATATATATATATATTTATTTAAATCTCAGATCTTACGTCAAATGGTGCAAGGAGGCGGGGCCCAAGCAAAGGGGTAAATTAGGGACACTCCCTTCTAATTGGCCATAATGCCTTCATAACAAGCAACACAGGCACGAGAAAACTAAATTGTAGCATCAGCTTTTTTGGACTCAAATCGTTTGCCGCCATGAACTCAATTCAGAGTAGGGATGTGATAAAATATCGAAATGGTGACATATCGTGATACTTTGTATCACAAAAGGTTATCGATATGCTCCTGCCAAGAATCGAGATATCGTTTTAAAAACGCGTCAATGTCTAAACAAAAAAATAAAAAGGAACCAACAAGTTGCTACCAAAATCTTCCACCATAATAGTGTCTCAGTTAATTCTAAGGCTGCACTGACGGTGCAT
Organism: Corythoichthys intestinalis; assembly: GCF_030265065.1. NCBI lineage: Eukaryota > Metazoa > Chordata > Actinopteri > Syngnathiformes > Syngnathidae > Corythoichthys > Corythoichthys intestinalis. The sequence continues at coordinate 31,608,742 of NC_080412.1, forward strand.
GACGCCAAATCCATTTAGACTGGGAATGTTCGTTCATTTGAAACCAGAGCATTCACAGTCATTCTTACGGGTCAACTGGGAACGTTCGTTCATTTGAAACCAGAGCATTCACAGTCATTCTTACGGGTCAAGGTTAACAAGGTTAAAGTTAAAGCTTTAGTTGGAGTTGGAGAACAGCTAGGTGAATAGCACAATTGGTAGGAATAACACAGTTTCCAAGGATAGTCAGGTATAAAATACAACAGTCATTAACACAATAAAAAAATTACTTTTCTATAAAACTTTATGTAATTATTAGGTGCTAGATTTGTCAAATATGGATTATAATGAAATAATAGTTTTGAAAAAAACTGCTGTTGTTGACTCAGTGACCTGATCTAGTAGCTCGCCATTGTTGATGTCAATAATTACACAATGCACATGCTGCTGAAACCAATAAAATAAGTCACACCCAAGCGCCAGCAGAGGGCGACAAAACACCCAAAAACACGAGTAACAAGTGGACATGACACTGTGCTGTCATTTTAATCTGTTTGAGCAGGGCATGTGCATTAAGTGCGCCAAATATTTAAACGTGATTAATTTTAAAATATTAATTACCGCCCGTTAACGCGATAATTTTGACAGCCCTACCCAAAACACATCTCTAGTATTTAGTAGCACCATCTCTGGCTTTTATGACAGCTCTTGCAGTCTCTGAGGAATGGACTTGATGAGTATTCTTCATCAATTTGGTGCCAAGTCTCTTTGATCGCAGTTGCCAGATCATCCTTGCAGGTCGAAGCCTTGCTGTGGACCATTTTTTTCCATTTCCACCACAGGTTTTCAGTAGGGTTGAGATCTGGGCTATTTGCTGACCATGACATTGACTGGATGAGTCTTTCTCAAAGGAATGATTTAACAGTTCTAGCTCTGTGGCATGATGCATTGTCATCTTGGAAAATTACAAACATATTCCCAATTGAAGGGATAAGAAAGCTGTCTCAAATTTCAACGTAAACTTGTGCATTTATTGAAGATTTAACCACAGCCATCTCCCCAGTGCCTTAGCCTGACATGCAGCCCCACATCATCAAGGACTGAGGGAATTTTGATGTTTTCTTCAGGCAGTCATCTTTGTAAATCTCACTGGAACAGCACCAAACCAAAGTTCCAGCATCATCACCTTGTCCAATGCAGATTCTTGACTCTTGACACCTTGTCCAATGCAGAATCTTGACTCTTGACAAGGTGATAGATGTTCATTCCATTTTGTCTGGGAAGGGTCTAAATGGATTGAACGTCTATTGCCGTCAATGGCAAACAAGGAGTTACATCACTCATCATGTCTTTCAAAGGTACATCACGTTTTTATTCAGCTTTTATTAGAGCGATTATCAGAGGTGGATAGAGTATCTAAACATTGTACTCAAGTAAGAGTAGCGTTACTTCAAAATAATATTACTCAAGTAAAGGTTGTCATCCAAAAATTGTACTCAAGTACAAATAAAAAAAAGTATTTGCTGAAAAGAATACTCGAGTAATGAGTAACATTGTTACTGCTTACAATTTTTTTTTCCCTTAGCACAAAGTTATCTATATTGTTACAATGATACTGTACAATAAACCATTACATAACCACATTAAGCCAAAGAAATTGAATTCCGGCTAGAGAAAAAAATGACAGAAATGAAGCATTATTAGTTCAAAGCGCATGAGTGCCCTCTGGTGGACAAAATAGTTCCTAGTTAGAATAGTGAATAGTTACTTCATAGTTACTATTCTGGAATTGAAATGATCCTATCTCCGGTTTTCCCCATTCAATCGGAGCCAAATAAAAACTGGGAGTGAGGTTAAAATCAGCGCTCTCAACCATGTTGAGGGCAACGCTCCATGTCAAATGCTTAATTTTTTATTGTGCTTTAAAGATGCCATGTGATTGAACAGGCTGGCGTGATCATAGAACGGCAAGCTTGCATCTGATTGGTATAATGGAGTCATATGAATATTGTTGCGACGTCTCATTGGTGAAATTGGTAAAGCTACTCTTGGCATCGCTGGCAAAAAAAAATCTAATACAAAGATGAAGAATAAAGAGGAAAAATGGAATGACTTTTATGTAGCCCAAAGTAGCAGAGTAAGAGTAGTGTTTTTTTCTTCACAAATGTACTCAAGTAAAAGTAAAATGTATGGCTTAGTAAAACTACTCTTAGAAGTATACTTTTCTCAAAAAGTTACTCAAGTAAATGTAACGGAGTACATGTCACACGTTACTACACACCACTGTCGATTATCGGCCGGGCCAATAATCGGCGCCGATAATTGGAAATTTTACGTATATCAGCCTTTTTTTTTTTTTTTTTTAATCCAACCGGCCGATATGAAAAAATCTATTTAAAAATGCGTTATTTCGGCTCTGATGTAGCCACGCTTCTCCCTGCTGTCTCCTGCACTAGTATTCACCCCGTCCTCTGATTGGTTAAATGGTAAATGGAGTTACACTTGTATTGCGCGTTTCCACCTTTTTAAGGCCCTCAAAGCGCTTCACACTACCTACTGGTGAAGCAGCACAAGGACGAATGGGTTTTTGTATCTTGCTCAAGTATACCTAGATGAAGTCATCATTCTTGATTCAGCTCAAGCTGTGAACAGACGTACTCCTCTGAGCTCCCAAGAGCAACTTATCTCAACCGATAAGCGCTCAGGGCCAACTCAGGGCCAGCAAGCTCGACTCCCAGTATGGCTCCAAAGAATATGAAACCTGGAGACTTGGATGAAATAAAATCCTCCATACAGAAATTGGAGGTCTCCTTGACTGGCTTGATTCAAAACCAGAATCAAGAAATCATCAGAGAGCTCCGGTTAATTCGCTCTGAAAACGAGAAACTCAAGCAGGCGGTCGAGGAGAGAGATGTTCGCATCAAGAGGCTGGAAATTTTGGCTGACGATCTCGACAAGTGCCGACGCGCAAATGAGCTCATCATTTCTTGATTAAAACTGACGCCTAGCCCAGGTGATACAGTGGCGCAACTGGCAACTGCTAATCTGAAAGAGTATGGAATAAACATGGAACCGCTGGACATCCGTCGCTGCTTTCTGCTCAAATCTGGGGGGAGACGACCGGCGACGGTGCTCATGAAGCTGGCAGACCACAAGACCAAGACTGCTCTGCTTAACCAGCGCCGCCACCTGAAAAGGTCGAAGATTTTTTTGGATGACAACTTGACTCGCCGAAATGCCGAAATTGCAAGAAAAGCACGTCAACTCAAGAAAGCTGGGAAAATAGCCAACACCTGGGTCTCAGATTGCAGGATCCTTGTCCCTGAAATTAATCGAGCTGCTTGACTGGATGCTGAGTTATTGTAAACCCAGATTGTTGATTGTGTTATTGTACAGTTTGTGGCCATCTGATGTATGTACCATGTCTGAATGTGCGTCTTTAGTTGTATGGGGGACGGGGAAACTGATAAGCAAATGCTTCCTCCCGTCTGCCTTTGTCTTCTTCTTCGGTTCCTTCGGGCAAATCATATCACATTTTGTAATTGTCAATGATTGTCAATGATACCCATTATGATGACAATAAATATTTCATTCATTCATCAGGGTGGAGTATCGAACAAGGAACAACTGGGTTGGGGAACAACTGTCATTGAACCACGCCACTCCCTATTGTTGGCTATTATTTTCTATTTGTGTGATTTAATTAACATGCTTTAGGCATTTCATTTCAATCGAGTTCAGTGATTGCATTATTCAATTTTTCACACCAATTTTTATACTTTTCCTGCAATTGAATATCAGCTCCAAAAATCGGTTACCGGCCCCTCTAACTACAAATAATCTGTATCGGTCCTGGAAAACTCATATCGGTCGATCTCTAATTTTTATACCAACATATTTGGAAATTTTTGATTTTTCAAAAATGTAAACATTTTTTACCTCCAATCAATGACACTTAGGTTTAACAAGTTCTTCCTATTGTTGCATTAATTTGCCTTTTAATAGGCTCGCCATTAATTTCTCTAAAATTGTGCGGTTGCAGTTAAAGGAAGTCCGTCGTGAGGTGGAGCTGTCTCGTCGACGCAGCATCAAGCTAAAGGCCCAAGTGGACAAACTGCAGCAGAGCCGACACGGGTCCGGATGGAGTCAGGACCGAGAGCGGGTAACCCCTTCGCTTAGTTAGCACGTTAGCGACGTTGGCCTTTAAATGACGTGCATGTTTGCAGGTGACGGAAGAGATCCTGTCCATCTTGAGGTTGATGCAGACGATGCCCGCGCAGCAGGGAGGCCCCCCACCGGAGCTGCCGCCTCCTGGGGAAAAGTGCCTGGATGCTGCCCTATCCCAGCTGCAGGACATCACCCGCAAAATGGCCGTCAGTGGCATCGCCCAAAAGGTGACTAACTTACGTTCACATTGCAATTCAGATTTTTGGTAAACACAATACGTCTGTGAAGTGACAGTTCTCAAGTCGTTATGCTTTTTTTTTGGGTCAATTTCTTGGATTTTGAGCATCAAAAACCAACATTTTTCTTAATGTGTGTGACATACTAGCAAAGAAATAGGAATTGACCTATATTGTGAACAGTCTTAGGTTCATTTTGCCAATCAGGAGACAGCAAGGTTGCACCTAGTTTTGACATTCAGTGATTTGGGCGGGCTCGTTCCAGTTGACGGAACTTGCGCAACGTTTTTGATCTTGATATAAAAGCAAAAATAAAGGAACTTGCTGTTAGCTATGCCAAAATTGTTGGATCGTCTAAGGTTCATTTTGCCAATTAGGTGACAGCAAGGTCACGCCTAGTTTTGACATTCAGTGATTTGGGCATGCTCATTCCAGATGATGAACTTTCGCAACCTGTTTTTTTTTTTGCTCGTGATCTTAAATCGAAACAAAAGAACATGCAGTTAGCGATGCCAAAATGTCAAAATTGTTTGATATAAAATCTGGCGCTGTGTTCAGGAGGCCAAGTCGCTGGGAAGACGCGCTTCAGAGGATGGCGCCCTGCTGCAACAAGCGCTGAGGGATCGAGACGATGCGATTGAGAAGTTAGTGGCGGGTGCGGGCTGGCGTCTGAGGGCCTGTTTGGCTAATACTTTGCGTGTGTTTGGACAGGAAGAAGGCCATGGAGACGGAGCTCCTACGTTGCAAGTCGGAGATGATGCTGCTCAACAACCAGCTGCTGGAGGCAGCACAGAAACGCTTGGAGTTGTCCCTGGAGTTGGAAGCCTGGAAGGTGGGTATTTGAAAGCTGGCCATCGCGTCAGAAGTCACTAATAAGTGTGGAAACCTCTGGTTACCTCACGATACAAGTAGTGCTGCAACAATTAATCAATTAACTCGAGTTATTTGATTAGAAAAAAACTTCAAATCAAATTTTGCTGCTTTGAGGATTCATTTAATTGGCGTTGTAATGTTTTTTTGAAAGTGTTTGCATTTAGTTTTATTTAGACATGAAAATCTCACCTTTTCGGCGAAATTCGCTGTTTTGAAGTCAAAAAGGGTGACCTACGTGAATTGTGTGAATCCGAGGAGAAAATATTTTTGGGGGGGGTGGGGGTCTAGGTTGGGAGATTTTTTTTCAATGTCGGACGCTTGATTAGAAAGCGGGGAAACCGGCACAAAGCCCAAAAAGCAAACCAGAGTGGCCAAAACATTGATTTATTTCAATGAAACAAAGGAGGGGACACTGTTGTGTCCTGACTCTTCAATATGGAGATAGAATAGTGCCAAAAGAAGTGAAGTTGTAAAATGAAAAATTTCCCCGAATATTGACAAATTTAAACTTGTAAAACAAAAAAAACTAACTTGTATTCCCAAATTTTGCGTTGTAAATTAAAAAAAACAAACAAAAAGCAATGTAATAAATTGTTCTACAACTTGTTTTTTTCTGTTTGCAAGGGAGTTTTTTTGTTCTACGAATGTTTTTTCTTTGCTACGGGTTAAAATTAACCAATTACAAGTGCACAAGTTTTGTCACATTCTTGTCGAGTTTTTGGAGCCAAAAAGTTACCTGTAACCTAGTTGTAAAAAAAAAAAAAAATCCCTGCAAAATGACAAATTTTAACTTGTAAAACAAAAAAAACCACCAACCTGTATTCCCAAATTTCGCGTTGTGAAATAAAAATGAAAAAAAACACAATGTAAATTTTTTTTTCTTCAAGTTGTTTTTTTTCCGTTCGCAACTACAACTGCTCGAGTTTTGTCACCCCCGTGTCGCGTTTTTAGAGACAAAAGTTGTATTACTACTACTGTACGTTACAGTTGTAATTGGTGATTTATAACCTGCAGCAAAGAAAAAACACCCGTAGCACAAAAAAAATCACTTGCAAAACAACTATCTATCTCCATACTTCAATGGCAAGCTTGGCTGGTCGTCAGCCGTGAATGAACACCTAAAGTGCCGTCACCCCGTTGCAATTTTGGAAGATGACAGGAGACATCGTAAATCCATATAACTAACTAACTACATGTTTAATTGAAGTTGCTAAGCCTGTCGCGATATGCAATGAGTCCACTGATCGCACGGTAATAAAAATGAGGGAGGTAATTTTCACTGCTGTGTTTTAATGTGCGTGCTAAAGGCATATGAGACAGTTCCTTTCAGATGTTTATTGGTCATCAACACGCCTTAGAATTAAAGTTCAGACATACAAAATAAGGAAACACATCTATATTAAACGCTGTAAACTAGGGCTGTCAAACGATTAAAATGTTTAATCGAGTTAATTACAGCTTTAAAATTAATTCATCATAATTAATCGCAATTAATTGCAATTCAAACCATCTATAAAATATGCTATATTTTTCTGTAAATTATATATATATTCTGTAAAATAAATTGTTGGAATGGAGAGATAAGACAGAAGATGGATATGGATATTCAACATACGGTAAATAAGGACTGTATTTGTTAATTATAACAATAAATCAACAAGATGGCATTAACATTATTAACATTCTGTTAAAGCAATCCATGGATAGAAAGACTTGTAGTTTTTAAAAGATAAATGTTAGTACAAGTTATAGAAATTTTATATAAAACCCCTTTTTAATGTTTTTGTTTTCATAAAATTTGTAAAATTTTCAATCAAAAATTAAACTAGTAGCCCGCCATTGTTGATGTCAATAATTACTTACACAATGCTCATGGGTGCTAAAGCCTATAAAATCAGTCACACCCAAGCGCCGGCAGAGGGCGGCAAAACTCCATAAAACACAATTAACAAGTGGTCATTTCACGCTACTGACATTTAAATCTGTCAGAGCGGGACATGTGCGTTAATTGCGTCAAATATTTTAACGTGATTAATTTAAAAAATTAATTACCGCCCGTTAACGCGATAATTTTGACAGCCCTACTGTAAACGTTAGCATCGCTACATTAAGGCTAATGGGGAAAAAAGACAACCTACTTTAGCCTGCTATAAAACATTGATAGTCTTCTCCAAAACGCAAACTTGCAGTTAAAAGGTGACACTACAAAAATGAAAAATCGCTGGTTAAAAACATTTGCAAATGAAAAGAATAAAAATGACTACTGACACCACATGCAATGACAAAAAGAGCTTTTTTTTTTTGCGGAGTGTAAAGCTTATGGTTAGCTTGCGGTTTAGCGAACGTACTTCCGGCGAACATTTCAAAATAAAAGCACGTCTTGTTCATCATGTAAATAACCATTTCTGGAGTTAACCCCACATACTTCAGAATTTAGATTCTACACTAAGAATAGCTTTAAAATGACACCCTTTATGAAAAATCTGATTGGCAATATAGGCCTATAGTAGTATACTATAATATTAATGCTAGATATTTTTTTAAAGAATTGTTTTGAATCATGTTGGAAAGGCGAAGTCAGTGTTCCAAATCTGTTTACATTCCATTCTTTTGCACTGGTTAATGCAATCGGCATTTGACCGCATTGTTTTTTTTGTGATTAATTGTTGTTATGTATGTGTTTATTTGTACTTTAATAAAGGATTCAAACGTTCCAAAATGTTTTTGTGAATTAATAAGCGTCATCAAAAGTTTCATTGTTAGTTAAAAAAATAATAATAATAAAAAGGCGGAAAGATAATTAGTTGACTAATCGTAAAAATAGTTGGCTGACTAATCCGGAGAAAATTAGTCAATTGGGACAGCCCTACAGTGTACCGGAACATATTTCCTCCACACCCTTCTCACCTTTTTAATCCCTGACCCATTTTCATGCCTGTTTATTGATTTTAGTGAATACACTCCCCTCTACTGGCAACAGTGAATATGACATAACTCGTGTAACATGGCCGAATCCAGCTTCACGTTAAGGTCAACATAAGGTTCTAAGTTTTTGTTTGAGCTAATGTTTGTTGATGTCCAGTATTCGTAATTTAGTTTAGAAGTATATTTAGAATTTTTTTTGTGGGAATATGTGTTGGAGCCATCTGTTAGAGCATTGTTTAAAAAAAAAAAAGGATTTAACCTAGCAGACTTCTGCTATGCAAGTTAGCCGATTGTTCTTTTGTTGTACTTTGATCCTCATTTATTTTATTCTGTTTGAGGTAGTTTAATTTTAAATGCATTTATTGCCCTTGTGAAACGTAAGTGCAATTCTGCAGTTTGAAGAAACACTCAGCTATTTGATTTTGTATTCGCATTTAATGCTCTATTGAAAGTGCAATCTTGGCAAGGCAAAATAAATATTATTGCATGCATAAACCCTTGTTTTACATCCCTTAAATTTGTTTCTACAACGCGTAAAATGTTCGTAATCCGATTACTCTATTATTTTAACCGATAGATTATTCGATTACGAATATAATCGATAGCTGCAGTCCTAGATACAAGGCTCACGATAACAAACAATCTCACGATATGCGATACAAAAATTATCGATACACAGGTCAGAAAATCATTCTATAATATTCAGCAATGCAATCAATTTTCATTGTTTTGCTGTAAATAGGAATAAGTTTATCACTAGTAGACGTCCAGTCGGTTGAACTGGGAGGGATAACGCAAATGAACTAATTTTCATTTATTGCCATCCCTCCCACAATGGCAGCTAATTAGTTAATTTTTCAGGTCATATTCTGTTCATTTCAGGACATTTACGGGCCACTTCTTGTTGATTTTACATTACTGAAGAGGAAGTGACTTGAGAATGTCTCCAAATGAGTAGCAAGTGACCCAAAATCAACAGGAATTAACAGTGCTTAATATTTGTAAATCATAAGGTGCCGGAACTCAAAAGTACATAAGACAGCGCAGGGATGACAAGATGGGCACAAATCCCAGAACATACGCAGAAAATGGTGCTGAAAACAAAACGCTAATGCCCACTTGCCATGCTGTGGGACTTTTTTTTTTCTTTCTTTGTACTTTTCTGACTCGTTTCAGAAAATGGTGCTGAAAGCAAAACCCTAATGCCCACTTGCCATGCTGTGGGACTTGTTTTTTTCTTTGTGCTTTTCCGACTCGTTTTGAACCATCTTCCTTCTTCTTGAAAAAAGACAGTAAATGCACCCGTCTTTTTGGCATGTTGAAATACCGTATGATCCTGGTTGCTTGCTCCCCAAATGCCGCAAATTTCAAGTTTTTTTTCTTTTATATCAGGGGCGTGATTTGTTGGTCCAGCTTTTCAGTGTATCAACAAATCTCCGACTTTCAAATAACGTTAAATTTTTATGAACAACATGCAAATCTTTGGATTTGTTCTATGAATGAATTTATGCATATTATTATACTGTAATGTCAGTAACTATGTGCAATATTCTTATATGTTTTCCGAGGCACCCTGAAGTGCACTCAGTGTTACTGTTGTTTTGGTCACGTGATGTGGGAGTGAGAAAGACAGGCACACCCTGCCGACTCGAGAGCCACAAGTTGTGTTCGCGCTGTTAGCTCGATGTGTTAATAAAGAAACAAAGTTGTCAGCACGTCTGTGTTCGATACCTTTGTCAACAAAAAGTTCAAAACAAGACACTATGCACTGTCCCTTTAAGAGACGCTGGGATCTTGTTCGGGCAAGATCCGGCACAAATTAACCCCTGGGAGTTAACCTGTAAATGCCCTAAAATGAACAGGATATGACCTGATACTGCCCACAAAACTAGGAAGACTGACTGTGAATGCTTTAGGTTCAGTACCAATGACGGCGCTAGACGTCAATGGTACTTAAACATATCATAATCTTTTGGGCTACAAAGTATCGTAATACATTCATCTTTTCGATATATTGTCACAACCCAAGTTACAATTCCCCTTTTTCTGCGTTTTAGGAGGACATGCAACTTTTGCTTCAGCAGCAGCTCCATCTGCAGCAGCAGCTGGAACAAAACTCCAAGAAAACTTCTCGCATGGGCATACTGAGAAGGAACAAGGCGCCCGTGCAGCGTCCCGCCAACTTCCCGGTAGCTCCCGGGCCCGCCTCACCCGATTCGCCCACTCCACAGAGTCCTACCCAGGGCTTTATCGGCCGGCCACAGTTGTCGCCCGGCCGCCAGACGTCCACCTGGAGGTGGAGGAGGAACACCGGGGGGCAACCTACAACCGAGGCCCCTCAGCTCAGGGTCGATGACGGCTTCCAGGTGGTTTCACTCAACTGATGTGCGACGACCACGTTTAGGAAGAAATCATTTAAATAACTGGCTTTTATTAACGAGGGCTAATCATCGGCACATGAACATTATTATGTATACAACATGAGAAGGACAATGTTACATCAGGGTAAATATATTATGGATTTCTTTGATTTAAAACTTTGATTGTAAATAAAGCCACAACATTTACTCACCTTTCATATTTATACTATATAGACTACTAATATGTTTACATGGAGAGTATATATTTGTATGTCAGTTCGATGAATTTGCTTTTAACTCACTAACTCAATGCCCGCTTTTTAAAGCCAGACAAGTGCTACATCACAGATGCTACAGAGAGGAATAATTGACTTCCTTCCCGAAAATAATGTGGATGTAAAAGTTGCGGAAAGTCCTATCGGGAAAAAAAATGCATCATACATCACTTCATGAATACTAAACAACAGATAGCACAACCCTCAAAGAGCATAAGCAACTTGTATATACAGTATTAGTATCTATAAATACGGCAGTGTGGTAGTTGCAGTGTTCCAACGTTCTCTCAGTGCAATCCTATACTGCAGGTTTTTCACTGCTAATTGTACCTGTAAATCCTTATATGGCCTTCATGTCTTCAGTGTAGTACATTACAACACAAAATGCCGGGTAGCAGCACTGAGCTTGATGCATCCAAAGTAAATGCCGGAAGTGTTGAGTGCTGGGTCTTCTCTGTTAACGTTAAAGTGAGAGAGTAATTGTACGAGACCATTTATGTTTATATTCCTGTATTAGCCATTTTGAGTTCATAATGGTATTGACAGGCTGATTAATAGGGGGCCTGTCTCCGTCAAAGCTGACCAAGTGGAAACAAGAGTTTTTTACGTTGAAAATGCTTGTGTATAAATGTGTAAATGCCTCAATTCTTTAAAGATATGGACATAAAAAAGTAGATTCTTGGGCCTTGTCCACACGTAGCAAGGTATTTGGCAGAAAGAAGATATTTTTCTACTGTTTGACCTATAATCCACACGCGCATGCAGATTTAAACCAGGGTTCTTAAAAACGACGGGGAAGGTGAAGATTTGCGAATTCTGCGTTTGTGGTTCCATCATGTGGACACTTGCCACGTTTACATGGAGCCAAATATTCCAATTACAATCGGAATATTTGTTCAAACCGAATAAATGTGTTCCATATGAACACCTCATTCGGAATGAACAGGCCCAAACCGAATGGAATTTCATTCCGATTCACGGGGTGGAATATTCCTTTTCCCAAACCGATTAGAAGTAAAATTATATCATGTAAACAGGGAAGCGGAATGGTGTCTGGTTGCGTTCTTTCTGCACATGCTCCGTACTGACATGGTGACGTCACTCTGTGACGTAAGTAACGTCACTTGCAACATGGCTTCCAAGCACAGCGCACCAAATTGGAGTCCGGCGGAAAGATTGTATTTAATTCAAACTTTAAAAGAATTGAATATAATTGCTCGCTTTGACGGGCGTAAAACGAGGAACAGTGAACTATTTAAAAAAGTTCACGAGAGGTTACACGAAGCCGGAATAGACCGGAGCGTTGACCAGATTAGAAACCGGTGGAAAACCGGCTACTACAAGGCAAAAGAGCAAAACAGCAGAAGCGGATACGACCCCACAAACACAACAAGTGGGTTAAAGTTAAAAAAGCAGCACTCCGACGATCGAGCTCCATGTTTTGCAATGTGACGCTTTGTTTTGATTAATCTGCGCATGTCAGACGGCAGTTGTCAAACGTCCTTTCGGAATAAAGGCAGACACATGTAAACGCTTGATCGGAATAGATGAAGTGACATGTAAACAGCTGATCTGAAATTCCCATTCGGAATGATTTGAATCGGTATGAATAAAAGTCAGCATGTAAACGTGGCTACTGATAACCGAAGATTTACGTCACTGGCCGCGACAAATTTTGTCCTCACGTCACAAATGAGACCAATTTTTACATTTGGAGTATATTGAATAGGCGCTTTTTTGCTTCCATTTATTTTACAAACTTGCTGTGCTTCTTATTGAATAATGGGTATTTTGGACAATTATTTTATTGTTTTGAATGTACTTAAAAATGAATGAAAGCGCTTGGCTGTGGAAGTTTTTTTTCTTTTTTTTTTTCTACACAAACGTGCAGGTGTGGACACAATTATTTTTCCCCGACGTATTAGGGCAGAATCCTCGTTTTTTTTTTTAAAAAAAAACCTGCTACGTGTGGACAAGGCCTCGGTTAAAACAAACAAAAAAAAAAGGTCAGGTAGCATTTATTTTACATAAATATGTCGAATGTGATGCTCGTCTTTGAGTCACTGTGGCGCCACCTTACTACAACAAAGAGCTTTGTACGTTGAAATTCTTTTGAATAAAAACTTAATCCCTGAATTCTTTATAGAAATTGACTTAAAACAGTCTCGATTCTTGGTTAAAAGCAAAATAAAAACAAACAAAAAAACGGGCAGTATACCCGTAGTAGTGGCCCGAATATAAGACGGCCATGATTATAAGACGACCCCCTCTTTTTCAAGACTCAAGTTTGAAAAAAGACTTTTTGAACACCAAATTAATTTTTATACAGAAAATTACAGTACATCTGAAACAAATGATTATAACAATATATTTGAGAGAAAAAGCATGTTGTTTTGCCTCATTCAAATCTTAATATCTGAACATTTAAATATGTAAACTAAAGTGCAATCACATTCGTAAATGAACGGCTTCTGGTTTTTGAAATGTAAATAAACCAATCTATTGTGATAAAACAACAAAAATGCAAACTGGTTAAACTAGTAGCTGAGATCTGTCATGACAGAACATCGCTTCAATGATATCTGGCGCCATCTAGCGTCGTGAATGGGGAGAGTAGCTGAGATCTGTCATAACAGAACATCGCTTCAATGATATCTGGCATCATCTAGCGTCGTGAATGGGTATAATGTCTAGACCGCGAATATAAAACGACCCCCTCTTTTTCAATCTTATTTCAATGCAAAAAAACACCGTCTTATATTCGGGCCAATACGGTAATTTATTTTACGTAAATATGTCTAATGTGCTGCTCGTCTTCAAGTCACTGTGGCGCCGCCTTACCACAACAAAGAGCTTTTTACGTTGAAATTCTTGTGAATAAATGCTTTAATCCCTGAATTCTTTATAGAAATGGACGTAAAACCGTCTCAATTCTTGGTTAAAAGCAAAAAAACCGGGCAGTATAATTTATTTTACATAAATATGTCGAATGTGCTGCTCGTCTTTAAGTGACTGTGGCGCTGCTTACCACAACAAAGAGCTTTTTACTTTGAAATTCTTGTGAATAAATGCTTAAATCCCTGAATTCTTTATAGAAATTGATGTAAATCAGTCTTGATTCTTTGTTAAAAGAGCAAAGAACCGGGCAGTTACCATTTATTTTATGGTGTTATATAGCGCTCAAAAATATTGCGAAAAATATTTGCGATGCAAATGCCATAGCGGCTTATTTCGCCCAGTTTTTTCCACGTTTCAAAATGCATACATGGTACGAAAATTATAATAATTACCTTGAATCCTCGAACAAATCACTACTGAGACAATCCTTCCTGTTTGTATGCAGTACAGCTTTTATACTTTTATCCTAAATCCGGCGTTGAATCACTTCATGTGTCCCTGCGACCGACTGCGAATAACTGAGGCGGATTGTGGGATGGGCCCCCTGCTTGAAGGCGTTGCGCGGTGGCTGGCCGAATTGACCCGTCAATACAATTATGAAGTCTATGCGTTAGCCATTTTGACTTCTCACCTGATGGCGGTGTTAGGAACGAAGGAAGGAGACAACAGAGCTGATGAAATCCAATGGTTTCTCGGCGTGAATCCAGTGGCCTGCCTCCGGTATGTACTGAATGTCAGCGCACGGGAACAGACGCTCGATTTTTGGGAAATCTTCGGAGCTGGGGCAGGTGCGTAACACGACATTGTTACAACCCCTAGTTCGTACGTCGCCGGATGGATGTTATACCTGATGTAAGCAGATTTAGCTCCGCCCAGAAAGAGTGTTGGGCCCTGGTAGGTGGAGTCAAAACTTGGGAAACTCATAAGGTCGTTAAGGTGCGCCGAGACGGCGTCCAGGTTGACCCTCCAGGTGTAATGCCCGTTGCGTTCCACCAGGTTGGTGAGCAAGAACTGTCGCAACGAGTGTTCCTAGACACAAAAAGCTAGTCGATTAATCTTATCAACTGGTTAGTTCGAATAATTTAGTGCGTGGCAGAATCAATTTTAGGAGATGTAAAACAGGCTTGCTAATATTGTACTTTCAAAAAAAGCATTAAATGCAAATACAAAATAAGATTCCCTGAGTGTTTCTTCAAACTATGCAGATATGCCCTTTCATTTAAAAATAAATTAAAATGCCTGAGCTTACAGCATACAAAACAATAAATGAGGATCTAAGTACAACAAAAGAACAATTGGCTAACTTACCATAGCAAAAGTCCACTAACTTAAATACTATAATAACTCTAACGTTGTTTTATAATGCTCTAAACAAATTGTTCAAACACACATTCCCACTAAAAACTGGCTAAATATGCTTATAAACAAAATTACGAAAGCATCAAAAACATATTCGCTCAAACAAAAACATACCTTATGTCGGTCTTAACAGGGGGCAGCTGAATTCAGCCAATTTAAATCAATTACGTTATATTCATTGTTGCCACTTGAGGGCAGTGTAGCCACCCAAATCAATCAAACTAAATGCAAACACTTTCAAAACAAACCATTATAACGCCACTCTAATTACACGAATACTCGAGGCAGCAAAATTTTATTCGAAGCTTTTTTCTAATCGAATTACTAAAGTTAATCGATAAATCGATGCAGCACTAGCACAATCATTCACAGAATCTCCCCACAAGGTGACTGACCTTGACTCGGTGACGCAGCTGGTCCTCGGCGGAGCGTCTGGCGGTGGAGCGCGGTAGATCGCTAGGGACGTTGACGTCCCGCATGGCGTCAATGTACAAGTGGAAGTCGCTTGTTGTATTGCTCTGTGCCGGGCTAATGTCCACCACAACCAACCGCTCTACCAGTGCTGGCTGCCAGCAGGGAAACACCTTTCAGTATTTAACCCACAATATCCTACAATCAGCGTATGAGATATGACCTGAGTGAGGGCGGTGGTCATTGCAGTCTTGCCACCCATGCTGTGCCCTATCAGGACACACTTGTCGATATGCAACCGCGTGAGAAGTTGCAACAGGTCGGCGCTCATTGCCTCGTATGTCAGCTCAGGGTGGTGGGGACTGTTGCCGTGGTTACGGGCATCAACGGTCAGCACCTGACTGGACAAAAGGACGATGAGGACGTGTAAACGTTGAAGTGTATACTGCGTACAACGGATTAGGATTCCGATCAGTGTTGATATGTGTATGCGTTCACCTTACGACCAGTCCGCTGGACCAGTGATTTGGCTATGGATTGAAAGTTGGACTTGCTTCCAAACAAGCCGTGCAGGAAGACTAGCGGCGCACCACTGTCGCTCTTCCCATCGAACACGTCATAAGTCAGGTTGACTGTGCTGGAACAACAAATGCGATGCGGCTTGTATTATTCTTACGCTTGAATGGTTAGCATATAGACTCAGTGATGCAGGTAGTGGGGTGCTGAGGGTGCTACAGCACCCCCTGGTGTTGGGGAGAGAAAAAAAATGTTTTTGGTGCATGCTTTTTTTTTTTGATAACAATAAATGCTAGGGCTGTCAAGCGATTAAAATTTTTAATCGAGTTAATCACAGCTTAAAAATTAATTGTAATTAATCGCAATTCAAACCATCTTTAAAATATGCCATATTTTTCTGAAATTATTGGAATGGAAAGATAAGACACAAGACGGATATATACATTCAACATACGTACTGAATTCGTTTATTATAACAATAAATCAAGATGGCATTAACATTATTAACATTCTGTTAAAGGGATCCAAGGATGGAAAGACTTGTAGTTCCTAAAAGATAAATGTTAGTACAAGTTATAGAAATGTTATATTAAAAGCACAATTCTCATGAATATATACAAAGAAAGAATGCAACTCACAAGCGATGCATGTATAAAACACAAACAGTGCGATGAGACTGCGAGAACTGCCACTGAATACTGGATGCAGACGTTAGCTGGTCTGTATAGCACTGTCTATTGGTATGAGTTCGCATCGACATATAATCACGTCAGCAGAGCATGCTGAAACCCATAAAATCAGTCACACCCAAGCGCCCTCAGAGGGCGACAAAACAACAAAAAACAAATGCAAGTCACAAGTGGACAAGACACTGTGCTGTCATTAATCTGTTTGAGCGGGTCATTTCGCACATGCGTTAATTGCGTCAAATATTTTAATGTGATTAAATTAAAAAAATTAATTACCGCCCGTTAACGCGATAAATTTGACAGCCCTAATAAATACATAATAAATATATATGTCGGAAAACACAGACAACACTGAAAAAGCAGTTACTGCTCTTGCACTCCTCTTTAAAAGAAACTGCTTTATTATAAGTAGGGTTGGGCATCGTTTGAAATTGAACGATTCCGGTTCCGATTCATGTTTTGATTCCGGTTCCAAACGATTCCCGATTCCGATTCTTTTAAGAGGCTATGTCAGTTTTTGAAATTAAATGAACTTCTCACAGGGCTAATTATAACTTGTATATAAATATCAGTCTTTAAACTAGAGCAATTTTTTTCCCACTCGGTAGTCAGGGCATCGAAACAAGGAATTGAAATCTAAAAATTCGAACGATTCCCGGAGCATCGGAGTGTTAGAACTGGTTCCCAACGATGCTCGATGCCCAACCCTAATTATAAGCCAAAAGAACTATTGTGTTTGATAGAACAATATGTCTATATGCTGCCATAGCAGATTCATGGCGCATTAAGCCCCCGAACTATTTTTAATTTGTCCGTTTTACCCTGGAAACCCCCGTTTACAGACGTCGCGCAACCGCTTTTGTTTCAACCTAGCCATAAAAAGAAGGTAAGTCATCATATTTATTATTCCAAATGTCTGTCATTTTTATCTTAGAATCATTAACTGATGTCTAAAATTTAGTTTAAAAAAAAAAAAAAAAGACTTTAAAAAATTATTCACTTGCATATTTTAAACAAATTACGTCACAATGAAAAAAATGGCGTCTGTAAAAAAGTCACGTATATCTACCTCATAAATAACTATCGCTAAATTGTATTTTTTTGTTACTTTCGCATTTTCCCCAATATGTTAGATGATAAATAATCGATCCAAAGATTAAAAATTAAAAAAAAAAAAAAAAAAAAAGTTTACGAGGGTAAATATATGAAAAAGAAAATCTCGATCTCTTGATGTCTGCGATTTCTGCATCGCAACCCTTGTTATATTACCATTTTTCACCCATAAAATCCCTCAAAAATCCAGCTGTGGCCATTCACAGATGTGTCTTGACACTCAGTGATTTTTGGATCAAAACAAGTTAAGTATGCGATAATATCTCGTTAAAGTCATGGCGTCCGTAATTCTGCTCTCGCGTGCTCTCACCTCCAGATAGGATTTTGCTGTTTAAAAAAACATTTAAAAAAAAGAAAAAATGCCCTCCAGTCCAAAATATTTCTTCCCCCAGAAAATTGACATTTTCAGCTTTCCAATGAAGTATCACAAATGCATATTGGACACTTTTGAAATTTGGCCAAATTGGGTGTCTCAGAGCGGAACTTCAAGTCACCTGAGTGTTTTACGCCATATATATATATATAATTTATATACAAACACAGAGGAGGCGTTTAGCATGGCACATATTTTTTCTTTACAAAAACAGCGACATTTTCTAAAATTCAAATCAAGGTCGAAAATGAAGATGATTGTCCTTTGGTGTCTTTAAATAGCTAAGACATGCTTGCATTGTAGCCATATTATTGTTTTTTCTTGCTGTTGAGCTGCTGCTGTGCAGAGCGCAGTTTGATGATCAAATATGTTCATGTGTCATTGCGCCCTCTAGCTGCGGGGGCGCTTTTATTCTCAATACAAAAACTCCAACACACACTCTAGGTGAAATAGAACGCAGTCTTTGTAGTAGCCTAGTAGTAGTACATAAACTGTCCAGCATGTGTGTGTACTACCATTGTGCGTGCCTTGTATGGAGAAAACACATGAGCATGACAAATTTTGGATGGGAAAAATTTTTAAAAAGTGCCTCAGCACCCCTGCTGTCAGTAACTTCCAGCGCCCCTGAATATACTAATGGGAGTTTTAAAATGGTAATGGTAATGGTGTTATACTTATATAGCGCTTTTCCTCCTTTTCAAAGTAAAATAAAAGTATCACTGCCGGGCAAAAATAAATATAGTATTTGGGTCTACCTAAAACTGTACAGTATTGACTTTTTTGACATTGTGAATGACATTGTATATTAATGTCAAGTAAATGTAGTGAATGACAATCTAAAGTAGTGTAAAGACAATACAGTGAGTGATCTCTCGAAACTTCGCACCCTCAGTCCATCGTAGGGCTGGGCGATATGGCCTTAAACATGTATCACGATAAATTGAGCAGATTTATCTCGATAACGATAAATGACGATAAATTCGCCCAAGCGGACTGTTATATAATTTGAAAATCTGAATCAATGCATGAAATACAGATTAACTATTTCTTGTTGATTTATTTACCAGCATTCAATTTGATATACTGTATTTAACAATTGTACATGCAGTCTAAACATTAAGTTTATAAAAATGTATTGTAAGCAATAAGAATTCAAGTTAGAGCAGGGCGGTAAACCGAAAATTTACCGTCACCGAAATTCTTAACGATGACCGACGTAATTTTGACCATGTCGGTAAATTCGGTAAATTAATAAAACAAGAAAATATAGTCTTTTCATCCCGCTTTGATTCTGTTGTTCGTCTATGTTCATTCCCCTTTAAGAAAGCAGTCAATGGGCTTACGTAGAGAGTCACGTGATCATCAAGAAGCCAATCAAACAAAGGCCTGGTAAGCTAACGCTAGCAGCTAACGCTACAAGCAAAACGTGATGGAGTGTGGCTTAAGGGAGGTTCACCAAACTTTCACCCGACATTTAGTAGACTCTTGGTGGCATCCAGACGGACTTTCGCCCGCTGTCCTCCCTTGTTCTCACGATTTCCAGAGATGGTGCTTTCGTGGCTTTCTACTGGTAGCCAGGCTAACGCTAGCTAGCGGCTAACGCTACAAATGAACGTGATGGAGTCGGATAGCGGCTCTAACCTTGTCGAAACGCCTGAACTTAATGAGTGGATTGGGCACGGACAGCATCTAGCAACTACTATGTGGCGTTATTTTGTATCTGTCTGTGTGTGATTCCTCTGATAGCTTTTGTGATGGTAAAGCATTCAGCATAAAGTACAATCCAACGGCGAAACTTACAATGACCGAGAAATGGCCCCAGCTATTTTTCTGTATGTGCTTATTTCTGTGTCATTATTGCTATCATAAAATCTTAAGAGTTTCATTTGAAAAAGATCAATATAGCTTTAATGTGTGTGTGTGTCTCTGTTTGTTTGGGGGTTCATTTGTGCGTGCATTTATTAAAAAATGCACTGGGGGGGGGGGGGGGGGGGGGCTGAAACCATAAAGTAAACACTTGTATTTAATAATTATGTCACAGCAGCCATTAACAATAAGTTGTCTTTTTGAAGTGTACTGTTCAAGCTGCAAGTCATTTGTGTTACAATGACATGTTTGCACAGGCATATTGATTTTGATTTTGATAATGTACATTGTTCAAGGGGGTGGGGTGGCATGGCTCAGTGGTAGAGTAGTTGTCCCCCAACCCAGAGGTTGTGGGTTCGATTCTCTGCCCTGATGAACTTGCCTAAGTATCCTTGAGCAAGATACTGAACCCCACATTGCTCCTGGTGCTGCGTCACCAGTAGGTAGATGGCAATGTAGTGTAAAGCGCTTTGAGCACCTTGAAAGGTGGAAAAGCGCTATACAAGTATAAGACCAAGACCAAGTCATACACGCTGTTATAAATGTTCATACTTGAATTCTTATTGCTTACGATACATTTTTATAAACTTAATGTTTAGACTGCATGTACAATTGTTACATACGGTATATGAAATTGAATGCTGGTAAATAAATCAACAAGAAACAGTTAATCTGTATTTCATGCATTGATTCAGATTTTCAAATTATATAACGGTACGCTTGGGCGAATTTATCGTCATTTATCGTTATCGAGATAAATCTGCTCAATTTATCGTGATACATGTTTAAGGCCATATCGCCCACCCCTAATTCTAGTATGAACATTTATAACAGTGTGTATGACTTGAACAATGTACATTGTCAAAATCAATATGCCTGTGCAAACATGTAATTGTAACACAAATGACTTGCAGCTTGAACAGTACACTTCAAAAAGACAACTTATTGTTAATGGCTGCTGTGACATAATTATTAAATACAAGTGTTTACTTTATGGTTTAAGGGTTTTTTTCCCCCCAGTGCATTTTTTAATAAATGCACGCACAATAAAAATAGCTGGGGCCATTTCTCGGTCATTATAAATTTTGCCGTTGGATTGTACTTTATGCTGAATGCTTTACCATCACAAAAGCTATCAGAGGAATCACACACAGACAGATACAAAATAACGCCACATAGTAGTTGCTAGATGCTGTCCGTGCCCAATCCACTCATTAAGTTCAGGCGTTTCGACAAGGTTAGAGCCGCTATCCGACTCCATCACGTTCATTTGTAGCGTTAGCCGCTAGCTAGCGTTAGCCTGGCTACCAGTAGAAAGCCACGAAAGCACCATCTCTGGAAATCGTGAGAACAAGGGAGGACAGCGGGCGAAAGTCCGTCTGGATGCCACCAAGAGTCTACTAAATGTCGGGTGAAAGTTTGGTGAACCTCCCTTAAGCCACACTCCATCACGTTTTGCTTGTAGCGTTAGCTGCTAGCGTTAGCTTACCAGGCCTTTGTTTGATTGGCTTCTTGATGATCACGTGACTCTCTACGTAAGCCCATTGACTGCTTTCTTAAAGGGGAATGAACATAGACGAACAACAGAATCAAAGCGGGATGAAAAGACTATATTTTCTTGTTTTATTAATTTACCGAATTTACCGACATGGTCAAAATTACGTCGGTCATCGTTAAGAATTTCGGTGACGGTAAATTTTCGGTTTACCGCCCTGCTCTAGTCCATCGCAGATTTTTTTTCAATTAAAAAAAAAAAAACAACAAAAATATGAGCTGTCCCGAGCCGATTGCTTAGTCTCACTCTCCCTCCCTCCTTCCCCGCTTGTTGTTGGTCAGGCAGTGGGAGCACTGGAGTTAATTATTAAAGTTAACAATGATTGACAGATGTTGATGTTGCCAGAGAACCAAGCTTCAAAGTGCCACATGTGTCAATCATCTATTAACTAGTTAAACAGTTGCTGTGGCCACTCCTTGTGTGTAAGTGAGCAGCTTTGGATTTGAGTGGACTCACTCAATGAAGCATTTGATAAAGCCAAGCATTTTTCTGCTTTATTTCTGATTAAAAATAATTTGTCGGGACAGTAACATGTTCAAAACTTATCATTACATTTTAAGTGCTTAAAAACAATTTATTGAAATATACATATATATACGCATACGTTTTTTAAAATTATTATTATTATTATACTTTGAGGAAAAAAGTGGAAAAAAAAAAATGTTTCCAATGCTAAATCTGAATAAATACATTGAACACACACACAAAAAATGGGGGTATGGGGCGCTACTTCGCGGTTTTTCACTTATCGCGAAGTGTTCTGGTCCCCATTAACCGCGAAAAACGAGGGACCATTGTCTATCTTATGTGGAAATGTTTGTTTTTGTATTGCACCCGATGCTGCTAGCAGTCACCTGCTGGTGCTGGTCAACCTAGCCGAGCTAGCGAGCCTCCGTGCGAGCGGCAGCCGACAAGAGGTCCGAGAAAGAAGAGGAACAAGGCTCATTTGCGTCGCGTGGACCAGGTGGCACAAGGGAGTCATTGCAGCGGGGCTTCCCTAAAACAAAAACGTAAACTTGGCGTCAACTCAGCTCCATGCGGGCCTTTTCAGCCCGGAACAGTCGCTAAATTGCCAAGCTAGCCACTGACTGGAAGGGAGGGCGCGAATGATAAATAGACACGACGCGCTAGCTAGACGGCGTGCCTATTGCGACGTTTATCTAGTAGGGGCGACGCGTCGTCACGCTCCACTGGCTTTCAAACAGTATATCAACAAAAACGAAAACTTTTCATGCATATTGGTGCTGCGTACAATTGGAGGAAATGTACATAGAACCACAGCATGGGAGCTGTGAATTTTATTATTATTAATACTGTTTTAAATATATCTGTGATTTTCTTTCGTATGTTCTAAATTAAAAGCTTAGCATGCTTTAAGGCATTGGAAATAAAGATCTCGGTTGAGAATGAGCAGATTTTGACTAGTTTATACTGTGTAAGCCTTGATGTAACTGAGAATCTTGCCCCTACCAACATGGCCGCTGCTCAGCACGACTTTTGTGCGGCGCGGCCAGATGGAAACGTGCTTGTGCGTCCTTACGTCACCAGGCGACGAAAGATGATCGCTTAGGACGCTTGTGCGTCAAGTGCGTACCGTAGTAAGTAGTAGTGTTTACATATTTGCTAAAACGTACTTGTAAATCGGACCTAAACATACCGTCACAAGTTCACAACCATAAATTCTAATAATTTTTCAATTAATACAAGAAAAAAGTGACACTCTAGCTTGTTTTTCGCAAGTTAATCATTTTTTCGTCAATTATTCTTTTTTTTTTTATATATCGAGGTTTAAAATAGCTCGTACTGCTGCTTTTTTTTTAATATTTTTTTTTATTTTTCTACCTCTAGATGTCGGCATAGGGTTATATGTGTGATTTTGATGTTCCGGACTGATTAATGACGAATCATTTTTTTAAGTTCACATGAATGACTATATTTTTCATACTCTTACTCATACGTCAGTGCAATGAGAGTGACGTCCTCCCAGTCAAAATGGATTGGACGTCTATCAGCGTTTAAACGTGATCGTTCACTGTCAGTCTGCCAGACAATGGTGTTACCAGGATGGCAGGTGTGGGCAAAAAAAAAAAAAAAGTTAAAATGCTCACGTAGGTCGAAATCCAGTGTAGGGCTACTGCACCTTAAAACATGTTTTGTTTTCTCCTTGAGATAACTGTTGTTGTGATTTGGTCCAAACAAATAAAAGTTGAGTTGATTTTATTTGACTTAGAACTCATCCATAACTGAACAGTATGGACATGCAGGTGACAATGTTTTTTTTAGGTAATCTATATGGTTCCACGGTTTTATTATTATTATTATTATAGTTATTATTTGTTCCGCAGCCCCTTTGAGCTAAATCTGACCCCCTTAGAATGCTTAAAAATGCACCAAAATCGGCAGGCAGGTCAAGACAGGTGCAATCTTTCATACCTTGTAAAGACAAATTCCAAATACACTATGTAGCGCCCCCTAGCAGTCATTCTTTGTCCCGCCGACGCTTTGAGCCCTACTTTGACCCCCTCAGATTGCTTCAAAACTCACCAAACTCAACAGCCAGGTGAACACTGGTGAAAACTTTGATAAAATGTAGAGGGAAAAAAATATGCGTAAATGTGTGTAGCGCCCCCTAGGAACAAAACCAACATTTCATTTTTTTTTTTTTTTAAGGTGAAAGAGGTGATAACAACGCAAAGGTTAAAACTTAGAACACATCAGTACTATATGAATGGGATACCATACGCTGTGCCCAGACTGCCGTTAGTACTACATCCAGTTTTCTTTGGGTGGGCAGAGTGTGTGCGTGGGTGGGCACTGCCCCTCTGGTATCGCCCCTGCTGCCAGACATTCACAGTTAAGACACACTGGTAGTCTCACGCCTTCAATGGCAGCCAATGAGAACCGCAAACTTTGGTTGCTACGGGACACGTAGTCTGCAAGGATGGAGCACGCTGTCGGCATGACGACGGCCCAAGGCACAGTCCCACCAGACTTCTGGTGCACATGGTAAACACTTCCGTAAGATGAAAGTACACACATTGAACTACTTCCATTTGTTTTAAATGCCATTTAATAAGAAATTTCACTGCAAACACTCCGTTAACTTTATGACCTAATTTCCATTGACAGATTGGAAGAAAATTACCATCATATTTCCAGTATGAAAATGAAGCAAACTAATATTGAGTTTGACTGAAGTACAAGATGAACTTTCAAGACAAAAAAATGAGTCATGACAACCTTCATATTTTCCGTGTGCTTGTGTTACGTTGTAAAATGTGATGAGTTGTTTTTTTTGCTGACCAACAAATATCATTGAGATAAGCTCCCTGGCAGGGGTTAATAATAATGATGATAATGATGATGATAATAACGCAAAGTGTAGTGTTTTTCACGAGCTGCGGGCAGAGAGGTTACAAAAACGTGTGATAACCTACGCTGTTTTTCTCTATCAGCTGTTGGACTTTGTAGCCGGGTCATCATCACCGAACGTCTTCACTTGCAATAAATGCCCGTATCAACTCATTGGCTGCTATTAATGGCGATAGACGTCCAATCCGCTTTGACCGGGAAGGGTGGCAGCAATGGACTGGATGTTTATCACCTTTAATGGATGTTGTTCATATTCATTTTCTTCCTTTTTTAAGCATACTTTGCGAATACTTTACAATACAGATACATGAACTCGCAAGACTTAAAGATGTCCTGAAGATTTCTAAAGAAAAATGAATGCATCTTTTGGTTTTAAATAGTGACAATAAAGTCAGCGTGGCATGGTCCGTGTACCTTTTGGCCATTCATTTTTCCATTTAAACCAACACCATGTAACTTTTCAACCTTTATAAAATATTTTCATAACATTTGTGACAGTATGTTTACTGACAACTAGTTGAATAAGACTTATTTTATATTTTGAGGGGGTCTGTATCGTTTTCACCGGCACTAATTAACTTTGAGAAGGGTGGCAGGAACACTGCCACGTACACACACAAAAACAAAAACTACAAATGTGCTGACTGCTTTACGACATACATCATTTTCCCCTTTCCCTGCTTTACGACATACATCATTTTCCCCTTTCCCTAATCATTATACAACGGAAGTCGACGCGAACGCTTTCGTGCGAATTCTGTAAAGATGGCAGAGCAACAAGAGACAATAAGTTTTGTCTGAGGAGAAAAAAAGGCAGGCTACCAGGATATACAGAATAAACATTGGCCCTGCTTTCACTCACTGGCGTGACGCCCCCCCAACCGAACTCGTCAGGGCTGACGATTTCGAGTGGGGTGGGGGGATTACCCACATTAAAGCAACACGGTTGCTAACCGTCATATGCTATTGTTTAGCCACAACTGGTTTACCTTATTATTATTCATTAAAAGTAATTCGGTGGGACAGTAACATGTTTTAAACTTATCATAATTATTACATTTGAAGCGCTTAAAAACCATTTAATAAGATGTATATACTCTATATACAAAAAATTTAAAATTTTTTCAAAGTATACTTTGGGGGAAAAAAGTGATTTTTTTTCTTATCTTTCCAATGCTAAATCTGAATAAATACATTGAACACACATTTTTTTTTTTTTTTGTGGGGCTCTACTTTACGGTTTTTCACTTATCGCAGTGGGTTCTGGTCCTCATTAACTGCGAAAAACAAGGGATCACTGTATATACTTTTATTTTTAATTATACTCAGGGAAAAATGTGAAAAAAACATGCTAATGCTAAATCTGAATAAAATGCAGTGGTATGAAAAAGTATCTGAACCTTTTGGAATTTCTCACATTTCTGCATAAAATCACCATCAAATGTGATTTGAGCTTGTCAAAATCACACTGATGAAAAAAACAGTCTCTGCTTTAACTAAAACCACCCGGACATTTATAGGTTTTATTTTACTATTTTAATGATAGTGTGCAAACAATGACAGAATGGGGAAAAATAAGTCAGTAAACCATCCCAATGAGTATTTTGTGCCCCCCCCCCGGCAGCAATAACTTCAACCAGACACTTCCTGTAGCATCAGATCAGTCTGGCACATCAATCAGGAATAATCTTGGCCTATTCTCAACAAAACTGCTGTAGTTCAGTCAGATTCCTGGGATTTCTGGCATGAATCGCTGTCTTTAGTGTTGACTTTGACTTGGGCACTCTAGAATGTGTATTTTGTTCTTCTGAAACCATTCTAAAGTTGATTTACATCTGTGTTTTGGATCATTGTCTTGTTGCAGCATCCATCCTCTTTTTAGCTTCAATTGTCTGACAAATGGCCTCAGTTTTTCCTGTAAAACATCCTGATAAACGTTTGAATTCATTCTTTCATTAATGATTGCATGTTATCCAGGCCTTGAGGCAGCAAAACAGCCCCAAATCATGATGCCCCCTCCACCATGCTTCACGGTGGGGATGAGGTGTTGATTTTTCCTCGATACATGACGTTGTTTGTTACTCCTAAACAATTTGGTTTCATCAGTCCACAAAATATTTTGCCAAAACTTCTGTGGAGTGTCCAAGTGCCTTTTTGCGAACAAACGAGCAACATTTTTTTTTTTTTAGACAGCAGTGGTTTCCTCCGTGAAGTCCTCGTATGACGTATGAACACCATTCTTGGCCGTAGTTTGCTGGACTGTCCAGTGATTTCTGTAAGTCTTTAGCAGACACTCTAGGGTTCTTTTTATTTTATCTCTCTGAGTATTCTGCGCTGAACTCTTGGCATCATCTTTGGTGGACGGCCACTCCATGAGAGAGAAGCAACAGTGCCAAACTCTCTCCATTTGTAGACAACTTCTTTGACTGTCGATTGATGAACATACAGACTTTTAGAGAGGATTTTGTATCCTTTCCCAGCTTTATACAAATCAACAATCTTTGATCGCAGGTCTTCAGACAGCTCTTTTGACCGAGCCATGATGCACATCAGGCAATGCTTCTCATCAAGACAATTTTTACCAGGTGTGTGTTTTATGGTGGGCCGGGCAGCTTTAAACCACTCATCAGTGAATGGGCACACACCTGAATTCAAATTTTTGCTAAAAATTGGTTTCAATTGCTCTTTAACTCTCCTGATGCAGAGGGCTCACTTACTTATTTTTCCCCCTTCTGTCATTGTTTGCATGCTATCGTCATTAAAATATGAAAACCTATAGATATTTGGGTGGTTTTAGTTAAAGCAGACAGTTTTTACTTCTGTGTGATTTTGACAAAGATCACATTTAATGGCGATTTTATTAAGAAATGTGAGAAATTCCAAAAGGTTCAGATACTTTTTCATACCACTGTACATTGACACAAAAAAAAAAAAAAAAAAAAAAAAAATCGGGGGAGGGGGGTGCGCTACTTCGCGGTTTTTCACTCACCGCGACAGGTTCTGGTCCCTATTAACTGCGGAAAACGAGGGATCACTTTATAAGTATCTTGTTATAAGAATAAAAGATTTCTAAAAACATTATTTACAATTATACATTTACATCTGTAACGCTGCAATGCATGCTAGGATGCATGTTGGACGATAAGAGTGTTGACAGCAGGTGGCAGCAGAGGTTGATTGTCTCCCCTAAGGGAGCAGTGATGGCCAAATGAAGCTTCTTGAAGCAATGAAGCTTTGCAGTAAATTGGTTCAAATCTGATAATTTTATAGCCATTTTAAGTTTTGGGTCAGGGTTTTAGGTTAAAATAATTATTTGGGATTTTATTAGGGAACGACAATTTTTTTTTTTTTTTTTTTAATGTCGCTGCTCATGAAGACTCATATATGCCTAAGAGAGATGTCTATTTTGGTTTTAGCTCGCTAGCGGCTTTGGTTTGGAAAATATTTGAATTTTAAGTTTTTGAAAATAGTCCCCCTTGGTGTAAATATTCCATAATACAGTGAGGACAGCTGCAACTTATAGTCCAGTGTGGTTTATCTATGAACAGTTTTCTCGTCAAATTTGGTGGGAGGCGGCGCCTTATAGTCCGAAAATTACGGTAGCTGTCCACTGTTGTGACCATGTCCCTCAAACGGTGAAGGATACCATATGTGTCATCATATTCATACTTTTTATTTGGGCAAAGATCGACAACATATTTTATTGAACAACTTTTATTGAAATGTATGATACAAGTCAAGCACAATATTGACAAAAACATTTCATCTCCACCTCATTCCATTTAAAGAAAAAAACAAGTATTTTGAAAAATAAACATCTCCACTCTCTCACACACTATTTAGTGGCACTGACATTAAAAAACGTCACAGCTATGGTTCTATGAAACGTGCTCGCACAATAAGTTACATTTCTTTAGTCATTCATATTATTATAATCATAATTAAAATATATCACACTGTCAAAATGAAGTCTGCGCTGACCCCACCCAGCCACAGTGAAACTGTGAGCGAGCAGCCTACAGCCATCGCACATCATCTTCAGTTTCAGTCTATCTCTAAGCAAATATTACACACATACACACACGCACACACACAAGGAAGAAGCAAATGTAAATGTAAAATGAGAAGCAGGCGCTTCAGCACAGTTGTTAGAACAGTTTCGGTGAAACATGACACCCTCACAAACGAACACACAGACGTGGGAAAGACAGAATGAACAATAAAGTAAAGCAGGAAGATTTTAACTTCATGTCGGAGTCTTTGTGAGGACACCCTAATGCGGTCTCACACACATACACAAAAGTGAATCAACGTTAAGGAAGAAATAAATCTAAAACACATTTAAACACCGTTTTGGTGTAACACAACTCCAAAACACACACTCGTTTACACATACAGACGGCAAAAATAATTGTACATACAAAGCGGATAAAGTCATATTGGTGGTACTTAATTTTCTATTTCTTGAAATGCATGCCACAACAAATAGATTTTATACAAATATAATACAAGTTGAGAGCAGAATTGGTTTTTGAATTTGTCTTTTGTTCAGAAGGACCTATTTAGATCTTATCGTTTTATGTAAGTTCCAACTTTTCAAGGTTAAAACAACTTCAGGCCACACCTTTGTTAGGACGACACATTTACACGTAGTCCTTGCGGTCATATCCGGTGTTGTTACTGCGTGGTGCCGAGTATGCCATCCTGGGCGGTTTGTAACGTTGCTCTTTAGGCGGGCAGCTGCTGCACAAGATGGCACCACCGATCAGCAGCAGGGCGGATGCCCCCCAGCCGATGTAAAGCGAGGCACCCAGCTCGCGCCGCTGAGGGTTGGTCAGGATGGGATTGTAGAAGTTGCGCACCACCACGTGGGCGGTCCAGCAGGCCGGAATGAGTACCAGCAAGCCAGCTAAAATGAAGAGGATGCCAGAAGCAATCATCACCCGGGCCTTGGCACCTTCTTCGTCGATGCAGTTGGTACACTTGGCGCCCGTCACCGACACTAGTACTCCAAGGACACCTAGGATAATAGCCACGATCATCATGGCGCGCGCCGCCTGCAGGTCCTGAGGCAGTGCCAGCATAGAGTCGTACACCTTGCACTGCATCTGTCCAGTGCTCTGTGTCACGCAGTTCATCCACAGGCCCTCCCAGATGGTCTGTGCCGTGATGATATTCGCGCCCACAAATGCTGTCACCTTCCACATGGGCAGCGCGCACATCACGATGGACATCAGGAAGCCTAGCACCCCCAGGCATATGCCCACCAGCTCCGTGCCCATCGACATGGCCGAGACTCACCAAGGGGCCTCCTTTGTCCCGGAAAGATGCGAGGAGCGCAGGAGGCAGAAGGCGAATGATGAGTTGCTAAAGGTTGGCGTTGTGAGGCGGCGCCGCGGAAACGCACACACTTTATACAGAAGGTGAGCCAGGGCGACGCCCTTGTCTCAGCACCAAACACAAAACACACACCTGCACTTGTGCACACGGTGGGGGAGGGTTGCCTTGTGTGTGTTGGGGGTGGTTCAGAAGATGTATCAGTCTAGACAACAAACACTTGGTTGAGAGGGAACTGGAAAGGGAATAAAGAAATGATCAGAAATCAACACAACTGTTCATATTCATTCCCTTTTTCAACAGCAAGATCATTCCAGAAACTTCCCTTTCGGCAGTTCGTATACACTCAATGGGGTCTTTTGTTGCATCCGTGTTGGGAAAACAATCCCAAAGGGACAAACCGGAATAACGACTCCCAGTGTAAACAGGAGCCTGGTTGCAATACACGCACGACTGCACTGTGATGGGTCGCCTACACTGCGACACCTTCCGCACACACGACGCTGCACAACCATGTAGATTGGTCTCGTTTCTGTATGGACGCCAACAGATATGACTTGCTAATCATCATGCGGTATCAAGGCCAGGTGAAAGAGCGAATCTTTCATTCGATGTTGACATTTGATGCATTTGAATATTTAAAGCAGGACAAAGTTTTTTCTTCATTTTCATGTTAAACACGAGGAAGTCCATTCACACCATGTCGAAACAAACAATGTTTATTCAACTAGAAATGCAAGCATCCGAGAATTGACATTAATACAATTTCACTTCCGTAAATAAAATGTCATGTATTGTCGAACTATAAAAAGGGTTTTACATGAGTACTTTGTGACATTAGCACAAAATAAATTAGAATCACTTGATGAGATAGAAAAACTATAAAAGATACAATGTTTGTACAATAAACTCAGTGGACTTTGATGAGGTCAAACGGATAATTCTTAATGACGTACATCAAAAAAATATCAAGAATTCAGGATAAATGAAAAGGTCACAGAATAAAAATGATAGTTGATACATATGGTATACAAATACATGAACACAAAGAACATGAGAATAAACAAAGTCCAGATCTTTTTCCAAACAAAACAATGATTGTGAGACAGAAATCATTAAACTATTTTTTTCAATTCGGAATGCTCTGACTCATTTTGTTGGTCAGAATACACACCCTGGTTTCCATGCCAACATGAAGCTAGGTGACCGCTAACGGCAAGTTGCATGTCCACTGTGACCACGGAAACCAGAGGAGTTACAAATGTTCTTATCACTCAAATAAATATACTAAGACCTCCAGATTGGTCCAGAACATCACATGGGTCCTTTAGCTTGCTAGTTTTGACCGGTTCTTCTTGCTTCTCTTCAAGCAATAGCTTTAAGAACAGAGGTCCCAAGTCAAAGGCAAAATGAGTATCCATCCAGACAAGAACGAGTGACGAACAACGAGTCCAAGTGATCTCCTTACAGTCACACATAGTCCTTCCTGTTGTAGGAATTCTGAGCGACAGACCTGGCCGGCCCGGCTGAGTAAGCCACTCGGCTGAGGGGGCGCATTCCGTACCTACCATCTCTCTCTTCACGAGGGGGGCAGCTGCAGCACAGGATGGCACCCCCGACGAGTAGCAGCGAGGCAGCGGCCCAGCCCAGGTAGAGTGCAGCTCCGATTTCCATCTTTTGTCCCGACAGGACGATGGGACTGTAGAACTCCACCACGATAGTGTTGGCTGACCAAGACACAGGCACCAGCTGGGTTAGCGCCGCCGTGATGAAGATGGCGCCTGATGTGATGGTCACCTTGGCTTTGACACCCTCATCTTCAATGCAGTTGGTGCATTTGGCACCTACCAAGGAGATTAGCAAGGCCAGAACCCCCAGGATGATGGAGACCACGGTCAGGGCGCGGGCCGCCTGCAGGTCCTGGGGGAGTGCCAGCATGGAGTCGTAGACCTTGCACTGCATCTGGCCCGTGCTCTGGAACACGCAGCTCATCCACAGACCTTCCCAGTAGACCTGCGCTGTCACGATGTTGGCTCCGATAAAGGCAGATACCCGCCACATGGGCAGCGCGCAGCTCACCACGCTCAGGACCCAACCCAATACGGCCACCGTCACGCCCACAAGCTCCAGGCCAAAAGATGACATGGTGACACTTTATCTTCAGTTCCTTGGTTTTCTCAAAGACCCTCCTTGGTTTGACTATCTGGTTCCGTCGTCTGCACGACTTGTTCCGATCCCACTTGTTCTCCTTGGGCCGCTCCTGGTCAAGTTGTTTGTCACGTTTACACCTCCACTTGTTCTCTGCTCCGCGTCTACTCTGATGCGGATTTCTTATCTGGATGTGCTTTTATTGCTCAGGCGTCCAACCCTTTCTGGAGATGACAAGAGCGGACCAATGAGGTGACTGCAGTCCCGGTTTACCACCTGGGTGTGAGGCTTCTGCCAGTTTTCAAATAAAAGAACTGCTTTATGGTTGAACCTTTCACCTGGTAGCGGCGGGCATGTGCTTTTATTGCTGTCACTAGGTAATGATCATCCAACGTCCAGCTTGGGTATCGATGGCTGACCACGCGGAAACAACACGCTCACACTTACTACATGTGGACTGTCAAATATGGTTGTAGCTTTGTCAGGTCGAAGGTGTTCACTTTAATTACGATTTTAAAGAACTGGAACTTCAGAGTTGAACTGAGATGTATTGAAGTGTTATTTATTCACACAGATAAGCAGTGAGATTATTATTTAATCTCACTAGTTTTCTTTCTTTATTAAAGCAGAAATTCAAAACTTTTGACATTAGGCTTAATCTTTGAGTTAGCGGGGGTTTATTAGTCGGTGGAGTTGATTTCAACAAATTCCGTGTAGTTTGTTTGTTATTAATTAATTTCAGGACTCCGGAGTGGCTAAGCTAGCGCTAGTCGATGGTCCCATCCTGGCATGCCAATAAAAAAACGATATTAACAGATCTAACATAGTCAAATAAATTCAAAATGCAGATCGTTGTTCAAAATACCTATGCTCCATAGGCGGAGTTTGACTTTTGTGGCAGCGGGGGCAAAACATGTTGATGACCCTGAAACGCGGTGTCAGTAATAAAATTAACTTACAACATATATGCTCAGTTAGTAGTTTAGCCCATGCTTGTAAATACAGGCATTCCAGTTAAGTGTGCGTGGGTTATTCTGTGAAGTAGATGCCGATTATTAGGTTCCGCGGAGATATCCAAGTATTTCCAGTCACTCACACCCTTGAATATGGTACCCCGGTTGTAGCCCTGTTGTATAATTAGCGTCTTTAGTGGACAAACAAACTCCGTTCACCATTTTGGCGGTGCTCTCCGGCGTGTCATTGTCCACATCTTCAATCCTTGGGTTTCGCTCAATAGTTGTTGTCGCTTTTGAAAGCTTAGGTTAGGAAAAAAACAATGTATCTTTTTTCTTCTGTCCTCAGGTGGTTTTAAGTATGTAAAGCAAATGACCGTCTCTAAGAAGCTAGTCACATGATCTGTTCGAAAATTAATTTTGACCCCTTATAAAACTATATATTTTTTGTTCATTTCATTCATTTTTGTTTTCTGTTTTATTGCTTTACAACATTTATAGACAACATTTTACCTGCAAACTCTTCATTTTAAATTTATGTATTGGAAAGTCACCACTCCGATCGTACCAGTTGCGACCTCAAAGCGTTCCAAGCGGTTTTTTTTTTTTTTTTGGCCAAAGGCATGTTGACCTCCAGCAAATCTGCCTTCTCGTACGCGATCAGATAGTGGAGGAAAAATGACGGCTAAGGGAAATAGACCACACTGTAAACGACCTTCTTTAGTTTTACTATTGACAGTCTGCTTTTCGACGGGCAGTTCATTTTGTCAAGTGACGTCTGATTGAAGCAACTAGTCCGGGTACTTTCTTTTCCTGACT
This sequence comes from Corythoichthys intestinalis, assembly GCF_030265065.1. Taxonomy (NCBI): domain Eukaryota; kingdom Metazoa; phylum Chordata; class Actinopteri; order Syngnathiformes; family Syngnathidae; genus Corythoichthys; species Corythoichthys intestinalis. The sequence goes on from NC_080412.1 coordinate 31,642,966, forward strand.
TTGCGACAAGGACCTTCCAGTTCGAGTGACATTCCAATGATATTTTTCCTGGTCGGTGGTTGGAAAACTCTGATTTCCCTCCTGCCTCGAATGCAGCATCAGTCTACCAAGTCTTGACTGAAGAACAGCAACATTGTGAAGGGTGCATTTAGAGGCTGTTGAAACGGACAGAACAAATGGGCAAATGAGTTTCCACAAATTCCCTATGAAGGACGAGGAAGAATACAAACTGTGGATACTTTCTGCTGGCTACGACATAAAGACACCAGTGGAAAAATATCACTCCGCTCTGCAGCCTGTTACCTACAGAGCTGCTGGATTACAAATGTTGCTGTTCATACTACAGTTATTGACATGCAATGGTAAGTTTTAACAACTCCATCCCGAAAACATAGGCAACACTATTGATTGCCTGGGTCATCGGTGATTTTCATGCGTGCATATGAATTTATTTGACTATGTTAGATCTGTTAATGCCATTTTTTATTGACATGCCAGGACATGTCCATTGACTTGCACTAGCATAGCCACTCCGGAGCCCTGAAACTAATAAATAACTAACTAACTGCACGGAATTTGTTGAAATCAATTCCACCGCTTAATTAAACCCCCACTAACTCGAAGATTAAGCCTAATGTCAAAAATTTTGAACTTCCCCTTTAAGACTAAAAACTCTAAGAGCACAACAATGATTCAAGAGACGTGACTTGATGAGTGTAAACTACTTGCGACCTGACTTGGACTGGAGGGTTACTGTAACTTGAACTGACTTGCGACACAACAATGTTTTCTAAAAAATAAACCCATAGCCCGGTCATCAGTTTCTTCATCAAAGACTACATTTAAACGCGGATTTAACTTGAGACTGGGATTTGACCTCTGACTTGTCTGAGACAAAATAACTTGGTACTGACTGGGGATTTGAAAACAAATGTGATTATTCCCATTCTGGCTACATGGCGTTGAATGGATCGCACCTTCTGATATGTCCAGAAAATTCCAGTTGCAATCCATTTAGAAAGTTCACCAAAGACTTGAGATTCATATGTGTCTTGATCCCATTTTTGACCGGAGGTTAACGTTTTATCGCCCTCAAGCTACCAACAAGGCACTTTTTTTCCCCAAGCCTCGTTTTGTATCTCAGTTTTGTTGTGATGAGTGAGGACTCAAACATTTGACGCTATGACATGTTAGTTAATAAACAACCCGGCTCGGGACACACATTTCTTCTTGCCAACATTCTTACACTTCCGTAAGAAATAGGTCAACGGCAGCTCATTTTTATGACAACCATTGTTTTACACACAAAATACTCATAAATGTCAGAGTCTTACACCCCACAAACAAAAGCTTCCCTATTAAGTAAACGGCAAATGAAGACTTAGCGAAAGTTCAACGCTTCCACGTTGAATCATTTCGAAAGAAGTAGGTCAGATGATGAAGCGAGCATGACACACTTTGATTCGGCGTACGTGTGAACGCAATTGTAGATTTGGGTCGAATACACAGGGAGCAAGCGCCTCATCTCGCCAGCTCGCACCGGTTTAGCTCACATTTGATAAGATAAAACCAGATAGAAGGCTGTTCAGTGTTATCTTCCCGTTTTGGGAAGACACTCACACCTCGATAATTGAGCAACAGCAGCAGCGCAATCGTGAAGCGTCATCAATGTACAATAGAGGACTATTTTATGGCATAATGTGAACAGTAGCAAAGAATTAGAACAGAATTCAGCAACGAAAAACAATTGCTTGTTGACCCAATCACAAAAGCGTGCTGGCGAAAATCGAAACATGAAAGGGGATCCCTCCGGGTCACCGTACATATTCTGCCATTGTTTCAAGAGTCAACATGTAATTGCCATGACAGCGCCGATCATCGGTGGCCAACCACAAAAATGTCGCAGAAATGCTTGAATTACTCATGTCTTTGTTTACTGCCAATGAGTCGCCTGGAATGTTGTTAATAACGGTGTTAGTGTATACATTTTTTTCAGTAGTGAATGATCTAATTAATTACCGTATTTTTTGGACTATAAGTCGCACCTGAGTATAAGTCGCACCAGCTATAAAATGCCCAACGAAGAGGGAAAAAAAATATGTAAGTCGCACCGGAGTGTAAGTCGCATTTTTGGGAGAAATGTACTTGATAAAATCCAACACATAGAACAGATATGTCATCTTGAAAGGCAATTTAAAAGAAAAATACAATAGAGAACAACATGCTGAATAAATGAACAGTATGATAATTATGGTTGGGCATCGAGCATCGATTGGAACCGGTTCTATCACTCCGATACTCCCGGAATCGTTTGAATTTTTAAATTTCGATTCCATGTTTCGATGCCCTGACCGCCGAGTGGAAAAAACTGCTGAAGTTCAAAGACTTATATTTATGTACAAGTTAAAATTAGCCCTGTGAGAAGTTCATATAATAATAAAAAAAAAAAATAGTCGAGAAGAGTTTAATATAAACCATGCAATTCTTTTTTACCCTGCCTTTTTTTTTTACCCTGCCGCTTAAAAGAATCGGAATCGGGAATCGTTTGGAACCGGAATCGAAACGTGGAATCGGAATCAGAATCGTTCAATTTCAAACGATGCCCAACCCCAATGATAATGTTACATGATGAATGCCCAACCCCAATGATAATGTTACATGATGAATGAACAACGAAATGCGAATGTGGCCGGTATGTTAATGTAACATAGCTATTAAGAGTTATTCAGATAACTATAGCATAAAGAACATGCTAACAAGTTTACCAACCCGTCAGTGTCACTTCAAGACACCAAAATAACATGTGAAATGATAATAATGTGTTAATAATTTCACACATAAGTTGCTCCTGAGTATAAGTCGTACCCCAGCCAAACTATGAAAAAAACCTGCGATTTATAGTCCGAAAAATACGGTACATTTCTAACCTTTGCAACGCTGCTACCGTTACTGAAGATATGAAAGCGCGTGTTACTACAATTTGGGTGAATGATGCGGGAGAAACCGAGAGAGCAGAGCGGGACGGTGGAGGAAGGAAGGGGGTTGTGACGCCGTTGCAAATGCAATGCTAGGTGGCTGGAAGCGTTAGCATAGCCTTCGCGTTCTCGCTAGCATTAGCATTTGGCGTGGCGAGCGTCATCTTAAACTCTCTGGTAACTTTTTTTTGTTTTTTTTTACATACAGGTCGTGGCATTCAGGTGGGTACGATTAATTGAAAATAATGGTCTGTTTTCCTGTTGAGTATGCATTATCATCACCAAGTGGGCTTTGTCCCTATAGATGCTAGAATAAAATAATGTTTTTTTATCATCAAAATCAGTCACTTGCCCTAAACTTTTCTTGAATGACGTATTCAAGAACCTTGTGAGATTACAAAAAAAAAAAAATCAAAACAACTAGAGCAAAGATAGGAGAGGGTAAAGATTTAGAACCTCATCTCTTGAAAAATATATTCTTTATTTTTTCTTTATTAAGAAATGTTCACATATCAATGTCTGATCTTGTGTTTCTTTATCTCTGGTCAAGAAAGTGATTTAATTGCAGATAAACAACAAAAATTAACATTGTTTTACTCATTAAACCAAACATATCAACAAAAATGTTAGGACACCTTACCACCTAATAGCTAGTGTTACCCCCTTTGACTGAAATAAATTCCGTGAGACACTTTTTGTGGCCATCTCCTAGTCTTTGACATTGTGCCTGAAGAAAGTTTGCCCCACTCCTCAACGTAGAATACTTTCAAAAGTGAGGGTAAACACCATGGTGAGATCAAAAGACCTTTCTGAGGCCTTCAGAAAGAAGATTGTAGACGCTTATGAGTCTGGTAAGGGATTTTAAAATATCTCAAAATGATATAAAGTCAGCCATTCCACTGTCCGTAAAATAGTCTACAAGAGAAGGACATTCAAAACAACTGCCAACATGCCCAGGTCTGGCCGTCCAAGCAAATTCAGCCCAAGAGCAGACCGCAAGATGCCAGAAAAAAAAACCCTATAATGTCATCACGGGACCCACAGCAGGCTCTTGCTACTGTTGATGTGAAAGTGCATACCTTACAATCAGAAAGAGACTACATAATTTTAACATTCATGGGAGGTGTGCAAGGAGGAAACCTTTGCTCTCCAAGAAGAACATGAAGGCCAGACTGAAGTTAGCCAGAGTGAATGTAGACAAAGACTAGGACTTCTGGAATAATGTTCTTTGGACAGATGAATCTAAAACTGAATTATTTGGACACCAGAACAGAGGACATGTTTGGCGTAAACCCAATACAGCATTCCAGGAAAAGAACCTCATACATAAGGTTGAAGTGTCATGGTTTTGGAATGCTTTGCTGCGGCAGGACCAGGCCAACTCACCATCATAGAATCCACCATGAATTCTATAGTGTATCAGTGGGTGCTTGAGGAACATGTGAGAACATCTGTGAAGAAAGTAAAGCTGAAGCGAAATTGGACCCTGCAAAATGACAATGACCCAAAACATACCAGTAAATCCAAGGACTGGCTGAAAAGGAAGAAATGGAGAGTCCTGGAATGGCCGAATCAAAGCTCAGACCTTAATCCCCTTGAGATGCTGTGGGGTGAGTTGAAACAGGCTGTACATGAAAGAAACCCCTCAAACATCTCACAGCTGAACGTATTCTGCGTTGAGGAGTGGGGCAAACCATCTTCATATCGATGTTAAACACTAGTAGCTGGCGACAAAAAGCGTCTCACTGAAGTTATTTCATTCAAAAGGGTTAACACTAGATATTAGGTGGTAGGGTGTCCTAACTTTTTCTTCAGTTTGAATATGCATTTTTGTTGATACATTTGGTTTAATGAGTAAAACAATGTTATTTTTTTGTTGTTTACCTGCAATTAAATCTTTCTCTTCCAGATATGAAGAAAACCAAGATCAGTCATTGATATGTGAACATTTCTTAAGAACTGAATATTTTATAGGGTGTTCAAATTTTTCCATATGACTGTATATTAGGGGTACTCACAAGTCACGGTTCAGTACGTACCTCGGTGCGTGGGTCACAGTTCGGTGCGGGTTCAGTACAACAGGAAAAACAAAAATGCTTTTTTCTAACAGCATTTGAATGTTTTAGTTTGTATGCCACAACACTCTTATATATAAGTGAAATTTATTTAAAAAACATGTAAAAAGTGTGACCTATGTTTTTTTTTTTTTCAAATAAAGAATTCAATCAGGTAATATAAACATATTTGATGTGAAAGACGTTACAGAATAGATCATGAAATAACGTGTAGAACATAAAAAGTAACTTCAGTTACTTTGCCGAGTAACTAATTTCTCTTACATTGAGGTAATGGAGTTACAAACTCAATTACTTTTTGGGAGAAGTAATTTGTAACTGTAACTAATTACTTTTTAAAAGTAAGATTTAACAAAACTGGTGGCCTGACATACACTCTGCAATGCAGCCATGTCTTGTGCGTGACGTTTTAACATCCGGCTTTCCTTATTTTACCTTTAGTGGGCATGTTTGACGTGAGACAGACAGAGAGGCCTTCTCCTTCCCAACAAATTAGATAACAAGGTTCATTTTTTGGGATGGGTTTAGATAACAAGTTTCTATTGGGTAGCTTCATTGCTCTTCGCCGTCATCGAAACCTTTACTCGGCTCATAAACTCTTTCGATACGTCGCAAAACCAAAGCATTGATACAATCTATCCATTTATCTCTCTGTTTATCTATGATGACGCCCTACTGCCCTCTATTGAACAGCTGCCACTGTTGATTCTATGCAACTCCCACATAAATCTGTAGAACTCTACCTGATTTGTGGTGATCATGAATTCCAGAATGACGACACCGTTTATGATTTGTTGATTTTTTTTTGGTCATTAAGCAGTTGGCCGGCTCATTCAGACACTGGATTTAGAAAAAAAAAAAAGTAAAATATGTAATCATGTTCATTTAAACAACAATAGGTAAATGTTCAACCTTTATAGAATATTTTCATAATAATTGTGATATGTCAACTTCCCTCTTTCCCCATTCATTATAAAGACGGACGTCTATGCTAACGCTTTCGCTTGAATTTTACAAAGATGGCAGAGCATGTGAAACGCAGTCAAGGCAAAACACAACTGCTTTTGTCCACTGGCGTCGCTAGAATCGACCAAAACTGAGAAGTTACCAAGTGTTGCTTTGAGAATAAAATAATTCTAGCTCTTGTATTTACTTATAATTCATTGGTTTTATTTGTTATTGATTTCTCAGTTGATGTAAAAAATGTAAAACCATATTTACTATATTTGTATTACTATATTTATTTAACCGCTAAATAAATGCAACAAATTTCCAAGTTTTTGGACTGATATTTGAGTGACATCTCATCCATTTTCCATTGCCTTTCTGATTAGGATTGTGGGACATGTCCATCTTTTAAGGGTCATTTTAGGACAATTTGCCTTAAATTACAGAGAGACGAAGAGTCATAACTGTGGACAGTTTTATCACTACTTTAGCACAAGGCATAATGCATCTTTACATTAGCTTATCATCAAGGAACAGGGATTGGACTCCTCCTAGAGGCCATTTAGAATAGGTGGTTGCTATCTCTGAGAGTGCTAGGAAGTGACTTCTTGGAGCTTAGGAGGTGGAGGGGGTTTACAAGGGCCAACAGTGATTCTATTTATAACTACCAAAAAAAAAAAAAAAAAAAAAAAAAAAAAAGGCTGTGGGACTAAGAAAAAAACTTAGAGCAATCGCTTCGGATGCTAAGACTGCAAGGGAAAATCCGCTTCCCCTAAAATGTCAAAAAGTGATCAAATGTATACTGTTGTGTGTACGTCATTGAGCAAATATGTGCAACAATGCGCTCAACTTTTGTTCAGAATTAGCTTCTTATCACTGGATACGATGCAGCTTGCTTTTTATTGATTTGCGTTACTGCAGTCCTTTAAACAATGAGAGTACATTGTTCCACTATAATGAAACAAGATGAGTCATTGACTAAACGCTGGGTCTATCCTGCCCATCGGACGGCGTCTCTGACGGTCTATGGGCATTGGGCCAGGCTCGGCTGGCTCGAACACTCTGCTTTCAGCATGATGATTGGGTAATCTGTCTGAAGCTGATTGATTGACAGCGAAATGAGCAAATCAGTGATCTTGTCGTATTAACAACTGCTGGACGCATTTATAATTTCGCTGTTCTTAGTTGAATAGGAGACTTTCATAATCATCCTAGCGACACTTGCTTTGTTGAAAATGACTAGCGAAAAATCGAGTTTATTTCTGGTAGGGTTTTTTTTCCTATTGTAGCTGCGTGTGTTTGGAGACTGACTTCTGGCACTCTAGTTTCTTTCCCTACCGAGCAGTGGGTGCGGCTGAGGCCTCCCACCGTCACAAAACACTCACATGCGGACACACTTTGAGCTTCTCCTCATTGAAAGACCAGCATACGCCACTGTTTACCACTGAATGGACCGAAGCTTTAACTATAGACTATAGCAGTGTTTTTCAACCGGTGGGCTGCGGCACACTAGTAAGAGATCGTCAGGTGTGCTGCGAGAAATTATCCAATATCGCTTTTTGTTACGTCGTCGGGCGGCGTTGCTGTAGGAAGGAAGGAGTAGGTAGAAAGTTGAGCGAGGTATTGCTCGTGTCGCGTTCAAGAACTGCTCTGATTTCTAGCCATCAGCTACCTGGCTGCCCGCGACAATGTGGATGGACCCCAGCAAGTCTACTGTACATCATTTGATTTGACTCATTAAGTGTCGATATACAAAAAAGTGTCCTTTCCATTTTATCCATATGTGACGACCATCAATCCTCCCCGTTCTATTCCAACACATTGTGGAGGACAGCAAGCATATGCGGAGATTAAGGGGGGGGGGGGGGGGGGGGCCCACCGCTGGTGGCCGAAATATATCATTGCATGTAATTGACTTTCCAATACGGTGTATATGAATTTCAAATTAAGACTTTGGTAAATTGTCAATAAAAGTTGTAAAGCAATAAAACCAACGACAATGAATGAAATGAACAAAAATAATATTTTTATAATGGGTCAAAATAATTTTTCAAACAGATCATTTGGCTAGCACCTAAGAGACGGTCATTTGCTGTACTTAGCCGAAACTACCTGAGGATAAAAGAGGCAAAATGGATAATGACTTAATTAAAAAGTAATTTTTTCGAACCTAAGCTTTCAAAAGCGACAACAACTACTGAGTGAGAACCAAGGACTGAAGATGTGGACCATGAAACGCTGGAGAGCACTGCCAAAATGATGAGCGGAGTTTCAGTTTCCTCCACTAAAGATGCTAATTGTACAACAGGACCACCACTTGGCGTACTATATTCAATGGACACCAATCTTGGCCAAAAGCATAGCTGTCTTAAGCAGCCTGATTAAGAATTTGCCGAAAATATGATGGGAAACAAAAAACGTTCATTTTCAACAAATTATTATAAATATTCTTGCCTGGAATATTCAGTCAAAAAGGATGCAGTGTCCTGTTTTGTTTGCCACCATTTTTAAACTGACCATGGTGAGGATTCGTTTCGCTAAGGTGTGAGTGACTGGAAAAAACGCAAAAATCGGGGTCTACTTCTCCACTAGGTTAGACAGAAAAACGCTGGCGCTCACACACGCACCCAAACCCACACACAAACAGCTGGGATGCATGTATTTACGAGCATGGGCTAAGCTACTAATGAAGCATATATGTTGTAAATTAAGTTTATTGCTGACACTGTGTTTCGGGTTCATCAACATGTTTTGCCCCTCCCCCCCCACAAAAGTCAAACTCTGCCTATGACAGAAAGTTGTCTGATGGCTAGAAATCCGAGCAGTTCTTGGACGCAACACAAGCAGCTCTCAAACAGTGCCATGGTGCCCAGCAAGCTTATACGCCACCCAGCAAGCTTATACGCCATCTCCAAATGAAACTTCCATCGCTTGAAAACAAGTCGATGGACTATTTTCTTCGCTTTTGTAAAAACACAGAGAAAGAGGCTTTTTTTTTTTTTTTTTTTTCCCAAGGAAAAACTACAAAGGTAAATGAGGAAGCCCTCAAACTCCGCTACCTTGTTTCTGAAATTGTTGCTGTATCCAAAAAGTCCTACACTGTGGCAGAGACATTAATAGTACCTGCCTACAAAGCCATCGTCAGCGAGCTGCTCGGCCCTGATGTAGTTAAAGACATTGCTAAAGCCCCCGTCTGATAGTTCTGAGCTTTTAAAGCTTAAAGTGCCTGTGACACGAAAAAGCATGTTTATTTCATAATACACGCGGTATTTTATGCTCCTGAATGATATGGACCGCTTGGATGTGTGTGGAAGCGATCGCTATATATATTTAGTTTTTTGAATCCCGCGCCAGGAAAATGAGTGACTTCCGGCTTCGGTCTTGCATTGAGGAGGGCGCTGTGACGTGTACGGTAGAAGATGTCCTCTTCACGCTACAGTGTACTGTTGTGTATGAGGACGAAGGATTCAGCTGATTTTGCGGATTAATACGTTTATTTTTCGCATCACGCCAGCCAAACGGCTGCAGAAAAATCATTCTGTGTGCGGGAGAGGCGTATGCGCCTTTTGGGAGTTTCAAAAGGTTCCCATTCACCGTGGATATTTACTGTGAGTAAACATCTTGTTTTGTATTATGTCAAATACGAATACAGTGATTACAAAGTAAACACTACAAAATTCCTTTAAATAAAGGACTACTTACGTTTGATCATTGATAGGCATGTAAAAAGCTCTCCTCATGCTCGTTAGCAGTTAGCTGTTAGCACGTTAGCTGCACAACAACTCAAGCCACCCTCCTCCCGGGAACGAACTGTAAATTGCTCTCCGCCGGGCGTTTTGCCGATCCGCGAAGACAATCGACAACCGGGTCGTCATGTCAAATAATCCAGGCTAGTTACGTGTGATTTTCCACTTCGAAGACTTTGAAACATCCCTCGTTTCGGGTTAGCATGTCGGCTAGCTGTCACTCCTTCTGGTTTGTTTACATTCTCCGAAGCCGGGGAAGGGAAATTACATATGTTCGATTTAGGTGTCATAAAATATCGTTCGGGAGGTGCGACAGTAAAGGTGAAGTCGACAGTTTTGACCATTATGTAGTAATTTTGCCATGTCGTCTTGAATAAATGGATTTTTATTATTTCATATTCCATTTAGCACAAGATTGTTATTTGTCTTGACCATGCCATTTATTTAGCAATTGGGGAAAATACTTGGATAAAAAGAATATCCTGTAAAAATATTGGAGAGACTGAAACAATGACATTTTGCGGCTCTCTTCGTCTCGTTTTCCTCGTTCTGAACAATTCCCCCGCAATGGGCTGAATAGTAAAACCGATGAGCCCAGTCTACCGCTGACGTCATCCACCTGTTGGGGACGCTAAAGCCCTATAATGGTAGGCGTGGCTAACCGGCAGATTAAAAGACTAATTTCTTGTCATCTGCACTTTGCTAAATTGTTGTATATAGTCGAATCGTCTCAAAATATGATTCTAATTCACATAATAATGCCATTTAAGACTTTTTTTCTGGTGTCATATGCTCTTTAACTGCTATATAAAATAAAAACAAAGAGAGACTGAAAGCTATTTATTCTTGCCAGCATATCGGCTTTGTGTTCATCTAAAATGAATCGTTTCACACTGAGTAAGTATAAATACAGAGAAATTATTTTATAATTAAATACTGTACAGAAAGTAATTTTGGATCATTTTTGGTTTGTAGTGTGCCGCGACATTTTTTCCAACGTAAAAACGTGCCGTGACTCACAAAAGGTTGAAAAACACTGGACTATAGTTATAGCCTAATGTTTGAGAGTCAGAATTTTGATCTGACAATATTTCTGTCATCCTTACCCATTTGGCCTGGAATGTATCAACGGTGAAATGCCTTTCTGTTCAGTAGTAAAAATGGTCTTACAAAAAGAATTACAAGTCGAATTTACAATATAGAGTTGCAATGATTAATGTTGTTTCCTTTGCTGTTTTGAATGAAATCTTTCTCTGTCCATGTCCAATTGTGAAATACCATTGAAAAAAGAAAATCAAACATGAATCACGAGTGATCAGTAATATTTAATTTTAAAATTTGTTTTATTGGAATACATTAAATATGCCACTTAAATAGTCAACAATAAATAGATTCATTCCAATGACTTGGGATTGCAGCGCCGTCAAGAACTGTTCAAGTTGATTAGCTGCAGTAGCCGTTTTGTATAGGGAGATGGCATGGGAAAAACCTTACTTACTTAGGAAAACATCATTCATGTAAACATGTTTTAAGTGACCTTTTGGTTTATTTTGAGGGCCGGTTGGCATTTGTGGAAGAAGCAGCAGTGGTCCTTGCGTCGCTGTGGAGCGTATTGTATTGGATACAATGCACGATATCATCTTTAAGTAGGGACATTTTGTAATAGCTGCCGGTTGGTTGCACTGCCTGTAGCATACTTTTGCAATTAAACTGTAACAGGAGAAAATGGTCAGTTAAAACTATCTAAACATAAAAAAGACAATTGAGAATTTCCTGGTTTTCCTTACTTTTTTGCGATGAATGTACACCGATAAATGTTTCACAATCCAATTTGCCTCTGGATAGTCACCCAGGAGTTTGTGAACTTTGCAAAAGAACTCCTGAAATGGTAAAATGATCAGCAAGGTTAAAAAAAAAAGTGTCCATCTAAGAATAGTCACAAAATTGAACCCATTCTTACCCCACATCTTCCAGCGCCTTCTGCCAGATGTCTCACATTTTCAACGTATATCTGTGGGAGAGAAGCAGAATTTTTCATTCTATGCATCATCACAATTGTATTTTATAGAGTTATGAATACAAAAGTGATGAGTCGCCTACCGTGGGTAATGGAATGCTGTTATTTGACAAACTGTCAAAGAGGGGTCGCAGAATATGCTCAGGCGGTTGGGCTGTCGCGGTCGGAGCAGGATGGCCCAAAGCGGCCATAGAGGACATCAGCAGGAATGCAGTCACCATCATCAGCATCATTTTGCACTTGCACCTCGTTCAAACGTGTTTGAATTGACGAATCGCTTCAATTGGCAGCTATTAGCTTGTTTTGAAACCTCAATCCTAAGCATGAGACTTATATTCATCTTACCCCACCCCCAAAAAACTGACGCCGTTACACTGCAATACACAGGAAATAAGATTTGTTTGATTATGCTTCCAACAAAATTCTTTGAATTGAGTGTCACGTCAGTGAAAGTGATTAGAAAATGATCGGTGAGCATATTTTTGGGTCTCAATAACCGAACTGAAATCAATTTGTTATCAATTTGTAAGATTTAAAAGGAATAACATTGTCATCACAGAAAAGATAAACTTTTGGCGTATTAAATTACTTTTTTTTTTTTTTTTAAATCGAAGACCTCTTGTTCAACGTGACCACTAGGATTGGGACTTTTAAAACATTTTTTTTCCAACAAAATTTTTGGTCCATAGTCTAGAAAAATTTTGAATATTTCACAGTGATTGCGCCTTGCAGGACAAAGCCATTATTGAGAAACCTTAACAAAATAAAAATTGAGCAGTTTTTTTTTTTTTTTTTGGGGGGGGGGGGGGGGGGGTGAGCTGGTTCTGACAACAGAGGAGTTGGAAAATACAAAAACAATATTTGACAGTTGATCATTATCAAATAATTTCGAAAAAAAAAAAAAAAAAAAAAAAAAACGTTTTAAGGCTGCCTAGTTGTCTTGCACAAGTTTTGAGATGGAAATGTAAACCTAACGTCTCCCTGTAATTGGTTAATTTAGAAGCTGTTTTTTGTTTTTGTTCTTATGAACTAACCTTTGTTTATTTTCGAAGAAAACACTTTAAACGTATTCACAAATAGAAGTGGAGGATCAAATTTGTAACTAGGAACATCAAGGGGAGTTTCTGTTTAACTGTGGTGGCATGCTCAGTGCAGATAGGAGGAGAGGGAGCTGATACTGCACTTGGTGATTTCAGAGTTCTGGTCTTGGTTTTTGCGGATGCGGTAGAAGTGTTCGATGTAACTGGAGCGGCCTAGCAGCTCCACAAAGTCTTCGTCGTGCGTGATGATCAGCAGTTGGAAGTTGCGTTGCCCTGAGCGACTCTTGATGATTCTATGCGTGCGGGGAGAAGGAAAAAAAAGTGAGTTGCGGTAAGAAAATTTACCACTGGAGGCCACTAATTCCAAGGTAAAATAATCAGGTAAATTTATCTGCCAATAACGATGTTAGACGTCCAATTTATTTTGATGGCGAGTAAAAATAGATTTAATGCTTATTGGCGTAAATGTTTCTTTTCATTTATTATTATTTTTTAAAATTTAACAAATAAGTAATTCTTATTTTACTAACTGCCACAACACATTTTGAATATTATGCATACTGTATACCTGTGCTGACAGTAACTTGAATGTAAATATATTTTATTTTTTTAATTTACAGTTTTTAACAAAAAAAAAAAACCTAAAAAAAAATTTCAATGTATTACTTTATTTTCATAACAATTTTATTAATTTATAATTGTATTTATTCATACAATATATAAAATTGATTATTAATAATAATAAATTATCATAATAATAATTAAGACCTTGCATCCTTATATGTGGACATGACACATGTAGGCAACAGGGACCAATGTTAATGTTGTAAAGGCACACTGGGGGTGCAGGATTTCATTCCAACCAAACAAGATGAGTACACTTTTTCACCAATCTGGTGTTATACAAGTGCAATCAGGTGATTGCAGTCAGGTGCTGCTTGTTTGAGCAGAAACCTGATTGGTTCAACTATCTGTGCTGGATCGGCAGGAACAAAAACCACAACCCACAGCGGGCCTTTGGGGACCAGGTTGGAGACCACTGGCCTACATGACCCAAAAATTCATGTAGGATGTGGGATTATTGACATACAGTACATAACGCTGTAAAAATAATGATGGAAAATAATGCGGTGCCTTGTACTGAAGCTTTCTGGAACTATAACCTCTGTAATAATACTGTAGAGTAAGTCAAGTGTGTTTCTACACACGTGTACTTACTCAACAAGGGCGTGTGCAAGCGACTCAATGTTTTCTCTGTCCAGGTTGGTGGTGGGCTCATCCAGCGTCAGGATCCCGCAGTTCAGACAGAAAGTTTCCGCCAAGGCGAGACGGATAATAAGAGATGCCAGCACCTGTGCGCATACACAGTAACAAACTTAAAGCACACAACATTCACAGCCTGGACCAAAAAAAAAAAAAAAAAACAAGATTAATGACGTTACCTTCTGGCCAGCACTGCAGCGTCCCCTCATGTCCAAAGCGGTGTCTCCTTTTACCATAACTACTCGATAGTTGTAAACCCTTCGTTTCACTCCCGCAGATGAATTCTCATCCATATCTGAGCGGATTTCCACATACTCGATGTCTGGAGAGAGTATGAGAATGATAGCTTTAAAATGTGCAAATATTTTCTCCCGATGTAAAAATTTGCTATTGAAGATATACTGTGTATAATTATATACATATATGTGTATAATTAGGGCTGTCAAAATTATCGCGTTAACGCGCGGTAATTATCTTTTTTAATTAAAATATTTGACACAATTACCGCACATGCCCCGCTCAAAAAGATTAAAATGACAGCACAGTGCAATGTTACTTGTTACTTGTGTTTTTTGGAGTTTTGTCACCCTCTGCTGGCGCTTGGGTGCGACTGATTTTATGGGCTTAAGCACCCATAAGCATTGTGTAATTATTGACAACAATGGCGGGCTACTAGTTTATTTTTTGATTGAAAATTTAACAAATTTTATTAAAACGAAACCATTAAGAGGGGTTTTAATATATAATTTTTTATAACTTGCACTAACATTTATCTTTTAAGAACTAGTCTTTCTCTATCCATGGATCGCTTGAACAGAATGTTAATAATGTTAATGCCATCTTGTTGATTTATTGTTATAATAAACAAATACAGTACTTATGTACCGTATGTTGAATGTATATATCCATCTTGTGTCTTATCTTTCCATTCTAACAATAATTTACAGAAAAATAAGGCATATTTTATAGATGGTTTAAATTGTGATTAATTACGATTAATTAATTTTTGAGCTGCAATTAACTCGATTAAAAATTTTTAATCGTTTGACAGCCCTAATATATATATATATATATATATATATATATATATATATATATATATACACATATAGATACAGTGGGGTAAATAAGTATTTAGTCAACCAACAATTGTGCAAGTTCTCCTACTTGAAAAGATTAGACAGGCCTGTTATTGTCAACATGGGTAAACCTCAACCATGAGAGAAAGAATGTGGGGAAAAAAAAAAAAATCTCATTGTTTGATTTTTAAAGAATTTATTTGCAAATCATGGTGGAAAATAAGTATTTGGTCAATCCCAAAAGTTCATCTCAATACTTTGTTATGTTCCCTTTGTTGGCAAAAACGGAGGCCAAACGCTTTCTGTAACTCTTACACTCTTTGCTTGGTGTAAAGAAATCAACTGTGGGAGCAATTATTAGAAAATGGAAGACATACAAGACCACTGATAATCTCCCTCGATCTGGGGCTCCATGCAAGATCTCACCCCGTGGCGTCAAAATGATAACAAGAATGGTGAGCAAAAATCCCAGAACCACACGGGGGGACCTATTGAATGACCTACAGAGAGCTGGGACCACAGTAACAAAGGCTACTATCAGTAACACAATGCGCCGCCAGGGACTCAAATCCGGCACTGCCAGACGTGTCCCCCAGCTGAAGCCAGTACACGTCCAGGCCCGTCTGCGGTTCGCTAGAGAGCATTTGGATGATCCAGAAGAGGACTGGGAAAATGTGTTATGGTCAGATGAAACCAAAATAGAACTTTTTGGTAGATACACAGGTTCTCATGTTTGGAGGAGAAAGAATACTGAATTGCATCCGCAGAACACCATACCCACTGTGAAGCATGGGGGTGGAAACATCATGCTTTGGGGCTGTTATTCTGCAAAGGGACCAGGACGACTGATTTGTGTAAAGGAAAGAATGAATGGGGCCATGTATCGAGAGATTTTGAGTGAAAATATCCTTCCATCAGCAAGGGAATTGAAGATGAGGCGTGGCTGGGTCTTTCAGCATGACAATGATCCCAAACACAAAGCCAGGGCAACAAAGGAGTGGCTTCGTAAGAAGCATTTCAAGGTCCTGGAGTGGCCTAGCCAGTCTCCAGATCTCAACCCCATAGAAAATCTGTGGAGGGAGTTGAAAGTCCGTGTTGCCCAACGACAGCCCCAAAACATCACTGCTCTAGAGGAGATCTGCATGGAGGAATGGGCCAAAATACCAGCAACAGTGTGTGAAAAGCTTGTGAAGAGTTACAGAAAATGTTTGGCCTCCGTTATTGCCAACAAAGGGTAGATAACAAAGTATTGAGATGAACTTTTGGTATTGACCAAATACTTATTTTCCACCATGATTTGCAAATAAATTCTTTAAAAATCAAACAATGTGATATTCTGTTTTTTCCCCCACATTCTGTCTCTCATGGTTGAGGTTTACCCATGATGAAAATTACAGGCCTCTGTAATATTTTCAAGTGGGAGAACTTGCACAATTAGCGGTTGACTAAATACTTATTTGCCCCACTGTAAATTAAAAAAAAAAAAAAAAGAGGCTATGGAGTCTTAAAGTTGAAATCACATAAGTCGGATACGTCGTAACCTGGGTACTACACAAAAAATACTTAAGTACAGTAACCAAGTACTTTTACTTCGTTACATTCCACCAATGTTAAAGGGTCTGCTCCCAAAAATGCTAACAGTTCAAAAATGTAATCAAATCTTATGTCTGAACTGTGGACAAATCTTCTCTCACAACTCTCCTTCAATGCGAATATTATGACATTTTTCACATTGCTGGGTTCTGTGTGTGAAGTTAGGAAGTTTGTTGGGATCACTATGTAAAAGTATTCTATAAAGTAAAATATAGTACCTTGTCCTCGATAGGTGCTGCGCCAATAGTCTCTGATGATTTTATTGATTTCATCCATCTTCAGACTGTGGAACCTCATGATGGCTCTGAGGGACCAAAGATAAGTGTTTTAATCAACCAGGAATACTACAATCATTTATATTTGATGACTTTTTAAGTAAAAAAACAAATGAATGATCTTAAAGCAGCAACATATAAACTTAGGGTACTTTTAACTCTAGATGATAGTCTTGTTGAAGCAGTGTCTTACTCATTCTTTGCAAACCTACAGTTAACAGATTTTTGATTTATGATGCAAAATTTGCAAATGTTTAACCATTAGCTAGAAATTAGGAAAATCTTAGAAAAATTATTACTACATTTGTGGGAGGCAACACACCCCTAAAAAAATCATGATTGTGGGTTACAGTATTCCAAAACAAGTTATTTGAATCTGTGTCATACTGATATACGGTAAGTAGGTTGATAAGGGCGACAAAACTGCAGCTAACTGGATGTTGTCTTCCTGTGTTACCCGAAGTGTTTGGTCAATATAATCACCAACTGATGAAAAGCTCTAATGTGGTCAAATTATCAGGCGGCAAATCAACCACATTTCTTCCAACGCCTATATACGGCAAACGAAGCTCAGAGTCATGACGAAGTAGGAAAACCAATCCTTATCAATCTTTCGGATTTGCTTGCTTGACAGAACGTATGTTTATTTATTTATTTTAAAAAGTTATCCTTCATTCGTTAAGTGTCTCCTGGGAGTTACGATTAATTGAAGAAAAGAAAAACCTGCAGGTTTAGGCAGACTTTTAGGTGATGTTATTCTTTTCATTTGAATAAGTGCTTTAAAAAACCTTATCCCACATCATGTTTTTTGCTGTGGAGTACACAATAAGGGTAACTGGGTCACGCATCTCTCTGCCTTTGGAAAGCAACCAAGGCTTACTTGCTTTTGATCTGGATAATATCAATGTAAGAGCTGACTCAACCAATCTATCTGCTGTGTCATTATGACGAATAACCGACCCAGTGTCACTGTTGGCGCCTCTATAATTAACTTTCTTTAGACTACACCTAGAGATTTAGCAGCTGTTAAGGCTGAATGTTGAATTTGTAATTATAGTTTATAGTTTTATAGTGGCAGCATGGTAGCCCTGGCTGAGTGGTCAACACGTCCGCCTCACAGTTCGACTAAAACTAGATGAAATTAGTCTTGAGTTTTCTTCAACAAAAACTAAACGAAGACAAACACATTTTGAGATGACTAAAATATGACTAAGACTAATAAGTATTATCGTCCAAAAGACTAAGATGAAGTTTAAAAGGGCTGACAAAAACAACACTACAGGAACCTTTAGCAGTTCATAGGATGGTTTAGTTGCTAGAACCGCGAAAATTTCATATTTCCACAATCAAGGAACTGCTTAGCTCTGCTAAAATTTCATATTTCCACAATCAAGGAACTGCTTAGCTCCAACAACACTTTAGGTCCTGATCCCAGGCAGGGTCTTTTGTGGGAGTTTCAGGTGTTCACAAGAACCATACGATGTGAATGGTAGAGCAAACAACCAAGACCGCCCCTCCCTCCGCTGTAGTCCTCATCTCCTGGCTCTCTGAATAAACTCCACCGATAATGTGAGTGCAAGAAACATCAACAAAATGGAAAACATTCACACTGTGGCTTTTCTGTTCTCCATTTTCTTGTCTTTGCATCTAAAATTGGAGCATAACTAATACGCCATTGCTGCTGCAGCATAAATAACTTGTCACTGTCGCGTCTGGGGGTCAAAAACTGTAGCAGCATCGTCACACTGCCCTCTCCCTTGATTTTTGTGTGGCCTGTTCTTGTAACCGATCAGTGTGAAAGAGTCTATTAATTGCAAATGAAAAAATGTTATCGTCGAAATTCAAAATTTTAAGTAAGCTGAAATTGTGGGAAGCAAGCTGAATTTATATTTTGAGTAATCTGGACTTAAACACATACATACATACAGTATATTCAATGGAAACCCAAGAGGCATTTGAACCTGAATCACACAACTTTACATTTATGTACCGTAATTTCCGGACTACAAGCCGCTACTTTTTCCCCCCAGTTTGGGTCCTGCGGCGTGTGCAATGATGCGGCCAATTTGTGTATTTTTCTGACGGCCGCCAGGGGCGCTCGAGCGTGGAATGTGGGAGTGAGACACGTGGAATATATGTGTCGAGGAAGACGCTAGTTTGCACTATTACCGGTAGTTTAACTTTGTGCGTTGTGCATGAATAGAGGTGGCGGACCCTCGTCTTTGTGCATGAGTAGAATTGGCAGACCTGCATCATGGAAAATGCTAGAAGAAATTAAATTGGCCATCCGAGTTGTATGGGAAGCTTTGATGACGAGCGGCGAAAGATCGTTTGCCAAGACTCGCCACATGCGAAGAGCAGCTTTTGCACAGGTTCGCCGGGGGAGCCTGGCAGCGTGAAGCGCGAGGAGGGCGGCACAGGCTGGGAGTGAATTTGCCTCATTATGGGAGACATTGAAGGCGACAGTGAAGGAGAGACTGAGTAGGTGCGTTGCGAAGTGCATCTGACAGTCTTCATATCGGACGCTGAGGGTGAAGACTTCCATGGTTTGAATGCACAGGAGGAAGATGAAGATTGCTAACAAAGACTTTTATGTTTTTATTAACCAGCAAAATTAGTGCTGCACCGCCATGCTGATGCCATGTAACTTCCGTGCCGCTGCTATATAACTGCTGTGTTTACCGGCGCTGTTTGGAACGAAAAGTTAAGGTGTGTTATTAAAATTTTGAAAACTGTATATTTCTTTGTCAATTTCTCTTGTTACTAAGTGGGCACACGAGGCTTATGGGCAGGAGAGGCTTATGTATGTACAAAATGGTTTTTCCTTTAAAAATGTACTGGGTGAGGCTTGTAATCAGGGGCGCCCAATAGTCCAGAAATTACGGTAAGCGCCAATTTTACATTTCAAGTTGGCATAACTTAAAAATTCATTCAACCTCAACTTTTTACAGTGTATTATGGTTAGGAAAGAATTTTTGGAAAACATCTATAGCATCTATCGGTTGGCAATTCTAAACCTTTCACTTTGATTTTTACTCTTTGCTGCATTGTCTCACTCACTGATCGAGGGCTTTGTAGTAAAGATCCAGGTCTTTGACGACCAGCTCTGTCGTGCGCATTCCGATCATCTTGTTTTTGTAGAGTTCATCCGCTTTGTTGTACTGGTCTTCTCGCAGCTCTTTTCTGGAAGCGAGCCATCCAGAGACGTTAAGGCCTTGCACAAGAAATGCGAAAGACTTCCAAAAAGGCGATGAGGATAGTCCGCTTGCGCGCTACCCGAACGAAGCTCACTTGTAATGCAACAACTCCTCCTCGAAGCCTTTCTGCCGACCCAGTGCAATACTGCGGTTCGTTTTCAGGTCGTCCACCTTACGCTCTGTGTCACGACGTTCTCTGCAAAAGCAGAAAATGAGGTAAAAGTGAGCATCTTGAAATTAATGGCAACTTTTTCATGGATTTACTTGGTGATATGCATCTTACTGGCGTAGCTGCATCACTTGCATGTTGCCTATGTCTTTGCAAAGAGCTTCCCGCTTTGCCACAACCTCTCTAAGCTCTTCAAGCCGCTTTCTTAGAGTCAAATTGTCCTGTAACCAGCGCTCTTGTACCTGAGTTAAAAGATAAAACACATTATAGTTTTACTACAATACACTTCATTGTGGGACTTTTTGTGTTTTGCTGTTGATTTGAAAGGAGCATTGAACATCTTGACATTCTAGGACGTTTAACGCCAACTTTCAAAGGCGCCAAAGCTATCAATTGGCATTTGTGGCAGTGTTAAATTGAAAAAAATAAATAAATGGTGCAGCAACACATACATGTTGACGTTATAACAATACGCCAAGGCATATATTATTTACTTTTTGCAATTACTAGTGCACTGTGAAGTATTTCAAGTACAGTAAATCTGTGTCTGGTTTATACTGCCCCCAAGTGGCCCATGCGTGCACACTAGAATGAGCATGTGCATTAAGAGAGTGTGAACAAACTGTTCAGTCCCTTTTAAATCTGTTCAAAACGGCAGCAACTAACGATTATTTTCATAATCGCTTAATCGGACGATTAATGAAACAACAAATTTCACTTTTTTTCAATTACCTTCATAATTTCACTTGAAGTTGTTTCAGGCATGTTCTAAGTAACACTGAAGAATTGAAGACAAAATGAATATCAACTTACTTCAAAAATAATATTTTATTATTGCTTTCTGACTTAACTACACTGGGATGCGGCATGCATGAAAGGAGCTGGTTAATTCCGGTCACAGCGCGAAGGCTGATGACGTAAATATCATGGCCGGCCGATCGTCATTTCATCGTCTTTCTCATTAACCAGAACAGAGGTAAACAAACATCGCAATTATCAACATGACCATGGCCACATGGACATTTTTCCTCTTTCAGCAAAGTGCTGATATGAAATGTGTCAATTACTCATTATTTTTTTTTCTAAACTAAACAACATACATTTGATCAAAACTGGAAAAACATTTTTCAAGATAAATTGTAACACATTTCTTTTGAAGTCAAATACTATATACAGTATTATTACAAATTCACTTACATTTATTATACTTAAACATTCTAGCATGAATTAAATGATTAATAAAACAATAATTAATGAATAAATGTGATGTTTTTGAAACGTGACATAGTGTATGACACTTATGGTGTCCGTGCGGAAACTGCCACTGGACTTCAGTTCCGCTTAGCTTGCGCTAACAATTAATTTTATGAGGAAAAAAATGCATAAAACAAAATCGAAACAGTACGCAGGTGAACCGAACCGAACATGCAAAAAAAAAAAAAAAAAAAAAAAAAAAAAAAAACGGTTCAATACATCCACGTGATACATCACTCCCACCCACGAAGTGTTCAACAACCTGCTTAACTGTGCTCAATTAATTGATCCTGTTTCACGTTTGTGTTTTTATAGCGCAAATTACATGATATGAGACTACATGATATGTACCAAGCAAAGTTGAGTTTGCAAATACTGCAGGTGATTCTTTGCTCCACTTCTAAACTGAAATGTTGCCATGTTTGTGATGTTTTAGTACGATCGTGTGCCTTAGCTGCACTCGGGTCAATCATTAGAGCTGAAACGATTACTCGAATAAGTAACTCATATTTAAAAATTGAGCGAGGAATTTTCTCCTCCTCGCCTCGAGGAATCGTTGAATTTTGCCAGTTCTAAGCATGACGTACAGCCAGAGTACTTTTAATGCGGCACAAGGCACTGACGTCACCTGGGTATAGGAAGGAGACAGAGGCGGCGGATATATTTGATTTCAACCATGCATGATCATAGAAGTAACGACGAAGACTCCTACGAAAGCGAAGAGAAAGGCACCAAGAAAAAGCAGAAAATGTCAAAAGTGTGGGAACATTTCAAGCTGGACACCAAGGTGAACACTGTTTTATGTAATCACTGTAAGACAGTGCTTGCATAACACTACAACACGTCTTCAATGCTGCGCCCTGCAGCTCTACCGAAGGCACTGTGTTTACTCCGAGAGTGGAGGAGCGATACTCGGGACAAGGTAAAATTAAGTTAGTGTAGCGCGAATAGATAAGATTACCGTTACACTACCTTGCTAACGTAACGTTAGCCCTGCGGAGGGCTAGGTTTCTATCAATTATGACTACTGTCGATGTGTGGCTAACGTGTCTTTCATACAGGGTTTATTTAATCTGTAAAACCAGAGCTCTGTAGAGTGATGAGGGTGTAAAATAAAAACATAGTAAAGCTAACTTTCAATTTTAGCTCAGTAGTCATTGATGGATAAAACACCAGGTAGCACTGGTACCTAATGTGCTTCAACACTAGGGGTGTGCCATCTTAGGCAGCCCACCATTCGATTCGATTGCGATTCAGGGTGCTACGATTCGATTTTTGAACAATGATCACTGTATTGACGATGATCACGGTTAACCCGATTATTGATGCATCGTGCATTAATGATTAATAAAGTAGCCAAACAAATTTATGTCCATTATTTATTTAAAATATCCTTATGATTCAACAAGAACGATGGAAACATGCCCATACAACAAAAAGCTGCCCTTAAGCTGCTTTTTTATTCATTTATTTTTTTTTTTTTACAAGAAAGTGCCAAAACATTTACAATTTTAAAGGGAGTACTTATTTCTCTCAACAATACAATAAAATTTACACTGGTGGAATGAATTCCACATTTTTGGACACAAACAAAGTGTCTTGAGAAATAAGACTTCTTTTAACCAATATACTTTGTTTTCACAGTGTTACCTTCCTTGTATAACTCTTGGAGTGACAGGTGGAAATCACAACTGCTCTTGATCACCTTTAACTTGTGCCGTTTGTTGCCGAGGACATCGCCATACACACTCATTACAGCGCGCGCACTTTCTTCTCTCCCTGCCCACCCACGCGCACACGCCTGTCAGCTCCCAGGCAGCACTTGCAACAACAGATTTCTGTAATATTTCGCTTGTTTGCAGTGTTACCGCTGTACTTAATCATGAATTTACATGTTCTGCATATGAAATTCACGTTAGCGAGTTAGTTAATTAGCTAAGCGCTTGGCGCTAACTATTAATAGCTCAAAAACAGCAACATTAAGCGCTAAACAGTACAAGAGGGTTCGTGTACTCACCTCTTATAGACGCACACAGGTCTTAGCAACACACTCAGGACATTTTTCAATTGAAATGCCTCAAAACTACTTCTGGACATCTGAAAGACAAGGTGCAACGAACTATCTCTCGCTCATTTTAAAAAAAATAACTTGCTCACAAAAGCGCGACCGCCGGGTCCTGCCTGTCTCATACACAAATTTATCATCCAGCCTTTTAAAAAGGAGTAAATCTCTCTCCCAGGAACCGGGAGCATCCATCATAACTTTGTGCGTGCGTCCGTACGGTGTCCGGGCGGCAGACGTCTCTTGAATTCCGTTCCGCTACAAGCGGCTGCCATAAAGTTATGAGGGAAAGTCATCGTTTTTTAACCTTTATGAATCGTAATCGAATCGTCACGTGTCGAGTCGCGATGCATGTAAAAATCGATTTTTTGGAACTCCTCTATTCAACACAGCAGGTATCATACATTTATTCTGAACACTGCAAAAACTCTAAATGCTATCAGGACTTACAATTTAGAATTTAAAACTTAACTAAAATTTAAAAATAGCTTGACACAAACGGAAATTCAATTGAAACACTTGGGGGGAAAAACACCTAGCTTTTAAGTGATGTGTGTTATTATGCGTAATGACATTTTTAGGTAAGAAATAAGATTTTAAAAAAAAGAAAAAAAAAAGGTTTTTTTCAGCGAAATTAGTGAATTTGTGTTTGTTTCTAACACATCTGAGATGCAATTGTTGGGTGTTTTCAACAATGTACATCTTAAAAGACTTTGTCCAAATGTGGTTCAATATTAGGTGAAATGTCTCGTTTATATTTATAATTGCTTTTTACCTAAAAAGATATGTTTTATCCGATTACTCAATGGAATTTTCAGTAGAATACGCAATTAATAAAATACTCGATAGGTGCACTGGCAACATATTTATTAATCGATTATTAAAGATTTAATTAATTGGTTGTTGCACCCTGACTGTTCAATTGAGCAATTCCAATTTTTTGGGGGTGTTCCAAGTAAGATACAAATACCGTGTCAAATATGTCTATCAACTCAATCAAACACTGCTCTCTTACACACTGGAGTTGAATGTTTTACCTTTTGAGTGTCGATGTCCTGTCGAATGTTTCCCATCTCTTTGTTAATCTTTTCTTTGTGTCGATCAGCCTCATGGAGGAGCGTGTTGGTTTCTTGAAGCTCTGATTCTTTTTGCTGCAAATACACTTCAAAGGGTAATGCACCACTCGCTGAAATATTTGTTAAGTGTTAAAGTAATAAATGACTTACCTCCTTGTATTCATGTTTGCCCTCTTCAAGATACTTGCTGATGTCCCTTTCCAAGATGGTGATGGTCTTTATTTTCTCTTTAATAGTGTTGATCTGCCATTGACAAAGCATCAAGTAGATGAACATAATTGCATGCAGAGAGAATAGCCAAGTTTGACTTGTGAGTTAATATGCGTCCACCTTCTCCTGTCCTTCTTCCTGCTTCTCCCTTTTGCGTTGCATCAGCTCCTGTTTCTCCAACTGCATTTTATCCAGGGTGGAGGACAACGGAGACAGCTGTTCTTTAGCCTCCTAGTTGTGGTGAGAACATCCTATTTAGTTTTTCGGAGTTTGTGGTAAGCCTGTAATTCAGGTAAAAAACAAAGACGTGACAATGAAAATACCCGGATGTCCCTGGTTAAACCCTGAATCTCAGTGGTGAAATCAATACACTGCTCCTCCAGCTGCTTCTGCTTCTGCATGTCACTGCTGAGCTGGAGTTTCTCCGCTTTGGTCTCATTCACACTACTCTTTAACATCTGAATTTGATCCTGCTGGTCTTGGATCAGCTTCCGTTTAAGCTCCATTTTGCTGGATGCTGTGCGGGATTGAATAACAAGAAGAACAGTGCAAATATTTCAAAGCAGATGTGCCATGGCACAGTTAAACTTTGGAAACTAGTTGCCTGACATTGCCTCACCAGTGTCTAACTTGAGCTGCGTCTCCTGCTTCTCCTGACTGACTTGCTGGATGGTTCTGGTCAAGTCTACTCCCTGGAGCTTGGCTGCATTCTGAGCTATTTTCCTCTCAACTTCCTTTAGATCCATCTACAAAGAAAACAGTTGTCGCATGAAGAATTTTTTTAATGCGAGCCAAAGAAGTCGCTTAGTTTTATCTTTAGAGACAAAGAGAAGAACCATACCAAGAATCTGTCCATAAGAGCGATGTCCTGCTGACAGGCCTTGGCGGTTTCTTCTTCTGACATCAACGTCGCAAGCAGAGTCTCCTGCTCCTCTGCATCACCTTTCAGTCGCTCAATGTCTCTGTTCACACTCTGTAGACGATTTCTAAGCTCGGGCAACTCCTTCTCCTGCAACTGCACAATGGACTGCCTGTGGAAAAAAGGTCGAGAATTTTGAATTTACTTTTTTTTTTTTTAACAATGCACACCTGTCGTAAGAATAAGTATTTACAGGTATTTTGTTTTTTTGCCATACAAGTATCTACTGTATCTATGACTGAATTAATGTAAGGTAGATAGAAAGCATGTACAATGGGGCAAATAAGTATTAAGTCAACCACCAATTGTGCAAGTTCTCCTACTAGAAAAGATTAGAAAGGCCTGTAATTGTCAACATGGGTAAACCTCAAACATGACAGACAGAATGTGGAAAAAAACAGAAAATTACAATGTTTGATTTTTGAAGAATTTATTTCCAAATTAGAGTGGAAAATAAGTATTTGGTCACCTACAAACAAACAAGATTTCTGGCTGTCAAAGAGGTCTAACTTCTAACGAGGTCTAACGAGGCTCCACTCGTTACCTGTATTAATGGCACCTGTTTCAACTCATTATCGGTATAAAAGACACCTGTCCACAACTCGTCGGCCCGTCTGCGGTTCGCTAGAGAACATTTGGATGATCCAGAAGAGGACTGGGAGAATGTGTTATGGTCAGATGAAATCAAAATAGAACTTTTTGGTAGAAACACAGGTTCTCGTGTTTGGAGGAGAAAGAATACTGAATGGCATCCGAAGAACACCATACCCACTGAGAAGCATGGGGGTGGAAACATCATGCTTTGGGGCTGTTTTTCTGCAAAAGGACCAGGACGACTGATCTGTGTAAAGGAAAGAATGAATGGGGCCATGTATCGAGAGATTTGGAGTGAAAATCTCCTTCCATCAGCAAGGGCATTGAAGATTAGGGGTGTGACAAAATATCGAAATGGTGATATCTCGTGATACTTTGTATCCCAAAAGGTTATCGATATGCTCCTGCCAAGAATCGAGATATTTTTTTAAAAAGGTAATGTAATGTAAACTGGAGCATTTATTGAAGATTTACCACAGCCATCTCCCCAGTGCCTTTGCCTGACATGCAGCCCCATATCATCAAGGACTGAGGGAATTTTGATGTCTCTTCAGGCAATCATCTTGTAATCATCTGTAAATCTCACTGGAACGGCACCAAACAAAAGTTCAAGCATCATCACCTTGTCAAGAGTCTGCATTGGACAAGGTGTCAAGAGTCAAAAATCTGCAAAGGTGTCAAGAGTCAAAAATCTGCATTGGACAAGGTGATGATGCTGGAACTTTTGTTTGGTGCCGTTCCAGTGAGACCTTAAACGGCCCAAAATTACCTAATCGCCTGGCATTGACTGCCACTGACAGCCATAGACGTTCAATCCGTTTGAAGTGGGAGGGATGGGTGGCCCACCCAGTTCAAATGGATTGGACGTCTACTAGTGATAAACTAATTCCAATTCGTACTAGAAGCTTGTTTTTCTGTTAATTAGTTGTTTGTAGAATATCCTAGAATGATTTCCTGACCAATGTATCGAGAATCGTTGTATCACCATGTCGTCAGATCATCGTTATCGTGAGCTTTGTATCGCAAATCGTATCGTATCATGAGGTACCAAGAGGTTCCCACTCCTATTGAAGATGAGACGTGGCTGGGTCTGTCTGCATGACAATGATCATGAACACAGAGCCAGGGCAACAAAGGAGTGGCTTCGTAAGAAGCATTTCAAGGTCCTGGAGTGGCCTAGCCAGTCTCAACTCCATAGAAAATCTGTGGAGGGAGTTGAAAGTTCGTGTTGCCCAATGACAGCCACAAAACATCACTGCTCTAGAGGAGATCTGCATGGAGGAATGGGCCAAAATACCAGCAACAGTGTGTGAAAAGCTTGTGAAGTCTTACAGAAAACATTTGGCCTCCGTTATTGCCAACAAAGGGTACATAACAAAGTATTGAGATGAACTTTTGGTATTGACCAAATACTTATTTTCCACCATGATTTGCAAATAAATTCTTTAAAAATCAAATAATGTGATTGTTTTTTTTCCCCACATTCTGTCTCTCATGGTTGAGGTTTACCCATGTTGACAATTACACGGCTCTCTAAAATTTTCAAGTGGGAGATCTTTCACAATTAGTGGTTGACTAAATACTTATTTGCCCCACTGTATAAATTTGGGTTAAAGAGCTGTTTTAGGAACAGAAGTGTGCCTTGTATTTGAGTTGAGTTGTTATACCTGACTGGTCTTAGGGTCAACATCTCATCTCGCCTCCTCTCTTTCTTCTTCAGGTCCTGCTCTGTGTTTTTCAGCTTATCCGGAACCAGACGCAGTTTGGACTGCATGTCGCTGATTACCTCCTGCAGGTCCGGCTCGGACGGGAACGTCCGCTGGCAGACGGGGCAGCAGGGTTCCCTCTCCTCTGTCAGCTGGCTGATGAACTGAGTGTAAACGGCAGTGGCTCCAGCGAGCATGGCTAAAAAAGCAAGGAAAGAGACTCATTGAACTTCAATTTTTTGGGGCAAAAATGTGAGCATTAGGGCAAACACTAACCTCTTTGTTTGGAGATTTTTTCCAGGTCCTCCTGCACTTTGCCAAGGTCTTGCTCCAGATCTTGACTGCCGCACACGCTGAAGAATCTCTCTTCGTCATTTGTCAACTGCTGCTCCTTTTTACGCAGTTCGGCGGCAATGTGGCTCTTATTCTGCTCGCTTGAAGCCAGGTCCTTACTGTATTGTGAAATCACAAAGCACCAATTATTATAAAGGTTTAATAACGAAGCTAAAATATATTACAACTGCACCTTCAAAGTGAACTTTAATTCTGGTAGACATCCAATCTTTACTAATAGCGGGGATGCTTTGCAAAGCATATCTCCACGCATACAATACCTTCTGATTTCAAAAATAATGAACAAGTATAAGGCTGCAACAACTCATCAATTAAAAAATGAGTTTCCCTACTAATTTGATAGTAGATTTTTTGCCGGCAGCTATGAGCAGTCCTGTTTGGGTCCTCATTTGTGTGTAGTGTTAGGCTGCACACACGTCAGTGATTAAAGCAAGAGAGTTCACTGCTGCAACTGCTGGGTTGCCGACGCAATAATATACCAAGTGTCAAGCGTTAGATTATCTTTTGAGTTGTTAGGTTCATTGTGCCTCAGTCAGAGGTGAGTAAATGAAGCCAATTAGGGCTGTCCCAAACGACTAATTTTCTCCCGATTAGTCAGCCGACTATTTTTACGATTAGTCGACAAATCTAATAATATATATATATATATATTTTTAAACTAATTTAGCAATGAAATTTTTGTTGATGCTTATCAATTCA
This sequence comes from Corythoichthys intestinalis, assembly GCF_030265065.1. Classification (NCBI taxonomy): domain Eukaryota; kingdom Metazoa; phylum Chordata; class Actinopteri; order Syngnathiformes; family Syngnathidae; genus Corythoichthys; species Corythoichthys intestinalis. The sequence goes on from NC_080412.1 coordinate 31,672,217, forward strand.
CAAAAACATATTGGAACACTTAAATTATTTATTAAAGTACAAATAAACACGTAAATAACAATAATAAATCACAAATAAACAATGAGTTCAAATGCTGATAGAATTAACTAGTGCAAAAGAATGGAATGTAAACAGATTCAGAACACTGACTTCGCCTTTCCAACATGATTCAAAACAATTCTTAAAAAAACACCTAGCATTAATAGTATAGCATAGTACTATATATAATAGTATTATAATAATTATTCATTGCCAATCAGATTTTTCATAAAGGGTGTCATTTTAAAGGCTTAGTGTAGAATCTGAATTCTGAAGTATGTGGGATTAACTTCAGAAATCGCTATTTATATGACGAACATGACATGCTTTTATTTTGAAATGTTCACCTGAAGTACATTTGCTAAACCGCTAACTTTAGCTTTACATTCCGCAAAAAAAGCACTTTTTGTCATTGCATGTAGTGTCAATAATAGATTTTTGGGTCATTTTTTTCGTTTGCAAATGCTGTTAACCAGCGATTTTTCATGTCTGAAGTGTCACCTTTTAACCGCAAGTTTGCTTTCACGAGACGACTGCCAAAGTTTTATAGCAGGCTAAAGTAAGTTGCCTTTTTCCCCCATTCACCTCAGTGTAGCAGTGCTAACGTTACAGTGTTTAATAAAGATGTGTTTTCTTATTTTGTATGTCTGAACTTTAATTCTACAGCGTGTTGATAAGAGAAAGGAACTCGAGACTCATATGCCATCAGCACGAACGCACCAATGTATGCACGCACGTGCGCAGCTATAAAAGGCAGCCGTGAAAATTACCGCCCTCATTTTTATTTGCCGTGCGATAAATGGACTCATTGCATATCGTGACAGGCTTAGCAACTTCAATAGAACATGTCATTAGTTAGTTAGATTGACTTACAAACTGGGTGACGGCGCTTTGGGTGTTTATTCACGGCCGACGTGCAGCCAAGCTTGGCATTGAAGAGACAGGACCCAAGAGTGTTCCCTCCTTTGTTTCTTTGAAATAAGTCAATGTTTTGGACACTCTGGTGCGCTTTTTTGGCTTTGTGCCGCTTTCCCCGCTTGCATACAGAGCGTCAAACATTCTGAACTTTCCACGCATATATTTTTTTAACCCTTCATTAACCGTCGACGGGATGTTGTGCTCATCGACGGATTTACGTCATCGATGACGTCGACGATGTCGACTAGTCGGGACAGCTCTAAAGCCAATTGTATTGTTTGCATTCTTTGTTGATGAGACGTTACTACTTAGCACAGAGTGCTAAGCTAGTTAGTGATTATGCTAATTAATTTCTCAATTGTCCGCTTGTATTGTGTTTTGGAGAAGCATATTAGCACTTGAGTTATTGTTAGATAGTAAGTTGTCTCATTTCTTTTTATGACAAAAACACCATCTACCCATTCATATAACAGATTAGAGTCTCCTTTCAACACAAACTGTAAATTGTCATACAAGAGAGTGTCCTTTGAAATCTGATTGTATTTATGAACAACTTTTTGGAAAAGTAAACTGATTCATTACAGGCTGCCTCCTCCTTATTTTGTAGTTTAGTTTGTTTAAAGAAAACAAGTTGAGTCATTGACACAATTTATATCAGCGCTTTGCCCAAAAGAAAAAAATGTCAATCAGCAGCACTTTTTTTTGAATAAACAGGACTTTTGTCTGATTAATCGATTGATCGTTTATCGTCCAATTAATCGATTATAAAAATAATTGTTAGTTTCAGCCCTAAATTACTAATAAATAATGAATTTGTTCCCAACTCAACCACACTAGCAACACAAATATTAAACCTTCACTAACAGGCAAAGGTGTGAGTCAAATTTGATCATTGAACTTGCTAAAGGATTGGTACAGCAAACAGAAAAAAAACTGAAGACAGCTGATAGGTCAAAAATCTTTGCAGAATTCATTTAGGTGTGGAGACGATGTTTCGTTGTATAGTTCACTTTGTATTGAGTAAACAGAAATATTTTTAATCTTACTGTGTTTTCTATTTTCTGTTGTGTGGTAATCAAGAACCTCACTGGTTTTCTTTGTAAAATATATTTCAAATTAAAAAACAAAACAAAACAAAAAAACGCACACACACACACATACACACACACACACACACAAAGCAAATTGCAAAGCAACATAAACAAAAATACTCCGGCAAAGACGCAACATGATTTTTTTTTTTTTTGATTGAGTCATTCGGACTTGGTAGGTGCCACTGCATATGCGAGATCTGCTAAAATTTGATAACTCACTTGATTTTGGCCAGTTTGGTCCTGGTGCCATTTATTTCCTTTGACTTAGCATAGAGCCAGTCCTCCAGTTCTCTTTTGTTGGGGAAGTGGCCCAGCAGTGACACCAGATCATCACTATGACGCGACTTGATCTTGCGTACGTGCTCCTCTTTCTCTTTCTGCACGACCAAAAAAGGCCATGTTCGATGCGGGAAACAACATCATACATGTATTATAGAAAGCCCACACGAGTATGAAATTCCACCTTGTCCTTTGTTAACATTTCCATCTGTGTGCGCGCAGTCGTGTGCATGTTGAGTATTCCCATTTCTTGGTCCAGCTGCCTCTGTGTGCGGTCAAGTTCTGCCTTTTCTCTCTGGAGCTCCACAACATCCGTCTTGAGCTCCTCTATGTTGGATGTTTGTAAGGCGCTCTGCAGCTCACGCTCCTGAAAATTAGAAGTATTTGAACTGAATGCTAGGCACAGCATGCTTTACAATAGCTTTGAAAAATTTATACACTCACAACTTTGGCCAGCTCGTTTTCCAGCTCCTGCATTCTGCCTGACGAACCTTCCAACCTTTGTAGCTCAGCACGGACATTACGGAGCTCTTGCTGCTTCTTTCCTTGAAGGTCCCTTTTGAGCTCCACTGTCCTCTCCAGACCAGTCTTCTTATCCCTGATCTCGTCAATTGACTGTTGTTTCTGCTGCTCTTTTTCCTGCAGGTCTGCCTATTTACAGCCAGGAGAGGTGGCGTTCGGCACTCAATTGGTATGTTTATTCGGAATAAAAGCCTGGTCGGAATAAAAATGTGTATATGTCTGTAATCTGTATATGAGACGAACACGTTGCTGGAGATATTAAAAGATCTTAAAAATGTTGAAAGACTTGATGGTAGAAAAGCAGGAGAAATACACGGCATAACGCTAAAGTTCAATGTCTAAATGGATAGAACGATTGTTTGTTGACACGGAAATCAGTCGGGCTTCCTCTTCTTCTTCTAACATTTTTTTCTGGTGTATTTGGTCATACTGCTTTCACATGATGTGGGAAAGACAAACCTTACCACATTGGTAAATATGAGTACGTCCTGTTCATGTGCTTTTATTGATGTAACAAAAACGTGCACTTCATTTTGGCCTGTTCCGTGGAAAAAAAAAAACAAACTGTTTCAGACCTATTAATTCTCTACAACACCGAGAATGCATCAAAATACAAATGGTAAGTTTTTGTTCGTAACTAAACATTTTAGCAATTACTTAGTTCAAAAATAGGATTCTTATAAATGTGTACACTACAAAATTATACTAGCGTCAAAAAAACGTGCAAGTTGATGATAAATCTTCTTTAAAAACTTGGCTTCTTATCGTATTTAGCATAATTACGACACCACATGAACTATTTTAATATTAATTCTAATGCTAAACAGTAATTTTGTCTTATGGAAGCATACCCACTGTAATTTGACAATCAACTGGCCTGAGTGGTCTGTCTTTTTCTTACCATAACCTGAGCAAGCGTCTCTTTTTCCTGCTCAAGTCTCTGTGCGATATGATGATGAAAGCTCTCGAGCTGAAGTGTTGTGAAAGGTGGCCGGTCATAACCCTCCACCTCCAGATGGGATGACAAGGAGCGTATCTGCGACAACAAAAAGGTAAAGTTGGTAGACATTCTCATCAACCAAATCTATTTTCAATCATTACATTGCCCGTTTAAAGCTCGGATATAAAACTAGGTGTATTTCATCAAAAAGGGCTTCTACCTGGGTGTCACGGTTCCTTATGTTTTGAGTGTGGCGGTCGGCCTCTAGCTGGAGACGTCCTGGCAACAGAGAGATTGGGTTTTTATATTTCGTTAATTACATTTTGATCCAAAGCATTGGTGTCTCTGTACCTTGCTCGACTAGGAGATCAGACTTGACCCTGTTGAGTCTCATACATTCCCGGCCGGCTCGCTCCAACTCTTTCTGGCAGTCAGTCAGCCTACGTTCCTTCTCTCTCACTGTTCTCTGATGGTTTTGGTAAAGCTCTTGCAGCTGCTCAGTTGAACCCTGGAACACCTGCAAGCTCACATAGATTAGTTTCTGTATTTAGAGTATTGAGAATTCGGGGTGGGAACCTCGGGGTAACTCTTGAAACAATAATATTTGCGACACAAGGCTCACCATACAACAATTATTGATACATGGGTCAAGTATTCGTTCAAGGATATTCTACAACACAACTAATAAACAGAAAAATAAGCTTTTTTCCGATCCTTTTGCGGTGAATAGGAATGAGTTTGTCGCTAGTAGATGTCCAATCCATTTCAACTGGCAGGATGGCAGCGAATGAACATTCATTCATTTGCTGCCATCCCTCCTATATCAAAGGGATTACACGTCTATGGCCATCTGTGGCAGCAAATGCCAGGCAATCAGTTAATTTGAGGGCGTTTCAGGTCATTTCCTGTTCATTTTGGGTTACTGAACAGGAAATGCCTCGAGAATGTCCCAATAATACCTGACTGCAGTCGACAGCCACTACAAATTACGCCCACGTTGCTACAAACTACGCCCACATGATGCTCCGGTGGTAGCGTCTGATGCGTCTCATAGATACAATATCACATGTATATAGTAGATGCGAAATGACAGACTCGGCAGCGTTAGCACATGTATATAGAACTAGATGTTAAATCACAGACTCGGCTGCGTTAGCAAACAGCCACCATCTTAAAACAGCAGACTTCTCAGGAAGGCACTGTTGTAGCGAACCTAAGGTAAATTTTTATCTAAAATACTCTATACTCTAAAAATCTATTCAGGGTTTCCCCTACAGTTAAACGATTGTGGCGCACCACCACACCAAAATAAAAACTGCCACGCCTTGCAAATGAGATGCTTTTTAAATTTCTTTTTTTAAGGCCGTTTCAAACTAGTGGCAGTCTAGTCTGAAGGGTTCAGCGGCAACCTATTCATTGTGTATTGTAATGTCCATATCTACGCGCGGCCCCCTTAAGAGATGATCGGACTGCGGAGTGGTGACGTAGGGAGAAGGGAGTAGGAAGAATGGGAGAACAGGCGAGATAGTGAGAGATAGCAGTCGCATGTCGAGGCAGCCCGCTGTTATTTTGTTATTGTTTTTCTTTATTAATGTTGCCACAATAAAGTGGGTAAGCCAGTACCGACTCCTCTCCTTCTTCCCCCCATCCGAGGCATTACAGTATTTTGGATCGGACTTTTCGGCGAAAGTTAGTGGTGGACGGCCATCTTGGATGGAACGGCAAGTTTGAATAAATTTGCTGCGAGAGGCAGGGCCCAAAATAGAGCCTTGCTCTATTTTCAGAGCGCGGGGCAGGCGTACTTATATCTGTGCTATCAGGCTGTTTCGGCAGACGGATATACGCAATCACGGCTGACGAAACCTCGATAAATGCGCTTTTTTCTACCCAGGTTTCGCGAGCTCTGGGACACTCGAAAAATAGTTCTAATACCTTTCCTTGCTAAGCTAAATGGTACCTCGATGTGCGTTTGTGTGGAAATGTACCGTAATTTTCGGACTATAAGTCGATGTCAACATTGTACGCCCTGAAATTAATCTTGATTGGACGCTGAGTTACTAAACCCAGATTGTTGATTGTGTTATTGTACAGTTTTGTGGCCATCTGATGTATGTACGATGTCTGAATGTGCGTCTTTAGTTGTATGGGGGACGGGAAACTGATAAGCATATGCTTCATCCCGTCCGCCTTTGTCTTCTTCTTCGGTTCCTTCGGGCAAATCATATCACATTTTGTAATTGTCAATGACTGTCAATGATACCGATGATGATGACAATAAAATTTCATTCATTCATTCATTTATTAGGGATTTAGTGTAGGTTTTTGGGCTGTGGAATGAATTAATGGAATTATAATGTATTGTTATGGGAAATTCCTGCTCGACATACGACCGTTTGGACTTACAAACAAGGTCCTGGAACGAATTACCTTCGTATGTAGGGGTACCATTGTACCTATTTAGAATCAATATTTACACACAGTATATCTATGGATTTTGACGGTGCATGTAATGCATCAAAAATAAATGTTATAGTTGTGTTAACCATCATTATATTGCACCTGTTCCATTGTTTCCTCCAACTCCTTGTTATCCTCCTCCATCTGTTTCTTCCTGCTGTCCAAAGCTTTAATGTCATTGTCCAACTTCAGCACCTTGCCCAAATTTAAGTCGATATCTGTCAGCCGATTCTGACAAAAAAAAACAAAAACAATTACCCTGTTTTGGGGGGAGGATTTTATCATTTGGATATCAAATGTTGAGTACACACACCTCCAGTGGATCAATCTGGCTATCAATCAGCTGGATGCTATCCTTGGAGGCAATTAGCTGAGCCTCCTTGCTGGCGATAATCTCTCGAATTTGCTGGGCCTTCTCCTTGTTCTGCTTCAAGAAACGCAACTCCACCTGACACTCTTTAACCATGTTGTTCTGCTTGAGACGCAATTGACGTATCGTGTCCAGAGCTTTGATATACCTTGAGGCAAAAAGAATGTCAGCTTTACCGGCAGTGACAAGATGAACAAAATAGTGCAAAGAGTTGACTTTACTTAGTTGTAGCAAAGATGGAATCAAACTTGTCTTTGAGCGCTTTGCCCTCACTAAGTGGCCAGTTGGACTCTTCCTGATGGCAGAATATGACGTGATTCAACACCGGCTTGGATACACCAAGTGCAGAAATCATCTCACGATCTAGCTCGCCACACTTAGATGACAAGCTAACTTTTTGACCGTCCCTGTGAATGGATAAATGAAGAAAATATGAGCATGGACTGTCACTCCGGAATAGTAGAAGAACATTTTCACTACAGTTACAACATATACCGTATTTTTCAGTCAATAAGTTGCACCAGCCAAAAAATGCGCAATGGAGAGGATAAAACATGTGGGTCACAGCGGAGTATAGTAGTAAGTCAGATTTTTGGGGTAAATTTATTTGATAAAATCCAACACAGAGAACGGACATCTCGAAAGACAATTTCTTCTCAGTTGTTTTTATAAGTTACCGTATGGTGAAAAACGGGTCTTGAGCACCCTCTTGTGGTTTAGTCCTTGGGTTACGAAGTACCCGGCTTACATGATTTCGACTTTACGACGCAGAAGTCTCGTCCGCCGTTTTGTCTCTCAAGTAGTTTTTTCCCCCCCAGTTACCTAGTTCCCGTTGGCGTTTTTCTGGTCAGGATTCCCCTCCTCAGCCCAGCAGCATCACTGCCGTCCTACAGTTCCTTTCGGCCGGGAGATCTGCCGCTTCCTTGTTCTCATGCTGGTGGTTCTCCCCCGGCGCTAGCGCTGACTCCTCTTACGAGTACTGATCCGTTTTTTTGAGTTTGGATGGCGGGCTCGCGTTGAGACAGCCGAGGCTGGCGACCTAAGCGGCCATGATAATCCCCCCCTCTCTCCTCCCTACTCTTTCTACAGCGCCCTTTTCTCTCAGCAAGGAGACTCACTCGTGAGTAAAGCCCGAACAGTCAATGAATATAACGGCATTTAACACAACGTACCACACCGAATCTTAATTTTTTACTTTATTAATATGATGTATAATACAAGTTTTTGGATAGTTATTTTGAGATTTAGGGGGTATTTAAAGGTACTTACAGGGTTAATTCCGAGTTACGTGGAAATTCGGGTTACGTTGCCAGCAACGTAACGGAACTCGTTCCTAACCCAGGGACTACCTGTAATTCTGTGTTAACAAATTCACACATAAATCGATCCAGAGTATAAATCGCATCCCCAGCCAAACTATGAAAAAAAAAACTGCGAATTATAGTCCGACAAATACGGTATAGATACGTATTAAAAAATCATGTTTATACTTTAATCCCAGTCACACACTTTAATCATATTTAAATTTGGTAAAACACACTTGTTAACCACATTACACTCATATTTAAACCCAATGTCCATGCTAGATTAAAAGTACTATATGTGATTTTTAGAGTTAAAATACTGTTCTACTCCATGCATGCTCCATCAATGCCCAAATGAGTATGCAGAGCCCTGACATTTTAACTAACATTGTTCCAAAAAGCCCTTCTGGGTGGTTTGGGTCAACAACTCTGGGCGAACACGTGCCTAAACACTAGCCTGGTACTCCAGACTCACCGCTGTTCCAGCTATTGAGTCTGGCCACCATTAAGCGGATAAAATTTCCAGGGCGGAGCAAGCCACAGCAAACAGACAGCGGAGTGGACCAATCAGCGACGGGCGGGACGAGGGACTTGCGCGCGGAAGTAAACATACGACATACGAGGAGAACGGAGTTTATTCAACATGGCTAGCGTGAGACAGACTGTTGTCAATGACTTGTGTCGATGTGTTTTTGGTAATTTAAAACTGATTTTACCGTGGATTGGAACATATTCTCGGCTCTCCTGTTCGCCATCTGTGTTGTTGTGGAGACGACTTCCGACGCGGAAGACTGACGTTGCTCGTTAAGAATACGTCACGCAAATAAACGAATCTGATTTGTCGATTGATTATGTACTTGCTCGAGAGGCCGTTAATGGGCTGGGTCCCAGACTATTCTCTCAGTGTTTGAAAAACACAGGGAGAACAGTCTGGCCGTGCCATGCAACCTTAACACGTCCACGCGTCAGCATTTCACTGAGCCTCCACAGTCTCCTCTTGGCAAAAACACTTTTCTAACCCATTTACGACTTGCCACTAACGATTTTTTATGTTTCTGGTGTTGATTTTATGGGACAAACGTTTGTTGCGTTATGTTCGTCCTCTTACAAGCATGTGCAACATGCACGAGCTGCAGTTACACTTTGGGCCAGGGGTGGCAGTCGTGACAAAAGTGACAAACTGCGTATCAGGCCAGTGGTTCCCAAACCGGTCCTCAAGGACCCCTATGGGTCCTGGTTTTTGTTCCTACCGATCGAGCACAGACCGTTTAACCAATGAGGTTTCTGCTAAAACAAGCGCACCTGACTACAATCAACTGATTACACCAGATTGGTACACATGTGTCGTCCTGTTTTGTTGGAAAGAAATCCAGCACCCACAGCCGCCCGATGTGGAATAGTTTGGGAACCCTTGGTATCGGCCCTTTAAATCAGGACTTCAAACATTAACTTATCCAGCACCGTAAAGGGAGATGCTCCACAATTTCATTATATAACTGTATAAGGACAATAAAGGGATATTCTATTCTATTCTATTCTATTCTATTCTACTCTATTCTATTCTATTCTATTCTATGTGTTTATAGGTGTGAATTCAGGTAGATAGGCTTAATCATATGAAAATATCTCAAAAAAGAAGAAAAAGAAAACTTACTTTATCCGGGTAATTACTTGTTCCAAGCTTTTGAATGTGTAGTTCTTTGCCTTCTGTGTGCAGGACATGGAACGGGTGATAGTGACTTTCTCGCCATTGACATCAGAGAACAGAAGTCGAATCTGTGCTCGCACCTCAGTCTCGTGGGCATCCTGGAATCACATGCTGATGATGAAAGCCTGAAGAGGGGAACCCATTGCCCTCCAAACCATTACATTACAGCTCTAGCAATGAATATAATTTTATTAAGAGGAAAAGCAACATCTAATAATATGCATTGTTATTTACAAAAATATATTTACATTTACTAATTGCTTGAGAAAGGAGAAAAAAAACAAACCCCAAAAAAATCCTACTATTGTTGTTTGGTTGTTCCACTTACCGGGTTTAATTTAGCCCTACAAATGTTACAACACTATTTTCGAATTAAAAAGCGATAACAACAATAAAAAAAATCACCTTTGGATCATGGACAAAAGCACCTCCTTTAGAACCCGGGGGAAGTTCTCCTGCAGTTGCATACTTAAGGCACTCAATAATGGTCTGAAAAATAAAAATTGATATTATCTACTTTGGCTCAAAGGTGTCGAATTGATTCTCCACTCCCCACAGTCAACGTACCGTTTTGCCAGCTCCATTGGGACCAACCAGAACAGTGAGGGGAGAGAAGAACGCGATTACTTGTTTGTCTTTGTCCTCAATGCCAAAGCTTCGCACCCCAAGGATGCTCATCTTGTCTATTTTGGACATTTTTGCTTTCTGCAAGACACAAAAAAAGTACAAGATAGTCATTTCCGGATTTGAGAGTGCATGTTTTTTTTTTTTTTAAGGTTTTAAAAATGTTATTTTAAGATATAATATCTGGAACTACAGGTCAAACTACCGTACAGTTTTACAGTAAATTGAACTGTAAAAAGTTTCAGGTTTGTCGTCAACTTTAACCTAATAGCTCTTACATTTATGAGTAGTGCGTAAACTTCTAGAAATGTGCAAAAGAGTGAATATATATTTTGGTTTCATTTTAAGTTTTTAAAAGTCATTTGAGGAAAAGACATCACATTTCACGTTACAAGGAGGACATATGGGCTTCCCTTGTTTCTGTACGGTTTAACAAAGTAACGTGCAAAATCTAGCCGACATGATTAGGGACATAATTTTGTGTTTATGCGTGTAGAGTAAATTTCCTAAAAATGCTAACGGCACTCACGAGAGGAGTTTCCTTGATAAGCTAGCTAACATACAGTACGTTAGCAAAAATAAAATGAACGAAACTTTAAACCAACACATGCAATAACAAGAATGACAGACATTCGAAACGAAAAAGATAACATTAATTTACATTGGAATGTGTTTTCAAGACACGTTATGCAGTAAAGTTTAGTCCAAGATTTCGCGCGACACGGTACACGTTACGGTGACATCACCACGCACAACGTCTGTTCTTGTGCTTTTTTTTTTTGGGCGGTTGGCAAATAACGTATTAGTGTATTACCGCCACCACTGGCGTGGCGTATGAATCCTGATTTTTACTCAAGCTAAAATAATATTACAAAATTTTAAATACACTACTAACTAATCCTACAAACGTCGGATTTCTGTTTATGGGAAGTGCAATGACCCTAAATGTTTGACGCTTTGACCACATGTGTATACATATATTAATGAGAAAACGATTTAATCACAATATTATGTGTATTTTAAAAATGTTTATGGAACCCATAAACCAAAAATATATTTTCCCCCATGTTGAAGCAACAATGTATCAAAACTCTTCACATTCCATTTAAATATGTTATTATTATACTTTATATTTCCATAAAGTACAATGTCATAAAGTGTGATCTTGAAAACGTTTTAAAAGTTTTACATTTAGAGGTTACAGGTTAAGGTCATTCCCTATTCATTTCAGCGAGAAAATCGGATTAGAAATCTAAATATTTTGAGGAACAAGTTGGAAGTAAACTTCTATGTCGATGCACTACTGAGTGAAGGGAAGATACAGTGATCCCTCGTTTTTCGCGGATAATGGTGACCTGAACCCGCCGCGATAAGTGAAAAACCGCGAAGTAGTGCCCCCACCCACGAAAAACAACAACAACAACAACAACATTGTTTTGTGTGTGTTCAATTTATTTTTTCAGATGTAGCATTGGAAAGAGATACATACTACATACAGTACATACATATAAGACATGTTTTTTTCACTTTTCCCCCCAAAATATTATTAAAGAAAAAAAAAGCACTTATATTATATTATATTATATTATATTATATTATATTATATTATATTATATTATATCATAGAGCCAATTACCTTTAATTAATTATATTAACAATTAACACTTGATTAACATCAGATGGCACAACAAAATTGTCATTACTTTGAAGTGAAATGTAAAGAAATAAATATAAAAGCATTAATTCAAAATAAAGGGCATTATGCGGCTCCCACATTAACTCCAAGCCTTTGTAAAAGTGCTCCTCATAAGAGCTCATTGAACTTGCATGTTTAGCTTTGTGAAATGCGAGCAAAAACACGTTTGTCAATGCATGGCGCTGTTCTTCATTAACTTTATTCCGCCACTTGTCCATAGGGCGAGTGGGGTCCTGTCTGACATCGATAGTTTGCTTAATTGCCACATGCTCTCTATTTTTTCGTGCTTTTCAAAGTTTGGATGGCTGAAATTCTTTGACCCTACATAAAATGCGCTGCTCTTATCAGCGACATTGGGATTCTCACGGCAAATTCTGCACCACATTTCCGTGCGAGCATCATTTGCTTCTAGCCATGGTACCTCCTGCAGCCATTTTTCAGCAAAAGTCGTTTTTTTTCGGAAGCTCCGGTGACGTCTCTGTCGTCTGTCTGTCTTTTGATGGGGGTGGGGGAACACGGAAATAATTACTCAGTGGGGCCTGCCTCTTTGACATTTTGAGAAGTGATTTTCTCGTGTCCGCCGCAAATACAGCGGTCAGCCATCAGTACGCAAAAGCGTATGGAAGCCATTGAGGGCCAGCGCGTTTGTCTACGTCCAGTACGCATGCGCGCATGCGGTCCACTTATGTGCACCCATGTATATTATATTATATATTTGAAAAAATGTTTTTTAAGAACTTCAAATGTAATAATTATGATAGGTTTTAAACATGTTACTGTCCCACCGAATTAGTTTAAAACAAGAATAACGTAGAAAAAGGCTTGTCTTTATTAAATGCTTCATTGAGTGAGTCCACTCAAATTCGCTCATGCTGCTCACTTACACACAATGAGTTGCCACAGCAAATGTTTAACAAGCTAAACGATGATTGACACATGCGGCGCCTTGAAGTTTCGGCTTCCAAACTTTTTTGGCAAGATCAAACCTTAATGCCTGTCAATCATCGTTAACGTTCACAAGCAAGTCCTGTGCACTGCCTGACCAAGAAAAGCAGCAGGAGGGAGAGTGAGAGACGACATAATCGGATCGGAACAGCTCCATAAAATACTGCACTTATAAATTTATTTCCTAGATGAAAAAAATAAATCTTCAATGGTCTGAAGTTTGAAGTGTGAAGTAGCGAGGGATTACTGTATACCTAAAATTCACACTTAAGTGCTGTACTTTGCTATTTGTTGAAATTGTATGGAAGAATCGGATGTTCTTCATTGGTGAACAACAAATTCAGAAATCTTTGATACAATTTCTTCCTTAGATGTTATGACACCTTGCAGGTGTAGCATATACAGTCTAACTGCTGAATTAGAGCACACAGTGTGTCAGACTTCTTCTGAGCAACCTATTGCATGGCGGATGAATAACTGACTGGAGTTTTTGCGTCATCCGTGGGGGCAGCCACGCTGATGTTGTAAGGAAGACACTGCAGAGAGGAGATATTATTGTAGTGGTATGAAAAAGTATCTGAACCTTTTGGAATTTCTCACATTTTTTGCATAAAATCCCCATCAAATGCAATCTGATCTTTGTCAAAATCACACGGATGAAAAAAGAGTGTATGCTTTAACTAAAACCACCTATACATTTATTGGTTTTCATATTTTAATGAGGATAGTATGCAAACAATGACAGAAGGAGGAAAAAATAAGTAAGTGAACCATCACATTTAATATTTTGTGCTGCCCCTCCCCCCTCCTGTAGCTGCAGGTCAGTCTGGCACATCAATCAGGACTAATCTTGGCCCATTCTTCTCTACAAAACTGCTGTAGTTCTGTCAGATTCGTGGGATGTCTGGCATGAATCAATGTATTTGGTCATGCCACAGCATCTCAATGGGGCTCAAGTCTGGACTTTGACTTGGCCACTCCAAAATGTGTATTTTGTTCTTCTGAAGTTGATTTACTTCTGTATTTTGGATATTGTCTTGTTGCAGCATCCATCCTCTTTTTAGGTTCACTTGTCTGACAGACAACTTCAGGTTTTTCTGCAAAACATAAACTTTTGAATTCATTCTTCCATTATTGATTGCAAGTTGTCTAATGCATGACAGTCACTAATGTAGTTGTACTTTGACTTGCTGTGCAGGCAGCATAGAGTCAGTTGCTGCTCACTGATGGTGTAAATGTGAGTGCGAATGGTTGTCCTTCCCTATCTAAGTCCTGCAAGTGACAGGCAACCAGTTCAGGCTGCACTTTGCCTTTCGCCCAAAGTCAGCTGGTATGGACACCAGCACGCCACGAGCCTCAATGCACAGACAAGAAATGCATACTTCAAGAATTAAGGTGTTTAAGATGTTTTCCTACATCCATCTTTTGTTTCATTGCAGTTTTAATACTTTAGGTTATGCTTTTGACAAGCTGTAAGACAAAAATAAACATTGCAAATAGCAAACGCTTTCAATGTGTATTTCTCAGGCAGTATTCACAAAAAATATCACGTAAGAGGGTTTGGTGATGAAGTCACTTTCAGTTCCATTTTTGGAAATCCCTCTGTGTATTGTTTGCTCTTCCACCTTGTTTCAGATGCCAGCGCGACAGCTCAATACCTTCGCAGTTGCAGAATAGAGAATGAATCGTTGTGTGAAATTACTAAGGGTGAAGTGAGCTCAGCACAGACAATTGACTAGAGAAAAAATAACTATCATTGCGTTGTCACTGGTTGCTTATTGATTCTTTTCAGACCAAGTCCAAGATCAAGCTCTCGCTTATTTGTTCTTTTCTTCTTCTTCTTGTGGAAGAAACTATCTAAAATTGCTCCTCCAATATTCGTGGACAGATCAGAATGAAATTTGGTAGGTATATTGTTGGGATGTAACTTTTTTTTTTTTAGTGCATGTTCAATGTATTTATTAAAATTTAGCATTGGAAAGAGATACATATAGGACACATTTTGTTTCCACTTTTTTCTCAAAGTATAATTTAAAAAAGATTAAAAAAAAAAAAAAAAAAAAAAATATATATATATATATATATATATATATACTGTATATATATTTATTTATTTAATAAATGGTTTCAAGCACTTAAAATGTAATAATTATGATAAGTTTTAACCATGTTACTGTACCACCGAATTATTTTTTAAACAAGAATAAAATAGAAAAATGCTTGTCTTCATCAAATGCTTCATCGAGTAAGTACACTCAAATCTGCTCAAGCCGCTCACTTAGACACAATGAGATGCCACAGCAACTTTATAACAAGCTTAACTATGATTGAAGCATGTGGCGCGTTGAAGTTTCGGCTTCCATGCATATCTGGCAAGATCAAACCTTAATGTCTGTCAATCATTGTTAACTTTAAAATGCAACTCCAGTGCACTGCCTGACCAAGAAAAGCAGAGGGAGGGTGAGGGGCAGTTTACATGGTGACTCTCCGAGAATACAAAAATTTCAAATTTGCATTTATATGGTTCCGTGTCCATTCGAACAATGTCGCAGTAGCGTACCGCACGAATGGTATTTTTAGACCGTGAAAGTCGGACATTATACACACGTCCTCGCATACAATCCATTATATTTCTACTTGTTTTCTCCGGTAATCTTTCAAAAATAAACATGCTGATCAAACACTGCTGATATGGAAGATGTAGAAACAACTCTAGACATTACGACATATAAAGGATGTTTTCTTCATTCGTTCCCTAAACCAAAAACTCAGAGGAAAAAATTGGAAGAATGGATCAACTTGCGTGGACATCCAAAAGACCAGTTTAACACTAGCAAGGTGAAGCCATTCACATTTTATATGTAGTAAACATTTTGTGGCCATGGTCCTTCAGAATACGAAGAGGTAAGCCATTTCGATATTTTCACTTACTTTTTAGTGTGGCGTTTTGCCCTTCTGCTTCTGTCTGACAATGAATGACCTGAAAAAAATTAAAATGGTATCTGTTGGCTGTCACCGAGTAGCATTTGCGATAGCTACACAAAAAAAGCAATGTAAATCGCCCCCAAGAACAGTCAGAGATGTAAGACATCCAGAGGATATAACATATAAGAAAGACAGGGCATATGGTGGTAGAGGATAGATTCTTGGGGAGAATGTCATTGTCAGTGGCGTGAGAAAAAGGTGTTGATAAAAAAGCTAAGGCTAAGTTTAGGTTGGCTCGGCTCTTTTTCCCGTATTTTCAGCCCTCAACATTCAAGCCATGTCTTTAACTGAACATTTGTATGTTCTTCCACATCTTTAACAGTGAATTTGGCATCAGGGACACCATTTTTGGACAGAATTGGTAGGTTTAGCTCAGTAAACATCTCGTTCGTACAGTATTTCCATTCCTTTACTGTGGGGACAAACAGGAGGTTGACCTGCCAAGCCCCAATTGCTAACATCATGAATATTAATGAGCAAAGTGACGTGTTGCTTGCGGTATGCCATTCCACGTGAAAACGATGTAGTATTCATGCCAGGCCCTAGGGGGCAGTGCAGATTTACAAGGCGACAACCAATGAAGCTTTGACTCCAACAACCTCCTCAGCCCGGAAGACAACATACCCGGCCAAGCCAAGCAATGGCATTTTTCTTTTGCTCTAAAAGGCACAAAAAAGGAAACATTCAACATATTTAAATTAAAAATATTATTAAAACAGTAAATTAAAGCTGACGTTCCGCCATATTTGCTGTTTTTAATGTTTAGTAGCACCGCTGCGCACGCCCAATGGGATTTGTGAGAGTGCTGACGTTATCAGTGCGGGAGCTTTCCATTGATATGGATGAGGAGCAAGCCCCCGCAATCGAATCCTTTCACTTTGGAGCCCGGATTCAATGGTCTGCGTCTTCGCCTTCCGTTTTTGCCAACACCATATGAAGGCGAGGCCATTCCGTTTTGGTGTCGCAGAGTCGCCATATAAACTGTCCCTGTGACTTGTGATCGGATCAATACAGCTCATCCGTATTTATTAATTTTTTTAATTGAAAAAAAGAGAAGTTTGAAGCGAGAAGTAGCGAGGGATCACTGTATACTAGGAGTGGGAACCTCTTGGTACCTCACGATACGATACGATTTGCGATAGAAAGCTCACGATAACGATGATCTGACGACATGGCGATACAATGACTATCGATACATTGGTCAGGAAATCATTCTAGGATATTCTACAAGAAACTAATAAACAGAAAAACACAATTTGCATCCTTCGGCTGTGTGTTTATCGTCTATATGGATGAGGAGCAAGCCCCCGCAATCGAATCCTTTCACTTTGGAGCCCGGATTCAATGGTCTGCGTCTTCGCCTTCCGTCTATAACGTCTATAGCCATCAGTGGCAGCCAATGACAGGCAACGAGGTAATTTTGGGCTATTTAAGGTCATTTAGCTGTTGATTTTCAGTTACTTCCTGTTGATTTTGGGGTATTTTATGGGTCACTTCCTGTTTATTTTGAGTTACAGAACAGGAAATGACCTGGGAATCACCCAAATGAATAGGCAGTGACTCAAACTCAACAGGAAGCGACCTGTAAATGCCCTAAAATGAACAGCAAGTGACTTGTAAATGCCACGAAAATTGGACCGGATGACTGTGAATGCTCTGGCTTCCCAGTCTAAACGGATTGGGTGTCGAGCACCGTCAATGGCAGCCTTAGAGTTAACTGAGACACTATTATGGTGGAAGATTTTGGTAGCAACTTGATGGCTCTTTTTTTAAAATTTATTTTTTAATAAAACATTGACACCTTTTAAAAGAAGCATATCGATAACTTTTTGGGATACAAAGTATCACGATATATCACCATTTCGATATTTTGTCACACCCCTAATGAATTATGTGAATGGATTAGAATGACAGTTATTTCCAGTTTTAAGGGACCAGATGACAATTGGAATCTAAATATCTATGTCAGTAACATTCCTTCAAAAATCTTCCTTAATGAAAGGAAATGCTTCTTATGGGCATCAACGTGAACCCGAGGATACACTTCAATGGTCTACATGAAAAGCAGCAAATTCTCGGACAAATTTGATTCATTAGTAACAGAAGTTAATTGTCGCGTCAAATTCATTGTTAAAAAGTCAACATCAAATCAAATCAAACACCCCAAAAAAAAGACATATCCACATCTCTATTCTATTCTACTCGCGTTCTATTTTGTTTGCTTTTTGGAGCAGACATAAATTACCCTGCATGACTGCTTGTGTGTGTGTCAGCCAGCTTGTGTGTGTGTGTGCTCTGTTTGTGTCTAGCGTGGTCTTGGTTTGAACTTGGGCGGCTGCACGCATAGCCTGGCTCAGAGCTGCAGGGAAATGTGGGCGTTGTGTCTGCCAGGCCTCTTACACTTGGCTTGTCTACATGCATTACACTCTCTCACAACGCACAGTCAACTACACACGCACACACCCACACAAGCTTCTCACGACACGTGCCTCATCATGACACGTCATAGAAGCACACAAGCAAAAAGCCAGGAATAGGAGAATCTGTGTTTTAAAATGTGATGCACAATGACTGGCACACACACATGTACACATTCATTCACTGCCAGCTGTTTTTAAAACACAGTTCCCCATTTCCCTGCCATTTTAGTGCATTTTGACAGATTTTCAAGGTCCACAGAATGCAGAGTGCATCCTCTATTTTACACCTGCTTTTTATGTTATTTTGTAATTAACAGTAGAATGTGGATTGGTGTTGGTTTTGCCTAAACCACTGACTTCTGATTGAAAATCTGGAAGAATTTGCTCTTTACAAAATAACGCAAACAAGACTGAGACAAAGGTTAGATGACAAAATAATCAATTAACAGACTAGACTAACTAACTAACCAATGGTGACTCGCTGCAAGGCTCACGAAATGTGCACTTCACTTTATGACCGAAGCGAACTCAGAATTTCTTCTATCTCCTGTGACCTAAGCACTATACAAAATCTATGTTGTATTTGAGTATGTTTCCTAAACTGACATTTAAAATGTTTACCTGTCTCGTCCTCATAATGGACATGACCAGTTGAGATTCACCACTTCTTCGACTAAAGAGCTGTTGGAATAGATGGAACACTGCTCCTGCAGACACCTTTTTGTCATTACAGTGCTTTCCAAACCTGAAATTCACAGACAGGCGTAGCGGAAACTTTCCCCCCAAAACAATTTAAAACTAAATTATAAATTCATTGGATGGTAGCAGGAACAATTAATCAGTGTTTTTATTCATTTTTAATGTATTATTATTGTTTTTTGCTCAACTATAGACACCAGGCTTTCATGATGAGTACACACATAGTTGAGACAATAATATATTCTCTCCACTTTTCGTGACAATTTTCAATTAGTTGTATGCCATGAAATTTTTTCATCCATCCATCCATCCATCCATCCATCCATCCATCCATCCATCCATCCATCCATCCATCCATCCATCCATCCATCCATCCATCCATCCATCCATCCATCCATCCATCCATCCATCCATCCATTGCTTAATCTGGAGTCGGGTCGCAGGGGCAACAGCTTTAGCAGGGAAGTACAGACTTCCCTCTTCCCAGCCACTTCAATAGGCCTCTTCGGCAGGATCCCAACTCGTTTCCAATCCAACCGAGAGACATAGTCTCTCCAGTGTGTCCTGGGTTGTCCCCGGGGCCTCCCACTGGCGGGACATGCCAGGAGCACCTCTCCAGGAAGGTATCCAGGTGGCATCCGAACCAGATGCCCGAGCCACCTCAGCCCTATCGCGAAGGGAGAGCCCAGACACCCTGCAGAGGAACCGAATTTCGGCCGCTTTTATCCGGGATCTTGTTCTTTGGGTCACGACCCACAGCTCGTGACCATAGGCGAAGACTGGTGGGACATGCCCCGAACACTTCACCACAAAGGTGTCCAGGAGGCATCCGAACCAGATGCCTGAGCCACCTCAGCTAGCTCCTCTCCATGATGAGGAGTAGCAGCTCGACCCTGAGCCACCCCCCAGATGATTGAGCATCTCACCCCTATCTCTAAGGGACACCCTGCGCAGGAAACCCATTTCAGCTGCTTTTATCCTGGATCTTGTTCTTTCGGTCACGACCTACAGATTGTAACAATAGGTGAGGGTAGGAACGTAGATCGACCGGTAAAGCGAGAGTTTCGCCTTTTGGCTCAGCTCCTTCTTCACCAAAACGGACTGGTACAGAGTCTCCAACACTGCAGACTCTGCACCGATACGCTTGTCGATCTCCCGTTCCTTCCTACCCTCACTCGTAAACAAGATACTTGAACTCCTCCACTTGGGGCAGAATCTAATCGCCGACCCAGAGAGGGCACGCCACCCTTTTCCGACTGATAACCTTGGTCTCAGATTTGGAGGTGCTGACCTTCATCCCACCCGCTTCACACTGGGCTCCAAACCGCTCCAGTGAGAGTTGGAGATCACAGCTTGTGTCAGGGAAATTCAATTTGAACTCCAAGACAAGTGTTACCTCGATAGCTCGATAAGAGAAATGAATACGACCCCAACCATGGATTGCTTTGCTTCGAAGGCTTTATGAACAAGAGCTCTCCGGTACAAAATGATGTGATTCAGCCAGGAGCTGTGATCACCCAGAAGTACAATTAAGTACAATAGAGGCTGGACATTTATACTGTTGAAAGGGCGGTGCCGAAGCCCACCGTGAAACGAAACTTACTAAGAAACGAAACTCATCATGTCACAAACCTGGGTATTTTTCCATCCAAAAACATCTTTGAGCTGAGACCTTGGACACCGGCTCTGGCTAGAAAGATGATGAGCTCAGCCTGATAAGCCACAGTCCTCCCTTGTATTCATTCAAGACATATTGGAAAACACAGGAACATAACAGTCCATATTTGGGCATATTTTGATACAGTCTACAATAGTCAAGGCTATGGAAAGGCATACTCAAACAGATTAATATAACAATGATGATCTATGCTACAATGTTCTCATGCAAGCATAACAAAGCATACAAAATATAATGTATAATGGTTGTGTTTTAAGCATGAATAAAATTCTCTCAAAGCTTGATAAAGCCAACAGCACAAAAATGCCTTTAAAAGTAAGCCATTCCTAACATACTATATATAACATTACTACACTGCAAAAACACACCTCCTCAAAACTATTCTATTCTAATCTATTGGAAATAAGTGAAATTATCTGCCAAGTGTATTCAAGTATATTTCACTCAGATTTCTTGAAACAAGAAAAATAGCTAGCTGAAAATAATCTTAACAGCCTTATTTTAAGTAATAATTTATTATATTTAATCTTAACAGCCTTATTTTAAGCAATAAATTATTATATTTAATCCTAAAAAACGTGTTTGTCAGAAATGTTCTCTATTCAAGAATAGCTATGGTTCAAAACATTATTTGAAAGCAATTTTTTCTTGATTTAGGTGAAAAATGAATGAATGAATTTTTTTAATATAATCTAATCTATAATCTTTATCATCTTACTTGACATCACTTGTTCAAATGTCCGTGGCGAAACTGAAGTGATCGGTATGTTTTTCACGAAGAATGGTGGTCGTATAAACTGCATTATTTTTTTCATCCGGCTCTTGGGTCATTTCGGTAAAAAACGTCTCTCGTCCGACCGAGCCCGGCATCTTGTCCCGCCTGTGCTCTTCAGTCTGTCCAGCCACATAGTGAGCACCCGCGCCAGGCCTCAGTCTGGCCGTGGTGCTTAATGAGTTGAACTGAAGACGAGTGGCGTCAAAAGCGTTTCCGATCGTCTCAAACCTCGTAATTTACTTTAGTTTGTGTTTGTTTACATTAGCTTCAGCCTACGCGCTAGCAGCATCCTCGTATTCGTTCCAAAAATCTTTGTGATGCAGCTTTAAATGGCTGATCAGTTTAGTGATGTTGAATGAGGACGGTTTCGTTCCACCTCGTGGAACTTCTGCAGTGCATGGTTTGCAGATGGAGAGAGCGTCCTTTGTTTCACACACGGAAAAATCAACCCACGCTGATGACAGAGCCTCCACGATATCCAACTGGCCTCAACCATGTCGCGTCACTCATGCGACAGGGGCTTCTGAGGAAGGAGGGGTTGAGGCGGCGGTACAGAATTGGTAACGCGTCACTCATGCAACAGGGGCTTCAGAGGGAGGAGTTGTTGAGGAGGAGGCGGTGCAGAATTGGACAAAACTGCTTCGATTGCTCACATTTGGAGGCTAAATCAAGTACCATATTTTCCGCACTATAAGACACACCCAAAAGCCTTAAATTTTCTCAAAAGCCGACAGTGTGCCTTATAATCCGGTGCGCCTTAGGCCTATATATGAATCAATATTGATTTTTGTTTTTTTGTGACAGATGTATACAAATTTGCAAACAAAAACGGGCTTACAAAATTGCACTATTATAATAAGAAAACCACAAATAACACTCTCCATCATAATATACAAAATCTTTTTTTGTCTGATTTTGCATGCCTTTGATATTGCATTTATATTTCAAAGAAAGAATTCTTCACAATGGGCTGGTTTGGTTCCTTTTTTCAGGACACCTTGAACCTCATGTTCAAACTGTTGTTTTCTTCACTAACCAATTATATAAATCAACATTTTGGGACCAAAAAGACAAAAAAATTCCCCCCAAAATTTGAATAAATAGTTTTATATTTGATAATTCAACATAAGCAGCAGGTATAGTCATAGGCGTTTTTGGCCTTTATATATGCTCTGGTCAAATACAGTGCATACACTGCAAAACAGTGGAACAATTATAACCCATCTAACAATGTTGCACTACATGTTTTACCCTGCTGTTTTGTTGCTGTTTTGTTGATATTCTCTTTAGCGCAGTACCGTCAAATGGATGCATAAAATAATCCCAGCCTCTACTGTAGCGTTTATTCTATGCGCCTTATAATGCGGTGCGCCTTATACTGTATTGGCCCGAATATAGGACGGCCCTGATTATAAGACGACCCCCTCTTTTTCAAGACTCAAGTTTGTAAAAAGACTTTTTGAACACCAAATTAATTTTTATACAGAAAATAATAACAGTACATCTGAAACAAATGATTATAACAATATATTTGAGAGAAAAAGCATGTTATTTTGCGCCATTCAAATCTTAATATCTGAACATTTAAATATGTAAACTAAAGTGCAATCCCATTCGTAAATGAATGGCTTCTGGTTTTTGAAATGTAAATAAACCAATCTATTGTGATAAAACAACAAAATTGCAATAACTGCATTAACCATCAAAGTGAGGTCTAACTGTAACTGTGGTCTTGAAACAAATATGAATAAGGAAAAACATTGCAATAAAATAATGCAAACTGGTTAAACTTGAGAGTAGCTGAGATCTGTGATGACAGAACATCGCTTCAATGATATCTGGCGCCATCTAGCGTCGTGAATGGGGAGAGGAGCTGAGATCTGTCATGACAGAACATCGCTTCAATGATATCTGGTGCCATCTAGCATCGTGAATGGGGAGAGTAGCTGAGATCTGTCATGACAAATCTGAATAAGGAAAAAAATTGCTATGAAATAATGCAAACTGGTTAAACTTGCAGCAGGGCCGAAAACCAAAAGTGATTTTTGCCATGTGGCATTTTTTTTTTGCCATGTGGCAAAATGTTTTTGCCATGTGGCATTTTTTTTTTTTTTGCTACATGCCATATACCAAATGCCTTATTAACCCCCCCCCACAAACCAAAATGCATTTTGCCACATACCCCAAATAAATGCCACATGGCAAAATCCATTTTGCCACATGGCAAAAAAAATTGCCACATGGCAAAAAAAATTTGCCACATGGCAAAAAAATTGCCACATGGCAAAAAAAAAAAAAGAAAATGCCACATGGCAAAAACATTTTGCCACATGGCAAAAAAAAAATGCCACATGGCAAAAACATTTTGCCACATGGCAAAAAAAAAAAAGCCACATGGCAAATACCACTTTTTGTTCTCGCTGTCTCTCCTTGAGAGTAGCTGAGATCTGTCATGACAGAACATCGCTTCAATGATATCTGGCGCCATCTAGAGTCGTGAATGGGGAGAGTAGCTGAGATCTGTCATGACAGAACATCGCTTCAATGATATCTGGCGCCATCTAGCGTCGTGAATGGGTATAATGTCTAGACCACGAATATAAGACGACCTCTTCTTTTTCAGTCTTATTTCAATGCAAAAAACACCATCTTATATTCGGGCCAATACGGTATATGGAAAAAGTTTTAAAATATGTCATTCATTGAAGGCGCGCCTTATAATCCGGTGCACCTTATAGTGCGGAAAATACAGTATATACTTATCAGATTGCATTATCTGTTGATTTTTAAAAAAAATCAGTATCATCTGTTTGACGTCATTATTGCCATTATCAGCCGATATTTATCGGTAACTGATATTCTTGTGAATATTTCCTTTGGCATAATCATTGAAAATCCTTGGCATCAATTGCTGCGTTCATGTTTTTATTTATTGTCTTGTTATTCCCTCGCAGTCTTTCTCGGACACTCCTAAAACAAGCCAATTACTGCAAGACATAATATACACTATAAGATTTTAATTGCTGATCTTAAAGTTTCTATTTTTTAACAGTGACTTTTGAAACTGAAAAAAACGCGTAAAGACACGAGTATTTTTTAATACAAGCTCCAGCCTGGCAGAATGAGGCTAAATAAAAGCTGATTTATTTCATTGGGTGCCTTATTCTCATTTTGTATGTCCACTCGATGGCGCTATTGAGCCATCTTTTTCTTAGGTTCACTTCAGGCCACCAAGGCGCCTTCTTTGCAGCGTCTCAGCTTCTTTTGAGGTATTCATTAAGATAATAGCGACTTATAATGTGAGCACTTATAAGGCGCACAGCAAGAATGACCTTTATTTATTAATACAATGTCTTTAAGCTGCCAATAAAAGTATGGTTGGGTAGTCTGTTTCTCACCCCAGTTTCATGATTAAACTTTAGGTGCTAAGTTCTGCTATACATTGAATATATTAGACTGGTTCCTTCGTGTGGGGTTTGCCCTTAACACCACCCCCTCACTCAGTCCCCACTCCCCGCTCCTCGCCCCCTTGGATGGTCGAATTGTGCGGCAGTGAGGAGAGAGAGAGAGACGCGCGCACCTCACGGCGAGCCCCCACAGTTCATTAGGCTCTCCTCAAGACAGCAAGAAAGACCTTGTCAAAAATACAAACAAACAAACAATATAAGAGTAAGAAGAAGGAGGAATAAATAGGAGCGTTGAAAGGAGTGACTTTCCACGGAGCGCATGAACGCGTGGGTGCGAGACGCACTCTGAATATACGCCGAAGAATGCAAGCCAGAAAATCGTGAGTGTCCTAAATATTTTTATTTATTTAATGGACTTTTTTTTTTTTTTTTTTACCTGAAACGGATTTTCCAAACACCCACCGATTGCACAACAAGGAAAATTTAAAAAGCAAGACTGTCATATCGGAGATTGACCTTGATGGAGGATTATGAGAGCTGGACACTTTGACAATGATGCTTTCAACTTAATATTTTTATTAATATAAGTATCTAACTTTTTTTTTGTAACAGTCACCCACGTGGAAACACTGGCTGGCTTTTACCAATCTGCAGTGAAAGACATTGAAGAATATAACAGACAGCAGCAGTGGGTTTCGATCCTGGGGGCCGATATAGTCAAGTGGAAACGCCTGGAGTACCATTAAACAAATCAGATAAATGTACTGCGAAAGCCGTCGATAGCCGTTATTGACTAGGTGCTATATAAGGCTAATGACTGGACTGGGGGGCCAGAACGTGACAAAGCCAGGCAGTAAACGTGGTTGGGAAACTTTCCCAGAAGGTCGACAGCAGAGTAATAACAGCTTTTTATTCTGTTTTTGAATGCACCATGTAATGGATGTACTGCTAATTGGACCAATGCGTGGTGAGTGCTGATAGTTGTCAAGTTTCTAAACAGCGAAAGCAAGGATGGCGGTTCCGACCAGGCGCCTACGGTCAACCCGGGTGACGGGAGAAGCTGATAGGGGATGGCCAACCTTTCAGTCCTGAGATCTGACCCTGGCGCGACTGTAACGGGCCGGTGGGATGTGATGGGGTGACTGCTCACGCCTCCCCACCCCGATCCCTAAATTCCCACCCACCCTGGATAAGGTTTGCTTCAACAATGGATCACAATTTCTCAATGGTTCAAGACGGCAAACAGCTGTTGCTTGAGCGTGACTCGTCCAAACGGGTTCTGACAGGATGCTTCCTCTCCCTCCTCATCTTCACAACGCTGCTGGGCAACACGCTAGTGTGCGTGGCCGTCACCAAGTTCCGCCACCTACGCTCTAAGGTCACCAACTTTTTCGTCATCTCCTTGGCCATCTCTGACCTCCTGGTTGCCATCCTGGTGATGCCTTGGAAGGCTGCAACAGAGATAGTAGGTTTCTGGCCCTTCGGCGCCTTTTGTAATGTTTGGGTGGCATTCGACATCATGTGCTCCACCGCCTCTATCTTGAATCTTTGCGTGATCAGCGTGGACCGCTACTGGGCCATCTCCAGTCCCTTCCGCTACGAGCGTAAAATGACCCCCAGAGTGGCGTGTCTGATGATTAGCGTGGCGTGGACGCTGTCCGTTCTCATCTCTTTCATCCCGGTTCAATTGAACTGGCACAAAGCTCAGACCACCAGCTACGCCGAAATCAACGGAACGTACCCTGGTGAGCCGCCCCCTGACAACTGCGACTCCAGCCTCAACCGGTCTTATGCGATATCTTCATCCCTCATCAGCTTCTACATCCCTGTGGCCATCATGATTGTCACGTACACCCGCATTTACCGCATCGCCCAAAAACAGATAAGGAGGATATCCGCCCTAGAGAGGGCGGCAGAGAGTGCCAAAAACCGCCACAGCAGCATGGGGAACACATCCAACATAGAAAGCGAAAGTTCGTTCAAAATGTCATTTAAGCGAGAAACCAAAGTGTTAAAGACGCTTTCGGTCATCATGGGGGTGTTTGTATGCTGCTGGTTGCCCTTCTTCATTCTCAACTGCATGGTTCCCTTCTGCGAGACTAACCTCTCCGATGATGGTAACGACTTCCACTGCATCAGCCCGACCACCTTCGACGTGTTTGTGTGGTTCGGCTGGGCCAACTCGTCGCTCAACCCCATCATCTACGCCTTCAACGCCGACTTCCGCAAGGCCTTCTCTATCCTGCTAGGCTGCCACCGTCTCTGCCCTGGCAGCAACACCATCGAGATCCTCAGCATCAACAACAACGCCGGCGCGCCCCTTCCCAACCCCGGCTGCCAGTACCAGCCAAAAAGCCACATCCCAAAGGAGGGCAACCACTCGGTGGGGTGCGTGATGCCCCACAGCATCCTGTGTCAGGAAGAGGAATTACAGAAGCTGGATGGAGGCATCATGGACGAGATGGAGGTAGGTGTAGTAAACAATGCCTTGGACAGACTATACCCGGCGGTCTCGGGGAATTTAGACAGTGACATGGCAATCTCTTTGGAAAAGATCACCCCCATAACGCAGAACGGACAGCATAACGCCATGTCCTGTTGAACACTCGGAACAGACATCTTGCCTGACAGCGAAATAGTGAGTGTGTTACATCCTTCAGGACCTTCTGACTGTCTACATATACGTAAAAAAAGCCTGAATGTTTCCAAGTTAAATGCACTTTATCCCTGGCAAACACACTGCAAAAATACCGTGTGAACGCAGACCATCACATGCACATGGATGCATTTTTTCACCTCTATATTTAAGATGCATACATGTACATCCTGTACAATACAGATGGAACTTAAACAGAGGAAATGTAGAAAACGTTAGCAAAATTTGTTGTTTAATGCAGTTGATATCTTATTATGTTTTCGTTGCAGTACAAATATGGTATTTTACTTTGGATAGTGAACCTTTGCAGGAAGCCAAAAGATTAGGGGTCGGTGTGCGTTTTTTAATTTAGCTCTGTTGGGCAAGTAACTATACATGTAATTGATTGACGAAGCATGTTATTTTATTTATTTTTGAAAATTTATTCATCAAAACTAAAGTCATGTGCAGTGAACTCATGCATATTTGCCATTTAATAATTGACGTATTAGTGTTTTTTTTTGTGTGTGTGAAACTATTCTTTGTTCTTTGCTGAAAAAGTCACGTATTTGCTGCTGTCATGCCACTTTGATGCCATCTTAATGTCAAGAAAAATAGTTATATTTTGATATAAAGCAGCACTGGGGGCGTAAAATTCAATCCAAATGCAGGGTTCACTGTACATCAAGAACTAAAAACAGGTTGCACTGCACACATACTGATTTTTTCAGAACTACAGGAAGCTAGCTGTCTCCATTGCAGTTGCAAACTTACTGATATTGTGGTAAGCCATTTTGTTGACACGCAATATAAATCAGTCACTCCACACATTTAAGGAGAAAGTGAAACCACATTATCGTCAATCAAAAGAATATTTTTTCAGAGAAATCATTTGAACGGAAGCGTGCAAATTGCTCCAATTAGAGATTATCAGTATGTGTGTGAGCTTTTTTGGGATGGGATTTTCAAGTATCATCTCTGTGATAATGTTCACAAGGCACCAAGTTGCTATTGTGAAGGCTCCAACACAATTTCTTCCCTTAGGTTTGTTGACCCTCTTCTTCCCTGTTATCCCTTTTCTTATCATACGGAGTAAGAAGACTCTTCCAGACCCCTTATTTTTCATTAAAAAAGTTCAGCCTCTACCTTCATTTAGTTTCTTGTTCTCTTAATGCAGGGGTCGGCAACCCGTGCTTTGAGAGCCGCATGCGGCTCTTTAGCGCTACCCTATTGGCTCCCTGGACCATTTTCAAAAATGGTGCTACACTTATATAAATGGTGTTACACTTATATAGCGCTTTTCCACCTTTCAAGGCGCTCAAAGCGCTTTATGTTGAAATGTTTGAAAATGGAAAAAAATGGTTGCGGGAAATATACTGCTATTTTTTGTATTGATATGGTTTCTGTATAGGGTTGTTCCGATCATGTTTTTTTTTGCTCCCGATCCGATCCCGATCGTTTTAGTTTGAGTATCTGCCGATCCCGATATTTCCCAATCCGATTGCTTTTTTTTTTTTTTGCTCCCGATTCAATTCCAATCATTCCCGATAATTTTTCCTGATCATATACATTTTGGCAATGCATTAAGAAAAAAATGAATAAAACTCGGACGAATATATACATTCAACATACAGTACATAAGTACTGTATTTGTTTATTATGACAATAAATCCTCAAGATGACATTTACATTATTAACATTCTTTCTGTGAGAGGGATCCACGGATAGAAAGACTTGTAATTCTTAAAGGATAATGTGACTTTGTATATTGTGACTAAATATTGCCATCTAGTGGATTTTTATGAGCGTTCAGTAAATGATACTGCAGCCATTTAACTTCTGCCCAAATGAATGATGGGAAGTGCAACCATGACTGTGCGTAATGTTACCAATTGGTACATCTTGTCAGCGTTGGGAAATAAAATAGGGTGTTAAGAAAAAGATGAACTACTACCTTTCTTCCCTTGTTAGCTCTATGTATACGTAATACGATGCCATTATAGATTGAACGTGAATACGCGTGAGTGGGTAGTGCAGCGCATGCGTTAATTGCGTTCAATATTTTAATGTTATTATCGCCGTTGACGCGATAAATTTGACAGCTCTACTTTAAGCCAAAACTAAAGACTCTGGATGAGTGTAAGACATCTTGTCTGTATTGTTAAATACAATTAGAAAACGATTTAATTAAAAAAAAAAAAAAAAAAAAAAAATATATATATATATATATATATATATATATATATACACAGTATGTATACTAAAAAAGGCATGTCCGATATTTTTTTGCCGATTCCAATACTTTGAAAATGAAGTGATCGGACCCGATTGATCGGCGACATCTTTATTTCTGTAGGAGTACAAAAATGACACAAACATTTTTAACGTTTTCCAATGGTGTAAAAACGTATAGAATAAATATTAAATTCAACATTTCTGTCAACGAACATTTACGTCATAGCCTGCGACACACGCTTGACTGCGCTTGACAGTGACGCAAGTGACGTTCCGTTATTCTCGCTATATGATCGGCCGAAAAGTTGAAATGCTCCCCCATAAAATGCATGTTTAAAAATGAAACATCGGTCACAACAACGCTTGCACGAAATGTTGGGTTCTTTTTTTCTGTATCAATGGACGATTTCCTGTATATGAGGAAATCTTCCACTACTTAAAGACAGGGGAATGCAGCATCAGGGCTCTCTCCTCAAAATGTCCCAAGGGCCTTTCCACATTCGAGAGAGACAGATGTGTGCGCACACGTTTGCTCTTTTAAATAACTTTAACATTTGTTAATAATACTCTCTGTGTGTGATATATCAGTCGCTTTACATAAGCATTTTTAAATAGGCACTTTTAAGCCAACGCATTCAAGGACAACAGGACCATTTTTAAACAGGCATTTTATTAGAGGCTATTTCGACTCTTCGGCCAATCATATAGCGAGAATAACAAAACGTCACTGTCAAGCGCAGCCCCCCCCGAGGGGATAGTGAGGGCAAGTGGATAGTGTACATACACCGGGTGATAAATAAAGCGTGGATAACCTTTCATAGATGGTGAGTACATGAAGGAAACATTCATCAACATATCAGAAAACATATTTGCAGGCTTCAAAAACAAAACCAAGATGATAAAAAAAACCATGCCCAGATAAGGGGCATTTTATGCACGTTCCATTTTGTTGTTTTTCGAAACCTCAAAATAAAAATGACATCAAAAATCAGATTTTTTTTTTCAATTTCTATAATTTCATAAAAGCAATGAAACAATTCATTAATATTGTAATGAAGTTAAACTTGAGGTGACATCATACAAAAGAGTAGTCACGTGATGCACTGCAGGGAAAATAAATATTAAATCATGAAGGCTGATTATGTATTTTAGCCAAGTAATCCATTTTGATAGTAGGCTAATATAGCTAAAACAGATACATACAGCATGTGTTGCCTTCATTATTAGACTTATTTAAGGTTTTTATTTTTGCGGCTCCAGACAGATTTGTTTGTTTTCTTAGTCCAATATGGCTCTTTCAACATTTTAGGTTGCCGACCCCTGTTTTAATGCAATATTAGTCGTGGTTTCTCTTATTTACATTCTGCAGTACCTACTCATACCAGTCATTAAATGTAAGTCTGCTAAGTGAACCAATACACCTGTAATATGATAGAGAAGGAAGAGTGCACCCAACCTAATGAAAGTGAAGGCGACTGACCTTTTTGCGAAACTTGGAACTATTCGACCTCTTAGATTGCTTTTGCCTGGAGACGTGCTGAGCTTTGGTGTCAATGTTGGAAACGTGCTGTGTTGTCAGTATGGTGACAATGACCAATCAGTGCGCTTAATATGTCATTACTCCACATGCAACATTCAATCGATAATTGACACTGGCTTCTTAATTCAGTATTCAGTAGTCTCCTGTGTAAGATGAGACGGTCTTCATTATGAATAATGGTTGACAAATGATTACAGAATGATATATGGGGTTCTATGACATTCAAATGCCTAATAAATTAGAATTTTAATAATGCAGTGGGATAAAGACTAAGCGAGATGTGATGCCGAGATATGGCAACAGACATAGTTTTGTCTAATTGAAATGCTGCAACTCACTTCTGCACCAAGAAGCCAAACCAAAGCAAAATTGCTTCTAATTTGGCCTAAGCCAGTGGTCAGCAACCCGCGGCTCTAGAGCTGCATACAGCTCTTTAGTGCTGCCCTAGTGGCTCCCTGGAGCGTTTTCAAAAATGTTTAATATTTGCAGAAAGATAGGGGAGGGAAATATATATTTTAGTTTTAATATGGTTTCTGTAGTAGGGCAAAAAACATTCTTCTAATTCATTAATATTGTAATGAAGTTAAATTTGGGGTAGCATCGTACAACAGAATAATCCCGTGGTGCGTCATTTTCTGTAACAGAGGTCGGGAACCTGTCTTGCGGGCTATATCTGGCTTTTTTGATGAGTGCATCTGGTTCTCCGTCAACCCGTAATTTTAAATATGGAACCGGCCGGCTCGTTTGACATGAACAAGCTGTGATGAGCTGATGGTCCATTCACACATTTTTCTTGGACCTTCAAACATGCGTCGCAATACCGTATTGGCCTGAGTATAAGACGTTGTTTTTTGCATTGAAATAAGACTGAAAAAGTGGGTGTCATCTTATGTTCGAGGTCTAGACGTTATACCCATTCAAGACGCTAGATGGTGCCAGATATCATAGAAGCGATGTTCTGTCATGACAGATCTCAGCTACTCTCAAGTTTAACCAGTTTGCATTATTTTATTGCAATGTTGTTCCTTATTCAGATTTGTTTCAAGAATACAGTTACAGTTAGATTTCACTTTGATGGTTAATGCAGTTATTGCAATTTTGTTGTTTTATCACAATAGATTGGTTTATTTACATTTCAAAAACCAGAAGCCATTCATTCACGAATGTGATTGCGCTTTAGTTTACATATTTAAATGTTCAGATAATAAGATTTGAATGAGGCAAAATAACATGTTTTTTCTCTCAAATATATTGTTATAATCATTTGTTTCTGATGTACTGTAATTATTTTCTGTATAAAAATTAATTTGGTGTTCAACAAGTCTTTTTTCAAACTTCCTCGTCTTATAATCAGGGCCAATACGGTAATATGCTTCAATTCAGTGCCCATTGGTGGTCCTCCCATTGCGGATTGCACGGAGATGGACGTACAGAGTACAGAGCTTGTCTTAAATCTCTGCTCAGCCAGAAGCGGGGCTGGCTCCTCCCAACTCAATGCCGAGGGATCCGGAGTATATAAAAATGCGCAGGGGAAAATTAAACCACAAAAGTGAGCTACGCTGTCCCTCAAGTCATAGAGATGCGCAATCAGTTTGACATGCATGACTTTTTAGCCTGTCAAAATTGTCGCCACTTTCAGGAGAACGAGGCTGACGAAACAGCTGCTCCGAGAGGCTCCACCTGTCACGGCCACTATTATTTACAAGTTCCCTGGTTGCGATTTTCACTTCCAGTATAATATATGCAGTGCCACACCATGCTTGTATTTGTTATTTGATTCTATTTGCAACAATTGTAACATACGAAGTAACGATGTCAAGCTTTCGTTGTTGTTTTCTAAAGATTTATTTCAATCACAACTCTGCGAGCATGCCCTCACTCTTGCTCCCATATAATGCGTTCAAATGCGCTCAGGTTCCCGATCCCCTGCTCTATAGGATGCACTGCAGGGAAAATAATAATTTTACTGTATTTTCCGCACTATAAGGCGCATCGGAGCATGAGGCGCACCATCAATTATTGGCCTATTTTAAAACAGTTTTCTTGTATGGGGCTCACTGCAATCAGTAGTAGTAGTGGTGGTGGTTGGCGTTGCGTTATGCATTCACAAGATGGAACTAAGCTAAATGGAGTGTCATGCCATGATTAACCAATATTGATCAATATATAAGGCACATATGCCGCACTGTCGGCTTTTGAGAAAATTGAAGGCTTTCAGGTGCACCTTGTAGTGTGGATAATACAGTAATCATGAAGGCTCATTATGTATTTGTAGCCAACTTAGTCATTTTGATAATGGGCTAATACAGCTAATATAAATACATACAGCATGCATTGCCTTCATTATAAGGCTTGTATGTGGCGCCAATTTTTTGCGGCCCCAGACATATTTATGCTTTTTTAAAAATCCAATATGGCTCTTTCAACATTTTGGGTTGCTGACCTCTGGCCTAAGCAAAAATAAAAAACACAAAAATCAATAAAGAAACAAATTCAATTGACAACAGAATAAAACAACTAATGCCTTTGTGCAAATACCAAATTGTCCTCAAACATTACCGTGAAACTCTTTAGGTTCATTCTGTCGTAAACCAAGAACCCCTCTGCAAAAAGAGGTGTACGTTGGGAGTCAAAAGCTTTTATTCCAGGTCATCACAAATAGGAGTACTTTTTGCCATGGAAACATTTAATAACATTTAATGACATTTCATGAATTTGTATTTTTTTGTCATCACAGGAGACAAAACTATTTTATTTGCGTGTTTTGTTTGTTTTAAAATACAGCTCACATTCAAGTGCTGACGATATGGAGAACTTCCAAAACTTCTCATTGCACAGGTGCTAAATAACATCTTAGTTTGGGGTCATAGTACCACTTGTATTTCATTTTTGCACGGTTACATTTGACTTTGGCGTGAATTAATATGGTTGAAGTTGATGAATATTAGCTTGCAAGTGCTAGCACCTCTGGAGGAACAATGCGGTACTAAAACATAATATTAGCTTGTTACCAAAATCATACATAGCACCAAAAACATTAAAGCAAGGTGAAACCTACTCGTTAAAGCATACCAAAGTTAAGGTTCATATAATGACATTGTTAATTTTTGCAGTCAAGTGGAAATACATCTCTCTGATCAAAATATGTTTGGCTATGAGGGGGAAGAGTGCTCAAGCTGGTGTACAATCTGTCAGTATGCATTGAAAAGCTTGCCCTCATCAGGGGAAGAGAAAGACGATCCGATAGAAAGCAATTGTTCTTGAATGCGGCGTTTGATTTTCCCGTGTTGGAAAATCCAATGCTGTCCATACAGGCAACGTGGGGAGCTTGTAGCTCAATATGTGGCACACAAGCAGCTCATTGTCCTCTCTGCCTTGTCCTCCTCTCACGCTGCTCTGTTGGCTGAACATGGATTAGCAGGCATTTGCTGTCAGCTCATTTCAATTTCAAACAGCCCTAATTATGTTTCAAGTGCCACTACTTCATGTATCTTTCCTTGCTTTTTGGGGGATGTGATGTCTGACAAAATCAGAGCACGTGTGCTGTTTAGTGTGTCAAGATGGACGAGAAAGCGCTTCGGACAACATTCCCTTCTCCTTCTCGCTCTCACTCACTCACTTGCTTTTCTCTTGACTGCCTCTGTCGCCCTGATGAGCATCCCAGATGTTAACACCGTTGGAGTTAATATTTAAAAGACAGGGCCTACTGTTTCGCCACCGTACTGAATCAAAGCTTGCGGATATTTCGGGAGGAACTGTTAATGCTCTAATCACTGCGAGCGAATGTAGAAGCGTCGAGGGCATCTTAATGCTTTTATGTTTTTTAAGTGAATAAGAACTCAGAAACACAAAATCAAAGTACAACCTATAAAAAAGATGAACATTTTTATATATTTAGGTGAGGCTATTTTCATTGGATAATGTAGGCTGGAGGAAACTTATTTCAAATATATTTCTATCATCCATAGTAGGGAATCAGACTTAGAGTAAGTATCTACCGTATTGGCCCGAATTTAAGACGGCCCTGATTATAAAACGACCCCCTGTTTTTCAAGACTCAAGTTTGAAAAAATACTTTTTGAACACCAAATTATTTTTTATTCAGAAAATAATTACGGTACATCTGAAACAAATGATTATAGCAATATATTTGAAAGAAAAAGCATGTTATTTTGCCTCATTCAAATCTTAATATCTGAACATTTAAATATGTAAACTAAAGTGCAATCCCATTCGTAAATGAATGGCTTCTGGTTTTTGAAATGTAAATAAACCAATCTATTGTGATAAAACAACAAAATTGCAATAACTGCATTAACCGTCAAAATGAAGTCTAACTGAAACTGTAGTATTGAAACAAATCTGAATAAGGAAAAACATTACAATAAAATAATGCAAACTGGTTAAACTTGAGAGTAGCTGAGATCTGTCATGACAAAAACATTGCCTCAATGAGATCTGGCGCCATCTAGCGTCGTGAATAGCTATACTGTCTAGACCGCGAAGATAAGACGACCCCCACTTTTTCACTTTTATTCGGGCCAATACGGTATTTCAATCTTTGTTTTGCAGTATAAAGCGCTATATAAGTATAACACCATAACCATAACCATAACTCCACCAACACCATAATATTGTTTCCATTATGTAGAATGTCAGATGACTGTAAAGCTGTGATATTGATTTGCATGACTTCACAAAGAGGGTCTCCACTTTAACTGACATTCTGTTCTGTTTTTATCCTATGCTGGAAATCGGATATTTCTGATTTTCCTCTTGTTAAGAATTCCACAGAAGATTTATCATGGTTTTTGTTCCATTGTTGTTTAAATTGTCGCATGTCAGACTCCAATAACTCAGTGAACTCGAGTTACATTGGCTAGGTTCACACCGCAGGTCTTAATGGACAATTTTTTGTCTTATCTGTTTTTCTGGCGTGCCCCTTCAGACTGCCTTTGTCCATTGAGTCCGTTCAAGTATTACGCATGTGCACTAACTCGTAGTTCGACAGGCGCTAAGCAAACTGATGCGCAGAGTCATCAAAACAAATGCACAGGCTAGCTGTACGTCACTCCAGGGTGATCATATTTTGATTTCCAAAAAGACTACCCAAATACCAGAGATTGAATATAAGACTAAATGGCGATTATTAAAGTTTATTTGGATTGATAGAACGACTGTGTGTGCATTATGCAAACACATAAGCCTTATGTGTGTGCGTCAGTTTGCTCTGTCTCCGCCGTGTAAGCAATAATGAAATATTGCTTATTTAGCGCACGGAAAGAAAACCGAGCATTATCAGACTTCTCCTCTTCTTCATTTAATTATTATTATTATTTTTTTTTATGACTGTGGTCAAACCCGCCTCCTGCATAAAAGTCGACTTCAAGCTTGGTGCTAACGCTAGTGCAGAGCTGCTCTCGCTCTTTGCTGACGTAATTGCATACCTGTCAAATTGTATGGTTTCGGCGTAATTTGTACAAGTGATCCCTGATTTTTAAATGTGTACGCCGTACGTTCAAAATCTGTACGTTTTTCGTGCATTACGTTTTTTTTCTCCCTTAGGATTTTATCACCGTTTTGGCAACAAGACAATGTGCGTTACGATGCATTACTAGAAAAGTCAGAGACATGGAGAAAGAAGAGCGGTAGTGGGAAGGAGGGAAGAGTTGTGATGCTGTTACAAATGCGATGCTAGGCTAGGTGGCTCCAATATTTCCTGACTGTAGCCGACAGCCTACAATATAGGCCCACTTGATCCAACACTAGATATGATATGCATATAGAACTAGATGCGAAATGACAGACTCGGCAGCGTTAGTAAACAACCGGCATCTTAAAGCAGTAGACTTCTCAGAAAGGCTCTGTTGTAGTGAACCTTCATAGTGAACCTAAGTAACTTTTCATCTAAAATACTCCTAAATCGGCAAAACCTTGACTTGAATCTATCTTTAGATGATGAAACAGTTTTAAAGCTTTCACATATCGAAAGTAGACAGAAGGGAACGAATGCAAAAACGGGAGCAATTTTAAGAACTTTAACGGTTGATTCAGAACATTAAATCACTTCCAACCATAGCAAAGGTTACTATGTTTTTTCTTTCTTTTAAATTCATATTATTAAAAAAATTGAGTTTTATTTTTGTTTCATATTGCACGCTTTATAAAACGTTGCAATATTAGTCATCAATTTGTAAGGGCATACATTACTATTTGTAAGATTGCCAACGGCCTCGGGTTGACAGATATGTAATTGCTGCATGAATTCCCATTTGGGAGACTTGGCAGTTCAGACCACCGCCACATTCTGGAAAAATGTGGCCCAGATTGGATTTAAACCACATACGAAAGTGACTCAGATTGTATTTGAAATGGGCCACTTATATGCGACTTGTCCCGTTCAGACCCTCAAGTTAATGCCTCACTCGAGTTGGAAAAACCCGAAAAAATCGGGATTCGTGCATTAAGTCCTGCGGACTGAACCTATCCATTGATTGGTTTCAGGTTCACAAGTAGAAAATCAAATTTCAAGTGGCTTTCATTTTCACTTTTTCTTTTCGGGATGTTTGAAATCGTTGACTTCACATTTGTCTAGAATGAATCAGTGGTCTTCTGCT
The DNA here is from genome assembly GCF_030265065.1 of Corythoichthys intestinalis. Lineage (NCBI taxonomy): Eukaryota > Metazoa > Chordata > Actinopteri > Syngnathiformes > Syngnathidae > Corythoichthys > Corythoichthys intestinalis. The sequence goes on from NC_080412.1 coordinate 31,710,104, forward strand.
ACTTTTTTATTCCTGCTTTCTACTGTGCTCCTTTATCTCAGTCCAAAATTTATTTAGCATTTGCCATCTAACTACTTCCCAGTTTTCTCAAATAGAGTATAATGCTTTTGCTTCTCAATTCAACACAATGATTATTTGACCCAACCCTGTATAGTAATTTTCTGAATTCCCAGTTGTTGTTTGTATGCATTCGCATAAATGTTGTCTGAAATGGTGAGTTGCTCTCTGGTGTATTTTGGCTCTATGTTGAAGCCCCCCAGGTTTCACCTTGCTAATACGATGAGTCATTCGCGCTCACGTCATCGCCCCGATTCGGAAGACATTCTACGTCAGGCGGCAGCCCCCTCCAGTCACAAGTTTCTTTTTATCGTTCCGCATGTCCTCCAGTTAGGTGTTAGCGACAGAGCAATGTCTACCAATCAGAGCTGACGTTTGACAACTTAAGCAAAGCGACAACGCCCAACTGCTATCTTAAAACACAAGCATCCTTCTCACTTCTGTAAAGGCTAAAGGGAAAACGCTACGATTTCATTGTGTTGGCTACTGTGAACTAAGACCACTAAAAGCTTCGATGGCAGTATTTACATGTGAGTGATTTGAGAATTATGTATTGTAATACGATGTTCTGGAAAATTGTCTTGTTTGCTTTTTTTTTTTTGAGTGACCAACACAAGTGCTTTTTATCTCATAAGAAAAATTTAGCGTGTAGCAAATGCTTGTTTGTCTTCTCCGTTGTTTGTACTCAAGATGCAGGAGACCGCTCAATACAGTATTTATAAATATTTATTTTACTTGTTCCTGGTGTTCTTTCATGAAAGTGATGTCAAAGACTATACAGATTTATTATTGTGTTTAGTTTATGGTTTCTACAAAGCTATATATAGATGATGTGTAAAAAAAAAAAATAAATAAATGAATCTGTATGAATCTTTTCCGCATTTGTGCTTTGTAAATTTTGATAATTTGTGCTTGTATGTAACACAGTGTACTCTTTGTTTGTTATTCAGGTGTTATCTTGAGTTTCCTATTAAGGTGATCCCTCAATACTTTGAGCTTCAAACTTGGCGCCTTCTGTCCATCGTTGATTTTTTTTTCAATAAAAAAAAGGAATAATTAAATGCAGTATTTTATAAAGCAGTCCCGATCACGTAGTCTTTCACTCTCCCTCCTGCCGCTTTTTTTGGTCAGGTAATGCATTGGGAGTTGCTTCTTAAAGTTAACGATGATTGACAGTTGTTAAAGTTTGATCTTGCCAGAGACGCTTGGAAGCTTCAAGGCGCTGCATGTTTAACTTGTGAAACATTTGCTGTGGCAACTCATAGTGTCAGTGAGCAGCGTGAGCGGATTTGAGTGGATTCACGCAATGCGGCATTTAATAAAGACAAGCATTTTCTTTCTTTCTCTTCTTTCTTTCTTTCTTTCTTTCTTTCTTTCTTTCTTTCTTTCTTTCTTTCTTTCTTTCTTTCTTTCTTTCTTTCTTTCTTTCTTTCTTTCTTTCTTTCTTTCTTTCTTTCTTTCTTTCTTTCTTCCCTTCAGGCATGACAAATCCCAAAAAACATACAGCATTTATATGTGTTTCCAATTAGGGTTGTTCCGATCATGTTTTTTTGCTCCCGATCCGATCCCGATCGTTTTAGTTTGAGTATCTGCCGATCCCGATATTTCCTGATCCGATTGCTTTTTTTTTTTTTTTTTTTGCTCCCGATTCAATTCCAATCATTCAATAATTTTTCCCGATCATATACATTTTGGCAATGCATTAAGAAAAAAATGAATAAAACTCGGACGAACATATACATTCAACATACAGTACATAAATACTGTATTTGTTTATTATGACAATAAACCCTCAAGATGGTATTTACATTATTAACATTCTTTCTGTGAGAGGGATCCACAGATAGAAAGACTTGTAATTTTTAAAGGATAAATGTGACTTTGTATATTGTGACTAAATATTGCCATCTAGTGTATTTGTTAAGCTTTCAGTATCATTATACTGTAGCCATTTAACTGTTCTGCCCAAATGCATGATAGGAAGTGCAACCATGACTGTGCGTAGTGGTACCAATTGATATATCTTCTCTGCGTTGGGAAATAACATAGGGTGTCAAGAAAAAATTACGACCTTTCTTCCCCACATTGCTTCCCACGATACTTCTAATCGTAGGGAGAGGGTTTGTCAGGCTTTAACCAATTAAAAAAAGGCTCCAAAGGCTGCCAAAATTCACTCTACTCATTTTACGCTGCCTTTTAGCTCTATATATAGGTAAAACAGCGCCATTACAGATTGAATGCTACAATGCGTGAGTGGGTTGTGCAGCGCATGCGTTAATTGCGTTAAATATATTAACGTGATAAATTAAAAAAAAAATTAATTACCGCCGTTAAATGGGATAAATTTGATAACCCTACCTTAAGCCTAAACTAAAGACTCTGGATGAGTGTAACATATTATGTCTGTAATGTTAAATACAATTAGAAAACGATTTAATTAAAAATATATATATATTAAAAAAAGGCATGTCTGATATTTTTTTGCCGATTCCGATACTTTGAAAACGACGTGATCAGACCCGATCGATCGGCGACATCTTTATTTCTGTAGGAGTACAAAAATGACACAAACACATCTCTATTTACAATTAATTCAACCCGAAAAGAAAAGGGCAGATGGGAGAAGCCGAAGCCTATTGAAACTCGCCCCCAGTATACCTTAGGACGCAGAAAACCTCGAATCAAGGATCAAGGTTCATTTTTCTACGTTATTCCTGTTTAAAAATACTTCGGTGGGAAAGTAACATGTCTAAAACATAATTATTACATTTGAAGTGCTTCAAAACCATTTATATATGGCAGAAAATACAGACACAGCTGAAAAAGCAGTTTCTGCTCTTGCTCCCATCTTTGAAATAAACTGCTGCATTTTAAGCCAAAAGAACTGTTGTGTTTGATTGAACAATATGTCTATATGCTGCCATAGCAGTTTCATGGCGTATTAAGCCCCCGAACTATTTTTAATTTGTCTCCCGCATATTTTTAATTATTCACCCGCCCATTTTATACCTTTAAACAAATTACGTCACAATGAAAAAAATGTGTGTAAATAAGTCACGGATATGACCTCATAACTATCGCTAAATTGTATTTTTTTTGTTACTGTCGCATTTTCCCCGATATGTTAGATGATAAATAATAAATCCAAACAAAGAAAAATTGGAAAAAAAAAAAGTAAAAAAAGTAAAGTAAAAAGAACATCTCAACCACTCCTTGATGTCTGCTACATGGAGTTTTTGGATCGAAACAAGGTAAGTACGTGATAATATCATGGCGTCTTTAATTATGCTCGCTCATGCTCTCACCTCCAGTAAGGGTTTCGCTGTTTAAAATTTTTTTTTTTAAATGCCCTCCTGTTCAAAATTTTAAGCTTTCCAATGGTGTATCACTCGTGCATATCGGACAATTTTGAAATTGGGGGTCTCAGAGCGGAACTATATATATATATATATATATATATATATATATATATATATATATATATATATTGGACCTCCATCCATCCATCCATCCATCCATCCATCCATCCATCCATCCATCCATCCATCCATCCATCCATCCATCCATCATCTTCCGCTTAGTCCGGGGTCGGGTCGCGGGGGCAGCAGCTTTAGCAGGGAAGCCCAGACTTCCCTCTCCCCAGCCACTTCAGCCAGCTCCTCCGGCGGGATTCCAAGGCATTCCCAGGCCAGCTGAGCGACATAGTCTCTCCAGCATGTCCTGGGTCGTCCCCGGGGCCTCCCGCCGGTGGGACATGCCCGGAACACCTCTCCAGGGAGGCGTCCAGGAGGCATCCGAACCAGATGCCCGAGCCATCTCAACTGGCTCCTAGGGATAACCAATAAACTCCCAATAATGCAACGCAAAATGAAAAGAGAAATACGCGGTTTGACGGCCTACAAACACACATAGATATGCGCGGTTTATTTTGGTTAGTTTCAGATCAATTTTTCGGTTCATTGTGGAAAGCAGTAGGGAAAACCCATTATGTTGGGCGCAGACAGTAATTTCGAACTGAATGGCACCAAACTTCTTACATATGTCTTGTACCTAAAGACGAACAAAAATAGCCTTGTGGAAGAGAAATTTTCAAAAACTTTGAAAAAACAACCTTTACACGATGGACCGGTCTAAATATACAGTGCCTTGCAAAAGTATTCGGCCCCCTTGAACCTTGCAACCTTTCGCCACATTTCAGGCTTCAAACATAAAGATATAAAATTTTAATTTTTTGTCAAGAATCAACAACAAGTGGGACACAATTGTGAAGTGGAACAAAATTTATTGGATAATTTAAACTTTTTTAACAAATAAAAAACTGAAAAGCGGGGCGTGCAATATTTTTCGGCCCCCTTGCGTTAATACTTTGTAGCGCCACCTTTTGCTCCAATTACAGCTGCAAGTCGCTTGGGGTATGTTTCTATCAGTTTTGCACATCGAGAGACTGACATTCTTGCCCATTCTTCCTTGCAAAACAGCTCGAGCTCAGTGAGGTTGGATGGAGAGTGTTTGTGAACAGCAGTCTTCAGCTCTTTCCACAGATTCTCGATTGGATTCAGGTCTGGACTTTGACTTGGCCATTCTAACACCTGGATACGTTTATTTTTGAACCATTCCATTGTAGATTTGGCTTTATGTTTTGGATCATTGTCCTGTTGGAAGATAAATCTCCGTCCCAGTCTCAGGTCTTGTGCAGATACCAACAGGTTTTCTTCCAGAATGTTCCTGTATTTGGCTGCATCCATCTTCCCGTCAATTTTAACCATCTTTCCTGTCCCTGCTGAAGAAAAGCAGGCCCAAACCATGATGCTGCCACCACCATGTTTGACAGTGGGGATGGTGTGTTCAGGGTGATGAGCTATGTTGCTTTTACGCCAAACATATCGTTTTGCATTGTGGCCAAAAAGTTCAATTTTGGTTTCATCTGACCAGAGCACCTTCTTCCACATGTTTGATGTGTCTCCCAGGTGGCTTGTGGCAAACTTTAAACGAGACTTTTTATGGATATCTTTGAGAAATGGCTTTCTTCTAGCCACTCTTTCATAAAGGCCAGATTTGTGCAGTGTACGACTGATTGTTGTCCTATGGACAGACTCTCCCACCTCAGCTGTAGATCTCTGCAGTTCATCCAGAGTGATCATGGGCCTCTTGGGTGCATCTCTGATCAGTTTTCTCCTTGTTTGAGAAGAAAGTTTGGAAGGACGGCCGGGTCTTGGTAGATTTGCAGTGGACTGATGCTCCTTCCATTTCAATATGATGGCTTGCACAGTGCTCCTTGAGATGTTTAAAGCTTGGGAAATCTTTTTGTATCCAAATACGGCTTTAAACTTCTCCACAACAGTATCTCGGACCTGCCTGGTGGGTTCCTTGGTTTTCATAATGCTCTCTGCACTTTAAACAGAACCCTGAGACTATCACAGAGCAGGTGCATTTATACGGAGACTTGATTACACACAGGTGGATTCTATTTATCATCATTGGTCATTTAGGGCAACATTGGATCATTCAGAGATCCTCACTGAACTTCTGGAGTGAGTTTGCTGCACTGAAAGTAAAGGGGCCGAATAATATTGCACGCCCCACTTTTCAGTTTTTTATTTGTTAAAAAAGTTTAAATTATCCAATAAATGTTGTTCCACTTCACGATTGTGTCCCACTTGTTGTTGATTCTTGACAAAAAAATTAAATTTCATATCTTTATGTTTGAAGCCTGAAATGTGGCGAAAGGTTGCAAGATTCAAGGGGGCCGAATACTTTTGCAAGGCACTGTATATACCAGTACATAAAAGTTTTTTTTTTTTTTTTTTTTAATTATACTTTGGGGGGAAAAAGGGGGGAAATTGTTTTATATGTATCTCTTTCCAATGCTAAATATGTATAAATATATTGAACACACGATAAAAAAGTAAATTCAAAATGAATAAAAATTTGTGGGGGGGGTGCTACTTCGTGGTTTTTCATTTATAGCAGTGGGTTCTGGTCCCCATTTACTGAGAAAAACGAAGGATCACTGTATTTTATCTTAGGTTCTATGAAGAATTTCAATAGTCTATTTAATTTTCATTTACTATGAGTACTATCAAGTTCTTTTATTTGAATTTTTCCTGTTTTTGTTAGATATCAATTTGGATTTGCAATTTCTTTACAAAAATGAACATTTCTGAGTGAGCATGATATAAAGATCTACACTCGAGCTTTAAAATTTGCGCTTAAATCATTTATTGACCACGCGCTTAACACAAAACATGACCTCGAATCAACTTTCAACTCAGTCACTGTGATCACTGCCGTATTGTGCACATGTGTTGATGTTGAACTGCAGGAAATTTTTCGAAGAAGTCTGGGAGAACTTTGCAAAATAACCCTTCAAAGATTACAAAAATTTTACTAGTGTACATTTTTTAATACCAATATTAATTACGCTATGATATTTCTGGTCTGGCCTCCTTGACATTAAATTGAGGAGTTCGACACCCCTGGTGAATAAATTGTCCATAAGTGTGCATGTGAGTGCAGACAGTTGTTTGTCGCTACATGCACCGCAATGGTTTGTGCCCAGTCCACGCAGAGTGAACTACATTCCTTACCCAAGGGTCCACATGACCTCTGACCCTACTGAGGACAATGGCTACACCTAATGTGTGTGTGTGCGTGTTGTAGCTTTGACACTGTGTGGCTATGGGAAGATCACGTCGCTGCAGGAAATCGATGTGGATTGATTTGGAACTGTGACGTGTTTTCCTCTCTCTCTCTCTCTCTCTCTCTCTCTCTCTCTCTCTCTCTCTCTCTCTCTCTCTTTTTTTTTTTTTCTTCTCGGTTCCAGCTCCCTGAGCGTGCTGTCCTGGCTGCCTCACCCTTGCATTTACATAAGCTGACAGCCACTTGACAGCTGATACAGTGTCATACCACCACCTTCTACACACCATCGCAACTCCAGCCTCATTTGTTACTTTAATGTGGCACATGATGCTTGCGTTCCCATTGCTGTGGCTAATGACGCATTAATGTTAGGAATGAACACTTAGTGGCCAACGCAACATTTTACATGGCATTAATCTTTCTGTGTGTATGTACGGTAATTTTCGGACTATAAGCCGCCAATTTTTTCCTTCATTTTGAATCCTGCGGCTTATAGTCCAGTGCGGCTTATTTGTTGATTTATTTGGGTTAATAGGTAACTTTATTTGACATTGGCGTCATAAGTCCGTCATAATTTTGACATGACGCTATCATTGGCGTAACTGAATGCTTATGACAGATGTCATTACGTGTCATCCGGCAAATTATGACACTACCTCCATTTATGTCCAGCTCGGATCTTTTACATCCATTCAAAAGTGAGATAATTTGCCGGATAACACTAAGTGACATCTGTTATAAGCATTCATTAATGCTCATGACAGTGTCATGTCATATTTATGATTGTCTAATGACAGTCTTATGGCTCCACTCTCAAAGAAAGTGTTACCAAATACCATAACTAGCAATTAATGAAACAACTGGATCAGTAACTGAAGAAATAAATAGTACAGAACATGAATTTTGATTGTTAGTTACATCTGGAGCGCTGCTATGCATGCTAAGAGGCATGTTGGACAACAACAGTGTTGACAACAGGTGGCAGCAGAGGTTGACTGTCTCCCCCAAAAGAGCATTGATGGCCAAATTAAGCTTCTTGAAGCAATGAAGATTTGCAGCCAATTGGTTCAAACTTCATGGGAGTTCATTTGGTCTTATGACAGTCGTATGATGCCGATGTCAAATGAAGTGTTACCGGATAATATCTTTTGGTGTAAATATCCCATAATACAGTGAGGACAGCTGCGGCTTATAGGCCAGTGCGGCTTATTTGTTGATTTATTTGGGTTAACAGGTAACACTTTATTTGACAGTGGCGTCATAAGACCGTCATAATTTTGACATGACACTATCATGGGCGTAACTGAATGCTTATGACAGATGTCATTAAGTGTCATCCGGCAAATTATGTCACTAACTCCATTTATGTACAGCTCGGATATTTTACATCCATTCAAAAGTAAGATAATTTGCCGAATAACACTAAATGACATGTTATAAGCATTTATTAATGCTCATGACAGTGTCATGTCATATTTATGATTGTCTAATGACAGTCTTATGGCGCCACTCTCAAAGAAAGTGTTACCAAATACCATAACTAGCAATTAATGAAACAACTGGATCAGTAACTGAAGAAATAATTAGTACAGAACATGAATTTTGATTGTTATTTACATCTGGAGCGCTGCTATGCATGCTAAGAGGCATGTTGGACAACAACAGTGTTGACAACAGGTGGCAGCAGAGGTTGACTGTCTCCCCCAAAAGAGCATTGATGGCCAAATTTAGCTTCTTGAAGCAATGAAGATTCGCAGCCAATTGGTTCAAAGCTTCACGGTAGTTCATTTGGTCTTATGACAGTCGTATGATGCCGCTGTCAAATAAAGTGTTACCATATAATATATTTTGGTGTAAAGATCCCATAATACAGTGAGGACAGCTGCGGCTTATAGACCAGTGCGGCTGATCTATGAGCAAATGTCGTTCTCATGTCAAATTTGGTGGGTGGCGGCTTATAGTCAGGTGCACCTTATAGTGCAAAAATTACGGTACTACATTTTAGGGCTATATATGTATAGTAGTGGTAAAAGTATGTTATGTAGCGGAAGCTGTTTGAAGCATTTTGAAGTTTAAATGACATCAAAAATAGAATTCATATATTTAATTTTGGAAAAATGAATAACATTGATATTTTTATGACGAAGGCAGTGTTTTTGAACAGTAAGGCAGGATGATGCAGCAGTGGTAGGAGAGTAACATCATGCATAAATCTCACTTATGCTGTAAGGCTAACGATATAGCAAAATCCATCACCACCAACTTATTTTTGGAGATCCCATAGCCTACAGGTATGATGTAACTTCCTACAGACCATGTGACCTGTGGAATTTTGCAAACTTTCAGTGGAGATAAAACGTGTTGGGATACTAAAAACATGACTACATGACTCAAACAGGTTATATTTAACTAAAGAAAATAAACTGAAAGTACAGTTAGGAAAAAAGCAACAGACATCAGTAAAAACATAAAAAGTAAATTAGTCTAGGTTCATACTGCAGGTCTTACTGCACAATTCAGATTTTTTTGTCATATCTGGGTTTTTTTTGGCGTGCCCGTTCAGACTGCTTTTTTCCATCGAGCCCGTTCAAGTATTACGCATGTACACTAATTTCGCTGTCCGATACGCGCTGGGCAAACTGACCTGCATGCGCAGAAGCATCAAAACAAATAACCACTCACTGTGCGTGCATGACGCACACATAAGCCTTATGTGCGTGTGTGTCAATTTGCACCGACTCTGCCATGTAAGCAATACTGAAATATTGCTCATTTGGCGCACAGTAAGGAACCGAGCATTATCAGGTTTATCCTTCTCTTCATTTTATTTTTTAATGACTGTGGTCAAGCCCGACTCCTGTGTCGTAAAAGCTAGGCGCTAACACTAATGAACAGCTACATCGCTGCCGTCTTGCGTGGCGCTGTTTGCTTCATGAATTTTGATTTGGGAGACCTGACAGTTCAGACCGCCGCCACATTCTGGAAAAATGTGGCCCAGATTGGATTTGAAATGGTCCACTTCTATGCAACATGTTCCGTTCAGACCATCAAGTCATGCATCACTTGAGTCGGAAAAACACTAAAAAATTTGGATTAGTGCATTAAGACCTGCAGAATGAACCTAGCCTTGGACGGGAAATAATTTACTGTGAACTGGTATATTTTTGCGATGAAGTGAAATTTTAGGAAGCAGTGACAGGCACAAAGTTTTAATTTTTATGCATGTTAAATCAGTCTTTTAATTGATCCATCCATCCATCCATCCATCCATCCACTGCTTAATCCAGGGCCGGGTCACGGGGGCAGCAGCTTTAGCAGTGAAGCCCATACTTCCCTCTCTCCAGCCACTTCGACCAGCTCCTCCGGCGGGGTCCCAAGGCATTCCCTGGCCAGCCTAGAGACATCGTCTCTCCAGAATGTCCAAGGTCATCCCCGGGCCTCCCGTCGGTGGGACACGCTCAGAACACCTCTCCAGGGAGGCGTCTAGGAGGCATTCACACCATACTAGTATGTCCGAACCACCTCAGCTGGCAACTCTCAACGCGGAGGAGTAGCGGCTCGACGCCGAGTCCCTCCCGGATGACCAAGCTTCTCACCCTATCTCTAAGGGTGAGCCCGGACACCCTGCGGAGGTAACTCATTTCAGGCGTTTGTATCCGGAATCTTGTTCTTTCGGTCATGACCCACAACTCGTGACCATAGGTAAGGGTAGGAACGTTGATCGACTGGTAAATCGAGAGTTTTGCCTTTCGGCTCAGCTCCTTCTTCACCACCTCGTTTAATTTCTATACATTAAATATGCAACCAGGTAACAGAGACGATTGCTCTAACACTAGAAGCTCAGCTTTCCCTAAAATGTCAAAAAATAAGTGATCAAATGCATACTGTTGTATTTACATGTCATTGACGGATTATGCACTACAACACGCTCAAGTTGTGTTTGTTTGTTTTTCGCGCCCACTGGACGCTGTACGTCTCTGGAGGTCGATGGCCAGTGGGTGTGGCTCGCTGGCCCGGAGGCTCTGCTTCTCTGCATAATGATTGGATGATCTGTCTGAGGCTGAATCTCTTTTTGATTGACAGCAAATTGAGCAAATTGGTTAACTTGTTGTATTAACATCCACGAGAGGCATTTTTCAATTTTCACTCCGTTGTTCTGAGTTGAGCCAGAGACTTTCCTAATTTTTTATTTATTCATTTATTGTCATCATCATCAGTATCATTGACAGTTGCAAGATGTGATATGATTAACTCGAAGAAAGAAAGAACCGAAGAAAGACAAGGGCTGACGGCAGATGCATATGCTTATCAACACCCGTCCCCCTGCAGCCAAGGATGCACAATCAAACATGGTAGAGTTGCATACATTACATTACATGAGCTTTTTTTTTTTTTTCCCCCCACATGAATTTTCTTCCCAAAAGTTATTGATTTGCCATAGCACTTAGGTAATGTTGTCAATCAGTGTGAGTTCGTCGATTAGGGTGATTGTCAGATTTGTGTAGGAAAGAATAGCCGAGGGAGTCATGGAGGCCCACCTCTGCCGCAATCCGCTCAGGTGAGTTAGTCTTCATCCGCCCTGGCCTGGTTCCCGCGAGCGAGCCTTTCTTGGCCCCGGATTTCCTTAATAATTTTCGTCACCATTTCAGTGGCGGCAACACTTGACGCTGCTTGGTCCATCTTCACAAATCATCACATGCCTTGTTGAGGGTGACGCTCGAAAGTGTGTCTTCACTTCTCGAGGAAAAATTACAACAAAACGACTTGCAGTCTTGCAAGGTGGAGATAACTGCATTAGGAGGGAATACGACTGCACTGTCCTCACCGAGACGCTAAGGCTTAGTCCAGGCTATACAGCTAGCTAAACTCCCAAATGAGGATACAGAAGACGTTGGTATAATTTGCTGACTTCATTCAACCATCACTTGAAGAGTGCAACTAAAAATAGAAATAAAACAAATCAATTTCGTCCCCAATAACAAACAGGTTTGCATCAACGTAAATCAGTGATGATTAGCTGCTAATACAGTGATAACAAAACGGTTAACATGCGTTCGCTAGCATTAGCACATCGTTCAAACCACTACACAACTGGATTTAAGTGTCCGATCGCGAGTAGAAACACACAACAACAACACAAAAGATGATACATACAGGTGTTGCCTCTGTAGATAAACATTTAAAAAGAACGAAGGCTCGTAGCAGTGTTTCCCCTCTCTCACTAACTTGCTCACTCGCTTAGATGCGGCATTTCTTCTTCACGTGAGCGCGTTCTTCTTCGCATGAGGAGGCGCAATGGCGCCCCCACTTGAGCGTGAAAGCGCCATAAAAACTAAAAGGCATGCATTTCAATATACTGGTAAATAATACACTTTAACAGGGGTCCCCAAACTGCGGTCCACGGGCCGGATACGGCCCGCCCCCACATTTGGTCCGGCCCCTGAACAATACCAGACAGCATTTTGAAAATTTTTTTTTTCTCAGTAGTGTTATTTATTTTCTGGCCTTTTTCTGTAAAGAACTCAGATAGGGTTATTTGGTTATTATCTATTTGATTAATAGTTTTATTATTATTATACTATATTATTATTTTAATTTTATTTACTTTTGTTCCGTGAAGAATCCAGAAAGGGTTATTTGACTGCGGCTTTCTGAAAAACAATAATTTTTTACATTTCGGCACTCCTGCAATCGTCACACTTTTTCTGTGTTCTGTTCAAACTGACCCCGGGCCCTCATCAGTTAAAAGTTATGTGGCCCTCACAGGAAACAGTTTGGGGACCCCTGCTTTAACACATATTGCCAATGGCAGAACAACAACCTATATGCCAATATATACCAATATTTTTTATTTCTATTAGAATAATGTTTCAGTAAAATGTTACACATTCTTGTGCATTTGCCACTTATTGCCACAATTGATATTGAGGCTTTGGGCCTCGTTTGACCTCGTCGTGAATTTGTAAGGTTGTGACTTCTTATTAAACAAACTCGATGCCAATCAAAACATTTGTTCTTCTTTTTCCCCAAATTAGAATCGATAAGAGAATCGATAAAGAATCGAATCATTAAGCAATATTGATGATGGAATCGGAATCGTACAAATCCTATCAATTCCCATCCCTACTGCTCAGCCCCTCCACCGCCACAAGGCACTCACAGGTAGACGCACTTTGAGCTTCGGCGCCTTGAAATATCAGAACCTGCCACTGCCACATATCTATGCAGGACACTTAGTTTGATTTAAAAAAGTAAACATTTTACGGGTAAATTTGATTGAACTTTCACACTGAAAAGAAAGTGTCGCTGGCTTGACCACGGAATTAGAAAACGCGGCTCACTTCAAACAGCAAGCAGACACCAATAACATACGGATTGCGTTAAAGTGTATATTGAACACACAAAAAAATCGTGATTGCAAAAAGGGAGACACAAAAGGGGACCCTGACAATAGGTCGGGATCAATAAAAAGAAAAAAAAAAAAAAGAAAACCGCAGTGAGAGGCAGACAAACGAAAAATAAGGCAATTATGCAATTAGGAACGAAGGGATATACAAACTGTCAAATAGTAGGAGGTCAATATCTTGGCAATCCGCCTAGGATCGGTTGATACACACTGCTGATGAGCGGGAATTGGATGCACGTACGACCTTGGGAACTCATCCTACAGCTCTGTAACAAAACAATCTGACCAGCAACAGAATGTAACAAAATCATGCCAGTCGTCATACTAGCTTCCCTTGCTAGCTAAGCACAGCTGTTCTCCCAGTCCAGCCCAACTGCGTCATCAGTCCAGCGTGCATTGTGCACATAAAACATGGCGCCCTCCGTAGGTCAAAACGTGCTAATTATTATAGATTTTTAAATCAATGGCAATAATAGATGTTTTTCTAACAACATATTTTAGTAAAAAAGAACAAGTCTTTAAGTTCGAGGTTCATTTTAAGATTGTTGAGGGTTCTGGATTTTAGACTGTATTTGTTCTAAATTAATACTATTTGGGGAATTTAACTTTGACACTGTTTTTACAGTGAAAGAACCATTGTAATTTCAGCTGTTAATTCAGTTTACTTGTAGGAACTGCAAAAAAAGAAAAACTATGAATACGCAATATAAAGTAGTGCCCTGTGCCCATTATTGTCCCCCGCCGCCCAAGCAGATATTAAATGGATGACACAAAATCATCCAAGTCCCTTAATGGGAAATTGTGCCCAGCCAAGTGCATGTTGGCCATCTGAGTAAGGCATAAAAGCTAAATTCAAAACTGTGTCTTTAATTATTAATACCTTTGTTTGATGCTGTATGCTCAAATCTCCATCAAACTTGTACACCTCGAAGGAAGCATGCACGTTAACAAGCAGATCATTGTCTGCTGTCAATTGTTTGACAAAAACACTCTCTGGCAGAATTGTATTTTAATTTTTATTTTAAGTGACTCAAGAATGTCCCAAAATGGATATAAAGTGACTCAAAAACAACAGGCGGTAATCTGAAAATGCCCTGAAAAGAACAGGAAGTGACCTGTAAATGCACACTAAAGACAGGCTGTGAATGCTTAGGCTTCAGTCCACTTGACTTTGCTAGACATCCAATCCAGTCAAAATGAATTGGATCATAGACATCACTATCAGTTGACAGGAAACGGGGTGCCGTAGTTGGCCTATTTAAAAAAACCTAAAATACAAATATTTTCAGAACCGCTAGAGACCTAAAATCAAAACAGGTACCTCCCTTAGGCATATATGAGTTTCCATGAGCAGCGGCATCAAAACATTCAAAGTCGTTGCCAAATAAAATCCCGATTAATTATTTTTTAAATACTGTAAGTATAACAAAACTTAATATCAAAATTACACTAATTAAAAAAAAAAAAAAAAATTATATTGTTATACATTTCGGGCAAAAACTCATATGATATGTTAAATATTGTTACTGATCCTGAAAACATAGGTGATTGTCTCTGCAAGTTTTTACCTGAATTAGCGAGTTAAATTTTTTTTTTAATTAGGCTAAGTTTGACATTAAGTTTTCAACAACTAATAAATCACTAAATTTTCACATCAGAAACTTAATAATTGAGGAAAGCGAGGAGAATCATCTTAATTTTACTCAACAAAAGCAAATTTTGCATTTTCTATATACAATCACAACTTATTTAGGTTGAATTCCGATGTCACTATTGTCTCAGCACATCTTGCCGGCTATCTTCATAATTTATATAGATAGATATAAATGTTACATTAAATAAAACGCATAAAAGCCGAATTTTTGTTTGCCCAAAAATGGGCAGTTGACCGAAAATGACTTGAATATTTGAATATAAAGTTATGCTATTGTGTATGGATACAAAAAACCAACATGGCAGCCATCACAAAACAAAGAGTTAAGTTGAAAAAAAAAAAAAAAAAAAAGGGCAGTTTTCATTCATTTTACCTAAATATTTAGAGCTTAAGTTACACTAAGTTTTTCCCATTCATTTAATTTTTTTCACGTTTCAAAGTACATGCATGGTGCTATTCTATATAATAATTACCTTGAATCCTCGACCAAATTACTCTTGAGACACTTCTGCCTGCTTGTACGCACTAAAACTTTTGTCCTGTTTCCACCTAAATCCGGCATTATTGCAGTTAATGCTGCCACATCAGCTAGCACCGTCAATGGCAGCCAGTGAGCTAATGTGGACCCTATTCTGATGGAAGATTTTGACAAACAGTACTACCTTTTTAAAACAATACATCGCTAACCTTTTGGGCTGCAAAGTAGAAAACTGATAATACAGTTCTTAGATTTCTGATCGTAGCTGTATGGACATGCTGCCAAATCCCATACATGGATATTCAAGCAATTCTGGACAGAGAGGTCAGAGTGGAAAGATAGTCAAGGTTAATGATAGACTGCAGGCAGAAGAACACACACAAGCATACAATGTTGTGTTTGTTGGTGTGTGTGCGTGTGTGTGTGCGTGCATACTGAAATGTGCTTATGTAACCGAACCAGTACCCACTCAGCTCTTTGGCTCAGTCCAAACAGACTTTATTCTGGAGTCCTGAGCAGACGACACACTATATCATAATCATAAATAGATTAGTTTACATTGCTTTTTCATCCGGCATTGAGCAGACAAAATGGTGGTCAGGCAATTTACATGATAAAAAGCTGTATGAGTGTCTCAGTCGAAAGTAGTCAGATTTTACAGCACTCATCAGGGACATATTTGCAATCAGTACGTTATTAAAAACAATGTTTTATCTAAAAAAAAAAAATTAAAAAAAATCCAGGAGTTTGAGGCTAGCCACTAAATACAAAAAATGTTAAATTTGCTGCTGGTCTTCCACACATTCATTAAATTAGAAACACACTGCAGTCTCACGTTTAAAATCAGGCTAAAGAGTCATTATAGTGTCTAAAAATCAATCCAGACACGTTATTTTTAGACCCTTTAGTTGACGAAACAGTGTTAATTCTATTTACTTAGTCACCCATCCATTTTCTATAGTGTTTGTCCTCATTAGGGTCATTATGGGTGAGCAAGTGCCCACCCCAGCTGGCTCTAATGAACACAAGCGCTATAGAAAATGGATGGATGGTTAAAGAGGCTAAATATATGTTTTTGTATGTGTGGACACTAAATACATTGTAGATGTCTACAGTACCTCCGGTATACATGTCGCATGTATACACAAATATGTAATGTATATCAATAACCTATCCGAGACATCAACACGAATGAATTGAGTAACAGTTGGACAATAATACTACCTAATTTATCAAAAGTAAATGTTGCATCAACAAAAAAATAAAAGATTGAGTTTAAAGTGCGTACGGCAGGATAAAAAAAGTCTTAAATAGCATTATTATGTGAATTTGAATCATATTTTGAGATGCTTTGACTTTATACAAAAATTTGGCAAAGTGCAAATGACGAGAAATTAGTCTTTTAATCCGCTGTTTAGCCACACCTACCATTATAGGGTTTTAGCGTCCGCAGCAGGAGGATGACGTTGGCAGGGTCATGGTTTCATCTGATTTAGAACTCAACCCATTGAGAGGGAATTCTTCAGAACAAGGAAAATGCGACGAAGAGAGCCGCAAAATGTCTCTCTACTCCAATACTTTTACAGGATTCTTTTTATCGAAGTGTTTTTCCTCAATTGCTAGATAAATGGTATGGTCATGACTAGGGTTGTTCCGATCGTTTTTTTGCTCCCGATCTGATCCCGATCTTTTTAGTTTGCGTATCTGCCGATCCCGATATTATCGATCCGATTGCTTATCTTTGCTCCCGATTTAATTCCAATCATTCCCGATAATTTTTCCCAATCATATACATTTTGTCAATGCATTAAGAAAAAAATGAATAAAACTCAGACAAATATATACATTCAACATACAGGACATAAGTACTGTATTTGTTTATTATGACAATAAATCCTCAAGATGGCATTTACATTATTAACATTCTTTCTGTGAGAGGGATCCACGGATAGAAAGACTTGTGACTTTGTATATTATGACTAAATATTGCCATCTAGTGTATTTGTTGAGCTTTCAGTAAATGATACTGTAGCCATGCCAAATGCACGATGGGGAGTGGAACCATGACTGTGCGTAGTGCTACCAATTGATATCTTCTCTGCATTGGGAAATAACTTAAGGTGTTAAGAAAAAGATCACTTGCTACCTTGCTTCCCCACATTGCTTCCCATGATATTTCTAATGGTAGGGAGAGGGATAGTAAGGCTTTAGCCAATTAAAAAAAGGCTCCAAAGGCTGCCAAAATTCACTCTACTCATTTTACGCTGCCTTTTGTTTCTCTATACTGTATAGGTAAAACGGCGCCATTACAGATTGAGCGCGACAATGCGTGAGTGGGTCGTGCAGCGCATGCATTAATTGCGTTAAATATTTAAACGTGATACATTTAAAAAAAAAATTAATTTCCGCCGTTATCGGGATAAATTTGATAACCCTACCTTAAGCCTCAACTAAAGACTCTGGATGAGTGTAACATATTATGTTTGTAACGTTAAATACAATTAGAAAACGATTTAATAAAAAAAAAAAAAATTATATATTAAAAAAGGCATGGCCGATATTTTTTTGCCGATTCCGATACTTTGAAAATGACGTGATCGGATCTGACATCTCTAGTCATAACAAATAACAGTCTTCTGCTAAATGGAATATGAAATAATAAAAATGCATTTATTCAGTACGACATGGCAAAATTACTCCATAATGGTCAAAACTGTCGACTTCACCTTTACTTTCGCACTCGCCGAACAATATTTTATGCCACCGTAGTTAGTCAGGCTTTTGTCATTTCCCTGCCCCGGCTTCAGAGAATGTAAACAAACCAAGAGGCATGACAGCTAGCCGACATGCTAAACCGAACAGAGTGACTCTCAAAGTCTTATTTTCGTTTTTCGAAGCGAAAAATCACACAAAATTAGCCTGGATCAATCCACACAGCGGCGGGGTTGTCGATTGTCTTCGCCGATCGGCAACCCGCCCGGTTGAGAGCAAGTTACAGCTCGTTCCCTTGCTACGGACAGGAGAGCTCGCCGGGGAAGCAGCTGGAGAGTACCGCCGGAGAAACCGGCCGACGTCGGAGGAGCGCGTAGATGCCACTTGGTCACCACGTATATGGCGCAAAACAATGCTTTACTACACGGCGACGACGTAAATAGAGAGCGGTGTGCAGTTGTTGTGCAGCTAACATGGCAGGATGTGTCTGAGAAGAACTTTTCTACATTTCCGTCCATAAACATCCACTCACCGAGCCAAAGTAAAAAAGAAATGTGGTTCATTTAAGATAGAGTGGCTGTCGGAGCACGTGCAAATAGACGTACAAGCGGTGAAACTGGGTGATATTTGCAGCGAAGCAAAAGTACCAAGTGAGTTTTCAGAGGGAAAAATATGGACCGAATGGAAGCTGGGACTATCTCAAGTGTCATATTCAGCAGAAAAGTCATTTGAAAGCTGTTGAAAATTACGAAAACTCAAGATGATACAGAGGATTGGTAAATAATTGCTGGAGAATGCAAAAGACCGACAGAAGAGAAACGAGCTGTCCCACAAAACAAAATCTGACCCAGAGCAAGTTGAAGGACTCATTGACAGTATTTTACTTGCGATCAAAATGATTGCATCACTGGTGTCAGTTCAACAAATCCGCAATCACATGGCAAAGTATGTGAGTATACCAGAAAGCTGGCGAAGTAAAAACTATGCCTTTGAATTTGTAAACTCAATCAATGAGATAGTGGAGAATGAGACTACGTGCAGTGTTAAAAATGCACCCTGGCATACACTGACAGTAGATGAGAGCAGTGACATATCAGTAGGCCTACACAAAATGCTAGTCCTATATATTAAGACGTGAAAAATAAGGTTCAATTTAAGTCAGATTGGTGTGTATTCTAGTGACAATAAATTAAGATTTTTTAAATTATGGATAGTAATCATTAAATGCTGTTACTACTAGATAATTTACGGGCAGAAGAATGCTAATAGGTGAGATACTGGTGTGTGGCCGCCATGTACCGTATTTTTCAGACTATAAATCGCAGTATTTTTCATAGTTTGGCCTCTGTCTTATACTCTGGACCGATTTATGTGTGAACTTATTCACACATTATTATATCATTGTTGCTTGTTAGCATGTTCTTTATGCTATCGTTATCTGAATAACTCTAAACAGCTATGTTACATTAACATACCAGGCATGTTCTCAGTTTATTGTTTATGAGCCATGTGATGTTAGCATACCGTACACTTATTCAGCCTGTTGTTCTCTATTGTAATTTTATTCTAAATTGCCTTTCAAGATGATTCTACCAAATAAATTCCCCCCCAAAATGCGACTTATACGCCGGTGCGACTTATATATGTTTTTACCTTTTCATTACGCATTTTTTGGCTGGGGCGACTTATTCTCCAGTGCGACTTATAGTCCAAAAAATACGGTACACATCTGATGTTGCTCACCGTGGGCCGCATTGTGCTCAGGGAGCTTGTGTGTTTGCTCAGACACATGAAAAATTAGAGGGAACATTGATCTGCGGTGAACGGAAACCTTTTAAAACCCAAAAAAGCTCACACGCCTCTCCCTGGTGCAGCAACAGTTTTCTGTAGCCGTTTGACTATGGAAAACACATCCAAGCGGTCCATTTCATTCAGGAGCATAAAACGCCGTGCGAAAGACGAAATAAACCTGTTTTTTGGTGTCATATGCGCTTTAAATACATATAGAACAACAAATTGCTTCACACTCTTTACTGTTCTGTGGTTTTAGGTTACTTAAATGACTGCATAGAGCTGTATGTGTTTTTTGGAACACACCAATCAACAGTTCGTAAAGTATATCAAGTATACCAATAATATTGTGGAACTTCAAATAGCCCAGGCTTTTATGCATACACAGTACGTTCACTAGCATACAGCACATGCTACAAATGAAAATTTTCAACCAGTTGAATTATTATGACCTTGGAGCTGTAAAAGAAGCCATGTGAGCTGTGGGTTACCGTTCATATGCACAAAAGACGACTTCAGAATGGATTAATGAATAGTTTTGATGACGCGAGCTCCAGCAGATATGCTCATTGCAGAAAAGTGTTGTTTAATGTACTGTATTTTTAGGAGTACCCACCTAAAAACTTTTACTTTTCCCAAAAATCAACAGTGCGTCTCTTGCACAAATTCTAGTTGCACTTGATAACCTTGAACCATAGACTTCTTTACCTATTGACAAGACATTTCGTCATTCTTTGCGTTACGCCTTACCATAGTGGGCCGAGCCGCCGAGCTTCATTTAGTAATAGTCAGCCGACGACAGCACACGCTCTTTCCAAGCCAGATTTAAGCTTGGATTTTCTTGGAAGAACTACGAAAGCTGTACCGCATACAAACAGGAAGGATTGTCACAGGAGTGATTTTTTCGAAGATTCACGGTAAATATTTTATTTTTCGTACCATGCATGCATTTTGAAACGTTGTGAAAAAAATCAATGAGAGAATGGGAACCTCTACGGCATTGGCGTCATTCGTCGGTATATATTCTTAAAATAGATGCGTAACTGCCTGGTGTTTTGCTCTTTTAACAAGAATCGAGACTGGACATCCGCCCTGCGCTCCGTCGCGGGTCGCTGGCTGGGCACCGGTGTATCAGCGGGGTGTTGCCTGCACCGGCGGGGGGCCCTGCCCTGCCTTGGGCTTGGTGGGCCGCTGGGGGTCCTGTGGCGTGCCGTGCCGGTTCGGGGGACTGCGGCTGTGGCTCGTGGCCCTGGTTTGGGGGGGTAGACATGGGGTTGGTGGTGCGTCCCCTCCTGCCATCCCTGAAGGCCAGTTGATGGATGCGCGGGTGGCCCGCGGGACCACCCTGGATCCCGGGGGGGGGACGATGGCTCCTTTGCTGGGCGGCGGGAGGAGGGATGGGCTGCGCTTGACCCCCCCCAAAGCTCCCCCGCCCACCCTCCTTCCCCGGGCTGGCTGGGTAGGGGCCGTGGCGCTGTGTTGGCGCCCGTCTGCGTGGCTGTCGCGCGCCCGGTGGGGCTCACGTGCTGCTGGATGCGGTAGGGCATGCTCGGATTGGGGGTCCTGGTGCCGGGATTGGCGATGGGCGGCGTAGGGTTGGTCGCCAACGGGCTTACATTCATAAGAGATTTACATGATTACTGGGTTCTAGATCACAGAACTGATTTGTGTACACTCTTTCAATCACTTAGCTTATAGACACCCCCACCCCCGTCCCCCTCTTTCACTGGCCAATAAGCCCCCACATGGTGTAAACCGGAAATACATCTCGCTGACGATGGCACTAGCATATTAATAATTAGTCTAGATGTTCTATGTATTTCTTGTTGTTTGTGTATGTGTTTGTTTTCTTCTCTTGTGTTGCTTTTCTTCTGTCCCACATAATCCCTTCCTGTTCACTGCTTTGTCATAATAAAAAGGTATTTTGAATGATCACAATTGGAGTATATCAGACTCTCAATGTGAAACATTAAAACTGTTCAGACAACCCGGGCACTTAGACTTCCATTCTCTGTTTCAAACAGCAGAACAGGACAGGTTAAAAAAAAGAAAGAATTGAGACAGTTTTACATCCATATCTATAAAGGATTCAGTGATTTAAGCATTTATTCACAAGAATTTTGAACGGAAAAAGCTGTCAGACGAAGAGGTGGACTCAGTTGCGGAGTTTCGGGCAAAAAACTTTTATTTTGAAAACAGGTTCTTCCGCTGACATGCGGGGATGAGAAAAAGTACAAACAGAAAGCGCTCCAACGGAGGAATGAGTCAGAATGACTAGAATCAAATATAATGTTTCAAACCCAAAGCACTCCAAAAGGGAGATGAGGCAAAAACATAAAGAGCTCCAGATGGAGGAAAAAGTCAAGCTGCCTAGGATCAAAAGTTACAAAAACAAAGCGCTCCAAATGGAGGATAATGCACAGAACAACCATGATACAGTCACGATGGCGAGAGGCTGACGTGACTGACCTTAGATGAAAGACTCTTCTGCGCAAGACAATGGAAACTAAGGCAATATATACACAGGGGGTAATGGGGAACAGGTGGAAACAATAGGTGATTAGGTGACCAGAGGAAGGGCAAGTACGCAGACACGAGGAGGGTGAAGCCTTCAAAATAAAACAGGAAATGACATGACATGACATGACAAAAGCCATTGTGGAAGCCCCCTTATCATAACAAAGAGCCAACAGACTAGCATAATTCTTCGACAGATTTAAGTAAATTCAAATTGCTTTTAACCAAGAATCGAGACTGTTTTACATCCATATCTATAAATAATTCAGGGATTTAAGCATTTATTCACAAGAATTTCAAGGTAAAATGCTCTTTGTCATGGACATGTGGTAAGGTGGTGCCACAGTGGACTTAAAGACGAGCCGCACATTCGCCAATATTTACGTAACATAAATACGACCTGCACAGTTTCTTTTGCTTTTAACCAAGAATCGAGACTGTTTTACGTCCATATCTATCAAGAATTCAGTGATTTAAGCATTTATTCACAAGAATTTTGAACGGAAAAATCCATTGTGGCAGCCCCCTTATCATAACGAAGAGCTAACAGACTAGCATAATTCTTCGGCAGATTTAAGTAAAGTGAATTCAAACTGCTCGTTTTTTTTTTTTTTTTTTTTTTTTTTTGCTTTTAACCAAGAATCGAGACTGTTTTATGTCCATATCTATAAATAACTCAGGGATTTCAGCATTTATTCAAAAGAATTTCAACGTTAAACGCTCTGTGCTGTGGACATTGCGGGAAGGCGGCACCACATGAACTTAAAGACGAGTTGCACATTTGCCATATTTACGTAACATAAATACTACCTGCACAGTTTTGTTTGCTTTTAACCAAGAATTGAGACTGTTTTACATCGATATCTATAAATAATTCAGGGAGTTAAGCATTTTTTCACAAGAATTTCAACGCAAAAAGCTCTTTGTTGTAGTAAGACGAGCCGCACATTCGCCATATTTATATAACAAACATACTACCTGCATGGTTTCTTTTGCTTTTAACCAAGAAATTTTATATTTGTGTATTTAGATTTTATACTTACAAGTCACTTTTGAGATTTAATTTATCATGCACTGCAAAGCGAAATGCTCCACAATTTCATTGTACAACTGTATAATGACAATAAAGGGCTATTCTATTCTATTCTATTCTATTCTATTCTATTCTATTCTATTCTATTCTATTCTATTCTGTATAGAATTTATTAGTAATCTATTTATATATTGTAATAGATCCTGCATGCTTTTGTTAATTTTTATTTTTGCAAATTATTGAAAAAATACAATTTTGAATGAAAACCATTGCTTTGTTTGTATGTTTTATAGGAATAACTCTGCCAAAAGCAGTTTTATCTGCATTACAGTGGTTTTAGGAGGTTTGTGTTGTTTTTAGTTTTTACATTTTGACCCTTTTGGAGCTCTATAGTTGCCACACTAACGTTAACAAAATACAATCGCACATTCACATATCAGGACTACGGCAATATTCTATTATTATTATTTTTTGCTTTCAAACAAGTTTAGAATGTCTTTAAAAGCTGTTTCAATCATTTTAAAAACGTATTCAAACCATTCATAATTTTCTCGTTCTTTCACTGAAGAAAAAAAAACAAAAACAAAAATAGCAACTGTAGATGGAATCTTGTGTCTTGCCTCATCAGTGATAATCACGATGTGTTATCTTAATCAGGAAGAGTCAGCGGGATAATCTAGTTTATCATGTATCTCCTATTGACGTTCCTGCAATAATTGCTCGCCTGCGGGGTCAAGCTGGCTCACGGGGTTAACAGTGATGTTCCACTTTGCCAGCTATTATTTGACTTTAAAATTAGATTTACACTGCGACCTCTGAGGTTAGACAAGATGATTTTAATATATCAGCGCAACTTTAAAATTGCCTCAAAGCTAAGTTAGAGAGATGAAAATCCCTTTTTCTTTTCAAATTCAAGACATTCAATGCAATTCAATTTTGAGCGCACCCAAGCTATGCTTGCAGACGCTGATGTCTCATTGTGTGATTGATTTTTTTTTTGAGAATTGCCTATTGTTAACTGTCAATGACATAAAAGTGGCACTAAAAAATGCTGCTTACAAAGCCTCGCTTATATAAGCAGCAAGTACGCACATAAGAGTGCTCTACACCTTACTGCTCCAGATCTTTTTTTGTTTGTTTAATGATTAATTGTCTCCAAGCAACACGCTAAATATATTCTCTGCAGAGGATATGGCCTACCTTTACATACTTTCTTTTAATGACTTCAAAGGTTTACATTAGTGGATGTTCACGTAAAAGAGTGAGTGTATTAACATTTTACTGCTCATCATGTACGTAACGATACACTAAGCAATCACTCATTTGTAGTGATCAAAATTGTCATAAAACAAGGCAGCGCAGGGACACCCCATTACTGTCCGTGTCTTTAGTGATCCTCTGCGGTTGTCAAACACGCTGGAAGCCGATCGATGAGTCTGAAGCAGGCACTTCCTTTGTATCTCAAATGTCTTGCAGGGCTGAAAATGACAGGGAAGCCGAATCAATGAAGGGGATAAGTCCAGCGGGAATGGCTGTCGTTACGAAGCAAAAAAAGGACATTCACCTGCTGTTTGACTGTGTTCTTGCAAAGTAGCGTAAGTGGTGACTTTGCAAAGTAGAATGATATTAAATGCTGTTTTTTATCCTTATTTGTCATTGCAGTTATTATCACACAACCCATGGGAAAGGGTTTGTGATTTTAAATTAAAATGCTATTCCTTAAGATAAAAATAAAACAATTTTGCTTTATTTTGTGGGAGGGAAATTCATACCTGTCAACCTGAGGCCATTGGCGATCTTACCAATAGTGACATATGCCCTTACAAATTGGTGACTAAACTTTGTATATGCGTGCAATATGAAACAAAAATAAAACTCATTTTTTTAAATAATAGGAATTTATTGGTAAAATTGTAACATATAACTTAGGGCTGTCAAACGGTTAAAAATAAAAATCTTTATAAGGCAGATGGGCTACAGCAGCAGAAGACCACGCCGGGTGCCACTCCTTTCAGCTAAGAACAGGAAACTGAGGCTACAATTTGCACAAGCTCATCGAAATTGGACAATAGAAGATTGGAAAAACGTTGCCTGGTCTGATGAGTCTCGATTTCTGCTGCCACATTCGGATGGTAGGGTCAGAATTTGGCGTCAACAACATGCCTTGTATCAACGGTTCAGGCTGGTGGTGTAATGGTGTGGGGAATATTTTCTTGGCACTCTTTGGGCCCCTTGGTACCAAGTGAGCATTGCTGGAACGCCACAGCCTACCTGAGTATTGTTGCTGACCATGTCCATCCCTTTATGACCACAATGTATCCAACTTCTGATGGCTACTTTCAGCAGGATAATGTGCCATGTCATAAAGCTGGAATCATCTCAGACTGGTTTCTTGAACATGACAATGAGTTCACTCTACTCAAATGGCCTCCACAGTCACCAGATCTTAATCCAATAGAGCATCTTTGGGATGTGGTGGAACTGGAGATTCGCATCATGGATGTGCAGCCGACAAATCTGCACCAACTGTGTGATGCCATCATGTCAATATGGACCAAACTCTCTGAGGAATGCTTCCAGCACCTTGTTGAATCTATGCCATGAAGAATTGAGGCAATTCTGAAGGCAAAAGGGGGTCCAACCTGTTACAAGCATGGTGTACCTAATAAAGTGGCTGGTGAGTGTATATACATATATACAGTGGTACCTCTACATACGATCACTTCGACACACGATCTTTTCGACATCCGACGTAAAATTTGAGCCGCCATTTGTTTCTACATCCGACGAGTTGCTCGAAATACAACGACATGACAGCACGGCAAACGAACGCACGGTGGATTTTCTTGTGTGAGAAATCAACACAGTTTTCAAAAAAAGTTGATACAGTTGGAGAAACAAGGAAAAAAGTGATGCTTACCTTTGAAATGAAGATGCAAGTTATAGAAAAATATGAGCTTGGGGTGCGCGTCCCTGAACTGGCTCAACAATACAGCTCCGTGGTCCTCTTCCGACCACCGTTCGCCACTATTTATAAGTTAAGGTGACAATTATCATTGTGGTAACATTGCCAAGGAAATCGCCAGCTTCGTCACGTTTTTATCATTTATTTAAGAACTTATCCAACACAAAACGCCCATTGTCTTAAGCAGTTGACTGCTCTCAAGAAAACGAAAGTATTATCTCTACCGCACCGACCTATCTCACTGAGACGTCAGCTTCGCGGTGCGTTCAGGGACAGTAAAAAGTGTCCGCCATATTAGAATCCGATTCGTTACATTATTTACAGGAATAATTATTAATTATTCTTCTTATTATTATATTATTCTGAATTATTTATTTATAACTTATTTGTTTTTCTATGTTTAATTGCCATTTGTAACAGTGCCAGCAGTATTTATTAAGAATTTAGTATATGTTTTTAGGCTTTGGAACGAATTAATGGAATTATAATGTATTCCTATGGGAAAATCCTGCTCGACATACGACCATTTCGACTTACAAACAAGGTCCTGGAACGAATTAAATTCGTATGTAGAGGTACCACTGTATACACATTAGGGCTGTCAAAATTATCGCGTTAACGGGCGGTAATTAATTTTTTAAATTAATCACGTTAAAATATTTGTCGCAATTAACGCACAAATGTCCGGCTCAGATTAAAATGACAGCACAGTGAAATGTGTACTTGTTGTGTTTTTCGGAGTTTTGTCGCCCTTTGCTGGCGCTTGGGTGCGACTGATTTTATAGGCTTCAGTACCCATGAGCATAGTGTAAGTAATTATTGACATCAACAATGGCGGGCTACTAGTTTATTTTTTGACTGAAAATTTTACAAATTTTATTAAAACGAAAACATTAAGAGGGGTTTTAATATAAAATGTCTATAACTTGTACTAACATTTATCTTTTAAGCACTACAAGTCTTTCTATCCATGGATCGCTTTAACAGAATGTTAATAATGTTAATACCCTCTTGTTGATTTATTGTTATAATAAACAAATACAGTCCCTATGTACCGTATGTTGAATGTATATATCCAACTTGTGTCTTATCTTTCTATTCCAACAATAATTTACAGAAAAATATGGCATATTTTATAGATGGTTTGAATTGCGATTAATTGTGATTAATTACGATTAATTAAGCTGTAATTAACTCGATAAAAAATTTTAATCGTTTGACAGCCCTAATATATATAGTATATAGTTTTTGCTGAGAGAAAAAAAATACCATTGTTTAAAAAAACAAAAAACAAAAAAAAAAACAACAAAAAAAGTTACTCACAATGTTACTTATTACTTGAGTATTCTTTTTACCTGAAACTTTACTTGTACTTGAGTACAATTTTTAGATGACTACTTTTACCTTAAGTAATATTATTTTGTAGTAACGCTACTCTTACTTGAATAAAAGTTTTGGCTACTCTCACCACCTCTGTGTATAATACATGTTTTTGGATATTGTTTTTTAGAGGCTGTTTTGAGTTATTTAAAGGGTTATTTCCGATTTATGCAAAAACCCGTGTTTCATCGCCAACGCAGGAACAGAACTCGTTCGTAAACCGAGGACTACCTGTAAATACTATAGTTACTATAAGAGCAGTAAGCACACACGTGACCATTCCCCCCTCACATTCTAAAAACTAGAAAGAATGTGAAAATATTCGTGTGTGTATACACCAACAAATCTAAAAAAAAAAAAAACTGTAAAAATACCCTAGATCAGAGAGACCATATGGGAAATGCAAGTATGTCCATCGATTTTTCCTCTCCTGCCCTACATCTGTCAGCATTCCTTATAGACCACTTTGCCTCTTTGGAGAACTTTGGCAACCCGTCCATGTCACATCCATCAGCTATCCATACTGTCTTTCACCTGTCTACCACTCCCCCGTGGACGATTTACATTTCCCTTGGCGCTCATCCAAACTGATTGCAGAACAGGTCTGACACATAGACACATACGCACACGCACTGGAAGAGCCTGGCAGCAATGCGGCGAGCGACCAGGGAACTGGGAATGTTAATGAAATGCGACCACTCGCGGCGAAGTCGACGAAACTTATCACAACTTTGGAGCTGCTTGGCTGAGGTGACTACTGATGTTGTGAGCAAGTTTCATAAATTGACTGCAGAAATGCCCCCATTTAATTAAAAAGAACCCCATTAGAGACACCTGCACAAACTAATGAGATCCAATGCAAGAGCTGTATTTAAAAAGAAAATCAGTGTGTATATGAGGTAATGCGATTCATTTGTAGGATTAAATTAAAGTGGGAACTTTATAACTTGGTGGTAGAAAAAGCTTGAGTTGTTTTGATTAAACTGCCACTAAACAATAAACCTTCAGGTCATTTCAATAAAAGCCACTGGTGTGCAACAGGAGTTTGTTCTTTCTGTTGTTTACAACTTTTATTTAATTCACGAATTGGCTTCGGTTTCTGCTGCCTGAAAGAAACAACATCTGATAAAAAAAAATATTAACGCTCCAACTATACACTTCAGCAGATTACTAATTCATTGTCACTCAGTATGGATTTCTGTGACTAGCCCGATCGATGGCAGCCCAAAGATACCGCAAGAGACTAAGCCCCCCGGGGATATCCAAAGCAAACATGTTGTTGTAATTCTAACTATCTGAGTGATAAGCTTGAATGATGAAACCGCATACGTGTGTGTCTATTGCTAGATTGCTCCAGTCAACACAATCTAATTTAGACTGTTTATCAACTGTGACAGAGGATTATGGATCTGGGACCTTAAAATGGCTTCTGGCCATCCAAATAAGGAGTTTAATTTTCATACTTTAAAAAGAAAAAGAAAAACTCATATATTTAAGGATGGAAATATAGGAACTATTCCAATTAATTGTCCAGAAATGAAAATTAAAACCACCCACCCACAACCCGTCTGAGCTCATTATTGTCGCATGCACCCCACAGTCATAATCCAATCGCTACCATGGGCAAGACCAGAGAGCTTTCGAAAGACACCAGAGGAAAACTGTTTAGCTCCACAAAGCTGGAAAAGGCTTTGGTACAATTGGAAAGCAGCTTGTTGAGAATAAATCTACAGTT
The DNA here is from genome assembly GCF_030265065.1 of Corythoichthys intestinalis. Lineage (NCBI taxonomy): Eukaryota > Metazoa > Chordata > Actinopteri > Syngnathiformes > Syngnathidae > Corythoichthys > Corythoichthys intestinalis. Next base: position 31,739,471 of record NC_080412.1, read on the forward strand.
GCAGAAATTGTTAGAAAATGGAAAAGGCTAAACATGAATGATAATCTACCTCGAACTGGGTCTCCATGTAAAATCTCTCGTCGTGGGGCATCACTTATGATGAGTAAAGTGAGGGCTCAACCTAGAACTATATTGTAAGAAATGGTCAATGACCTGAAGAGAGCTCGATGCACAGTTTCAAAGGCTACTGTCAGAAGTAGAAGTGCCTGTGACACAAAAAAAGCATGTTTATTTTATGCTTCACATGGTATTTTATGCTCCTGAATAGAGTTGTTCCGATCATGTTTTTTTTTGCTCCCGATCCGATCCCGATCGTTTTAGTTTGAGTATCTGCCGATCCCGATATTTCCCGATCCGATTGCTTTTTTTTGCTCAATTCAATTCCAATCATTCCCGATAATTTTTGCCGATCATATACATTTTGGCAATGCATTAAGAAAAAAATGAATAAAACTTGGAGAAATATATACAGTGATACCTCTACATACGATCGCTTCGACACACGAACTTTTCGACATCCGACGTAAAATTTGACTCGCCATTTGTTTCTACATCCGACGAGATGCTCGAAATACGACGACAATGGCAGCACCGCAGACGAATGCACGGCGGATTTTCTTGTGTGACAAATCAACACTGGTTTCAGAAAAGGTTGGTACAGGTGGTGAAATAAGGAAAAAGTTGACGCTTACCTTCTAAATGAAGATGCAAATGACAGAAAAATATGAGCGTAGGGTGGGCATCCGTGAAATGGCTCAACAATACATCTCCACGGTCCTCCTCCGACCATCGTTCGCCAGTCTTTATAAGTTAAGCTGACAATTCTTATTGTGGTAACATCTCCAGAGAAATCGCCAGCTTCGCCACGTTTTCATCATTTCTTTCACAACTTATTCAACACAAAACGCCTGCTGTCTGCCGCAATTGACGATGTTCTCAAGAAAGCATTGAAAGCGAAAGTAAATTCTCACCCGCTCCCCTCCCTCTTTGTCACGTCAGCCCCGCGGTGCCTTCAGGTACAGAAAAAAACGTCCGCCTTATTAGTACCCGTTTCGTTACACTATTACAGGAATTATTATTATTATTATTACGATTTTGATTTATAATTTATTTGTTTTGCTATGTGTAATTGCCATTTGTAATAGTACCAGCAGTATTTTTTAAGGATTTAGTGCAGGTTTTTGGGCTGTGGAACGAATTAATGGAATTATAATGTATTCCTATGGGAAAATCCTGCTCGACATACGACCATTTCGACTTACAAACAAGGTCCTGGAACGGATTAACTTCGTATGTAGAGGTACCACTGTACATTTAACATACAGTACATAAGTACTGTATTTGTTTATTATGACAATAAATCCTCAAGATGGCATTGACATTATTAACATTCTTTCTGTGAGAGGGATCCACGGATAGAAAGACTTGTAATTCTTAAAGGATAAATGTGACTTTGTATATTGTGACTAAATATTGCCATCTAGTGTATTTGTTGAGATTCAGTAAATGATACTGCAGCCATTTAACTGTTCTGCCCAAATGCATGATGGGAAGTGCAACCATGACTGTGCGTAGTGGTACCAATTGATATATCTTCTCTGCGTTGGGAAATAACATAGGGTGTTAAGAAAAAGATCAATTACTATCTTACTTCCCCACATTGCTTCCCATGATATTTCTTATCGTAGTGAGAGGGATTGTAAGGCTTTAGCTAATTAAGAAAAAAACGGTTCCAAAGGCTGCCAAAATTCACTCTACTCACTTTACGCTGCCTTTTAGCTCTATATATAGGTAAAACGGCGCCATTACAGATTGAACGTGACAATGCGTGAGTGGGTCGTGCAGCGCATGCGTTAATTGCATTAAATGTTTTAACGTGATAAATTAAAAAAAAAAAAAAAAATTACGCCGTTAACGGGATAAATTTGATAACCCTACTTTAAGCCTAAACTAAAGACTCTGGATGAGTGTAACATATTATGTCCGATATTTTTTTGCCGATTCTGATACTTTGAAATGACGTGATCGGCCCCGATGCCGATCGGCATCCCGATCGATCGGGACATCTCTGCTCCTGAATAAAATGGACCGCTTGGATGCATGTGGAAGCGATCGATATATTTATTCAATTTTTTGAATCCTGCGCCATGAAATGGGTGACTTTCGGCTCCAGTCTCGGGTTGAGGAAGAAGGCGAATGTGACGTCAGTGGCAGAGATTATCTTCACAAGACAGCCATTAACATATAGCATGCAGAAGGACTGCAGATTCATCCGATTTTGCGGATTAATTTGTTTATTTTTTTGTGTCACGCCAGCCCAATGTGCTGCAGGCTTTTGTTGCTACACCAGGGAGAAGGTGTGGGGCTTTTTCGATTCCCAAAAGATCCTTGTTCACCGCGATGGTCAAAACAAGTCTGACAACCGAGGAACCATTTGACGGACAAGGAAATAAGGTTCGTGTTTCTATACTATGTCAGATACTGCAATAATGGCAAACGTAAAAAGGAGGTGGCTTGCATTTTGTCCGGGATAATATTACTCCTGTTTTGTTTACATTTTTGGCATTCCCTTTCTCTCCCAGGCGACGAGCACTGCCTGCCCGCCGGGGCGCAGTAATTTGCTTGCTGCCATGGGCTGGCTGATCGGTGAAGAAAATCAACCACGCCAGAGTGTGTGACATGAGTTGGGGTAGTTTTGTGTGATTTTTTTGTTTTCGAAAGGTGAGAAAAAGACTTGGAAACGCCGCTCGGTTCGGGTTAGCATGTCGGCTAGCTGTCACGCCTCCTGTTTTGTTGATGCCCTTTCCTCCGTCTCCGAAGCTGGGGTAGGGAAATGAAAAAAGCCTTGACTAACTCCAATGGCATAAAATACCGTTTGGGAGGTGCAAGAATTCAACAGTTTTGACAGTACTGAAAAAATGCATTTTTAATAATTCATATTCCATTTAGAATAAGACTGTTATTTATCATGACCATACCATTTATTTAGCATTTCAGGAAAATACTTAGATAAAAAGAATATACTGTAAAAATTTTGGAGTAGAGAGATTGAAACAATGACATTTTGCTGGTGTCTGTCGCAATTTTCCTCATTCTGAATCTTCCCCCTCAATGGGCTGACTTCTAAATCAGCTGAAATCGTGAGCCTGCTGACGTCATCATCCAGCTGGGGATGCTAGCGCGCTATAATGGCAGGCGGGGCTAAACGGCAGATTAAAAGACTAATTTCTCATCATCTGCGCTTTGCCAAATTGTTGTATTTGGTCGAATCGTCTCAAAATATGATTTTAATTCACATAATAAGACTATTTAAGACTTTTCTTTATCCTGTCACAGGCACTTTAAAATCATGCATTGCTCAGAAGGTTCCCATGTTGAAGCCAGTACATGTGAAGGCCCGTCTGAAGTTTGACAGGGACCGTCTGAATGATGCAGAGGGGTCATGGGAGAAAGTCATGTGGTCAGATAAGACCAAAGTAGAACTTTATGCTACAAATTTTATTTGTCGTGTGTGGAGGAAAAAGAAGGATGAATACAATCCCAAGAACACCATCCCCACTCTGAAGTATGCGGGTGGAAACCTCATGCTTTGGGGCTGCTTTTCGGCAAAGGGGACAGGACAACTGTACTGTATAAAGCAGAGGATAAATGGGGAAATGTATTGTCAGATTTTGAGCCACAACCTCCTTCCTTCAGTCAGGGACTTGAAGATGAGTCGTGGCTGGATCTTCCAACATGACAGTGATCCGAAGCACACAGCCAAGCTGACCAAAGCGTTTTTGCGTAAAAAACATATCAAACTTCTGGAGTGGCCTAGCCTGTCTCCAGACCTCAATCCAATAGAAAATATTTGGATGGAGCTGAAACTTCGTGTTTCTCAATGACAGCCCCAAAAACCTGACAGATCTAGAGAAGATTTGTGTGGAGGAATGGGCCAACATCCCTGTTTCCTATTTGTGAAAACCTGGTGAATTACAGAAAACGTCTGAACTCTGTAATTGCAAACAAAGGCTTCTGCACTAAATATTAGCACTGATTTTGTCAGAGGTACAAATACTTATAACCCCAGTAAGTTACAAATAAATTATTGAATAAAATCATACATTGTAAATTCCGGATTTTTTTTTTTTTAGATTAGGTCTCGATTAGTGGAAATGCATCTATGATCGAAATTTCAGACTTCTACCTATTTTCGAAGTGGGCGAAATTGCAAAATCACAAGGGGTGCATATACTTCTGCTCTTCACTGTATATTGCTGTCATGATGTAAAGCCTTCACATTTTGGGCCAATTTGATACAATTTACTCACTGTTATATTATAAATTTTGAGTTTAAAAGAGAAAGACAACTCTCACTCAACTAGTGTGACCTATTTCTCACAGACAAATGCTTTTCCAAATCTGTTCAAAGAGGGATAAAAAAATAGAATGAGAACTTCCACAAAAGTAGTCATTTCCTGTTTGGAAAAACAAAGTCACATGGGACTTTTGATTAGAAGACTATTGTCAACGCTGAGCTCAGTTTACCACATCATGACATTGTGTCAAGGAAATTGCCCTTTTCAAATTGACAATGTATCGCACTAGATCTCGTTCATTTGTTCATCCTCCCATTCATTTTCTGAAGCCATTGTTATTTTTTAGGGTCATTGAAGTCTTGTGTCTATAGAAGAATCTTTGTTGACATATTTTTGGCGCAAGCGTAGTTGGTTGGGTGGCAAGAAGCAGGACTTCAAAGTTAAGATGAAGAAGATCTGAGTAGTGACGACAACAATAACAACAACAACAAAAAAACGAAATAATGACAAGAATGTAGAATTACTGCATTTTAATGTAGAAAAGTTGGCAGTCACACAGCTTAATGAAATGCAGACTTGTCGGCAGCAAATTGCAGGGCACATACAGTGGGGCAAATAAGTATTTAGTCAACCACCAATTGTGCAAGTTCTCCTACTTGAAAAGATTAGAGAGGCCTGTAATTGTCAACATGGGTAAACCTCAACCATGAGAGACAGAATGCGGAAAAAAACAGAAAATCACATTGTTTGATTTTTAAATGAATTTAGTTCCAATTTCCAAGTCGAAAATAAGTTGTCATATCTGTATGCCTTCTCAGTTGTTTTTTCTTTCCAGCATCTGATTCAGCTGGATGGGCGGGGCCGTGGCCGCACACCTGTGGCGCATTAGGAGCGCTCACTATTTAAGGACTCCTGTCACCATCTGCGAGTGTCGGACTATTGCATATGCTTGTTCCTACCTTGCTTACCGCTGTGTGCTCATCGTCATCCTCGGTGCCTTCCGACGTTCTTCGGTCGTGTTCTGGTTTGATCTTATTTACTTTTGTGCTCTTCTGGATTTTGTAGTTAGGATTTTGTACTCTGTTATATTCACGCCATCTTGGGTGCTCTTTTAGTTGTTATATCCGCGTTTTCTAGCGTGCGTCCTAAGTTGTACTTGTTATATCCGCGTTTTCTAGCGTGCGTCCTAAGTTGTACTTGTTATATCCGCGTTTTCTAGCGTGCGTCCTAAGTTGTACTTGTTATATCCGCGTTTTCTAGCGTGCGCCCTTTGTTATACTAATTAAACACAAACATTTGCTCTATTGATCTCCTGGTCTGTGTTTTTGGATCCACATTAACGGCTTGCCGCCATAACAGAATAGTCCGACCATGGATCCCACAGACTCGGAGGGTATTCGCCACGCGCTTGCCGGTCATGGTCATATGATCAGCAAGCATGAACAATCGTTAAATGAACTAGTGAACGTGATCACCGCGCTAACCACTAGAATTGAAAATATGGCCCCACCTGCACAGTCCGGTGGCGTAGGTAACGCTGCCGCGGCGCCCGATCACTCCGCCCCGTCTCCGGTTGTTCCACCGGCTGCTTTCCGGGAGCCAGTGTTGCCACACCCCCATCGTTACGAGGGAGAACCCGGCGCTTGTCGACAATTTCTGCACCAGTGCTCCCTTGTATTTGACCAGCAGCCATATACGTTCGCGAGTGACAGGTCCCGTGTAGCGTATACCATGAGTCTACTCGCCGGTAAAGCGGCCACTTGGGCAATGGCGGTAAGCAACGCTAATCCCGCAATCCGTCAGTCATTCGAGACTTTTAAAACAGAGTTTGTGAGAGTATTTGATCACCCGGTTAGAGGCAAGGAGGCAGGCAGCCGCCTGCTGGATTTTTTTCAAGGCGAGCTTAGCGTGGCGGACTACTCCATCCAATTCCGCATTTTGGCCGCGGAGTGCGGTTACGACGAGGCGGCGCTGTGTGGAATTTTTCGGAGGGGGCTGTCGTCTGCGGTGAAGGACGAGTTGGCGGCCCGGGAGGATTCCTCGGGCCTGGAAGACCTTATCTCCTTGTCCGTGAAGTTGGACAATCGACTGAAGGAGCGCGAGAGGGAACGAGCCTTGGAGCAGCGGGGCCATCGTGGGTCGTCATCGCGGTACGGTCCGGCAACGTTACGTGCAGACGGCTTCGTCGAATCACCATCAACCTCTACGCCGACGCGGAGTCCGGTCCTGGCGGGGGAGGAGCCAATGCAACTCGGCAGCGGTCGTCTTTCTACGGAGGAGCGGCGGAGACGGATGAGGGCGGGCTTATGTCTTTACTGTGGCTTGCCGGGGCACCACGTTGCCGCCTGTGACGCGATCTCTTCACGTCGTCCTGGATCTTCGGCCCCTGGGGTTCCTCTCGCCAGAGGGGGGACCAGGTTCGTACATTATGGCAATCAGTCAAATGATTTGCCTCGCAACGAGTCAATTGAACTAAAACAAACTCGAGGTGAAATGAGACTGCAATTGCCGGGAGAGGTTTCGCATGGGGGGGTTAATTTTAGGTTCACTGCTTTAATAGATTCAGGGGCAGATGAATGTTTTATGGACCAGAGTGTTGTTGATGCTCTTAAATGCCCATTAATAAGACTCTCTACTCCTAAAAAGGTTCTAGATCTCGATGGGCGACCCCTGGCGGACGTAAGGTTTATAACGCCCCCGCTTAAAACAAAGCTGTCCGGGAACCATTTTGAGGTTCGTAGCTTCTTGGTTATGCCATGTAAATCGGCTTCGGTTGTGCTAGGGCTCCCCTGGCTAAAGATGCATAACCCTAATATTGACTGGACTAAAACACAAGTAGTGACTTGGAGTTCCTTCTGTTACGCGCACTGCTTACGCTCGGCGTGCCTACTTCCGGATCAAGCCCAAACAGTTGCCGAGCCTGTAAATTTAGTAAATGTTCCTGCCGAGTACCATGATCTCGAACAGGTTTTTAGTATAGACCAGGCTAAGACCCTGCCTCCGCACCGCCCTTACGACTGCGCCATTGACTTGCAGCCCAATGCCCCACTACCTAGCTCGAGGTTATATCAAATTTCTAAACCTGAGCAGGAGGCTATGAGAGATTATATAACCTCTTCTTTGGCAACTGGCCTAATTCGCCCTTCGTCCTCACCGTTGGGAGCGGGTTTTTTTTTCGTTGGCAAAAAAGATGGGGGTCTTCGGCCGTGCATTGACTACCGGGGCCTTAATGAGATTACTGTTAAAAACAAATATCCGCTGCCATTATTAGATTCGGCCTTCGCACCGTTAAAGTCAGCCACCATATATACCAAGTTAGACTTGCGCAGCGCTTACCACTTGGTTAGGATTCGGGATGGAGATGAGTGGAAAACCGCTTTCAAAACCCCGCTCGGACATTTTGAATACTTAGTCATGCCTTTTGGTCTGACTAATGCACCCGCTGTTTTCCAGAGCCTCATAAATGATGTGCTTCGTGACATGCTAAATGTCTTCTGTTTTGTTTATTTAGATGACATCTTAATATTTTCTAGAAACTTGCAGGAACACCGCCAACATGTCCGCATGGTCCTCCAAAGGCTTCTGGAAAATAGGCTGTTTGTCAAGGCCGAGAAGTGCGAGTTCCACCGCGGGTCAATGCAATTTCTTGGTTTCATCGTCGAAAAAGGGCAATTACGGCCTGACCCAGCCAAAATTCAGGCAGTTGCAGATTGGCCAACCCCCACTTCACGTAAGCAGTTACAAAGGTTCCTCGGGTTTGCCAATTTTTATAGGCGTTTTATCCGGAACTATAGTATGAGGGCCGAGCCCCTTACCAGGTTGACCTCTAATAAACGCCCGTTTGTGTGGTCCTCTGTGGCGGAAGCCGCTTTTGTAGGTCTTAAAAGGGCATTCACTAGCTCACCTGTCCTTGTTCACCCTGACTCAGATCTTCCTTTTGTGGTCGAGGTTGATGCGTCGAGTTCCGGAGTGGGGGCCATCCTATCCCAGAGGTCTGCAGTCGACCAGAGACTACACCCCTGCGCATTCTACTCCCGCCGCCTCACCCCCGCGGAGGCAAATTATGACGTCGGCAACAGGGAGCTGCTCGCTATAGTTCAGGCTTTACAGGAATGGAGGCACTGGTTGGAGGGGACGGAGGTGCCGTTCCAAATACTCACCGACCATAAGAATTTGGAGTACCTCCGGGCTGCCAAGCGCCTCAACACACGCCAGGCCCGTTGGGCGCTGTTCCTGACACGTTTCAACTATGTGATTACTTACCGTCCGGGATCACGCAACGGGAAGCCCGATGCCTTGTCAAGAATTCATGAACCGGTGGAGGAAATGTCTTCAGAGGAGCCTGTTGTTCCAGAGAACCTGATCATCGGCGCACTCCGATGGGAGGTTGAGCGGCTGGTGGAAGACTCTCTACGGGGTGTTAGGGTGCCCGGAGGCTGCCCTGCTGGCAAACTTTTTGTTCCGGACGCTCAGCGTGCAGGAGTGCTAAAGTGGGGGCACACCTCGAAGTTTGCCTGCCACCCGGGTGTGTCCCGCACGTTCTTCCTCATTTCCCAGAGGTTTTGGTGGCCGGGTATGCGAAAGGACGTCATGGACTACATTTCTGCGTGTTCCATCTGCGCTCGGGGCAAATCGGCCCATCAAGCTCCAGCAGGACTTCTGCGTCCGTTGCCTGTTCCATCTCGTCCTTGGTCCCATGTTGCACTCGATTTTATTACTGGCCTTCCACGCTCAAGGGGATATTCCGTCATCTTGACAGTGATTGACCGATTCTCCAAGATGGCGCACTTCGTCGCTCTCCCCAAGTTGCCTTCAGCTCTGGAGACCGCTGACCTGCTGGTAACACACGTTTTTCGAACCCATGGCATTCCGTCTGACCTAGTTTCTGACAGGGGACCCCAGTTTGTGTCTCGGGTTTGGAGAGCATTCTGCAAAGCTCTGGGGGCCACGTCAAGTATGTCTTCCGGCTACCACCCACAGTCCAACGGACAGACAGAACGGGTCAACCAGGAGCTGGAGGCTGCCCTCCGTTGCGTTTGCCAACTGCATCCGGCCTCCTGGGCCTCACACCTGCCTTGGGTGGAATATGCCCACAACACCCTCATTAGCTCAGCCACTGGGAGGTCGCCTTTTATGTCGGCATACGGGTTCCAACCACCACTGTTCCCTTCTCAGGAAGCCGAGGTCGTCGTGCCGTCCGTCCAAGTGCACCTGCGGAGGGCCCATAGAGTCTGGAGGGACGCTAGGGCTGCACTAGTCCGCACTGCAGCCCGCAACCGCCTGATTGCTGACCGCCACAGAAGACCCGCTCCGGTCTATCGTCCGGGCCAGATGGTCTGGTTATCAACACGGGATTTGAACCTTGCTGGGACTTCCAAGAAGTTGGGCCCTAGGTTCGTGGGCCCTTTTGCTGTGGACTCTGTGGTGAACCCCGTCGCGGTCAGGCTACAGCTTCCCGGTTCAATGAAGATCCACCCAGTCTTCCACGTGTCTCTGCTCAAGCCGGTCTCCACTAGCCCCCTGAACCCTCCACCAGTGCCTCCTCCTGCCCCTCGCGTGGTTGACGGTGGGCCGGTATATACGGTGCGTACTATTCTCGATTCTAGGAGGCGGGGAAGGGGGGTGCAGTACCTGGTCGACTGGGAAGGTTATGGCCCTGAGGAGCGCCAATGGGTCCCCCGCTCCTGGATCCTCGATCCATCGCTTTTGCGGGATTTCCACTCCCTTCATCCCTCGAAACCAGGTGGTCCGCCAGGGGGCGTCCGTTGAGGGGGGGGTTCTGTCATATCTGTATGCCTTCTCAGTTGTTTTTTCTTTCCAGCATCTGATTCAGCTGGATGGGCGGGGCCGTGGCCGCACACCTGTGGCGCATTAGGAGCGCTCACTATTTAAGGACTCCTGTCACCATCTGCGAGTGTCGGACTATTGCATATGCTTGTTCCTACCTTGCTTACCGCTGTGTGCTCATCGTCATCCTCGGTGCCTTCCGACGTTCTTCGGTCGTGTTCTGGTTTGATCTTATTTACTTTTGTGCTCTTCTGGATTTTGTAGTTAGGATTTTGTACTCTGTTATATTCACGCCATCTTGGGTGCTCTTTTAGTTGTTATATCCGCGTTTTCTAGCGTGCGTCCTAAGTTGTACTTGTTATATCCGCGTTTTCTAGCGTGCGTCCTAAGTTGTACTTGTTATATCCGCGTTTTCTAGCGTGCGTCCTAAGTTGTACTTGTTATATCCGCGTTTTCTAGCGTGCGCCCTTTGTTATACTAATTAAACACAAACATTTGCTCTATTGATCTCCTGGTCTGTGTTTTTGGATCCACATTAACGGCTTGCCGCCATAACATAAGTATTTGGTCACCTACAAACAAGCAAGATTTCTGGCTGTCAAAGAGGTCTAACTTCTTCTAACGAGGTCTAACAAGGCTCCACTCGTTACCTGTAATAATGGCACCTGTTTTAACTCATTATCGGTATAAAAGACACCTGTCCACAATCTCAGTCAGTCACACTCCAAACTCCACTATGGCCAAGACCAAAGAGCTGTCGAAGGACACCAGAGACAAAATTGTAGACCTGCACCAGGCTGGGAAGACTGAATCTGCTTTAGGTAAAACGCTTGGTGTAAAGAAATCAACTGTGGGAGCAATTATTAGAAAATGGGAGACATACAAGACCACTGATAATGTCCCTCGATCTGGGGCTCCATGCAAGATCTCACCCCGTGGCGTCCAAATGATAACAAGAACGGTGAGCAAAAATCCTAGAACCACATGGGGGGACCTAGTGAATGACCTACAGAGAGCTGGGACCACAGTAACAAAAGCTACTATCAGTAACACAATGCACCACCAGGGACTCAAATCCTGCACTGCCAGACGTGTCCCCCTGCTGAAGAAAGTACACGTCCAGGCCCGTCTGAGGTTCGCTAGAGAGCATTTGGATGATCCAGAAGAGGACTGGGAGAGTGTGTTATGGTCAGATGAAACCAAAATAGAACTTTTTGGTAGAAACACAGGTTCTCGTGTTTGGAGGAGAGAGAAAACTGAATTGCATCCGAAGAACACCATACACACTGTGAAGCATGGGGTGGAAACATCATGCTTTAGGGCTGTTTTTTTTTGCAAAAGGACCAGGACGACTGATCAGTGTAAAGGAAAGAATGAATGGGGCCATATATCGAGATATTTTGAGTGAAAATCTCCTTCCATCAGCAAGGGCATTGACGATGAGACGTGACTGGGTCTTTCAGCATGACAGTGATCCCAAACACAGCCATGGCAACAAAGGAGTGGATTCGTAAGAAGCATTTCAAGGTAATGGAGTGGCCTAACCAGTCTCCAGATCTCAACCCCATAGAAAATCTGTGGAGGGAGTTGAAAGTCCGTGATGCCCAACGACAGCCCCAAAACATCACTGCTCTAGAGGAGATTTGCATGGAGGAATGGGCCAAAATACCAGCAACAGTGTGTGAAAACCTTGTGAAGAGTTACAGAAAACGTTTGGCCTCCGTTATTGCCAACAAAGGGTACATAACAAAGCACCGAGATGAACTTTTGGTATTGACCAAATACTTATTTTCCACCATGATTTGCAAATAAATTCTTTAAAAATCAAACAATGTGATTTTCTGTTATTTTTTTTCCACATTGTGTCTCACATGGTTGAAGTTTACTCATGTTGACAATTACAGGCCTCTCTAATATTTTCAAGTGGGAGAACTTGCACAATTAGTGGTTGACTAAATACTTATTTGCCCCATTGTATCGACAAACACACATTGACAATCAAGTTTATGGATAGTGTTGGCATTTGACCTCTTAGCCAAACGTCGCACGTTCATGTTTTTTTTTTTTTGGAACCATTATCTGACTCCAAGAACACTAACCTTGATAATCCGTAGAAATGCTCCAACCACAACTTTCCACAAAATAGACCATTTAATCCGAGTCAAGAACAGTAATAAAATAAAGAGAACAATGAAAACTCTGAGGCAAACAGAGGGAAAAAATGGGCTCAGGGTCCATTTATAGCAGCTCGCCTCTCGGCATCCTGAGAAGTGATGACCTCTTACAGAAATGTTAGTCTTTTTGAAGGTTTGGGAGGCGGGGAAGCAGATTGGAGGGACTATATGGGCGGTGCCCTGGGGTGTCGCCAGTCTTGGTTTGGCCAAAATGGTTTCTTGACCACTGTTGCAACAGTGAATATCTTCTGTCTGCGTCAGCCTTGAGTGGGCTGACTCGGTGCACGACACCAGCTTAAAACTAACTGCCCGTCTGCTATCATATGGCGAGGGTGTGATGTTAATCATCAACTATTCGCATACTGGCCTGTTATTATCACTTTGTCATTTATTTCCTGCATAAAGGCCCCACACATACATTCTTGTCATGCAGTTGTATTTTAGATGTATTTTATTGTTGGTTACACTATACAGTTGTATCTCGACATACGATCCCATTTTATGAGACAGGCTCCTCCTCCAAGGGAAAGAAATCTATTGTCCTCAAATCTGCATTAGAGGCACCTTAAGACATGTGTTCAGCTGTCCGAGGAAAAATATTAAGGTTTCGTTGAAGCTGAGGACGGGAAACAGGAAAGTGAAAATAACCGTCGCCATTTTGTCTCGCCACAAATTTTGAACATTCCTAACTTGGCAGATATACAACATATCTGCGCCAAACTTCCCGTGCTTGGGGAGAGTCGTACCCTGAAGTGTCCTGTAGCGGCCATTTGCATCAACTCTGCAGCGCCAACTAGTGGCAACAGAAAGTACTCTTTTACTTATTGAAGGGATTAGGTACTGTTCTCGCACTCACCATATACTTGTTTGCATTAGTCTAACACATTCATTATAGTAAAGCATCTAACTATAGTTTAGGCAGACTTCACCCCATGCCCTTTAACACAGTAAAGTGAATCACCTTATCAGCCCTGTCGGGGGTCATGAGGGGGAATGAAAAAGATGGTACTGTTTCTCGTAGGCACCGTCTAACTGTTTGCATTACTGTAACAAACGTAATACAATAAATCAGGGAATAGTATCATTTCTCATATGTACTGTAGGACTGTTTGTACTACTCTAAAACACCTAATAAAAATAAATAGCACTTACACCATAGTTTAATGAAAAGAAGCAGAATAGATACACAACGCCATCTTATCACAGAAGCCCAACGTGTGCGTCACAAGCAAGATTGACGCACCAACTATCGCAGTCAGTTCTCCCGGCCACTCCAAGGATAAGGAGCAGGGCGCTCTGTCCTAAAACAAGTAGCATCGGCCACCCAACAAGGATATAAAGTTGATAACGGGCGCTTGGGACGTCAAGACCGGCGTCGGTCGCTGTGGCAATCACGTCCCAGCCACGAAGGATGACGCATGAACCTAACTGCACAAAACCGCCCACAGAGGGCTGATCCCAAGACAACACCCAGCCACACCTTCGGCCCGGCCCACTGCACCACAGCTTTCAAAAAGACTGGACACTTAGATAACAAACAGTTCGCTGCTCGGAAACATTTCTACGTAGCCTTTTCGACGAATAAATTGTCAACCTGTTTTCGGTGAGCCTTCTTCAAACATTTGGAACATGGAGTCAGTAGAAAGGGTTAACATGGGAGTGAACGCGCGGAATGTTGGCCCCCACCGGTTGGCTTGCAGGAGCGGTGCCAGCGGAGCGGCACTTCGTTCGGCTGGCGGTGTTTCTGCGGCTTGGCGGCGGGGGGACCTGGGGGGGCGAATTCCTTCAGTATACATGTCCACTTCTTTTTAATTTGGTCATTGCGGTTACAGACCTTTTGTAATATTACATTTTAAGGTCCAAGTCCACATGTCTCTGTCTGTTGCCAGGACGACTCTCTGTTCGCCATTAAAAGAAAGCAGATTTTTTTTTTAATGGGCTTAGACCACAAAATTTGGCACACCTGGTCGAATTGGCCCAAAAACGCAAAAAACGAGGCAATATAGCGATTTTTTTTCACGGCATTCCCGTTTTCCCGCGAAAACGTCAAAAAACGAAGGAATACAGCGAAACAATATTTCACTGTATTCACCCGCTTTTTAGCGAAAATAGCGAAAAAATCAAAATTTTTTTTCACTGTATTCCTATTCCCCCACTTTCCCATGTAAACAGCGAAAAACTAAGGAATACAGCAAAACAAAATTTCACCGTATTGCCCCGCTTCTCTACGAAAACTGCGAAAAACGAGGGAAAACAGCAAAAAAAATCTTCACTATATTTCCCCGCTTTTCCGTGAAAACTGTATTCCCTCGTTTTTTCGCAGTTTTAGCGGAAAAGCGGAGGAATACAGTGAATTATATTTTTTGCTGTATTCCCTTGTTTTTCGTGGTTTTCGTAAAATAAAAACAGTGGGGGAATAAAAACGGGAATACAGCGAAAAACGTTTTCACTGTATTCCCCCACTTTTCGCGATGTTCGTCCAAGTTGCGCCAAACTGCGAGGGCCCGTTCTGTCCTGCTTGCAGGCTCAGTTATTATCATTATTACGATTTGGATTTACAATATATTTGTTTTGCTATGTTCAATTGCTATTTGTAATTGTTCCACTAGTATTTGATAAGGATTTAGCATAGGATTTTGGGTTGTGGAACGAATTCATTGAATTATAATGTACTTTTATGGGAAAATCGCGCTTGACATATGACCATTTCGACTTACAAACCAGGTCCAGGTACGAATTGAATTCATATGTAGAGGCACTACTGTATACTTTTAATATCTTTATTTCATTTTGTACTAAAGCAACACAAACTGGCCTGTCTACAATTGTCAATTAGCATGTTAGCAAAAAATACCATTTTCCTTGAGTAGTCTTCAAGGAAAATGGTAATGGAAAAAATAATGGAGAAAAACAGCAATCACACACATTTTTATAGTCTTAACATTGACTTGTAAAGCCTAAAGGGAGTAAATCTCCCTTGATTTGAGTTCTTAGCTTTAATTTGTTGAAGGTGAACACTGAGACGCTTCATAACAAGGTGGCATTGACTTTGCTATCAAGCAAAACTGCACTTTCCCTAAAAGTATATAAATATAATTTGGGACTTCCAAACAACCTTCTTTTGTCATCTTTTCAACATTCTACACACAGAGGGAAGAAACGGCCACGGGGGCTGCCGTTTTTCTCAAACTCCATTAGTAAGTCAGCAATTCAATGAGACGCTTCCTTAAATACAGACGAGTGTCGTAGAGCTGCGAGGCCTGCATTAATCCTGCTGAACGGCCATAAAAAAATGAAGACAAATTGTAGTCAGTGAACAGATTTTTTTTCTGCCTGTTCATTTGTAGGCACGCCTGCGTCCAAGAATGCCAATCTATTTACCTCCACATTCATTGTTTGAAAATAAATACAGTATCTTAGTGTCAATTTGTTTTCTATAGTTGTTGGCCTCATTTTGACTTATCATAGTGGAGTGAAGTAAGACAGTTCACCTGGACCGACTCCTACCCAATTACAAGCTGGTTTATGCAACTACAGTATACTCTATGTCTATACACGGATAAAACTAGCACTATTTGTTAATAGTGGTATTGAGAGAAAACCTGCAGCAAAAATATTCAGGTACATTCAATGCAGGACATCATGTCCACTTATTTGGTTGTTATATAAATAATGCAGACTTCATTTACTGACGTTCTTGTGTGCAAGCTTTCCCACTAGCAAAGAGAAAAAAAAAAACATGTTTTTTGTCGCTTAATGGAATTTACAGGGTGTTTCGACTCTTTCGGCTCGCTTGAAAATCTTATCTGAATTTTTTTTTTCACATGAATTTGTGCAATGACAACATTGACTACAGTGGTATGAAAAGTTTCTGAACCTTTTGGAATTTCTTTCATTTCTGCATAAAATCAGCATCAAATGTGAGCTAATCTTTGTCAAAATCCCACAGATGAAAATACAGTGTCTGCTTTAACTAAAACCACCCACACATTTATAGGTTTTCATATTTTAATAAGGATAGCAAGCAAACAATTACACAAGGGGGGGGAATAAATAAGTGAATCCTCTACCTAAGGAGACTTAAAGTGATCTTCTAACTTAAATACATGTAGGCTCTAATAAACCACAATTGCATACTAAAATATGTTGTTAGAAACACATAAAATGTTAAATCAATGGCAATATTTTATAATATTTAGTACATATTTTGACCGTTAGTTGACGCCATGGTTTGCGGGCTCGCAGTGATGACGTCAGTGGCATCTTTCCAAATGTGTAGCGTGTTCAACAATTGCTTATTGTTGCCTAAACTCGCGAAGTAAAATGCCACGATGTGCTGCTTTTGGATGCAATTTCCAGTCAAATGGAAACAAGGGGAGTGAAGTGAGTGGTCAAGGTGGAATTATTATTTTTAGTGAATAAATGTGCATAAGTGGAAGGTTATCCCCCTTTTTGGTCCCTGTGTGCACGTATCCTACCCACCACGCGTTGCAACTGGCGCCCGACCTCTGGATCCTCAGTCAAGCAAGGTCCCACCGTGTCTGCAATATTGGTTTCGGATCTGTCCGTTGTTTTGATTCGTCGGTCCCACCGCGGCTTTTTGGATCAGTCTATTTTGTGGAATCGACGGCCTGATCGCGGCTGTAACATTGCCATGGGATTGGTCTAATTCCTGGATCTTCGAGTGAGTAAAAAACGCGGATTTGGATTACTATTGCGATCTTTTTTGTTGACTATTCTTCGTGGGAGTTTTCCCCAAATCATACTAAATAATTAAAGCACTATGGCACGCTACAGTGACGACAGTGACTGAGGTGGACCTTACAACAATGTTGGAGTTCGTCAGGATACACGGGTTTGCGTACTGCTGAGCTCCCCAGTGAAGAGTGGTCAAGGTGGAAACATTATTTTTTGTGAATAAATGTGCATAAGTGGAAGCTTTTCCCCTTTTTGGTACTTTTATACATGTATCCTAGCTACCACGCGTTACAATGTACAAGACATGGATTACACAAGGTGTGCTCTTTGGCCTGTACAGTAAGCACACGACAGCTCTGGATGCTAACAATCTACATAATTATATTGGGATGTTTGAAATATAATATGCTTACCTTGAATATCTGCTAATAAAACCGGAGTTCCCAACACTCTCGCTCCCAACCAGCGAGTGCATCACCATTTTTGCCCAACTTTTGTCTGATCAGGTATTTGCTGCAAGCATTTTTCCCTGAAGCTCGTCTTGTGAACAACCGACAGTGCTGTCCTGCTCTTCACTTTTCAGATCTGGTTCAAATAGGAAGGGTAGAACTGACGACATGTTGGGAAAGCTAAGTATTGACACGCTGGAATTTCGGCATCGGGGCCAGTGACGTCACGCACTGCGACGTAACAAGAATGGCGACCTATAACTTAAAATAATTTTACAAACTTCATTAAAACAAAAACATTAAGCAGGGTTTTAATATCAAATTATGATAACTCATACTAACATTTATCTTATAAGAATTACGTGTCTTAAAAATAGAGGATCCCTTTAAAGAGCAATTGAAACCAATTTTACCAAACATTTTAAGTCAGGTGTGTGCCCAATCACTGATGAGTGGTTGAAATCTGCCCTCCCCACTGTAAAACACACACCTGGTAAGAAATGTCTTGATGAGGAGCATTGTCTGATGTGCATCATGGCTCGGTCAAAAGAGCTGTCTGAAGACCTGCGATCAAGGATTGTTGATTTGTATAAAGTTGGGAAAAGATACAAATACATCTCTAAAAGTATGGCTGTTCATTAATCGACATTCAGAGAAGTTGTCTACAAATGGAGAGAGTTTGGCACTGTTGCTTCTCTCCCATGGAGTGGCCGTCCACCAAAGATGATGCGAAGAGTTCAGCGCATAATACTCAGAGAGGTAAAAAAGAACCCTACAGTGTTTGCTAACAACTTACAGAAATCACTGGCACAGTCCAATATCTCTGTGCACACTTCTTCCTCTTAAGATGGGGGCGGACGTGTTTCCTCTCTGCTCCTGCTATCTTTGTCATTCTAGTCTGTCTGCTTTTTGGGTATTTTTTTCCTCTGTGGATCAACTGTTGCTGGTCTCTCATACGAAAATGGATTTGATTAGTTGGTCTCTCAGCGCAATTGACAAGATTTTTTTCAACAAGACGCGGTGCACCAGGAGAGCCGTCTTGCCCAGACGGCACCTTTGCTGCTGGGTGCATGAGAGATTCATGGGATTATTGGAAGCCAGCCTGTCTCACTGTCCTATCTGTGGAAGATATTGAGGATATATGGCTGTTTGGTGTAACGGTCGTGGGGTTCCTTCTGCTTGGCTTAGGAGGCGCCCTGCTCTACCGGAAAGTTTCCAAGACGGCAAGGAAAATTTCAACGAAATCAACAAATTGACCACAGATCAAACGGTGCGATTCAAGACATTAGAAAACCGCGTTGAGGCTCGGATTGAGAGCTGGCTCCATGGACTCACGGTTCAGTCTAAGGAAGGATGGAGAAAAGTGGATGCTACCTGGCGCCAGGTGGCAGAACAGTCGAGGCAGACCACGACTATTGGCAATGACTTAAGGGACCTGAGGTCTCACCTACGCCCTGAGGAGCGCAATTTTGACTGAAGGCCAACTGTATTTGGACATATTAAATTACTTATTCGGCTTATTTGATTATAATTTTCCTTTCCCTTTTCCCGAACAGCCTTATCATACCCCTCCCTTCTCCTGGAGAGAGCCGCACAGATGGCCCTATCTCTTGCCCTTGATTCTCTTCCCGAGGCTGGTTGCAGGGCCCTGCGACTCTTATTTTGTCTACAGACACGTACAAATACTGATACACTTGTGCATACACACACTCACATACAACCGCCCCCCTCCAGTCCGCTACCGCCTTTTTCTTACTATCACAGACACCCCCCCCCCTTCCTCCAGCCATGACTGGTAGTTTTCCTTTTTTCGTACAAAAATCCCTGCACGTGACCTGTGCGTCGTGTCATATCCCTGCTATGTTGTATGTTATACAGTATGTGTGTAATGTAACTTCAGTAACTGCTCTGTAATTCCCGAAGAAGAGGGAGAAGTTGGTTGTCATCTGTGAAAGCTGGTGTCAATGACTAATAAAGCTATCTTGATCCTGACATCAACTACATGTAAAACTATGGCCAAGAATAGTGTTCATGCGAAGTCTCCGCGGAGGAAGCTGCTGCTGTCTAAAAAAAACATTTTTGCCCATTTAATGTTCGCAAAAAGGCATTTGGACACTCCACAGAAAATTTGGCAAAATATTTTTTGTACTGATGAAACCAAAGTTGAATTGTTTTGGAGTAACTCACAAAGTCATGTGAGGAGGAAAAATGGAACAGCTCACCACCATCAACACCTTATCCCCATCGTGAAGCGTGGTGGTGGGAGCATCATAATTTGGGGCTGTTTTGCTGCCTCCGGACCTGGACAACTTGCAATCATTAATGGAAGAATGAATTCGAAAGTATTGCAGGAAAACCTGAGGCAGTCTGTCAGACAGTTAAAGCTAAAAAGAGGATACAGTAGATGCTGCAACAAGTCAATGATCCAAAACACAGAAGTAAATCAGCTTCAGAATGGTTTCAGAAGAACAAAATACACAAGATGCTGTGGCATGACCTAAAGACAGTGATTCATGCCAGACATCCCAGGAATCTGACTGAACTACAGCAGTTTTGTAGAGAGGAATGTGCCAAGATTAGTCCAGATTAATGTGCCAGACTGATCTGCAGCTAGAGGAAGTGTCTGGTTGAAGTTATTGCTGCCAAAGGGGGGGCCACAAAATATTAAATGTGATGGTTCACTTACTTATTTTCTCACATTCGTCATTGTTTGCATACTATCCTCATTAAAATATGAAAACCTATAAATGTTTGGGTGGTTTTAGTTAAAGCAAACAGTTTTTTTCTTTGTGATTTGGACAAAGATCAGATCAGATTTGATGGTGATTTAATGCGGAAATGTGAGAAATTCCAAATGTTTCAGACACTTTTTCATACCACTATAGATCCGACTGGTTACACCCATTGGGACTTAAGGCATGTGTTTTTCATTGACCTGTCTGTAAACATGGACTTCTTTTTTTTTCTTCAGATGACACTACCATGGGAGCCGCAACATCCAAGCAGTCGCCCAGTGGGAAATCCCACTTCCATTAAAACATGCTCTCACACTCCCTCTATCGTCCTAATGTAATTGAATGCTCTACCGCTGTCTTTCAGTCAAGGGCGTAGGTTTGGTCTCAATGTTGGTAGAGACAATATAACCTTAATCATAACCTGCATGTACATATTTTACTGCGGACGGGACATTAATAAAACTAAACAGATTGGTTGAATGTCGGTCAGGGCTACATTTCTCTCCAATAAGAACCTAATTAATTGATAGGCTTGATGATTGATGCAAAATAAATCTGTATTGACCTATACTTTCACACTGCAAATTTACACTATAACGTCTTTGTTAATTTTTCTTGAATTTAGTCGAATAATTTTCATCTTGTTTTGAGTTTTAAAGACTAGTTAACATATTAATGCATTAGATTCTTCCACTTACTTTTAGTAAATATTACCATTTGTTGTTATTAAGCCTATACATCTAAAAGTTGGTTATTGTTCACCTAAATCAAGAAAAAATGCTTTCAAATAATGTTTTGAACAATATCTATTCTTGAATAAAGAACATTTCTTTTTCATTTTTTTCTTTAACCTGTCCTGCTTGTCACAAGGAATGGAGATCTGAGTGTCCAATTGGTCTAAACATGGGCGTATAACATACTCCAATTGTGATCGTTCAACGTACCTATTTTATTAAGAGAAAGCAGCAAACTGGAGGGGAACAGAAGAAAAGAAGAAGAAAGACAGAGAGAGACAGAAGAAGCACAAAGAACAACAACAAATACATTGAATGCCAACACTAACTATGAATAGGTTGGTGCTATCATTAGCTAGTTGTATTATTGAATCAAGAACATTTCTGGCAAACAATTTTGTATTAAGATTAAATATACAAAATGTTTTACTTAAGTCTGTTAAGCTTATTTTCAGCTAGCTATTTTATATTATTTCAAGAAATCTGAGTAAGTATTTACTTGAAGCACTAGCAGATAATTTCACTTATTTCTAGGAGATTTACACTGAAAACAAGGTTTTTTTTCTTCTTCAATTTTAAGGAGGTGGGTTAATTGCAGTGCATATGTATTGGTTCAGGTGATACACCGTTTGATTCGAACCTTTGTTTTCAAAAACTGCTAAAGAAACATTTTGAAAACTTCCAGAATAAATGTCTGGATTTTATTAGGAAATTTAAATTGCATTATTTGAACACAATTTATATTAACACACACAAAAATACAAACTTGTTAATCATCTCTTAAATATCCAGGAATGCAAAAAATAAATAAATAAATAAATAAATAAATAAATAAATAAATGTCTTAATACCACACAAATTTATCTGTCTAAGTTAGGGCTGTCAAACGATTAAAATTTTTAATCGAGTTAATTACAGGTTAAAAATTCATTAATCGTAATTAATCGCAATTCAAAACATCTCTAAAATATGCCATATTTTTCTGTAAATTGTTGGAATGGAAAGACACAAGACGGATATATACATTCAACATACTGTACATAAATACTGTATTTGTTTATTATAACAATAAATCAACAAGATGGCATTAACATTATTAACATTCTGTTAAAGCAATCCATGGATAGAAAGACTTGTACTTCTTAAAAGATAAATGTTAGTACAAGTTATAGAAATTTTATATTAAAATCCCTCTTAATGTTTTCGTTTTGATAAAATGTGTAGTTTTCAAACAAAAAAATAAACTAGTAGCTCGCCATTGTTGATGTCAATAATTTCACAATGCTCATGGATGGTGCTGAAACCCATTAATTCAGTCGCACCCATGTGCCAGCAGAGGGCGACAAAACACAAAAAAACACAAGTAACAAATGGACATGACACTGTCATTTTAATCTGTTTGAGCGGGGCATGTGCGTTAATTGCGTCAAATATTTTAACGTGATTAATTCAAAAAATTAATTACCGCCCGTTAACGCGATAATTTTGACAGCCCTAGTCTAAATAAATTAAATACAACAACAACAAAAACTTCTTAGTCAGGGAATAACAAAAATAAATCTTCTTTCAGGAAAAACACTGCTGCTTTTGTCCACAAGCACAGCCAAACTCAACAAAAAACCGAAAGTTACTTTGGGCTGCTTTAAGACCACATAAGCAAAACAAAAATGAAAACTGGAAAATTTCTTAAAGCTGAGCATAATTTACTATATTTCTCACAGTTTGATTAACGTTTATAGTAGAAAACACATACAGAAGGACACTTCTCCTAAGCAGCTTCCTACCCCGTTAGTATGTTCACACAGTTTAATGTAATGGTAATGCTAAACTGTGATGCAGGTCGGACTTTCAGTAGCAAAATTAGTGGTGCGTTTCACAACAGTTACATTTTACATTACTTACACTTGCTTTCAGTCCTCCTTCACTTCCAATGTGACACTGCTAGTCTGAAAGGGGGCTTTATTTTTATTTAATCAAATCATCAATTTCTCCTAATCTAATACATATTTATTTGGTCCATACTGTGAGGAATGTTAGTAGTTGGTTTTATGTTCCTAATTCTTTTTTAGAAATATTATTAGACATTGAGTCTGACAGACAGCAATAAGGATCTTAAGTGTTGAATCACAGGGATGCTAATACCATATCAAGTGTTTACTGCTGTGAAATAAGGTGTGAACAAACTCAAAAACAGCAGCGGGTGACTTATCACCATTTTATAATACAGTTGAAATGCAAATGAGTATGATATCCCAGAGGACAAACCCCAGGCAACCGTTCTCCATAAAATTAAAGTGCGTTCAGGCAACAGCGGTTGTGAGGGTCTTATGTTTGGAGTGGATGATTCAAATGAGCAGAATATAAAATCATACTGCTCAAGATTGACTAAGCCTCTACCAATCTGTGTGAGGGAAGAAGATGGCCCAATAAGGGATGAAGTAAAAGAGACGGAAATAGCTTTGGATAGCCGAACTGAAAAGTTGAGGCGTGATATAATTCAATGTGATCTGCATCTTCATCTTGAAGGTGCTGCGGTTACCCTAAATGCGCAACATCAGCTAATGGAATAGCGATTTTGTTAACCGAACTGTAAAGTTGTTTTCGCCTCAACTTTGCCCACATACAGAGGGTCAAATAAGTATTTAGTCAACCACTAATTGTGCAAGTTCTCCTACTTGAAAATATGAGAGAGGCCTGGAATTGTCAACATGGGTAAACCTCAACCATGAGAGAACCTTGAAAAAAAACAAAAACAAAAAAAAAAAAACAGAAAATTACATTGTTTGATTTTTAAAGAGTTTATTTGCAAATCATGATGGAAAATAAGTATTTGGTCAATACCAAAAGTTCATATCAATACCCCCCTCCACAGATTTTCTATGGGGTTGAGATCTGGAGACTGGCTAGGCCACTCCAGGACCTTGAAATGCTTCTTACAAAGCCACTCCTTTGATGCCCTGGCTGTGTGTTTGGGATCATTGTCATGCTGAAAGACCCATCCACGTCTCATCTTCAATGCCCTTGCTGATGGAAGGATATTTTCACTCAAAATCTCTCGATACATGGCCCCATTCATTCTTTCCTTTACACAGATCAGTCGTCCTGGTCCCTTTGCAGAAAAACAGCCCCAAAGCATGATGTTTCCACCCCCATGCTTCACAGTGGGTATGGTGTTCTTCGGATGCAATTCAGTATTCTTTCTCCCCCAAACACGAGAACCTGTGTTTCTACCAAAAAGTTCTATTTTGGTTTCATCTGACCATAACACATTCTCCCAGTTCTCTTCTGGATCATCCAAATGCTCTCTGGCGAACCGCAGACGGGCCTGGACGTGTACTTTCTTCAGCAGGGGGACACGTCTCGCAGTGCAGGATTTGAGTCCCTGGCGGCGCATTGTGTTACTGATAGTAGCCTTTGTTACTCTGGTCTCAGTTCTCTGTAAGTCATTCACTAGGTCCCCCCGTGTGGTTCTGGGATTTTTGCTCACCGATCTTGTTATCATTTTGACGCCACGGGGTGAGATCTTGCATGGAGCCCCAGATCGAGGGAGATTATCACTGGTCTTGTATGTCTTCCATTTGCTAATAATTGCTCCCACAGTTGATTCCTTTACACCAAGTGTTTTACCTATTGCAGATTCAGTCTTCCCAGCCTGGTGCAGGTCTACAATTTTGTCTCTGGTGTCCTTCGACAGCTCTTTGGTCTTGGCCATAGTGGAGTTTGGAGTGTGACTGACTGAGATTGTGGACAGGTGTGTTTTATACCGAAAATGAGTTAAACCTCGTTAAACCTCATTAGAGGAAGTTAGACCTCTTTGACAGCCAGAAATCTTGCTTGTTTGTAGGTGACCAAATACTTATTTTCCACTGTAATTTGGAAATAAAATATTTAAAAATCAAACAATGTGATTTTCTGTTTTTTTTTTTTTCAACATTCTGTCTCTCATGGTCAGTGTTGTTAATAACGGCGTTACAATATAACGGCGTTACTAACGGCGTTATTTTTTTTCAGTAGTGGGTAATCTAATTAATTACTTTTCTCATCTTGGCAATGCCGTTACCGTTACTGAGGACGGAAAGGCATGCGTTACTATGCGTTACTATATTGGTCGAAAAGTCTGAGGGAGACGGACTCACCGAGACGACAAAGCAGAGCAGGAGTAGGGAGGAGGCAAGAAAGTTGTGACGCCGAGCAAACGCGATGCTAGGTAGCTCCAATAATACATGTTGTAGCCGTTAGCCTACAAACTACGCCCGCATGTTATGGTAGATATGGTAGACATGGTAGATATCACATATACTGTACATAGATATAACTAGATGCAAAATGACAGACATGGCACTAAATGGGTTAGTAGACAGCCGTCATCTTAAAGCAGTAGACTTTTTAGGACGGCTCTGTTGTAGAGAACCTTCCTAGCGAGTAAGTAAGTAACTTTTTATCTAAAATACTTCTAAATCGGCAAAATCTTGACTTGAATCTATCTTTAAATGATGAAACAGTTTTAAAACTTTCATATGTCGAAAGTAGAGAGAAGGGAACTAATGCAATAATGGGAGCAATTTTAACAACTTTTAACAGTTGATTCAGGGTAGATTAGGGTAAAGAATTGGGCTCGGGCCAATTGTACCAAAAACCTTCCCAAAAAACTTCACATAATGTGGCCAGTGTTTTTTGTGTGTGGTTTTTTTTGTTTTTTTTTTGGAAGAAAAAAAAAAGTAATTATCACCAATTACTTTGCCAAGTAACTAATTACTCTTACATTCAGGTAATTGAGTTACTAACGCTATTACTTTTTGGGAGAGGTAATTTGTAACTATAATTAATTACTTTTTTTCAGTAAGATTAACAACACTGCTCATGGTTGAGGTTTGCCCATGTTGACAATTACAGGCCAAGTACTTGCACAATTGATGGTTGACTAAATACTTATTTGCCCCACTGTATGCTCCATTTGCATTGTGTTAAAAAGGGTAAAAAAGGTAGATATCAAGATCACATTGACTGGGTATGAAAGGTGTCAGAAATTATTAAAATGTTATTTGCTATCTCTTTAATGTCACATCAATAAGTGGAGCACCATAAATTAAACTTTTCATATGATTTTTTTGGACCAAATATTGTGAAACCGTCATTAATAGTAAAGAAACCAGATTATGTTTTGGGTTGATGAAGTCCTCACAGTCATTTCCCCCAGAGAAAATTCCATATATAAAAGTGGCCTGTGTTCTCTGTCGAGAACAATAGATGAGAATGTATTCCTTTTTCAAGCTTCCATGTACTATGATCTTATCTCCCAAGCCTATTCAGTATGCATGAAACTGGACAGCTGTTTAGCCAAAATGCTACTGACCTGTGCCATAGACAGCAGATGGGGATACCCTGGTGTCCACAGAGGCAGAGCGGAAAGAATCTCAAAAAATATATATATTATTTTGCTTCATCGCCACGGCTATTTATAGCAAGTGGAACATGCCATCAATTTGTCATGTCACCTTCAGCCAACCAATATGAATTGGGATGTTCTTTCATTATCCTGAGGAGGTCCTTGTTGGGAGATGGAGCTCAGAGGAAGAATTGGGTCAGGGAAATAACAGAATGCAGAGTTGTGGTTGGATTTACTTTTATTAGGCCATCCTTGAGTGTGCGCCCAATTTCTTTGCTGTATTGTTGACCTTTAGTGTCTTATGATGCTTCGGTGCTACAGTTCATTTATTGCTGCAACCAAGCCTATGAAGTGATGAATTTGATGAATTTGAAACAACACCCTTAGCCTGATTGTAATATACCCTTGACCAGATGTTTGGTTTTATATTTTTTGGGGTGTGCTTACAGCAGACATATCCAAAGTGCGGCCCGGGGGCCAAATGCGGCCCGTGGTCAAATTTCATACGGCCCCCAGCCTCTGTCATAAGATCAATAATGTCTGGCCCGCACACAGATTTATTAAATTGGTCAGCAGTACTGCTTACACAATAAATGCTGCTCCTCATTTACCCACTAAAAGGCAGCAGCCGTCTAAGCAACATTACCCCGTGTGACCCTTGACCAATTTTCTAAAATGGCAACAATCAACAACAACAAAAAGTTGACTGTAACGGCCGACGGTTCAAGAATAGGTGGAAATTGGACTATTTCTTCACTAAAATACGCAGCAACTGTCTCTGCCTCATTTGCAAAGCGACAGTTGCTGTTTTTAAAGAGTTCAATGTGAGGCGATATTACCAAACAAGACACGTTGACATGCACGTCAAGATTACAGGGAAGATACAAAATGAGAAATTGAAGCAACTTGAAGCTAGTTTAATTTCACAGCAGCAGTATTTCGCAAGATCCCGAGAGTCGAAAGAGAACGTCGCAAAGGCTAGTTGCGAGATTGTTGAAATCATTAATAAAAAAAATAAAAAATAAATAAAGCAAATGTGACACACAGAATGGCTTGCTAAAATTTGCTTAAATATATTTTTCTACGTAAAGGACGTCAGCCAAGGTCGGCCCCCCACATTTTTACCACACCAAATCTGGCCCCCTTTGCAAAAAGTTTGGACACCCCTGGCTTACAGTATGTGCAGAGATGTATTTGCTTTTTCTTGTCCCCCCACCTCCCATTCTTTCTCATCAACCTACCATATTTTTCGGGCTATAAGTCGCACCAGCCAAAAATGCGCAATGAGGAGGGAAAAAACATATACAGTGATCCCTCGTTTTTCGCGGTTCACGGGGACCAGAACCCGGCGCGATAAGTGAGAAACCTTGAAGTAGCCCCCCACTTATTATTATTTTTTTTGTTCAATAAACACTGCTGGCCAAAAGTATTGGCACCCCTGCAATTCTGTCAGATAATGTTCAATTTCTCCCAGAAAATGATTGCAATTGCAAATACTTTGGTAGTAATATCTTCATTTATTTTGTATGGTGGCTACCCCTACCACCACAATTCAGTGTTTCAAGATTTAATTAATTATATATGTATTTTTTGGACATGTATTTTCTAATGGGTGCACACTTTAGTTAATATTTGTCTAAATGCTTATTAGATTTTATTTGCCAGTTTGAGGTAACGACCACAGCTGTGTAAGATCTGGCACCTTCCATTCTGAAGGGGCTTATTTAAGTTGATTTAATTATGATTGTTTGGAGTCAAGTTTTCACTGTTTGTTTAACTGAGCGGAAGTGACGTGTTGCTTGCGGTACGCCATTATTAGCAACCCCTGCTGTTAATACTTTGTACAACCCCCTTTCGACAACAAAACAAGGTCTGGGGACTGAGATGGCCATGGGAGGAGCTTGATTTTGTGTCTGGTGAACCATTTCGGTGTAGATTTGGCCATATGTTTAGGGTCATTTTCTTGCTGAAAGACCCAGTGACGACCCATCTTTAGCTTTCAGGCAGAGGGTAACAGATTTTGATTTAAAATGGCCTGGTATTTCAAAGCATTCATGATGCCATGCACCCTAACAAGGTTCCCAGGGCCTTTGGAAGCAAAACAGCCCCACAGCATCACTGATCCACCCCCATACTTCACAGTGGGTATGAGGTGCTTTCAGCATGCGCATCTTTCGTGGCACGCCAGACCCACTAGGAGTGTTTGTTGCCAAAAAGTTCAATCTTGGTCTACACACGGTCCCAGTTGAAGCCTGGGACGGTGTGTATTTTTCTTTGTGATTTTTGTGTGAGTGAAAAAAATCACAGTGAATCACAGCAAATCACAAATCACAGCAACTGTTTAACAAGTTCAACAATGATTGACACGTTGCACTTTGAAGGTCGAGTCTCTGGCAAGATCAAAGCTTAACCGTCTGTCAATCATTGTTTACTTTAATAAGCAGCTCAAGTTCACTCTCTGACGAACAAAGAGCAGGGAGAGGGAGGGAGGGAGCGAATCGGAGACTAAGCGATCGGCTCGGGACAGTTCATCTGTTTTTTTTTTTTAAATTGAAAAAAAAATCCGCGATGGACTGAGGGTTTCACGTGAAGTTTGAAGTGCGAAGTAGCGAGAGATCACTGTACAGTATAAATCGCACCGGAGAATAAGTCGCATTTTGCGGGGAAATTTGATAAAATTCAACATCAAAAACAGACGTGTGTCGTATGCTAACGTTACATGATGCATGAGCAATGAACTGAGAACATGCTTGGGATGCTAACGTGACATAGCATTTAAGAGTTATTCAGATATCTACAGTTTAGAGAACATGCTAATATGTCTACCAAACCAGTGTCACTCCAAGTGTGAAAGTAACATGTGTAATGATATAATAATGTGGAAATAATTTCACACATGAGTTGCTCCAGAGTACAAGTTGCACTCCCGTGCCATATTATGAAAAACAAAACGGACATATCGTCCGAAATACACGGCAGTCTTGCAGCTTAGTCCTTAAAGTTAAGTCAGTAACTACTGAACTACTACAGCTATTTTTTTTCTATTAACCCTTTCAGACAGGTCAGCTACAGAATTAACTTTATCTCCTCTCACATCAGATCTCATCAGTACCCTTCATCAGAGTTCAACCGACTCTGTGACATTCTGACTCCAACGAAATAAGGCCATGTGCCAGATGTGAGGCAAAGACTTGTGTGGGTGAAAAAGTCTCAGGGGAAAAAGACGGATCACTTGATTCATTTTTCATTTTGCGTGACTTCAGCATAATGCCGTGTTTAATTTTACCCACACGGAGAAATGTTCATTCTTAGCAGTGGGAGAGTGAATTCGAACAACAGTGTGGGTTAGATCAGAGTGACTTTAAGTGATTTTGCTGTGCCAGTCTCATTATACTCCTTATGCCTGTGAGGTGAGAGACAAGAAGAGCAAATGTATCTAAAATGAGGCAAAACAAAAATCTTATTGCGAAGACTTTTTCCAAGCTACCGGTGAATGAAGCTTCACCCATTATTTGGGTAGTCTGTAAGCTTCCTGTCGAAATTGGTTCACTTAAATGTCTCGAAAAGGCTGTGCACAACTAGAAATGTTTACAAATATGAGCAAGAATGCCACACCGTAGTTTGAATACTGTTTGGGATTATAGCCAAGCATTGTATAAGAAAGGGTGAGGAATTATATCATTTGGTTTCATTTCTACGTGCATATAATGTCACTAATACCAAGAGTGATTAACCACTCCAATTAGAAAGGTTAATTGAATCCACAGGTATTTTTTTCTGAACGCCAGAGGTGCTGCATTCAAGTGAAGTGATGTAACTGCTCTCAGAACACCCAAGAGGCAGATGACTGCGCCATGAACATCTCCACCAAATTGCTATAAAAACCCTTACTCATTCAACAAATGTACCTCTTTTTATATTCATTATATACAGTGGGGCAAATAAGTATTTAGTCAACCACTAATTGTGGTTCTCCCACTTAAAAATATTAGAGAGGCCTGTAATTGTCAACATGGGTAAACCTCAACCATGAAAGACAGAATGTGGAAAAAAACAGAAAATCGTATTGTTTGGTTTTTAAAGAATTTATTTCCAAATTAGAGTGGAAAAAAAGTATTACAAACAAGCAAGATTTCTGGCTGTCAAAGCGGTCTAACTTCTTCTAACGAGATCTAACGAGGCTCCACTCGTTACCTGTATTAATGGCACCTGTTTTAATCATTATTGGTATAAAAGAAACCTGTCCACAATCTCAGTCAGTCACACTCCAAACTCCACTATGGCCAGGACCAAAGAGCTGTCGAAGGACACCACAGACAAAATTGTAGACCTGCACATGGCTGGGAAGACTGAATCTGCAAAAGGTAAAACGCTTGGTGTAAAGAAATCAACCATGGGAGCAATTATTAGAAAATGGAAGACATACAAGACCACTGATAATATAAAAAAAATATAAATTATTTTTTTAAAGAATTTATTTGCAAATAATGGTGGAAAATAAGTATTTGGTCAATACCAAAAGTTCATCTTAATATTTTGTTATGTACCCTTTGCCGGGAATAACGGAGGCCAAACGTTTTCTGTAACTTTTCACACACCGTTGCTGGTATTTTGGCCCATTCCTCCATGCAGATCTCCTCTAGAGCAGTGTTGTTTTGGGGCTGTCGTTGGGCAACACGGACTTTCAACTCCCTCCACAGATTTTCTATGGGGTTGAGATCTGGAGACTGGCTAGGCCACTCCAGGACCTTAAATACTTCTTACAAAGCCACTCCTTTGTTGCCCTGGCTGTGTGTTTGAGATCATTGTCATGCTGAAAGACCCAGCCACGTCTCATCTTCAATGCCCTTGCTGATGGAAGGAGATTTTCACTCAAAGTCTCTCGATACATGGGCCCATTCATTCTTTCCTTTACACAGATCAGTCGTCCTGGTCCCTTGCAGAAAAACAGCCTCAAAGCATGATGTTTCGACCCCAATGTTTCACAGTGGGTATGGTGTTCTTCGGATGCAATTCAGTATTCTTTCTCCTCCAAACACGAGAACCTATGTTTCTACCAAAGAGTTCTATTTTGGTTTCATCTGACCATAACACATTCTCCCAGTCCTCTTCTGGATCATTAAATGCTCTCTAGCGAACCGCAGACGGGCCTGGACGTGTACTGGCTTCAGCAGGGGGACACGTCTGGCAGTGCAGGATTTGAGTCCCTGTGGCGCATTGTGTTACTAATAGTGGCCTTTGTTACTGTGGTCCCAGCTCTCTGTAGTTCATTCACTAGGTCCCCCTGTGTGTTTCTGGGATTTTTGCTCACCGTTCTTGTTATAATTTGGACGCCACGGTGTGAGATCTTGCATGGAGCCCCAGATCGAGGGAGATTATCAGTGGTCTTGTATGTCTCCCACAGTTGATTCCTTTACACCAAGCGTTTTACCTATTGCAGATTCAGTCTTCCCAGCCTGGTGCAGATCTACAATTTTGTCTCTGGTGTCCTTCGACAGCTCTTTGATCTTGGCCATAGTGGAGTTTGGAGTGTGACTGACAGGTGGACAGGTGTCTTTTATACTGATAATGAGTTAAAACAGGTGCCATTAATAGACGTAACGAGTGGAGCCTCGTTAGACCTCGTTAGAAGTTAGACCTCTTTGACAGCCAGAAATCCAAATACTTATTTTCCGCTCTAATTTGGAAATAAATTCTTTAAAAATCAAACAATAGGATTTTCTGTTTTTTTTCCACATTCTGTCTCTCATGGTTGAGGTTTACCCATGTTGACAATTACAGGCCTCTCTAATCTTTTCAAGTAGGAGAACTTGCACAATTGGTGGTTGACTAAATACTTATTTGCCTCACTGTATATAGCATCTACTGTATATAATAAATGTTACAATAGATTTTTTTTTCTTAAACACTTACAGGGGACTCATTTAACTAATTGGCTTCCATGAAGGCGTGAAACGTCGAATCTATTTTGACTGAGAGGGTGAACAGGGGTACTGGAAGTCACTCACAGAAGAGGGTGCTGAGGATTTTATTTTGTTTTTCTTAATCCAAAAACAAGTTTCGGTCCAAATTTGTCATGCTCGTGCGCTTTCTCAATACACGGCGTGCAGAATGAAACTACACACGCATGCTGGAAGTTTACATACTACTACTGGGCTATTACAAAGACAGCGTTCTATTTCACCTAGAGTGTGTGTTGGAGTTTTTGTATTGGAAATAAAAGTGCCTGTGTATTATAAAGCAAATCCCCGCAGCTTGACGGTGCAATGACACATAAACGCATTTGAAAACTAAAAGGTCCAATAAGCCTTTGACAGTGCTCTGCACGGCGACAAAACACAATAATATGGCTACAACGCAAACCAGTGACGCATACACAAGTCAACACTTTCCTCGTCCGGCTCCCGTTCGAGACGTAATCTCTGAAAATTGGCGAGAATACCCATCGCGACATTTTAATTTTTATTTGCAACTGACGACCAGTGAGACTGATAAATAAATGCCTCTAAAACACTATGCCACTGTATTATTTCAAAACAGGTTTGGATTATGAACGATTTCATTGTATATTTTTAATATCTGGGCATTAGTTCTGCTGTGAAATTTCCCCTTTTAAGACTTACTTGGGCCACAATCTGGGTGTATTTGTTTCATTCATTTTAATTTTATACAATAATGATTTAAAAAGGGCTAATATTTAAGAATTTTTAAATGACCAAATATAGTCACTTGCTATATAATGGGTTAAAGGTCTTAAGTGCCAGCTTTTTGAGTAGCTTTCCACTGTCCCTGTCTGATATGAAAACATGGTTATTGTTTTTTTTTTTCCCCTCCAATTGCCTGGCAGCAAGTTCAAGGTATACCTTGCCTCTTGCCCATTGTCAATTGGGATATGCTCCAGCACCCATGTGAGGATAATGGCAGGGTTTTCAAATCGTTTCGTGTTTGAAATAGGATCTGGCTATCAGCCAACTCATGTTAGTTTGTTAAGAGACATTACAGTGTGCTGGCTCTCTGTGTGGCCTCCTATGGTTTTGCAAATGTTAGAGGTGCAACCTCTGCTCTTTTGCTGCATGTCCCGGATGTATAGTCAAGGTTATATTCATTACCTGAACAAGGTAGCTGGGATGATAAATGGGCTCTACTTGCTCTGCTTCACACGGACACACACAGAAGGAAACCCATAGACACATAGCCCTGCTTTGTGAGGACAATGCATTGACCTACATCCATTCCTGGAAAACACTATGGTGTTGCTTAACCCTCCAACAAAGTCAAATAGACATTGACTTTATTGACTTTATCCAGGGCGGGTATGTGGTATTTGACTGTAAAGTTGCGTTAGCATGGACAAAATACATGGAAAGTCAACCTGGTCTTCTTGACAAAGATGAACCAAGGAACAAAATGCTCGACTCTTCAACTTTAAAAAAAAAAAAAAAAAAAAAAAAAAAAAAAAAAAAATTATATATATATATATATATATATAAAATCAGTCCATAAGGTTAAAAAAAGGAGACAACAAAAAAATCACATCACTTGCTGGACACCGAAAAAACTGAGTAAAGTCAGCAACATAATGAAAAGGCATTTGTTCCAAACATAAATCTTGGTCAAAACGTTTACACTAGGTTGTGGCATAGGACGTAGCAGGATACCAGACAAACCGACAAAGGTCAAGGACTATTTATACACCGGGTCACAGGTGGAAACGATCAGTCTGATTGGGAAGAGCGGGAAGTAAAGGTGAAACACAGAGTAACACTACTACCAAAATAAAAGCAGAAAAGACACTTCTGACAATGATGCACCAATGGACCCAAATGCTCGACGGTTCAGTCCAAACAAAAGTTTATTTTTCAGTTCTTCAGGTTCAAAAATGAGGATAACAAATAAATCACAGCAACAGCTGGACACCAAACAACTTGAGTTAGCTCCATAAAGTAACAAATGGCATTGGTTCAAAACATAAAACGTGGTCAAAAAAGCCTTCCACAAGGACGTGGCAGACCAGGCACATGCGGAGGGTGCTTGAGCACCTGCCCCTTTGCCCCTACATGGCCAAAGTGCCCCCTTTGACTGGGCTTTTTTTTTTGGTGCGAACGTGTGTGCTGGCCAACAGTGCAGACACGCCACCGAGTACTTTACTTGAACACCGAAAACACTTTAAAAAAAAGTATGTGCTGTTAAGCTACAGCATGACCCCGCCCCCTCAACCCCTGCACGCCGTTCCTCTTTGACCTGGGTGTGTGGTGAGGAGTCCGAGGACATCTGGTGGTTGGAAACAAACTGTGTTACCCTTAAAACCCGTGTTCAAGGAAAATTCTTACACCAGGTTTATTGTGAGGATTAAAAAAAAAAATAATAATAATAATACGTAATTTTCTCTTATATAGTTTTCTACTTTAATAATTAATTACCCCCTGCCCCATGGCTATTTCGATCCGTGATTCTCTACTCCCTATAGGCAACCATATTTGTCCGTTCTCTTCACAACATTATCTAGAAAGGCACACATCTTTAAGTTTTCGCTTTAATATATTTGCAATTGGTCCATTTATTTCATTTTATGTGATTCTGGTGTTTATATGAATCTCACTGTGCTAATTTGATAATTCCATTTCTATGTATTCTGTGGTAAAATTTATATTTTTGTATTGTGTTCTGTCTTCTCTCTCTCTTCACAACGTTTTTGAGAGAGAAAGAAATTAAGAAAGCTTTAAATATAAAAGCCACTGGGGAATCTTGAATTTTTAAATTGAAGATTTATATTTTATTATGCAGACATGCCTTGTAAGGAAAGGAAGTTGAGGGAATAATAAAATAGAAGGAGCTGAATGACGCTGCTAAAGGTAGTGAGAAAAATTAATTATTCCTAAACAAAAGTGTAATCCGCAACATGGAAGCACTTGCATGGTTGAGCACCAACGTGTTATTCCACAACGGCCTCATCAGCTGGGTGAAGAGCACAATAGGTAAGAATAACACAGTTTGCAAGGATATTTAGTTGTAGAATACAACTATTATAAACACAATTACAATGTTATTGTTCTATAACATTTTATGTAATTACTTTATTATTAGGTGCTAGAGTTGTCAAATATGGATAATAATGAAATAATATTTTTGGAAAAAAAAACTGCGCTTTTGGTGACTCCGTGAACATCTGATGTGGTTTGTTCCCAGGTTGGGGAAGGAAGTTTTGATATAGAGGTTGAAAGAAGAAAAGAGGCAAAGACTGACTGAGTCACAGTCAGAAAGTGTTGATGACAGTGTTGATTTCTATTCATTATTCCCCCCTCTCAATTAAAGTCTGTCACAGTCACAGCAATTAGACTTCCGAGACATGACAACTTCTGTAGTTTGGGCTGGATTTCAAAATCGATGCTTGATGCCCTCTGCCTGGGCTGCCGGCCACGGGAGTGGAGGGGTGGTGGTGGCGGCGGCTCCTCGGCGCTCTCCTGCCTCCGCCTTGCCCTCTCTTCTCTGCCTGGGTACCTGCCCTGCGCTCTGTCGCGGGTCGCTGGCTGGACGCCGGTTTATCGGTTGGATGTCGCCTGCTCCGGTGAGGGACGTGGGCTGCTGGTGGTCCCGTGTCGTGCTGGTTGGGGGGCTGCAGCGGTGGCTCGTGGGCTGGGTGGGCGGACGGGGGTCATCCCTGAAGGCCGGTTGATAGGAGCATGGGTAGCCCAGGGGACCACCCTGGATCCCGGGGGGGGGGGAGGTGACGATGGCTCCTTTGCTGGGCTGTAGGAGGAGGGATGGGCCGCCCTGCCCCCCCCGAAAACCCTCCCACCCTGGGCTCACTGGGTGGGGGCCGTAGCACTGAGTTGGCGCCTGCGCGGCGTTTCCGCTCATCTGCTTGCCTGTCGTGTGTTTGGTTGGGCTCACGTGCAGCTGCTGGTGATTGGGCGCGCTCGGGTGGGGGTCCCGGTGCCGGGATTGGCGGTGGGGCAGTGTAGGGTCGGTTGCCAATGGGCTTAAACTCACAAGGGATTCACACGATTACTAGGTTCTAGATCACAGTGCCTATTTGTGTACACACTACCCCTCCCAATCACTTAGCTTATAGTCTCCCCCACCCCTCCTCCCCTTCTTTCCCAGGTCAACAGGCCCCCCCACATGGTGTCAACAGGAAATACATCTAGCTGACGATAGCACCAACATATTAATAATTAGTGTAGGCGTTCTATGTATTTCCTGTTGTTGCTTTTCTTTTTTCTTTTCTTGTGTTTCTTTTTTTTCTGTTCCCCCATAACCCCTTCCTGTTCACTGCTTTGTCATAATAAAGGTATGTTGAATGATCACGATGGGAGTATGTCATACTCTCAATGTGAAACATTAAAACTGTTCAGACCAACCGAACACTTAGAATTCCATTCTCCGTGTCAAACAGCTGAACAAGACAGATTAAAAAACAAACAAACAACAACAAAAAAAAACAAATTCGGGCTTAAGAGTACAGACTGAATGTAAAAGAACCAATCACAGAAGCACGGATGTGACATAAACGGAATGCATCTCACACTGTCGGTTATAGTCAAATTGTTCTTCTCAAAATACAATAACTGTCATCTTTGTGGAAAAACTCTAGTACATGTTTTATTGTTGTGCATAGTACAAACTCTGTTAGAAAGGTTTGCAGAGTGAGGTGACATGTCTGCCTAAGGATTGTATGTGCAAAGTTGAGTATTTTCTCGTATTTCGAACGAGGCTTCACATTGTATAAGCAATAGATGAATGCTGACAAAGTGCCGTTGGGTCCCTCACAGCAGCCTCTTTTTCAGGTATATGGGGAAAAAAGACAAGAACCAACAACACCTTCCAAAAATCCCAGGACTATAAAAAAATATTAGTCTTTGCAACGCATTACAAAGTCTCGCCTTTTGTCCTGTGATTTGTCGGTCCAGATTGGACCGCAGTGGAAATTCAATTTAAACCACAGAAGAACATATCCACATTTACAAAGGCCAATATGTCATATTAGTGAAAAACTGGCTCCGCTACGAAAAGCTTTAAATAGCTACCTTGGAGTGTCGTTTTCACACATTTAATTATATACTGAGTCTGTTTGTATCTACAATGTATTGTATGCTTTGAATGGTGTGTGAGTAAAATTAAAACTCAACTAAAGACCAGACTGACTTGCCATGCATTTTGTACACTGCGAAAATCAGGCTGGCTTGCCAAACTATAGCTGCGTGTGACACTAAGTGCAGTCATTGATGGAGTAGCGGTTGATTGGCATGACTTCTTTGCAGGCACCGTGGATTTCATTATGAATATGAATTGTTCTCTCTAAGGGCTTTGTTATTGACTGGGGACCAGTCATTGGTGTTGTCTGGCTTTTGCCCGGAGTCAGCTTGGGTAGATTCCAGTTATTTTGCGACCTTAATGATGAGAAGCATTTGAGCAAACAGACTGATAAATGCAGTGATGCCTCCAGAAATTTGTTCACAGGGATGGCACACCAAGACTGAAATAATTTCAGGATACTTAACTCATTCACTCCCAGCCATTTTCACCAGAGCAAGGCCCTTCGCTCCCGGCCATTTTACAGGGTTTTGACTGATTTTGCAAGGCCCACAGAAAATTCTGTTCTATTGCTATATAAACATGGAACCCACCAAAAGAAAGATTCGACTCTCTTCTTTCAGCAGAAAAAAAAAAAACGTTCATATCGTTTTCCATTCTTTAGAAATCAGCATTAGAAAATAGCTTAGTTTGAGCAATTTTCCAATTTCTGATAGAAAAAAACGGAGGCTATTTTTTGCTTTAGTTACATCCCAAACATCTGAATAATGTTTTCCTTTCACAAAATAAAATAAAGAACAAGACAAAAAGAGCTTTTGATCGCAAAGTAAC
The DNA here is from genome assembly GCF_030265065.1 of Corythoichthys intestinalis. Taxonomy (NCBI): domain Eukaryota; kingdom Metazoa; phylum Chordata; class Actinopteri; order Syngnathiformes; family Syngnathidae; genus Corythoichthys; species Corythoichthys intestinalis. Next base: position 31,777,597 of record NC_080412.1, read on the forward strand.
AATTTATTTACACATAACTAAACTATTGAACTGTTGAATTATTTGCGCACATAACAACGGGGAAGGCTCTCGGCTACTCACGTGGCTAATCTGATGAGTCTGGATCAAGATCGGTCTCACTTTTTTCATCATCTTCATCGTTGGTTTCAACCTCTTGCTAAGGAGTAACGCAACGTGAGCGCCGCAGAACGCGTGTGGAACCTGACGCTGTTGTGGATATCACCGTCTGTCTCATCAAGATAGATTTTTTTGAATCCTTCTTTGACCATGGTTTCGTTTTCTTTTCTTTTTTTTCACGATCGTTCTCCACATTTTTCTCAAATTCTCATGCGTCTTCACAAGATTCCTCCAACTTCTGTTTCCTGACTATTTTTCTTCACTTCCTTTCTTGGCCCGAGAGGAGTTCTTAACCAAATGCGCTACTGACCTCCAGTGGCCAGTTTTATTGCTTTAAAATGGGTTTTGAGCTTTGAGTATTGTATTTTAAATACATAGGAACCTATAGAGGCCTATTGTCAAAAACAACAACAACAACAAAAAAACGCAAAAGACGTATAAATACGTTTTTGGGACACTGAAGCAATTAAAAATAGAACATATTTATACGTTTTTGGGAGCAAATGAGTTAAGGATAATTGTACTGTTGTAGTAAACTGACCAGTAGAAAACTATCAAAAATATCATGAATTCCTATGAATTAAAGCAACACCATGTAACCTTTCAACCTTTAATTTTTATCACATTTCTGATGATATGTCGACCGACAACCTTTCCCTATTCGTTATAAAGACGAAGTCGATGTGAACGCTTTGGCGAATTTTTCAAAGATGGCAGAGCAACACAAAAGAAAAAGTCAGAGGAGACAAAAAAAGAATATGGGAGGCTAGGATAAAAAGGACACTCAAGAATAAACATTGGCGGCACTCGTCGGTCATTCATTAACTCATTACCATTCATCCTTCACACAGCCGCTGGAAACAGAAATTTCGTTTAATCCATCAGCAGGTGAATGGTAGATCAGGATTTTACGACACTGTGCGGTGGTCCTCATAGGAAACACAGCCTTTCCTAAGGCAAAACACAAACGCTTTTGTCCACGTGCGTCGCTAAAATCGCCTAAAAATGAAAAGCTAGCTTGTGTTACTCTAAGTTTATTGTGTTATATTTAATGTTTCTATTGTTGCTATAAGATTACTATGGAGGCTCGCTGTCAATTTCAGTATTAACACCACGCAGTCATCTTAAAATCTAAACTAACCAGGGGGTTGGCCAGTAAATTTATAGGGGGCCTGTGGCCAACCCTGGCCACCTGTGCTGGCATCATTGGATGGAAATGATGTCTGCAAGAAACCTTTACCCATATTTTTTATTTTGTAAATAATGGTAGCTCCATTCTGTGAATGCAGGGACACTATCGCTGCATTTGGGCGCTTAGTCAAATCTATGCTTTCCAGGAAGCTTAACTAGACTTTTTATAAAAACAGCGGTGTTATATACGCTCTTATTTTAATCCACATAGGTCTCACTGTCAGGCTTTGCAGGCTTAAGGAGGTAAAGCCGTACATCACAGCAATGAATTCATATATGGTAAGCTTGAAGTACACACATCTTCTGAATGTTAAAGAGAAGCGCAGAGAAACTTGCATAAAGAGTCAGAGTGCTACGGTTTGGATTAGACAAGTTATTTTGAATTTATTTTTCGATAAAAAGACTGCAATGAGCCTTTTGGGTACTTACTCTGTCCTAATGAGCCCCCATCACTTGACTTCTATACGCACGCAAATCACCAGGCGCTATGTGAACACAGCTAATTAGTATAAAATATGAAGCTTAACGGCTTGCTTGCCTACATCATGGATGCTTTGTAACAGCAAGAGATGCGGAAGCAATGCAAAAATGATGCAAAGAGATGATCATATATAATATACTATATACATACGAAACATACCAGTGGCTGGAAAAGGCCGGACTGAAAGACAACACGGAGGCACTGATCATGGCAGCACAAGAACAGGCCCTTAACACAAGAGCAATAGAGGCTGGGGTCTATCACACCAGACAGGACCCTAGGTGCAGGCTATGCAAAGAGGCCCCTGAGACAGTCCAGCACATCACAGCAGGGTGTAAGATACTAGCAGGCAAGGCATACATGGAACGACATAACCAGGTAGCAGGCATAGTGTACAGAAACATCTGTGCCGAGTACGGACTGGAGACCCCAGAGTCAAGGTGGGCGACACCTCCGAAGGTGGTCGAGAACAACCGAGCCAAGATCCTGTGGGACTTCCAGATCTAGACGGACAAACTGGTGATGGCCAACCAGCCTGACATAGTGGTGGTGGATAAACATCAGAAGACAGCAGTAGTGATTGATGTAGCAATCCCGAGCGATAGCAACATGAGGAAAAAAGAACATGAAAAGCTGGAGAAATATCAAGGGTTGAAGGAAGAGTTGGAGAAAACGTGGGGAGTGAAGGCAAGAGTGGTGCCAGTAGTGATAGGGACACTAGAGGCAGTAACCCCCAAGCTGGCTGCATGGCTCCAACAAATACCACAAACAATATCCCATGTCTCCATTCAGAAGAGCGCAATCCTAGGGACAGCTAAGATCCTGCGCAGGACCTTCAAGCTACCAGGCCTCTGGTAGAGGACCCAAGCTTGAAAGGAGAAACCATACTGCCCGGGTGGGCGAGATGACGTTTTTTTTTTTTTAAAATACGTATATATATATACGTGTATATGTATATCTATATATATACGTGTATATGTATATCTATATATATGTATGTATATATGTATATCTATATATATGTATGTATGTATGTATGTATGTATATATATATATATATATATTTATATATACGTATATAAACACTCAGGTGACTTACACTCAGGTGACTAGAAGTTCCGCTCTGAGACCCCCAATTTGGCCAACTTTCCAAATTGTCCTATATGCATGTGTGATACATCATTGGAAAGCTTAAAATCTCAATTTTCTGGCGGAAGAAAAATTTTGAACGGGAGGGCATTTACAAAAAAAAAAAAAAAAAAAAATTTAAACAGCAAAACCCTATCTGGAGGTGAGAGCACGCGAGAGCAGAAATAAAGACGCCATGACTTTAATTAGATATTATCGCGTACTTACCTTGTTTCGATCCAAAAACTCCACGTAGCATGTATCACTGAGTGTGCTGTGAATGGCCACAGCTGGATTTTTTGGGGATTTTATGGGTTAAACATGGTAATATAACAGGGGCCGCAATGCAGAAATCGCAGACATCAAGGATTGGTTGAGATGTTCTTTTTCATATATTTGCCCTTTTAAATGTTGTTTTTCAATTTTTCTTTGTTTGGATTGATTATATATCATCTAAAATATCGGAGAAAATGTGATAGTAAAAAAAAAAAAAAATATATATATATATATATATAATTTTGCGATAGTTAAAAAGTAGATATCCATGACTTTTTTACAGACACCAATTTTTTTCATTGTGACGTAATTTGTTTAAAAGTTTAAAATGTGCGAGTTAATAATTTTTCGAAGTCGTTTTTTTTTTTTTTTTTTTTTTTTTTATGAAATATTAGGCATCAATTAATGATTGTAAGCTAAAAATTACAGACATTTTGAATAATAAATATAATTAATGACCTTTGATTTATGGCTGGATATATCCTGAACATTGGGTGAGATGGTTAAACATCGGGTGATATTTGGTGGAGTTTGTCCCAGTCGTCAAGTTCTAATACAAATCCTTAGGAGGACATTTATAAACATTACAGAAAATAAGAAGGCACTCAATTTTATTTAATTGAACAGCTTGCTAAGACAGCAGAGGGAATCTACGTATATATTGCAATACTAAGACATAATAATAAACATCTTAATAATCTCCTCATCACTGTTCTTCAGTTGTTTTTTTTTAAACAAATATTCATCATCAGTCGTGCATGTGTTGTTTGTTTGTGTGCCCTCCAAGAAATGGTTCCTGCCTGCTCATGTTCCTGAATAAGAAGTAGGGAGGAAAAAACGTATTAATAAATATTAACCATGTTTACGAGATCATTTGTTACCAGGCAGATTTCAGAGGGGTTGATTAAAAATTACTAGAAGGTGAGCTACGGCAAAGCAAACTTAACTTTTAAGACCGTGGGGCTGGGTCAAGCGACCCAACACCTAGAAAAAAAAAAAATCTCTGTTCTTGTTAAACTTACAGTGTGGTGCATTTAATGACTTTTCCTAAAACTGCTTGTTGTTCACTCTATTTTTTAAATGTTGAAATCACTCCAAGAAAATGTTATTTGAACATCATTTCAGCCTTACCCTATTCCCACGGTCTCAATAGTGTTAGTGGATGTGAGTGTGTCAAACCAACCCTGAAAGATAATATAGGAATGGATGAGAAGAATTTGGAGGGGGGGGATTAAAGTGCTCAGCCACTCTGTAATGCTTTTTTTTTCAATTTATTTGAACCTACTGCTCATTAACACCCCGTGTTTGCCTCAATCTCCTCTTCATCTACAGGTTTAACCCTTTCAAATTACCTTCAGGATGACTTTAAAATAGAGACGAGAGAAAGAATGTTGTTCACTGGAGTAGGGTGACCTCCGCTCTTTGTTCATACATCATGTGAAACCTGCAATGCGTCTCCCATGGTCAAATTGGGCGCTTCATCATTTGACGCATGTTCTCCTTCCCTCTCCTTCTGGTGTCCCTCTATGTCTCAAGGGGTTTTATAGTCGTTTCTGTTAATATTTAGAGCATGAATTCTGTTATTATCAAAAGGGATGATGTATTTTGTCTCACTATAAAGGGGAAGTAGTCTTACAATGTTACTGCTTCTGAATTGAAATATTTTAACCAGAATTTGCATGAAATTATACTTTAAAAATATATATGGCGGAAAACACTCAGGTGACTTACACTCAGGTGACTTGAAGTTTCACTCTGAGACCCCTAATTTGGCCAAATTTCAAAATTGTCCGATATGTGCAATACATCATTGGAAATCTTAAAATCTTAATTTTCTGGGGGAAGAAAAATTTGAACAGGAGGGCATAAAAAATAAATAAATAAAATAAACAGCGAAACCCTAACTGGAGGTGAGAGCATGAGAGAGCATAATTACAGACGCCATGATTTTAACGAGATATTATCGCGTACTTACCCTGTTTTGATCCAAAAACTCCATATAGCATGTATCACCAGGTGTCAAGACACAGATGTGAATGGCCACAGCCAGATTTTTGGGGGATTTTATGGGTGAAACATGGTAATATAACAAGGGTCGCAAGGCAGAAATCGCAGACACCAAGGAGTGGTTGAGATGTTCTTTTTCATATATTTACCCTTTTAAATGTTTTTTTTTTTTTTTTCTTTGGATTGATTATTTATCATCTAACATATCAGGGAACATGCGACAGTAATGAAAAAAAATACATTTAAGTGATAGTTATGAGGTCGATATCTTATACAGGGTGACCCAAAAAAAGTTTACACTCAGTTGACTGCTTGTTTAAAAGCCATTGAAACATATCTAAATAGGTTGTCATGCTTAAGTGATTCATTAAGGTCACTCAATGCAGCTGGTAATCTCTCGTCTCTACAATTCCTGTGCTCCTGCTGAAAATGAAGAAAACTTTAGCTGTACCTGAATTGCTGCGTGCCGGTCTGACACCTACTGAGATTGCAGCAAATCTGAGAATATCCAGATGTGTGTCTACAAAGTTAAAAAGAAGCTGAAAGATACTGGAACAGCCTCACGAAAACCTGGGTCTGGAAGTGCCCGATCTGTGGGGACCAAAAAGTTGATTGACAAGGTGATATGTGGCCACCCAGAGTCCAGATCTCAATCCCCTGGATTATAGCATATGGGCAACTGTGGAGGACAGTGCCTGGAAGAAGCCACAAACTTCTGTGGCAGCCTTGGAGAGGTCCATTGTTAGACCTTGGGAAAAGATGACAGCATCCTACATAAAGAAGACCTGTCAAGCGTTCCGCAGGCGCCTGGAGGCTGTTGTGACACTTAAGGGAGGACACATTGAAAAATAGAGTGTACTGTACATGTTCTTTATAATAATGTATAATTTGTGATTAAATTCTAATTCTAAGCTGAATAAACATGGCATTTAAGTTGTATTATGGCAGTGTAAACTTTTTTTGGGGTCACCCTGTAGACATATTTACAGACACCATTTTTTTTCATTGTGACATAATTTGTTAAAAGTTTAAAATATGCACGTTTTTTTTTTTTTTTAATGAAATATTAGACATCAATTAATGATTCTAAGCTAAAAATGACAGACATTTTGAATAATAAATATGATTACTTACCTTCTCTTTATATGCCTGGGTTGAAACAAAAGCGGTTGCGCGACGTCTGTAAACGGAGGTTTCAAGGGTAAAATGGACAAATCAGAAATTGTTCGGGGGCTCAATGCGCCATGAATTTGATATGGGAGCATATAGACATATTGTCTTATCAAACACAACAGTTCTTTTGGCTTATAATACAGCAGTTTAATTTAAAGAGGGGTGCAAGAGCAGAAACTGCTTTTCCAGTCTTGTCTGTATTTTTCTCCACATATAAATAAAAATCAAAAGTACGTCCACAACAGATACGGACGATAAATCCTCTGATGATGTTACCTGAACATTCATTATTAAAAAAACAACCAAAAAATAATACTAGACTGCCACTAGTGTGGAAAGGGTTTTTGATGGTGGGGGAAGGCAGATTTAACAGTACATAATGCTGTAATAGCAACTAAAATACAGTAATTGCTTTTTGATTACTTTGTAGCAAGCATCACTTGCGTCTATTACTGTATGAAAAGGACTGAAAATTTAGGAAATAAAATTCCATAGCCACACAGAAAACCACTAGAAATCTAAAACAGAATAAAATCAATACCATGTAATCTTTCTATTAACACTGTTAAGGGGTCGCTACACAATTTATCTTGGCTGTAATACTCTCTCCAGCTTTACCATAATGTTAAGGTGAAAATACTGTAGGTCATTGGTGTTGTCTATTACCAAATATCTAACATTTGGATGGCCAAGTTTTGGGCTTAATGGGAACATTATATGGAAAACCATTCGAATACCTTATATAAAGATAGCTGCACATCTGGAGTGCTTACTTATCTATCAAGAACATTTGAAAATCTTAAGGCATAGACTTCACTTTCAGTTCATGAAACAGCTCCTACAGAATTGTGCTCGGCCAGGCAGAGCTTCGTGGCAGCTTTCACTGCAATAAACCCACACATACGCTGCGTTCTAATGCCGGATTTAGGTGGAAACAGGACGGAAATTTTATTGCGTACAAGCAGGCATGAATGTCTCAAGAGTGATTTAGTCGATGATTTAAGGTAATTATTATATAAAATAGCCCATGAATGCATTTTGAAATATTGTGGGAAAAAATGAAATGAATGGAAAAAATAGCGTAACTGTTGCTATTTTCTCAAGTTAAAGGCAGAAATGAATACATTTTTAATTGCATATTATTTTGAAAATTGACCGGATCCTTTGGGTTTATCCTATCCTACTTAGTAGTATTGAAGCAGGAGGGTCGCGTCTCACGTCAAATGACAAACTGCCGTTCTTTTCGAGTGTGACGCGTTGAACCGCTTCTACGACGAGTCTAAAACACGGCTGCACCGCGACTTGTGTGCACTGGCTGATTGACTTTAATGGCCGTGTTTCACTGCGTTGACGCGGCGGCAACGTTGTCACGCCGTCGTAGACGTGGTGTACTACCTAGGTGAGACAGAAACATATAAATGCCAACCTGAAATGTGTTGTATTCTCGGAGCATCACTATATAAATGGCCCCTTAACTTCAGCCACAATGTTAAATGATAAAAATAAATAAATAAATAAATAAATAAAATAGAACTGCTGTCTAGATGAGTAAAAATAACCAATAAATACAAATGCAAAGTATGCAATCATTTTGGTGTTTTGACAAAAGGGAATTGTTTTAACGTTTTTGGGGAAAAACATACCATATCTTATTAAATTTAATGATGGACATTTGTTGCAGATGACCCTGGAGTAGTGAGTGGTTATATTGAACATAAGGACAAGGCACAATGAGAGATAAAGAGTTTTTCCCCCTCCTGTTTTTTTTTTTTTTTGGTCCATTTTCATCATTTCTTCAGGGCCTTTTTGCATGCAACCAAGCTATCTCTCCATTCTGCCGCTGTTGGCATCACATAATGAAAGCTAAACGATTCCCACACTGCAATGGTGCAATGTTGTTTTACATTGTTTCCTTTCTTTGGAAATTTCCATAAATGTGATGAATGTTTGGATTACTTTTTCACAAAATTGATACTGAAGCCATACCTTGATTTGGACAGATACACTTTTTGAATGTAGTTTTCAAAAGGTTTTTGTATGCTATCTTAAATTTTCAGTGAACTACTGGATGAACTACTGTAAAGTGTAAAAATTATACACTTAATTTGTGATACATTCCCATTGTAGTGCATACCTGTCGACCCGAGGCCGTTGGCAATCTTACAAATAGTGACATATGTCCTTACAAATTGGTGACTAATCTTACAACGTTGTATATAGCGTGCAATATGAAACAAAAATAGAACTCAATTTTTAAAATAATATGAATTTATTGGTAATATTGTAACATATAACCTGGTGCAATCAAAGAACAATCAATATCTTCAGCTACATCATGATTACTAAAATTTAACAGTGACTTTTGTTATAATTGTACGTAGCACTTTTGGCAATTTCTATCATGTCTTGATGGCTGCACTTCATGGCACTTCAGCTCGCAATTCAGTTGGACTTGAAGGTAGTTCGTTAGTATGTCCAATTATAAATTAAAAAGGTCATTTGATAAAATTAAGTAGGGGACATTTCTTTTGCTAATTCTGAGAAGTGATCAGCAATAGTTGCAGGCAAATTGTGTTCGGCAACAAATTGGCAGAATAAAATCTCTGCTTTCGTCACTTTTCATTCTGCAGACTTGATCTTTGTGACCAGTGTTGTTAACGTTACTTTAAAAAAGTAATTAATTACAGTTACAAATTACTTCTCCCAAAAAGTAGTTGCGTTAGTAACTCAGCTACCTGAATGTAAGAGTAATTAGTTACTTGGCAAAGTAATTGGTGTTAACTTTCATGTTTTTTTTTCCCAAAAACAAAAAAAACATAGTAACTAAAGATGATCGGGATGCCGATCGATCGAGTCCGATCACGTCATTTTCAAAGTATCGGAATTGGCAAAAAAATATCGGACATGCTTTTTTTAATATATGTATATATATATATTTTTTAATTAAATCGTTTTCTAGTTGTATTTAACGTTACAGACAAAATGTCTTACACTCATCCAGAGTCTTTAGTTTTGGCTTAAAAGTAGGGCTATCAAATTTATCGCGTCAACGGCGGTGATAACATTATAATATTTAACGCCATTAACGCTTGCGCTGCACTACCCACTCACGCATTGTCGTGTTCAATCTATAATGGCACCGTATTACGTATACATAGCGCTAAAAGGCAACGTAAAATGAGTAGAGAGAATTTGGCAGCCTTTGAAGCCTTTTTTTAATTGGTTAAAACCTTACAATCCCTCTCTCAACTATTAGAAATATCGTAGGAAGCAATGTGGGGAAGAAAGGTAGTACAGTGGTACCTCTACATACGATCGCTTCGACACACGAACTTTTCGACATCCGACGTAAAATTTGACTCGCCATTTGTTTCTACATCCGACGACATGCTCGAAATACGACGACAATGGCAGCACCGCAGACGAATGCACGGCGGATTTTCTTGTGTGACAAATCAACACAGGTTTCAGAAAAGGTTGGTACAGGTGGTGAAACAAGGAAAAAGTTGACGCTTACCTTCTAAATGAAGATGCAAATGACAGAAAAATATGAGCGTAGGGTGGGCATCCGTGAAATGGCTCAACAATACATCTCCACGGTCCTCCTCCGACCATCGTTCGCCAGTCTTTATAAGTTAAGCTGACAATTCTTATTGTGGTAACATCTCCAGAGAAATCGCCAGCTTCGCCACGTTTTCATCATTTCTTTCACAACTTATTCAACACAAAACGCCTGCTGTCTGCCGCAATTGACGATGTTCTCACGAAAGCATTGAAAGCGAAAGTAAACTTTCACCCGCTCCCCTCCCTCTTTGTCACGTCAGCGCCGCGGTGCCTTCAGGTACAGAAAAAAACGTCCGCCTTATTAGAACCCGTTTCGTTACACTATTACAGGAATTATTATTATTATTATATTATTAATCCGATTTTTATTTATTATTTATTTGTTTTGCTATGTGTAATTGCCATTTGTAATAGTACCAGCAGTATTTTTTAAGGATTTAGTGCAGGTTTTTGGGCTGTGGAACGAATTAATGGAATTATAATGTATTCCTATGGGAAAATCCTGCTCGACATACGCCCATTTCGACTTACAAACAAGCTCCTGGAACGGATTAACTTCGTATGTAGAGGTACCACTGTAGTTGATATTTTTCTTAACACCCTATTATATTTCCCAACGCTCAGAAGATATATCAATTGGTACCATTACGCACAGTCATGGTTGCACTTCCCATCATGCATTTGGGCAGAAGTTAAATGGCTGCAGTATCATTTACTGAAAGCTCATAAAAATCCACTAGATGTCAATATTAAGTCACAATATACAAAGTCACATTATCCTTTAAGAATTACAAGTCTTTCTATCCGTGGATCCCTCTCACAGAAAGAATGTTAATAATGTAAATGCCATCTTGAGGATTTTTTGTTATAATAAACAAATACAGTACTTATGTACTGTATGTTGAATGTATATATTCGTCCGAGTTTTATTCATTTTTTTTCTTAATGCATTGCCAAAATGTATTTGATCGGCAAAAATTATCGGGAATGATTGGAATTGAATCAGGAGCAAAAAAAAAAAGCAATCGGATCGGGAAATATCGGGATCGGCAGATACTCAAACTAAAATGATCGGGATCGGATCGGGAGCAAAAAAACATGATCGGAACAACCCTAATAGTAACCTTTGCTATGTTTGGAAGTCATTTAATGTAGTGAATCAACTGTTAAAGTTGTTAAAATTGCTCCCGTTTTTGCATTAGTTTCCTTCCGTCTACTTTCGACATGTGAAAGTTTTATAACTGTATCATCATTTAAAGATAGATTCGAGTCAAGATTTTGCCGATTTGGGAGTATTTTAGATAAAAATTTACTTAGGCTCGCTAGAAAGGTTCACTACAACAGAGGCTTTCTGAGCAGTCTCCTGCTTTAAAATGACAGCTGTTTATTAACGCGGCTGAGTCTGTCATTTCGCATGTAGTTCTATAAACATAGATTGTAGGCTGTTGGCTATAGTCAGGAAATATTGGAGCCACCTAGCCTAGCATCTGTTTGCTACAGCGTCACAACAAACACTCTTCTTTCTCCGTGTCTTTGACTTTTCTCGCGTCATTCAACCAACGTAGTAACGCATAGTAATGCACATTGTCTCGTTGCCGAAACGGTGACAAAGTCCGAACGGAGAAAAAAAAAAACGTAATGCATGAAAACGTACAGATTTTGAACGTACAGCGTACACATTTAAAAATCAGTGCTCACTTGTACAAATTACGTCGAAACCGTACAACTTGACAGGTATGGTAGTGGCACATCATTTTTTCCTATTGACTCAACTTGAAAGATTGACATTCTCTTTAGGGCAGGGGTGTCCAAATTTTTTGCAAAGGGGGCCAGATTTGGTGTGGTAAAAATGTGGGGGGCCGACCTTGGCCGACGGCCTTTACGTAGAAAAATATATTTCTGTGTGTCACATTTGCTTTATTATTTTTGTTTTAAAATAATTTTCAACAATCTCGCAACTAGCCTTTGTGGTGCTCTCTTTCGACTCTCGGGCTCTTGCGAAATACTGCTGATGGGAAATTAAACTAGCTTCAAGTTACTTCAATTTCTCGCTGCGTATCTTCCCTGTAATCTTGTCGTACATGTCAGCGTGTCTTGTTTGGTAATATCGCCTCACATTGAACTCTTTAAAAACAGCGACTGTCTTTTTGACAACGATGCAGACACAGTTGTTGCGTATTTAGTGACGAAATAGTCCAATTCCCACCTATCCTTGAAGCGTTGGCCGTCGCAGTCAACTTTCTTTTTTTTATCACACATGGTAATGTTGCTGAGAGTGCTGCTGCCTTTTAGTGGGTAAATGAGGAACAGCATTTAGTGTGTAAGCTACTTCAAATGCTGGTAGCAGTACTGCTGACCAATTTATTAAGTCTGTGTGCAGGCCAGACGTTATTAATTTTATGACAGAGGCTGGGGGCCGGATGAAATTTGACCACGGGCCACATTTGGCCCCCAGGCCGGACTTTGGACGTATCTGCTTTTGGGTATTAGTTTATTTTGTAGGGACAATTGCTGTTACAGACCAGATGGTATTAGCGCTAAAAGAGTATTTAAGGTGTTACTGTGTCAGAAGCTTCTACTGGTAATGCTTACACTACATTACGGGTGTTGCGTTAAGCGCGAACTGCCGGCTATCAAGCCTCTATTAACGTAGCCTCGCCTATCCCGACGCTCATGAAGCCTCTCGTCCAAATGTGGAAATAATGTGACATTTCAGACCTACTGTCTGAGTGGCTAGCACTACACAAGTAACCCCCTCACTTTGACGTGCCCTCCAGGGGAAAAAAATGCTAGCTATATCGTGTCACTTTCCATTACAGATTACGCCTGCCTTCCTAAAATTAGAGTGGACGCTTGTGTAAACATTAGAGAGGACCTTGGAATGACTGCTATCAAGAGATGAAATATTCAGAGAAAGAATGCAGGATTTTTTGGTCAAAAAAAGGCAGGAAACACTAAATCAAGTTAAAAGCAGATAATGCTGATTTGTCTGGTCTCATTTATCACTCGAAGATAGGGGTGGACAAACTTTCGCGCGCAAGGGTTAGATTTGATTTTTAAAACGGATAATGGGCCAGGGCATTTGTATAAGGCCGTAGTTCTCAAATAGATAATAGTCAATTTTCCCATCTTAAATCCTATTGTCTATTCTTGTACAATATTTAACCACACATTTAACACTTTAATTCAGTGGGACCAATCAGGTTTTCTCCGCCCACCCCCATCTATAATTAACAAAAAACAGTCTAGTCAACAAAAATAGAAACAATCTCCTCCAAGATTAAGCTGCAGCAACTGTAATTGTGATTAAATGTCAAAAACAACCTATTATGGATAAATTGCTTATTTGCATCCATTAAAATATTTTTGTCTTGTTCACTGTTTGAATTGCTTGCAGCAGAAGAATTGACAAAAAGAAAAGAACTTTTCATTTCATTTTTAAATGGCTAAACAGCCTATATTCTTCTGTGCGTGCAATGACAATGCACTATACAATACATAATACGATGAGCGCAAGGCAGGGAGACTAATCGCGCTGCCAATATATCTTTCTGTTTGGCATTGTGCCGCGCTGTGTGCAAGCAGCAATCAATATTTGGCACAGGTTATATGTGGAGTTGCATCCTGGTTTAAGGATACCACAAGGTCAAAAGCACAATGTACATGGGGTAACAACACCGCTGCACATGACGGCAAACCGATCGATTGTTAAGATAGGCTGATTACTACATTGCAAAGTGTTTTACCCAGCAGACGTGCAACATATTGTACTGTATATCCCCAAGACTCTGGAATTATCAGTCATCCAAGTAGTGTTGTTGAATTTATACTGTACCTGTATATTGACAGTCATATGATATGATATGATATGATAGGCCTGAACAATATATCATTTGAACATTGCCATTGCAATGTGCGCATATGCAATAGTCCCATCGCAGGACGTGTGATTGTTTATTTATTTATTTATGTAAACCTATGTGTTTCCTCATAAAAGCAGCAATGGCGTACCGCAAGCAACACATCACTTTTGCTCATTAATATTCATGATGTTAGCAATTGCGGCTAGGCGGGTCAACCTCCCGTTTGTCCCTAATAGTAAATGAATGGAAATAGAGTACCAACGAGATGTTTACTGAGCTAAACCTACCAATTCTGTCTGAGAATTATGTGCCTGGTGCCAAATTCACTGGTAAAGATGTGAAAGAACAAGGGATGTCAAACGATTAAAATTTTTAATCGAGTTAATTACAGCTTACAAATTAATTATTCTTAATTAATCGCAATTAATCGCAATTCAAACCATCTATAAAATATGCCATATTTTTCTGTAAATTAATGTTGGAATGAAAAGATAAGACACAAGATGAATATATACATTCAACATACGGTACATAAGTACTGTATTTGTTTATTATAACAATTAATCAACAAAATGGCATTACCATTATTAACATTCTGTTAAAGCGATCCATGGATAGAAAGACTTGTAGTTCTTAAAAGATAAATGTTAGTACAAGTTATAGAAATTTTATATTAAAACCCCTCTTAATGTTTTCGTTTTAATAAAATGTGTAAAGTTTTCAATCAAAAAAATAAACTAGTAGCCCGCCATTGTTGATGTCAATAATTACTTACACAATGCTCATGGGTGCTGAAGCCTATAAAATCAGTCGCACCCAAGCGCCAGCAAAGGGCGACAAAACTCCGAAAAACACAACAAGTACACATTTCACTGTGCTGTCGTTTTAATCTGTTTGAGCGGGGTATTTGTGCGTTAATTGCGTCAAATAACAAAAAACGTGATTAATTTAAAAAATTAATTACCGCCCGTTAACGCGATAATTTTGACAGCTCTAGAAAGAACATACAAATGTTCAGTTAAAGAGATGGCTTGAGTGTCGAGGGCTGAAAAAGACTGGAAAAAGAGCCAATCTGATCCAGCGTTAGCTTTTTTATCGACACCTTTTTCTTGTGTGCATTGCCATACCCCACTGACAATGACAGTCTCCTGTTTCAAGAATCTATCCTTTACCACCGTATGACCTGTCTTCCATATATATTATATCCTCTGTTTGTCTTACGTCTCTGACCGTTCTTGGGGGTAATTTGCATTGCTATTTTTGTGTAGCTAT
Source organism: Corythoichthys intestinalis (assembly GCF_030265065.1). Lineage (NCBI taxonomy): Eukaryota > Metazoa > Chordata > Actinopteri > Syngnathiformes > Syngnathidae > Corythoichthys > Corythoichthys intestinalis. Next base: position 31,792,669 of record NC_080412.1, read on the forward strand.
CGCAAATGCTACTCAGTGACAGCCAAGGAACACTTTTAGTTTTTTCATTAATAACAAATCTTAATTCTATAATTTATTTACATTTCCCCCTTACTAAAGTTGTTTTCTTACAAAAGAAAAGGTAACAATGACAGTCAGATACCATTTAAAAAAAAATTCAGGTCATTCATTGTCAGACAGAAGCAGCACGGCAAAACGCCACGCTAAAAAATAAGTAAAAATATCAAAATGGCTTACCTCTTTGTCCTCTGAAGGACCATGGTGGCTTGGTGCCGGGAATGGCGATGGGGCAGCGTAGAGTCGGTTGCCAGCGGGCTTACACTCACAAGGGATTCATACAATTACTGGTTTCTAGATCACAGAGCTGATTTGTGAACACTCCACCCCTCCCAGTCACTTATCTTATAGCCCCCCGCCCTTCTCTTCCTGGTCAACAGGCCCCCCCTACATGGTGTTAACTGGAAATACATCTAGCTGACAATAGCACCAACATATTCATAGTTAGTGTAGGCGTTCAAGGTATTTCTTGTTGTTGTTTGTGTTTCTTTTCATACTCTTCTTGTGTTTCTTTTCTTTTGTTCCCCCATAACTCCTTCCTGTTCGCTGCTTTGTCTTAATGAACGAGGTATGTTGAATGATCACAATAGAAGTACTGTATGTCATACTCAAATGTGAAACATTAAAACTGTTCAGACCAACCGGACACTTAGACTTCCATACTCCGTGTCAAACAGCTGAACAGGTTTAAAAAAAAAAAAAAGGAAAGACCATGGCCCCCAACAAAATGTTTTCTGCATATGAAATGTGAATGGCATCACATTGCTGGACAAACTGGTTTTTGGACGTCCGCGCAAGTTGTTCCATTCTTCACATTTTTTCCTCCGGATTTTTGGTTTCGGGAAACGTATGAAGAAAACATCCTAAAAGTCTAAAAGTTAAATAGCAGCAGTGTTTGATCGGCAAGTTCTTTTTGAAAGATTACCGGCGAAAACAAGCAGAAATAACATGGTTTGTATGCGAGGGGGTGTCTAAATGACTCACTTCCGCGTTACGATGGCAACATCACGGTGTAAAAATAGCATTCGTGCGTTACGCTATTGCAGAGACATGGCTTCCTGGATCCATTTTATATACACTAATCTTCATTCTTCACAGATAAACCCGTTTAGCTTGGATTAAACGGTATTACAGTATATTAATACTAGGGGTGTCCCGATTGCATTTTTTTGCATATACACATACATTTTTTTTCCCGATGAGAAAACGTGAGATGTGATGTCACTCCCAAACTCAAGAGCAATATTTTCCATTCAAATGCTCTTTGTACATGACTACAGTATTCTCTATTCTACACACATTATGAGGCAACGACAAAATAGTAACGCACAGGCACTAAGGTAACTAACTTTAATCAGACTACTGGTTTGGAAAAATGAACGCATTAGATTGCTCGTTACTGAAAGAAAGTAATTAGATTAGACAAGATGTGTAAATATATATGTATACATAACCCGTTAACGCGTTACTGACAACTCTACAGTTGTCCGATAATGACTTTTTAACCGATATCCCGATATTGCCCAACTCCAAAAACCTGATACCTTAAAATGCGGTCATGGACTTAACAGTCATCATTTCTCAATCACTTATTGTTCATTTAATTTTTGCACCATAAATGTAAATAGTTTGCTTACTTAACAAATTCCAAGCATCTTAGTTCGGAGACATTTGATGGTCAATAAGCATAACTGCCCTAAGCGGTGACAGACCCTTGTACAAAGGCAGAAGGCTTCTACATTCACTTTGAAGGTGACATGCATATTTGCCCAAAACCAATACTGAAAAACCAATGTCGATCTTATTCGATATCATTTTAAAATACTTTTATCGGCCGATATTATCGGCTACTCGATAATATCTGACAACTCTAACAAAAAGTGTGTGGGTGTTGAAAAGTCAGGAAGGAATCTTCTCAAAGGCACTCTTGGGGATTCAGTCCTGGCTGGCCAGTTTTGAATTGTTCTTTTCTTAAAAGATGTATGCAGTTTAGATTATTGCTGTCTTTTTGTCCTCTATGTATCTCCACCTCCTGTTCAGTAAAAGAATTAAAGAACCTGTATAAAGAGAAAATCAACTTTCTTTCTTCTTCAACTCCTTTATAGCAGTGCTTCTCAATTATTTTCTGCTATGCCCCCCAAGGAAGACGTAAATATTCTACACCCCCCCAACTGCCGCCACTGTAAATATACAGTAGTATCATTTGTTAATAGAATTATTATTATTGTAAGTACACCTCTGCATAAATTTGTTATTGATAATATTGAAGAAAAAAGTAATATAGATCAACTTACAATACAGAGTAAAAAAAACAAAAAAACATCCATACTGTAAAAATACTCGATACATTTTTTGACCGTTTGATATTGAGAAATTAAATTTGATAAAATCAATAAATAATAATAAATTCAAATTAATTAGCAACGTTAACTCACAAGGAATATGTGCCAAACAAGTCGACCGAAAAAACAAAAAATAATAAAATAAAAACGTCAGTGTCATTGGACAGAGGGACAGTTTTTATTTTTGCTGTAGGCAGTATCAGCTTCTTTGCTATAGTGTGAGGTTATTTTGCACTAAGCAACTTGGTATGCCACCTTATATGATGCTGACAATGCTCGCTGGTTACTGATGTAACACTGACAAAGTGGTAGGATTGTTGGCAATATTCGGCACGTTTTCGCAAAAAAAAAAAAAAAAAAAAATGCCTGCTGTCCATTGCAAACGTTTTCAGACATAAACAAAAAAAAAAAAAGTAAAAGCCAAAAGCCAAATGTGACATACGCTTCGTCATATTTCCTTGTCTTAACTTTTCATATCTCCAGTGCTCTTTGCTGTGTGCTCTTGTTTGGTTCAAAAATATTGTGCACATGCTGAAAATGAGAGCAGCGCTGCCACCCACTGAATATATGTGCAATTACACTTTATTCTAGAACGGCAAAAAAATATATTCCCCAATGTCATGTGCCACCCCCAGCGTCGTTCTGCGCCCCCCTGGGGTGGGGCCCGCCCCACTATTTGAGAAGTACTGCCTTATAGTAACAAAGTCAACAACATTTTCCTCAAAATTGCTGGTGAACAGTGAAAAGTGGTAACACTGAGTCTCTGCAATGCTAGTTAATATATTGCAGCAAATTTGTCTCTCTAAATATAATAAAAATATCACTCCAAAGTATTTGATTTTTAGATATCCATTAGATGCAACAAATGTCAACAGAAATACAGAGATTTTTCTTCTCATTACATACGGTTTGATTACTAGCTGAAAGAAATCAACAAGTCAAATTAATGTTTTCAGTCGACTAATGACAAATATTCCCAGCTGCTCACAGATTCACAGAACAGAACATTAAGAATTATCATTAAGGATCATTCACTCATTAATCTTCTGCTCTGCTTATCCTCTTGGAGATTGCGGGGGTGCTGGAGCCTATCCCGACTTACTATGGACAGGAGGCAGGGTACACCCTAAAATTGTTTCCAGCCAACCGCAAGGCAAATAATTCTTTCTTTCGGACCCTTTCGCTTTGTTCTCTTTCGTGGACTTTGATAAGCGATGAATGAAAACAGTTGCCAACTTGAAAATGCGAAAAGCTCGTTGGCATTCATCCACGCTGACATTTTAAATGCCTGTCTGTGTGCATAATTACTGCCGAAATGACAAAATGTGCATGTAGTCCGAAGGGAATTTGGCATCTGTCGGCTTCGTGGAGTGTAACACTGCTTGGATAAACTATTAAAGTCATTATCCATCATTTATTCTTCCACCTGTACCGCTGACAAATGGTTAGCTTCGCTTGGCGGCTCGTCTGTTGCGTGCAAACGCCGCTCCCAATGTCTGCGCTCACCTTCTAATTCCGCAGTATTCACCAGGTGACAGAGACAGCCGCCACATGGATGGAGAGCTGAGGGAAAAAAAGCCCTGTAAATAATGGAGGCCAGGCAACTCACACAGAAAAGGTGGAGTGTCATTGTGTTTGTGAGGGAGAAGGATGATGAAGCACTGAGCAACTGCATCAACACGTTGTCTTGCTACATCAAAATAACATTATCATACAGCTCCTGACAAACTGCAGGCTAGACACATCCACCCCACACACATGCGCACACACATTTTCAAGAATTGCGGCAAGTCAGCTTTTGCTGCCCACCTGGCTTTTCATGCAAGTCACTGTGAGACACAATGTTATTTGTGCTGTAATATAAAAATACCTTTGCTGACTTTTACCAAAATCCACACATTTGCTCATCTTGTGGGAGTTAACTTTTCTTGCTGTTCTTAGAGCAATTTAAAAAAGTACTCATAGTTGCTTTTCATGCACTGCGAAAACCAGGATTCGTTGTTAGGTACAGCAAATCCTTCCCTGTTGGTCTAAACCCAATCAGAGAAATTCTACCTTTTGTTCAAAGAAAAAATTGTATTACCGTATTGGCCCGAATATAAGACGGCCCTGATTATAAGATGACCCCCTCCTTTTCAAGACTCAAGTTTGAAAAAAGACTTTTTGAACACCAAATTAATTTTTATACAGAAAATAATTACAGTACATCTGAAACAAATGATTATAACAATATATTTGAGAGAAAAAGCATGTTATTTTGCCTCCTTCAAATCTTAATATCTGAACATTTAAATATGTAAACTAAAGCATTCGTAAATGAATAGCTTCTGGTTATGTAATGTAAAAAAAACAACAATCTATTGTGATAAAACAACAAAATTGCAATAACTGCATTAACCATCAACGTGAGGTCTAACTGTAACTGTAGTCTTGAAACAAATCTCAATTAGGAAAAACATTGCAATAAAATAATGCAAACTGGTTAAACTTGAGAGTAGCTGAGATCTGTCATGACAGAACATTACTCCTCAAGTTCAGCATTCGCTTCAATGATATCTGGCGCCATCTAGCGTCGTGAATGGGTATAATGTCTAGACCCTAAATATAAGACGACTCCCACTTTTTCAGTCTTATTTCAATGCAAAAAACACCATCTTATATTCGGGCCAATACGGTAATTAAATGTATTAAAGTTATCATTTCAAAATATTTCTCTGCATTAAACTTTTCTGGTTGGATTATGTGGTTTTAAGCAAGGATGCTTAAGATATACATTTATTTTATTTTAATCCAATTTTTGAAAAATAGTGATAGGAGTTACGAGTATGGTCAAAAAGCTACGAGGTTGTGATTAGATATGAAATGGTGCTATATTGTGATACTTTGTTGAGATTATCGAGATTAACAAATTGCTACTAAAATCTTCCACTAGATTAGTGTCTCTGTTAACTCAATGTTTGCCATTGACAACGCTCGATGCTAGAGGTGTGCAAAATTTCCGATTCTTAGATTATTCGCGATTCGGCCGTGGAAGATTCGAGAACGATTCACAAACATCCAAATTCCGATTATTGAAATATGCCAAGTAAAGCGGAAGTACAACACACTCAGCGCGCCGCGCGGTCAATGAGCAACGGAGCGAGAGTAGCTAAACATCATGCTTCTCATTACCCGGCCCCTCGGGTAATGCCAATGCTCAACTCACGGCTCTAGCTCAACTCATGCCACGAGATAAAAAAACACAACAACATACCTGAAGCTGCTACAAAAGTACGTCATCCACATAATGTTACGGTAGATATCATTTATATAAGACTAGATGCACTATGGTAGCGGTAGCGTTTGCAGCACATCTACAAAAAGCTAGATGCAGACGTAGTAAACGGCCGCCATCTTAAAGCAGTACACTTCTCTGCAAGGCTGTTGTAGCGAACCTTCCAAGCAAACCTAATTAACTTTTTATCTAAAATACTCCTAAATCGGTAAAATATTGACTTCAATCTATCTTTAAAATAGTTTTAAAACTTTCACATGTCGAAAGTTGACAAAAGGGAAATTATGGATTAACGGGAGCAATTTTAACAACTTTAACGGTTGATTCACAACATTAAATTAATTGAATGTAGTTTAAAGCTGCTGATACAGAATGGGGACTGGAGTTTTTTATTTACTGTTATTTTTGTATATTTTTTTACTGCTATATGTTAACTTGATACTGAAATAGTAGTTTGGTTTAGCCTGAGAGTATTTTTGAACAATTTTGGAACAAATGTACAAAATATAAAAAAAAAAAAAAAAAAAAAGGGGGGGGGTGCATCAATAATCGTTTTAGAATCGAATCGGACCATCTGAATCGTAATCGTAATCGAATCGTTAGGTGCCCAAAGATTCCCAGCTCTACTCGATGCCCATTTAGACTGGGAGAGGGTGAATGAACGTTTGCTCATTTGAAACCAGAGCATTCGCAGGAAGTCTTTCCGATTTTCGGGGCATTTACAGGTCATTTTATATTGATTTTAGAACATTTGCAAGTGACTTCCTGTTGCGTTTGAGTTACTGCGTATTTATTTGGCCTATACTACGAAGCCAGTTTTCTGGCTTAGCAGGGTAACTTCGAGAGTAACTTCATCACGTGCGACCTAAGTTCGCAGCTAAGCGAGACTACGAAAGGTGGATATGTTGGAACCGAGAAGTGTTGCCATGGCAACACACGCTACACGCCAAACCTGGTCGTCTCAGAGTTAGATCTTGCTTAACCCCAGAATTCTAATTAACCACACTATAATTAAACAGCACTCCTCCGCGGACGTGTCCTCCTGACAATGACAGCGTACCTGGACGACCCATACGACATTGGCGCGCGGATTGTGAGGGGCTCTCTTCGGAGTGCACGGGTTTTTGGAGACCGCCAGAATCCGCTGGCGTACCCGGAAGATGTTCTCCATGAAAGATTTTCAGCGGAGGGAATTCTTTACCTGTGCCAACTGATCGAGGCGGACGTCACTATAATGTAACCCGCCGAAGTCAGGCCCTCACAAACGGGCAGATTGTGTGCCTCTCCGTGCGCTCTTTCGCCAGGGACAATATATGCATTCCAATGGTGATGCTGAATATCTGCGTAAGAACACTGTATGCCGTGCGATTCGAAGTGGGATATGGAAACGCTTCAAATTGATCGTTGAAATTGCTGAATGTAAACGAATGCGGAGCTTTGCTCTCATATACAAGAAATATATTTAACGAACTTTTCCAGCGTTATTTCGTTGTGTAAATGAGTTAATAATAACCATAGAAATATGTAGACTATTTAAACATTGAGAAAACTTGCGTTTTTTTCTGCCAACTCGAAGAGATTAAATTAAATGTCAAATCTACTGATAGGACAGACGCACAAATATAAAAGATATAAATGTTTATTGAATACTCATCTTACAGTCTTGTTTAACTGTGAAAATTCAGTAGAAAAGACGGGCTTTAATTCACGCAACAACGCATGGCATCCCCGCATTTCCTTCTTCTCCCGAGTCCTCACAAAGATAACATAAAATTATGGGGGGGTCGGTTCGGGCTCGGGCCTGCAAATAAAGTTAATTGATCGGGCTCGGGTCGGGCTTGATTTTTTAGGCCCAAACTAAGGGAAAAAAAAAAAGGACATATACGTATTCATACAGTCAATGGGACTAAACATACAATTATCCTGCTTCATGTGATGATGTGCGATAAATTATTTCTTACTGTTAACGTACCAAATCTTATTTTATTGTCCTGACAGCAGGCTTTATTTCTTTGCATGGACATAAGTAAACTGGCATATTGACGCATTCACAAATCACACGATCTGTAAATTCGCTGTCAACAGACCGGTTGCGTTCTACTCGCTGAAACGGTGTTCGATTTCGCGGTGAGGGTGGATTTTAATTCCTCATAACTCCGTATGATCATCGCGCATTCCTCCTCCGTGAACTAAGGTGCCCGTGCCATCGTCACAAGTAGTGTTTGACTCTGGTCTCCACCCCCTTTTATGTGAACGCGCAGTAACTCTGACTGGGTTGACACAGGTTCGACTAATCAACCTCATAATCAGCGTCGTAGCACCGACTGAACACAAACTAGACAACCAGGTTTTGTCAACTCCGGTTACCCGCTGGTAAACTGGATTACTTCTGGGGAGGTTGAACTCAGTTCGTAGTATAGGCCACAGGTCACTTCCTGTCCTGCAATCCAAAATAAACAGGTCCATCCGTTCGTCCGTCCGCCCGTGTTTTTACATGTACACTAAAATATTGTTGAATTATTTCCTGACCAATGTTACGATACGTAATTGTTACATCGCCATATTGTGAAATAATCATTATCATGAGACTTGTATCGAAAATCATATTGAATCGTGAAGTCCTCAGAGGTTCCCACCCTTAATACTAGTAATGAACCTGTTTCTTTAACCAGTTTTTCAGTGGGGCAAATAAGTACTTAGTCAACCACCAATTGTGCAAGTTCTCCTACTTGAAAAGATTAGAGAGGCCTGTAATTGTCACCATGGGTAAACCTCAACCATGAGAGACAGAATGTGCAGAGAAAAAAACCCTGAAAATCACATTGTTTGATTTTTAAAGAATTTATTTCCAAATTAGAGTGGAAAATAAGTATTTGGTCACCTACAAACAAGCAAGATTTCTGGCTGTCAAAGAGGTCTAACTTCTTCTAACAAGGTCTAACGAGGCTCCACTCGTTACCTCTATTAATGGCACCTGTTTTAACTAATTCTTGGTATAAAAGACACCTGTCCTAAATCTCTGTCAGTCACACTCCAAACTCCACTATGGCCAAGACCAAAGAGCTGTCGAAGGACACCAGAGACAAAATTGTAGACCTGCACCAGGCTGGGAAGAATGAATCTGCAATAAGTAAAACACTTGGTGTAAAGAAAGCAACTGTGGGAGCAAGTATTAGAAAATGGAAGACATACAAGGCCACTGATAATCTCCTTCGATCTGGGGCTCCATGCAAGATCCCACCCGGTGGCGTCAAAATGATAACAAGAACGGTGAGCAAAAATCCCAAAACCACACGGGGGGACCTCGTGAATGACCTACAGAGAGCTGGGACCACAGTAACAAAGGCTACTATCAGTCACACAATGCGCCGCCAGGGACTCAAATCCTGCACTGCCAGACGTGTCCCCCTGCTGAAGCCAGTACACATCCAGGCCCGTCTGCAGTTCGCTAGAGAGCATTTGGATGATCCAGAAGAGGACTGGGAGAATGTGTTATGGTCAGATGAAACCAATATAGAACATTTTGGTAGAAACTCAGGTTCTTATGTTTGGAGGAGAAAGATTACTGAATTGCATCTGAAGAACACCATTACCACTGTGAAGCATGGGGGTGGAAACATCATGCTTTGGGGTTGTTTTTCTGAAAAGGGACCAGGATGACTGATCTGTGTAAAGGAAAGAATGAATGGGGCCATGTATCGAGAGATTCTGAATGAAAATCTCCTTCCATCAGCAAGGGCATTGAAGATGAGACATGGCTGGGTCTTTCAGCATGACAATGATCCCAAACACACAGGCAGGGCAACAAAGGAGTGGCTTCGTAAGAAGCATTTCAAGGTCCTGGAGTGGCCTAGCCAGTCTCCAGATCTCAACCCCATAGAAAATCTGTGGAGGGAGTTGAAAGTCTGTGTTGCCCAACGACAGCCCCAAAACATCACTGCTCTAGAGGAGATCTGCATGGAGGAATGGGCCAAAATACCAGCAACAGTGTGTGAAAAGCTTGTGAAGAGTTACAGAAAACGTTTGGCCTCCGTTATTGCCAACAAAGGGTACATAACAAAGTATTGAGATGAACTTTTGGAATTGGCCAAATACTTATTTTCCACCATGATTTGCAAATAAATTCTTTAATTTTTAACATTGTCTCTCGTGGTTGAGGTTTACCCATGTCGACAATTAGAGGTCTCTCTAATATTTTCAAATGGTAGAACTTGCACAATAAGTGGTTGACTAAATACTTATTTGCCCCACTGTATTTCAACTTTGCCCTAGAGGGCTCACAGTAATGTCTTTTTTTTCAGACTTGGTTGTGCAAAAGGTGTAACAGCCAAGTTTGACTTGCAGTCGTAGTGTTATGCGCACGTTAATAATCAGACCTCTGGTATTTAATTTTTTCCCCATGTTATCAGACTATAAAATGATGTTTGTGGTACTATTGTGTGCCGTTTTATTGTGTTTTTATAGTATTAATATTTTGCTCCTTCAAAGTAAATGCATGGCCTTATTGAAACCCCATGTAGCAAATGGCATTATAACTAATTAAAATGTTTCACAATCTCCATTCACTACCAGAAATGTCCTTCACACAGGTACCTCATCCTTTTAGTTCACTGACTCACAGATCACTTCCATGGGTAAGCCGTGAGAAATTAAACTGGTACCATTTGAACACCTTACCAGAGTGTTTGTTTAGTGATGGGCGGCCATACAAAGTGGCAGTGAAGCACAGCTGCTTTGTCTCATGGAAACATTTGATTTGCTTAGAAGAGTGACGGTGCAGTTGGATGAAAATAGTTCTCTCCTAAAAGCCAAGAAACACTATCAACTATTGATTTGCTGTCAGCACACGTTAGTGCTCTCTGTCATTGGTCACGCGACTCATGCGACACACAACGAGCATGGCGTTCAACGAACCTATTCTCTGGTGACTGAGACCTAGAAAAAGAACTCTTAGGAAAGCTGTGGGTCTTTTTAATATGACTTTTTTTTGTGGTTGTTCAATATTGTTGAAGTCCCAACTCGAGAATTTGTTTACACAGGATTATAATAAGTACAGAGATGCAACTTTAATTTGTTTGATGGCTGCCCTCGTAATTCCTGAGGCTCCTTAAGGCGTATAATACTTATACTGATGTTATTTCTAAGACCATTTTGCATTATTTTTAGTATTACGATAGCATACTTTGATTTTAGGCAAAGCTACAGTGAGGAAAATACGTATTTGAACACCCTGCGATTTTTCAAGTTTTCCCACTTAGAAATGATGGGGGGATTTGAAATATTCATGGTAGGCGCTTGTCCACTGTGAGAGACAATCTAGAAAAAAAAATCCCAAAATCACAGTGTATGATTTTTTTTTTTTTAACTGTATTATACTGCTGCAAATAAGTATTTGATTACCTGTCTATTAGCTAGAATTGTGAGCGTCAAAGACCTGTTAGTCGCCTTTAAAAAGTTTAACGAATAAGTGGAGTGGAGGTGGACTTTTTGAATCTGACTTTTTGACCTGTTTGAGGCGGTTAACTGTATATAAACACCTGTTCACCCCATACAGTCAGGAAGACTCCAATTGCTAACATGGTCAAGACCAAAGAGCTATTCAAAGACACCAGAGACAGAATTGTAGATCCCTACAAGGCTGGACAGGGTTACGTTGCAATTGCCAAGCAGCATGGTGATATGAGATCCATCGTTGGAGCAATAATTAGAAAATGGATGAAGCTAAACATGACTGTCAATCTCCCTCAGACTGGGGCTCCATGCAAGCTCTACCTCATCGGGTCTCAATGATCGTAAGAATGGTGAGGAATTGGCCAAGAACTACACAGGAGGAGCTGAGACCACCTTTTCCAAGATTACTGTTGGTAATACACTAAGACGTCATGGTTCAAAATCATGCATGGCACAGAAGGTTCTCCTGCTTAACCCTTTAACACCTAAGCCTATTTTGACCGAATTTGCATGCATTTGATGTTGCCTTTATATTTCAAAGAAAAAAATGTTCATAATGGCCAAGTTGGGTCCCTTTTTTAAGGATACCTTGAACTTCATGTCCAAACTTGTTTTCTTCACTGACCAATTGTAATCCACATTTTGGACCCAAAACGACTAAAAAATCCCAAAATTTTTTTTCAAAATTTGTAATGTTAATGTTCCATTGACAACCAAACATGCCCGACCAACTGTTTTGAAGCTTGATAATATTTATTCTACTTGTTAGGATAAACATTCAATAGAAAAAAATAAGATAGAATAGTTTTTTGTTTGACAATTCAACACAAACAGCAAGTATGGTCATAGGCGTTTTTGGCCTTTACACATACTATGGTCAAAACGGGTTATATACAGTGCAAAATAGTGAGAAAAAAAAAATATATATATATATCATCTAACACAAAAAGGGATATCTCTTTGTGAAGTTAGGTATTATACCCATCACCTTATCTAAAGTATATACGTACATGCAATCAAGCTTCTCGAACACTCATCTTTATAAAAATTGAAAAGATTATAGTGAAGAAAAAAAATATATAACATTGAAAAAAAGTAGTTCAAAAATATTGACAAGTAGTTCAGTTCAATTCAAATTTTTCTGGCATACGACCCAATAAAGTTTTTTTTTGTCTTTTTCTTTTTTTTGCGAACTCAGTAAAGCTTCTGCATGAACAGGTCACGGCGCTGCATCACACAGCCTACTCTTTCGCCGTTTGCGCGCTGCTATCAGCCTGTCACTTCTACTCGCCAAGACGCAGACTCATCCCAGGAAAACAACGCCAAATACGGCTCATCTTCTTCCTTGAGTTAATGAAATAATGCATTAGCTTGCGCTAAATTTAGTTTTAGATTCATTCTGCACGTTTCAAAGTCGCTCGCTCAAACCAACCGGCCGTTGCTTGCTTCGGATGTCTCCTTTTCCTTAGTTGGCGCCTCGCTCGGAAATGTATTAAAAATGTCCACATTCGGTTCGTTCTTCTTGACATCACAACGGCTCCTGGGATATGTATGTAGTCTTTTGTGCTGCTTTCAGTTTTGAAAAAGGACAAGAAATGATGGAAATATGGAGATAGATACATGGTCCATGCATCGTTTTAATGCATATTTATGAGTGCAATAAAACTATAAAACTCAAATGACATTATCTCCCGTTTTTCTTGGTCGATTGACTTCAAATAAAAACTGGTGTGGACATCAAATTCGGTACTTTCAAATGAGACCAACCGGCGGCACGTGGGTGACGTAATTACAGCGTGACGAAGCTTCAAAGACGACATGCGTAAACGCCTCGCTGCCGACACGTTCGGTGTTAAAGGGTTAAACCAGCACATGTCCATGCTCGTTTTAAGTTTGCCAGTGACCTTTTGGATGATCCAGAGTAATGAGAGAAAATCATGTGGTCATATGAGATCGAAATGGAACGTTTCTGTTAGGTTTTGTGTTGTTTTTTTTCGTAGTGTGACTTGTCCCTGTGATTACCCATTGATTTCACCTGTCGTACCTGCTCCTAGTGAGTCCTCCTGTATTGCCAAGCTGTTCCTCGTTGTCTCGTTACCCCTTGTCTGCATGTGTGTATATAAGCACCCAGTTTCTTTTCACTCCCTGTTGCGTCATTCTGTCAGGAATACGCGGTCAGGCAGGTGGTGTGTGGACCCAAATGCAGGGAAAGGGAAGCGAGGCAGAATGGCGGTGCAAAAGGTTTTTAATTAATGCCAACAAAAAACCAAGTACAGTGATACCTCAGCTCACAAACATAATTGGTTCCCAGAAAGTGTGTGTAAGGCGAAAAGTTCGTCTTCCGAACATTTATTTCCCATAAGAAACCATTAAAATGAGAATAATCCGTTCCCAGGTCCCCATAAAACATAATTTTCTACTAAATAAGGCTTAAAACTACACTAAAATTATACCTTATTTTCTTTAATGTCTTCTTAGGCTTAACACTAGCCTGTGATGGGGTCTTTTTCGGTCCCATAATAGCAAAAGTACACTCAATATGGTCCTAAATGTCTATCAAACACAAACCACGTCCGCACTCAACGAAAGGGAGGGGACGAACTGGGACGCCGTGAGCGTGCGTCAGCTTCTCGTGGCACTGTTCGACCGCGTGGTTTGGTTCGTCCGCCGAAAACTGGTTCGTCAGCAGAGACTATATGCTCGCGAATTTAATGTTCTTGAGGCGAAAAGTTCGTGAGCTTAAGCGTTCGTGAGCTGAGGTATCACTGTACCAACAAAACGACTGAGGTATCCAAAACTCTTAACAAACAAAAGTCAGGCTAACAAATCAACTTACTTTCAAAGCAGGGCGAGTAACACGAGGCACTGGGGGGGGGAAACGCAGGCATGAACGTGGACAAGTACATTGACAATGACGCAACAAGGAGTGACAAGAAACTGGGTGCTTATACACACACACGCAGACAAGGGGTAACGAGACAACGAGGCACAGCTGGGTAACACAGGAGGATGCAGATTTGAGGATACACTAGGAGAAGAAGAAGAATGATAAATACAATCCCAAGAACACCATCGCTACTGTGAAGCATGGGGGTGGTAGCATCATGCTTTAGGGGTGTTTTTCTGCATATGGGACAAGACGACTGCACTGTATTAAGGAGAGGATGACCAGGGCCACGTATTGCTGAGATTTTGGGGAATAACCTCCTTCCCTCAGTTAGAGCATTGAAAATAGGTCGTGACTGGGTCTTCCTACATGACAGTGGCCCGAAGTGGACACCCAGAATAACCAAGGATGGCTTCGTAAAAAGCATATCAAGGTTCAGATGGGGCCTAGCCAGTCTCCAGACCTAAACCCAATAGAAAATCTATGGAGGAAGCTCAAACTCTGTGTTTATCAGTGATAGCCCAGAAACCTGATTGATCTAGGGAAGATCTATGTGGAGCAGTGGTGCAAAGTCCTTGCTGCAGTCTGTGCAAACCTGGTGAAAAGTTGTACAAAAGCACAGGAAACGTTTGACCTCTGTAATTATCATCAAAGGCTACTGTACCAAATATTAACATTGATTTCCTCAGGTGTTCAAATACTTATTTTCCTCACTGTATGTGGTTGTTTTGAAAAACATAGTTTTGTTTAGTTTGACGGTAATTTTCAACTAGAAGTGGCAATGGATTAAACATTCCTTTTTTTTTTTTAGTTTTTGTGAAGTGAGTTCCCTCGAGTTCACTAAATTTGAACTTGTTTAACAATGAATATTCTTCCTTTTTCTATAGACATGACACAAGATGTACTGATATTATTTTCGAGACAGTGCATCCAACAATATGCTACGTTGTCATAGTGATGTGTGAGTCAGTGGGTTTTAGGAAACACACATCTGCTTTTATCACTGCCTCCATCGGAGTTGAGAATGTGACATGAGTTGATTTGCTCGTCTAAGAGAGGGCATCCGTGTGTGTTTGTGTGAGCATGTGCAAGAGGGGAGAGGGAATTGGGAGTTCTGTTTGTCGTTAGCCACGCTAGGATAGATCAGACCAAGTTCATCAAGCTCCTAATATTCACACTGGCATTGGAACAACAGACTGAGACAGCCTGGGAAAGGGGAAGTCAATAAAAAAATATTCACCATCAAACACAAAACCTTATTATTTATGACTTAACTGTTAAGGACTGAAAATACCTGATTTAAGTAGGCAATAAAAACATCATAATACATGAGACAGTCTTTCTTCTTGCCTGAGATAATATTACAGTGTAAGCTCTTAAGTCCATTCTCCCTGAAGTCATGATTCAAAATGGTAACAATTTTTCTGGTACCTACTAAAATAATCGGGGCCAGAGCAGTGTTGTTTTTGGCGGCCATTTTAATTTTCGTCTTAGTCTTTTGGATGAAAATACTTATCAGTCTTAGTATTGTGTCATTTCAAAATGTGTTGGTCTTTGTCTAGTTTTAGTCAACGGAAACTCAGGCAAATTTAGTCTCGTTTTAGTCGACAATTCTCAAAATGTTTTCGTCTATAAACTTCAAAAGTTTTAGTTCATGAAGAAATAAGTAAATACATAAATACAGGGTTTCCAACAATCTCGAACGAAAATGACAGACGAGCACATACTGTAACTGTAGAGTCTAAAAGGATATCACCATTTTCATGATGAAAAATTTCAGTGTTGTTAATCCTACTTTAAAAAAGTAATTAATTACAGTCACAAATTACTTCTCCCAAAAAGTAATTGCGTTAGTAACTCAGTTACCTGAATGTAAGAGTAATTAGTTACTTGGCAAAGTAACTGGTGACAATTTGCATGTTTTTTTTTCTACAAAAAACAAACAAACAAACAAACCAAAAAAAACAGGTCACACAATGTGAAGTTTAAAGGGTTTTTGGGACAATTGACAATAGACACAGGGGTATTGCGGATATTGTGATAACTAGATAGTAACCTTTGCCATATGTGGAAGTCATTTAATGTTGTGAATCAACCGTTAAAATTGTTAAAATTGCTCCCGTTATTGCATTACCTCCCTTTTGTCTATTTTCGACATGTGTAAGTTTTCAAACTGTTTCATCATTTAACGATAGATTTAAGTTAAGTTTTTCCAATTTAGGAGCATTTTAGATGAAAAGTTACTTACGTTCGCTAGGAAGGTTCTCTACAACAGGGCCTTCCTGAGAAGTCCACTGCTTTAAGATGGTGTCTGTTTAATATCTTTATTATACATGTTGCTAATGCCGCTGTGTCTGTCATTTGCATCTAGTTCTGTATATATGTGATATCTACCGAAGCATTATGTGGGCGTAGTTTGTAGGCTATCAGCTACAGTCAGGTATTACTGGAGCCACCTAGCATAGTAGCATCGCGTTTGCAACGGTGTCACACTCCCTTGCCTCCTCCCCACTCCTGCTCTGCTCTCTTGTCTCCGTGAGTCCGTCTTTTTCAGACTTTTCTCGCGTCAGTCAACCAACATCGTAACACATAGTATCGCACGCCTTTCCCGCCTCAGTAACGGTAACAGCGTTGCCAAGATGAGAAAAGTAATTAATTAGATTACTCACTACTGAAGAAAATAACGCCGTTAGTTACGCTGTTTTTAACAACACTAATGATAATACACACTCAGCAGGAAAAAAGCACATTATTTGCAAATAATTCAACTTACCTGGACGCTACTAATTGTTTGTAAAATGTTTTCCAACAGTTTAGGAAGACACAGAGTCGCCTCGCTAAATGCTAATGCTAACGTGAATGCTATGCTAACGCTACAAGTTAGTTTACTGTGTGATGATCACTCAGTACAGACCTTTAAAGGCAATAGACCGTACCCACGTGACGTCACAACTCCGCCCTCCTGACTGGTGCCGCCCAATTGTCCGTCAACACATCGTATTTACCTGTTACGGATACGTACATTCCTCCTATTTACGGCGTGTTTTTCTGCTCGTTAACATTAATAATCAAAATGGTGAAGGCGTGTGTGGCGGTCGGTTGCAATAACAGAGAAGATAGACGGAGAAGACGGAGAGACTTGAAGTTCTACCGGATTCCGAGAGACCCGGAGAGAAGAGCGCGAGATGGGCTGCTGCAATTCGATGAGAAAACTGGGCTCCAAACGATTACCACAGATTATGTAGTAGTCATTTTATATCTGGTAAGATGCATTTAATATATATTTAGAGGGTTTTGGGCTGACAACCACAATTAAGATCATTGCTAGGCTAATCGCCGACAACATACACGTATGTATGTAGTGAGAGTGCGATCGCTAAACCATATAAACATTAAAAGCCCTAACTCCATTGACAAACGACATGAAATACATTAGACTTGACAGTGGATGTTAGCAATAACAAAAGATTTTGAATTGAAAATTTCGTAACTCACCTTTCCAAGCACAAGATAGATTCCTGCCGAATTTTCGTGGACGAGGACCTGTTTCACCCAACCAGCAACGAAGTATTTATAAGCCTCCAAGCTCTTTAAGTTTTTCAAACTTTCGTGAGAATAGGCTGATTTTGTGTGGACAAGATAGTTGTACAGTTCAGGGTAGCTAGCAGATGTCAGGCAAAGACGGCGAAAACAGCGGGTCGAAAAACATCGATTTAGGCATCAAATATGGATCTGGCGAATGGATAAACTGAAGCTTTTCCACATAACGCCTTTTATGCAACGCATCAAGTGAGTTTACGGCATCCGAAAGCACCGGGTCTTCCATGAAATGCATTATAAATTGCTCGATCAATTGAGACCATTGATAATACAGACACAAAATGACGGACAAGTGGGCGGAACCATACAGCGAGCACGTGATTTTGTGACGTCGGTGGGTAGGGTCTATTGTTGCATTGCTTCTCGGTTAGATGCCACGCCGGTGTGTAGCGATGTATTGTTCTCAATCTAAAGAAAAATTGTATGAGTGGCTGAAGGATAGCAGGGCACGTAAATGGACATCTTTTGTTCGCTCTACGCAAATGAAATTTACGCCATCATCGAGTCGTGTTCTCTGCTAAAAAGACTTCGAAGATGCCTGCTTCCTCAACCAATCTGCTTATGATCAAGGATTTGCCAAAAAAAGTAAGCGTGATTTTTGTATAGATGACTGATGACTTTGTCAAAGCAGAGCTGCCAACTGTTGTGGAACAGTGCTTAATTTGTAAATCACAAGGTGCCGGAACGCAAAGACCATATGACAGCGCAGGGATGACGGCACGTGGACAGGTCCCGGAACATATTATAATAGCCCGAATAGGGAAATAGAACGGAGAGGAGAGAATGATGGCTTCCTTCACTTTATTGTGGCAACAGTTAAATAACAAATAACAGAAATAACAACGGACTGCGGCAACATGCGACCGCCAACTTCGCTCTCACGCCGCACTCTTCTCCTCACTTCCCGCTACGTCACCACTCTACTGTCCGATGGCCCCTTCACGGGCCCTCACACAGTTACGGACATTACATTATGCAGAAAATGGTGTTGAAAACAAAATGCAATTTCCCACTTGCCATGCTGTGGGACTTTCCTTTTTTTCTTTCTTTTCTATGTGCTTTTCTGACTCGTTTTGAACCATCTTCCTTCTTTTTGAAAAAACAGTAAATGCAACAGTCTTTTTGGCATTTTGAAATACCGTTTGATCCTGGCTGCTTGCTCCCAAGATGCCGCAAATTTCAAGTTTTTTTTTTTTTTTTTTTAAATGTCAGGAGTATGATTTCTTGGTCCAGCTTCTTAGTGCACCAACAATTGTCCGACTCTTTCATATGACGTTAATTTTCATAAACTACATGCAATTCTTGGGATTTGTTGTGTAAATGAATTTATGCACATTATTATTTTATTTTATACTGTAATGTTCTAACTGCGTGTAATATTCGGATATAATGTTTTTCGAGGCACCCTGAAGTGCACAAAACGTTACTCTTGTTTCGGTCACGTGACGTGGGAGTTTGATAGAGAGGCACAGGCTCTATCTATCGCTCCGCACAGTCTGCCGAGAGCCCCAAGTTGTGTTCGTACTGCTACCTCCATGTGTTAATAAAGAAACAAAGTTGTCCGCACGTGGTGTGTTCGATACCTTTGTCAACAAAAAGCTCATAACAAGACCCTATGCATGATCCGTTTAAGAGACGCTGGTACTGGGGAGCTGTGAGTAGTAGGAGTCAAGGGGGAGATGAGCGAGAAGCAAAACTTTGCGGTCGAATGTGGCGGCAGTCTGCTATTATTTTGTTTTCTTATTGTTGCCACAATAAAGTGGAGGAAGCCATCAACGATTCATCTTCATTTTTCCCCCCAATGTTTTTATGTTGAGCTGCCGGATCTGCCAAAATGAACATGAAGTCTGATTATTATTATTTTTAAACAATGTCATCAGATAGACAAAAACATAAAATTATGTGCAAATGCCTGCATCTTCAAATCATGAAAATAATAACAGCCTATATCTTGCCAATCTTGTAATCTCGATGGGTCTTGTCTCCATTCCATGTCAGGTAGTCTAGGCACATTGTTTGCATCCTGATTAGCGTCTGGCTAATACATGTTAGGTCCAACATAAAATTCTAACCTCCTCTTCTTCCTCCAACTCTTGAAAAACTGGGATCTCCTCCCTTGCGCTCGATCTATCGCTTATATCGCTGTTTGAATCATTGTTTGAAGGGCTTTGTATGGCGGCTGTATGGAGCACTGCCATCGCTGTTCTCGGTGTGACGTATCACTTCCGGGTTCGTCCCCTTTCAGGCTCGAACTTCGGAAACGTGATTATTTTGTCAAATATACAGCATATAAATTATTTTTTCATGCTTTATTTGTTGGACAATGTTTAATTATTTTAATTGTGACCCTATTTGGGATGTTATGAAATTACTTCACATTTGGTCTTTAAGCTCTGCTGTCTGATAACACATTTCTCGTATGCTCGTGATTTATTGACCTGTTTTGCCCATGCACCAATCATTTTAAACAAAACTAGAAATTGAATCATGTTGTCCAAATGTTTTATTGAGATCAATGGCTGCAATAAAAAGTATGACATACTATTTTGCTTTATATGATATGTACAGTACATACCTTGCAGTATTTCCTTGTAACAACAACATCTGTGTCAGCCATTCTGCATTCGGCAAATGTAATGTAATTTGTAACTTCACCTAATTTTCGTCACTCAAGTGGCTGGCGTATCAATCTATACCTCACGTCAACACAGGCTAACAGGTTGTTATAATTTTGTCCACGAATGATCAACGAAGTGATAAGAATAATCATACAATCTCATCTAGGTTGTGCTGAATCCATTTTTGAAGATTCCGTGGGTTCCTCTGGCTTGATTTTGCAGTTTTAACATCGTCAACGCACTGCTAACTTCAACCGTAATTCATGTTTTTTCTAGACCGGAAGCTCAAAGCAGACATTGTCCAAGATGGCGGCGCCCATATTTCGCTCAGGAAACTTCTCTATAAACTTTGAATATAAAACTAAAAATATAGATTATACAGTATATGTCTGTCATTTGTGTCCTATTATTGGAAATAAAAATATGATCACCCAATAATGACGTAGGGCTAGCATGTGAAGGCATTTTTTTTTTTATGCTTCCGCGCATGTGGGTCAGTTTGCTCAGCGCGTGTTGGATGTGAGTTAGTGCGCATGCGTAATAATTGAACGGGCTCAATGTACAAACGCAGTCTGAACGTGAACACACATAAAAAAACAGGCATGGCAAAAATTGAAATTATGCATTAAGATTTGCTGGATGAACCTAGCCTATTTGAACTAGGAGGGCTAACAGT
The DNA here is from genome assembly GCF_030265065.1 of Corythoichthys intestinalis. Lineage (NCBI taxonomy): Eukaryota > Metazoa > Chordata > Actinopteri > Syngnathiformes > Syngnathidae > Corythoichthys > Corythoichthys intestinalis. Next base: position 31,813,574 of record NC_080412.1, read on the forward strand.
GAATAAATGCTTTCAGTGCGATTAACAGTGATAATCATCCAGTCCCTTTGAACTGAAATAGGCAGGCAGCTCAGATAAAATGGAGTGGACGGTTAACGTTATTGCCACCCAACAAGTCCACTTCTATCATAGACTGCATAAAGTCGACCCACTATCAGCCATCAAAAGGGTGAGTAGTTTTACTTTATTTTAATTATGTCTTGACAGAAACGCAACATAGTGCTTAATACATAAATGTCTTAATTTTAAAACAAAATAATGTAGAAACAAATCAGTAATGTACAGGAATAGCAAGAAAAAATACAGCATTACCAAACAGATTCAGTCGGGGGGAAAACAAACTAACAAAACTATAGTGCAAGACAGCATCCACACAAAATCTTGACAATACATACAATGCCAGGATTATGACCACAATAAGTAATAAATGTGAGACGAATGAACAGCGGTTTAACTCAGCATCTTGCGGTGTGTATGCAGTATTTAAGATTGGAAGCTGATTACCTACTGCTCCCAAGAGTGCAGCTGTGATTGTCAGCCATTCCCAAGTGTACGCCTCGATACCTACTTCACTACATCAACAAAGGGAAAACAAGAAAAAAAAAAAGCAAGATTCAGGTGACAAAAAAAAAAAAAAAAGAAAAAAAAGAAAAAAAGGAAATCCAAACACAAACATTAAAAAAAAAAAAAAAAAAAAAAAAAAGATTTAGTTATGCAATTGCAATTGCAATCTGGTTATTCATTTTCAAACTTGTATGACAATTAACTCATTTGCTCCCAAAAATGTATAAAAAAGGTCTATTTTCAATTGTTTCAGTGTCCTAAAGACGTATTATATATATACGTCATTTACGTTTTTATTCACAAGACACATCTCTAGGTTCTCATTCAACTTAGCTAGGTTCTCATTCAACTTAGCTCCCATGCACTAAGCTGAAAATCCATTTTAAAGCAATAAAACTGGCCACTGGAGGGCAGTAGTGCATTTAAAAATCAAAGAATGTGATTTTCTGTTTTATTTTTCCACATTCTGTCTCTCATGGTTGAGGCTTACCCATGTTGACAATTACAGGCCTCTCTAATCTTTTCAAGTAGGAGAACTTGCACAATTGATGGTTGACTAAATACTTATTTGCCCCACTGTAGCTATTAAAAAAAGATTTTAAAAATTGCCACTCAAAATCAATTTTAATATTTTGAAAGTTTCAAAGCTCCTCATCAATGACAAGTGTCAAGTCATTTCACTCACAGAGCACACTGGCAGGTCGCTGTCACGCTTGACGAGAGGTTGTGACATTACGGTGCTGAACCGGTGAGCATGAAGCTGACAATTCCTACTCCGACTGTCAGGTAGAACACAAAAGACTGTGGTCACTATGCCTCACTGTGATGACTCGTTTTGTCATTGAGATTTAGAATTATTGTGTTGACAAGCATTGGCAGCTATTAATAGAGGTCAATCTGCTGCATATATCTTTTTTTTTTTTTTTTGCCAGAACATGATGTGTGTGTGACCTTTGGTGACAGGATGTGTGTCCGCAGGCGCTTTGTACCACAAGCTTACTGACAGCCATGTGCAGGCAGAGTGTGTGTGTTTGTGTGAGCTGCTGTCCTTGCAGATCTACCATCAATTGCAGGGGCACAGTCACAGTCACACATACAGTCAGCAATGTGCATTTCTTTGTTTTATAGGGGCGCTCGACTGCACACTAGAAAATCGGAGAAGCAAATCAAAGTGCAAGGATGCTGGTGTAATTTTGCTTTGATACATTTGAAATGGAGAGGTACAGAAAACTAGTATAGAAAATTATACTTATCTATATTTATTATTATGCTACTTCTAGTCGTATAAACAACTAAAGCAATGGCTTTTGCAAATAGGAGAGAAGGAGTGGGAGACAGTAGAAGCAGAAACAAGAACAACAAATACATTGAATTCCTACACTAACTACGAATATGTTGGTACTATCTTTAGCTAGTTGTATTTCCAGTTGGCACCATGTGGGGGGCCTGATGACCAAGGAGAAAGTGGAGGAGAAAGAAAGATGATTGACTGGGAGGGGTGAAGTGTTCACAAATCAGCTATGTGAGGTGCAGAACCCAGTATTCATGTGAATCCCTTTTGAGTGTGGATATGTTGGCATCCTATTCGATGCTGCCTGAGCACTAATCCTGACACCGAGTTTCTCTACTTGAGTGTGTCTAATTGCATTGAGTCATGCATAAATCTCATTAGACATGTTATAGTCATGCAGACAAGTGGAAATGTTGCGTGGGAGCAGTCCCAGGGGTATGACTCTGCCCCAGCCAATTGGGGGGGCGAGCCAGCGCAGCCCATCCAGCAAGGGGGGTTGACGTCATCCCCCCGGGATCCAGGGTGGTCACCCGGACCATCCGCGCCCCCAACAACCAGCCTTCAGCCTGAGTTCTGCTACTGCGTTGCGTTGACGGCAAATCGACTACGGCATCAATGAGCATAGCTTCAAACTGTCGTTGAGCACTCTGTCCAGCAATTTGTCCGAGGTCTACAGAGAATTGTGGACAGCCCTCCAGCAAGATTTTTTTTTTCCATGCCCTACAACCAGCCAGTGGGAAGCCTTAGATGTCTGGCGGCTATGGAACTTCCCAAACTGCGTTGTAAGCCTTGATGGTAAACACCTTATCATAAAAGCACCGAGGCACTCTCAATCAGTGATGATGCATCAAGTGTGTCAACCGTTTCGTTGAAAATTAAACATCAAAACTAGGTTTGTTCCGATCATGTTTTTTTGCTCCCGATCCGATTGTTTTAGTTTGAGTATCTGCTGATCCCGATATTTCCCGATCCGATTGCTTTTTCTTTTTGCTCCCGATTCAATTCCAATCATTCCCAATGATTTTTCCCGATCATATACATTTTGGCAATGCATTAAGAAAAAAATGAATAAAACTCGGACGAATATATACATTCAACATACAGTACATAAGTACTGTATTTGTTTATTATAACAATAAATCCTCAAGATGGCATTTACATTGTTAACATTCTTTCTGTGAGAGGGATCCACGGATAGAAAGACTTGTAATTCTTAAAGGATAAATGTGACTTTGTATATTGTGACTAAATATTGCCATCTAGTGTATTTGCTGAGCTTTCAGTAAATGACACTGCAGCCATTCAACCTAAATGCATGATGGGAAGTTCAACCATGACTGTGCGTAGGGGCACCAACTGATATATCTTCTCTGCGTTGGGAAAGAACATAGGGTGTTAAGAAAATGATCAACTACTACCTTTCTTCCCCACATTGCCTCCCACGTTAATTTTAATTGCTGAGAGAGGGAATGTAAGGCTTTAGCCAAATAAAGAAAGGCTCCAAAGGCTGTCAAAATTCTCACTACTCATTATACGCTGCGATTAGCTCTATGTATTGGCAAAACGGCGCCTTTATAGATTGAATGCGACACTACGTGAGTGGGTCGTGCAGCGCATGCGTTAATTATTTAACGTGATTAATTAAGAAAAAAATAATTACTGCTGTTAACGCAATAAATTTGATAGCCCTACATTAAGCCAAAACAACTCTGGATGAGTGTAAGACATTTTGTCTGTAATGTTATATACAATTAGAAAACGATTTAAATTAAAAAAATATATATATATTAAAAAAAAAGGCACGTCCGATATTTTTTTGCCGATTCCGATACTTTGAAAATGACGTGATCGGACATCTTTAATCCAAACAACTCTTTTGACACCAAACCTGTGCTTTATTCTTCATGTACTTGAAGTGTTACACGTAAATAAGTCACAGACTCACAGCAAACACAAGTACACAATAAATTAGGTGGACCAACCAAAAATACCACAAAAAGTGATAAAAAGCTGGCAGTTTTTGGCTGACTGGGTCACCGTTTCGTGTGGCCATTCGATTCCGAACACACACATACTTGTCTCGGTGGTTCTTCCATTTTTTATTCAATCGCTGGCTGACCTCCAGCCCCGTATTTTCAGCAATCTCCTCCCACGAATTGCTTGCCATTTGGCAATCTTCATAATGTCTTGACGAGACATTGTAGAAGTTGTCGTACTTGCTCTTCACTGAACCGGAAACAAGAGTCTGAGCGGACCAATCACAGTCCATTTCCACCACGTGACACGCGTTGACGCGACACGAAGTCAGAAAATTATGAAGGAACAAGAGAGGCTACGGTGAAGGGTCGTAAATTGGGTCTTCCTTGATGGCGCAGGTCTGCCGCAGAAGCATAACTCGGCTTTTCGGGGATGGCATGAAGGGACTACCGTAATTTCCGGACTACAAGCCGCTACTTTTTTCCCTTATTTTGGGTCCTGCGGCGTGTGCAATGATGCGGCCAATTTGTGTATTTTTCTGACGGCCGCCAGGGGCGCTCGAGCATGGAATGTGGGAGTGAGACACGTGGAATATATTTGTGGAGGAAGACGCTAGTTTGCACTATTACAGGTAGTTTAACTTTGTGCGTTGTGCATCCGCCTTCGTGCATGAGTAGAATTGGCATACCTGCATCATGGAAAATGCTCGAAGAAATTAAATTGGCCATCCGAGTTGTATGGGAAGCTTTGATGACGAGCGGCGAGAGATCTTTTGCCAAGACTCGCTGCATGCAAAGAGCAGCTTTTGCACAGGTTTGCCGAGGGAGCCTGGCAGTGTGAAGCGCTGTGAAAGAGTCCGCCATCACCAATGGGTTTTGAAGGGGCCATTCTGCTGCGTTACGAGGAGGACAGCACGGGCTACTGTAGGAGTGAATTTGCCTCATTATGGGAGACATTGAAGGCGACAACGAAGGAGAGACAGTAGGTGCGTGGCGAAGTGCATCTGAGCGTCTTCATATCCGACACTGAGGGTGAAGACTTCCATGGTTTGAATGCACAGGAAGAAGATGAAGATTGCTAACAAAGACTTTTATGTTTTTATTAACCAGCACAATTAGTGCTGCACCGCCATGCTGATGCTATGTAACTTCCGTGCCGCTGCTATATAACTGCCGTGTTTGCCGGCGCTGTTTGGAACGAAAAGTTAAGGTGTGTTATTAAAATTTTGAAAACTGTATATTTCTTTGTCAATGTCTCTTGTTACTAAGTGGGCACACGCGGCTTATAGGCAGGAGAGGCTTATGTATGTACAAAATGGGTTTTCCTTTAAAAATGTACTGGGTAAGGCTTGTAATCAGGGGCGCCCAATAGTCCAGAAATTACGGTATTTAGTTAGCTGGGATAGGCTGTAGCACCTCCTTGACCCTCGTGAGGATAAGCGGTATAGAAAATTATTGAATTTGCCCAATTTGGCAGGAAAATACAGAAGTATAAACATGAAGACTGACAACTTTCCTATAGGCTGCAGTAATATAAGTAGTTTTGGGGCAAAGGCTGAAGAAAATGCATGTGAGTATTATTCTCTGTCTGCATTTCTTGCTTAAAACCACAAAACTGATGCAAGCTGTTAGCCTTTCATTGGCTTTTCACATTTTGTGTTTTCATTAGGCTAACTACCAAACTTTATTAAAGCATATATGTATTTTAGAGTGTGAACAGCCTGAAGCCAGCTTTTTGAAAAATGTGTTCAACATCCGTCAAACTGCTGCTCGTGAAGTAATATATTGAATGCTATCTACAGGTATTGATCTACCTATCTATCCATCTAAATCATCTCTCTATCCATCCTTTCATTAATCCACACTATGTAGCAAGACATGCACAGTATTACACCATTTGCCTTGCCTTGCAAGAGTGAGTGCAACCAGCTACCACCCCCATCATAAGAAAAAAGTACAAGCATTTTTGGCTGCTGCCATGTTATCACAGTGTGATAATATTTTATTATCATAGCCCAATTTATGGCGTTGCAGCATAGATTGATGCAGAGAGAACTCGAGACCGCAGCTTTTCTGCTTGTCAATCAGATTTGCAATTCAATGTTGAAATGTCTTCATCCTCTACCAGTTTATGAGGTGGCGCTAGAGCTGTAGGCTGGTGTTTCCATGAAATGCTGTGATTATATATATATAAAAAATAAAATAAAAACAAAATATTGTCATATGGGAGAGGACGAGGTGGATACAAACACAGGTAAACAAGAGGGAAAAACGGAGAGGCAAGGCAGGGTGGCGGTGAACTTAAAAATGTTTTAATGAACGTAACAAAAACACAAAGTTAAAAAAAACAAAAAACAAAAAGACTGGGGATGTGTGCATGTAGACATACAGATACAGTGGTATTAAAAAGTATCTGAACCTTTTGGAATTCCTCACATTTCTACATAAAATCACCATCAAATGTGATTTGGTCTTTGTCAAAACCACACAGATTAAAACACAGTGTCTGCTTTAACTAAAACTACCCAAACATTTATAGGTTTTCATATTTTAATGAGGATAGCATGCAAACAATGACAAAAGGGGGGGAAATAAGTAAGTGAACCAAAGTGAAAGTGAAGTGCGCAATTGAAACCAATTTTTACCAAACAATTTAAGTCAGGGGTGTGGCCAATCACTGATGCATGGTTTAAAGCTGCCTTCCCCACTATAAAACACACATTTGGAAAGAAATGTCTTAATGAAAAGCATTGTTTGATGCGCCTCATGGCTTGATCAAAAGAGCTGTCTGAAGACCTGCGATCAAGGATTGTTGATTTGTATAAAGTTGGGAAAGGATACAAAACCATCTCTAAAAGTCTGTCTGTTCATCAATCGACAGACAGAGAAGTTGTCTACAAATGGAGAGAGTTTGACACTGTTGCTTCTCTCCCAGGAGTGGCCGTCCACCAAAGATGAGGCCAAGAGTTCAGCGCAGAATACTCAGAGAGGTCAAAAAAGAACCCTAGAGTGTCTGCTAAAGACTTACAGATATCACTAGCACAGTCCAATATCTCTGTGCACACATCAACTATATGTGATACTATGGTGTTCGTTGGAGGACACGAAGGAAGCCACTGCTGTCTAAAAAATATTGTTGCTCGTTAAATGTTTGCAAAAAGGCACTTGGACACTCCACAGAAGTTTTGGCAAAATATTTTGTGGACTGATGAAACCAAAGTTGAATTGTTTGGGAGTAAAACACAACGTCATGTGTGGAGGAAAAATGGAACAGCTCACCAACATCAACACCTCATCCCCACCGTGAAGCATGGTGGAAGTAGCATCATGATTTGGGGCTGTTTTGCTATCTCAGGGCCTGGACAACTCGCAATAATTAATGGAAGAATGAATCCAAATTTTTATCAGGATGTTTTGCCGAAAAACCTGAAGCCATCTTTCAGACAGTTGAAACTAAAAAGAGGATGAATGCTGCAACAAGACAATGATCCAAAACACAGAAGTAAATCAACTTCAGAATGGTTTCATAAGAACAAAATACACGTTCTGGAGTGGCCAAGTCAATGTCCAGACTTGAACCCCACTGAGATGCTGTGGCATGACATAAAGACAGCGATTCATGCGCAACATCCCAAGAATCTGACCGAACTACAGCAGTTTTGTAGAGAAGAATGGGCCAAGATTAGTCCAGATTAATGTGCCAGACTGATCTGCAGCTAGAGGAAGCGTCTGGTTGAAGTTATTGCGGCCAAAGGGCGGGCACAAAATATTAAATGAGATGGTTGACTTACTTATTTTCCCCCCTTCTGTCATTGTTTGCATACTATCCTCATTAAAATATAAAAACTAGGGCTGTCAAAATTATCGCGTTAACGGGCGGTAATTAATTTTTAAAAATTAATCACGTTAAAATATTTGACGCAATTAACGCACATGGCCCGCTCAGATTAAAATGACAGCAGTGTAATGTCTGCTTGTTACTAGTTACCTGTTTTTTGTTGTTTGGCGCCCTCTGCTGGCGCTTGGGTCCAAATGATTTTATGGGTTTGGGGAGTGAGCATGGTGTAATGACATCAACAATGGCGAGCTACTAGTTTATTTTTTGAATGAAAATTTTACAAATTTTAATAAAACGAAAACATTAAAAGGGGTTGAAATATAAAATTTCTATAACTTGTACTAACATTTATCTTTTAAGAACTACAAGTTTTTCTATCCATGGATCGCTTTAAGAGAATGTTAATCATCTTGTTGATTTATTGTTATAATAAACAAGTACAGTACTTATGTACCGTATGTTGAATGTATATATCCGTCTTGTGTCTTATCTTTTCATTCTAACAATAATTTACAGAAAAATATGGCATATTTTATAGATGGTTTGAATTGTGATTAATTACAATTAATTAATTTTTAAGTTGTAATTAACTCGATTAAAAATTTTAATCATTTGACAGCCCTAATGAAAACCTATAAATGTTTGAGTGTTTTTTGTTAAAGAAGACATTGTTGTTTCATCTGTGTGATTTTGACAAAGATCAGATCACATTTGATGGTGATTTTATGTAGAAATGTGAGAATTCCAAAAGGTTCAGATACTTTTTCATACCACTGTCTATAAAATTCTCCCAGCATTGCCTGGTGTGCTTGAACAAAGTTGGTACCTTTCATGCGTCCCGTTTCTGTAGCGCTAGGCATTATTAAACCCATGTAAGCCGAAGCATTTCCCAGCCAACAACGCTACGTTATCAATTTAAGAAATCCCTACAAAGCAATGCAACCTTCTGAAGTTTCTAATATAATGTAGACATCATAAGCTTCCTTTTGTCAATGCTGGACTTTCATGTCCAAGTCATTTTTCAACATATGCTCAACTGTTTTAATGAACAATGAACATGTTATGCATGAGCTAAGTATAACACCATTTACCATTAATAATATGTTTGAAAGTTATCTGCTCATACTCCCAGCCCAATATGGTTCCACAAGATGGTAAGCGATGAGGTAGACAAACTGAATTAGCCTGATCGCAGTGTCACCAGCTTTAATTATTCAAGCAAGCAAAACGTTGGTGCAGGCATATTCGATGAGACAGATAACTCGACGTTATTTGACTGGCTGATGTGAAATAAACTTGCGCGGAGCTGATTGGAAGGCAGTCAACGTACGTGAGGTATAGTCTACATACACCAGCTAATTAATTACACAGCGATGCCATGAGTCATATCTGCACTGAATAGCATATGACTAATAACCTTTCGAGAAATCTTGACAAATTATATGTTTGAGCAGTTTTACAGTTGTTTAAAATACAGTTATTCACTTCAGTATGTCACTAAGGTCCTCATCCACTTAAGACTAATAAATGTCTCTATTAAAATAGACAGCCTCACCCCCAACACCCACTATTTCTTTCTCGCTACTCCATAAAGTGATGCAAATCCCCCACACAATATTCAATGACTTGCTGTCCCCCAATAAATGATGCCCTTTGCAGCCATACAAGAAAAACCCACTGGGTGTTGGTGTGGAAGTGCATAAAAAAAAACTAGGGATGTCCCGATCGCATATTTTGCACCCGAGTCACCTGACATAGACTTCATAATGATATTGACGGGACACATTCCGCAGACACTGCGCCACGCCTTCAAGTAGAGGGCCGTCTCACACTCCGCTTCAGTCGGTCGCAGTTATTCTCAAACACATACAGCGATCCAACGTCAGATTTAGGTTGAAAAAGCACGAAAGCTGTACCGCATACAAACAGGAAGGATTGTCTAGGAGTGATTTGTTCGAGGATTCAAGGTAATTATTATATTTTTCGTACCATGGATGCATTTTGAAACGTTATGAAAAAAATCAATGGGAGAAATTAACCGCTATGGCATTGGCGTCATAATTCGTAATATTTACATAAAATAAATGCTAATTGCCAGTTTTTTTGTTTTTGTTTTTTGTTTTTGCTTTCAACCAAGAATTGAAAGTGTTTTACATTCATATCTATAAAGAATTCAGGGATTTAAAAATTTATTCACAAGAAATTTCAACGTAAAAAGCTCTTTGTGGTGATAAGGTGGCGCCACAGTGGCTTAAAGACTAGCAGCACATTTGACATATTTACGTAAAATAAATGCTAAGTGCCTTTTTTTTTTTTTTTTTTGCTTTAAACCAAGAATTGAGACTGTTTTACGTCCATATCTATAAAGAATTCAGGGATTTAAGCATTTATTCACAAGAATAGTTACCGTAAAAAGCTCTTTGTGGTGATAAGGTGGCGCCACAGTGGCTTAAAGACTAGCAGCACATTCGACATATTTATGTAAAATAAATGCTAACTGCCTTTTTTTTTTTTTTTTTTTTTCAACCAAGAATCGAGACTTTTTTTACATTCATATCTATAGAGAATTCAGGTATTTAAAAATGTATTCACAAGAATTTTCAACGTAAAAAGCTCTTTGTAGTGATAAAGCGGCGCCACAGCGGCTTAAAGACTAGCAACATATTCAACATATTTACGCAAAATAAATGTTAACTGCCCGGCTCTTTGCTCTTTTAACAATGGATCGAGACTGTTTTACATCCATACCAATAAAGAATTCAGGGATTTACGCATTTATTCACAAGATTTTTCAACCTAAAAAGTTAGCTTTTAACCAAGAATCGAGATTGTTTTATGTCCATTTCTATAAAGATTTCAGGGATTTAAGCATTTATTCATAAGAATTTTCAACGCAAAAAGCTCTTTGTCTGTGTTTCCACTAGGTCAGCTTTGACGGAGATAGGCCCCATATTAATCAGCCCCGCGCCCCTTGTCCTGTCAATATTATTATGAAGTCTACGCACCTGATTTTGAGAATCTGCCGATACCAAATCCCGATCCGATACCGGAAAAAAATCGTTTTTCCTGGAGTATTGCGGAGTGTAAAATGTATATATTTTTGTATCTTTTGGAAATGACATGGTATTTCTGTATTATTTTGTTACTTTTCAGCCCTTAAAAAGTTTAAAAATGCCTGAATGATATTGGAAAAAATAGCATTGCAATATATATATTGCCAAGACTCCACACTTACTTTTTGCATTGGTTGCACTGCTGCGCCAAACTTTTTTCTTAAGGTGCACCAGCACAAAATGTAGGCACACCCACATTTTTCATTGCATCACCTTTAACATCATACTTTATATCACTCTCCATAACATTCCTGTAATTCATATGAGTGAGTCCACTCAAATTCACTCACGCTTTGACGCACACACTGCTGAGAACAGCCTCTAGACAGCGAAAATTTAGCTCCTCCAAAACTCTGCCTCATCACTCGGATCCCCACCACACACCACATCACCCCCATCCTCAACTCAACTTCAAAGAATCATCTACAAGATCCTTGTCATTACCTTCAAAGCACTCCATGGCCTGGCCCCTCCCTTCATATGCAATCTCCTCCGTATTAACCGTCTCCCCATTCACTTCGCTCTTCCTCTATCCTCCACATTTCGGTCCCCCGTGTCCGTCTCGCCACCTTTGGTTCCAGAGCTTTTAGTCACTGTGCCCCCCAGCTCTGGAACTCCCCACCCCTTAATCTTCGCAATATATCTACCCTCTCACTTTTCAAATCCAGACTGAAGGAATAGTATCCTTTCTCGTATTTACTGTTTGACTGTTTGATTTACTCTAACATACCCAATATAAAATAAATAGAATTTATATAATAGTTTACGGAAAACAAGCAGAATATATTTGACATAGGGCATAAGAGATACATGACGCCTTCTGACCACGGAAGCGCGAAGCGTGTGTAGTGCAGCTGGCTGAGCAAGATTGACGCTGACTACCAGGTGATAGACAAGACATCTACAAGCCCATGTCATCAACACCAAATCCCGCAATCAGCTTTTCAGGACTGTCCAGAACAATTGGCGGGACGTCCTGTGCTACCACAACACCCGATAACAAAAGGAACTCTATAGCTCAGCGCCTCTCAGACGGTAAGACCCAGCAACGGTGACACACGAACTTGCCCGTCCAATTCAGCAACAGAAGAAGACCCAAACACACCCCTCTCTCTTTCAAAATGGAGTCAGTACAAAGGGTTAAGACTAAGGTGAACGCGCAGGGTTTGGTCTTTTAGCGGGATTGTCGGGATTTCGCCGGCCCGGGTCATTGGTGCTGCGGGTCCTGCGGTTCGGCTGGCGCGATTCCGGCAATCTGGCTAAAAAGTCAGATTCCTTTAAGACTGTGACAAACCTGTTTACTCTTTCTTACCCACCATGATCCTCATTTCAGTTTTATTTTGACCTCTAAACACTAGAAAACCCAGCAAAGGCCGAATCGGCCTTTCCCCAAGACAAATACTCCTAATATTCCCATATATGAATGGCTCTTGTCTGTCGGACAACGACTTGCCAATTCAAAAGCACTTGGGTCATTTTGGCCGCCTCTGGGTTTTTTCCGGGGTAGAGGCCAAATCGGCCATTGCTTGGGACTATTAGGAGTGCAAGAATTCTCTGGGAGTTACAGTGTTAAATTTTTTGATTACTTATACTTTTAATCTAATTTTATGCCTGTTTTGCTGTATTGTTGTTGAGCTATTGTGTTCCCATCTTTCTTGTGAAGTGTCTTTACGTGTGATGAAAAGCGCTCTATAAATAAAAGGTATGATTATTGACTGAACAATTAACACATTTGTGCCTTCGATCGTAGGGCTACAGAGCCTTCAATCCCCAGATCAAGGCTACAAACCTGTCAATCATCGTTAACTTTAATTTGCAAACTTCAGCTGCAGTGCTGACCAAGAAAAGCAGCAGGAGGGAGAGTGAGAGGCTGTGCGAGCATGAAGCAGAAATACATAAATACTGTTGTTGGAATTTAGTCCCCCCGGCCAAAGCTGCACGGAAACGGCAGCAGCCGAACGGAAATGGTGCTCCGTTGTTTACCGCCCCCGCGAGCCAAACTGGGAGGAAGCACAACTCCGCGCGTTCTCTTCTTATTTTAACCCTTTGTACTGACTCCATGTTTCAAAAGTTTGAAGAAGACTCGCCGAAAGCAGGTTGACAATTTATTCGTCGACAATGGTTAAAAACAAGGCAAAAACAGACGACGGAGGGACCATTCTGGAGCCAAAGCAAGGCTACATAGAAAATGTTTCCGAGCAGCAAATCTGTGTTATTTCAGTGTCCAGTGGTGTAGGAGGTTGGGTCGGAGGTGTGTCCAGGCGTTGCTTTTGGGTCCTCCCCTCTGTGGGCGGTTTTGGGCGCCTTAGGTTCGTGCGCGGATGGGACGTGGTTGCCACCGCGACCGACGCTGGTCTTGACGTCTCAAGCGCCCGCTATCAACTTTGTTATCCGGGCTGGCTCTACCTGTTTTAGGACAAAGAGCGCTTTATCCTTGCAGAACTGATTTGCAAGTTTAGGTGCGTCAATCTTGCTCGTGACACTTATGTTGAGCTTCTATGATAAGATGTCGTTGTGTATCTATGCTGCTTTTCATTAAACTATGGTGTGCTATTTATTTTATATTAGGTGCAGTCCTACAGTAAATATGAGAAATGATACTATTCCCTGGTTAATTATATTACGTGTGTTCGAGTAATGCAAACAGTTAGACGGTGCCTCCTAGAAATGGTACCATTTTTCCTTTTCCCCCTCAGGAGCCCCGATAAGGTGATTAACTTTACTGTGTCAAGGCCACTGAGTGAAGTCTGCCTAAACTATAGTGAAATGAATGTGTTAGACTAATGCAAACATTAATATGGTGTGTGCGAGAACGGAACCTTTTCCATTCACTGTATATATCTTTAATTAAAACCCGATCCTTTTCATCCTATTCATTTCATCTCCATTTCCAAACATATAATCGGATCGGGACATCTCTAAAAAAAAAAAAAAAAAAAAAAAGTAACTGAAAGCAGAACAATGTACGTATTTTGATCTACAAAAAGTGAAAAGTCAAAATCTTGCTTTTGAAACAAGTCATTAAATATTCAGACAATAACACCTAATTCTAGTAGTAGTAGTAAAAGTTATTTATGCATCGTTGAGTTTTTGCGTCCTGTTTTTCTTTCCTAAATTCTTTCCATGGGATGTTGACAGAGCTGGCTTTGTTTTTCCAAGCTTTGTGCACTGTGTATGATCTCTTCGCTCTTGCACTAGTTTATCTTAACGTGGAAAACAATGCATGGATTTTCAGTTTCCACCTTTTATCTGGTCGTGTGTTCAGTCACGCATCTGTGGTCTCATCCATTATTTCATCAAAAGGGTTAAAACTGCACGTTCTTCCTATAACAGTGGGGGAAATAAGTATTTAGTCAACCACTAATTGTGCAAGTTCTCTCACTTGAAAATATTAGAGAGGCCTGTAATTGTCAACATGGCTAAACCTCAACCATGAGAGACAGAATGTGGAAACCGCCCCAGAAAATCACATTGTTTGATTTTTAAAGAATTTATTTGCAAATCATGGTGGAAAATAAGTATTTGGTCAATACCAAAAGTTCATCTCAATACTTTGTTATGTACCGTTTGTTGGCAATAACGGAGGCCAAACGTTTTCTGTAACTCTTCACAAGCTTTTCACATACTGTTGCTGGTATTTTGGCCCATTCCTCCATGCAGATCTCCTTTGGAGCAGTGATGTTTTGGGGCAACACGGCAACACGGACTTTCAACTCCCTCCACAGATTTTCGATGGGGTTAAGATCTGGAGACTGGCTAGGCCACTCCAGGACCTTGAAATGCTTCTTACGAAACCACTCCTTTGTTGCCCTGGCTGTGTGTTTGGGATCATTGTCATGCTGAAAGACCCAGCCACGTCTCATCTTCAATGCCCTTGCCGATGGAAGGAGATTTTCACTCAAAATGTTGCGATACATGGCCCCATTCATTCTTTCCTTTACACAGATCAGTCGTCCTGGTCCCTTTTTAGAAAAACAACCCCAAAGCATGATGTTTCCACCCCCATGCTTCACAGTGGGTATGGTGTTCTTCAAATGCAATGCACTATTCTTTCTCCTCCAAACACGAGAACCTGTGTTTCTACCAAAAAGTTTTATTTTGGTTTCATCTGACCATAACACATTCTCCCAGTCCTCTTCTGGATCATCCAAATGCTCTCTAGCGAACCGCAGACGGGCCTGGATGTGTACTGGTTTCAGCAGGGGGACACGTCTGGCAGTGCAGGATTTGAGTCCCTGGTGGCGCATTGTGTTCCTGATAGTAGCCTTTGTTACTGTGGTCCCAGCTCTCTGTAGGTCATTCACTACGTCCCCCCGTGTGGTTCTGGGATTTTTGCTCACCGATCTTGTTATCATTTTGACGCCACCGGGTGGGATCTTGCATGGAGCCCCAGATCGAAGGAGATTATCAGTGGCCTTGTATGTCTTCCATTTTCTAATACTTGCTCCCACAGTTGCTTTCTTTACACCAAGCGTTTGACGTATTGCAGATTCAGTCTTCCCAGCCTGGTGCAGGTCTACAATTTTGTCTCTGGTGTCCTTTGACAGTTCATTGGTCTTGGCCATAGGGGAGTTTGGAGTGTGACTGACTGAGGTTCTGGACAGGTGTCTTTTATACCCATAATGAGTTAAAACAGGTGCCATTAATACAGGTAGGATTTTCTGTTTTTTTTCCACATTCTGTCTTTCATTGTTGAGGTTTACCCATGTTGACAATTACAGGCCTCTCTAATCTTTTCAAGGAGAGCTTGCACAATGGGTGGTTGACTAAATACTTATTTGCCCCACTGTATGTACACTCGGCGACTCCAACTATATGCTTTAGCAACAATAATCACATGCTGCTGCATGTTGTTCATTAGAGCCGTGGTCTGCTTGGTTGATAACAAGCTCTTCATAAATCAACAAGGTTACAGGTGCTTTATTTTTACTATACTCACAATACCTCTCTCAGGTATATGCTGATGCTGCATAGCCACTACAAGGCTTCTATAATTGGACCAGAAGAGGCTAAAGGGCCCCCTAAAACAACGATAAAGCATAAATGTTTCCAGGGGATCATTTTGCCTTTGTAACAACTTTTGACACTTTTTTTTTAACTGTCTGGGGTTTCTGCAAATAGGGTCTCTTTTGGTGGCTTTAATGACTCAACTCAACTTTAAGTTGAGTTCGTTTCATCTCGCCGGCGCTTCTACTTAGAATCCCTGATGTGTAAAATTGCCTACTGTAGATTTTAAAGAAAGACATTAGCCCTGCATGGTGCAGCTAATTCGTCCAGCTTTCTCCCTGGCTTGTCTTTTTTTCTCAGTGTGTTTTCCCTCATCACATTGTGACAGTGTTTTTTAGAAAAAGAGGCAATTTGTCCTTGTCCCTTAACAGTCTGAGCCATTCCCGCTCACACTGTCAGGAGGTTTCTCTCTTTGCTCTTAATCAATGGCAAAGGCAGGAAGTTGTTAGCCTCATGTTGAGTGATGCGACTACATGACTGGACCTTCGTGGCATGTGAGTGCCTCCCATCAACATTTAGTACTGTGGGAAATTTAAAACTGTTCACTAATGTTTAATGGTTGTCAAAAGCAAATATATTAATGATGTTTTAGTAGGCTTTTGCTGCAAAGACCGTGTTTTCTTGACTGGTTTCACATTAGAGCAAGAAGACCAGGGCCCGGTTGGAGAGCTACCTTGCACAGACCTGGCTGCAGAAAGAAATTACTGGGGGGGCAATACATTTTTGGGAGGGAGGCACATTTCTTCAACATAAATTTAGCCTGAACAGTGGCGTTATTACCAGTAGATTACAACATCACTGGTAGGAGTGGGAACCTCAGGGTACCTCACGATACGATACAGTTCGCGATACAAGGCTCACGATAACGATTATCTCACGATATCATGATACAGCGATTATGGATATATTGGTCAGAAATTTGACACAAGATATTCTACGATACAACTGTTGGAACGGAAAAAAAAAGATTTCAAAATAGAACAAATATTGTCATTTATTAAACAGTGACACCTTTTCTGTGCAACAATGCTACAAAATATAAATCTACTGCAAATTGCGTACCTGCACATATAGAGAAAACAAACCACAACCACTGATATCTCTTGGAGAGATCCTGATGAATAATTTCTTTAAAGTTTTATATCATAAAACTTCAAATTTTCAAATTTTTTTAAACCAACTTGGAGTTTCCTCTCTTGTTCTCTAGGCGGCGACTTGTGCGCACTTTACCTTCACCGCAACTCTTGAGCGCTCCTAGTGGACCGCCAAGAAATTGCTCAGCAAACATTGAGCAGTTTACAGCATCCATACTCCATTGTATGGCCAATATGTCAAATAAAAGTATCGATACTTGGCGGGACCATATCGATAACCCATCGGGTTGCAAACTATCGCGATATATCGCTGCATCGAGATATTGTCACACTCTTAATCACTGGAATGAAATATTTTCTGTCACTGAAGTCACAAGCGGTAGTTCATCGTAAAATCTATAAGACAAACAAAAAACAATGGTGCAGTTCTGTGTGCATTTATTCAACTAAAGTGCTTCAGCGTAAACATAACATATGCACTGATAAACATGAGCAGTGATGTCAAGATGAGCAGTGAAATCAACAGTCATGCTTGAAGAGGTAACTACAGCAGCTAAAGAGCACAAAAAAAACACGGATGCCCATTCTAATTTGAATTAGCAAAGGAGGACCCGCTCAATCGCCATTTCTGTACCCGAAGCAATCCCTATCCAATCGCAGTACCCAATGGCTACTCGGGCCGCCCCCCTTATCTGTGGTTGCATACCTGTCAACCCGAGGCCGTTGGCAGTCTCACAAATAGTGACGTATGCCCTTACAAATCGGTGACTAATCTTACAACGTTGTATATAGCGGGCAATATGATACAAAAATAAAACTCAATTTTTAAAATAATATGAATTTATTTGAATATTGTAACATATAACCTGGGGCAATGAAAGAACAATCAATATCTACAGCTACATCATGATTACTAAAATTACAAGTGACTTTTGTTATAATTGTATGTAGCACTTTTGGCAATTTCTACCATGTCTTGATGGCTGCACTTCATGGCACTTCAGCTAGCAATTCAGTTTGACTTGAAGGTTATTCGTTGGTGTGTCCAATTTTAAATTAAAAAGGTCAATTGATAAAATTAACTCACCGATACAATCTCTGAGCGAGGGAACATTTCTTTTGCTAATTCTGAGAAGTGATCAGCAATATTTGTAGGCAAATTGTGTTCAGCAACAAAATGGCAGAATAAAATCTCCGCTTTCGTCACTTTTCATTCTGCAGACTTCATCTTTATGACCAGTGTTGTTAATTTTACTTTTAAAAAGTAATTAGTTAGTAACTCAGTTACCTGAGTGTAAGAGTAATTAGTTACTTGGCAAAGTAACTGGTGTTACCTTTCATGTTTTTTTCTTCTTCATTAAAAAAAAAAAAAAAAAATCAAAAGGTCTGTTCTTGCTGCGCCATTTTCCATTCCTGCGTTTAAGCCCTTGTGTTGATATTCCTGAGTTCCCCAGTAATTTTCAATTCCCGATCTTTTGTTTGATCCCCACTGCTTTTGTTTGTACTTTGTTTTTTATTAACTGACATTAAATCATTTTTTTGAGTGCACTGCTGCTCTGCCTTGTCTTTCTTGTTGTTTTCTCTGCATTTGGGCCCACCTAAAGGCTGGGTTTATCCCGCACATCGGACGCCTGGTGTCTCTGGGGGTTTATGGTCAGTGGGCGGGCCTTGACCAACCCAGATGCTCTGGTTCGCTGCATGATTATTGGATGATTTGTCTGAGGTTGATTCCTTTTTGATTGACAGCGAAATGAATTTATTGGTGATCTTGTGGTGTAAACATCCGCAGGATTTTCATTCTGTTGTTCTGGGTAAAACAGGACACTTTCCGAATAATCTTGGGTGACCAAACGTCCACTTTTGCCTGGACATGTCCACTTTTCACATTCTGTCCGGGGTGTCCGGCCGGGTTTTATAAATTTGTGAAAATGTCTGGTTTTCATTATTTTTCACGGGACCAATTACCGTGTGTGGAAATTGTCTAAGGCTTTACACAAAATACTAAGGTACTGTTCTGCCTGTGACGTGTTCCCTGAGAACCTGCATAGTTGTTAAGACTTATTACGATCAACACTCATATAATCAAATGCTCATGTACCCAAAAGAGTAATTAAGACGAAAATACCTTTATTTTACTTTGGATGTAAATTTGTGCATGCGTGCGCAGTAAAAGACTGGCTTTATCATGGCGTCAACTGTCAATTCTCATTCACAACAAACTCTCGTCATGACAGGAGCTCACATTCTATCGGTATGTACACTCGCTAAAACTGTTGACTTTTGTCGGAGCTTTTTACTGGTGTGATCTGTAAAATCCTGTTTGGTTTCGCATCGTTGTGCTGTTGATGACTGTAAAGTTTTATAGCAATGTTTGATCTGCCTTGGCTACCGGTGCTCGCTAACAGGGTAGCTGTCAGTGAGCTAAGCTGCTCTAGGCACTATGGGAAATGTAGTTTTAAACCGCTGCATTTGGAAACATGCTGGTTGAATCGTTTTTCAGTTTATTTTGGTTATTGTTTGCTTACAATCTAGAACAGTGCAGGCATGCATACTGGTTAGGGGTGAAAAAGGTGACAAAGTAACACGGACACACGGCATGCACGGAAAAGTGCATTTCATAGTGCAACCAGAGATATCTCGAATTAAACACAGTACATAATAATTTAACATATACAAATCTAAATCTCTCATCCTGAAATCAGAACATATAAGACACATTAAGTAGCAAATTATACAAAATGTAAATTATAAAATATAAAGTATGTCCCATTTGGATTAAGCAGAGAACTGCTGTACTCCAGTCTCTCACTATTGTCAGTCATTTGTTGTCACGAGAAGAGAGTGGCGGTGATAGGTCTAGGTCATCGCACTAGAGCAGGGGTCCCCAACCTTTTTTGCACCACGGACCGGTGTTATTTGGGTCTCTTTTTCACGAACTGGTGGTCTGAAAAATTTTGCAACCCATCAAAAATTGCAACGATGTGGTTCTGCGCATGCGCGTAACGTTAAA
Organism: Corythoichthys intestinalis; assembly: GCF_030265065.1. Lineage (NCBI taxonomy): Eukaryota > Metazoa > Chordata > Actinopteri > Syngnathiformes > Syngnathidae > Corythoichthys > Corythoichthys intestinalis. The sequence goes on from NC_080412.1 coordinate 31,833,467, forward strand.
CATAGCCGCAAAATGCGCAAATGCAGCGATTCCAAAGTAAACACTACACAAACTTTCTTGAAAGAAAGGAATATTAATTTACGTTTGATCATGGAAGGACTTGTAGAAAAGTTCTCCGCAGATACATCCTGCCATGTTAGCTGCACACAAAAACTGCACGCTGCTCTCACCATTAACGACTTCGCCTTGTTGTTAAGCATTAATTAAGAAGCCCAGTTCACAAAGATACGATGTTGGAAATTGCAGCAAGGTTTTCAATGCTCTCGTAGCGATGTCAGGATATTCCGGAATGACTTTAATCCAGAACCTCGGTAGAGTTGTTGTCTCAAATGTACGTTTAATAAGGTCGCCGTCATTTGTGATATCTACAAGTTGATCCTCCTGTTGCACAGACATGCTCGAATCACTCGGTTTATTCACAAACAGGTCACGAATCCACTCCTTCGCCGTTCGTGGGTCTTCGAGGTTGTAGGCTCGTCAGGTGCCCTTTTCGCCGTAAAAATATCTTCAAAGACGTCTGTTTTCCAGTCAACTTCGCTCGTGTGGGGGCTAATTATTTCCGGGAACAAATGTGCTGCGCCCTCGGCCTAGTAATACGTTATTATCGAGGACAAGCGGACATAGATATATTATATACACAAACAAGATGTACTGCTAGCAGTCCAATCAATGGATTTCTATGACACCATTCTAATCTATCCCGTAGCATTATATCTAGAGTAGACAGGGATATTGGTGTGTTAAGCAGGGGCACAGGGTTAATTCGGCCAGAATGCGGTCGTTATTTAAATAATTATTTCTGTGCGGCCCGGTAGCAAATGCGCACCGGAACCGATCCGCAGCCCGGCAGATGGTGACCCCTGGACTAGAGTGTAGTTTTGAGCATGGACTACGGTTTTGAAGTTAACAGTTTCACTCGCTCATTGACAGACCCTCGCGCCCCATTTTTTTCTCCTCGGATCTACGTGATTCAGAAGTGTGACCCATTTTGATTTCAAAATGGCAAAATTTCGCCGAAAGGTGGCAAGTTTGCATGCCTGACAGTGGTCTCCAAACTATTCCACATAGGGCCGCAGTGGGCGCAGGATTTCATTCCAACAAAATAAGACGACACCTTTGCACCAATCTGGTGTCTTACAAGTGTAATCAGTTGATTGCAGTCAGGTGCTGCTTGTTTTAGTAGAAACTTCATTGGTTAAACTGTCGGTACTTGATCGGTTGGATCAAAAACCAGGACCCACAGCGGCCCTTGAGGACCGGTTTGGAGACTCCTGATCTAGAACATTGAATGAGAATAACGACTGAGTGGGAATAACAATTTGTCAATGGCAATTGTCGTGATAGTAATCAATAAAAACGTTTAGTTTGAACATAGCCTACTGCGTGTGTGTATTGACAGGACATTTCCATTATTATTGTTTTTTAAATCATGATTTCATTCCAGGTTTTTTTTTTTTTTGTGTTAGATTATTATTGTTATTATTATTCTTTTTTAGGAATAATATAGCCTGTTGAGTAACCTCTGAGAATTTGAATTCGTATCTTTGGTTATGTACTATATAGCTATAATGTTTTAAAATAAAACATAATTTGTTCTATCCGGATGGAGGAGGCACACTTTAAATATATTAAAGTGATATAGGCATCTTTGAGTAAACTTCGAGTAAAATTCAAGTATCTCCAGGCTGGGCTGAGTGTCCTCTTTTTAAAAAAATTCAAAATATGGTCACTCTAGAATAGCTCCTGTGTCTGGTGTTCTTTTCTTTTATAGCTGCATGTGTGTGGAGACTGACTTCTGTTACTCCGCAGTTTCTGTCCGTACCGAGCAGCCGATGCCACTGAGCCCCCCAAAGTCACAAACCACTCACAGGTGGACACACTTTGTGCTTCGCCTCCTTGAAAAACCAGCCACTGCCGTATACCAGGGGTCACAAAACTATTCCTCATAGGGCTGCAGTGGGTGCAGGATTTCATTCCAACTAAACAAGACGACACCTTTTCACCATTCTGGTATCTTACAAATGTAATCAGGTGGTTCCAGTTAGGTGGTACTTGTTGTAGCAGAAATCTCATTGGTAAATCTGTGCTTGATCGGTAGGAACAAAAACCAGAACCCACACCGGCCCCTGAGGACACGTTTGGAGACCCCTGCCATATACGTTCTGTTAACAGATACCTATGTAGACATTTTTTGTTTGTTTGTTTGTTTTTTTGCCAATTTATTATTACTGTAATGTACATCAAATTTCCTCCAAAAATGCTACTATATTCTAGAGCGACTTATATACATACAGGTAGTACCCGGGTTATGACGAACCCGACTTACGCGATTTCGACTTTACAACGCCTGCGTCTCGTCTTTTTTTTTTTTTTTTCCATTAATGTAAACTTTTGATTTGTGATGCATGCTTTTTGGCGCAGAAAGCGTAGAAAAGGAACACAGAGCAGCCGTGGCAGAGGTGGCAGCCAGCGCGCACATTTGTTGCTTGTGAAGCATCCAGAGGCGACGGCTGTACATAACCCCTTTTGTACTGTTTATTCTGCATTTTCAATTGTGTTCGAATACTTGGAATGAGTTTATGTGATTGTCTTTGATGATGTGTTGATGCTAACTGATACATGCTGAATCAGCAGCTACTTGTAAACGCAAGTTTGAATTGCTGTTATTAACGATGAGACTGATTTAATTTCATTTTATTTTAGTTTCATCCTGCAAGTGTTGACGTCACGAGCAGCTGAATGAAGTCAGAAAACCACACTGACGTCTGACATCGTCATTTTGGAGCTTAGCTCACTGTCTAGCTAGGACTTAGCTCCAACGTCTTGGTGAAGACAGTACAATGAAATATTATACATGTTTTTGGATTTTTTTTTAGGGGGTGTTTTGAAGTATTTAAAGGGTTGATTCCAAGTTACGCGGAAATACGGGTTGCATCGCTAGCGGAGGAATGGAACTTGTTCATAAACCGGGGACTACCTGTATTGTTTTTTTCTGTATTGTGCATTTTTGACTGGTTCGATTGTGATTGTTGCGACTTATAGTCCTTTTTTTTTTTTTTTTTAGCAGAAGCCTGATAGCTTTATCGCTCTTTTAAATTGTTCACCGGTCCATTCACCTTTTCTCATCCCCATAATGCAGCTAAAGGAAAATAACCCCAAAGCATGATGCGGCCATCATACTTCACTGAAGGTATAGTGTTCTTGTTATGAGCAGTTTTGTCGAATACCTCCTTTCATCAGAAAAGAAAGGTACCTGTCTTCCTTATTTTGTTCTTAAATGGGTGATTTAACAGAAACCAAGCTACATGCACTTTCAATCCATTATGAAAAGCATACGGGTATGCAAAACCTCATATCTAAAATATGAAAAACGTATTCATTTGACTCACTCGCTTATACATTTATTTATTACCTCTACTTATTCTTTCTCGTGTCCATCGTCACAGCTCAGGGAAGGTGCGCCAATATAGAAAAATGACTTCATGTACTGCCAAAAATAAAGTGGGACATCTAATATAAGTAATGACTTAGATCCTGAGCACTTCTCTGTTAACATTCAATTTCTCACAATTCATTTGTAGAGCATAATTGCTGTGACTGATAGAGTGTAGGCGTGGAATTAATCTGGATCTTCCTCTCTCTCCATCTTTGAACATTTTTTTTTTAAACATCTCTAGGTTTTTTTTTCCTGTTTGCATGTAGATATCTAAGAAAAGTTTTGAAATGTTGTAATACATTTTTAAATACTATGAAGTAGATTTTTTTTCGTAGTACAGTGGTACCACGAAGAATCTGTAGAGGTTTTTTTTTTTCCTGTTTGCATGTAGATATCTAAAAAAAAAGTTTTGAAATGTTGTATTACATTTTTAAATACTATAAAGTAGATTTTTTTTCATAGTTTAGTGGTACCATGAAGTTAATTCATTTCAGGATCTTATTTGTAAGTCGAAATGGTTGTATTTCGAGCAAGAATTTCCCATAAGATTACATTTTAATTCCATTCATTCGTCCCACAGCCCGAAAACCTACAATAAATCTTTGATAAATGCTGCTGTTGATATTGCAAATAGCAATTAAGCAGAGCAAAACAAATAAATTATGAATAAAAATTGGAATAATAAAATAATAATAGAAATAATAATAACAATAATTAGGGTTGTTCCGATCATGTTTTTTTTCTCCCGATCCGATCCCGATCGTTTTAGTTTGAGTATCTGCCGATCCCGATATTTCTTGATCCGATTGTTTTTTTTTTTTGCTCCTGATTCAATTCCAATCATTCCCGATAATTTTTCCCGATCATATACATTTTGGCAATGCATTAAGAAAAAAATGAATAAAAGTCGGACGAATATATACATTCAACATACAGTACATAAGTATTTGTTTATTATGACAATAAATCCTCAAGATGGCATTTACATTATTTACATTCTTTCTGTGAGAGGGATCCACGGATAGAAAGACTTGTAATTCTTAAAGGATAAATGTGACTTTGTATATTGTGACTAAATATTGTCATCTAGTGTATTTGTTGAGCTTTCAGTAAATGATACTGTAGCCATTTAACTGTTGTGCCCAAATGCATGATGGGAAGTGCACACATGACTGTGCGTAGTGGTACCAATTGATATATCTTCTCTGCGTTGGGAAATAACATAGGGTTTTAAGAAAAAGATCAATTACCACCATTCTTCCCCACATTGCTTCCCACGATATTTCTAATCGTAGGGAGAGGGATTGTAAGGCTTTAGACAATTTAAAAATGCTCCAAAGGCTGCCAAAATGCACTCTACTCATTTTATGCTGCCTTTTAGCTCTATATATAGGTAAAACGGCGCCATTACAGATTGAACGCGACAATGCGTGAGTTGGTCGTCCAGCACATGCGTTAATTGCGTTAAATATTTTAACGTGATAAATTTGTAAAAAAAATTAATTACCGCCATTAACGGGATAAATTTGATAACCCTACCCTACCTTAAGCCTAAACTAAAGACTATGGATGAGTGTAACATATTATGTCTGTAACGTTAAATACAATTAGAAAACAATGTAATTAAAATATATATATATATTAAAAAAAGGCATGTCCGATATTTTTTTGACGATTCCGATACTTTGAAAATGACGTGATCAGACCCGATCGGGATGCCGATCGATCGGGACATCTCTAATAATAATTCCTGTGATAATGTAACAAATTGGGTTCTAATGTGGCGGATGTGTTTTGCGTGGTGTACCTCAACACACCACGTGGCTGACTTCAGAGTGAAAGATGACTTTTTACTTTCACTTTTCATGTTCAGCTGCGGCGGACAGTAGGCATGTTGTGTTGCACAAGTTCGAAAAAAAAAAAGATTAAAAAACTGACAAAGCTGGCGATTTTTTGTCGTTATCACAATAATAAAATGTCACCTTAACTTATAAACCAAGGACTATCAAGATCGTAAACATTCTACGGCTGTATTGGCGAGCCAGTTCAGGAACGCGCACACCACGCTCATATTTTTCTGTTATTTGTAAGCATCACCCTTTCCTTTTTTTTACCACCTGCACTAACATTCTTGGAACCCATTTTGATTTCTCTCTGAAGAAAATCTAGCGTGTGTCCGTCTTGCGGGAAAACAAATTGGGGTGCTGTCATAAATCGTCATATTTCGAGCATGTCGTTGGATGTAGAAACAAATGGCGAGTCAAATTTTTCGTCGGATGTCGAAAAGATTGTGTGTCGAAGCGATCGTATGTCGAGGTACCACTGTATTTAACTCATTGCATGCTATTAAGGTCCAATCCATTTTGACCGGGACCCAGTCAAAATGGATTGGACGTCTAGCGCTGTCAATGAAAGCCAATGAGTTCAATGAGTGCCCTGTAAGGTGGCGGGGGGTCTTAATCCTTGCGTGAAAGGGTTAATGTAATATCAGGTGTTGTCCCCCATAGATGCTTTCTCTGAAGAACTGAATTCATGACAGTTAAAGATCTCTTATTGATGTCGATTTAAGCCGGGTTATGCGTGAGCGATAGGTGCTGCAGGGCAAATGAAAGATCTTATTTTCAAATGCCCTTCCCGCAGAGACCGCACAAGAAAGGGCAGACATCTCGCCTCCCTGATGTATTTGACGCGTGAGGCCTACTAAATTATTGTTAGAATTATTAATGCTTTCATAAAAAACGTCGGGGGATGATACTTTTGCCAGATAAACCCTGGATGATGGATGAACGCTCAAGGCAGCTCTCATAAGATTTTAGATTTTACTATCAGTAATCTATAGATAACGTGTGTTATTTAAATGCGGTGCTGTAAAAACCCCACCTCAAGGGCCCGTTGTTGAATATTTCATTTAAGTTACTTTATAATTGCCATTTCAGCACTTCTTTCACTTATTTACTAGATGATGAGCTGAACACAGCTTCCATTTTTGTCTTGGCATTTTAGTCATTAAATTATAATTACAGTGGTACCTCGACATACGATCCTTTCGACTACCGACGTAAAATTTGACCCGTCGTTTTTCTCGACATGTGGCAACATGCTCGAAATACAACGATTTATGACAGCATCGCAATTTCATTGTTTTCCTGCTAAACGGTCGCAAGGTGGATTTTCTTGTGAGAGAAATCAACATGGGTTCCAAGAAGGTTAGTGCATGTGGTGAAAAAAGGAAAAAGGTTACACTTACCATTGAAATTGAAAAAAGAAAGTAAAACGTCCCACTATTCCGCACCTCTCTCACTCTCGCATCAGTCACAAGGTGTGTTCAGGAACAGCATTTAAAACACAACCGCCAAATTAGAACCCGAATTGTATTATAATTTATTTGTTTTGCTATGTGTAATTGCTATTACTGCTGTACCTGCAGTATTTTTTTAAGGATTTAGCGTATGTTTTTGGCCTGTGGAACGAATTAATCGAATGATAATGTATCCTTATGGGAAAATCCTGCTCGACATTACCATTTTGACTTACGAACCAGGTCCTGGAATGAGGTTTCACTGTATACTGTACTTACACATTGTTAAATTGATTGAAACGGACGGTGAACCCTTTATAATGAATATATACACTGCTCCTAAAAATATTAGAGGAACAATTCGAAAGCATATCAGATCTAAACTGAAGGGCAAATTGTATATTGAATATATTTCCTGATGACAAGTAGTTGATGTCTTAGTAACATGAGGGGAAAATTTGAATTGTAGCCGAAAATATGGGCCAATAAAAGCATTGTAAAATTATATCAGATCATTTCTACATTGATTTTTCATTAACGGTTTTGGGCCAATTAGCATGTTGCCTTCAAAGTGGAAGTAGAGGCTTTCTACCTTTGCACATGGGCTGGTCACAGCTTAGCACAGCAGTTATGCTTATTGACCATTAGATGTCTCCAAACTAAAGCCTGAGTTATGCTTCTGCGTTGCGGTCACTGCGAAGCGACTACGGCGTTAATGAGCATTTGATAGTTCTGCGGCGTTGCTCTGTAATTCACCGCCAAGCCACTGGCGTTGTGTTTATAGGGTTTTGGGGGACTCTTGGCAACTTCTATTTTTCTTCCGGTTACACCGCCATGCTAAAATGCTAACGTAGATAAAACGCTTGAATGTGGATCTTCAGCTCACCAACATTGAACAACAAATGTTGATCGTACAAATGTTGAGGCGTAGGCGACGCAGAAGACTGTTTCGGAGGCGACCTTTTGATGCAGTCACATTACGAATTCTAGCCTCGGGTGGAAGCCAGCAAGCTGTGGCGGCTAGCTTCAAATTGGCGTCGAGCACTGTGTCCAGCGTTTTGTCCGAGGTCTGCAAAGAATTATAGACAGCCCTCCAGCCCGATTTTTTTGCCGTGTCCTACAACCAGTCAGTGTGAAGCCATAGTAGATTTCTGGTGGCTATGGAAGTTCCCAAACTGCGTTGGAACCCCTGATGGTAAACACGTTATCATAAAAGCACCGAGGCACACTCAATCAGTGATGATCAATCAAGTGTGTGAACTGTCTAGTTGAAAATTAAACATCAAAACAACTCTTTTGACAACAAACCTGTGCTTTATTCCTCATATACTTGAAGTGTGACACGTAAATGAATTACAGACTCACAGCAAACATATGTACACAATAAATATGAAGTGCACCAACCAAAAATACAACAAAAAGTGATAAAAAGCTGGCAGTTTTTGGCCGACTGGGTCACCGCTTCGTGTGGCTATTTGATTCCGAACACACACATACTTGTCTCGGTGGTTCTTCCATTTTTTTATTCAATCGCTGGCTGACCTCCAGCCCCGTATTTTCAGTGATCTCCTTCCACGAATTGCTTGCCATTTGGCAATCTTCATAATGACTTGACGAGACATTGTAGAAGTTGTCGTACTTGGTCTTCGTTGGCTTGGTCCATTTTTGCGTGTAGCAAGATAATGACTGAAATGTTTATTGTCATCGTCATCGGTATCATTGACAGTTACAAAATGTGGAATAATTTGCCCAGAACGATGACAGACAAAGGCAGACGGGAAAAAGCCTACCCGTCCCCCTACCTATAATGTTTGACAATGGCGGTGATTTTGCGCTGAACTGGAAACAACAGTCTGAGCGGACCAGTCACAGTCCATTTCCACCATGTCACAAGCATTGACGGGACGCGACGTCAGAAAATTGTGAAGGAACACGAAAGGCTACGGTGGAGGGTCGTAAATCAGGTTTGCCTTGATGGCGCAGGTCTGCCGCAGACCTCTATTTTAAAGACAAGTAGTTCTTAAAAGATAAATGTTAGTATGAGTTATAATAATTTGATATTAAAACCCCTCTTAATGTTTTTGTTTTAATAAAGTTTGTAAAATTATTTTAAGTGATAGGTCGCCATTCTTGTTACGTCACAGTGCGTGACGTCACCGGTCCCGTTGCCGAAATTCCAGCGTGTCACTCGTTAGCTTTCCCACCATGTCGTCAGTTCAACCCTTCCTATTTGAACCCGATCTGAAAAGTGAAGAGCAGGACAGCACTGTCGGTTGTTCACAAGATGAGCTTCAGGGAAAAATGCGTGCACCAAATGCCTGATAAGACAAAAGTTGGGCAAAACTGGTGATGCGAGAGAGTGCTTTTGGGAACTCCGGTTGGGAGCGAGAGTGTATGTTGTTGGGAACTCCGGTTTTATTAGCAGATATTCAAGGTAAGCATATTGCGTTTTCAAACTTATCCCAATATAATTATGTAGATTGTTAGTATCCAGAGCTGTCGTGTGCTTTACATACAGTACAGGCCAAAGAGCACACCTTGTGTAATCCATGTCTTGTACATTGTAACGCGTGGTAGCTAGGATACGTGTATAAAAGTACCAAAAAGGGGAGAAGCTTCCACTTATGCACATTTATTCACAAAAAATATTATTTCCACCTTGACCACTCTTCACTCGGGAGCTCAGCAGTACGCAAACATGTGTTCCCTGATGAACTCCAACATTGTTGTAAGGTCCACGTCAGAGTCACTGTTGTCACTGTAGCATGCCATAGTGCTTTAATTATTTAGTATGATTTGGGGAAAACTCCCACGAAGAATAGTCAACAAAAAAGATAGCAATAGTAATCCAAATCCGCGTTTTTTACTCACTCGAAGATCCAGGAATTAGACCGATCCCATGGTAATGTCGCAGCCACGATCAGGCTGTCGATTCCACAAAATAGACTGATCCGAAAAGCCGCTGTGGGATGGACGAATCAAAAAATTGGACAGATCCGAAACCAATATTCCAGACGCGGTGGGACCGTCGGTTCCAGAAAATAGACGGATCCCTTACTTGACTGAGGATCCAGGAAAAATGTTCGGGCGCCAGTTGTACAAGTGGTGGGTAGGATACGTGCATACAGGGACCAAAAAGGGGGAGAAGCTTCCACTTATGCACATTTATTCACTAAAAATAATAATTCCACCTTGACCACTCACTTCACTCCCCTTGTTTCCATTTGACTGGAAATTGCATCCAAAAGCAGCACATCGTGGCATTTTACATGGCGAGTTTAGGCAGCAATAAGCAATTGTTGAACACGCTACACATTTGGAAAGATCCCAATTACGTCATCACTGCGAGCCCGCAAACCATGGCGCCAACTAACGGTCAAAATATGGACTAAATATTATTAAATATTGCCATTGATTTAACATTTTATGTGTTTCTAACAACATTTTTTGATACAAGAGAACAATTGTGGTTTATTAGAGCCTACATGTATTTAAGTTAGAGGATCACTTTAAGATGCAATACAATACAATTAGCCATAATATGTTAAGTCCCCAACCGCATACAGTATATCAGAATCGGTTTGATGTCGGTATCGGATTTTTGGAGTTAGACAATAACAATATATCGGTTAAAAAGTAATTATCGGCCAATGAGGTGGATACCATTACCACCACAATTTAGTGTTTCAAGATTTAGTTAATTACTTATGTGATATTTTTTTTGGACATGTACTGTCTAATGGGTGCACACTTTAGTTAATATTTGTCTGAATGCTGACCAGATTTTATTTGCCAATTTGAGGTAACGACCACAGCTGTGTAAGATCTGGCACCTACTATTCTGAAGGGGGGATATTTAAGTTGATTTAATTATGACTGATTGGAGTGAAGCTTTCACTGTTTGTTCAAATGCACATTAGTTAATTATTGTTTAAATATATGTGTATTTTCCATCTGTTGTCGTTTTATTAAGTTGACAATGTTTGGTTAATTTGTCATACCTCCTTCAGGTGGTCGTTAGTCGAGTCCGCCCTGATTTAAACGGCCACAGAGATGTGTCTGGAGGTCAGGTTAGTTTTTAGTTGAAGCCTTTTGTTATGTTGGCCTCTTTTATGTTGGGCCCAAGGTTTGTGTTAAACTGTTTGTTTTGTGAATTTATTAAATGGATTTTTTTACCTAAGTTGAAACACCAGTGTCCTCGTGTATGTTTGGTCCACTACAGCCAACTCCAGCAAAAATCAAGGACACCCCAAAAATGAGAGTGAAAAAACGATGGAGAACAGTGGTCCATTATGCCAAAATGTCATTGTAGCAACTCATAATGATTCTCAGTAGTTTCAGTGGCCCCCACGTGCTTGTACGCATGCCTGACAATATCAGGGAATGTTCCCAATGAGATGATGAATGGACCTAAACATCATGTCCCAGAGGTGTTCTAATGGCTTTTGGTCAGATGAACCTGGGGGCCAGTCCGGGAACTGCCGACATACTCTAGCCACATGAGATCAGGCATTGTCATGGACTAAGAGGAATCCAGGTCCCTCTGCTCCAGCGTGGGTTCTGGCATGGCACTGCCATGTTGTGTTGAAGAAAACGTATGCAGCGATCCGTTGCCGACCATTACGGTACATGACGTCACCATTTTGTTTCGGTAATACTTCACTCTGATTAGTCGAATCATTTCGTCTGTGTTAAATTTGGCTTTTTTCACTCTTCATAAAGCACAGAATTTAGTTTCTTGAACTCATTTGAGTCAACGTTTATTGCAACTTGGCAACTCGGACCATAACTAACGTAACACAACACAGACTTCCTGTGTCGGTCAACTATATCTGTCCCTCGGGAAACTCAAACCCAAATAACAATAGTTCCTCTTGTTACAGTAGTGATGCGCTCATTCCGATTTCCGATTTTGGTCCTCACTTTTATTTTACCCTATCAATCTATGGAAGAAACATTTATTCATCATGATGAAACGATCAAGTTATACAGCAGCCTTTAAAAGAAAAGTCACATCTGTTTTGTTTTCTCCTGGATTTTGGTAAATTGGAGAAGTTGTCAGATCATATTATTACCGTACATAATGTCAGTTTACGGAAAAGTTTTGAACTACCAATGTGCTATGCTTGGGTGCACTTTATATTCGGGAAATTATGGTAGATTATAAAATTCATAAAGTGACTCATTAAGTCTTATGTAAAATTGACATTTAGCTGTGCAATTTTTTGCAGTTTGTTCTTTGCGTACTTCAGTAGTAAGACTGTAATATCACAACTGTATTAGTCACTTTATATTGGACTGCATCACTTGCCCTTTTTGTCACTCTTCCACGGTACAACGCTTCAGGTCACTTTGTATTGTTGGACAAATCAGTTCATCACTTACATATTTGTCATTACACAGCACCTTTGCACTACTTCTACCGTTGCAGCTGGATGAGAAAATGATGCAATTGAGCGTCAGTGTTTTTCTTGCTTTCTTACATCTCTTTTTTTTTGTATTCCCACTTTTCCTATTCTTTTATGCATCTACCTTATACAGCACTTTTCCACAGTAGTCAATTTCAATTGATTTAGGGTGAGGCTCCGTGGACTGGTTTCCATCTGATCCGTCTTCCTATGTCCCTAGTGTTATTTTTGCTAGTTAGTTGCTAGATAATTGAATATTTAAAAACCTTTCATCGCAGACTTTAAAAAGTTGTTTTTTACATGTTGATTTAAAGAACAAAGGTCAATATTTTCTCCACTCGCCTCAAAACAAAAATCAACAAATGCATTTCCCACCTCTACCCTTTGCATCATGCGTCACAGGCTAAAATAAAATAATAATAATAAAAAAAAATGTTTTAAAAATAACACCATCACTTCATATCAGCTTCAACCCAGCAACCTAGCGACCTCAAAGTAATGTGTACATTATGAAAGAGCCTCTGGGGAGTCACAGAGTGCTGAAAGTGAATTCAGCATCACGCTGTCTGCGAAGACGAGTTTGCTCTGCTACAAAACGTGAGGGACATTTTCAGGAAGGCCAAAAAAAAAAAAAAAAGAAAGGATTAATTCCTTTATATAAAAAAACAAAACAAAAAAACAATTATTATTTCATACACTGTGCAAGTATTGCACTCTTACATCCACATTAAGGGATTTGCACTTGTATAGTAGCGTGTACTGTACATGATGGTCACAAGAAAATGCACTTTTAGTGAAGGGAATCGGCACTATATCATCCATTTTCTATTGTACTTGACCTCATTTGGGTCGTAAGTGAGCTAGCATCTCCTCTAGTTGACGTCACCGTCGACAGGCGGTACACCTTGGATTGGTCGCCAGGCTATTCTATGAAAGAAACAGACAAATGTATTGCCAGTTTAGAGTTGTCAATTAACCCAACATGCATATTTTTGGAATGAGGATAGCTTGTCATGTTTTGAAAGCTGAATCATAGAGCAGTAATTTTACTAAAAAACTAAAATACTATTCCCTGTGCAAGTTTAAAAATATATATTTGAGGAAGCCATTAATGTAATATATCAAAACACACGATAAGGCTTTACACTTTAATTTACCCTGAGAGAAAGTTTACATGCTTCAGTAGGTGCTGTTATTTTGGTCATTAATGGCATTCCGATTCATTTTAATAGATAACATTTTCTGATGTGAGCAAATTGAGAAGAATACACACAGGATTTAATACAATTACTGCTTGTAATAAATTATAGTATGCTGTGCATAAAAATGAAAATTGGTTCCATTAAAAAGTTAATATTCTCTCTATATTTATTACAAAGTAAGGGGCCTATTGTCATCAGTGTTGTTAATGTTACTTTAAAAAAGTAATTAGTTAGTTACAAATTACTTTTCTTAAAAAGTAATTGAGTTAGTAACTCAGTTACCTCAATTTAAGAGTATTTAGTTACTCGGCAAAGTAAGTGACGTTACTTTTTCATGTTCTACACATTATTACATGATCTTCCCTATAACGTCTTTCACATCAAATATTTATATATTAACTGATTGAATTGAAATGAACTGTCTTTTTCATTCCCAAAAAAACATAGGTCAAACTTTTATTTTATTTTGTTTATTTCACCTAAATAGGAGTATAATTGCAAACAACATTCAAACGCTGTGAGAAAAGAAGCCTTTTTGTTTTTCCTGTCGTACGGAACCCGCACCGAACCGTTACCCTCGTACTGAGGTATGAATCGAACCTTGACTTGCGTGTACCGTCACACCCCTAATATATATATATATATATATGTGTATATATATGTATATGTGTATATATATGTATATATATATGTATATATATGTGTATATATGTGTATATATGTATATATGTATGTATATGTATATATGTATATATATGTATGTATATGTATATATGTATGTATATATGTATATATATGTATGTATGTATATATATGTATATATGTATATATATATGTATGTATATATGTATATATATGTATATATATGTATATATATATATATATATATATATATATATATATTAGGGCTGTCAAAATTATCGCGTTAACGCGCGGTAATTAATTTTTTAAATTAATCACGTTAAAATATTTGACGCAATTAACGCACATGTCCCGCTCAGACAGTATTCTGCCTTTTGGTAAGTTTTACAGCAAGGCTTTTTGTGCTGTAACAGCGAACTCTTGTGGTCACTTTGCGACATGGTTTATTTTTTTCTTGCCAGTTTAATATGGCTGCACGGCGTCTCGGGCTGATGCCTACGTTGTAATGTTGTGCTTATATGATCCTTGGACAAGATTTGTCCGTAAGTATGGTTGTTGTAAAGAATGTACATATTATGTTAGTAAGCGAAATGTTCTATTTTTTGTATGAGACGCATTTTGTTTATGTTTAGTGAACCTGTATAGCGTGCTAAGCTAACGTTGTTGCTAATGCAATGCTTGTGTACTTTTTTTTTTTGTGTAGTTTTATGACGGTCTAAAGAGGACAATGGTTTGAGGCTATTTTATTAATAAATCAGATGAAAAAGGAAGAAGTCTGATTATTAAGGCGTCGTTCACTAGCTGTCTAGCTTTGGAAAAAGTAGACGCTTCGGAGTGAGGGCAGCATAGACAGATTTAAATGACAGTAGAGTGAAATGCCCACTACAGTCCTTATGTACCGTATGTTGAATGTATATATCCATCTTGTTTCTTATCTTTCCATTCCAACAATTTATTTTACAGAATATATAATATATATATAATTCACAGAAAAATATGGCATATTTTATAGATGGTTTGAATTGCGATTAATTGCGATTAATTATTTTTTAAGCTGTAATTAACTCGATTAAAAATTTCAATCGTTTGACAGCCCTAATATATATATATATATATATATATATATATATGGCGGAAAACACAGATAAGGCTGAAAAAGCAGTTTCTGCTCTTGCATTATCTGACAGAATTGCAGGGTTGCCAATACTTTTGGCGAGCAGTGTATCTCTTTTAATCAATTTATCGGCTTGACATTATTGGTTATCGACTAGAAGGAGGAGGAAATTATTGGTTATCGGTATCGGTTGATGAATCCATTATCGTGCATTACTGTATTTAATTATTTGCCATTGACAGTGATACACATCCAATTACCGTAATTTCCCGAATATGAGGCGCACCCGTGTATAATGCGCACCTCTAATTTACTTGTAAAATCTAGGCGAAATTATTGTACCCGTTTATAATGCGCACCATGATTTTACAAGTTGATTTTGGGGAAAAAAAGTGCGTGTTATATTCGGGAAATTACGGTAAATATTTTTTTTTAAACTTTTTTTTTAAATTGCATTTTCACACATTAATGGGATGGGTATAAGCAAACACAGCAAGCATAGTGACAAGTGAATAACATTTTGACTGAAACATGATCACTGAATGTCAGTCATCCCAGTTGAAATTGATTTGATGTCGATCATTGTCAATGGCAGTGAATGACTTGAACGTTAACTTCTCAAATTAACCACTACATGTAAATAAATTAAAGCTGTCAAAATTATCGCGTTAACAGGCGGTAATTATTTTTTTAAATTAATCATGTTAAAATATTTGAGGCAATTAACGCACATGCCCCACTCAAACAGATTAAAATGACAGCAGCAGTGCAATGTCCACTTGTTACTTGTGTTTTTTGGAGTTTTGTTGTCCTCTGCTGGCGCTTGGGTGCGACTGATTTTATGGTTTTCAGCACCCATGAACATTGTGTAATTATTGACATCAACAATGGCGGGTTACTAGTTTATTTTTTGATTGAAAATTTTACAAATTGTATTAAAACGAAAACATGAAGAGGGGTTTTAATATAAAATTTCTATAACTTGTACTAACATTTATTTTTTAAGAACTACAAGTCTTTCTATCCATGGATTGCTTTAACAGAATGTTAATCATGTTAATGCCATCTTGTTGATTTATTGTTATAATAAACAAATACAGTACTTATGTACCATATGTTGAATGTATATATCCATCTTGTCTTATCTTTCCATTCCAACAATAATTTACAAAAAAATATGGAATATTTTATGGATGGTTTGAATTGCGATTAAATACGATTAATTAATTTTTAAGCTGTAATTAACTCGATTAAAAATATTGTTTGACAGCCCTAAAATAAATCAATAAATAACAGAAAGTCAGCTTTAACACTTCAGCAGTTGTTGTTGTGTTAATGATAAGGAATTTCTTTACGTTTTTCTACAAGCATTGCTGGGGTTGTTGCCAAAATGA
This sequence comes from Corythoichthys intestinalis, assembly GCF_030265065.1. Taxonomy (NCBI): domain Eukaryota; kingdom Metazoa; phylum Chordata; class Actinopteri; order Syngnathiformes; family Syngnathidae; genus Corythoichthys; species Corythoichthys intestinalis. Next base: position 31,849,961 of record NC_080412.1, read on the forward strand.
AAACTTCGCCTCAAGTTATTTAGATATAAATCACCTTTGAGTACTGTAAAGACATTGAATACCATTTTTTATATTGACAGATTACATTTAAGAAAGTGTTTTGATGTGTTTAAATTGTTGGTGAAATACTGTATATTTGACCATTTATGCGTGAATAAGGAATGTATCTTTGTACGATGGCTCGGTGTAACATAAACATGGGGATATAAACAAGTGAGTTTATTGTTGTCTGTGACATTTTAAACTATTAAGCTTAACCGAGTTCTTTGCGTCATATAGTGTGGCGATACAAAAGACTATCGAGCATCATGACTCTCACACTTGGCAGAAGCACCTGCAGTGACCTTTCCCTGACAATAATTGCTTCATTAGTTCGCATGTAAAGACGCGGCTAGTCGGTTAGCAACCAGACCCTGGTGACGATGCATATGAGCGCTGTTTGAACATAAAGGTCAATGCACTGCAAGTCTCCTTACCGGTGGGCTCGGCTCAGCGGTATTCAAGGGCCCCGGTTGGCCTGCGCAGCTGCTTGGTTGAATTTTTGCCAGACATTTCCTGTTTTCTACCATTATTAATTCCTCACACGTACTGATGCAGGCATTTTTTCCCCCCGTAGTCTGAATCGTGTGACAGGTGATAGTTTGGAAATCTGCTCCGGCCCTCCAAATGTGGGAATCTGACACCTGGATGTGACAGTTTAATTGTGCTGCCGTGACAATTTCTCTTTTTCATGTGGTAGCAGCAGTCAAGGTCATCGCCCGTGTACATTCCTGCCAAACTATTTTTGTGGATAAACGATGACTCAGTTCTCAAACTGCTATTTCCAGTTGCGTTGGCCAACTTTCCAAAGAAACACAGTTGTGTTTTATTTATTTATTTATTTATTTATTTTTGTATGAATTATGATAAGAACCCAATACATACACTCCAACAAGTGTCTCTGGCTATGGATAAACACTGACATAATTTTTATATTTTGCTTTCAAACAGCACAATTACTATATGCATACAATATGCAGCATAGTTCCATACAAATGAACATTAGTTGAGACAATACCAGGCATGGCGAAGGGAAAAGCAATGAATACAAATAGAATTAATATTGAAAAAGGTGTTGTCACTTAAGGCAAGTATTTGTAAGTAATTTACTAAACATACATATTACAAAAGCAAATTTATCTTATCATAGTCCAAATGCACGTGTTATGCAGAACTTAATTCAAGTCCAACAAGGATTAAATTACTCCCCAAATAGATCACTCCAATGTATAGTTGTTTTTACTTTTAGTTTTGGACTTTTCCATCTGATAATCTCTGAAATACTAATAGTCACATTCATTATTGACCCCCAAAATCACTCAGGGCAACCAGAAATATTAAATAAGTAAAAGGGATTGAATTTGGAGTCTTAAATGAACCAAACTTACATGGCTTTGGAATGTGAGAAACTCTGAGAAAACCGACCAAAGCATAGGATTTGAATCTTTAACCTCAGAGCTGTAAAGCATGTGATCAATTTCCCCCCGTCATTTTATTAGAGACAAAAAAAAAAAAAAAAAAAAAAAAAAAAAAAAAACAGAAGGATGACCATCATTTATAAAACAGATTCCATTCTTTGAGGTCCCATTATACAGTGAAGAAAATAAGTTATCCCACTTAGAAATCATGAAGGCGTCTGAAATTTTCATCATAGGTGCAGATCCACTGTGAGAGCGCTAATTTACAAAGAAGAGAAGAAGAAATCACATTGTATGATTTTTAAAAACGATTTATTTGTGTGATACAGCTGCAAATAAGTATTTGAACACCTAAGAAAACGAATGTTAATATAAGGTACAGTAGCCTTTGTTTGCAATTACAGAGGTCAAACCTTTTTGCACACACTGCAGGAGGGATCTTGGCCGATCCATTTTCTATTGGGTTTAGGTCTGGAGACCGGCTAGGCCATGCTAGAACCTTGTAATGTTTCTTACAAAGCCACTGATTGGTTTTCCTGGCTATGTGCTTCGGGTCATTGTCATGCTGGAAGATACATGCACGAACCATCTTCAATGCTCTGACTGAAGGAAGGAGGTTGTTCCCCACAACCTTGCAATACAGGGCCCCAGTCATCTTGAATACAGTGCACTCGTCCTGTTCCATGCGCAAAAAAACACCTTTAAAGCCTGATGCTACCACCTCCATGCTTCACAGTAGGGATGGTGTTAATGAAATAGTACTCATCATCCTTCATCCTCCAAACACAGTTAGTGGAATTATGACCTGAAAGTTCTATTTTGCTATCATCAGACCACCAAAATTGCTTCTATAACTTAAATGGTCATAGGCAAACTTAAGAAGGGCCTTGACATGGTGCTGGTTTAAGCAGGGGAACCTTCCGTGCCATGCATGATTTCAAACCATGACGTTTTAGTGCATTACCAACAGTAACCTTGGAAACGATGGTCCCAGCGCTTTTCAGGTCATTGACCAACTCCTGTCGTGTAGTTCTGGGCTGATTCCTCACTTTTCTTAGGATCGCTGACACCCCATGAAGTGATATCTTACATGGGGCTTGAAGGAAATAGTTACTGTTCTCGCAGACACCATATAACTCTTTGCATTAGTCTAACACATTTATTATAGTAAAGCACTTAACCATCGTTTAAAGAAACAAGCCCCATGCCCTTATACACAGTAAAGTGAACGAGCCTATCACCTGATAGGCGAAGAAAAAGCATCATCAGCACTCCAGTAGGGGTCAGGACGCTCCTGCCCTACCAACAACTTGATAGCGCAGGCGCCTGGGACGTCAAGACCTGCGTCGGTCGCCGTGGCATCCACGTCCCACCGCCTTCAGCACGGCCCACTCCCCGTAGCTTTAAAAAAGACATGACACTGAGACTGCTCGGAAACATTTCTATGTAGCCTTGTTTTGGATCCAGCATTGTTCCTCCGTCGTCTGTTTTTGCCTTGCTTTTTACGAATTTTGACGAATAAATTGCCAACCTACTTTCAGTGTGCCTTCTTCAAACTTTTGGAAAATGGAGTCAGTACAAAGAGTTAACACAAGAGGTGAACGCGCGGAATGTCGGCTCCCAGCGGTTGGCTTGCGGAGGTGGACTTTATAAGGCTGACTAACAGTTCTTTCAGGGTTAGAGTTCTGGCCTATAAAGATGTGTTCAAATACTTATTTGCAGCTGTATCACACAAATAAACTGTTAAAAAAATCATGCATTAGGATTTCTGGATTTTTCTTTTTAGATTGTCTCTCTCACAGTGGACATGCACCTACGATGAAAATTTCAGAGTCCTCCATGATTTCTAAGTGGGAAAACTTGCAAAACAGCAGGGTGTTCAAATACTTTGTTTTCTCCACTGTATGCAGTGTTCATAATATCCTGTTGTCTGATAACCAATCAGAATGAGGCAAATGTTCATTAAAATGGGTAGGCGTAAGTATACCAGTGTTCCCTAATCAGTGTAAAATAAACCACGTCCCCGATAGCTTGTGTGAGTGGATCTGTTATTAATGACTTAAAGAAAACCAATTATCTTTTGCAATTAAATACTGAAGGTGGATCCAGGAACATGAAGCTTTGTTTACACTGTTTTGCATAAAGGGTCCTTGTAGAACAAAGGACACCCAGTGAGTAATAGACTAGAGTTATTTATGCCCTTTCAAGAATTATCCACCTATCCTGATAGCGCAGCCCGAAACAGTGAAGGCGAACATTCATCTTGTAATTTGTTGCTTTGTAAAAGAAATATGTGTCGGGGTGACTCTCTACGTGGGAATGCTGCCAAGCGGAAGTGGGCGACATCTGTCAATGTCAAAATTGGAAACGCAGTAATATAATGGATGAAATGGCTCGGATGAAGCAAAAAATTCTTGAGATGGCAGGGTGAGTGGAGTTCATGAATCTCAATCATGGGGTTATGAATGACTTTCAGATGCTCAACAACCACATCGACAGCAGATGTTCATGTCTCGGTTTTGTTCATAAAACAAGAGAAGATGCAGATTGCTAAATATTCATATACTAGTATATTAGGCATGTGCCGGTATGAAATTCTGACGGTATGAAGCCAAAATATCACGGTTTCACGGTATCATGGTATTGCAATTACACCTCTAAAATTTGTTACTTTGAGCTATCTGGATTGAAAAAAAAAAAAAGCTTTTTCCATTGAACAGTATTTTTCTTTTTTTTATTTTTCAAGTTCAAATTCAAATATAAGTATAACGTTAAGTTAAAATATAAATGATAACTTTAAAAAATTAAAATAAATGCAGTCCTTTAGGTAGGGGCTAAAGTGGCTAGAATTTCTTGCCGGAACTACGGAGGGGATAAAACTGCTTTTGGCACAGTCATTCCGATAACACATACAAAGAAAATCCTGTTTTTTAATTCAAAATTGTTTTTTTTTTTTTTTTTTCAATGATTTGCAAAATAAAAGTTGACAAAAACAGCAGCAACCAACTTCTATCTCCTAATTTTTCACCACATTTCCTAAATGCAAAACCTAAATTTAAACTTTTTAAGAACATTGGATGTACATTAAAATTGAAGCTAATGGAAACGTTTACGTTTTTCCTTTGCGATATACGACAAACGTTCCTCCAGTACAATCAATATGTAAATTTCGTATATCATATCAGCCCAATCTGCAAAATAAAGTCCGCTAGTTTAAAGCAGTAATGTGAAGTAATTTCTTCACATGCCAAATAGGGTCACAAGTAAAGTAATTAAACATTGTCCAACAAATAAAGCATGCAAAAATAATTTATATGTTGTATATTTGACAAAATAATCGCGTTTCCGAAGTTCGAGCCTGAAAGTGGACGAACCCGGAAGTGATACCTCACACCGGGAACGCGATGGCACCTCCATACATACGGCCGCCATACAAACAATGATTCAAACAGCGATATAAGCGATAGATCAAGCGCAAGGGAGGAGATCCATATTTTTGAAGAGTTGGAGGAAGAAGAGGAGATGGGAATTTTATGTTATTAGCCAGACACTAATCAGGATGCAAACAATGTGCCTAGACTTCCTGACATGGAATGGATACAAGAACCATCGAGATTACAACATTGGTAAGCTATAGGCTGTTATTATTTTCATGATTTGAAGATGCAGGCATTTGCACATAATTTATGTTTTTGTCTATCTGATGACATTGTTAAAAAAAAAAAAATCAGACTTCATGTTCATTTTTGCAGATCCGGCAGCTCTCGTGCCTATAAAAGAATAATATAAAAACGTTGGGGGGAAAGAAGGAGATGAGTCGTTGTTATATCTTGACCCACACGACACCTTTATTGGCTTTTACAACTTTACTCTACGTCTTGCCAAATGACTCTGAACAACAACTTTTCTCTTTTAGTGAAGGAGTCAGGCACAAACAATAACACATCTAAATGACATGCGTACACTCTACTGGTGAACTCCCGTATTACAACTAAATAATATCCACTATATCACAGTCGCCGATGGCTTTCTCCACTTTATTGTGGCAACAATAAGAAAACAAAATGGCATCTAATGGCGTGAGGAAATGTAGTTTTTTCACACAAGCGAACAGATTACAAAGCACCACTTAAGTGTTGTCCCGAGACTACATTTCCCATGATTCACTGCGTGGCCTGCGCGCTCGCTGATTCGCTGCCAGACATTAAAAGCAACACTTGTCACCTGTCAGCGGCTCTCGCGAAGCGGCGAAACACAAACTAGAAGGCTTCCAAGCGATCACCGTGAAAGAAACGGGAAACCGTACAAATGCAATGCAATGCTTGAAGCATGAAGGTGGAAATACATAATACAAATACAAATAAATGTGCACAAACTCACCGGCGGTGTGTGTCTCTTACTGCAACGTGACCGTGAATTACCGCAACGCCGACCCGCTTATGTGCACATCCACACCCCTTTCCCGATTGACAGTGGATTAACCCTTTCGGACAAGATCGTAGATGACGCACAATTTAAACACGCTTAACCTACCGAACGCAACAACAACTATGATCGGGGATAGCCTCGGCTAACGTCGCTAGCTTATACTGTTCATTCCACAACAGTTGGCAGCTCTGCTTTGACAAAGTCATCAGTCATCTATCCAAAAATCCAACTTACTTTTTGGCAAATCCTTGATCATAAGCAGACCGGTTAAGGAAGCAGGCATCTTCGAAGTGTTTGCAGCAGAGAACACTACTCGATGATGGCATGAAATTCATTCGCTTCGTGCGAACGAAAGATGTCCATTTACGTGCCCTGCTATCCTTTGGCCACTCATACAACTTTTCGTTTGAGTGAAAACAAAACATCGCCACACACCGCCGTGGCATCTTACCGAGAAGCAAAGCAACAAATAATACTGTTCTATGGCGGACTTCCCTCGCACTTCCCAGTGTGACGTAATTTCCGAAGATTGCCGAAGAAAAGCATTTTCGTTGTCAAGGGCGTTGCTATGGGTTAAACCAAGAATCTGGAAGGGTTGCGTTAAAAAAATAATGAAAATATGCTTATAATTGTTTAGCCATTGATATTATTCAAAAACATGGTTGGCCAACCTTAGTTCATTCACATTTCCCCTTTAAATGCAACGAATGCTAACGTATTTACACTTCTCTCATAGCACATCGCTAAACATAACTAAACAAACAAAATTGCCAAACTTAACCACAAATGCCTACACCATCATACATCAACTGAAACAACTTACAGACTCATGAGGCCAGAACCACAGCGTAGCTGTTCCTTTGGCCATGTCAGACACGTTTGGTTCTCAGTCATAACAGGTAAGAGTCCAGCCACACCCAAAGCAGCCACCAGAGGGCATCATTTGACACAATACAATACTTTAAAGTGCCTGTGACACGAAAAAGCATGTTTATTTCTTAATACACGCGGTATTTTATGCTCCTGAATGAAATGGACCGGATGTGTGTGGAAGCGATCGCTATATTTATTTAGTTTTTTTAATCCCACAGGGGCCACTCTAATTCACAGCTGCTGTGCTAAGCTGTGGCCAGCCCATGCACAAAGGCTGCAAGCTTCTACATTAGTTTTTAAGCATACATACTGGTGCAAAATTTATATATCAGATACAATACTATTTCAAAACACTTCTAACAGCCGATATTATTCGATGGCCGAGAGATCAATTCATAATGGAAAAGCGTAGACACAGTTTAATTGTCATCCAATGTGTTTGGTTTATCATTCACTTGAAGGAGTCATTGCTTGGCAGAGCTTTCATTTCTCTGCCCACCCCCACCCCTCTTCCAAAGACTTGAGGCGTTGTAGGAGCTGAATTACTTTTTATGCCAACTCTCAAGGGATCAGCCAAGATGGAGGCAAGGAAACATTTTCGAATTTATATTTAGCCGTATCCAGTGATTTATTGATCAACTATATAGTGAGAAATAACACAAACTTTATGAACGGTCAAGAAAACATTTTAAGCTTCATATGGAGACGCAAAAAATTAGAACATTCTATAATATCTTCACTGGCCACATCATAAATTACCATCTGCATTATAAACAGCCATGATTGCTAATTGTTGTTATTTTTTACAGTAGCGGCAGGCTAGTGTGCAAGAGTCAGGTACAAGTACATTTTTGTTGTGACCCATACTTAACCTCTTACAATTTTTTTTTTTAAAGATTTAAAACGTAGACTTGTATTGTGAGGAAACAATTGGTTTATTTTCCACTGGGAGCTTTTAGTTTGAATGATATCACTGTTGCCAGAAACAATGCATTCTAATAGCATCGCCAGCGGAATAGTATCTCAGTACATTTAACATGATGTTGCTTTCTTCCAAAGCACTCTGAAATTGTCATTTTACAAATGGATAGTCTGTTCAATGGCTTAGAGTTGTATTTTTCTGTGTGTGTGTGTAGTTCATATGATTGCAGCAATAATCAGACTCCCCTAGGTGATGACTCCCTTATAGCTGAGAGCAGCGCTGCAACGATTAATCGATTAACTCGAGTAATTTGATTAGAAAATAAGCTTCGAATCAGGTTTTACTGCTTCGAGTATTTGTTTAACTAGTGGCATTGTAATGGTTTGTTTTGAAAGTGTTTACATTTAGTTTTATTGATTTGGGTGGATACACTGCCCTCTAGTGGCAACAGAGAATATGACATAACTGATTAAAATGGCTGAATCCAGCTGCTCCCTATTAAGACCGGCATAAGGTAAGTTTTTATTTGCGCTGTTTTTTTATGCATTTGTAATTTAGTTTATAGGTAAAATTAGCCGTTTTGTGGAAATATGTGTTTGAACGATTTGTTAAGAGCATTGTAAAAAAAAAAAAAAAAACGTTAGCATTGTATCGCATTTAAGCTAGTCGATTTCTGTTATGCAAGTTAGCCAATTATTGTTTTGTTGTACTCAGAACACCCCTTTTTGTATACCCTGTTTAAGCTCGAACATTTTAAATTTATTTTTAAATAAAAGAGCAAATCTGCATAGTTTGAAGAAACACTTAAGAATTTTATTTTGTATTCGGCAGAAAACACGGACAAGACTGAAAAAGCAGTTTCTGCTCTTGCACTCCTTTTTAAAAGAAACTGCTGTATTTTAAGCCAAAACAACTGTTGTGTTTGATAGAACAACATGTCTATATGCTGCCATAGCAGATTCATGGCGCTTTAAGCCCCCGAACTATTTTTAATTTGTCCGTTTACCCCATTTACAGACGTTGTGCAACCGCTTTTGTTTCAACCCAGCCATAAAACGAAGGTAATTAATTATATTTATTATTCAAAATGTCTGTCGTTTTTAGCTTCGAAACATTAACTGATGTCTCATATTTCGTTTAAAAAAAAACGAAAAAAAAAAAACGAATTAAAAAAATTATTCACTCACATATTTTAAACTTTTAAACAAATTATGACACAATGAAAAAAATGGCGTCTGTAAAATGGTCACGGATATCTTCCTCATAACTATCGTTTAATTGTATTTTTTTTTGTTACTGTCGCATTTCTCCGATATGTTAGATGATAAATAATCGATCCAAAGAAAAGAAAAATTGATATAAAAATTTAAAATATATGAAAAAGAAAATCTCGACCGCTCCTTGATATCTATGATTCTGCATCGCGACCATTGTTATATTACCATGTTTCACCCATAAAATGCCCCAAAAATCCAGCTGTGGCCATTCATAGCTGTGTCTTGACACTCAGTGATACATGCTATATGGAGTTTTTGGATCAAAACAAGGTAAGTATGCAATAATATCTCGTTAAAGTCATGGCGTCTGTAATTCTGCTCTCGCGTGCTCTCGCCTCCACATTGGGTTTTGCTGTTTAATTTTTTTTTTTTTTTTTTTATTTAAAAAAAAAAAAGCCCTCCTGTTCAAAATGTTTCTTCCCCCAGAAAATTGAGATTTTAAGCTTTCCAATGATGTATCACACATGCATATCAGACAATTTTCAAAGTTGGCCAAATTGGGGGTTTCAGAGCGGAACTTCAAGTCAAGAGTGTTTTCCGCCATTCACATTTAATTCTCTTTTGGACGTGAAATCTTGGCAAGCATTGTTTTACATCTCCTAAAATTGATTTTCCAACACATTAAATGTTCCTAATCTGATTCGTCAATTATTTGAAGTACCTATTTTGATTGATTAATCGACTACTAAAATAATCGACACCTGCATCCCTAGCTGAGACCATCTCACACATTCCTATGCATACTTTCTTCCTACTAAATATCAAATTAAGACTCACTGAAGTCTCCACACCGCTTTGAACTAAAGTTGAATGACTTTTATGGGGTCACCGTAACTTAATTCGCTATGCCTGGTCACAAATGTAGTACTTTCTAAGCAGTTTATTGATTTGCTATATACTCAGTAGAGAAAAGGTAGATAGACTGATGAAAATGCAAGTGATAAATAAAGAAAAAGGTATTTAATATTTTTTCAGCATGTGCCTCAGAATGAAATGTCTGACGTAAAAGGATCTTTTGAAAGCTTTAAAGCGATGAGTCTCAACATACAGATAAAAGTGAAAAAGTTTTAATGGGCGGAGACATGAATGGACCTGTGGGTAAAGCAAGTGCATGCATAAAAGAATATACCAAAAAGAATGTGGAAGGCAAAGGAATCCTTTAGTGCAGGGGTCAGGAACCTATGGCTCACGAGCCAGATATGGCTATTTTGACGGCTGCATCTGGCTCGCAGACAAATAATCATTAAAAAAAAAAAAAAAGTTTAGTTGTGTAATGGGAAGGGTGCTAGGACCTCGGGGAAAACCTGGCGGGCATAAGGGCCACAGGAGAAGCGTTAAAAAAAGCAACCAGTAAGAGGCACTCACATTTTTTCCTTTGGCAAGCCAGCGATCAGGCGACATTCCGGACAGGTGCGGCAGTGGAGAATGCAAAAGTCTGATGATGCGTGTAGCTATGCATCTGTAGCGTGGGGCAGACAGAGATTAAATGCTACAGTCAGTTGCTACACATTTAATTTTATTTTCATTTGCATGGCTGCACACAGACGGCTCATTTCTTATTCGCTCTAAAATGCGAATTCTTATATAATTATATTAATAAATACATACAAGCTTTTGTGACCAAACATTTAACTTCCGCATTTTAGACACTACTAGCATTCACTCGTCGTCCGCTCGCCATTACGAACACACCTACAGTCATGTTAATCGTTTAGTATGTTTATTTATATTTCTGAACTATATTAACACACAGTACACATCACAATGATCCTAAAATAAAGCAATCCACTAATATACACAGTCAAATTAGACTCTTTTTGTCACCTGAAACGTCAAAAAAATACTTTTAACAACAACGTCCGTTTCGCATTGCTGCACAGACGGCTCATTTCTTATTCGCTCTAAAATGTGAACACTTATTGCCCATGCACGCCACGAAGCGAACGCTCACCCCTGCTGGTTCAAAACCGTAAGTACCACAGTCTTTTCAGGCTGAAACTTATGTATATTTTACACAAACACAACGAAATAAGATTCATTCATTCATTCATTTTCCATGCCGCTTTTCCTCACAAGGGTCGCGGAGGTGCTGGAGCCTATCCCAGCTAACTACGGGCAGTAGGCAGGGGACACCCTGAACTGGTTGCCAGCCAATCGCAGGGCACAAGGAGACATACAACCATTCACACACACACTCACACCTACGGACAATTTAGAGTGTTCAATCAGCCTACCATGCATGTTTTTGGGATGTGGGAGGAAACCCACGCAGGCACGGGGAGAACATGCAAACTCCACACAGGAAGGCCGAAGCCCAGGATTGAACCCTTGATCTCAGAACTGTGAGGCAGACGTGCTAACCACTCAGCCACCGTGCCGCCACGAAATAAGATGAATTATATTAAACATACGGTTAATCTATCTGTGGACACAACAAAATATTGAAATAACCGTTTTAATATTATTTAATTATTATTTATTATTTAATTTAATTTAGTTATTATTTATATAAGTTATTAAAAACAATTCAGAAACTTATTGTACTTTAAAAGTGTTGAAATTACATTAAATTCACATATTACTTGTATTTTTAGTTTTAAACATATTGTATGGCTCTCACAGAATAACATTTACAAATATGTGGTGTTCATGGCTCTCTCAGCCAAAAAGGTTCCCGACCCCTGCTTTAGTGGGTTGAAAGTGTATATATGACAAGCGAATACTGTCTATGAGAAGCCTTATCGCATACAAAAGAAGAGAAAAGGCAACACAAATTAAATTAGAGAATAGAACAGATCTGAAGAGTGTTAAGATCAAAACAACGGGTGAAGGAGAGGTGGCACAGTGCAGATTTTTTTATTAAGTGTTGAGCATCTGAAGAAAGGACATTGGAGAAGTTCATGTGGTTAGAAATCTAAACCGTGCACTAGTACTGATGGATGACTGGCAGATCAGACAGGTGAAGAGGTTATTCCGTCAACCACCTGAAAGTGAAGGATAAGAACCCATTAGAAGAGCTCCCACCTGCAGACCAGCCAGTGCTGAAAATGTCTGCAGTAAAGGTCAGACAAGCAAGAGTACTGTATGTAGACCTGTTGAAACATCTCAGTAGGGGATGAGAAGTGAACAGAAAATATCGGTGTGCAGGGTAAATTCCAAGCTAATGGGAGCTTAGTGTGATTGTCACTACACTTGGGAGCTACTGTATGCAGATGACTTGGCAATGTGGCTACCCTAGCAACAGAGTACGGAGTCAACGGGACTAAAGGTCAACTCCAACAAATACCTGGGAAAAGATAGAAGGAAGGATTACAAAAAAAAAATCGATCCAATTTACTCCAGAGTGAAGGCAGAGGATGTTCCGAACAGGAGTTCAGCAGACCCTGCAGTTGAGTGGGAAAATGAGTTGGGGAAGTTTATAGATTTAAAACACTTGTTTTCTTTCCCTTCCAGTCAGCTGCTTTTCAATCACACTTGTTTTTCTCCTGACCTTTATTTGAAAGGTGAGCTTAACTTCATAATGCTGGCAATACTCCCTTCCAAATAATTAGGTTTTGCCAACATGTCCACTACTTGGTTGACTTTCAACATGATGAATTCCTTCTTGCTTTTCAGCTGATGTGGCGTAACCGAGTTTTCTCCTCTGCATTTGATTACCTGTCCTCGTCTCTGATAAGGAATGATCACCAATGGCGCCATCTCGTTTCATCGCTTGGTTTTATGAGCGACTTTTTACTTCAGGGCTGCCCGGGGGCTTGCGCTGCTCCGTCTGCTTATCCAAAGGTGACATTTACTCCATCTCTGCCATCTTGTGAAATGTTTCTTTTGGTTTCCCACTCACATATGATCAGAGTGATGGTTTAGTGCAGACATGTCCAAAGTCCGGCCCGGAGGCCAAATGCGGCCCGTGGTCGAATTTCATCCGGCCCCCAGCCTAGTCATAAAATCAATAACGTCTGGCCCGCACACAGACTTAATAAATTGGTTAGCAGTACTGCAACCAGCATATGATGTAGCTTACACACAAAATGTTGCTCCTCATTTACCCACTAAAAGGCAGCAGCACTTTAACCCTTTATCGCCAAATGTATCACATTTGATAGACCTAAAATTTCATGATTTTGAGATTAATTTAGAATTTTGACAGTTCTTTTTGGAAAAAAAAAAAAAAAAGACATGCATCTGCAGGTTCCATGAGGAAAAAAAACATGATTTAGCATGGGTTATAGATATTAGAGCACTTATTACACAGATTCATTTTGACTTTTCTTTTCACAAATTTGAAAAAAAGGTTTCATTAGAACCTTATTTTTCAAATTTTGGGATTCTCTGATAATTGCTTCATGTTGCAGGTTTTTAGGGGCTTAGCAACATTACTCCGTGTGACCCATTACTTCCATTTTCTAAAATGGCAACAATCAACAACAACAACAAGTTGACTGTGATGTCCGACGCTCCAAGGATAGGTGGAAATTGGACTATTTCTTCACTAAAATACGCAACAACTGTGTCTGCCTCATTTGCAAAGAGACAGTCGCTGTTTTTAAAGATTTCAATGTGAGGCGACCAAACAAGACACGCTGACATGTACGACAAGATTACAGGGAAGATACGCAGTGAGAAATTGAAGCAACTTGAAGCTAGTTTAATTTCACAGCAGTAGTATTTCGCAAGAGCCCGAGAGTCGAAAAAGAACGCCGCAAAGGCTAGATGCGAGATTGTTGAAATTATTCATAAAAAAAAAAAATAATAAAGCAAATGTGACACATTGAATGGCTTGCTAAATTTTGCTTAAATATATTGTTCTACGTAAAGGACGTCAGCCAAGGTCGGCCCCCCACATTTTTACCACGCCAAATCTGGCCCCCTTCGCAAAAAGTTTGGACACCCCTGGTTTAGTGTTTCCAGTTGAGTTCACTTACTAATTTTTTTTTTTTTTTTTAACTTTCCAAATCAAGAAAAACAATTAAATGGATGTGTTCCAGTGTGGACATATCAAGCGCACAATGAGTGAATGTGAATTTGTCTGACTGGTGTTCAAATATTCTATTATTCAGATACTATAAACTGCAATTTCTGGAGAAATTACAAAAGGGCGTTGCTGTGGTAGATACGGATCTATGAAGTCACTTCTTGTTGATTTGGGGGACACTTCGGGGACACTTTCCTTTGATTTGGGGACATTTCAGGGTAACGTCCTGTTAATATCAGGTCACTTCCTGTTGATATAGGGCCATTTGAGGAACACGTCCTGTTAATATCGGGTCACATCCTTGTTGTGGGGACATTTCGGTGTCAGGAACGCGGGCAGGCAGGTGGTGTGAACCCAAATGCAGGGAAACAAAAACGCAGCAAGGCAGGTGGCGTTGAACTAAAAAAAAGTTGTAATAATAACTAACAAAACACAAAGTACAACCAAAAGGACTGGGGATCAAAAAGGCAATGTTCAAACAAAACTTACTTAATCGGAGGGACCGGTACAGTAGGGCTTGGACAGGACTTGACATCTACATTGCAAATGACGCAACAAGGAGTGAACAGAAACTTGGAGTTTATATACACACAGAGACAAGGGGTAACGAGACAACGAGAAACAGATGGGTGACACAGGAGGATGCAGGTTGGAGGATACACAAGGAGCATGTACAACAGGTGAAATCAATGGGCAATCACAGGGACACACTAGGAGGGAACCAACACAAAACCTAACATTCGGGGACACTTAATGGTGATATCAGGTTACTTCCTGTTGATTCAGGGACATTTCGGGGATAAGTCCTGTAGCATGGCTGCCAATGGCATCGACTTACTTGAGCGCAAGTTGAATGTCAGTGGGATGTAATGGTAGGTTTTTGGTCAAACAACCGCACAGGTTTTTCTGCCATTGAAAGTAAGTGGGAAAGTTGGACGTACATGGTTGTCAATGGTATTGACTTACATGGGCCCCAGTTGAATGTCAATGGGCTGTAAATGTAATCGGTCAGGAATCACAACCACCTATGTTTTCCTGCCATTGAAAACAAAGGCAAAATGTTTGGCATTATAAGTGAATGGAATGACGTACATGGCCGTCAAATGCATCCCATAGGAAATGAATGGGCGAGTTTTTTGGTGAATTATGGGGGGACCGTACTTTTATGCCCCTTACCATCCTGGAATTTTTTATGTGTAAATTGTGTGATTTTGTCAAAAATTGTTGGACAAGGAGCTTTTCGAAATTTTTTTTTTTTCTTTTTTCAAAAAGTCCGCATTTCAGGGTGAATGGAAAATTTTGGGGCGTCGCTCCAAAAAATTCTTTGCGTCACACGAAAATTCCGGTAATTTTGATATCCGAACAGTGAGGGTCGGTCAAACGGTTTGGGCACCAAGGAATTGCTTTTCAGAAAAAAAAAAAGAATTTTTACTATATGGGCCTATCTAAATATGTGTACTTTAATACTCCGCCAGAATCCCATGGTAAGTCAAAATCACTTCTTATAGGATACTTGGTAGAATTTCTTCCCTGTAAGGTGTCCCTGGACTCAAAAGTTGAAGCTGCTTTAGAGATCCTTTAGGACGCCATTAAAATTGTTGTTGGAATCATATATATATATAGATTTTTGGCAAACAATAGCTTGCCTCAGCTAAAGCAAAAAACACACTGTTGGAAACGAGATCCCACAAGGCTTGACCAATCTGTCTTCTTGCCGAAGGAGCCTCCTGCTCTGGGTAACTGCTTCTGACTTTACCATCTGCAGCCCACTTGAGTGGTTTGACAGGCTTTATCTAGCCCCTGCAGTTGTCTGTGTCTGGGGTCCAGCAGGCACCTTGCCTTTTGGTCTGCTGCAGTACTGTTAAATTGTCTCTTAACAAACAAAACAAATACAAGCTTATCACAGTCGTCAGTGATGTTTTTGTTTATATTCAGCTGGAATGCTTTGAGGTCACATTATGTTAGCTCCACATGGGATTTCCGATTTCCTGGAAAACTTGACTATAGCATTTGAGGTTAGGGCTGCAAATGTTTGCTTTGAGACCACTGACATCTGAAGTGATCAGAGTGGAGGAGGGACAGAACTCATTCAACCCTGTGAATTCAATATAAGTGATACAACACCAGGTAGCCTGCTGGGACCAGACACGATCACAGTACAGGATCATCATGTCGGAGCCCCTGCCCAACTGACACCTGTTATTGTAGAGGTACTTAAACAGTCCAGAGTGCTGTCTGTCATTCTCGTGCATAAAGCTTGTGCTCGGGAGACAGCCTCCCGCAATGCCTGTCACCCAGTAGTACTCACCTCAGTGATGAAGTGCCGTGAGCTGCTTGATTGTCTCTGCTCTACACAACTGGACCTCTTCCTGTCATTGCACTGCAAGATGAACAGTTGATTCAAGAACAGCTGACCCTGAAGTATCACGGAATTAATTGAACTGAAATGTATGAGCTCATTCGCATGAGTTCAGTTGTGTGTGTATAAGTGTTTAGGTGTCAGTGTACTCCTGAATTAAACCGCTAATGGTCCCTTAAACAGAAGACACAATGCACATGCTTTAAAGCGACAGTAACTTTATTACGCTCATCTCAATGCATCATTTTCGTTATGTGCAATAGTGGAAAAAAATTGTAGATGCAAGCCAGTATTTACAAGTAGCAACCGCTCTTAGTTTAAGTAGCCATTTATCTTCCTGTACAATTTTAGCCTACCAAATGCAAGTATCTCAGATTGCCCGCCCCTCTTCGCGATGCCCTGTGTCCCCATTCACCTGTGTATGAGTGTGTTTGTGCAATTATAACTGATGTCATAGACTTCATAACTATTGACGGGTCAGAATCGACCTTCACCTCGCAATGCCTTTAAAGAGCATACGACACGAGAAAAAAAGTCTTAAATGGCATTATTATGTGAATTAGAATCATATTTTGAGACGATTCGACTATATATAACAATTTAGCAAAGCACAGATGACGAGAAATTAGTCTTTTAATCTGCCGGTTAGCCACGCCTACCATTATAGGGCTTTAGCGTCCCCAACAGGTGGATGACGTCAGCGGTAGACTGGGCTCATCGGTTTTACTATTCAGCCCATTGAGGGTGAATTATTCAGAACGAGGAAAACACGACGAAGAGAGCCGCAAAATGTCATTGTTTCAGTCTCTCTACTCCAATATTTTTACAGGATATTCTTTTTATCCAAGTATTTTTCCCCAATAGCTATATAAATGGCTTGAGAAGGACCAGTCAGCCCGTCGAGGGGGAACTATTCACAACGAGGAAAACGCGACGAAGAGAGCGGCAAAATGTTATTGTTTCTGTCTCTTTACTTCAATATTTTTACAGGATATTCTTTTTATCCAAGTATTTTCCCCAATTGCTAAATAAATGGCATGGTCATGACAAATAACAGTCTTGTGCTGAATGGAATATGAAATAATAAAAATGCATTTATTCAGGACGACATGGCAAAATTACTCCATAATGGTCAAAACTGTCGACTTCACCTTTACTGTCGCACCTCCCGAACGATATTTTATGACACCTAAATCAGGCTTCTGTCATTTCCCTTCCCCGGCTTCGGAGAATGTAAACAAACCAGAAGGCGTGACAGCTAGCCGACATGCTAACCCGAACCGAGTGATGTTTCAAAGTCTTCGAAGTGGAAAATCACACATAACTATCCTGGATTATTTGACATGACGACCCGGTTGTCGACTGTCTTCGCGGATCGGCAAACCGCCCGGCGGAGAGCTATTTCCAGTTCGTTCCCCGGAGGAGGGTGGCTGGAGTTGTTGTGCCGCTAACGTGCTGCTGCTAATGAGCATTAAGAGAGCTTTTTACATGCCTATCAATGATCAAACGTAAGTAGTCCTTCATTTAAAGGAAGTTTGTAGTGTTTACTTTGTAATCGCTGTATTCGTATTTGACATAATACAAAACAAGATGTTTACTCACTTCCTCGTAAGTCCAATGGTCCCACAGTAAATATCCACGGTGAATGGGAACCTTTTGAAACTCCAAAAAGGCGCATACGCCTCTCCCTCATACAGAATGATTTTTCTGCAGCCGTTTGGCTGGCGTGATGCGAAAAATAAACGTATTAATCAGCAAAATCAGCTGAATCCTTCGTCCTCATACACAACAGTACACTGTAGCGTGAAGAGGACGTCTTCTACCGTACACGACACAGCCCCCTCCTCCTCAATGCAAGACCGAAGCCGGAAGTCACTCATTTTCATGGCGTGGGATTCAAAAAACTAAATAAAAATAGCGATTGCTTCCACACACATCCAAGCGGCCCATATCATTCAGGGGCATAAAATACCGCGTGTATTATGAAATTAACATGCTTTTTCGTGTCACAGGCACTTTAAGGAGGGCCGCCCTGAAGTAAGCTTCAGTTATTCCCAGTCGGTCGCCGAGTAAAAACATGCAGGATTTTAACACGTTGGAGTTAAAAAGTACGAAAGCTGTACCGCATACGAACAGGAAGGATTGTCTCAGGAGTGATTTGTTCGAGAATTCAAGTTAATTATTATATTTTTTGTACCATGCATGCATTTTGAAACATTGTGAAAAAAATCAATGGGAGAATGGGAACCGCTATGGCATTGGCGTCATTCTTCAACATATTTACGAAAAATAGTTGCATAACTGCCCGTTTTTTGTTTTGTTTTTAATCTTTCAACAAAGAATCGAAACTGTTTTACGTTCTAAACAATAAAGAATTCTGGGATTTAAGTATTTATTCACAAGAATTTTCAACTGAAAAAGCTCTGTTTACAAATGGCTGCCGCTATATTGAATAACAGACTAGCCTCGTACTTCGACATATTTACGTAAAATAAATGCGTAACTTCCTGTTTTTTTTTTTTTTTTTTAATCTTTTAACAAAGAATCAAAACTGTTTTACGTTCAAATCTATAAAGAATTCGGGGATTTAAGCATTTTCTCACAAGAATTTTCAACAGAAAAAACAGTTTACAAATGGTGGCCGCCGCATTGACCAATAGACTAGCCTCGTACGTCGACATATTTACGTAAAATAAATGCGTAACTCCGTTTTTTTTATCTTTTAACTCATTTGCTCCCAGGAAATTATAAATACGTTCTATTTTTAAATGCTTCACTGTCCCAAAAACATATTTATACGTCTTTTGCGTTTTTTTTTTTTTTTTTTTACAAGAAGCATCTAGAGCACAGGTGTCAAACCGATTCCAGAAAGGGCCAAATGGGTGCAGGTTTGCCTTCCAACCAGAGGACACCTTTTAACCAATCAGATCTTTTACATATGTAATCAGTTAAACTTTGTCAGGTGCTGCTTGTTTCAGTAGGAAGTTCATTGGTTAAACTCTCTGCACGGTATCGGTTGGAACAAAATCCAGCACCCACTTGGCCCTTTCTGGAATCGGTGTGACACCTGTGATCTAGAGCTTCCGATCAATCTGAAAAACAAAGAACAAAGCTCAAAACGCATTTTAAAGCAATAAAACTGGCTACTGGAGGGCAGTAGCACATTTTGTAAGACCCGCAACCCGATTCAAAAGCAGTGAACGGCCGGGCAGCACGGTCGGAGCGCTGGCGGCTTGATGCCAGGCGGCGGAGGGCCGAGCAAAAGTACCGAGAGGACGCCTGGGATGCCAGGCGCTGGACGACAGAGCAAAACGACTGGGACAACTAGTGCAGCGGGCTCACCGAGCAAACCCCGCAGAGACTCAAAAATAATCCATCTTTGTGAGACAAACAACGATGGGGGAAAAGTTTACGCGACTGACGCAGCGACAACGGCGTCATCTCAGCGACAACTGCGTCATCTCTCAGTAGACACGTGTAAATAAATTGTTACTTTGCTATCAAAAGCTGTATTTGTCTGGTTCTTTATGATATTTTGTAAAAGGAAAACATTCAGATGTTTGGGATGTAACTAATGCAAAAAATAGCTGTGTTAAAGTCAAAGTAATGTTTGAAATGTATGCGTTTACAAAAAGCCCATTTTCTCCATTTTTTCATCAGAAATAGGAAAATTGCTCAAACTAAGCAAATTTCTAATGCTGATTTCTAAAGAATGGAAAAAGATATGAACTTACTTTTTTTTCTGCCTAAAGAAGAGAGTCTAATCTTTCTTTTGGTGGGGTTTATGTTTATATAGCAATAGAACAGAATTTTCTGTGGGCCTTGCAAAATCAGTCAAAATCCAGTAAAATGGGAGTGAAAGGCCATTATCTGGTGAAAATGGCTGGGAGTGAATGAGTTAACAAAGAATCGAAACTGTTTTACGTTCAAATCTATAAAGAATTCGGGGATTTAAGGATTTTCTCACAAGAATTTTCAACAGAAAAAGCTCTGTTTACGAATGGCGGCCGCCGCACTGACTAACAGACTAGCCTCGTACTTCGGCATATTTACGTAAAATAAACGTGTAACAGCCCATTTTTTTGCTCTTTTAACAAAGAATCGAGATTGATTTATATTCATATCTGTAAAGAATTTGGGGATTTAAGCATTTATTCACGAGAATTTTCACCGGAAAAGTTCTATTTACAAATGGTGGCTGCCACATTGACTAACAGATTAGCATCATTCTTCAACATATTTATATGTAATAAATGCTAATGTAACCGGTGTTTCCACACCACACCGACCGCATTCCGATCCAACCTTGCCCAGGTCAAGCCTCGAACCTGCGCCGCACGACACGTCCACATGACAGGCGGAAACACTAACCGCTTGGTCATAAGCTCGAGCTGACAGCCTAGCCGCCAGCGCACCCACACCCTCACACACGCGGACCTGCGTGTACCCGTTACACTAACTACCCGATTATTTGCTCTTATAACAAAGAATCAAGACTGTTTTATGTTCATATCTATAAAGAATTTGGGGATTTAAGCATTTATTCAGAAGAATTTTCAACGGAAAAAGCTCTTTGTCTGTGATTCCATTCGGTCAGCTTTGACAACCACGCTGTTAAGGGTGCATGAGCAAGAGGGGATCCCAGAGCAGGCATGCAGGGGTTAGATGAGTAATTTTTTTATTGGCGATCACAAGAATGTCTCTGGTGTATATAGCTTGGCTCGGGGCAGTTGACCGTGCGTAAGACGAGGAGGCTCGGAAGGGAGGCAGGCGTGGAATCCGACGAGGGGCGCGCAGAAAACAGGACCTGGGACGAGAGCAAGGTAGTCGTAAGCCAGTGATCAAAGATATCATGTAGGAATGCGAGATACATGTGACATGGGAAACAGACGAGTTGATCGGGCGACGAGTGGCGGGGTCCACTGGCTTTTAAGGATGGTTGATTGGCATAGCCAGCACCTGTCGCCGCATCACCCGTCTGTCATCCAACCTGCAATCAATTAAACATACACACCGGCTGGAGATGGCCAGGTCTCAGGAGGGAGAGGCAGAGGCCCTCACATACGCCAACAATGCAGGCCCCCTATTAATCGGCCCTGCTCCCCGTGTCCCGTCAATAGTTATGAAGTCTATGCTGATGTTTTGAAAAATGGCTGTGCTCGCAAGCAGTGTCATTTTTGTTGTTTGAACTTCATTTTCTCCATTATCAGATGTCTATGAAATTTGCGTTTGTTATGCTCAAATGCTCTAAGCCGCCATTTTTCACATGTAAGTCATTTGTATTAGCTGTTGTCTGTACAGGTATTGCAAGAGGCAAAGGCGGACCGCTCTTCATCCTTGGCGGTCACCTGGGAGGAGACTTTAAGGCGTATGGTTGATGCTGGAAAGCACTGCTCCAATTGTGGTGGCAGAACCCATAGTGACTCATAATGACACACGTGCCACAAAACAATCAATACCTCTCACTTTCATGCTTGGCAACCATAGCCTGACTACCCTCTGGCAAGACTTTAACTTAATCACCTTGCTTCTCAGCATAGCAATTCTATTCGAACACCCCCCCTCCCCCGCGATAGACGTTGTGTATTAATCACTGAGCAATGTTGGAGAAGTGCCCTGCTTACGTGAAAGAACAAGCAGTCAATTACCGAGAGATACTGGGTCTAAATTTGGAAGCTGGGACTCTCGTCTGCAAGGCACAGTAGGATGAATGAGCACCGGAAGGCTCCTATGGGAAAGAAAACATCTGCCGGCCCAAACACGAATGAGGGAGCTTGTGTTTGTTCAGTTTCCTCAGGCTGTGGAAGTACAGTATTTAGCCCTATAAAGCTGACATAGAGCCTCTTTGGTGCTCCCTCATCACTCCTGCTTGGAGGATGCTATGCCTGGGTTGTGTTTCATCTTCATGCATAAGGGAACGCCATTGCAGAGTTCATGTAGTCGGGTTCAACAGTTCATGCTTTTAAAACCTGTGATTTGGGATTCTTCCTCATCTAACTCCTTTTGATAGAATGGTTTGAATATTTGCATCTTCCATTTTTAAATCAGCACATAGTTTACCCTCAGATAATTTGTGTGTTCTTTAAAATAAATGAGTTTATCAGCAACATTTGGAAACCTCCCAATTATCACAGTTCAAGCTGAAGCCAACATTTCTTGAAAATAGTGATACATTTTCACTTCAAAGTTCTCAAACTTATTCTTCCAACTTTGTGAATTAATTGTCAGATAGGACATAATCAGGGGTGCACATAAGTGGTCCGCATGCGCGCATGCGGACTGGACGTAGACAAACGCGCTGGCCCTCAACGGCTTCCATACGCTTTGCGTACCGATGGCTGACCACTGTATTTGCGGCGGACACGAGAAAATAACTTCTCAAAATGTCGAAGAGGCAGGACACACTGAGTAATTACTTCCGTGTTCCCCCACCCCCGTCAAAAGACAGACAGACGACAGAGATGTCACCGGAGCTACCGAAAAAAAGGACTTTTGCTGAAAAGTGGCTACAGGAGGTACCATGGCTAGAAGCAAATGATGCTCGCACGGAAATGCGGTACAAAATGTGCCGTGAGAATCCCAATGTCGCCGATAAGAGCAGCGCATTTTATGTAGGGTCAAAGAATTTCAGCCATCCAAACTTTGAAAAGCACGAAAAAAACAGAGAGCATGTGGCAATTAAGCAAACTTTCGATGTCAGACAGAACCACACTCGCCCTATGGACAAGTGGCGGAATAAGGCGGAATAAGGGTAATGAACAGCGACATGCACTGACAAACGTGTTTTTGCTCGCATTTTACAAAGCTAAACATGCACGTTCAATGAGGTCTTATGAGGAGGACATCCCACTTTTAAAAAGGCTTGGAGTTAATGTGGGAGCTGCATAATGCCCTTTATTTTGAATTGGTGCTTTTTATTTCTTTACATTTCACTTCAAAGTAATGGCAATTTTGTTTTGCCAGTTGATGTTAATCAAGCATTAATTGTTAATATAATTAATTAAAGTTAATTGGCTCTAAGTAAAGCTTGTCATAAATTTATCGCATCAGGCGGGTCGGCTCTCAAGCTCAATGAGGACCAAGTCACATCTCCAGGTCCTCCTCTGAGAACCTGGGCAAAAAAATTATGTGCACCCCTGGACATGATACAAAGTCACTGATACTATAGTGGTGCATTCGCTTGACTTCAGTGCAGACTTCGTGGGATCAGCTGCCACTCAGCGGTGGTGTGATTATGGGGGCGAGTGGTCGTGATAGGATAGGCAGTGTTGAAACTGAATGGATGGATTTGTTATTGGTGTTATTAAATACCGAAACGTTTGCTGTAGGGCTGTCAAATTTATCGCATTAACGGCGGTAATACATTTTTCAAATTAATCACATTAAAATATTTGACGCAATTAATGCATGCACGGAATGACCCGTTCATGTGTTGCTTCAAATAGTTTACAACGACGCCGTTTTAGCACATTGAGAGCGAAAAGACAGAAATGCGAGTGGACATAGACGTTCATTGGACCGCGCCTTTTACTGACTTAAGCTTTGGCAGCCACTACTAACAGTCATGGTTGCCCAACTTCCCATCATACATTTGGGTGGAGCAAGTGACAATCTTTTTCTTATCACGCTTAATTGAACACGACGCAGAACATATTGTTTACCATTTACAACCACTACTGACAGTCATGGTTGCCCAACTTTCCATCATACATTTGGGCAGAGCAGGAGAAGATCTTTTTCTTAACATGCCTAATATAACGCAACACAGAACATGCTGAATACCATTTGCAGCCACCACTGACAGTCATGGTTATCTTTACACGGCTAATTTAACACAATGCTGAACATACTGTATACCATTTGCAGCCACCACTGACAGTCATGGTTGCCCAACTTCCCATCATGCATTTGGTTGGAACAGTTAAGTCGCTGCAGTATCATTTAGTGAAAGCACAACAAAAATAATATTCCTATCTCTCAAAAAAAAATGTTCTACAAGTCTTTCTATCTGTGGATGCCTTTAACAGATAGAATGTTAATAATGTTAATGCCATCTTGTAGATGTATTGTTATAATAAACAAATACAGTACTTATGTACAGTATGTTGAATGTTTATGTCCGTCTTGTGTCTTATCTTTCCATTCCATCAATAATTTACAGAAAAATACGGCATATTTTAGAGATGGTTTGAATTGCGATTAATTACGATTAAATATTTTTAAGCTGTGATTAACTTGATTAAAAATTTTAATCGTTTGACAGCCCTAGTTTGCTGAAAACAACTTCTTCAATAAACAACAAGGGCTCTTTCAAACTTTTGGTAGGTTAAAAAAAGAGGTGTGTAGTAACGCGTAACATTTACTTGAGTAACTTTTTGTGAAAAATGTACTTCTAAAAGTAGTTTTACTATACCATAGTTTTTACTTTTACTCAAGTAGATTTGTGAAGAAGAAACGCTTCTCTTACTCTGCTACTTTAGGATACACTAGTCGTTACATTTTTCCTGTTTATTCTCCATATTGGATTTTACTTTTTTTTTTTTTTTTGCCAGTGATGCCAACAGTGGCTCTACCAGTTTCACCAATGAGACATTGCACCAATAATTACATGACTCCATTATACCAGACTCAAGCTTGCCATTCTATGATAACGCCAGCGATCAATCATGTGGCATCTTTAAAGCACCGTAAAAAATTAAATATTTGACATAGAGCACTGCCCTCAACATGACTCGAAAGCGCTGATTTTAACCTCTCTTCCAGTTTTTATTTGGCACCGAGTGACCATGACTATTTTCTCCACTAGAGGGCAATGATGCTCTTTGGACAATTTTTTTTTTCTCATGCTAGAATGATTTTTTCCCCCTCTTTGGCTCAATGTGGTTATATAATGGGCTATTGTGCAGTATAATAGTAACAGTTCATATAAACTTTGTGCTGAGAAAAAAATACCATTGTTTAGAAAAATCAAACATCGTAAGCAGTTACTTACAATGTTACACGTTACTTGAGTATTCTTTTCACCAAACACTTTCACATGTACTTGAATACATTTTTAAATAATATAAAAAATAATAATAATAAAATGTATATCAACTATTATGAATTATGTAAAAAAAAAAATAAAAAAATAACCGTCAACTGTTTACATAATTTTTCATGCCTGAAACGTTTAGTTTAATGCTTTTTAAGGCTTGAATTTTGACAAAATCCATTTAATGACTTTCCATGCTTTTTAATGATGCATAAACCCTGTAAATAATCAATAATAATAAATTGTGCTATTCTTATAGAAACAGCGCTCCCCAAAAACTATTTGATGAAAGACAGATGAAAAAACAAACAGATTAAATACTTTTTTGGATGACTACTTTTACTTACTTACTTGAGTAATATTATTTTGAAGTATCGCCACTTTTACTTTGTAATTTTTGGCTACTCTACCCACGTCTGTTTAAAAAAAAAAATCCAACCAAAGAAGAAGAAAAATGTAATGTTACATGAGCTCAACAAAGGATTTATGATTAGATGGCTATACTTATCTGTCTGAATTTGAATGGTCTCCAAAAGCATCCTGATTCTCATTTAACATTACAGGCCAGATTAGCGACCTTGTCATTCATATGACATGTTGATTTTGATGACTAGATTGCTTTATATACAGTATATATTTCCTTTTTGCCTCCATTCACTAATTTTATTGTTCATTAAGAGCATGTTTTCCCCTGTTCATATAAAATAAATGAATGTTGAACACTGCCACAATTCCTTTAGGAAACAAAAAATATGAATCAAAATATGTCATCACAACACTTTTAATTGTAGTGCCTCTCTGCCAATAACTAAATGGATGCAAAGTAGAGAAAGGAGAAAAAAAGTTGAAGAGAGGCCAAATATAATGATTCAGAAAGAAATGGAGAATGTGTTATTTTAAGAGACTATTGCAATAAATTAGTTATTTGTGTAGTCAACTGTGCTGAAAGAACTAAGTGAGTAGCTGTCTGTTGTGTTTCACAAACAAGGACGTCAGTGCTTGTCATCTTGGCATACTATAATAGTAATTAATCTTGATCCTTAATCCTGTCTCTTTGTAAAGTAATGTTATTGAATCAGCAACAACACAGATGGGGCAGCTTTGAATAATTACAGCTGAAATTTCAAAATTAGCCATTTTGTTCTGGAGGTACTTTGTAAAGTGAATGATGTCGCCCTAGTCTAACCAGTTAGAGCAGTCCTTCGGTACCATGCCAGGCATGTGCCTCCCTGGAACACATTATATATGTATTCATTTATTTATTGTACTAAAATGTAGTGTAATTGCACACTCACTCGAGTAGATCGCAGAGTGTGCACTGGGGATATTAGTTTTTATGCACCAAGCATGCACACACACAATGTAGAGCAGGAGATATGAGGCGCAGTGTACAAACCCTCAAGAGACAAAATGACAAAAATAAGTTTTATACTTGTCAGAAGTGTTTGTATGTGTGACATTGTACTGCAGTGCACTGCCCCATCTGTTATCTCTAATCCATTTTTTCAAAGAAACTACCGTTAATTAACTGGGCCTGTATAGTTATAGGATTTACTGTATGAGTCATCACTAGCAGGTAAGGGGGAAAAAATCTATAAGTACAAGTATCTAAAAAAAAAAAAAAGTACTTGTTTTGCTTTAAAATTTACAAGTAAAAAGTATAAGTATTTTCTCCTGATGCAAAAATGTGAATACGTGTACAAGTGTGTATTTATACGCAGAGATCTGAGCCATTATTGAAAGAAAGAACCAGAAAATTCATTGACAGCTCAATTTTATTTAAAACTGTGCAGAATGGGAAAAAAACAAGCAATAAAATTGACTGCACTGTAAACAGAAGCTTAACAAGCTCAAAAGAACTCCATAACGTCTCTTAATGGTGGATTGCAAGCAACCAGGCCCAGAGTAGCCCATCGGGAGGATCGGGACACTTCCCGGTGGGCCGGCCTGACGTTTGGACCGGTTGTAAAATACATTTTTAATGAAGCTGTCAGTTAAACTCTATAATAATGGCATTAACGCAACCATCCTTTACATGATCAATCATTGCCCTTCTGGCATCCCGTAGTTTGGAATTCAAGACCCCACGACGTGCTCCCAATGCCGCTAGCCCAGCTCTAGGAGAGAGTATCCTCCTGTTGACTTGATCCTGGTCAAACTTAATTTTGGGGTTTAATGGCTGAAATGAGGCACTTTGAGGCAGCTTGACCAGTGTTGTCACAGATTACTTCAAAAAGTAATTTAATGACTGATTACTGATTAATCCTCAAAAAAGTAATCTAGTTACTTTAGTGATTACTTCATTATCAAAGTAACTAAGTTACTTTAAAAGTAATTTATAAGTTAGAATACAATTATAGAATAGAATTTTTCTAGAATCTTTGATCTAGTGGAGGTTTAATTAGTCGATGGAGTTGATTTCAACCACCATTGAATGGCGCTAGCTAAGCCACTCCGGAGCCCTGAAACTAACAAATAACTGTAAAAAAAAAAAAAACTGCAAGGAATTTGTTGAAATCAACTCCACCGACTAACTAAACCTCGCTAACTCGAAGAGTAACCCTAAGCCTATTGTCAAAAATTCTGAATTTCAGCTTAGGTTTAAACGCATATCAGTGGTGTCAATGTTAAACAATGCAAATTGACTACACAATAATCAACAACACTGAAATGAATTACACTTTGCAATAAACACAAAGGTGGGGGCAGGCGTTGATGCGCGCGAACAACCCGGAAGTACTCCGAACACAAATGCGGTTAATTTGGCGACAAAAGGTGGCGGCAACTAAGCACTTTACAATTATAACACACTTACAGCACATTCCAAAGATGTTAAATGAACCTATTACCTCACGGGATAAATGTGCAACATGAATACGATGTAAATAATGCTTGCCACCTTGGAGCAAGGACTGTCCGTCATTGCAATGACAAAGCTACGAAACGGCCACGCATGTAGGTAGTCCAACGTAACGCTGCCTGATATCCTCCAGAATGAATGAAAAATATGTTCATTCATGGATGTACACAGATCAACATTCCTTAGCACATCTCAAGACTCGGCTCGAATGTGCACCCGTCTGGCCCATGTTTTTCTCAGTCCCACAACATCTAGCGCATAAGACTCGAGACCAAAACAGGAAGTAGGAAGCAGTGTTGTTAATCTTGCTTTAAAAAAGTAATTAATTACAGTTACAAATTATTTCTACCAAAAAGTAACTGAGTTACCTGAATGTAAGAGTTATTAGTTACTTGGCAAAGTAACTGATGTTACCTTTAAAAAAAACATAGTAACCTTTGCTATGTTTGGAAGTCATTTAATGTTGTTAATCAACCATTAAAGTTGTTAAAATTGCTTCCGTTATTGCATTAGTTCCCTTCTGTCTACTTTTGACAAGTGAAAGTTATAAAACGATTTCATCATTTAAAGATAGATTCGAGTCAAGATTTTGCAGATTTAGGAGTATTTTGGATAAAATGTTACTTAGGTTTGCTAGGAAGGTTCACTTCAACAGAGCCTTCCTGAGTCTACTGCTATAAGATAGCAGCTGTTTACTATCATTACTGTCATTTCGCATCTACTTCTATATGCATGTGATATGTACAGTAGCGTAGCATTAAGTGGGCGTAGATTGTAGATTTCCTGGCTGTCTTCTACAGGAAATATTAGAGCTACCTTGCCTAGCATTGCGTTTGCAATGGCGTCACAACACTCTTCCCTCCTGCCCGCTCGTCTCTCTCCGTGTCTCTGATTTTTCTCATATCATTCAACCAATGTAGTAACGCATAGTAACGTACACCTTTACATCCTCAGTAATGGTAATGGCGTTGCAAAGATACGTTATATTCCAACGCCGTTATTAGTAGGAAGTATTAGTAGGAAGTAGGTGTTACCACGGAAGCACGTACCGGGAACTTTTCTAGCATTTTTTAAAAGAAAATGTTCTTCGTACATGATTACAATTTTCTTCATTCTACATACATTATGAGGCAATAAATAATAGTAACGCACAGACACTAACGAAACTAACTTTAATCAGATTACTGGTTTAGAAAAATCAACGCGTTAGATTACTCGTTACTGAAAGAAAGTATGAACCCATTATGGTTGTTTTCGAGCATGTTTGGATGAAAGTACAGCGATGAACCTACAGGCGTGTTAGCCGCCCAAGATGCCCTATAGGTGGGCAGAAGCACACGGAGGCTCAGGGTGACATCCCCTTGGCCGGTGAAACGTAACTGTCTTTTTTAGACCAAAATGTGGCACTCCATGCATAGATACATTAAACCGTGAATGAACATGTACAATTAAAGAATTTTAATGAGAGCACCACTAAAACCTCCAGCATGGAGGCTCCAGGCACTTCGTGCTTGTCGCGGCCGCCCGAAGCTCACTGTTTTTGGGCACAAAGACGAAGGATTGGGGTGAAATCCACATTGTCATTCAAAACATCAATAGCTTAATTATGTGAATTAGAATCATATTTTGAGACGATTCGACTACATACAACAATTTGGCAAAGCGCAGATGACGAGAAATTAGTCTTTTAATCTGCCATTTAGCCACGCCTACCAATATAGGGCCCTAGCATCCCCAACAGGAGGATGACATCGGCAGGGTCATGGTTTCATCTGATTTCGAATTCTGCCCATTGAGCGGGAAATATTCAGAACGAGGAAAATGCGACAAAGAGAGCTGCAAGATGTCATTTTGCAATCTCTTTACTCCAATATTTTTACAGGATATTCTTTTTATCTCAGTATTTTCCCCCAATTCCTAAATAAATCGTATAGTCATGACAAATAACAGTGTTGTGCTGAATTGAATATGAAATATTAAAAATGCATTAATTCACTCCGACATAGCAAAATTACTCCATAATGGTCAAAACTGTCCACTTCTTGCACCTCCCAAAATATATTTTATGCCACCGGAGTTAGTTCGGCTTTTATCATTTCCCCGCCCCTGTTTGGGAGAGCGTAAACAAACCAGGAGGCATGACGGCTAGCCGACATGCTAACTCGAACCGAGTGATGTTTCACAGTCTTATTCTCGGCTTTCGAAGCGAAAAATCAAACAAAACTATGCAGGATCATGTCACACGGCAGCGGGGTTGTCGATTGTCTTCGCCGATTGGCGAAGCTCATACAGCTCGTAGGACTCGTTCCCCTGCTGCGGGTAGGAGAGCTCGTTTGCTGTGGAAGCAGCTGGACAAACCGTCTGACATCGGAGGAGCGCGTAGCTGCCACATGGTCAACACGAATATGGCGTAAAATTATTGCTTTACTACACGGCAAGGATGTAAACAGTGAGAAAGCGGCGTGCAGTTGTTGTGCAGTTAACTTGGCAGGATGTGTCTGAGGAGAACTTTTCTACATGTCCGTCCATGATCAAACGTAAGTACTGTAAATAGGCCTTTTTTTTTTTTTTTTAAAGAAAGTTTGTAGTGTTTACTTTGTAATCGTTGTATTTGCGACCATTTTTAACACAAAATTGCAATTTCTGATGGGGTTGAAAATTTGACAGAACACCGGGCACATGAAGAGGGCAATAAGCCGAGTATAGCGCTCTACCGGCGTGTACGCGAAGGCCCGGGGGTGGGGTGCGACAAGCCGCCGGTCGTCGGCCGAGTGGCATTCTCGGAGGACAATTAGCAACAAAATGCAAGCCACCTCCGTAAAACGTTTGGCATGATCCCAGTATTTGACATAACACAAAATACGATGTTTACTCACTTCCTTATAAGTCCAATGGTCCCACATTAGTAGGGCTTGTTTTGGCCAATATCCGCAGTGAATGGGAACCTTTTGAAACCCAAATAGGCTCACAAACCTCTCCCTGGTGCAGCAACAATTTGCTGCAGCGCATTTGGCTGGTGATTCGAAAAATAAATGAATTAATCTGCAAAATCAGCTGAATCCGCAGTCCATCTGCATGGTATAAAGCAGGGGTCGGCAACCTATGACACGCGTGTCACCACTGGCACGCGAAAGGTTAACCAGTGACACGCGAGCGCATGGCAAAATAATTTTAAAAAATAAATAAATATTTTTTTTAACCTGAAATTAAGACATTTTTAGTTGCACGCCCTGTTATTTAGGGCTTTACAGGAGCGTCCCTCCCGACCCCTCTGCCTATAGCGTTATTTGCGAACAATTATGGATTTTGAGCACACTTCCAGCGCTTCAATTTCTCGATTCCAGCGCTCGTCGTTTTTTTTTTTCCTCTGCGCGCTCAATTCTGCGCGCTCAATTCAGCACCCGCTACTAACGTGTCACAAAGCCAACCAGTCAGAGAGCTGGTGGAAGTACACAGTGTTACCAATCTGCACTTTTTGGTACTGTTACTCCAAGCCCCAGCGTGGAGGCCGGCGGGCCAGTAAGCGAGTAGACAGCCGGCGAATCGCCGGCGTCCGCGCCGGGAGCCCCGTCGCTTTAACTTTGAATTGAGATCCCGATGTCACACCCTCGCCCCGGCGCGGAGGCCGGTCGCTTAAGATACGCGGCTGTACACCCCTGTCCCGGCGCATCGCAACACTCCGGTTGGACCCCGATTGCCAGCCGTCAGGTCAGGGCAGCGGGTGAAGCGATGCTTGCACTGTAGTATGGAGTGGACCGGCGATTAACGTGGCTCGTTGCCGTCGATTCGTCCGGTGCTTACTTCGGAGAGGTGGCAATGTGTATAAAAACACTGTGACGCGTTGGATGGCGTTTTACTGGAGACTTTTATTAAACAAAACAAAAACCAGTGGGGGACACAGCCTCTTCTCTCCTTTTCACGGCGCTCTCCGCTCTCTCTCGACACCTTCCACCGCTCCCTCTCTTTTTCTCGCCCAGACGCCCAATTCTTCTTCTACGCTTAACTAGCAAGCCGATCATATTGTAGGGGACAGCGGCCCCTTGGGGATACCGGTCACAACTGGTTGCCTGGTTACTTCTGGTAGCTCTTTTTGTGCATTATGCCTCGAGAGAGTTGTGTGTCGCACAACAAGTGTCAAACGCCACTACGAGACAAAACATGAAAATTCATAGAAAGCAGGGCCAAGGAACACATTAAAGTAGGTATCTTTTATATTTGTAATATAAAATCTAAAATTGTGCACATAATTCACTGTTTAAGTTGCTAGTGAACAAGACAAAATGTAAGAGTCGGCTGTTCTGACTTTGAAGGCTCTCTGTACTGTGAGAGACCTGCACTGAGAATCACACCTGTTCCCCTTTGCGTGCTGGGGTGTGTGTGTGTGTGATATGTTTGCATAAAATGGTGCAGCTGTACAGCTGTTATTACTGTTGCACTTATTTTCAAGTTTTGATATTTTCGACAATATGCATTAGTTTTTAGTTAATTGATGAAGACGAATGGTAGTTATACAAATTAAATGTATGTCCATGTTTTTTTTTATTTGGAGTAAAATTACAGCTCTGCTGAATATAAAAATTCGGATGCGCGTCATTAATCTTGGGGATGGCACACTGATTGACAAGAAAATTTGAAAGTGGCACTCCACACCAAAAAGGTTGCTGACCCCTGGTATAAAGCAAGGTTGCATTGTGAGATGCTGACACTGGTGACGTCACATTCGCATTCCTCCTCAAAACAGAAAGTTATTCATTTTCATGGCACGGGATTCAAAAAATTGAAGGCATAGAACGATCGCTTCCAGACACATCCAAGCGGTCCATTTCATTCAGGAGCATAAAATACCGTGTGAAATAAACATGCTTTTTGGTGTCATGGGCACTTTAAGTACAGTAACAAAAAACTTCGTTACATTCCACCGCTGGTCATTACTTTATATTAAAGTCTGCATTACTTTTCAAATTGTCAAGGAACCGATTATGATTAGCAATTATAGAAAATAAGCTGTCTGTAATGGCATAAAGGGAAAGTAAAACCACGCTAATGCTGATTAATACTTCACCAAAACAATGCAAATATGTCCTGTAGCGAGCAGGACAGAGATGCTATCCTTAATTTGATTGGACCACGGTAAATCCTCCGAGACGTTGAATTGGCATCATCATCATCATCATCGCCTGATTGTGTTTTGGTTTTGGTGCCAATTTGAACTTCTTGCTGAAAAACTTTCCAATGAATTATAAGTTATTACTTGTCTGTCCTGAGATAAGCTTAACTTTTTGTTCTTGGTCTTCCAGTCTGTAGAAAAATGTCAATCCTATTTGGCACACTTGAAAACCAGAGTAGAATAATAATAAGAGAAAAAGGCGTGCACAATGATGCACTAACGTAAAAGTCACACAAGACCTGTATTTTCTGCCAGCATAAGACATGCCTTGTTTTGCTAATAATTACGCCTTACTCGATGAACGACAAGCAGCATTGTTACAATGATAATAATGAGGACACGCTTGCAACTGTAAGTCAAGCTGTCACCACCTGAATAATTTCTCAACACCACTGTACTCAGTTCCTCTGCAGTGACAGTTCTTGTATATTTAGACTATATGTGCTGCTTTGTGTGCCAGCCAGTTACTGTAAGTACCTTTTGGGTTCTGTTCCAGCCTGCCAGTCTGTGCATAATTGCATAGTACCATAGAAAACTATGAATGCCACTTTTATTTCTTGTGTGATTAAAAAAAGTGTTTTACAATGACATATAACAATAAAAAGTGGCCAGTGGCCAGTTTTATTGCTTTAAAATGGATTTTCAGCTTTGTGCTTTGGACCTCAA
The DNA here is from genome assembly GCF_030265065.1 of Corythoichthys intestinalis. NCBI lineage: Eukaryota > Metazoa > Chordata > Actinopteri > Syngnathiformes > Syngnathidae > Corythoichthys > Corythoichthys intestinalis. The sequence goes on from NC_080412.1 coordinate 31,883,976, forward strand.
TTGAATCAGAAGCCAGAGATGTCTTTTTTGAAAAAAATAAATAAATAAATAAAAATAAAAATAAAAAAAACGTAAAAGACGTATAAATACGTCTTTGGGACACTGAAACAATTAAAAAAAAGAAGTATTTATATGTTTTGGGGAGCAAATGAGTTAATATTCATAACGTTAGCTACTGTTGCTAAGTGGGGGACAAACTGGAGCTTGTCCCCAATAGTAAATGAATAGAAATTGTGTACAAAGGAGATGTTTACAGAGCTAAACCTACCATTTCTCTCCGAAAATTATGTCCCTGGTGCCAAATTCACTGGCAAAGATGTGGAAGAACATAAATATGTTCAGTTAAAGAGATGGCTTGACTGTCCAGGGCTTAAAAAAGATTAAATAAATGAGCCGATCTAAGCATAGCCTTAGCTTTTTTATCGACACCTTTTTCATACGCGACTGACAATGACATTCTCCTGTTTCAACAAGCTATCCTTTACCACCAGCCCTGTCTTTCTTATATATTATATCCTCCCACGTCTCTGACCGTTCTTGGGGGTAATTTATATTGTTAGTTTTGTGGATCGATCGCAAATGCTACCCAGTGACAGGCAACGAACACTTTTAATTTTTTTCATTGATAACAAATCAATTCTATAATTTATTTACACTTCCCCCTTACTAAAGTTTTTTCTGTACAACAGAAAAGGTAACAACGGTGGCAGTCAGATACCACTTTAATTCTTTTCAGGTTATTCATTGTCAGACAGAAGCAGCACGGCACAACGTCACGCTAAAAAATAAGTTAAAAATATCAAAATGGCTTACTTCTTTGTCCTCTGAAAGACCATGCCAACCCAACAAAACGTTTACTGCATATGAAATGTGAATGGATTCACCGAGTTGCCGTTAAAAGTCAGCGCAAGTTGATTGATTCTTCACATTTTTTCCTTCGAGTTTTTGGTTTCGGGAAACGTATGAAGAAAACATCCTTCATATGCCGTAATGTCTAGAGTCGTTTCTACAAGTTCCAAAAAAGCAAAGTGTGATCGGCATGTTCGTTTTTGAAAGATTACCGGAAAAAAGTATCAGAATTAACATGGTTTCTATGCGAGGGCGGGTCTATGATGTCCCACTTCTATTTTACTTCCGCTTTACGATGCGACGTCACGGTCTAAAAATAACATGCGTGTAACCCAAGGGAAAAACCACTACATTATTAATTAATAAATAAATAGTTAAAATATAAATACAGCAGCAGGCAAATTAAGTAGTTATTAAAAAATAAATAAGTTCTAAAATGTTGTTCAAGAATGTTGAATATAATCCATTTCCACTATGATGATGTCATATTGTTGACCAGTTAATGTCTGTTAAGCAGGTTTTTTTTCTCTCCTTCCCAACTGTCATTCACCTCATATGAGCCTGTTGATTGGTTATTTGTACGTGGTCTGATGTTTTATAGACCCTACTCACGTGACGTCACGGCCACGCCCCCGCGCCATGTTGTCCGTCTACTCATCATGTTAATGCATTAGCGCGTCATAAATTCCTCCTATTATGGCGTGTTTTTCTGCTCGTTAACATTAATAATCAAAATGGTGAAGTCGTGTGTAGCGGTCGGTTGCAAAAACAGAGAAGATAGACGGAGAGACTTGAAGTTTTACCGTATTCCGAGAGATCCTGAGAGGAGAGCGAGATGGACTGCTGCAATTCGACGAGAAAACTGGGCTCCAAACGACTACCCCAGATTATGCAGTAGTTATTTTATATCTGGTAAGATGCATTTAATATATATTTAGAGGGTTTTGGGCTGACAACCACAATTAAGATCATTGTTAGGCTAATCGCCGTCAGCATACACTCAGACGTTGTGAATGAACTACCTGAAAATATGTAATTATAAGGGGATAATAAGACAGTTGTCATACAATTATTTACAATTTCACTATTGAGGTCAAAAGCCAAAAAATAAATTCAACTAGGGACAATCTGGAGTGGTGCTATCGCACTTCATATTTATTACATATTATATATGTATGTAGTGAGAGTGCTATCGCTAAACCATATAAACATTAAAAGCCCTAGCTCCATTGACAAATGACATGAAATACATTAGACTTGACAGTGGATGTTAGCAAGAACAAAAGATTTTGAATTGAAAATTTCGTAACTCACCTTCCCGAGCACAAGATAGATTCCTGCCGAATTTTCGTGGACAAGGACCTGTTTCACCCAACCAGTAACGAAGTATTTATAAGCCTCCAAGCTCTTAAAGTTTTTCAAACTTTCGTGAGAATAGGCTGATTTTGTGTGGACAAGATAGTTGTAAATATCAGAGTAGCAGATGTCAGGCAAAGACGGCGAAGACAGCGGGTCGAAAAACATCGATTTAGGCATCAAATATGGATCTGGCGAATGGATAAACTGAAGCTTTTCCACATAACGCCTTTTATGCAACGCATCCAATGAGTTTACAGCGTCAGATAACACCGGGGCTTCCATGAATTGCTCTATAACTTGCACGACTAATTGAAAACAATGAGAATAGGTCTAAAAAATACGGACAATATGGCGGCCGGATACAGCGACACGTCATTTTGTGACGTAGGTGAGTAGGGTCTATTCCAGACGTGTCCAAAGTGCGGCCCGGGGGCCAAATGCGGCCCGTGGTGAAATTTCATCCGGCCCCCAGCCTCTGTCATAAGATCAATAATGTCTGGCCCGCACACAGACTTAATAAATTGGTCAGCAGTACTGCTACCAGCATATGAAGTAGCTTACACACTAAATGCTGCTCCTCATTTACCCACTAAAAGGCAGCAGCACTCTAAGCAACATTACCCCGTGTGACCCTTGACTTCTAATTTTCTAAAATGGCGACAATCAACAAAAAAAAAGTTGACTGTGACGGCCGACACTTCACGGATAGGTGGAAATTTGACTATTTCTTCACAAAAATACGCAACAACTGTGTCTGCCTCATTTGCAAAGAGACAGTAGCTGTTTTTAAAGAGTTCAATGTATGACCAAACAAGACATGCTGACATGTACGACAAGATTACAGGGAAGATACGCAGCGAGAAATTTGAAGCAACTTGAAGCAAGTTTAATTTCACAGCAGCAGTATTTCGTAAGAGCCTGAGAGTCAAAAGAGAATGCCACAAAGGCTAGTTGCAAGATTGTTGAAATTATCAATTAAAAAAAAAAAAAAAAATGAAGCAAATGTGACCCACAGAATGGCTTGCTAAAATTTGCTTATATTGTTCTACGTAAAGGACGTCAGCCAAGGTTGGCCCCCGACATTTTTACCACACAAAATCTGGCCCCCTTTGCAAAAAGTTTGGACACCCCTGGTCTATTCCAACGGGGAGAAAGACAAGGGGGAGGGGTTTTCGGGAGAACGAGGCAAATGGACGAGCGAAGCAGACGAGCAGAGCTCACATGAATGAGAAAATACATCTGTCCTGGAAGTTTTTAGCGTCACACCACGATAAATGCAGAGTTTATCTTCACTGTGTGGACCCTAAAACCTAACGGAGGTAAATTAAAAGTAGCAATGTAACCCATGTTGCTATTATTTGCTAAAAGAAGAAGCTAACCGTTATTAGCGATTAGCGCGTGCTAACGTGCTAGCGCGAGTGGAAACTTTCCCATTTTAATAGTGTGTGTACATTTTGCCGGTTTTGAACTCAAAAAGACTTCAAATAGGCATTGAATATTTTACGCTGGCTAAGTGTAGATATCTGTTTGTCAAGGGACACGGCGTGCGTGCTTCTTGGACCTTTTTTTTTGTTTGGTTAAATTCATTGAGGACCACCGAGGGGAAAAACGGGCGTCGATGGCGTGTCGGGCTATCGTCATCTTCTCAGCGTTCTCAACGGTCACCATCGTGCCATCAACCAGAGCCCATCTCTCATCTCTTTTTTTTTTCCCTTCTTTCCAACTTTCCTATATCTATCTCCCTCTCCAGAACATCTCACTGTGAGTACTGACACAGAAAGTGCACTTAATGTGTTTTTTTTTTTTGCTATTAAAGCGAAACGGTCACTAAGTTTATGACCTCAACGTTCACAAGCAACGACTCAGGCCTGCAACGTTTTTTTTTTTTGGTGGGAAGTTTTTTTTCTTTTATACATAATTTGATTTTCTCTTTATATAGGAGTGTGTGAAAAGTTTGAAGTATTTCTGTTGTGTGAGTTAAAAGAAAATACACATTTTTAATTTAATGAAAGACTGAAATCTTATTATTATTATTTCTTAGTAGGATAAATATATTTAAAAATCTACTAAGTGGAGGCACCAAACCATTTAAGTTGTTTTTTCATACTTTATTCAAATTATAGAAACGGCACCACTTACACAAAAAATTCGAACCCAGAGCCCACCCAGCGTGTCACGTGGGTAGGAGCTACATGCGTGCGGTACCCCATTGTACGAGAGGCATCACTGTAGGTCTTATTTTGACAATTTGAATGGACTTAAGAAATGCTCATATTTGTAATCAAGTCTTTAAATGACTTATGACTTGCTTGTTTCTCTCAGCTTGTAAAACTGAGTTGGGGTGTTAACAACGTAACACATTTACAAATGAACATAATTCATAGTTTAGTGGCCAATTTAGCATACTGTCATTAAACTCTGTTCACAGAAAATTTTGTGTACCTCAAAAATTTCTATAATAATTCTTATTGACATCTGCTTAATTAAAACAAACTGATACAATAATGGATTTGTCATTGCTCATCTCCAGAACTGTGTGAATGGGAGTGGCATACTTAACACAACTTTATTTATGTAGTGCTTTTAGAACAGCCACAGATGTATCAAAGTTATAGTCCGAAGCAGAAATAGGAAGCAATACATGGTGTCTACTGTATAAACAAAGCCAATATTAGAGGATCCTCATGCCTGGGGGAGTTGTGGGGGGGGGGTTTCATCCTCAAAGTCGATGTAATGTCACACAAACCATCTGATTGTGTGACGGCGTTAGATAGATGAGGACCTCAAAGGATGCTCCGAGAAAATCGTTTTCTTGCATCTTGCTCTTCAATAAGACGAGATGAGATATTGTTTGTGACCCCGACTGGTGCTTTTGCTGATTGGTGCAGCCGCATTGGAGCCAAGTGGCCATTTCATTAAACTTCACTCCTCTTGGCTCCTTAGCAAATCTCTTAGGAACTATTCACATCTTTCATTTCCGTATACTGTCTCTTCCTTTCTTTATATTTTACATTTTGACGCAAAATTTTACATTTTTCGCAAAAATTCTTAACATGACACTATCATTGGCATTAATATATGCTTATGATAGATGTCATTAAGTGTCATCGGCCAAAGTATGTCAGTTACTCCATATATGTTCAGCTCGGATCTTTAACATCCAATCCATAACATTCAAAAGTGAGATAATTTGCTTGATAACACAAAATGACATCTGTCATAGGCATTCATTAATGCTCATTGCAGTGGCATGTCATAATTACGATGGTCTTATGACAGTCTTCTGGCACAACTAGGCCTGTCGCGATAACAAATTTTAGTGTGCGATAATTATTCTCATAAATTATTGCGATATGCGATATTATTGGGCCCCCCCAATTTTTTTTAACCAATTTACAATAACAGTGCGAATACAGTATATATTAATATATCAAGTACACCCATTTAAACACAATAAATATTTACTCTTAAATTCAAATATACTTTTTAATAAATCACAACTAAAAACAATAGACCCTGCCTCTTAAGTAAAAAACAACAATATTGATACCGCACAGAAACACAGAATAAATAAAATGTGTTTAAAAAAAAAAAATTGCACTTAATAACTTAAGCATTTAGGAAAATGAAAACATTTCCTGTCATAGCTTCTGCAATGGTGTTCCATAGGGATGCAACGATAAAGTCATGGTTCGGTACGAATTTTGATACGGGGGACACGATTTTCGATCAGATTCAATACATTTAATGCTCTGTAAAAAAAAAAAAAAAACAATTGTATTTTTTTGTTTTTTGTTTTGCTAACGAGCAAAAATTAAATTGCCATCATATAAAGATGCATTTTAGTGCATAATATTTACGTGCTTACTTCTTACTGATATGAAAAAAAATTGTATAAAAGTTCTGAGAACAATCTTTACTGTTTGTAAAGTGAGGCAGGGCACACCGTTGATTGCTACAGCTCTCTTAGCAGCTAGGTTTACTACATGAGCAAGACATCCTATTTATGGTCCGAATCCATCTGTGTCACGTACTGAATTAACAATATTTGCAACATTATCTATAGTCATTGGTATGGATTGATTTGGCCTTCTTAACTTCCATTCAGTCATGACAATTTAGAATTCATCGATGTAGTATATGGACTACATGTCCCATAATCACTCTGGGCTCACGTAGCCAATGGCATGGAACGTATCACATCTAGTTTGCCATTTCATGATATCTAGTGTGTGCGCGCAACCGCGTATTAAAAAAGTTAGCAAGCGCCGCTGAAGTCATGTCTGCTCATTACTACACAACACCAGCATATGACGGCTTTCATAAACAGGACGAGTTTGAAGCACAGCGCTCTTAATTTCATCCAGCTGTTCGTTGTCAAAGTGAGGTTATTCGTAGCAGCCAAGTTGGTAACAATGTTTTGGCGGACTTCGTTGTAAATATCCAGCGTTGTGCCGAAAAATAGCCGCCCCGCGTGAAATGTCACTCCTGACGGGAGCGCCCACACGTCAACAACACCGGCGCGCCATAGATGGTCCACAGTCACTCCGGAGCACTGACGCGGCCGGTATACGTTGAACAATAGGATATAATGGGAACGATTGGCTCTGGCGCTAGTTTTTGCCGGAGCTGGAACGAAGATGCATTTTGCGCAGTTGGTAACGAACTTTTAACAGCACGTCTGCCTCGCGCGCACACACGTGCACGCGAGCCGATAAATCGCAGCGGAAAAATTACCGCCTTCATTTTTATATATCGCGCGATAAATTGAATTATTGCATATTGCGACAGGCTTAAGCACAACTGTCAAATAAAGTGTAACCAGCAATTAATGAAACAACTGGAACAGTAACTGAAGAAATAATTAGCACAGAACATGAATTTTGATATTTACATCTGTAGCACTGCAATGCATGCTAGGAGGCATGTTGGACGACAACAGTGTTGACAGCAGGTGGCAGCAGAGGTTGACTGTCTCCCACAAGGGAGCAGCGATGGCCCAATGAATCTTCTTGAAGCAATAAAGCTTTGCAGGCAATCTGTTGAAAGCTTCATTGGTAATTAATTTGGTCTTATGACAGTCCTAGGATGCCACTGTCAAAGTTTTACAATATCTTTTGGTTTAAATATCACATAATACAGTGAGGACAGCAGCGGCTTATAGTCCAGTGCGACTTCAAAAACTTGGCTTAGCTAAAATTGCATTTTCGGTTTTTGGTTAATAGACCTAAAGTTTACCACCATAAAGTGTGAAGAACGGTAGTCCTGTTGTGAATAAGAAATCCAAACACGGCTAGAAGCAACACTATTGGCTCACTGCCAACATGTCTGCGGTTTGGAATTACTTTGAAGTATCAAAGAAATAGATAAATGATTAAATGAAGGAAAACAAAATACATTTTCTTCATTGCTGCTACTTGCTTGTTCTGAAGTTCCTTCACATTGATGTCCCGCGTTACATCGAGTACAAGAAAACACCGAGTCTTATTCTAAGGAGCAGGAAAAATTGTAATAGCCTTGTAAAGAGCTTTACCAGTTTTGGCGAGAACTAAATAGTTTTTTGTTGTTGTTGTGAACTACAGTTCCACACAAACGTACAGTATATCGAGATCTCATGTGGCTTAGCTATTGGAGGCATGGGATCCATTTTTTGAGTGTCCCAGACTTCCAAGAATGTGCACTTATATAATTTTCTTAGGCCGTAACGTGTCTACGTTCACCGAAAAGAATGCTATGACGACGCCAGCACTCACTGCCACCGGGAACGCACCCTACCATGGGCAGGGGCGGATCTAGAAAAATATTATAAGGTAGTTGTGAAAGAATATATTTTATTCATGCTTATAAAACACAATTATCAACTGCTGTGATGCTATATGCTTGCATGTGAGACTCTAGTTTTGTGGACTCTTATCTAATCTTCACTCCCTTTCATCCCAGTTACAGCTAAGTTCCAAAAGTCGTACCTTACGATGTTTTTCTGTGGAAAATTCCCAAGTTGAGCTGTAATAAGTTTCACTTCTGCTTCACAGTAAGCATCCAGTTTTGAGAAACAACACCAAATAAGAAGAAGCAGTTAGAGCTGACTCGCTTCCCAAACTGTTGCTATTCTAAACTAACCAATCATCGTGCACCACATACCCACTGTTATGACATGGGTCTGACCATGTGACTTTGTAAATAAAAAGGTTGCGCGGGCTCCAGAAGGTGGGGAGGAACACATCTTCTGAACCCCGTGTGCACGTTAAATCTTGAACGACACTCAGGTGATTCCTGACTACAAGTGATTTCATCCCCAATTAGGTGGGAGGCTCCTCTCCTTGTGACTTTCATTAGAGTAGAATACTGTGTTTTATTTCCTGAAAGTAGCGGAGGGGGGCAGGAACGTTTTGATGGTTGTCAAATATTTCACAATCGTTTAATACATTAGACATTTTAATTCATCTCACATTTAACACGATCAGTTCCAATTTACCTAAAGCAATAAAAATAAGTTATATATATGACAATGTTGTTGATAAAACACCAGATTTTTTTAATGATGAAAACTTTTTTGACAAAAAAGGATATTTAAATTATAATCATTTTATACTTTGATCGAATTACATTATGTTGTGCTTAACCAATTGATATGGTAGATGATCCCAATCTGCTAATTGTTACACCCCTTGAGGATCCGCCCCTGCCCATGAGGTTTTAGAATCTGCACCTTTCAGACTACCATAATTTCCCGAATATAACATGCACTTTTTTTCCCCAAAATCAACTTGTAAAATCATGGTGCGCATTATAAACGGGTACATGGATGGAGACACGAATATATATATATATATATATATATATATAAACTGATTTTTTTTTTGTTGACACGGCCTCGTTGTGTTGAAGAAACGTATGCGGCAACCCGTTGCCAACCATTACGGTACGTGATGTCACCATTTTGTTTCGGTAATACTTCACTCTAATCGGCCGAATGATTTCGTCTGTGTTAAATTCTGCTTTTTTCACGCTTCATAAAGCACAGAATTTAGTTTCTTGAACTCATTTGAGTCAACGTTTATTGCAGCTCTGCAACTCGGACCATAACAAACCTAACAACAGTCTTCCTGTGTGTGTCCGTCAACTATATCTGTCCCTCGGGAAACTCAAACCCAAATAACAATAGTTCCTATTGTTACTGTTGTGTTGACAGCGATGAGCTCTCACGGATTTCCGACTTACGTTCTCACTTTCATTTTACCGTATCAATCCATGGAAGAAACATTTATCCATCATGATGAAACAAGCAAGTTATACAGGAGCCTTTAAAAGAAAAGTCACATCTGTTTTGTTTTCTCCTAGATTCTGGTAAGTTGGAGAAATTGTCAAATCATATTATAACCGTAAATATTGTCAGTTTATGGTAATGTTTTGAACTACCAATGTGCTATGCTTGTGCTGTGTTTCACCAGTCAGTAAAATGACATTTCTGTATCTGTACACGAGCTCTGTTTTCTTGTATTCTTCTATTTATTGGTGCTAAAATTAGGGTGCGCGTTATAAACGGGTACAATAATTTCCCCTAGATTTTACAAGTAAATTTGGGGTGCGCATTATACATGGGTACGCCTTATATTCGGGAAGTTACGGTAAATTTCTCGAGCCTCCGGGGTTGTACAACCAATGTCAAGGTAACGGACATAAATTAGAAAATAATGAAATAAAATCATTAATAATAATAGTACTAAAAATAATTATGCGCATGTGTAATTTTCGGCCTTTCGGTTTCAGTTTTTCGACCAGGTGTTGTTAAAATTTTGTTTTCAGTACATTCCTAATTACATATATACCCTTTTGCATCTTATTTACATTGAGGGATAACGTTTGGCCTTCAAAGTTTAGAGCAGCCAATCCCCCTTTCATTTTTGTTCCAAAATCCTTTCAGAAGATTTCCAACAACAAAACTTAGCTAGCTAGTATGAATACTAGAGTTGGCTTAGCAACTGTTTCCAATTTTCTATTTGATCAGTCACGTCTTAAAGAAAAAATGGAATGTACAATATTGCTGCAAACTGGAGAAGAGCTGGTTGTTCAAACTGGTTACCCTCTAAAGAACATGGTGCTAGGCTCCAGCTATGCGAAGTCAAGCTACTATCCACTTTGAAGCAGAGTGTTGTTAAATACAACTGACATTGAAAAAGTAGCAAAGGATATTTTTACAGATTATTCTACAGCGGGGTGAACAAACTATTCCACATAGGGCCGCAGTGGGTGCTGGATTTCATTCCAACAAAACAAACGACATCTTTTCATCAATCTGGTGTCTTACAAGTGTGATCAGTTGATTGCAGTCAGTTGATGCTTGTATTAGCAGAAACTTCATTGGTTAAGACAGGGGTGCCAAAGTCCGGTCCTCGAGAGCCCCTATCCAGCTTGTTTTCCATGTCTCCCTCCAGGAGCCTGATAACAATCCTGATTATTCCAGGAGCCTGATAACAATCCTGATTATTTGATTTGAAGTGTGTTGGAGGAGGGATACATGGAAAACAAGCTGGATAGAGGCTCTCAAGGACCAGACTTGAGCACCACTGGGTTAAACTATCTTGCTCGATTGGTAGGAACAAAAACAAGGACCCACGGTGGCTCTGGGACCGGTTTGGACACCCCTGTTCTACAGCATGATATTGGTGAGATTTCATTTAAACAAAACATTGTAAACTCTCTCAGTTGGAATAATAGCAAAATACCCGGTGTAACAATATTTTTCATTTACGTCTGTTGACACATGAGTTTTGTAATCTCGATTTTTATTAACATAATGAATGACATTTTCCAAAGCAGTTAAATGTGATCCCCCCCCACCCCTAAAAAGTGACTTCATGAAGGAAACCATATTTGTTTATTTTCAGCTACCGTCACATCTTTGGTTTTTTTTTGGTATCCCCTGCGTGACCGTCTAGGTATAAAACAGATTCATCGCATTTGTAGTCACAGCAGGATATGAAAGCTGACGACATTTATGTGTTGTTTGAAGAGGGAGAGCAATTAGAGCAAATTGCCAGTGTGAGGAGTGCTTGTTGAAAGCAATATCAGCTGGCAGCAAGAAGCAATGGGGTATTCAATCATGGGAAGCGGAGAAGATGAGAAGACACATGGTAATGCAAAGAAGGTGATGTGCTAATTTGTGAATCACTTGTGGGAAAAAAATCAATCAACACCCCCAAACCAGTCAAACAGGCTTTTACATAGCAAAAAAACTCGCCCAAAAGACACATAACAATGTTTTCAGGTTGTCGTTATAGCTTGATGGCTAACAGAATGTTGTACAAGTTATGAATGAGGAAGTTGCAATGCTGTACCACATGAATGCTATTTTAAAGTGCACGTGACACGAAAAAGCATGTTTATTTCATAATATTAGTAGTATTAGTATTTTATGCTCCTGAATGATATGGACCGCTTGGATGTGTGTGGAAGCGATCGCTATATTTATTTAGTTTTTTGAATCCCGCGCCATGAAAATAAGTGACTTCCGGCTTTGGTCTTGCATTGAGGAGGAGAGCGCTGTGACATGTACGGGAGAAGGAGTCCGCTTCACTATTCAGCAGTACTGTTGTGTATGAGGACTAAGTATTCAGCTGATTTTGCGGATTAATACGTTTATTTTTTGCATCACGGCAGCCAAACGGCTGCAGAAAAATCTTGCTGTATGAGGGAGAGGCGTGTGCGCCTTTTTGGAGTTTCAAAAGGTTCCCATTCACCGTGGATATTGGCCAAAACAAGCCCTACTACTGTCGGACCATTGGACTTACGACGAAGTGAGTAAATATCTTGTTTTGTATTATGTCAAATACGAATACAGCGATTACAAAGTAAACACTACAAACTTTTTTTTAAATAAAGGACTACTTATGTTTGATCATTGATAGGCATGTAAAAAGCTCACCTCATGCACATTAGCTGCACGTTAGCTGCACAACAACTGCAGCTGCACTCCTCCGGGGAACGAACTGTAAATTGCTCTCCGCCGGGCGGGTTGCCGATCCGCGAAGACAATCGACAACCCAGTCGTCATGTCAAATAGTCCGGGCTAGTTATGTGTGATTTTCCGCTTCGAAGAGTTTGAAACATCACTCGGTTCGGGTTAGCATGTCGGCTAGCTGTCACGCGTCTTGGTTTGTTTACATTCTCCGAAGCCGGGGAAGGGAAATGACAGAAGCCCGATTTAGGTGTCATAAAATATAGTTCGGGAGGTTCGACAGTAAAGGTGAAGTCGACAGTTTTGACCATTATGGAGTAATTTCGCCATGTCGTCCTGAATAAGTGCATTTTTATTATTTCATATTTCATTTAGCACAAGACTGTAATTTGTCATGACCATGCCATTTATTTAGCAATTGGGGAAAATACTTGGATAAAAAGAATATCCTGTAAAAATATTGGAGTAGAGAGACTGAAACAATGACATTTTGCGGCTCTCTTCGTCGCGTTTTCCTCGTTCTGAATAATTCCCCCTCAATGGGCTGAATAGTAAAACCAATGAGCCCAGTCTCCCGCTGACGTCATCCACCTGTTGGGGACGCTCGAGCCCTATAATGGTAGGCGTGGCTAACCGGCAGATTAAAAGACTAATTTCTCATCATCTGCGCTTTGCTAAATTGTAGTATATAGTCGAATCCTCTCAAAATATGATTCTAATTCACATAATAATGCTTTTTAAGACTTTTTTTCTCCTGTCGTATGCTCTTTAACTGAACATTTGTATGTGAATTTGGAACCAGGGACATCATTTTCGGACAGAATTGGTAGGTTTAGCTCAGTAAACATTTTGTTCGTACCCAATTTACATGCATTAAGCATTAGGGACAAATGCGAGCTTGACCCGCCTAGCATCAGTTGCTAACGTAATGAATATTAATGAGCAAAATATTATATGAAGTGATATGTTGCGTGCGGTATGAAGTTGCGCAGAAAAGCCACTGATGGCGCTCAGGGCCAGTGGCGGAACAAATGTGAACAGGGTGCGGGTGCGATGAGAATAGATGGGGACCCCCCCGAACAATTATTGGCGGGCCAAGTGGGGGGTGGGGCTGGCAGAGATATTTTAACACTTAAAACACTATATTACAGCTTTGCTTACCTTTCTGTTTGACCCTCTCCTCGCCCAGCCACGCCCGCTTTAGAGGCCTGGACCAGGGTGCGGTCACACCCCCAGCATCCCCCTAAGTTCCGACCCTGCTCAGGCCCAATGACATTAAGCCCCGTCCAAAAAAAAAAAAAAATGTCTGGACTACGGAGCAATTTGGTAATAAATTGTTATCAGCACTTATCTTAAAACACATTTCTTGTATTTATACGAAAGCATGAACACGGCTTTAAAGGCTCTTTAAAGACGTCTAAAAAGCAATGTACAGTGGCTCAACATAAATCACCATTTATTACGCTTGATGGACACAATGATATTCATTGGACATCAGCGGCAGATTGTACACTTTCGCAGGTTGCCTCTTCATGCATATGTTTAAGTGTTTTCATTAAGAATCTTGCATTATTCATGACTTATGCATAGAGAAATTAAGGAAAATGTCACCATGTCCTTACAAGGTTACCAAAAAAAAAAAAAAATCCCTGGATCTGCACAATTTTCACTGGATCCGCACCAAAGTGTAATGCAATCTTACTTGTACCATGTTCCAACTCTATAAAATGTTTTATCCTGGAAACCTCATCTAAGGCAGCCAGAACAGTCGAGTTGTGATCAAATCAATGCCAAGAGAAGTAAATCATGGAGAAAAAGTTTGCTGTCATTCCTACTTTTTTGAGCCATCTTGCATCCTCACAACAAACCAACAAAGTACATATATGACAGCATAAACTCCAGACTCTCCAAAACTTATGCTAACTAAGTGCCTATAAAAGGATTCATCATTGAGGCTCACATAAAAGGCTGCCCTGCCTAAATCACGTTCCCAATGATGCTGGCAGCTGCAGTCCTTTGCCAAATGAATGCAGGAACGCGGCCAGCACGGGGACGGCGAAAGTGCATAATGACAACCATCGGGTTAGGTCAAACAGAATGGCTTGGCATTTGGAGGAAATTAAAATACAATATTGCAAAAAGGATGAGACTTCATTTTGAGGAGAGAAGCCATTTGGCCGTAAAACTTTATCAACTCACCTGGCAAATTCTGGAGGTGGTATTTTTTTCACAAGAGAATCTTATTGTTAGTAAACATTTGATAAGTGATATTGCGACCAGTGAATCGGGTGCAATATTGTTATTTTGCTGGAGGTCAGCTGTCCTTTCAGAATCATGTACAAACTAGATTAAAAGCTAAAAGTATTAAAGGATGGATTGCCACTTACAGTGGGGCAAATAAGTATTTAGTCAACCACTAATTGTGCAAGTTCTCCCACTTAAAAATATTAGAGGCGCCTGTAATTGTCAACATCGGTAAACCTCAACCATGAGAGACAGAATTGGAAAAACAGACAGAAAATCACATTGTTTGATTTTTAAATAATTTATTGGCAAATCATGGTGGAAAATAAGTATTTGGTCAATACCAAAAGTTCATCTCAATACTTTGTTATGTACCCTTTGTTGGGAATATTGGAGGCCAAACATTTTCTGTAACTCTTCACAAGCTTTTCACACACTGTTGCTGATATTTTGGCCCATTCCTCCATGCAGATCTCCTCTAGAGCAGTGATGTTTTGGGGCTTTCGTTGGGCAACACGGACTTTCAACTCCCTCCACAGATTTTCTATGGAATTGAGATCTGGACACTGGCTAGGCCACTCCAGGACCTTGAAAGGCTTCTTAAGAAGCCACTCCTTTGTTGCCCTGGCTGTGTGTTTGGGATCATTGTCATGCTGAAAGACCCAGCCACGTCTCATCTTCAATGCCCTTGCTGATGGAAGGAGATTTTCACTCAAAATCTCTCGATACGTGGCCCCATTCATTCTTTCCTCTACACAGATCAGTCGTCCTGTTCCCTCTGCAGAAAAACAGCCCCAAAGCATGATGTTTCCACCGCCATGCTTCACAGTGGGTATGGTGTTCTTCGGATGCAATTCAGTATTCTTTCTCCTACAAACACGAGAACCTGTGTTTCTACCAAAAGTTCCATTTTGGTTTCATCTGACCGTAACACATTCTCCCAGTCCTCTTCGGGATCATCCAAATGCTCTCTAGCGAACCGCAGACGGGCCTGGATGTGTACTGGCTTCAGAAGGGGGGACACGTCTGGCAGTGCAGGATTTGAGTCCCTGGCGGCGCATTGTGTTACTGATAGTAGCCTTTGTTACTGTGGTCCCAGCTCTCTGTAGGTCATTAACTAGGTCCCTCCGTGTGGTTCTGGGATTTTTGCTCATCATTCTTGTAATCATTTTGACGCCACGGGGTGAGATCTTGCATGGAGCCCCAGATCGAGGGAGATTATCAGTGGTCTTGTTTGTCTTCCATTTTCTAATAATTGCTCCCACAGTCGATTTCTTTACACCAAGCGTTTTACCTATTGCAGATTCAATCTTCCCAGCCTGGTGCAGGTCTACAATTTTGTCTCTGGTATCCTTCGACAGCTTTTTGGTCTTGGCCATAGTGGAGTTTGAAGTGTGACTGACTGAGGTTGTGGACAGGTGTCTTTCATACTGATAATGAGTTAAAACAGGTGCCATTAATACAGGTAATGAGTGGAGCCTTGTTGGATCTCGTTAGACCTTGTAAGAAGAACTTAGACCTCTTTGACAGCCAGAAATGTTGCTTGTTTGTAGGTGACCAAATACTTTTTTCCACTCTAATTTGGAAAAGAATTCTTTAAAAATCAAACAATGTGATTTTCAGTTTTTTTTTTCACATTCTGTCTCTCATGGTTGATGTTTACCCATGTTGACAATTACAAGCCTCTCTAATCTTTTCAAGTAGGAGAACTTGCACAATTGGTGGTTGACTAAATTCTTATTTACCCCACTGTAAGTGTGTCAGTAGAATGTAAAGCATCCAAAGCTTATTTGACCAGTCATTCAACATTCATGCATTTTGCTTCATTGTAGTTAGCAGTGATGATCTTATTTTTATATCAATTATTTTTATCAAAGTAGTTATACTTTATGGAATATGTTGTACAAATCTGATTATTTTCGAGCTGTTGCCTAACAGGATGTTTTAAACATAAAAAGGCATTGCCATTATTGTGGAATGTGTCATCGTTTCTGTTTTCATGAGCAATTCTCCCAGACCTCATCGACAACCTGACTCACATGCAAAATGCTCTGAAATAAATGGACTCCCTAATTAATTATCACAAGGCATTCTGCCCATCTCCACCGCTTGGCCAACTCTCAGAATTCCTCATTTGTATTCCTCGTTCGCTCTGGGTAGAATAGCGCTATCTCAACCTCGCCGCTGACCTTAGATGTGTCACCAGCCCGGCCATGGAGCCTCCTACAATGAGTCCAGATAAAAAGCTCATTCTGTGCCGCCCAAACCACCGCTACTTCATTAGCTGGAGTCTAATCTGAAAGCCACAGAATGAGAGTTGGGGGTGGGGGGCTGTGTTACAAGTTGTGTGGCGGCATGTTTCTGGTGTCTTGTTAGAAAGCCATTGTCATGGCAGGAAATGGCTGCACTGTGACCTCCTTGTTGTAGTCCGACACATTCAAATTCAAATGATAGTCTTATGTCTTAGAGTCTTATGAAAATTTGAAGTTATTATGAGATTTATGTAGTCTGTGTGTTGCATTTGGCATTTAGTTTATGAGGGTGTATGATGGGGAGAAAACACTATGCAAATGTTGTAGATGTTGGCAAATGGTTCAATCTTGAGATATTCATATGATAATTATTCATTCCACTAGACAATTTCGTTCTGTTGGGCGTCATTCTCATTTGCAGGCCTGTGGCCATTTCTAGCTCCAGTGTGTGCGTGTGTTGTGTGTGGCGGTTGGCAAGAGAAAATACTGGTTCGCTACAATTGTCCTAGCAAATTAGCAATACAAGAGTGGGAAAAAGTTCTATCTGAGCTATTTAGTTTGGGTATAATTTTAATACATTTTTTTGGGACGAGAGATGGCAACACAGTGAAGCATGATTCAAAATTGGCAAATTATATATATTGTAATTAAAATTAAATTAATTAGAACTTGTTTTATATATAATTAGATACCTAAGCCCCCCATACTTGGAATATACATATAGTTACGTTAAATTTATTTTCTATACACAAACTAAATGACTGCATTGCTTGTAACTTTTTCTTGAAGTAAACAAAATACACTCTTCTTATAAACACTTTCCCCTGATGGAATCTAACCTTCTAGCCAGATCAACGGAACCGCGCCAGCCTTACTGCTGGACACGCGCTGGCGCAGATCCAGCGAACCGGGCCGGCGGGAACCCAACAATCCGGCCAGAAGGGCAAACTCTGTGCGTTCACCTTAGTTTTAACCCTTCGTACTGACTGCATTTTGAAAGGTTTAAAGAAGGCTCACCGAAAACAGGTTGACATTGATCAAAACGGCAAAGCGAAACGGAAACGCTCAGGCGGGGAGGCAAGGTCACCCTGTTATACGTCAACAAAAGGTACCCGAGAAAAATGACAACGCTTAGTTAAACATTCAGTCTTTTGAAGGCTCTCGCTGGGCGGGCTGTGGGCAGGAAGAAGGGTGTGTTTGGGATTACTGTCTGTGTGACGGCCCTGGCAGTTTAACAGTTTTATTCAGAGAAGGCAACAGTCAGCTGATCCTCGCCTCTGCCAGCTGGCTGCGTCCACTCCCACTGTGACGAAAGCTGTCGCCGCCGCTGATTGGCCACGACGAAAAGGCGCTTAGCTTAAAAAAACCTGCCGATGTCAACACTCTAGGAGGTTGCATCGACAGCATTTCCTCGCCAGCTGTTTGCTCGCCATTCACTCTCGTGTGCATTTGATCGCTAGTTTGTTACACTCTCGCTTTTTCAGTGAGGTCTTTTGTGTTTATTTATTATTGGATCATTTTTTTGTTCATCACTGTAAATAAGAGCACTGAAGCGGTGGGGGTAAGCTGCCATTTCTGTTCAACCCGTTTTCTCCTGTTTTGTTTAGTGCAAGAAGTCAGGGTAGTGGCTGTCTTTTCTTTATTTCCTTTTCACGATCAGGGTTTAGTTAGCGGGTGGGGTTTAAGTGCAGATTCTTTTTGTTTGCTATTTTGGCCTGGGCTTACCCTGAAGCCAGTTTCGTTTGTATTTTGTATATTCTGTTCATTGCGAGTTTGTTTATTGTAAATAATTGTGTCCACTTGTATACGTGTGGCTTGTTTTATGTTACGCCCTTAGCCAGCCGTCCGTGGGACGTAGCAGTCTGTTTGTGGATTGGACAGGAGGATCCAGGAGTTACTGTTGTCCTGGCAACTAGGGCCGTGGATTTTGCCACTTCAGTGTCAAAGGGGCTCTTGGAGTCTTGTCAGTCGTGTTATCAGTTGGATATCAGGTGTTCTCCTGTGTTCCTTGTGTTAGGACAGACCGTCCTGCCACTTGTTGTGGACTGTCCGGGAGAACTGATTGCGAGACTTGGTGGTGCAGATGTGGCCTTTGGCAGCGTCAATCTTGCTCAGTTAGTTGTATGACGCACGCGCTGGGCTTCCCTGATAAGAAGGCGTTGTTCATCTCTTATGCCCTATATTCTGCTTGTTTTCCTTAAATTATGGTATAAGTGCTATGTATTTTATATTGGGTGTGTTAGTTAATACAAGCAGTCAAACAGTAAATACGAGAAACAATACTAATCTCTGATTGATTACATTGTGTTAGAGGCATGCAAACAGTTAGATGGTGCCTGTGAGAAAAGTTATTTCTCCTCACCCCTAAAATGGCTAAATATTGCAACTACGAACAGATTGTATCCCTTTCTTTTACAATATTGATTGACAAGTTGTCACGTTTTCGGGCGGGTAGGCGCTGTGGACCCAAATACAGGAGAGCACAAAGTCAAGGCAGACAGACTCAGTAGCAAAAATTATCTAATTGAGATTACCAAAAGTACAAACAAAAGATTGGTCTAAAACAACTTACTATGGAACTCAAACACGGCAAGACGAATGCAGAGGAGCACGCAGTACTCAAATGCTGACATGGACAATATCGCAACAAAGACTGAACTAAAACGTGGAGCTTATATACACAGACAAGGGGTAACAAGACAATGAGACACAAGTGGTTGACACGAAAGGAAGCAGATTGGTGGATACACAAGGAGCAGGCACAACAGGTAAAATCAATGGTTAATTACAGGGACAAGCCACACTAGGAGGAAACACAAACCCTAACCCCAGAATTCCAATGGGTCTGCCGCACTACGTTCAGTTACGTTCCGAATGACGCAATAAATGGCTTTGTATTGTAATCAATACGAGGTAGCTACAGTTAAACTCCGTTCAACACACACAAAAGCACACAACAACCCAAGGACGCAACCCACACAAATCCACACACGCCCCCCCCGGACTCGGATACATACAAAAGCTTAGAGAACTCCATGAAATAAATGAATAATAAATATCGGTGGAAACTGATGACACATTCTACAGAAGCACTATATTAGACTTGTTGTTAACACTTGTGTATGCAAATGTTAACGTTTGTAGATAGTTTTCTTCTTGGAGATGCATGTGTGGCAGCCTGGCAGTTTTTTTTCTTAACATGGATGTTTGACAGTTCCCATTATATTTTCGGGATCAAAGCATCGTTCCGACCCCAAATTTTATATCGGAACGGTGTTCCAGACCATCCCGGCCCACTGTCACCCCTGGCTAACAGTATCATAAAGCGGTATTGCATTATCCTTTGAGTAATATACAGTGTTCACATCTAAAAAAAAACATTTCTTGATGTGTAGGTATACCTAATAAAGTGTCCTTTGAGACTATTTGGGGCTAGTCTCTTTCCTCACCATCAAACTCTCCCATCTCTAGCTTTTCCGACAGCCCTGCCCCTCTCCCTTTGCTAAAAATAAACAGCAGTGTAGCACAAGAGGCAGAAAGTGTCAGCGAGTGCCACAACTGTGTTCCTCCTCTAGGTTTTTAGGCAACTTCCTGGAATAGAACAGTGTTGGATGCCGTGTATGGAGTGAAAGAGTGAAAACCGTTATTCCCTGGAGAACTCTGCACTCCACTGACATGCTAAATTGAGGAGGAGTAGTGCTCAAGCTCGTGGCTACACACAAACACACTTCTGAACAGGCAAAGTGAAAGGTTGCATGCTTGTTAAATTATTAGAATTTAATTGCCTTACAAGTAAAAATAAACTGTGCATGGTTTATTACAGAAACGGCAAAGGCATCAACAATCACCATAAGCAAAAAAAAAAAAAAAAAAAATGTGATGAAATGTTAATCAGCATTTGATCATGTCTAACTGTCAGAACAGGAATCTGGCTATTGCAAATTCTGAATGGCCCAGAATTTATTTGAATGAGCACAACCTCAATATCTCCAAAGAGTTGATTTGATTTGGAGATGAAACCAAATCCCGTTTAACATACACCTCAAAAGTCACTTGCAGTTAAAACCTCCATCATATGATGTCACATCAGATGTCATGGTGCGGACAAGGAAAACGCAGAAGTGTTGGGGCCATATATCTTGCAACACCCGTGGGCCTATCTCTTCAGATGTTAACATCTCTTGTCATGTTCCATTGGCTCTTTGAAAGGTCACATGCTGCACACTGCCATTGCAGTGCCATTGCTTACGAAAAATAAGGAAAAAAATGGAAGCCCGACGGCTTTTGCGCCAGTGACGGCACCACCCTTGGGACATTGGGCGTAGCGTGAGTTTCCTCTGACTCAAAGTGACACGTGACTCGTATGGTGCAGCATGACTGACAGGCCCAGCTGTACTTCCTGTATGTCTTTGAGCAAATTTTCATTTGCTTTTGCCATTGACTGAAATAGACGCTGAATCCTTTTTCACTGCGATTGGATATCTTATTCCCGATAATGGGCATTGTTAACAGTGTTGTAAATAACGGCGTTAGAATATTTTTTTCAGTAGTGAGTAATCTAATTAATTACTTTTCTGATCTTGGCAACGCCGTTACCGTTACTGAGGCAGGAAAGGCGTGCGTTACTATGCGTTACTATATTGGTTGAATGATGCGAGAAAAGTCTGAGAGAGACGGACTCACGGAGACGAGAGAGCAGGGCAGGAGTGGGGAGGAGGCAAGGGAGTTGTGACGCCGTAGCAAACGCGATGGTAGGTAGCTCCAATAATACCTGACTCTAGCCAATAGCCTACAAACTACGCCCACATGATGCTTCGATAGATATCACATAGATAGAACTAGATGCAAATGACAGACACGGCGGCATTAGCAACATGTATAAAGAACTCGACGCGTTCGTAAACAGCCGCCATCTTAAAGCAGTAGACTTCTCAGGAAGGCTCTGTTGTAGAGAACCTTCCTAGCCATAAGCGGATTTTAATGGGGGGCAGCCCCCCCCGGTGGCCGAAAAGTGTCATTGCATGAAATTGACTTTCCTATATATATAAAAGTTATAAAGCAATAAAACTGCAACAAAAATGAATGAAATGAAGAAAAAAAAAACATTTTATAATGGGTCAAAATTATTTTTCGAACAGATCATGAGAAAAGCACCTTAGACGGTCATTTACTTTGCATATAATTTTCAAAAAAAAAAAAATTAGGGGAGGGCAAATTTATCTAAAAAATGATTTTTTTCTTTGATTGAAAATTTTTTTTTTGATTGAAGCAACTTTTTTTGGGGATTGAATGATTTAGACACAAATGTCCTACCCATAATATGGCCTAAGCACAAAAAGGATTGCTTCAATCAAATAAAACTTTTTCAATGAAAAATTAAGTGTTCATATGCAAATTTTTCAATATCAAGTATTTTTTCGCATTCAAACATGTTTTCTATGATTGACATTTTTCTTTTTTTGATTGAAGTGATTTTTCTTTTTGAAAATATATATATTTTTTAAGCAACTTATTTTTTGATTGAATAATAAAGACAAAAATGTCCCTGCCAGAATGTGGCATTTACTTGATCTCCATTACTTCAATCAAAAAAGTTGGTTTAATCCCCTCCCAAAAAATTCAAAATTATTGAAGCGACTTTTTTTGATTGAAAATATATATTTTGATTGAAGCAACTTTTTTTTTTTTTAATTGAAGCAACTTTTTTTTTTTTGGATTGAATAATAAAGGAACAAATGTACCTCCATATGGCTCCGCCCAGGGGATACATTTTTTGACTGGGTAACTACATTGGCACAACACCGACGGGCGTACCATATTCAATGGTTGACGATCTTGGCGAACAGTATGGCCTAAGCAGCCTTATTTAGAATTCTCCTCAAGAATGATGGGACATAAAAAAAACGCTCATTGTCAATTTACTATTATAAATATTCTTGTAAGTTAATTTTATTGCTGACACTGCGTTTCGGGGTCATCAACATGTTGTGCCGCCCTTGGCCCAAAAGTCAAACTCTGCCTATGTTCCTAAGTGTTCTTATCTAAAAT
Organism: Corythoichthys intestinalis; assembly: GCF_030265065.1. NCBI lineage: Eukaryota > Metazoa > Chordata > Actinopteri > Syngnathiformes > Syngnathidae > Corythoichthys > Corythoichthys intestinalis. The sequence goes on from NC_080412.1 coordinate 31,906,686, forward strand.
GCTCCTAAATCGGCAAAATCTTGACTTAAATCTATCTTTAAATGATGAAACAGTTTCAAAACTTACACATGTCGAAAGTAAACAGAAGGGAACTAATGCAATAACGGGAGCAATTTTAACAACTTTAACGGTTGATTCACAACATTAAATGACTTCCACACAAAGCAAAGGTTACTATCTAGTTATCGCAATATCCGCAACATGCCTGTGTCTAGTTAAAGAATTGGGCTACGGCCAAAAAACCCTATTAAACTTCACATTGTGTGACCTGTTTTTTGTTGTTGTTTTTTTTTCGAGATAAAAAGGGGAAAATAATCACCAGTTACTTTGTCAAGTAACTACCATATTTTTCGGACTATAAGTCGCACCCGAGTATAAGTCGCATCAGCCCAAAAATGCGCATTCAAGAGGAAAAAAACATACAAGTCGCATCGGAGTATAAGTCGCATTTTTGGTGGAAATTTACTTGATAAAATCCAACACAATAAACAGATATGTCATCTTGAAAGGCAATTTAAAATAAAAAATACAATAGAGAACAACATGCTGAATATGTGTACAGTATTATAATGTTACATGATGCATGAACAATGAAATGCAAACGTGGCTGGTATGTTATATTATGAGGGGCCGTACAAGACATTTTTCATTCTGGCCCTCTCACACACATACATTCTCCTTTCACATACATATATATTCACTCTCACACACATACATTCTCCTCTCACATGCATACATTCTCCTTTCACATCCATACATTTTTACTTTCACATTCATACATTTTTACTTTCACATTCCTACATTTTTACTCTCACATTCATACATTTTCACTCTCACATTTATACATTTTCACTTTCACATTTATACATTTTTACTTTCACATTTATACATTTTCACTAGTATACCTCAGAAGTGGACCCGTCCCGGGATATCAGCCAGATATTTTTAAATTAAAATTTGAAATAAGGGTAAATGACAGAAATAACTAGCAATTTTCTAAGTAGTATTACTCGGAATTCCTAAATTATTTTTTAAATAATAATACTTTAGTTTGGGTCTCGGGGTGCTCGAGTGCCTCTCTCAAGTGGACCCGTTCTTGGATGGCTTCCTGTTTTTTATTTATTCATATTTATTTTTTTCAATAAAGGGACTAGCGCTGTGAAGCCACCGCGTTCCATTATGAAGCCAGCGCGTTGCAGTACCATAATGCACACAATGCAAACAATGATCCAAATGAGGGGCGGCTAGCTTGGGTCATATTAGCTCCCGCTCAGACAGTTGAAGAGGTTCGAGAGTTGTTCGGTCTAAAAATGTCTCTCATTTCACTTTCAACTGCGTCATAATTAGCACTGTTGGGTGCAGTTGATTGTGTCCTTTGCCGCCGCTCGAGACAGGAAGCCAAAGAAGTTAGTTTCTGGGGTCGCCAAAATGTTTTGCAAAAGTCCAACTGCTTGCCGAAGTGATTGTGCGTCCTCTTCCAAGTTCCAAGCTGACCCTTAGTTGTTATTTTATGAACAGTAACCCGCGTCAGGTTCTCAGCCAATCAGAGCTTACCAGTCAGAGCTAGCCAATCAGAGCTGCCTTCCGTTTCAACTAGACTCCTTCCGTTTTCACTATACTTTCACTCATACATACATACATTCTCCTCTCACGTTCATACGTACTTTCCTCACATACATATATATTCACTCTTATACACATATATTTTATTTATACAAACATACATTTCACAGACTAAAAATGTGTGAATGTGAGAGTAAACATGTATGAATATAGGAGTGAAAATGTATAAACGTGAGAGAGAAAATGTATAAACGTGGAAGTAAAAATGTATAAATGTGAAAGTAAAAATGTATGAATGTGAGAGTGAAAATGTATAAATGTGAAAGTAAAAATGTATGAATGTGAGAGTGAAAATGTATGAATGTGAAAGTAAAAATGTATGAATGTGAGAGTGAAAATGTATGAATGTGAAAGTAAAAATGTATGGATGTGAAAGGAGAATGTATGCATGTGAGAGGAGAATGTATGTGTGTGAGAGTGAATATATATGTATGTGAAAGGAGAATGTATGTGTGTGAGAGGGCCAGAATGAAAAATGTCTTGTACAGCCCCTCATATTATATCTCTCTTGTATATACTCTTATATAGCTATAGACCCTACTCACGTGACGTCACAGCTACGCCCCCGCGCCATGTTGTCCGGATACTAGTCATGTTAATGCATTAGCGCTTCGTAAATTCCTCCTATTATGGCGTGTTTTTCTGCTCGTTAACATTAATAATCAAAATGGTGAAGTCGTATGTGGCGGTCGGTTGCAAAAACAGAGAAGATAGACGGAGAGACTTGAATTTTTACCGTATTCCGAGAGACCCGAAGAGGAGACCGAGATTGACTGCTGCAATTCGACGAGAAAACTGGGCTCCAAACGACTACCACAGATTACGTAGTAGTCATTTTATATCTGGTAAGATGCATTTAATATATATTTAGAGGGTTTTGGGCTGAGAACCACAATTAAGATCATTGCTAGGCTAATCGCCGACAACATACACTCAGACGTTGTGAATGAACTACCTGAAAATATATAATTATAAGGGGATAATCAGACAGTTGTCATACAATTAATTTACAATTTCACTATTGAGGTCAAAAGCCAAAAAATAAATTCAACTAGGGACAATCTGGAGTAGTGCTATCGCACTTCATATTTATTACGTATTATATATGTATACAGTGAGAGTGCTATCGCTAAACCATATAAACATTAAAAGCCCTAGCTCCATTGACAAATGATATGAAATACATTAGACTTGACAGTGGATGTTAGCAAGAACAAAAGATTTTGAATTGAAAATTTCGTAACTCACCTTCCGAGCACAAGATTCCTGCCGAATTTTCGTGTACGAGGACCTGTTTCACCCAACCAGCAACGTAGCATTTATAAGCCTCCAAGCTCTTAAAGTTTTTCAAACTTTCGTGAGAATAGGCTGATTTTGTGTGGACAAGATAGTTGTAAATATCAGGATATCAGATGTCAGGCGAAGCCAGCGGGTCGAAAAACATCGATTTAGGCATCAAATACGGATCTGGCGAATGGATAAACTGAAGCTTTTCCACGTAACGCCTTTTATGCAACGGATCCAATGAGTTTACAGCGTCAGATAACACCGGGGCTTCCATGAATTGCTCTATAACTTGCTCGACTAATTGAAAACAATGAGAATAGGTCTGAAAAAGAGGTACAATATGGCGGCCGGAAACAGCGACACGCCCGTTTTGTGACGTAGGTGAGTAGGGTCTATTAAGAGTTATTCAGATAACTATAGCATAAAGAACATGCTAACAAGTTTACCAAACCATCAAATTAACATGTGAAATGATATAATAATGTGCTAATAATTTCACTCATAAGTCGCTCCTGAGTATAAGTCGCACCCCCAGCCAAACTATGAAAAAAAACCTGTGACTTATAGTCCGAAAAATACGGTAATTACTTTTACATTCAGGTAACTGAGTTATTAACGCAATTAATTTTTGGTAAGTAATTTGTAACTGTAATTAATTACTTTTTAAAAGTAAGATTAGCAACACTGATTGTTAATAACTCTTCTTATACCAACTATATCAAAACAAGCCAAGTTATAGGTCGGTGGTCAGCAACCTGCGGCTCTAGAGCTGTATGCGGCTCTTTAGCTGGAGCGTTTTCAAAAATGTTTGAAAATGGCAAAATATGGAGGAGGGAAATTTATTTTTAGTTTTAATATGGTTTCTGTAGGAGGAGAAACATAACACAAACGTTCTTCTAATTCGTTAATATTGTAATGAAGTTAAACTGCAGGGAAAATACACATTCACCGTATTTTCTGCGCTATAAGGTGCATCAGCGCCTAAGGTGCACCTTCAATGAATGGCCTGTTTTGGTGGGGAAATTACGGTAATCATGAATGCTCATTATGTATTTGTAGCCAACTTAGTCATTTTGATTCTTGGCTAATATAGCTAATATAGATACATACAGAATGCTTTGCCTTCTTTATAAGGCTTATACAAGGCTTTCAATTTTTTGTGGTTCCAGACATATTTGTTTTTTGCTCCAGCATTGCTCGTTCAACATTTTGGGTTTCTGACCCCTGTTATAGGTAAATGGCTACATGAAAGATAATTGATTTAGTTTATAGGTAACACTTTATTTGAGAGTGGCTTCATAAGAATGTCATAAGACGATCATAATTATCACATGATAGTGTCATGAGCATTAATGAAAGCTTATGATAGATGTCATTAAGTGTCATCTGGCAAATTATTTCACTAACACCATTTATGTCCAGTCCGCATCTTTTACATACATTCAGAAGTGACATAATTTGCTGTATGACACTTGTAAGGATTCATTAATGATCATGAAAGTGTGATGTCATAATTATGACAGTGTTATCAACCCACTGTTAAATAAAGTGTTACCAATTTCTCTATTGCAGTGATTTTCGGGCGTAGTTGCAGTAGGAAGGATGAGGCAGAAAGTTCTCGGTTGTGTGCAGATGAGCGAGGTATTGCTCGCGCTGCGTTCAAGAACTGCTCGGATTTCTAGCCATCAGCCACCTTGCTGTCCGGGACAATATGGACACCAGCATGTCTACTGTACATCATCAAGTGTTGATATATGTAGACAAAAGTGTCCTTTCCATTTTATCCATATGTGACAACCCTTAATCCTGGTGGTTGATAGCTAGAAATCCGAGCAGTTCTTGAACACGACACAAGCAGCTATTTAGTGTTATGTTGTAGGGGTGTAACGGTGCACAAAAATCTCGGTTGGGTACGTACCTCGGTTTTGAGGTCACTGTTCGGTTCATTTGCGGTACAGTAAGAAAACAAAATGCAAAATATAAATGTGCTAGTTTTTTATTACACACTTTTGTGCTTTCAACAATAGGAACATTAGCCTATACAAAGCTAGAATTCTGCTCAAATATTTAAAGATATCCAACAACAATTTGCCTTTCAGACCCCGCGTATTGGTCAGCTTTCTTTCTGAAAGAAAAAAGAAGTCCTGTGCTAAAGAGAAAAGCAATCCCAATGACAAAGATTTTAACATGTATTTTACAAATGAAATGCCTCAATGAAACATTTTTTTTTCTTATGAACGGTTTTCAAAAGCTGTATTGGTGGATTTTTTCAAGTTAAAGCGCCACACAGAAATGAATAAATTTAATTGTGTAAGCAGGATGTGTGTATTATTCTTATTATTTAATTACAGGTGTTTTAGCTCATTTCAAATTATTTTATTTAAATGGGCTATTATTTATTTTATCATGTGTTTATATTTTACAAATGTGATGTAGTATTCATTTATATTGTATATTTTATGTTGCATAACTTGAGTTCCTATGTGAATATTAGTTCCTTCCTGTTTTGTTGTGATAGAAGTGTTTTGTATTGAACACGGGGCCATGTTGGTTATTATTATAGCAGAGAAGACAGCAGTAAATCAACAAAGACAAGTCAACTGTGCCCCGATCTACCACTCAAGAGATCTGATGGACTCAAAAAGTAGGTTATGATTGCATATTAGTTTGAAAATCGACCGGATCCACCGTATTTTTACACGAGTGACTTCCAGTGTGCCCGGTCTGCTAGCTAGTAGTATTGACGCAGGAGGGCCGCGTCTCACATCAAATAATAAACTCTGTCGTTCTTTTTGCGTGCATCGCGTTGAGCCGCTTCTGTGATGCGTCTAACACGCGGCGACACTGCGACTGGTGGTGGCAATGGCAGATTGACTTTAACGGCCGCGTTTCACTGCGTTCTCGCGGCGGCCACGTTGTCGCGCCGTTGACGTTTCTTACTGTCCTACCTTGTTGGTCCTCATTATAGTAGAGAAGATGGAGTAAATATAATCTATCCAGAGAAACTGTTACCTGATCGACTCACAGCCTCGAAAAGTAAGGATTATATTACGTCAGAAACTCGTTCGGTGCACGTCCGTTCCGAACCGAGCACCACGAACCGAAACCGTTCAATACTATTACATGTACCGTTACACCCTTATTATGCTGCCATGCAAGCTTAAATGTCATCTCAAAATGAAACACCCGTCGCTTCAAAAAAGTCGATAGACTGTTTTGTTCGCCTTCGTCAAAACACAAAGAAACAGGCAACTTTTTAAAGAAAAGCTACAAAGGAAAATAAGAAAGCCCTGAAAGTCAAAGCCAAAATGTGGCAGAGACGTTAATACTACCTGCCTGCAAAGCCATTGTCAACAAAATGACCAGCCCTGATGTGATTAAAGACATTTCTAAAGTCCCGCTGTCTGATAGTTTTTCAAGCCTAAGTGCTAAAAAAAAAAAAAAAAAAAAAAAAAAAAACAGACAGAGCTGTTGAAGAAGATTCCTGCCAGTTTTTTGGCTTTGGGTTCATCTTAATAGGCTCAAGTTTCACACTGAATAGTAAGTATGAATACTGAGAAATTATTTTATAACTGAATATACTGTACAGAAAGCAATTTTTGAACATTTTGGCGAGGTGTACCGCGAGATTTTTTCCAGTGTTAAAATGTGCCGTGACTCCGAAAAGGTTGAAAAACACTGCTCTGTTCGATTGCACCCTTATTAAGAAGCTGTATGAATGCAAATTATGAAAACCAAACTGCAACAAAGGAGATTGCATCCAACAGATGTTCCACAACACTCTCAATTTTCTGCAGGTCCATTACATATTTATTTTTCTTAAACCCCACCTCTATTCTCTCTCACTTGCAGTAGTGATGAATGAACGTAACCTTGAACCAACCGATCCTCCGCCCATTTTCCATTCATTCAGCCAGACAACACCTGAAGGCGGTTAAATGTATCATGAAAACAATGATCCTGCAACTTTTCCTTCTTATTATTATTTGGAGGTAGCAAGAACACATTTAATAGCTGCATTCCAGCCCTCCTAGACGTTTATTTGCCACAGTAACGTCTAACAATGTGGCCATTATTCACTTTTTTCCCTCCCTCTTTTACGAATTGGCTGATGACTTTATAATAAGTCTGGACTCTTATGTTGCACGCTGTACATTTGATAGCATCATAAAAACCGCCATATTACTGCCTCGTTAGAGTTGTCCTTCCTGTTTGAACACGTAGCTCATCATTTTGCTACTTCCTATTCAGCAATAAAACATGACTGGGCAGGGACATCCAGCCATTTGTCACTGAAAGATTAAAATGTAAACTTCCTGAGGTGTTATGTGTAAAAATGCCTGTTTTTTTCTCCCAGGCTGATGAAAAAGGAGTATATCTATGACAAAGGTGTCCATGTTTTTTTTTTTCCCCCTAAGAATAATCCAAATATACAGGGGCCACTTTCATATGACATGCTGTTTTTAAATGAAGTGTTCATTTTAGTACAGTGATGTTAAATACAACTGATTTCCTGTCCCATCCAATACAATATAGAATTGTACTAATACTAATCCACTGACAATACTTGGGGAAAATACACCCAATTTTAAATTTCAAGTTATAGCTTCATAACAGTGGTGGATGCTGGGCTTCAATGAGGGGAAGCTCAAAGTGTGTCCGTCTGTGAGTGCTTTGTGACGGTGGGGGGGCTCAGCAGCACCCGCTGCTCGGTAGGGAAAGAGGGAAAGAAACTAGAGTGCCAGAAGTCAAGTCTCCAAACACAAGCAGCTACAAAAAAAAAAAAAACACCAGAAAAAGAAGCTCAAATTTTCACTAGTGATTTTTTACAAAGCAAGTGTTGCTAGGATGTTTAGTAAAGTGTCCAGTTCAACTCAGATTAATGGAATGAAAATAGCGTACCGCACGCAGGCTATTTTTAGACCGTGACGTCGCATCATAAAGCGGAAGTAGGACATTATATACACGCCCTCGCATGCAAACCATTATATTTCTGCCTTCTTTCTCCTGTAATCTTTCAAAAAATGACATGCCGATTATTTACTGCTACTATGGAACTTGTAGAAACGACTCTAGATATTACGACATATAAAGGATATTTTCTTCTTACTCTCCCGGAACCAAAAATGGAGGAAAAAATGTGAAGAATGGAGCTACTATGGCGTGGACGTCTAAAAGACCAGTTTAAATTACTAGAGCTGGGAATCTTTGGGCACCTAACAATTCGATTACGATTACGATTCAGAGGCTCCGATTCAATTATAAAACGATTATTGATGCACCCCCCTCCTTTTTTTTTTTTTTTTTTTTTTTAAATATTTTGTACATTAGTTCCAAAATTGTTCAAAAACACTCTCAGGCTAAACCAAACTAATATTTCCGTATCAAGTTAACATATAGCAGTAAAAAAAAAATACAAAAATAACAGTAAATAAAAAACGCTAGTCTCCATTCTATATCAGCAGCTTTAAACTACATTCAATTAATTTAATGTTGTGAATCAACCGTTAAAGTTGTTAAAATTGCTCCCGTCATTCCATAATTTCCCTTTTGTCTACTTTCGACATGTGAAAGTTTTAAAACTATTTCAAAGATAGATTCAAGTCAATATTTTACCGATTTAGGAGTATTTTAGATAAAAAGTTAATTAGGTTTGCTTGGAAGGTTCGCTACAACAGCCTTGCAGGGAAGTGTACTGCTTTAAGATGGCGGCCGTTTACTACGCCCGCATCTAGCTTTTTGTAGCTGTGCTGCTAACGCTACCGAATCTATATTGCATCTAGTCCTATATAAATGATATCTACCGTAACATTATGTCGATGTACTTTGTAGCAGCTTGTCGGCAGCAGTCAGGTATGTTGTTTTGTTTTTTTTATCTCGTGGCATGAGTTGAGCTAGAGCCGTGAGTTGAGCATTGGCATTACCTGAGGGGCCGGGTAATGAGAAGCATGATGTTTAGCTACTCTCGCTCCCTTCCTCATTGTCCCGAAGACCGCGCGGCACGCTGAGTGTGTTGTACTTCCGCTTTACTTTGCATATTTCAATAATCGGAATTTGTATGTTTGTGAATCGTTCTCGAATCTTCCACGGCCGAATCGCGAATAATCTAAGAATCGGAAATTTGGCACACCTCTAAGTTTAACGCCAGCAAAGTGAAGCTGTTCACATTTCTTATGCAGTAAACATTTTGTTTGGGCCAAGAGGTAAGTCATTTAGATAGTTTGACTTATTTTTTTAGCGTAGCGTTTTCCTGTGCTGCTTGTTTCTGACAATGAATGACCTGGAAAAAAAAAATTTGAGTGGTATCTGACTGCCACCGTTGTTACCTTTTTTTGTTGTAAAGAAACAACTTTAGTAAAGGGGAAGTGTAAATAAATTAATAGAATTAAAATTTGTTATTAATGAAAAAATGAAGTGTTCGTTGGCTGTCAACGAGTAGCATTTGCGATCGCTACACAAAAACGGCAATCTCCCCCCAAAAAACGGTCAGAGACGTAAGACAACCAGAGGCTATAATATATAAGAAAGATGGGGCTTATGGTGATAAAGGATAGATTGTTGAAACAGGAGAATGTCATTGTCAGTGGCGTAAGAAAAAGTTGTCGATAAAAAAGCTACAGGTAAGCCTTTCTTTCTGTATTTTTCAGCCGTCGACACTCAAGCCATCTCTTTAACTGAACATTTGAATGTTCCTTCACATCTTTACCTGTTAATTTGGCACCAGGGACATCATTTTCGGACAGAATTGGTAGGTTTAGCTCTGTAAACATCTGCTTTGTACACTATTCCCATTCATTTCCTATTGGGGACAAACAAGAGCTTGTCCCCCCTTAGCTAACAGCAGATCCACAGAAGCTAACGTAATAAATATAAATGAACGGAAGTGACGTGTAGCGTGCGGTACCCCATTGAAAAATGCCTCCCGCAGATGTTAATGCGACAAGATCACCGATTCGCTCGTTTCGTTGTCACTCAAAAAAGGATTCAGCCTTAGATCATCCAATCATCATGCAGAGAAGCAGAGCATCCAGGCCATCCGAGCCCTGCCCACTGCCCATAGACCTCCAGAGACGGTCAGCCTGTAGCAAATGACTCGTCTCCTTTCGCTGTTGTGAAACAATGTACTCTCAACTCTGGAGATGTGCAGCTTTCACACTGATTAAAGGACTGTGAAGCTGTGCGAATGAATGAAAAACAAGCCGAATCATAACCAGTGATTAGAAGGTAATTCTGAACAGAAGTTGAGCATGTTGTAGCTAGGCATGTGCCGGTTATCTGTTTCAAGCTATACCATGGTGTGAAATGTCAAGGTTTCAAAACTGCTAAAATTTTCCGTCATACCGTCCCTTACTGTATTAGCTATTTTTATGTCTCAAAAATACACCTGAACTTTTCCCCCCCATCGAAGAAAACGAAGTCGCTGGTATGGGAACACTTACAGAAGTACAGAAAAGTTAGAGAGCTGCAGCGTGGATGGGCCAACCAACCAACATGTAAAACATGTTTTTAAAAAAAAAATTAATTTATTGTCATCATCATCGGTATCATTGACAGTTACAATATTTGATATGATTAACCCGAAGAAAGAACCAAAGAAAGACAAGGACACACAATCAAACATGGTAAAGTTGCATACATTAGATTACATGAAAGAATTCTCTCCAGCGAACTCAGCGACCAGTTTAGCAACTCCATTGTATGCAGATGTTACAGTTCAGGCAGCATGCACATATGAGAGCAGTTAATGTTCTGCGTTTGCTACGGGGCTTATTTTTAGGGAATGCAATGTTGTGACTTTGTCTCTGTCCCTGACATTCCCATCATTTATTTGTTGTGGGAACACTATGTTGTGTCTGTATGTGTGGCAGTAGTGTTATTGTATTATTATTCATGGTAGCGACTCAAAATGCTGTCCTTATATGATCTTTTGCGTGGGGTGGCTACCAGAGAAGGCAATATCTCGAATATGATCTTGCGTTTATACATAATTAAAGATTAGTAGTCTGTCATGAACAGTGTTGGGCACGTTACTTTAAAAAAGTAATTAGTTACATTACTCACTACTTCTTCCAAAAAGTAACTGAGTTAGTAACGGAATTACTCTATAGTAAAAGTAACTAGTTACCAGGGAAAGTAACTATTTCCGTTACTTTAAAAAGAACTTGTTGTATGTCAAAGAATTTGAAATTTTCTGAGCAGTAGTCGAGTCAGTGGAATAGAGAAGAACATACAGGTAGTTAACTTGTTAGGTGCTTCAGCAGATTGTAATTGCTTACCACAGATGTCGACAAAAGCTTTGCCCCGGGACATAAGTTACACATTACATGCAGGTTCTTTCCTTTAATTTCGACAAACTTGAAATAGTGTCTATATCTCCACCTCTTAAAGGACATTTTTTCTTCTGAATGCTCTGCCATCCCGACCCTGTGCATCTGTTTTGTGTGTGTGTGTTTGCCGCACGCGCTGTTCCGGTTTGCTTGTGAGATCACCGGCTCTGATTGGCTTACCACGACACATGACTCTAACCCTCAGCCAATCACAATCACTTCCATCGCATCTCTCGAGGGGCTGCAATCAGGTAGGCTCGTTTCCCGACAATTCACGTCACCTTCAAAGCGTCTGCCGTCCTGAAGATGGAAGCAGAATTATTGCTGGCTGACAGTGGGAGATGGGAACGAGGCTAGCATCAGGTGTAGCAAACACAGAAACGTTACCAAACTTTGGAAAGCATTGTCTAATTGAATGAGCAGGGGCAAACAGCTTGAAGTCAGAAGTACGTGCGCTATTCTCGAACCTGAACGCACCCCAAGTCTTGGATGACAAATCAACAGAGCAGAGCGTCGACTCAACAAGGCTGGTAGTTTCTTCAATTTATTCAGAGTAAGTAAAGCACCGCTTTTGACCGTCAGTAACGGTAACGGCGTTGTAACGGCGGAAAAAGTAATTAGTTAGATTACCCCGTTACTGAAAAAATAACGCCGTTACGTAACGGCATTATTTATAATGGCGTTACTCCCAACACTGGTCATGAAGGTCTCCCACTAGCTATGAGAGTTAACTCCAGTGTGTGTAGTGTGTCTAGCAGTGGTAAAAAACTACTGTAACATAAGCTTGTTAACGAGGCAGATAACGTGACTAATTAGCATGCTAATTTAATAGTATTTAGAATATTTCATTTATTTATTATTTAAACTTACTACAATATATAAATAATATAAAAATATTTAAATACTTATATTCCAATTTGCTAATATGTTGTTTTGAAAAATAAAAATCCTGTTAAATAATCCTGTTTTGTAACCCAGAAATCACAAAATAAAACATTTTAGAGCTGAAATTGCAATATGTAATAACGTGATATTTTTGCTTAAGGTTATCATACCGTCTGAGTCTCATACTGGCACATGCCTAGTTGTAGCGCATATTTAGTCAATGACATGTACACATAACAGTATCCATTTGATCACTTGTTTTTTGATATTTTGTGGGAAGTTGAGCTTCCCTTGCAGTCAGCAATCGCCTCCGCCCCATATTATTTTAGTATACAAAGTATTTTAAAGTACTTTGGTGTCAGTCAGCATCTGTTTCTCAGGAGACACACTCCATTATGACATTTTTCCGTAAGTATCAATTTGGCCGAGTCCAACAGCGGCAGTGCTTTTCATTGCCTAAAGCTCGGTATTTTCTCGCTCAGTACAAAAAAAAACTTTACAGCTCTCCCTTCTGTCCCTGATTTTACCGGGTTTGTTGCATTGCCATTGCCTTTTTCTGCAGTACAGACAGATTGAGTGAGCAGTGGGCAGATCTATCGGATAAAATGAACATTTCAGTCAGGCTAAGCTTCTTTCCGCCTCAGTATTCCACAGCTGCACACATGCAATTTATTCATGCGCTTCCACCAGCGCTCCTGAAGCCCTGCGCGATAACTTGGCACAATCATTGCTAAGTTACCGCCTGCAGGTCGGAATTCCCAGCTGCCGCCTGTTGGACTGCAGGTGATGTTTGACAATGAACAACTGTGCGCCGCCTGTAGCATCTCAGTTTAAACACACGCTCCGGCGCACCCGCTGGGATTCCGCTCTCTAAAATCGGTACGCATTGTGCCCTTGTATCATCAGAGAGAGTGCTTGGCGGCGATGCAATGCTATATTACAATAATAAAAAGAAAACATACGAGAGAATACTAAAACAGTCTGAAATGCATTTACTGTTGGGTTACAAGTCCACAAGTATGCAGAGGTCTGTAGTAATGTGCTAGATTTACTCCATTACATTTACTTGACTACGGTAAGTTTTTAAGAAAAATGTACTTCTAAGAGTAGTTTTACCATGCCGTACATTTACTTTTACTTTAGTAGATTAACTGAAGAACAAACGCTACTCATACTCTGCGACTTTGGGCTGCACTACAGTCGTGACATTTTTCCTGTATACATACAGTATTAAATTTGACTTCATGTTTGCCAAAGAATATGACAGCGGCTCTATCAGTTTCACCGATGAAACTTTGCAACAATAGTTACATGACTCTGTTATACCAATCAGACATAACAATGTGTTGCACCGATACCATTTTTTGGCCCCATACCGATACCGATACTTGGCTGTGCAGTATCGGCCGATACCGATACCATACCGATATCACCCCGATTATATAGATATCATTTTTTTTCTTCTTCTCCCAAAGAGCTACATAATTGGATGTGAAATCATTGCTATCAAGGCTTTGTCAGGCTGTTGCTTACCTTTGCAAAATAGGAAAAAGACTAGTACAAAATATAATACTAGCCCAACGGTAAGAAAGTAAAAATAAGTTCATAATAATAAACTCTGAATGAACTGAGTAAACTTTTTTTAAACCTCTCAAAGGCCAAACAGTGCAACTTTCATGAAATTATTGTCACATTCTGCTGCTGGTTAGATTGTGTTTTGTTGCTGGGCTGTTAGTGGGGGCGTTCCTGACGTCACACCTGAATCCAATGCGGGCTCATCAACGCAGCATTTAAGCACGGGTGAGCTCAGAGAAGGCTGCCGAGATATTTGCTTTGCTGATCGCCATTTGACATCTCGCACTATAGTCTCGCTACATTTGCTTGATACGCCCCTGCATTGGGTTTTTTCTGGTAGTGTGCTGCACTCGTTTGTAACCTCTACCCTGTGCAGGTATTTGAGTGTTTTTATTTTGGCTTTTTGGCTCGCTGCCTATCGTCTTAGTTATTAAATCTTCGAGTTTGTAGTATTGAGCTCCGTCGACCTGCTGTCACCGACTCCTTTTGTTATTTCTACTATCCCGCGATCGCGTGTTATTTTTTGTTTGCAATCATTAAACCCTTGTACTTATCCCCCGCTTGTTGTCCGCTTCGAGGTCCAACCTTGTTTCCGCATTTGCGGACGCTCACAATTATAAGTAATAATAATTGACCACAGCATCCCGTCTCTCTATTAGCCTCGTTTTTTCGGGAGGGGGTGGGTCCCTTATTTCTATTTCTGAAAGGTGGCAACCCTACTTTGGAAACAGTTCCCAAATTACTGCAGCATTTCTTTCAGTAAAAGACAATAAAAGTTAAGTAGACGTAGTGAACTGACCAGAGATTGTTGCACCTGTCCAGCGCCCTTGCTCTGGATAGCAGTCCTGCTCTTGCAGGCACAAACTCGTTGTGTTCGTTCACGTTTTGTCTTCACATGTTTTATCAGGTTCGAGGTATTGAAACTGGTCGATTTAACTCCACATCTCGAAACTTTCAGGCCGCAAATCTTGCACGCAGCCATTGATTTTAATTGACGGGATTTCTATTTTGAAATATTTCCCGACCGCCGCGGCGCCGCCATGTCGGCCATGTCGCCATGTCGGCCATGTCATTGGTCAGAAGTGGCTATTGGCCCGTTCTCATTGGTCTGGAGCAGGCCAATAGCGACAGCTGTTTGGTGGTCACGTGTCATCACACAACACAGAGACAAAGTGTAGTGAGTGCCAGGAGGAAAAAAAAAAGGCTGCGGTCAAATGTTATAATAATGGACCGGTAAATGGTATCGGCGCCGTCTTTGTTGGTACGCGCCGATACCGATACCACCATTTTGGGCCGGATCGGCGCCCCCTGCCGATACTAGTATTGGTATCGGTGCATCTTTAATAACAATACAATCTTACGATCACACACAAGCTTGTAGTCTGAAGTCCTTTGATTACGTCGGCCTGTTCAATCATGTGGGGTCTTTAAAGCGCTGTAAAAAAATTTTTATTATTTCACATTGAGTCCACATTACTCGAAAGCGCGGATTTCAACCTCTCTCCCAGTTTTTTTTTTTTTTTATTTGGGCGCCGATAAACCACAGAAATCTGGAGATGAATGTTTGAAATTTTATTTTCATCATCATCAGTATCATTTACAATTACAAAATGTGTTATGATTTGCCCGAAGGAACCGAAGAAGAAGACAAAGGCGGACGGGATGAAGCTTATCAGTTTCCCGTCCCCCATACAACTAAAGGCGCACATTCAGACATGGTACATACATCAGATGGCCACAAAACTGTACAATAACACAATCAACAATCTGTGTTTAGTAACTCAGCGTCCAGTCAAGATTAATTTCAGGGCGTACAATGTTAAGGCTTTGTCATATCCTTGAAATTTTTGCATCTGTTTGCTGTGGAACATTTTGTTGTGGCTATGTGTGTGGCAAAAGTGATTATGTGTTATCACAGCTGGTGTGAGTAGCGACTCAAAATGCTTTTCTTATAAGTCTCTTAAAAGGATACATTGCTAAGGTGTACATGGTGGCAACAATTGGCGCACACAAAGGTCACTGTAACAGTTTCATCAGACATGAATGTATGAGAAAACCAAACAACATGTTGTACATATTTTATCCCAAGATTAATGTCTCCACGACGAAAACATGCTTATGATTCGTTTTATACAGTATCTTTTCCATATACTCAGTAACTAGACATTTGAATCAGGAGCTCGGTAGACACAGCAGATAATTATTTTTTTACAATTGGGGATTAGGAGCTCTATTGTAATACATTCCAGGAGATTGTCAATCATAATTGCAACACCCTCTCCCCCCTTAGATGCCCGATTTATTTGTGTCATGTTATATCCGTGCAAATTAAAGTCAGAGCCTTTGTTATCTTTGGTAGATAATCTTTAATGTGTTCAAGTTTCTTGTAGAGACTCCTGCCGTTGATAAGTTTCAGTTTACCGTCCACATCCACAAGTTGTTATACTGGTCCGCTGTGTAGTATTTACAGTTATCCAGCTATTGTAGTTAGATGGTGAAGACTCGTAATAGCTTTAATCTTCATATCTTGCGTCTTGACAAGGATCCTGCAATCCGAGACCCGGTGTTGGTTATTTTCCCAGCTTTCTTGAGTTGACGTGCTTTTCTTGCAATTGCGGCATTTCGGCGAGTCAAGTTGTCATTCAAAAATATCTTCGACCCTTTCAGGTGGCGGCGCTGGTTAAGCAGGGCAGTCTTGGTCTTGTGGTCTGCCAGCTTCATGAGCACCGTCGCCGGTCCTCTCCCCCCAGATGGGAGCAGAAGGCAGCGACGGATGTCCAGCAGTTCCATGATTATTCCATACTCTTTCAGCTTAGCAATTGACAGTTGCGCTACTGTGTCCCCTGGGCTAGGCGTCAGTTGTAATCCAGAAATGATGAGCTCATTTGTGCGTCGGCACTGGTCGAGATCGTCAGCCAAAATTTCCAGCCTGTTGATGTGAACATCTCTCTCCTTGACTGCCTGCTTGAGTTTCTCGTTTTCAGCGCGAATTAACTGGAGCTCTCTGACGATTTCTTGATTCTGGTTCTGAATCAAGCCAGTCAAGGAGACCTCCAACTTCTGTATGGAGGATTTTATTTCATCCAAGTCTCCAGGTTTCAAATTCTTTGGAGCCATACTGGGAGTCGAGCTTGCTGGCCCTGAGCGCTTATCGGTTAAGATAAGAGAGTGCTTCAGGAGCTCAGAGTGCATCTGTACACGGTGAAGGCTGAGCAGCGAATGATATGATTGTTTTAATTTCATGGTAGGTTTGTATATTTGTTTGGCCTAAAATGGTCATGGAATTGGTTACAGTACAGTACAATACCGTATTGGCCCGAATATAAGACATCCCTGATTATAGGACGACCCCCTCTTTTTCAAGACTCAAGTTTGAAAAAAGACTTTTTGAGCACCAAATTAATTTTTATACAGAAAACAATCACAGTACATCTGAAACAAATGATTATAACGATATATTTGAGAGAAAAAGCATGTTATTTTGCCTCATTCAAATCTTAATATCTGAACATTTAAATATGTAAACTAAAGTGTAATCACATTCGAAAATGAATGGCTTTTGCTTTTTGAAATGTAAATAAACCAATCTATTGTGATGAAACAACAAAATTGCAATAACTGCATGAACCATCAAAGTGAAGTCTAACTGTAATTGTAGTCTTGAAACAAATCTGAATAAGGAAAAACATTGCAATGAAATAATGCAAACTGGTTAAACTTGAGAGTAGCTGAGATCTGTCATAACAACATCGCTTCAGCGATATCAGGCGTCATCTAGCGTTGTGATTGGGTATAACGTCTAGACCGCGAATATAAGACGACGCCCACTTTTTCAGTCTTATTTCAATGCAAAAAACACTGTCTTATATTCAGGCTAATACGGTACTTTTACTTGAGTAATATTATTTTGAAAAAAACGCCACTCTTACTTAAAATTTTTGACTACCTTACCCACTTCTGCAAGTATGACAACATGCTTTAAAATTGAAAGCCCAATTTCCATTTAGTGCATGTATTGTTCACATATTTTCTAGATTGTTATCATTTACTAAACACCTGTAACAACCAATCTGTCAACCATGGGTAGTCCCAATAAAGATAATACAAAATTAATAATAACGATAATACAAAGTTAATAATGAAAGGCATTATGTCACCTTAGCTGGTATGCTAACTTTGGCCTGACTCCATTTGCTATGGTTTCCTACTGTACTGTAGTGCGCGATGTTAGTTTTTTTTTAAACGTTAGTTTTTTTTTAAACGTAGAATGATGGCAATCTTCCATTGTTGTTCCACAAAATATTAAAAAGGTTCAACATGAAAAGCAAAGAGGAACATGGACTGATGAAGCCTGTTCAGTTGAAAGGTGAAACATTTTATGAAACAACCAGAAAAGTCCATTTACAATTGAATCAGAGATTAAAATGACCAAGATGAATGCGAATATTATTTATAATATGGAGTGATTTTGTTCCGATAATAAAAAATTAATTCTGATCTGAAGATACCTGCTTTTTGTGATCAATGCCATGTGGGAGCAAAAAGGGTTCAACTGTATTTTTGAATTTAGCGTACATCCAGTCTAAGAGCATTAAATGACAGTTCCCTGTGGTTGAAGAGTGCTTTCAAGCACGCACTTTAGTCTCTTGCATTGATAAAAAAAAAAAAAAAAAAAAAAAAAAAAAACATTGCCTGTTTGAATGGCTTTATGGAAAGGAAAACAGACAAGCAAATGGATTTGTTGGTATTGACATGAATGGCCTCTAAAATGAGCAAATAGTGGAACCACTAAAGTCCAACGCAAACCAATTTGTTGCTACATATTCCTGAAAAAAATGGCCACAGCATGCCCCGGTTATTTTATAGTCATGCAATGAAAAACCACCAGATTTCATGCAAATAAGTATTTAATCCTTGAGTGCACAATTTTCAAGTTACAAGTTGATGCTTGAGTCGAATCCGAACCATGAGGTAGGAGCCAGGTTTGATACACCACACATTGCTTGACTTAAGTAAAAACGGATCATTTAGGCCACATTTACATGAAAAGATCTTATGCAATAACACAAAAGTGGCTTTTTGCCGTTGTTTTAATTCCGCGTTTACACGACCAATATTTATGGGGAAAAATAAGTGCAAACGGAAGCGCAAAAGTGCATGAAATCTCCTTCATTGTTCTAACTCCCATGGCTGACGGATCTGGGGCTCCATGCAAGATCTCACCCCATGGCGTCAAAATGATAACAAAAACAGTAAGCAAAAATCCCAGAACCACACGGGGGACCTTGTGAATGACCTACATAGAGCTGGGACCACAATAACAAAGGCTACTATCAGTAACACAATGCGCCGCCAGGGACTCAAATCCTGCACTGCCAGACGTGTCCCCCTGCTGAAGAAAGTACACTTCCAGGCCCGTCTGCATTTCGCTAGAGAGCATTTAGATGATCCAGAAGAGGACTGGGAGAATGTGTTATGGTCAGATGAAACCAAAATAGAGCTTTTTGGCAGAAACACAGGTTCTCGTGTTTGGAGGAGAAAGATACTAAATTGCATCTGAAGAACACCATACCCACTGTGAAGCATGGGGGTGGAAACATCATGCTTTGGGGCTGTTTTTCTGCAAAGGGACCAGAACGACTGATTTGTGTAAAGGAAAGAATGAATGGGGCCATGTATCGAGAGATTTTGAGTGAAAATCTCCTTCCATCAGCAAGGGCATTGAAGATGAGACGTGGCTGGGTCTTTCAGCATGACAATGATCCCAAACACACAGCCAGGGCAACAAAGGAGTGGATTCGTAAGAAGCATTTCAAGGTCCTGGAGTGGCCTAGCCAGTCTCCAGATCTCAACCCCATAGAAAATCTGTAGAGGGAGTTGAAAGTCCGTGTTGCCCAACGACAGCCCCAAAGCATCACTGCTCTAGAGGAGATCTGCATGGAGGAATGGGCCAAAATACCAGCAACAGTGTGTGAAAAGCTTGTGAAGAGTTACAGAAAACGTTTGGCCTCAGTTATTGCCAACAAAGGGTACATAACAAGGTATTGAGATGAACTTTTGGTATTGACTAAATACTTATTTTCCACCATGATTTGCAAATAAATTCTTTAAAAATCAAACAATGTGATTTTATGTTTTTTATTCCCCCCCCACATTCTGTCTCTCATGGTTGAGGTTTACCCATGTTGACAATTACAGGCCTCTCTAATATTTTCAAGTGGGAGAACTTGCACAATTAGTGGTTGACTAAATATTTGCCCCACTGTATGTTTGAGTTTGACCATAGGCCTGATTTTTAAACAAACTTCCCTCAATTCAGTATTACTCTCTTACTCCTTTCTACTCTGATCGCCACGATAAGGTCCAATTCCTGATCCATGACTAATGTAGCACTTTTCTTTCCTTCTTTGTTAGAATATAGGAGTTTCAAAGTTGCGCAAGCTTGATTTGATGGTTTACAAGCAATCAACACCTGTGCTCTCCCTTCTGTTAAGACCCCCTGCCAAACCATACGCTTTTTAGTCCTACTAATGGGTACATTCAACATGCAATCCAACATGTGAATCTATTTTTAGCTTGTAGCCCCGCAGCTATGTTCGCACTTATCATATGGCTCGGACACATGGCTGTTTGAAAAACTAATGATGGCATGAAAAACAGTGTTGAAGGTGAAGCCCACTCCATCTAGACACGACAACTCAGGTGCTGCATCCATTCGAGCTTAGTTTTAATGAGACCCTCAATGGAATAATTGCATCGATATTATATGAGGGGCAATAGAGGGATGGTGGGAAAGGAGGCGGATTTCATCAAATCATGTGAGTGTGTGTTGGTGTGGCATTCGAATGTCACCCCCACATTGATTTGTGTTGCTGAAGTATTTTAATGAGATGGTCAGACCTGATACATTTTAAAGATGTGACTAATTTTTCATAGGCCAACAAATGCATGTAAAGATGAACAAAACTGCAACTTAATGACTCCAACACTTAAAATACTCAATGCCCGGACACAGAGTAATGTATTCATTTTAAAAAAATAAGGTTCATTGTACCGCATGCAAAATGTCAGAGCGACCTCTTTTTAAGAGCTATTTTAAGATCTGCAAAATAAAAACCCTGTTTTTTGCAATGATTTCCAGTTGCTTGGGTTTTTAGGCTGCTCAATATTGCTGCTCTACTGACACCTGCTGTCTGAAGCGTGTATCTTCAGTGTCGCCCATAAACTACTCCTTTAGGCTTTTCTTTGTTTCTCAAAAACAACTTTAATGGAACCCATGTGCAGAAAAACATGGGTGAAAATTAGGTTCTCATTCATCCAAAAATAAAATAAAATCATTTAAGGTGTTGAAAATGTATCATGTAGGTATCCCGCTCTGCTTTGCATTCTTATTGTAACAGACTCCTGATTTCTTCTGATTTGATTCTCAGCTCAGGTTCAACTATAAACCGACACGTGCTGTTTATGAGTGTAATCGCATGTGACGTAAAAGCATCGCCATCTGTTTTGGGGATAATTAAATCCTAATCGCCAGATCTAATTGGATAGCATGCTGGTTGCATTTTCTCAGCTCATCCATTCTTTCATGAAACGGCGTACAAATAATTTAGCAAATTGTTTTGCTGAGAGGTTTCTATGGCCGTCTTGAAATTTTGTGTGTGAGGTGAATGAATGGTTACCCTTTTAAAAATATGGAAGACATTTATGGTTTCTTGGTGATTGGCCTGCTTAATACGTACTTCGGGTTGTTACCCAAGGTCCGCACAATATACTTTCTGCATTTCACACTAGCACACTTGGCGATTGACCCTCGCACATATACCAACTCATTCAACCGGAAAATCTGCGACCCCTGGTGTTCTTTATGGGAAATTAAAAAAATATATATATATAGTGGATTTTCATTCAGTTAAAGGGGAAATTCAGGGTTTTTGACACCAGGCTTAAAGTGCGTATGACAGGATAAAACAATTCTTGAATAGCATTATTATGTGAATTAGAATCATATTTTGAGACGATTCGACTATATAAAACAATTTGGCAAAGCGCAGATGACGAGAAATGTCTCTTTTAATCTGCCGTTTAGCCCTGCCTGCCATTATAGCGCTCTAGCGTCCCCAACAGGAGGATGACGTCGGCAGGGTCGTGGTTTCATCGGATTTAGAATTCAGCCCATTGGGGGAATTATTCAGAACGAGGAAAATGCGACGAAAAGAAACGCGAATTGTCATTGTTTAAATCTCTCTACCCCAATATTATTACAAGATATTCTTTTTATCTCAGTATTTTACCCCAATTGCTGAATAAATGGTATGGTCATGACAAATAACAGTTTTGTGCTAAATGGAATATGAAATATTACAAATGCATTTATTCAGTACAACATGGCAAAATTACTCCATAATGGTCAAAACTGTCTCCTTCTTCCACTTTCCGGAACAATTTTTTATGCCGCCGGAGTTAGTCCGTCTTTTGTCATTTCCCTGCCCCAGCGTGACAGCTAGCCGACATGCTAACCTGAACCAAGTGATTTTTCAAGTAGGGTAGTAGTACTGTCTTAGAAGCGAAAAATCACACAAAACTACCCCAGATAATGTCCTACCGCGGCCGGGTGGTCGATTGTCTTCGCCAAACGGCAACCCGCCCGACGGCGACCAGGTTGCAGCTCGTCGTTCCCCTGTTGGGGGCAGGAGAGCTGCCGTTCCCGTGCTGAGGGCAGGAGAGCTCGTTTACCGGGAAAGCAGCTTGAGAATGACCACCGGACAAACCAGCCGGCGTCGGAAGAGTGCTTAGCTGCCACATGGTCAACACGAATATGGCGTAAATTAATGCTTAAAGGCACGGCGAAGACGTAACCAGTGAGAGAGTGGCGTCCAGTTGTTGTGTGGAGCTAACAAGGCAGGATGTGTCTGAGGAGAACTTTTGTACATGTTCGTCCATGATCAAACGTAAGTAAATTGTATTGTTTACTTTGTAATTGGTGTATTCCCGGCCATTTTAAACTCAAAGTTACAATTTCTGATGGGGTGGAAAATTTGACACAACACCGGGCACACAAAGAGGACAATAAGCTGAGTATAGCCCTCTCCCGGCGGGGGAGGGGGAGTGCAACAACCTGCCGGTCGTCGGCCGAGTAGCATTCTTGGTGGACAAGGAGCATGTCAGCCACAAAATGCAAGCCACCTCCGTATCAAAACGTGTGCCGTGATCCCAGTATTTGACATAATACAAAACACAATGTTTACTCACTTCCTCATAAGTCCAATGGTCCCACAGTTGTCGCACACTTTTTTTGGCCGATCTCGGGATGAACTGGAACTTTCTGAAACCCAAAAAGACCCACACGGCTCTCCCTGGTGCAGCTACAAAAGCCTGCAGCTGTTTGGCTGGCACACATCCAAGCAGTCCATTTCATTCAAGAGCATAAAACACCGCGTGAAATATGAAACAAACATGCTTTTTGGTGTCATACGCACTTTAATCTTCGAGTTAGTGAGGGTTTATTTAGTTGGTGAAGTTGATTTCAACAAATTCCGTGTAGTTTGTTAGTTATTTGTTAGTTTCTGGGCTCCGAAGTGGCTAAGCTAGCGCGAATCAATTGGGCTATCTTAGTATGGCAATAAAAAACAACATATGAACACATGAAAATTATCATTGTCCCATGCAATCAATAGTGTTGGCTATGTTTTTAGGATAAAGTTATTAAAACTTACCATTGCATGTCAATAATTGCAGTATGAACAGCAGCATTTGTAAAACAGAACGCCTCCACTATTTGATCACTTACGAGAAGGCAGGTTTGCTGGAAGTCAAAATGTCTTTTGACTGCCAAAATAAAAAACAACAACTTGTCGCTATCAGCCATCTTTGCTGTTTACATTCGCTTGGAACGCTTTGAGGTCGCAACTCGTACCATCCGAGTGGTATAAGTCTGACTTCCCACCTTCCCCGAATGCAGCGTGAGCACGAGTGGCCGAAGCACTCCTCTCGATTGTGGTCATATTACGCATCTTAAAAAATAGTCCTGCAGAATGAAAATAATTACAGCAGTTTGGTGTGACATTGTTTTAGCTGCATGGGTGTTTTGGAACAAAGAGCTGTGTTTTGAATTTATTTGACAATGTTGGATCTGTTCGTAGATCTGTATCGTTTTTTTATTGGCATGCTAAGTTGGCCCCATTGACTCGCGCTAGCTTAGCCAGTCCACTCTGGAGCCCTGAAACTAACAAATAACTTGCAAACTGCACGCAATTTGTTGAAAGCAACTCCACCAAATAATTAAACCCACGCTAACTCGAAGATTAAGCTTAATGTAAAAAATTCTGAACTACCACTTTAAGCTGCGAAGTCATGGCCCAGAAGGTTCTTTTTCCCCCCGTTTATCTATCGTTTTGTTTGTTTGTTTGTTTGTTTTCTGAAATCGTGCTATGGATGTGAAGATGACGACCATACAGCAGCATCAGCAGAGGAAGCTTTTCTTAACTGACTGGCAAAGCACAAAAGACAGATTGAAAGCGGGAATGCTTTTGATATTCAATTTTCCCCCAATTGCTGAGAGGCAAAAGGGAATACAAAAAAAGTCATTTTTACATTCTTCCAGACACTTTATATGTAGTCACTCTACGAGCTGGTCACACTGCTAACTCGTCCAACACTGATGTTCTATCACTGGCTCTTCCTATGAAAATATGATATGCTATTATGACTTGGAACCTTCGGATAAAAAAAAAAAAAAAAAAAGTTTAAAATTTACTTTCTCATTATGATGATCATTAAATTATAATGACTTTGGTTAGCTATTGTGTTTTAAAAGTTAATTGTATTTATAGTTTTCATACATAAACCCAATTCCATTGGAGTTTTACATAAAAACAATACAATGATTTGCAAACTATGTTCAAATATAGTTTGAATACACTACAAAGACAATGTATTTCATGTTTAAAAGAATGTTTTTTTTTTTTTTTTTTTTTCCACAAACAGCCATTAACTTTACTTAAACTTTATAGCTGTTTGAACATGAATTATCTTGTCATTGTAGTGTATTTAATTAAATATACAAACATGATTTGCAAATCGATGCATGCACAGTGATCCCTCGTTTTTGCGGTTAATGGGGACCAGAACCCGGCGCGATAAATGAAAAACTGCGAAGTTGCGCCCCCCCCCCAAAAAAATGTGTGTTCAATGTATTTATTCAGATTTAGCATTGGAAAGATACATCCAAGACATGTTTTTCATCTTTTTTCCCCAAATTTAGAAAAAAAAAAACTACTATACGTACTGTATGTATATGTATATATATATATATATTAGGGCTGTCAAAATTAACGCGTTAACGCGCGGTAATTCATTTTTTAAATTAATCACGTTAAAATAGTTGACGCAATTAACGCACATGTCCCGCTCAGACAGTATTCTGCCTTTTGGTAAGTTTTGCAGCAAGGCTTTTTGTGCTGTCTAACAGCGAACTCTTGTGGTCGCTTTGCGACATGGTTTATTGTTTTCTTGCCAGTTCAATATGGCTGCACGACATCTCTGTTGTGCTTATATGATCCTTGGACAAGATTGTCCGTAAGTATGGTTGTTGTAAAGAATGTACATATTATGTTAATAAGCCAAATGTTATATTTTTTGTATGAGACGCTTTTTGTTTATGTTTAGTTAACCTGTATAGCGTGCTAAGCTAACGTTGTTGCTAATGCAATGCTTGTGTACTTTTTTTTTTGTAGTTTCACTACGGTCTAAAGAGGACAATGGTTTGAGGCCATTTTATTAATAAATCAGATGAAAAAGGAAGAAGTCTGGTTATTAAGGCGTCGTTCACTAGCTGTTTAGCTTTGGAAAAAGTAGACGCTTCGGAGTGAGGACAGCATAGACAGATTTAAATGACAGTAAAGTGAAATGCCCACTACAGTCCTTATGTACCGTATGTTGAATGTATATATCCATCTTGTGCCTTATCTTTCCATTCCAACAATTTGTTTTACAGAATATATATATAATTCACAGAAAAATATGGCATAATTTATAGATGGTTTGAATTGCGATTAATTGCCATTAATTACGATTAATTAAGTTTTAAGCTGTAATTAACTCGATTAAAAATTTTAATCGTTTGACAGCCCTAATATATATATACTAGGGCTGTAAAATTATCGCGTTAACGGGCGTTAATTAATTTTTTAAATTACGTTAAAATATTTGACGCAATTAATGCAGATTACCCGCTCAGACACATTTAAATGACGGTACAGTGAAACACCACTTGTTAATTGTGTTTTATGGAGTTTTGCCGCCCTCTGCTGGCGCTTGGGTGCGACTGATTTTATAGGCTTCAGCCACCCATGAGCATTGTGTTAGTAATTATTGACATCAACAATGGCGGGCTACTAGTTTATTTTTTGATTGAAAATTTTACAAATTCCATTAAAACGAAAACATTAAGAGGGGTTTTAATATAAAATTTCTATGAATTGTACTAAATTTTTTCTTTTAGGAACTAAGTCTTTCTATCCATGGATCGCTTTAACAGAACGTTAATAATGTTAATGCCATCTTGTTGATTTATTGTTACAATAAACAAATACAGTCCTTATGTACCGTATGTTGAATGTATGTATCCATCTTGTCTTGTCTTTCCATTCCAAAAATAATTTACAGAAAAATATGGCATATTTTATAGATGGTTTGAATTGCGATTAATTGCGATTAATTACGATTAATTAATTTTTAAGCTGTAATTAACTCGATTAAAAATTGTAATCGTTTGACAGCCCTAATAGGGCTGTCAAAAATTAATTAATCGTAATTAATCGCAATTAATCGCAATTCAAACCATCTATAAAATATGCCATATTTTTCTGTAAATTATTGTTGGAATGGAAAGATAAGACACAAGATGGATATATACATTCAACATAAGGTACATAAGGACTATTTGTTTATTATAACAATAAATCAACAAGATGGCATTAACATTATTAACATTCTGTTAAAGCGATCCATGGATAGAAAGACTTGTAGTTCTTAATAGAAAAATGTTAGTACAGGTTAGAGAAAGTGTATATTAAAACCCCTCTTAATGTTTTCGTTTTAATAAAATTTGTAAAATTTTCAATCAAAAAATAAACTAGTAGCCTGCCATTGTTGATGTCAATAATTACTTACTCAATGCTCATGGATGCCTATAAAATCAGTCGCACCCAATCGCCAGCAGAGGGCGGCAAAACTCCATAATACACAACAAGTGAGCGTTTCAATGTGTACTGTCATTTAAAACTCCCTGAGCGGGGCATCTGCGTTAATTGCGTCAAATATTTTAACGTGATTAATTTAAAAAATTAATTAACGCCCGTTAACGCGATAATTTTGACAGCCCTAATATATATATATATATATATATATATATATATATATATATATATATATATATATATATATATATATATATATGTATGTAGTACAATGTAGTACAGTATATACACTCACCGGCCACTTTATTAGATACACCATGCTAGTAAAGGATTGGACCCCCTTTTGCCTTCAGAACTGCCTCAATTCTTCGTGGCATAGATTCAACAAGGTGCTGGAAGCATTCCTCAAGAGAGTTTAGTCCATATTGACATGATGGCATCACACAGTTGGTGCAGATTTGTCAGTTGCACATCCATGAGGCCATGGTGCCAGAAGGGCTGGTCTGTGTATTTCAGAAATTATCACGCACAACCATCTCTAGGGTTTACAGAGAATGGTCCGAAAAAGAAAAAATATCCAGTGAGCGGCAGTTCTGTGGGCGGAAATGCGTTGTTGATGTCAGAGGTCAGAGGAGAATGGCCAGACTGGTTTGAGCTGATAGAAAGGCAACTGTGAGTCAAATAACCACCCGTTACAACCAAGGTAGGCAGAAGAGCATCTCTGAACGCACAGCACGTCGAACTTTGAGGCAGATGGGCTACGGCTACAGCAGCAGAAGACCACTCCGGGTTCCAGTCCTTTCAGCTAAGAACAGGAAACTGAGGCTACAATTTGCACAAGCTCATCGAAATTGGACAATAGAGGATTGAAAAAACGTTGCCTGGTCTGATGAGTCTCGATTTCTGCTGCGACATTCGGATGGTGGGTCAGAATTTGGTGTCAACAACATGAAACCATAGATCCATCCTGCCTTGTATCAACGGTTCAGGCTGGTGGTGGTGGTGGTGTAATGGTGTGAGGAATATTTTCTTGGCACTCTTTGGGCCCCTTGGTACCAACTGAGCATCGTTGGAACGCCACAGCCTACCTGAGTATTGTTGCTGACCAGGTCCATCGCTTTATGACCCAACTTCTGATGGCTACTTACAGCAGGATAATGCGCCATGTCATAAAGCTGGAATCATCTCAGACTGGTTTCTTGAACATGACAATGAGTTCACTGTACTCAAATGGCCTCCACAGTCACCAGATTTCAATCCAATAGAGCATCTTTGGGATGTGGTGGAACGGGAGATTCGCATCATGGATGTGCAGCCGACAAATCTGCACCAAATGTGTGATGCCATCATGTCAATATGGACCAAACTCTCTGAGGAATACTTCCAGCACCTTGTTGAATCTATGCCACAAAGAATTGAGGCAGTTCTGAAGGCAAAAGGGGGTCCAACCCGTTACTAGCATGGTGTACCTAATAAAGTGGCCGGTGAGTGTATATACACAGTGGTACCTCTACATACGAAGTTAAATCATTCCAGAATCTTGTTTGTAAGTCAAAATGGTCGTATGTTAAGCAGGATTTTCCTATAAGAACACATTATAATTCCATTAATTCGTTCCACAGCCCGAAAACCTACACTAAGTCTTTAATAAATACTGCTGGTACTATTGCAAATAGCAATTACACAGGGCAAAGCAAATAAATTATGGATGAAAATTGGAATAATAATATAATCATCGGAATAATAATAATAATAATAATACCTGTAATAATGTAACAAATCGGGTTGTAATGTGGTGGTTGTGTTTTGCGTGGTGTACCTGAACGCACCGTGTGGCTGACTTGACAGAGTGAGAGAGGGACTTTTTACTTTCACTTTGTTCAGCTGCGGCGGACAGTAGGCATGTTGTTTTGCACAAGTTCGGAAATAAATTATTAAAAAACTGACGAAGCTGGCGACTTTTTGGTGATGTTACCACAATAACAATTGTCACCTTAACTTATAGAGACTTGCGAACGGAGGTCGGAGGAGGACGGTCGAGATCGTAGACATTCTATGGCCGAATTGTCAAGCCAGATCACGGACGCGAGCACCACGCTCATATTTTTCTATCATTTCCATCTTCATTTCAATGGTAAGCCTCACCTTTTCCCTTTTTTCACCATCTTCACTAACATTCTTCGAACCCATGTTGATTTCTCTCACCCAAAAATCCGCCGCGCATCCGTAATGCGGGACAGCAACGAAACTGCGGCGCTGTCATAAATTGTCATATTTCAAGCATGCTGTCGGATGTAGAAACAAACGGCGAGTCAAATTTTACGTGGGATGTGGAAAAGATCTTGTGTCGAAGCGATCGTATGTCAAGGTACCACTGTATTTTAATAAATGGCTTTTAAACACTTCAAATAATTATGATATTTTAAACGTCACTGTCCCACCGAATTATTTTTAAACAAGAATAAAGTAGAAAAATGCTTGTCTTTATTCAATGCTTCATTGAGTGAGCCCACTCAAATCCGCTCAAACTGCTCACTTATGAGTTGCCACAGCAACTGTTTAACAAGTTAAACGATGATTGACTCATGCGGCGCTTTGAAATTTCGACTTCCAAGCATTTCTGGCAAGATCAAACCTTAACATCTGTCAATCATCGTCAGCTCATCTGTATTTATTTATTTGTTTTTCAATTGGAAAAAAAAAATCCACGATGGACTGTGGGCGCAAATTTTGGAGCTTGAAGTAGCGAGGGATCACTGGATTCAGTTTTCATTCAACGTCCTAACTTCATTAGTATTATGGGTTTGATTAAGACAAGTGGAACAAGCACTTAAAAGCAAATTTCGAATGGGGGAGGCAGGTTTTGTTTTTTCTTTCAAAAAAATAGAGTATAGCTTATGCGAAGCATTTGGAGGAAGCGTGATTATTATTATCATTATTTTTTTTAGCAGAGTGACTAAAGGAAGGTAGTGGGCCTGTGCTGTTGTGTTGACACACTTGACAACCACATACTGTGCTAATTACTGCCCAAGGACCGACTAATGACACAAACAGACTCCGACAATTCGATAGCCAAGTGGGGAATGCTTCACCCTTTGACATTGGACACCCCATATAGAAAATGGCGCCTCTACAACTTACACTAATTTAATGGAGGGGAACCTCATAAAGGTCTGCTGCTGCTTGTAAGCAATTTCCTCCTTGCATCAAAGTCGCACAGAAGCTGGATTCTGCTTTAAACTATGAAACAGACGCACGTCCTTAGGCTTATGTCACAGTCGTTACTTGTATGTTTACCACAAAAGAAAACACATGACACTGATAAGTGCCTTAACCCACCTCCCCTATTTTTATTTTCAAATAGAAATTGGCTTTTCTACAGCCGCAGCATAACAAATTTGTAGTTAAACCGGAATGCAATTTAGACTATAATTTACGCAACATTGTCATAATGACGGTAACTATTGGTATGAAAAGTATTTATAGGTGACAGATATACAGTAGAACAATTAAACGGAAACCAGTGGTATTACAACCACTTGAATTCTTGAGCCACGTGAAGGCACAATGTAGTTCATTGAGCATTGTTCATAGCTGAAAACATCAGAATTTGATACAAAACGTTGTTACTGGCATCAGACACGTTCGTAACTTTATAACTTCCTGCTTCAGAAAGGAATTAGTCGTTGTTTTGACAGCAAAGTCACACATCAGCGTGTCATTGCTCAGGTGTGATAGTCTATTGCTATTTCATGAGAACCTGAATTAGAAGACAGTGTTCAAGAGCTTTTAGTAATTCAAAGGTATAGTAAGAAAATCACCATACAAGTGAAAGCCTATTTACCAGTTTGCAATTAATTCATTTTAAGCGACAAGTCAAACTTAAACCCCCTTTATTACTTTAACGGTAAATATCTGAGTTATTTTAGTCAAATTCTATTTTTAATGCTAACCTCATTCACTTCCAGCTATTTTCACCGGAGCGACTCCCTTCGCTCCTGGCCGCTTTACTGGATTTTGACTGATTATGCAAGGCCCACAGAAAATTCTGTTCTATTGCTATATAAACATGGAACCCACCAAAAGAAAGAATAGACTCTCTTCTTTCAGCTGGAAAAAAATAGTTAGTTCATATCTTTTCCCATTCTTTAGAAATCAGCATTACAAAAATAGCTTAGTTTGAGCAATTTTCCAGTTTCTGACGAAAAAAACAGAGAAATTGAGCTTTTTGTATAAGCATACATTTCAAACATAACTTTGACTTTAATACAGCTATTTTTTTGCTTTTGTGACATCCCAAACATCTGAATAATGTTTTTCTTCAACAAAATAACATAAACAACAAGGCAAATAGAGCTTTTGATAGCAAAGTAACAATTTATTTACACATAACTAAACTAGTGAACTGTTGAAGTATTTGCGCACTTAACAATTTACATGAACATAACATCCGGGGAAGGCTCTCGGCTGCTCCCGGTTGAATGAGGTGGCTCCCAGTAATACAACGCGTGTGGAACATGACACTGTTATGGCCGCGGCTGTCTCGGCATACGGTTAAACTTTTCCCTCATCACCGTCTGTCTCATCAAGATAGATTTTTTAGGAATCTTTCATTGATGATTGTGTCGATTTCTTTCCAAGAAACACCTCCAGTGTCGTTTGCCTTTTGTTTTCCATTGTTCTCCACATTTTTCTCACGCTTCTTCACATTTCACAAGGTCCCTCCAACTTCGGTTTCCTATTTTTCTTCACTTCCTTTTATAGTCCTAGATGAGTTCTTACCAAATGCGCTACTGCCCTCCAGTGGCCAGTTTTATTGCTTTGAAATGGCTTTTGACCATTGTGCATTGTAGCCAAGTTGCATCAGAACCTAAAGAGGCCTCATGTGAAAAAAAACATAAGAGACGTACTGTATAAATACGTTTTTGGGACCCTGAAACAATTACAAATAGAACTTATTCATACGTTTTTGGGAGCAAATGAGTTAAGCTGTTATTGTATTAAACTTTATTACACCCACTCAGATTCCACTAATCATTTTGAGTGGGACTCACACATCCGGCTTCACAATGTACGTCCTGTCTTTGCTGGTTACAGTCATCAACATTAATTTCACACATCCAGTCATTTCAATTCATAAGACTTGATTTATCCATTATGCAAAAATGAATTATTTGAGGGCATAGCTTTCTTGTCAATAGACAACGATTGCACAACAGCATGTGTGTTGAATGATGTTTTTGTTTTATATAACAGTTACTCTGAAGTTTCAAGATTTTGGGGTGGGGGGTAGTTTAATCCAAATCATCATGACTTGTATATCTCTTATGCCGTAAATAAATGCGTGTACTGGTAACCCCACAGACTGCCCTACAGTTTTGGAACCCAACACTTCACAACTGTGATTCAATTATATGAATGATTTTCTTAGCCAATTGGAAACACTAAATAGACATGGAGCAATCATGAGTGTTGACAGTTTTAAACTTTCCATGTGTTATAACCAGTGTTGTCAGTAACGCGTTACTAAGTAACGTTGATCTGTGTACGTCCATGAATGAATGTGGGTATTTTTCCTTCATTCTGGGAGGGTTCCAGCGATAGGTTGGAAGCCCTGCATGTGCGGCCGTTTCATAGTTTTGCCTTTGCAACGGCGGGTAGTCATCGCTCCAAGTGGGCAAGTATTGCGTACATCATATTCGTGTTGCACATTTATGCCGTGAGGTGACGTGTTCGTTTAGTATCTTTGGGATTTGTTGTAAGTCCGACTGAGTTTAAAGTTCTTAGTTGCCGTCAAGTTATGTGTGTAAGCCGTACTTCTGGGTTTTGCGCTCGCATCCCACCTTTATGTTTATTGCACTGTGCAATTCATTTGTGTGTTGCTGATTATTGTGCGGTTAATTTGCATTGTTTTACATTAGCATTGATATGCTGTTAATCCTAACCCCTAAACATTAACCCAAAATTCAGAATTTTTGACATAAGGCTTAATCTTCGAGTTCGTGGGGTTTAATTAGTCGGTGGAGTTGATTTCAACAAATTCTCTGCATTTTTTTAGTTATTTTTTTGTTTCAGGGCTCTGGAGTGGCTAAGCTAGTGCGAGTTAATGGTAGTTGAAATCAACTCTATCGACTAATTAAACCTCCGCAAACTCAAAGATTAAGCCTAATGTGAAAAATTCTGATCCCCCTTTGAATTAAATTACCGGAAAGTCAATTACATTTCCAGCATATTGGACTATTGCAACGGTATATTTACAGGTCCTGATAAAAAAATCAGTCAGGAAGCTGCAGCTAGTACAGAATGCTGCAGCCAGAGTCCTCACAAATACAAGGAAACTGGACCACATTACACCGGTTTTGAAATAGTTACACTGGCTTCCAGTGAGTCAAAGGATAGACTATAAAATATTGCTACTCATCTACAAAACACTTAACGGCCATGGAACATAATACATGCTTTATTTGTTAGATTCCTATGAAACATCTAGACCCCTAAGGTCATGTGGAACCGGTCTCCTGCATGTCCAAGAACAAGAACCAAGCAGGGTGAGGCAGCATTTAGTTATTATGCTCCTCACCTCTGGAACAAGTTACCTGAAGGTCTGATGTATGCTCAAACTGTTAGCTCCTTTAAATCAAGGCTAAAAACGCTCTTGTTTAGCACTGCATATCCATAACTATCTATATATTTCAATCTATTTGCTTTCTATTCCTCTTGTGCTTTATCTCCATTGCTGATTTCAATTATTATCATTAGTAGTAGTTTTTTTTTTATTTTAATTTTTTCTTATTCTATTCGTGATAATTGTGATTTTTATGTATAATTTTATTTCCTGTTTCGATTGTCTGTTTTTACGTTCTACTGATTTAATGTCATTTTTATGATCTGCATGTGATGTAAAGCGCTTTGAATTGCCTTGTGTTGAATTGTGCTATATAAAGAAATTTGCCTTGCCTTTCATGCGATGACCTTTTTCTGTTGTCATTCTTATGTTGAGGCAGCAACGTGAGAAAAATTGGTAAAAAGTAACTTGGTTACTTTGATAATATTACGTAATCAGTAAGGTAACAAGATTACTTTTTTTGAGGGGTAATGAGTAATTAAACTTTTCAAGTAATCTGTGACAACGCTGGTTATAACATGTTTCCTCAAAATAATTCAAAGATTGATGATTATTAACATCTTTTTACCACAGTGAATTGGCTTTGTTTTGGTTTGGATCTAGACTTTTTCAGTAAATCAGCTAATCTGTTTTCTGTTTTGTCACGTGACGTTCGGCATGGTGCGAATAGCAAAGCAAAAAACAATGAAGTACCAGTTGCAGGGAACGAGTTTGACGGACCTTTGTGTGAAATTATCTTTGTGATCAAAGGACTACAATGCATGCAAAACAGCTACCGAAACACAGTGGTTTAGTCAATAAGCCAATGCATGTTCCAACAAGTACTGTATATACTACTGTATACCGAATCTGTATTTGCTTGAAACTTGAGAAGAAAAAGATTTGCAAGAGACAAATTGCAAGATTTTATTTTCATTTGTATTAAACAGGATCAACAAAATATGCGTAAACGGTCCCTTTTAAAGGGACGTTCAAGGACCATACAACTATATCACTCATACCACATACTCGCATAAAATCATAAATATATATAAAGTCACTTATACAATCCCCACAGTTCCAGAGAATTAATAGGTTTAAGGCCACCATGTTGCATTGCTGGGGTGGTTAAAGCCATAATGAAAGATCATATAAAACTGTGTTTAGGATAACTATAATGAGAAGCATAAGATAAAAATAGGCGTATTAAAGTTTTTATTTGGTGTTGAAGCTGAAACTGTCAGGCATCCGTACCACAGTGTTCCTTGATGTTTTAGGTTCATACTTTTAATTAAGTGATTGTTTTGGAAGGATTTTAACAACATACGGTTAAGTCTGAATGCAGTGACGTTCCTTAAGTGTCGTACCACATCGGGCTGCGAGATGTCAGTCAGCACTGAGGTCTAGTGCAAGAATTACAGAAAAATGAAGTTCAAAAATAGTTCTAGTCATAACTGTTGATCACTCAGAGGCTAGCTGAATTTTGCCTGTGGGTATTGCTGTATGCTCTGTTTATATGTGTTGTCGCTCAGTCTCTATGTTAGTAGCAGTTGCTTGAAGGTTTACAAGTACTCAACGCTAAAAACCCTTGACCCGTTTAAGATGTTTCATGTTAGCATAGCTGGCGTACTTCTGTAGGACAAGATTAAATGGTTTAGATCCATGTATTTAACTCAATGGCTATGATTGACGTTTGAGGGATCATGTTTCACTGCAATTGACGGTGATAGGCGTCCAATGATCGTTTCCAGTTCAACATGGAGTGGATTGATATCGCCTCAACTTGGGGGCCGTTTACATGGTGACTCTCCGAGAATACGAAAAATTTCAAATTTGCATTTGCGTCTCCATTCGAACAATGTCGCAATTCCGCATGAAAACGATGCATGCCAAGCCCTAGGGGGCAGTGCAGATTTACAGGGCGACAAAGAATGATGCACTTTGACCTCACCAAACTCCCTCAGCCCGGAAAAAAATATGCCCGCCCACTCGAAGCAATGGCATTTTTCTTTTGTTCAAAAAGGCACAAAAATTGAAACATTCAACATATTTAATTTAAAAATATTATTAAAACAGTAAATTAAAGCCAACATTCCGCCATATTTGCTGTTTTTAATGTTTAGTAGCAACACTGCGCACGCCCTATGTGACGTGTACGAGTGCTGACGTTAACGGCGTGGTCTCGCGCCGTGGGAGCCTTTGATATGCATGCTGAGGAAGCCCCCCTCAATCCCCCGCAATCGGATTCTTCCACTTTGGAGGCAGGATTCAGAAATTTTAGTCTTCGCCTTCCGTCTTCACCGACACCATATGCAGGCGAAGCGAGTCCGCTACTCAGTCATTGCGTCTTTGTGTCGCAGAGTCGCCATGTAAACTGCCCCTTGGTGTTCTAAATTTTCCTTTTACTTTCTTCTACCACAACACACAAGCTTCCGGCTCAAATAGATTTTGTCTATCGCTGACAGCTGTACCTTGATATACGAATGAGGAGAATTTCCTGTTTTTTTTAGGATACAAGTCCTCAATCAATAGATTGTTCTTGTTTGACATGTGCGCTCAGCAGTGTTGTTAATAACGGCGTTACAATATAACGGCGTTACTAACGGCGTTATTTTTTTCAGTAGTGGGTAATCTAATTAATTACTTAGCTCATCTTGGCAACGCCGTTACCGTTACTGAGGACGGAAAGGCATGCGTTACTATGCGTTACTATATTGGTCGAAAAGCAGGAGCGGGGAGGAGGCAAGAAAGTTGTGACGCCGAGCAAACGCGATGCTAGGTAGCTCGAATAATACATGTTGTAGCCGATAGTTGGACAAACTGCGCCCGCATGTTATGGTAGATATGGTAGACATGGTAGATATCACATGTACTGTATATAGATATAACTAGATGCAAAATGACAGCCGCCATCTTAAAGCAGTAGGCTTTTTAGGACGGCCCTGTTGTAGAGAACCTTCCTCGCGAACCTAAGTAACTTTTTATCTAAAATACTTCTAAATCGGCAAAATCTTGACTTGAATCTATCTTTAAATGATGAAACAGTTTTAAAACTTTCATATGTCGAAAGTAGAGAGAAGGGAACTAATGCAATAATGGGAGCAATTTTAACAACTTTTAACAGTTGATTCAGGGTAAATTAGGGTAAAGAATTGGGCTCGGGCCAATTGTACCAAAAACCTCCACAAAAAACTTCCCATAGTGTGGCCAATGTTTTTTTTTTTTTTTGAGGGAAAAAAAAAAAAAAAAGTAATTATCACCAATTACTTTGCCAAGTAACTGATTACTCTTACATTCAGGTAATTGAGTTAGTAACGCAATTACTTTTTGGGAGAAGTAATTTGTAACTATAATTAATTACTTTTTTTCAGTAAGATTAACAACACTGGCGCTCAGTAGATTAGCAGTTCGTTACTCTTTCAAGTCATCTTTTTTCACCATTTGGCGTCTTAAGACACCTGTGAGACAGCAAGCACAAGAACACGTGATAAAAATACATACAGAAGTGTGCTTTAATGAATTAAATCTTTTTAAACGTGGTAGAAGTAAGACTAAAAAACTAAACTAAGAAAACACAATTTCATATGGTCTCTCTAAAAAAGATTTTCACCAATTGTGGGTTAGATCAGGAACACAATCCCCTCGATGAACGGGGTGAACTCTTTGTGTTAAGGCTCTTGTGTACATAAGGCACATTTGGCTATCAACTGATTGTCCAGTGCAAGTGTGTAGTAACATGAGCTGGTGACCAAAATCGTCTCACAATCCTCACCATGGGGAGAATAAAACATCTCCGTGTAAACATTTTAAAGTCAGTGATAATCTCATTCCTATGAGAAGGGGTACATGCTGTAGCCCAGGGGAGATGTGTACAGTCCTAACGGCAAAAAGGGAAACATGGCTCTGTGGTGATACGCGGATAAGGACTGTCCGTACAGTGACATAGCGCCCAGCGTCAGTGGCAACCGGAGGCCGGGCTGAACCAGCGCCGCCGCTGTCGTCGGCGTCGATTTGGCCGTGGCGACCATTTTTAGTTTCTCCAGCTCTGCTTCCTGTAGCCTCTTGGCTTTGGCACGGCGGTTCTGGAACCAGATCTTCACCTGAGTCTCCGTCAGGGTGAGAGAGGACGAGAACTCTGCCCGTTCAGCGATGGAGAGATACTGCTTCTGGCGGAACTTTCTCTCCAGAGCCAGAAGCTGGGACGTGGTGAATGGTGTGCGTGGCTTGCGGTTAGACTTGTGTTTTCTCAACTGGCAGGTGGGACTGACTTGACCTGAGGAAAGGAATCAAAAGCCAAAATATTGAGTAAAACTGTACAATCTAACTGTGGACAAGGTGGGCAAAGCAAAATATGCATGGCATATAGCATTCCCTTATCTTTATTGGCCAACTATGTCAGAAACACACATTTTGTCAGTGGTTGTCACTAGTCAGTTACTCAAATAGTTTAATAATTATCCTGTCAAAAAACAAGCAAGTAATGCAGAAAATTCTTTAGCATTAAAAGCAGTGTCAAACTAATTTGTTATGGGCCATATTGTTATGGTTTCCCATTAGCAAGGATTTTACAACACTCAAAAACAAAATTTTAAGGGTCCTTTCTACTTCATTGGGAAAGTTATTTCAACAGCCAATCTGTCAAACTTGTAATTTAAAATGTCATAAACTTTGGTTTCTCTCGGTACAATGCATTATAAATTCAACAAATGCTTATGAGCATGTTCCAAATATGCAAAAAGAATCATGAGCTAAGTGAGTCACAATTTGCTTGGCCCACTTTTTACACTGGATGCTCTTTCCGGCATATTGCATCGTATTACATAGTGCAAGTGTACATAATGTTGTGGAAAACCACAAATTATCATAGATGTACTTCTTTTCAATAGATTTATACAAAAACCAAAATTAGGAAGTGTGCTTCATAAAATTGTAACTATAATCAGTTAGCATTTTTACATTTTCCTCGAATTTTGATTTTATTGTCTTGCAAAATGTCACCCGAGAGCAAACGATATGTTTAAATGAGAAATGTAACATTATAATCAAAACTGGAAAGTGCAATCTGGGTTAAAATTGCACGTAGCTGATGTTGAGCTAGAATATTGTGGAATTTATTGCACCGAGTATGGAATATGAAATCTGAATTTGTAATGGTTTGAATAGCTGATTAATTGGTTGGTGACAAGTTTAATGTCTGCCGAGTGAGTCACTCAAAGTCAGATTAGGCTCGTATCATCATAAACAGTGAAAAAATATGGATAGATTTGTTTTCTGCTTGAAATAAAGAAGTTGGAAATATGGAAGTGTATGTGAAATTGTAACTATGTCTTGATTTATTTCCCAGGATATATTTTTTTTACATGGAATTGTGAGGGAACTTGGAACATTTGGGAAAGCAGAAACTAATAGTAGTTCCTAAAATGTGTTGAATGAGGTGACTATTAAAGGAGGTAATTGCAAAATATCTATAATAATTTGGGTATTAAGTAAAATGAGAGAATTTTGGCGTGACAAGAAAGATGAGATTTGAGATTAAAATGGCTTCAGAGTGGTGAGATGTCTCGAACGATGATGTTGGTGGACAAATTTGGAATTTTAATCAAGACTGCTAGTGGATAAAGGGATAAATGTGTCAATAAATAGCTGTGCAAAACTCACGAGGTTGAGAGGGGAGCATCCAGTCTTCCGGATCGGATGTGTCGGACTTGATCGGCGACGGCGGCGCTGTCGGGTAGCTCTTCCGGCTTTGGGCGGCCGCATCTCCGCACACATACACGGACCCAAATCCCGCAGGCGGCGACTCCGCCACCGATCCGGCCTCCGCCTTCCAGCGAGCTGGCTCCCCGCCGCGGCGCGCCACCGTAGTCCTCCCGGACATGATCGCCTCCACGCTGAACGGATGTCGAAGCCGCGTCGGCACCGAAGGGGAAGAAAATTTCCTCTCCTCGTCGGAGGAACTGCCGCTCATATCCTTGCCGTTCTCCAGGGAAGACATCTCCGTAGTCCACCCTGTTCAAGTCCGCGTTGTGTTGATGCTGTGATGTCAAGTCGCGTGTAGGCGTTTGTATTGAGGAACGTCATGTGATGCACACATCCAGTTTCAACCAATCACATTTCACTAGGATGTTGAGCGGCGCTGCCTTCAGGGGAAGCTCAGGAAATAAACCAACGCCACAGAAAACAATAATCACAGTACTCACTCATCATGAGAAGTGAAAGACAGCATAGACTAGGACATATGTACATCTACTATAAGAAATGTATTTAGAATTATGTAAGATATGTTTAACTGCCATTGACGGCAACAGACGTCCAACCCAAGGGCGAAGGTTTGCATAGGGGTAGGAACTAAACACTACTAACTTTTTAGGATGCTCAAAATTTCCCCACCAACTTTTAAGCCACTTTATTCGCATTATATGATGAGTTCAGTTATGTAGGTAATTTAGATCGTTTTCCCATACGTTCTAAGGATAGAATTGCCCCTACCATTATTAAGTGAATTATTGTATTTTCTTAAGTGCAGACTTCCATTTATCGTTTTTCACTTGTTGAATGTGGTGGTCCATTTTTTTCTTCAAACGCACGTTTTATTGGCTGATGACTACAACCCCCAGATTCTCACAATCCCGCCAGGAATACATGATAACAT
The DNA here is from genome assembly GCF_030265065.1 of Corythoichthys intestinalis. Taxonomy (NCBI): domain Eukaryota; kingdom Metazoa; phylum Chordata; class Actinopteri; order Syngnathiformes; family Syngnathidae; genus Corythoichthys; species Corythoichthys intestinalis. The sequence continues at coordinate 31,946,835 of NC_080412.1, forward strand.
GTCGCCTCCTCCGTCCCCTTTGAAGAGGAGGGGTATTAGAAGTTAATTCGGCCAGCAGCAGCAGCCACTGTACATAATGTAAAAAGATGTCAAAGTTGTGTCGGTGGGGAACACACCACAAAGTATGCCACTGAAAGTCAGACCTGCATCAGAATTAGGATAACAATAAACTGTCTGTACTTGCTAACCTGTAAAACTCGAGGAGAAAGCTGCTACTGTTAATGTTAATTCACCTGTGCATTTCGTGCATTTATTCATTAATTAAAATGTGTTTATCTTCTACATAAATTAAAAAATATATATTTTATTGCAGCCTATGCATGATTTTTAACTGCCCCCCTTCCCCGAAAAAAAAAAAAAACACACACACTAAAACACAACCACTGTAAATTTCCTTTAAATGAAGCAAACATTTTGAAAAATGACTTTCTCCCATTAAAATAATTAAACTTTTTTCATTTTTACGTAGGAACCAGCTATTTGTGAGAAATTTACCCAATCTGTTTGGTCTTATTAATGTCCCGTCCCCAGCAAAAAGTGTACATTCAGGTTATGCTGTTATAGCGTCCCGACCAATGTTGAGACAAAAACTATGCCCTTGGTCCAACCCAATTTGACTGGTGGGCTGGCAGCTCATTTTATGGGCAAAACATGTTGATGAACCTAAAATGTGGTGTCAGCAATAAAATTAATTTACAAGATATAAGCTCGGTTAGTATGGTTAGGGAAGGGGTCGGTGCCCTAAAATTTTCAAAGAGCCATATTGGACCAAAAAAAAACAAAAACAAAAAACCCAAACAAATACGTCTGGAGCTGCTAAAAATTAAAAGACTTGTTTTGAAGGCAACACATTCTGTATGTATCTATATTAGCTACATTAGTCTACTATCAAAATGACTAAGTTGGCTAAAAATGCATAATGAGCCTTTATGATTAAATATTTTCAATGCAGTGCATCCTATAGAGAAGCATGTGGAGTAGTTGTACGATGCCGCCTCAAGTTTAACTTCATTACACTATTAATGAATTAGAAGAATTTGTGTCATGTTTGTCCTCCCACAGAAACCATCGGGGTCTCTGCATGTTTCAACAGGCCAAGTTTAAGTCTTTTAAAGACATTTTTAAGACCATATTGAATACGGTTTAAGACCCATTTCACGTCAATACCAGCAAAAAACATAAAAAAGACTTGAAGGAATATGAGCACTGGCAGTTATGTAGTTAGGTTTTGGCATCCTCAAAAATTGAAATGTTTAAAAGCGAGGCTGAAGTTTATGCAAGTTCATAATAGAAGTAACAACACTCGACTTTTAAGACATTTCAAAATCTTATTTAAGACCTTTTTGTGAGATTCTAGGAGAATTTGAGACATTATAAGGCCCTAAATTTAAATGATTGGATTCAAGACATTTTTGAACTTTTTAAGACCCCACGGATAACCTGAACATATTAAAACAAAAATATATTTCCCTCACCCATGCCAGGCGCTGGACGACCGAGCAGAACGACCGGGACCACTAGTGCAGCGGACGATGCCTTTGAGTCCGTGCTGCTCGCGAGCAGAGCCCGCAGAGACTCAAAAAAATTCATCTTTATGAGACAGATGGCGATGAGGAAAAAGTTTAACCGGCTGTTGCGGCAGGAACAGAGTCCTCTTTCAGTTAGTTTTGTGTAAATAAATTGTTACTTTGCTCTCAAAAGCTCTATTTGTCTTGTTGTTTATCTTATTTTGTAAAAGGAAAACATTATTCACATGTTTGGGATACATAACTAAAGCGAAAAATAGCTATGTTAAAGTCAAAGTTATGTTTGAAATGTATGCTTTCACAAAAAGCTCAATTTCTCAGTTTTTTCATCAGAAATAGGAACATTTCTCAAACTAAGCTATTTTCTAATGCTGAATTCTAAAGAACGGAAAAAGACATGAACTAACTTTTTTTCTGCTGAAAGAAGAGAGTCTAATCTTTCTTTTGGTGGGTTCCATGTTTATATAGCAATAGAACAGAATTTTCTGTGGACCTTGCAAAATCAGTCAAAATCCAGTAAAACGACCGGGAGCGGAGGGCCTTGCTCCGGTGAAAATGGCTGGGAGTGAATGAGTTAATGGCATTTTTCCAAATGCATAAAAGATTATACATTTTCATTTTAAAATACACTTATTAGCACAGGAGTTGACCAATGCGCTTACCTTACACAATTCAATTTAATGGTCGCTAAAAACAAGAGTTGGGCAACTTTACACTTGTAAAGATGAATTCAACACAAATTTTTTCCAAATAACTTGAAAAAATGGCGGCACGCAGGTAGAGTGGTTGGTGTTCCCTCACAGTTCTGAAATGAAGGGTTCAAACAAAGTTGCCAGTTTAACATACAGCTTTATTAAAAATGCCCAAAAGGCCCAAAAGTCAGGCTGGCCCACCGGGATTTGTCTCGGTTCTCCCGATTTGCCACTCCGGGCCTGCTGGTAGCGATTAAACGATGTTACACGCAAAAAATATTGCTTTCTAGTGCAGCCATATTGTACTGTCAGTTATACCCGTATACATGCGCACTAATAGATTCCAGCACTGATGTACTGTATGTGATCATGAGCCGTATTAATGAGGTCACCAGGAAGGGCCGTCCATCTAGGATACTCACATTTGATTGGCTAAAATTGTACTATCATTGATCAAATGTCTGCCCCCAAGTTGGGCTACCACGTCCTGGAATTTTTTTCGTCACTATCGCACATTAGAGAAATAAAATTCAGTTTAAAAATATATATGTATGGCAGAAAACACTCAGGTGACTTGATGTCCGCTCTGAGACCCCCAATTTAGCCAACCTTCAAAATTGTCCGATATGCATGTGTGATACATCATTGGAAAGCTTAAAATCTCAATTTTCTGAAGAAAGAAAAAATTTGAACAGGAGGGCATTTAAAAAAAAAAGTTTTTTAAACAGCAAAACCCTATCTGGAGGTGAGGGCACGCGAGAGCAGAATTACAGACGCCATGACTTTAACGAGATATTATCGCGTACTTACCTTGTTTCAATCCAAAAACTCCATGTAGCATGTATCACTGAGTGTCAAGACACAGCTGTGATTTTTTGGGGGGATTTTATGAGTGAAACATGACAATATAACAAGGGTCGCGATGCAGAAATCGCAGACATCAAGGAGTGGTCGAGATTTTCTTTTTTGTATATTTACCCCTTTAAATGTTGTTTTTTCCCCCGTTATCATCTAACATATTGGAGAAAATGCGACAGTAACAAAAAAAAACACAATTAAGCGATAGTTATGAGGTAGATATCTGTGACTTTTACAGACGCCATTTTTTTCCTTGTGACGTCATTTGTTTAAAAGTTTAAAATATGCGAGTGAATAATTTTTTTGAGTCCTTTTTTATTTATTTATTTTTTAAACGAAATATTTGACATCAATTAATGATTCTATGGTAAAAATGACAGACATTTTGATTAATAAATATATTTACTTACCTTCTTTTATTGGCTGGGTTGAAACAAAAGCGGTTGCGCGACGTCCGTAAACGCAGATCTCCAGGGTAAAAGGGACAAATTACAAATATTTCTGGGGCTAAATGTGCCATGAATCTGCTATGGCAGCATATAGACATATTGTTCTATCAAACACAACCGTTCTTTTGGTTTAAAACACATCAGTTTACTTTAAAAGGAGTGCAAGATCAGAAACTGCTTTTTCAGTCTTGTCTGTGTTTTCCGCCATATATATTAAACAAGGTTCTTTCCACTGGGACGCACACGCTAAACTTGTTTTTCCCTTTAAATTGTCCATATTGTGATTAAGAGGGTGATGCTTTTTTAATACAAATATAATAATTTAATAATAATCTGTGTCAATGCATGCTTTCAATGATTTCTGGGGCTATTGTTTATCTACTTCTATTTCGTTCTGCTCCAGTAATGAATTACCTCTCTAACTCTAATCTCATGACACTGCATTAGTAAACAAAGCAGCCCACGCAGCTAATTCTGGAGCATTACATCCACAGATGCAGCACAGATCTCTTTTCATCTTTATCTCAAAGCCATTTGTTTGTTTTCTTATCAGGACTTTTCGATTAGGGCTTACTGTCATGATGTGCTCATTTTCAATGGAAGTAGAACATCACACTGGAATTACACATTAAACGACATCGCTGAATTGAGGATTTATGCTGCGCAATCTGTGCCTCGAGTCGGCTAGACACAGAGAAGATGAGATGTTCACTTGCCTCAATGTGGCAAGGCCATTCATTTGTCTTGCCTTATGATTCAGCACAATTACACTTGAAGCACCTCCATGTGACTTGAATGAACACAGGCATTGTGGCAGGTTTAAATTTCGTCTGATAACCGATTACTAGCAGTGAAGAAGTCACACGTATTACCACAGTGTAATTATTCAATTATTGTGGAAGGATTCTGTGAATGTTTTACTCAGTGCTTCATTCCCTCTGGCAACAATTGTTTGTGTCATATCGCATGACAGCGTTTTATGATGGCGCTTGACTTCATTAAACCTTAACCCTTTAACACCTAAGTCTATTTTGTCCAAATTTGCATGCCTTTGATGTTGCCTTTATAATTTAAAGAAAAAAAATGTTCACAATGGCCTTGTTGGGTCCTTTTTTTCCAGACAACATAACCTTCATGTCCTAACTGTTGTTTTCTTCCCTGACCAATTATAAGCAATATTTTGGAGGACCCCCCCCCCCCCCCCCCCCAAAAAATCCCCAAATCTTTGAAAAATCTGTAAAATTTGTAATAATGATGTCCCATGCACAACCAAACATGCTTGATGAACAGTTTTGAAGATTGATAATATTTATTTAACTTGTTAGGATAAACATTCAACAGAAAAAAATGGACGGAACAGTATTTGACAATTCAACACAAACAGCAGGTATGGTCATAGGCTTTTTTTAAAAAAATCATTTTGACACCACGGGGTGAGATCTTGCATGGAGCCCCAGATAGAGGGAGATTATCAGTGGTCTTGTATGTCTTCCATTTTCTAATAATTGCTCCCACAGTTGATTTATTTACACTTCTTCTACTTCTTCCCAGCCTGGTGCAGGTCTACAATTTTGTCTCTGGTGTCCTTCGACAGCTCTTTGGTCATGGCCATAGTGGAGTTTGGAGTGTGACTGACCGAAGTTGTGGACAGGTGCCTTTTATACTGATAATGAGTTAAAACAGGAGCCATTAATACAGGTAACGAGTGGAGCCTCGTTAGAAGAAGTTAGACATCTTTGACAGCCAGAAATCTTACTTGTTTGTAGGTGACCAAATATTTATTTTCCACTCTAATTTGGAAATAAATTCTTTAAAAATCAAACAATATGATTTTCTGTTTTTTTCCCCCACACATTCTGTCTCTCATGGTTTACCCAAGTTGACTATTACAGGCCTCTCTAATCTTTTCATGTAGGACAACTTGCACAATTGGTGGTTGACCAAATACTTATTTGCCCCACTGTATACTATGCAGGGTTTCTCCTAGGATTTTTTGAAGCTGTGGTGGTGGTGGGCTGAGTCAAAGGCGGACAGCCCCACATGTTGTGTCGCAGTGAAATTGCTTCATATCATGACTAATGAGAATATTTTTTAACAACATTTATTTTTTCCAAGAAGAACCATAACAAAGCTTTAGCTAGGCTAATGAAATATTTCGAAACGTGACGGTCTACGTTTACGATGGAGTATTGGGGCCAAACAAAAAAAAAAATAAAATGACTTTGAGATTAATTTGCTACGAAGGGGTAAAAAAAAAGGTATTATTCCGTTGGGGTAATGTAGCTGTAAACCACTACGCACTTTACGTACATGTACCTTAACCTTAGCTGGGAGCTACGACGAAGCATTAGCATAAATCATTCTATGGATAATAATTTGATGTAGATGCGGCAAGAGAAAGAAAGTCGAACTATTACTACGAGAATGAATGTCGAATTAATAGTATGAGAATAAAAATCGTAATATTGCGTAGGGCTAATGTAGCTGAATAAGCAGCTACGTACTTCACGTAGTGCGTTCCCGCCGCCGTTAAAATTTGCAATATTGAAAGCATCGTGTGTTTTAGAATCGGTTTAACAAATAAGAAAAACCTTAATATTTTGCCTCATCTACATCAAATAATCAATAGAAGGATTTATACAAATGCTTCGTCGTAGCTCTCAGCTACGGTACATGTACGTAAAATGCATAGCTGATTGCAGCTACATTACCCCTACTTAAAAATACGACTGTTTTTCCTCGTAGCAATAGTACAACCTACATGTCTTTTCTTTTTATTTATTTGGCCCTAATATGCACTACATTTTCACAATAATAATAGTCCTTCTGTTAAAGGACCCTCGTCCATTGACAACTTAAATCTTTTCTAAATACTTTGAAATACTCATCTGAAATTACTTCCACTGACATCAGCAACGAACAAATGCAATGCTCTGATGGATTTTTCTCCCGACTACGCAGCAGCAGTCAGACTCACGTTTGCAACAGGAGAACTGATGTGATTTTCAAAATAGATAAAATAAATTTGTGGCCAATAGTGCGTAAATAATGAGTTAGATTCATTTAGACCAATTGTTAAATTATAGAAATTATAAATTACAATGTATCTTTAAAAAAAAAATCTCTTTTGCAAAGTGTGGCGGCTTTTATTTTGGTGTGGTGGTGCGCCACAATCTTTTATTTGTAAGGGAAACCCTGCCAAAGTCAAAACAGGTTATATACTAAGGGTGTAACGGTAGATGTAATAGTATTGAACCGTTTCGGTACGTGGTAGTCGGTTCGGAACGGACGGGTACCGAACGAGTTTCTGACGTAAAATAACCCTACTTTTCGAGGCTGTGAGTCGATCGGGTTACAGTTTATTTGTGTAGATTATATTTACTCCGTCTTCTCTACTATAATGAGGACCAACACGGTAGGACAGTCCATAAACGTCAATGGACCGACGACGTGGCCGCCGCGAGAATGCAGTGAAACGCGGGCGTTAGAGTCAATCAGCCAATGCACACCAGTCGCAGTGCGGCCGCGTGTAAGATGCGTCCCAGAAGCGGCTCAACACAAAGCAAGCGAAAAGAACCGCAGTTTATTTTCTGACGCGAGACGCGGCCCTCCTGCATCAATACTACTAGCTAGGATCGGGCGAGAAGTCACTCGTGTAATAATACGGTGGATCCGGTAGATTTTCAAACTAATATGCAATCGTAACCTGTGTGGCGCTTTAACTTAAGAAAATCCACCAATAAAGCTTTCAAAAATAATTTTGAAAACCGTTCATGAGAAAACCTTTTTTTTTTCATTTAGGCATTTCATTTGTAAAATACGTTAAAATCTTTGTCATTGGGATTGCTTTTCTCTTAAGCACAGGACTTCTTTTTCCTTCTTTCGTTCAGAAAGAAAGCTGACGGGGTCTGAAACGCAAATTGTTGTTGGATTATCTTTAAATACCCGCTACTTTTTGAGCAGAATTCTAGCTTTGTATAGGCTAATGTTCCTATTGTTGAAAGCACAAAAAAGTGTTTAATAAACAACTAGCACATTTATATTTTGCTTTTTTTTTTTTTTTTTTTTACTGTACCGAAAATGAACCGAACCGTGAGCTCAAAACCGAGGTATGTACCGAACCGAGATTTTTGTGTACCGTTACACCCCTATTATATACAGTAGACCAACAGTGCAAATAAGTGAATTTTTTTTTTTATCCATCCATCCATCCATCCATCCAACGCAAAAAGGGTTTGGAGGATATCTCTTTCTGAGGTTAGGTATTGTACCAATTACCTTACCAAAAGTATATACTAGTACATTCAATCAAGCTTCTCGAACAAACACATCTATATACAAATTGAAAAGATTGATAGTGAAAAAAAAATCGAATACAACATCGAAAAAAAGTATTTTCAAAAATATTGCCAATAAACTATTTCAGTTCTATTTTTTCAGGCATGCCACTCAGTTCCCCCTTGAACCAGACAAAGAGCTGCGTCATACAGCCCACTCTTCTGCCGTTTGTGCTGTCAGCCTGTCACTCTTCGCAAATCGCCAACTCATTCGAAGAAAACAACGACAAATCTGGTCCATCCTCTTCCATGAGTTGATGAAATAATGCATTAGCTTGCACTAAATTTGGTTTTCGATTCATTCCACACGTTCCAAAGTCGCTCACCTAGGCACCTCGCTTGGCAATTTATTAAAAATGTTCACATTATGTCTGTCCTAGGTGACCTCACAACGGCTCCTGGAATATGTAGTCTTTCGTGGTGCTTTTGGTTTTGAATAAGGACAAGAAATGATGGAAATATGGACATATACACATGGTCCATGCAGCGCTTTAATGCTTATTTATGAGGGCAACAAACTATAAAACTCAAATAACATTATCTCCCGTTTTACTTGGTCGACTGACTTCAATTATAAACGGGCGTGGACCTCAACTTCCGCGCATTCAAATGAGACCAACCAGTGGCACGTGGATGACGTATATACAGTGTGACGAGGCTTCAAAGATGATATGGGGAATTTTGTCGCTGCCGACACTTTCGGTGTTAAAAGGTTAAACATTCAATGTTTCAAATGTCATATTTTCCTGACTGCTGATAGTTCGTGAAAACTCCTTTAGGAGTCCAAATTATTATACTCTTTTTTGCTTCCGTATAACAGGGCAAGATCCAATCAATGCTGTCCGCGTAGGGCACGAGGCAGCCGCAGCCATGTTATTAAAGTGGGGTTATTTCACAGACAATCAGGAGTTTGTGAAGGCGCCAGCGAGCGGTAAGATGAAAAGATTGACTCCTCAGGGGAGAAACTGTTCCCCCCCTACCTCCTTCTCTCCCACTGCTCTGCTTCTCTTTGCTTGTGCCTGAACGCCCCACAGGCACGTCACTCATGATTCACTTAACATGTTCTTGGCCGAGTGTCAGTGGTGTGTTTCCCCGCTTCAGCTATTGTTCATCTAATTACACTTTTTTTTTAACAAGCACATTTAGTATTTCCCACTGGCACTTGGATATTTGTCAATCATGTTCCTAGATTTTTCCAAAAGAACACGTGAGTTTTCAAAAGTTGTACTGAAAAGTGCGATCAAATGAGGAAATATTTTTCAAGTGTTTAATGATACATTATGTTTCTATTGCGACATGTCCTGAACTGCAAATTCTTTTATTCCGACGGGCCGTATATTATTTTCTGAATGTTCTTTTTCAAGTATGTACCACAGGTTCTCAATTGAGTTCAGATTAGGGGATGGTTGTGGCAACAGCCCTGGTTTTTCCCCTGTTTTAAAATGTTTGACTTTATTATTAATGTTTCCCCTTCAGAAGTGACATATTTTCCTAGTTCTTGGTGTTGAGTGCTTTTCCTAAAAACCACGCCAATGCCTCCAGAATGATGAATTTGTTTACTCGGCTTTAGCTGCAGAGTTCATATTAAAGGGCAAGCAAAAACACAAGCGATAAAGGGATTGAAACAATAAAATGATAGGAGATCTCCGGGTTATGGTAAAATTACTCTCACATCCCACTTCCTTTCCACAATAATGTCACTTAAGCCGCGATAATAGCAAAAGCAATTTGTCTGAACACGTTTGTGTGTGTGTTAGTGGGATGGAGATGCCTGGGAAGCTTCTGTGTGGGTCGGGCACACCTCGGAGCTTTGTAATTATAGCAGGGGCTTTGAAGTGGTGGAATGTTCGGTCGGTCCGGATAATCGGCAACCTTTGCCACACACGCACGCTGTTTTTATTTCCATTAGGATGCTCATTGGTGCCACCAAACCACACCACATTGCTAAAATACGAGTATAAAAATAACATGCACTTTTTGGAGCAACTGTCGCATTCATGAGCACAAACTATAGAGCATTTTTCCCCCTGAAATTTTGAATGAGGGTGAAGGAGAAAAACATTGCAATATGGGGTAGGTTGATTTACAGTGGGGCAAATAAGTATTTAGTCAACCACTAATTGTGCAAGTTCTCCCACTTGAAAATATGAGAGAGGCCTGTAATTGTCAACATGGGTAAACCTCAACCATGAGAGACAGAATGGGGAAAAAAAACAGAAAATCACATTGTTTGATTTTTGGAGAATTTATTTGCAAATCATAGTGGAGAATAAGTATTTGGTCAATACCAAAAGTTCATCTCAATACTTTGTTATGTACCCTTTGTTGGCAATAACAGGCCAAACGTTTTCTGTAACTCTTTTTTTTCACACACCGTTTGCTGGTATTTTGGCCCATTCTTCCTTGTAGATCTCCTCTAGAGCAGTGATGTTTTGGGGCTGTCGTTGGGCAACACGGACTTTCAACTCCCTCCACAGCTTTTCTATGGGGTTGAGATCTGGAGACTGGCTAGGCCACTCCAGGACCTTGAAATGCTTCTTACGAAGCCACCCCTTTGTTGCCCTGGCTGTGTGTTTGGGATCATTGTCATGCTGAAAGACCCAGCCAGGTCTCATCTTCAATGACCTTCCTGATGGAAGGAGATTTTCACTCAAAATCTCTCGATCCATGGCCCCATTCATTCTTTCCTTGACACAGATCAGTCGTCATGGTCCCTTTGCAGAAAAGCAGCCCCAAAGCATGATGTTTCCACCCCTATGTGTCACAGTGGGTATGGTGTTCTTCGGATGCAATTCAGTAGTCTTTCTCCTCCAAACACGAGAACCTATGTTTCTAACAAAAAGTTCTATCCTGGTTTCATCTGACCATAACACATCCAGTCCTCTTCTGGATCATCCAAATGCTCTCTAGTGAACCGCAGACGGGCCTGGACATGTACTTTCTTCAGCAGGGGGACACGTCTGGCAGTGCAGGATTTGAGTTCCTTGCGGCGCATTGTGTTACTGATAGTAGCCTTTGTTACTGATGTCCCAGCTCTCTGTAGGTTATTCACTAGGTCACCCCGTGTGGTTCTGGGATTTTTGCTCACCGTTCTTGTTATCATTTTGGCGCCACGGTGTGAGATCTTGATATTCTCCAGATCGAGGGAGATTATCAGTGGTCTTGTATGTCTTCCATTTTCAAATAATTGCTCCCACAGTTGATTTCTTTACACCAAGCGTTTTGCCTATTGCAGATTCAGTCTTCCCAGCCTGGTGCAGGTCTACAATTTTGTCTCTGGTGTCCTTCGACAGCTCTTTGGTCTTGGCCATAGTGGAGTTTGGAGTGTGACTGACTGAGGACAGGTGTCTCATATACCGATAATGAGTTAAAACAGGTGCCATTAATACAGGTAACGAGTGGAGCCTCGTTAGACCTCGTTAGACCTCATTAGAAGAAGTTCGACCTCTTTGAAAGCCAGAAATCTTGCTTGTTTGTAGGTGACCAAATACTTATTTTCCACTCTAATTTGGAAATAAATTCTTTAAAAATCAAGCAGTGTGATTTTCTTTCTTTTTTTTTCACATTGTCTCTCATGGTTGAGGTTTACCCATGTTGACAATTACAGGCCTGGGAGAATGTGTTATGGTCAGATGAAACCAAAATAGAACTTTTTGGTCGAAACACAGGTTCTCGTGTTTGGAGGAGAAAGAATACTGAATTGCATCCGAAGAACACCATACCCTCCATGAAGCATGGGGGTGGAAACATCATGCTTTGGGGCTGTTTTTCTGCAAAGGGACCAGGACGACTGATCTGTGTAAAGGAAAGAATGAATGGGGCCATGTATCGAGAGATTTTGAGTGAAAATCTCCTTCCATCGGCAAGGGCATTGAGGATGACACGTGGCTGGGTCTTTCAGCATGACAATGATCCCAAACACACAGCCAGGGCAACAAAGGAGTGGCTTTGTAAGAAGCATTTCAAGGTCCTGGAGTGTCCTAGCCAGTCTCCAGATCTCAACCTCATAGAAAATCTGTGGAGGGAATTGAAAGTCCGTGTTGCCCAACGACAGGCCCAAAATATCACTGCTCTAGAGAAGATCTGCATGGAGGAATGGGCCAAAATACGAGCAACAGTGTGTGAAAAGCTTGTGAAGAGTTACAGAAAACGTTTGGCCTCCATTATTGCCAACAAAGGGTACATAACAAAGTATTGAGATGAACTTTTGGTAATGACCAAATACTTATTTTCCACCATGATTTGCAAATAAAGTCTTTAAAAATCAAACAATGTGATTTTCTGTTTTTTTTTTTTTTACCCATAGTTTACCCATGTTGACAATTACAGGCCCATTACCTCTCTAATATTTTCAATTGGGAGAACTTGAACAATTAGTGGTTGAGTAAATACTTATTTGCCCCACTGTATGTGTTATAGCAGCACATGACCGAATCTCAGAGCAGTAATCTAACTGCGACAACACAAGTGTCTTTATCACATCTGCTGTCATGTTGAGAGGCAGCATATGAGAACATCTTCTTACCATTGAGAGACTTTGACCCACTCTGTGAACTACTGTACGAATATGTCCTCACCATGATAGTTTATCGTCAATATCAACATCAACATCAACACGTTGTCAAGTTAGGTTCTCATTAGATGATGAGAGGGGATGATCTGCTCCTACCCTGACCTGCCCTGTCCGAATTGCATGACGTCCGAGTTGCGCCAAACTGCGAGGGACCGTTCAGTCCATAGGCTTAGTTGCTACTTGTAATTGCACCTGCAGTATATATTAAGGATATATTGTAGGTTTTTGGTCTGAATTAATCAAAATATAATGTATTCCTATGGGGAAATCCCTTTCGACATCCGACCATTCCGACATATAAACGAGGTCCTGGAAAGAATTCGTATGTTGTGGTACCGCTGTATATCTTTAAGTCTTACATAGTTGCAGTGTTGGAGCCTATCTTGGGTAATTTTGAGAGAGAGAGAGGTTACATTCGGAATGGGTGGCCAGTCCAATGTTAAATCATTATTTTGTTTGCGAGCATTTTTTCATACTAATCAAAATCAATCTAACCCTCTTAAATGTCACCTCATTAAGGACAAATTCTACTTTGGTTTTAGAATTGTTGCACAAAATGGGTGGGTTGCGTTCAAACAAATGTCAGTGACTTAATGAAGATTAAGTAGAAAATCGCAACAATTGCAAGAAGATAAAAGGCAAAGCCATGGAAATGAAATCATTAATGCGGCAATGATGTCATGCACGACCTCAAAGCATTAAACTAAGCAATGTCATCCGTTTTCTGCTTGGTGTGCCGTCACATTCCAAAACAATCCACAATGTTCATTCTCTATTATTATTCTGACATATGTTTTAACTGCTTCTCAATTGCCCCTTAATGTTGTTGATGACACTCACGGTGGTCTGTTTAATGGTAATTCAGTTGCTCATCCAGCCCATTTCAAACATTTTCACATTTTGTTCCCATCTCGTTCAATTGATGAAGGCTTAGATTTTTGACTTTGTTGTTAATTACTTCCAACTGTGACAATAACAAAACGACATGTCCCAGCCACCCGTGATTGTCATGAGAGCACATTGTCAAAAAAGTCTATATCAAAATACGAATGTATGGCCTTCTCCGTTAGGGAAGTAACTCGTCATAACAAACTGATTTTAATGCACCGTCACGGTAATTATGCTACTCTGACTTCTTGCTAACTCTCTCTGAGCTTCCCTCGGAGCCTTCTCCTCGTGCACACAAATGACTACCTTGGAAGCTACAATGGCGCCATGGCCAATTAGCTGCTAAAAACTACAGACGGCTCTATTCAGGGGCCTCCTGCACGTGAAAGATTGAACCCCATTTTACTAATAACGAGGGATGAGGAAGTATCTCAACCTTTTGGAATTTCTCACATTTCTGCATAAAATCACCAACAAATGTGCTCTGATCTTTGTCAAAATTACACAGATGTAAAAACAGTGTCTGCTTTAACTAAAACCACCCAAACATTTATAAAGTTACTAAAACCACCCAAACATTGATAGGTTTTCACATTTTAATGAGGATAGCATGCAAACAATGACAGAAGGGGGAAAAATACAGTGGGGAGAACAAGTATTTGATACACTGTCAATGGGAAAACCCATTGTACGTAAGTGCCTCTGCCTGAAGAGAGTTAAAGCACAATTGAAAACAATTTTTACCTAACAATTTAAATCAGGTGTGTGGCCAATCACTGATGAGTGAATTACTGCTGCCCTGCACACTATAAAACACCCACCTGGTAAGAACTGTTTAGATGAGACGCATTGTCTGATGTGCATCATAGCTCTGTCGAAAGCGCGCGACCTGCAAAAAGCAAAAAAATACCTTGTTGATTGAAATAAAACTGGGAAGGGATACAAAAGCATCTCTAAAAGTCTGGATGTTTATCAATCGACAGTCAGAGAACAGCAGTTGTATACAAATGGCGAGAGTTTGGCACTGTTGTTTCTCTCCCAAGGATTGGCAGTCCACCAAAGATGACGCCAAGAGTTCAGCGCAGAATACACAGAGAGGTAAAAAAGAACCCCCGAGTGTCTGCTAAAGACTTACAGAAATCACTGGCACAGTCAAATATCTCTGTGCACACAACAACTATACGTAAAGCCATTGCCAAGAATGGTGCTCACTGGAGGACTCCACGGCGGCGTGTCTGCTGTCTAAAAAAACATTGTTGCTCATTTAATGTTCACAAAGAGGCACTTGGACACTCCACAGACGTTTTGGCAAAATATTTTGTGGACTGATGAAACCAGAGTTGAATTATTTGGGAGTAACACACAACGTCATGTATGGAGGAAAAATGTAACAGCGCTCCAACATCAACACCTCATCTCCACTGTGAAGCATGGTGGAGGGAGCATCAAGATTTGGGGCTGTTTGCTGCCTCAGGGCCTGGACAACTTGCAATTATTATTGGAAGAATGAATTCAAAAGTTTATCCGGATGTTTGCAGGAAAACCTGAGGCCGTCTGTCAGACAGTTGAAGCTAAAAAGAGGATGGATGCTGCAACAACACAATGATCCAAAACACAGAAGTAGATCAACTTCAGAATGGTTTCAGAAGAACAAAATACAGGTTCTGGAGTGGCAAAGTCAAAGTCCAGACTTGAACCCAATTGAGATGCTGTGGCATGACCTAAAGACAGAGATTCATGCCAGACATCCCAGGTATCTGAACTACAGCAATTTTGTAGAGAATAATGGGCCAAGATTAGTCCTAATCGATGTGCCAGACTGATCTGCAGCGACAGGATGCGCCTGGCTGAACCTATTGCTGTCAAAGGCGGAGCCACAAAATATTGAATGTGAAGGTTCACTTACTTATTTTTGCCCCGTCTGTCATTGTTTGCATACTATCCTCATCAATATATGAACACCTATAAATATTTGGGTGGTTTTAGTTAAAGCACTGTTTTTTCATCTGTGTGGTTTTGACAGAAATCATTTGATGGTGATTTCATGCAGAAATGGGAGAAATTCTAAAGGTTCAGATACTTTTATATACCACTGTATAACTGTAATGTACTGTTTTAAAGCACATGAGGAATTTTCAAATTTTACCTGATTGCTGTGCTTTGAAGCTGTAATACATTATTACTAAAAAAAACTTAAAACCTTTTTCTTACAAATAATTTTTATTTTAAAAAGTGGTAATTTTACAGGAACAGTCAGTTTTTCATATTTGTACACACACACACACATAGTGTGGCAAATAAGTATTTAATCAACCACTAATTGTGCAAGTTCTCCCACTTGAAAATATTACAGAGGCCTGTAATTGTCAACATGGGTAAACCTCAACCATGAGAGACAGAATGTGGGGAAAAAAATTCAGAAAATCACATTGTTTGATTTTTAAAGAATTTATTTGGAAATCATGGTGGAAAATAAGTATTTGGTCAATACCAAAAGTTCATCTCAATACTTTGTTATGTACCCTTTGTTGGCAATAACGGAGGCCCAACGTTTTCTGTAACTCTTCACAAGCTTTTCACACACTGTTGCTGGTATTTTGGCCCATTCCTCCATGCAGATCTCCTCTAGAGCAGTGATGTTTTTGGGCTGTTGTTGGGCAACAAGGACTTTCAACTCCCTTCACAGATTTTCTATGGGGTTGAGACCTTGAGACTGGCTAGGCCACTCTAGGACCTTGAAATGCTTCTTACAAAGCCACTCCTTTGTTGCCCTGGCTGTGTGTTTGGGATCATTGTCATGCTGAAAGTCCCAGCCACGTCTCATCTTCAACGCCCTTGCTGATGGAAGGAAATTTTCACTCAAAATCTCTCAATACATGGCTCCATTCATGCTTTCATTTACGCAGATGAGTCGTACTGGTCCCTTTGCAGGAAAAACAGCCCCAAAGCATGATGTTTCCACCCCCATGCTTCACAGTGGGTATGGTGCAATTCAGTATTCTTTTTCCTCCAAACAAGAGAACCTGTGTTTCTACCAATAAGTTCTGTTTTGGTTTCATCTGACCCTAACACATTCTTCCAGTCCTGTTCTGGATCATCCAAATGCTCTCTCGCGAACCGAAGACTGGCCTGGACGTGTACTTTCTTCAGCAGGGGGACACGTCTGGCAGTGCAGGATTTGAGTCCCTGGCGGCGCATTGTGTTACTGATAGTAGCCTTTGTTACTGTGGTCCCAGCTCTCTGTAGGTCATTCACTATGTCCCTCGTGTGGTTTTGAGATTTTTGCTCACTGTTCTTGTTATCATTTTGATGCCACGGGGTGAGGAGGGAGTTGAAAGTCCATGTTGCCCAACCACAGCCCCATACATCACTGCTCTAGAGGAGATCTGCATGGAGGAATGGGCCAAAATACCAGCAACAGTGTGTGAAAAGCTTGTGAAGAGTTACAGAAACCGTTTGGCCTCCGTTATTGCCAACAAAGGGTACATAACAAAGTATTGAGATGAACTTTTGGTATAGACCAAATACTTATTTTCCACCATGATTTGGAAATAAATTATTTAAAAATCAAACAATGTAATTTTCTGTTTTTTTTCCCACATTCTGTCTCTCATGGTTGAGGTTTACCCATGTTGACAATTACAGGCCTCTCTAATATTTTCGAGTGGGAGAACTTGCACAATTAGTGGTTGACTAAATACTTATTTGCCCCACTGTACACATATACTGTTACTGTATATTTTCCCCAAGAACCAAGTTTGAATTTTAAGAGATTATAGTTATAATATTAAACTATTTCAGAACAATGTATTGACAAAAAAGAAAATCACAATTTGATAAAATAAAGTTATGTTATTGCAAGGATTTTCTTTTTTTAATCAATATATACCGTAGTCAAAGACTAACAAGGCTGTAGTCTGCTCCCAGTAATTTGTATTATAATTATTTTTATTTCTTTGAATGTTGTCTCCACACCTAAACTCAGTTTTTTGCAATAATGGATAAGCAGGTTGTTCAAGTATTTATCAGTAATATTTTACGAGAACCAGGTCACGTCTTTTCAAACAGGTTATGCTAATTATTAGGCTTAATCGTAACACCTCCCATACAAATAACAATGGGATTGAAAGAGTAGTGGTGCGTCACCAAACGTTTTGTTTTAATCTGTCATAAGGTTTCGTCTCGAGTGAGTTGCAACCCGCGGGCATTGCATCGTATAACAGAAAGTCCTGACATTTAGGATTTATAACAAGATCACAGTGCTTATTATGAAGCTATAATTGTCTAATGTGCAAAAGTGTGTATGCCTAGCATATGATTACATGATGTGAAGATAAATGCTGGCAATGTTTTCAGTGAATGATGGAAAATACACCTCTGCCCCGACTAATAATACTTCATTTCTCAAATCATTTAGATTTTTTTCAGTGGATAACAAATGCGATAAGAAGAAACGGCATTCAACAGGAAATGTTTGAAGAAAACATTTACCAAAAAAAAAAAAGGTTTTACACTTCCCTTGCACTTATCGTTAATGTTGAGAGTTGTCGGGTCCAATTGTAGGTTCAAATAACGAGCTCGTCCGCAAATGTGTTTTCCTAATCAAAGTTGTCTAGGGTTGACAAACTCGCCTGATTTAACACAATGAAGACAAATTTTGCATGCAGGGTTAAAACAAGCGCAAGCAGTGACATGATTCAAGGCTCTGCTGTACTTTATTGAGGAAAAGAGCCAGGTCACGGGTTCGACATCAAGCTCTGGCGCAAACACATTCCCGGTGATCTTTACGGTGACCTCAATGGGTAAAAAAGGGGCCACTAGGGTCCTTTTGCAATGACCCATTCTTCGGCTAAGGTCACCAACTTTTGGCTTTGGTACTTTGAAGTGCAACAACAGCGACCTGGTAACGGACTGATTGGCGTTTTGGCAATTACTGAGTTGCTGGTTTAATTTATTTGTATCATTTTGGCTGAGGAAGAGGTACAGAGAAGGTTAATAGTACTCATAAATATTGGTGAAGGGTTGTCAGCCTTGCTTTAAGCAAGCACAATTGCCCTGCTTCCTTTATTTTACAAATGATTTGTTTGGTTTGCAAAACATACTCCTGGCAGTAGTACTTGATCAAAATGCTAACATGCTTAGTAAGAATGGCCAAAAATTAAATATCGGTCATTTCAATTGTTCAGTTCACATTAGCAACTAAGTTGAACAGCAATTTACCATCTGTGGGACTTGCCTGTTGCATTTGTATAGGGCGGAAAACACAGACAAGACTGAAAAAGCAGTTTCTGCTCTTGCACTCCTCTTTAAAAGAAACTGCTGTATTTTAAGACAAAACAACTGTTGTGTTTGATAGAACAATATGTCTATATGCTGCCATAGCAGGTTCATGGCGCATGAAGCCCCCGAACTATTTTTAATTAGTCCGTTTTACCCTGAAAACCCCCGTTTACAGACGACGCGCAACCGCTTTTGTTTCAACCCAGCCATAAAACAAAGATAATTAATTTTATTTATTATTCAAGATGTCTGTCGTTTTTAGCTTTGAATCATTCATTGATGTCTCATATTTCATTAAAAAAAAAAACGACTTTAAAAAATTATTCACTCACATATTTTAAACTTTTAAACAAATTACGTCACAATGAAAAAAATGGCGTCTGTAAAAAAGTCAGATATCTACCTCATAACTATCGCTTAAAAGTATGTTTTTTGTTACTGTTGCATTTTCTCCAATATGTTGGATGTTAAATAATTGATCCAAACAAAAAAAAAGTTGAAAAAAAAAACATTTAAAAGTATATATGAAAAATATATGAAAAAGAAAATCTCGACCACTCCTTGACGTCTGCGATTTCTGCAATGCGACCCTTGTTATATTACCATGTTTCACCCATAAAATCCCATAAAAATCCAGCTGTGGCCATTCACAGCTGTGTCTTGACACTCAGTGATACATGCTACATGGAGTTTTTGGATCGAAACAAAGTATGTACATGATAATATCTCGTTAAAGTCATGGCGTCTGTAATTCTTTTCTCGCGTGCTCTCACCTCCAGATAGTGTTTTGCTTTTTTTAAAAAAAAAAAAAAGCCCTCCTGCTCAAAATTTTCTTCCCCCAGAAAACTGAGATTTTAAGCTTTCCAATGATGTACCACACATGCATATCGGACAATTTTGAAAGTTGGCCAAATTGGGGCTCTTAGAGCGGAACTTCAAGTCACCTGAGTGTTTTCCACCATAGGAACAAATTTTGTTATACAAAATCAAAGCCTTCCTTCATTTGTTAATTCCAATGGCAAAATTAATGTCAGTTTTTATGGGCAATGAGCCCGGAAGCAGTCTGAATCTTCTTCTGGTGTGGACAAATGGATGCATTTATTCATTCTGAATAAAACAGTTTTCCAACCTTTTTCATTTTAAGACCAGATTTAAAAATATGCTTTTCCCCCCAGGATTCAAATGTATTAAAAGACATAGTATGCGGTGTTGGTAATCTTGCTTTATAAAAGTAATTAATTACAGTTACAAATTACTTCTCCCAAAAAGTAATTGCGTTAGTAACTCAGTTACCTGAATGTAAGAGTTATTAGTTACTTGGCAAAGTAACGTGATAATTTTCATGTTTTTTTTTCTTAAAAAAAAAAAAAAGTCACACAATGTGAAGTTTAAAGGGTTTTTTGGGACAATTGGCCCTAGCCCAATTCTTTACCCTAAACTTAACTAGACACAGGGGTATTGTGGATATTGCGGTAACTAGATAGTAACCTTTGCTATGTGTGGAAGTCATTTCACGTGTGAATCAACCGTTAAAGTTGTTAAAATTGCTCCCGTTATTGCATTAGTTCCCTTCAGTCTACTTTTGGCATATGTAAGTTTTAAAACTATTTCATCATTTAAAGATAGATTTAAGTCAAGATTTTGCCAATTTAGGAGCATTTTAGATAAATAGTTACTTAGGTTCACTAGGAAGGTTCTCTACAACGGAGCCTTCCTGAGAAGTCTACTGCTTTAAGATGGCGGCTCTTTACTAACGCATCTAGTCCTTTATTATACATGTTGCTAATGCAGCTGTGTCTGTCATTTGCATCTAGTTCCGTATATATGTGATATCTACCGAAGCATCATGTGGGTGTAGTTTGTAGGCTATCGGCTACAGTCAGGTATTATTGGAGCCACCTAGCATAGTAGCATCACGTTTGCAGCGGCGTCACACTCCCTTGCCTTTGCCCCACTTCTGCTCTGCTCTCTCCTCTCCATGAGATCGTCTTTTTCCAGACTTTTCTCGCGGCAGTCAACCAACATCGTAACGCATAGTAACGCACGCCTTTCCCGCCTCAGTAACGGTAACGGCGTTGCCAAGATGAGAAAAGTAATTAATTAGATTACACACTACTAAAGAAAATAACACCGTTTTTAACGCCGTTATATTCTAATGCCGTTATTAACAACATTGATAGTATGTTACATTAGCATGTAGGCAAAGTATAACCTCATTATAACCAGCAAAACAAATTTGAATCGAAAAGCCAAAAAACGGTGGGCCAACTGGTGATGATTGATAAAATAGCTCAGTTATTTTTTTGTCCTCTGACAATTAAACAGTGATAATTGACCCATGTCGCCAAATTTTGGAGTAAATCCTGAAAAAGGATCGGGCTTGGGTATTGATCCTTGGGGAACACCAGTACATAAGAATTGAATTTTAAGATTTTCTTGTAAAAAAAAAAAAAAAAAAAAAAAAAAAAAAATATATATATATATATATATATATATATATATATATATATATATTTATAATAATGATAATAATAATGCACGACTTTAAGTAGAAAATGAAATAGTGAAAAATGATAAAGTAAGTAAATCTAAACCTATATGTTAATGTAACTTTGGCTCTGTGTGTGCGTGTGTCTGTGTGTGTTCCCCGAGCACTCCAAAACGGTTGTGTAGAATCTGACGAAATTTTACACACTTGTACTTTTTGCTTCTGGGAGTGTTCTTAGATGGGTTTGATCTCTGTAGGCCTCCATTTAATGTGTAAAATTAATTTGAAACTCCAAAAATTAGCATAGAAAATCCCTGATTGTCTTTTAGAAAATCCATGATTGTCTTTTGGGCAAAAGGCGCAGCTCCTGCAATTGCAATGTCGCAGCTGGCTCTCAAACATTATGGTTTCATGTACAAATTGAAATGTGCTGTGATTATACGTTGTGGCTTTGAGTACTCCACAACAAGAAGCTGGATTTTTTTTTTTAATGTACAATTTTCCAGAATATTACTAAGGGGTTCATTTCCATACCTGTCAAGTTGTACTTTTTCGGCATAATTTGTTCAAGTGAGCACTGAATTTTAAATGTGTACGCCGTACGTTCAAAATCTGTACGTGTTTCATGCATTACGTTTTTTTTGTTCTCCGTTCGGATTTCATCACCGTTTCGCCAACGAGACAATGTGCGTTACGATGCGTTACTACGTTGGTTGAATGACGCCAGAAAAGTCAGAGACACTGATAGAGAAGAGTGTTGTGATGCTGCAGCAAACGCGATGCTAGGCTAGGTGGCTCCAATATTTCCTGACAGTAGCCGACAGCCTACAATCCATGCCTAGATATTAAATGCTTATAGAAGTTCTACAAGCATAGTTCTATAATACAACTACATGCGAAATGACAGACGGCGGCGTTAATAAACAGCCACCATTTTGAAGCGGTAGAGTTCTCAAAAAGGCTGTGTTGTAGTGAACCTTCCTAGCGAACCTCAGTAACTTTTTATCTAAAATAGTCTTGACTTGAATCTATCTGTAAATGATGAAACAGTTTTAAAACTTGAACATGTCGAAAGTAGACAGAAGGGAACTAATGCAAAAACGGGAGCAATTTTACCACTTTAACAGTTGATTCACAATATTAAACTATTTCCGAACATAACAAAGGTTACCATGTTTTTTTTTGTTTTTTTGTTTTTAACTTTTCAATTTATGATTGGACACACTAACGAACGACCTTCAAGTCAAACTGAATTGCGGGCTGAAGTGCAGCCATCAAGACATTATAGAAATGGCCAAAAGTGCTACATACAAATATAACAAAAGTAACTGTTAAATTTTAGTAATCATGATGTAGCTGAAGATATTGATTGTTCTTTGATTGCACCAGGTTATATGTTACAATATTACTAATAAATTCATATTATTTTAAAAACTGAGTTTTATTTTTGTTTCTTATCGCACGCTATATAGAACGTTGTAAGATTAGTCACCAATTTGTAAGGGCATACGTCACTATTTTTAAGATTGCCAATGGCCTCGGGTTGACAGGTATGCATTTCGGCTGGATATCCATACTGTGGCGACTGTTATTTATAATGTGTTACACCTGCAATGGTTCATGGGTAGTTGTGGCAACCATGACTGAGACTGGTGGTTGTCGTTGTTATGTTCTGTTGTTTCCTGTTTAACAAAGACAACATCTCTCGAGGTTACGAGGTATATAGGGCACAAGAGCAGTACGTGTGAAACATAAAAACTGTCTCTCTCATTCTTCTCCATGTTGTTTGCCACGGTGTGTCACAAAGTGTCCACAGTGATGGAGAAGCTAATGTGCATTAACCCCTTTTTACTACATTACATATGCATCTGTACGGAAAGCATGTTTTATCTGAGAATAGGTTGTTTTGTGTTTTTGTTACACAAACCCGGCAACGTCGGGTCATACTGCTAGGTATTTATAAACATACGTAATTTTATTAGTTTTTGTCCTCCCTCAAACTTTCCATGGATGTTTCTGTATCATTCCCAGAAATGTACCCTAAAATCGGTGACCTGTTTGTAACCTTAAAGACTCAGATTGTTTATTGGACCAAGTATGTGCCAGATGGTCAAATTGGTGCATGTTCACTCTGTCAACTCAATACAAAGTATTTTGTGTGCCTTTATTTATTGGGTTGTTTGTAGATTGCTTTTTTGTAATTCCAGCCAGGACGTTGATGAACCCCAGATGAAATACAAGAAAGAAGTGGTGAAAAGGTCACAGTTTAATTGATAGTGAAGCCAATAACGTATGTCACTTATGCTGTCAGCTATTACATTGAGATAAGTACTGTGTACTTAATCACTTCCTCATACAAAAGAAGTGTGTTTGCGGTTTATTTTCGTTTCAATTGCACATAAACTAGTGTTTGCGATGCAAGCACTTAAAGCCTGTTTACTTCCTTGTGGCTGCGTTTCTGTGCAATGACCATCTGCCAGCTCGCCTCAAACACGACTGACGTTGTTTGTCTTTGGGGTAATGGCTGGCATTATGTTGAATTACTACTCTGCTCAAGTAGCAGCAGTTCGCTAAAAAGGTCTCTCCTCTCCCGTGCCTTGTTACAATCAATTAAGCTGATTAGAAGCACTATCTTGACCACTTCAAAGCAAAGTCATTACAGCGGGTCAGACTAGCTGTCTCTCCGTTTGTTTGTCGCCGTGTAAAACAAGGAACTGAATGCTCAGCTTTTTAAAACGTTTGAGGTCTGCTGATGTTCACACACTAGAAGTGTGGGGAAAAAAATATAAGTAAAAGAACAACCAATACAACTCTGTCAAGGGAAAAATAGGAAACATACGGGACAAACACTTTGACAATAATTAATGGTAGCTTAGCATTCCATGAAAAAGCTAACATCTATAGTATTCAGTATTCTTAATTTGGCACGTCGCCCAGCCCAAACCATTTGAACGTTTGAAAAGGTTGAAAAAAACCCCAACCATTCACAAAAAAAATGCTAATTCTTTTGAAAAAAAAAAAGTCAACATCAAAATGTACCTAGTTCTACAATTTTTGTTCAAAATGCATAATTCATACTTTAAAATTTTCAAGAATTTGAGGGGTACGAAGGTTGTACACAGTTTTTACCAAAAACGTAAAGTCCACCATAATTTGCCCAAAACTTTACCATTCATTTCCAATGAACAAAATTCCCAATTCATTTCCAACGGAGGTGAGTAGAGTAGCCAAACATTTTTACTCAAGTAAGAGTAGCGTTACTTCAAAATAATATTATTCAGGTAACAGTAAAAAAGTATTTGGTGAAAAGAATACTCAAGTAGTGAGTAACTGCCTATATTTTTGTTGGATTTAAAATATATATATATATTTTTTTTTTTAAACAACGGTATTTTTTTTCTGAGCACAAAGTTATCTATATAGACTTGAGGTGCAACAATTAATCGATTAATCGACAACTAATTAATTAGCAAATTAATTGACAACTATTTTGATAACCAATTAATCGTTCAGGACCTTCACCTTACACTTGTGTAAGCTCTTGAAATTATAACATACATATAACTTCTCAGTTGTAAATACGATCAGATTGCATTATACAGTATTTTTGTTAAGTCAAAGTAAGACATTAACAAAAATCTGTGTTTACTTTGGAAAACAACATTATATCCATTTTTCAGAGATCTTAGTATCTAAAGTAGCTTCTTAATAAGGCTGCAAAAACTAATCGATTCAATCGATTAAGAAATTAGTTCCCAACGAATTGGATAATCGATAGTTGTTGACTACAGTTAAGTCAGGAAGCTGTAATAAATTATTTTTAAAGGAAATAGTCATCCATTTTGTCTTAATTGCTACTTGCAACATGCCTAAAAAAATTTCAAGGTAAACTGTGAAGGTAACTGAAAAAAAAAGTGACATTTATCCGGTTAATCAATTAATCGTTTAATTACTCGTCCCATTAATCGATTATGAAAATAATCGTTAGTTGCAGCCCTAATATGGACTGTTGTTATAATGATACTGTACAATAACCCAATACATCAATACATAACTACATTAAACTGAAGAAATACAAATATGTATGGCGGAAAACACTCAGGTGACTTGAAGTTCCACTCTGAGACCAACTTTCAAAATTGTCCTATATGCACGTATGATACATCATTGGAAAGCTTAAAATCTCAATTTTCTGGGGAAAGAAAATTTTTGAACAGGAGGGCATCTAAAAAAAAAAAAATTAAGCAGCAAAACCCCAACTGGAGGCGAGACCACGCGAGAGCAGAATTAAAGACGCCACGATTTTAATGAGATATTATCGAATACTTACCTTGTTTTGATCCAAAAACTCCATGTAGCATTTATCACCGAGTGTCAAGTGACAGCTGTGAATGGACACAGCCGTATTTTGGGGGGATTTTATGGGTGAAACATGGTGATATAACAAGGGTCGCGATACAGAAATCGCAGACAACAAGGAGTGGTCGAGATTTTCTTTTTCATATATTTACCAATTTAAACATCTTTTTTTCAATTTTTCTTTGTTTGGATCGATTATTTATCATCTAACATATCGTGGAAAATGCGACAGTAACAACAACAACAAAAAAACAATTAAGCGATAGTTATGAGCTAGATATCCATGACTTAATTATAGATGCCAAATTTTTCATTGTGACGTAATTTGTTTAAACGTTTAAAATATGCGAGTGAATTATTTTTTAAAGTCGTGTTTTTTTTAACTAAATATTAGACATTGATTAATGATTCTACGCTAAAAATGACATTTAGAATAATAAATACGATTATTTACATTCTTTTAATGGGTAGGTTGAAACAAAAGCGGTTGCGCGACGTCTGTAAAATGGGGTTTCCAGGGTAAAACGGACAAATTAAAAATAGTTTGGGGGCTTCATGCACCATGAATCTGCTATGGCAGCGTATAGACAGATTGTTCTATCAAACACAACAGTTCTTTTGGCTTAAAATATAGCAGTTTCTTTTCAAGAGGGGTGCAAGAACAGACAATGATTTTTCATTGTCTTGTCTGTGTTTACAGTGCCTTGCAAAAGTATTCGGCCCCCTTGAATCTTGCAACCTTTCGCCACATTTCAGGCTTCAAACATAAAGATATGAAATTTAATTTTTTTGTCAAGAATCAACAACAAGTGGGACACAATCGTGAAGTGGAACAACATTTATTGGATAATTTAAACTTTTTTAACAAATAAAAAACTGAAAAGTGGGGCGTGCAATATTATTCGGCCCCTTTACTTTCAGTGCAGCAAACTCACTCCAGAAGTTCAGTGGGGATCTCTGAATGATCCAATGTTGTCCTAAATGACCGATGATGATAAATAGAATCCACTTGTGTGTAATCAAGTCTCCGTATAAATGCACCTGCTCTGTGATAGTCTCAGGGTTCTGTTTAAAGTGCCGAGAGAATTATGAAAACCAAGGAACACTCCAGGCAGGTCCGAGATACTGTTGTGGAGAAGTTTAAAGCCGGATTTGGATACAAAAAGATTTCCCAAGCTTTAAACATCTCAAGGAGCACTGTGCACGCCATCATATTGAAATGGAAGGAGCATCAGTCCACTGCAAATCTACCAAGACCCGGCCGTCCTTCCAAACTTTCTTCTCAAACAAGGAGAAAACTGATCAGAGATGCAGCCAAGAGGCCCATGATCACTCTGGATGAACTGCAGAGAAAAGTGGGAGAGTCTGTCCATAGGACAACAATCAGTCGTACACTAAACAAATCTGGCCTTTATGGAAGAGTGGCAAGAAGAAAGCCATTTCTCAAAGATATCCATAAAAAGTCTTGTTTAAAGTTTGCCACAAGCCACCTGGGACACACACCAAACATGTGGAAGAAGGTGCTCTGGTCAGATGAAACCAAAATTGAACTTTTTGGCCACAATGCAAAACGATATGTTTGGCGTAAAAGCAACACAGCTCATCACCCTGAACACACCATCCCCACTGTCAAACATGGTGGTGGCAGCATCATGGTTTGGGCCTGCTTTTCTTCAGCAGGGACAGGGAAGATGGTTAAAATTGACGGGAAGATGGATGCAGCCAAATACAGGAACATTCTGGAAGAAAACCTGTTGGTATCTGCACAAGACCTGAGACTGGGACGGAGATTTATCTTCCAACAGGACAATGATCCAAAACATAAAGCCAAATCTACAATGGAATGGTTTAAAAATAAACGTATCCAGGTGTTAGAATGGCCAAGTCAAAGTCCAGACCTGAATCCAATCGAGAATCTGTGGAAAGAGCTGAAGACTGCTGTTCACAAACACTCTCCATCCAACCTCACTGAGCTCGAGATGTCTTGCAAGGAAGAATGGGCAAGACTGTTAGTCTCTCGATGTGCAAAACTGGTAGAAACATACCCCAAGCGACTTGCAGCTGTAATTGGAGCAAAAGGTGGCGCTACAAAGTATTAACGCAATGGGGCCAAATAATATTGCACACCCCACTTTTCAGTTTTTTATTTGTTAAAAAAGTTTAAATTATCCAATAAATGTTGTTCCACTTCACGATTGTGTCCCACTTGTTGTTGATTCTTGACAAAAAAATTAAATTTCATATCTTTATGTTTGAAGCCTGAAATGTGACGAAAGGTTGCAAGATTCAAGGGGGCCGAATACTTTTGCTAGGCACTGTATATATATATATATATATATATATCTATATACAGTGCTGCTCGAAAGTTTGTGAACCCCACAGCGATGGTCAGATTTTTTGTAAAAAAAACTAAAATAACCTTATTAAATGTTAAGTTATACCCAAATCCACAATACTGACATTCCAAATAATGGACTGAAACAAAAGAAATAGTTATATTGTCATTCTTTATTTAACAAAAGTGGTTGATTTAAGAAAAACTCAGATATCATGTGTGCAAAAGTATGTGAACCCCTTCAGTTAATAGGATATTGCGCCTCCTTTTGCAGAGATTACCTCAACCAAACGGTTTCTGTAGTGACTAATCAGCCTCTCACATCTACTTTGGGGGATTTTTGCCCATTCTTCCTTGCAGAACGCAGTCAGTTGAGAGAGGTTTGATGGGCGTCTGGCATGAACTGCTCGCTTCAGGTCCCGCCACAGCATTTCAATGGGATTTAGGTCAGGACTTTGACTGGGCCAGTCCAGAACACGAATCTTCTTCTTTTTCAGCCATTCCTTGGTTGTATGCTGGAATGCTTTGGATCATTATCATGTTGCATGATCCACCTTCTGCCAAGCTTTAACTTCAAAACAGATGGCGTCAGGTTATGTTCTAGGATTTGACAATATTCCTCAGAATTCATGATTCCCTGGACTATGTGGAGTTGTCCAGGTCCTGAGGATGAAAAGCAAGCCCAGATCTTGACATTCCCACCTCCATGCTTCACTGTTGGGAGAAGGTTCTTTTGGTGGTATGCAGTGTTGACTTTTCGCCAGACATGGCGGTTTTGGTTGTGACCAAACAGTTCAATTTTGCACCTACATCAGTTGATGAAAACTCTTTTTAATTTAGTCTCGACAACACAACTGTTAAAAAAACAAAAAAAAAAACTACTGAATTGATTGATTAGGAAATCAGGTTGAAATAATAGAAAATTCCAAAATGTTGAGGGGGTTCACAAACTTTTGAGCAGCACTGTATGTATATATATGTATATTAGGGCTGTCAAAATTATTGTGTTAACGCGCGGTAAATTAATTTTTTAAATTAATCACGTTAAAATATTTGACGCAATTAATGCACATGTCCCGCTCAGACAGTATTCTGCCTTTTGGTAAGTTTTACAGCAAGGCTTTTTGTGCTGTCTAACAGCGAACTCTCGTGGTCGCTTTGCGACATGGTTTATTGTTTTCTTGCCAGTTCAATATGGCTGCACGACGTCTCGGGCTGACACCTACGTTGTAATGTTGTGCTTATATGATCCTTGGACAAGATTTGTCCGTAAGTATGGTTGTTGTAAAGAATGTACATATTATGTTAGTAAGCGAAATGTCATATTTTTTGTATGAGACGCTTTTTGTTTATGTGTAGTGAACCTGTATAGTGTGCTAAGCTAACGTTGTTGCTAATGCAATGCTTGTGTACTTTTTTTTTGTAGTTTTACGACGGTCTAAAGAGGACAATGGTTTGAGGCCATTTTATTAATAAATGAGATGAAAAAGGAAGTAGTCTGATTATTAAGGCGTCGTTCACTAGCTGTCTAGCTTTGGAAAAAGAAGACGCCTCAGAGTGAGGACAGCATAGACAGATTTAAATGACAGTAGAGTGAAATGCCCACTACAGTCCTTATGTACCGTATGTTGAATGTATATATCCATCTTGTGTCTTATCTTTCCATTCCAACAATTTATTCTACAGAATATATAATTTACAGAAAAATATGGCATATTTTATAGATGGTTTGAATTGCCATTAATTGCGATTAATTACGATTAATTAATTTTTAAGCTGTAATTAACTCGATTAAAAATTTTAATCGTTTGACAGCCCTAATGTATATATATATTTTTTAATCATTACATTCCGACAAGAGAAAAAAAAATACATAAATGAAGCATTATTCGTCCAAAGAGTGCCCTCTGGTGGAGAAAATAGTTCCTAGTTTGAATCGTGAAGAGTTCCTTCATAATTACTATTTTGAAATTAAAAGAATTATATCTCCGGTTTTCCGTGGTGAATCGGTGCCAAATAAAAACTGGGAGAGAGGTTGAATCCACACTTTCGAGTCATGTTGAGGGCAGCGCTCTATATCAAATGCTTCAATTTTTATGGTGCTTTAAAGACACCACATGATTGAACATGACTGAATAGCCTGGCGTGAAGATAGAACAGCAAGCTTGCTTCTGATTGGTATAATGGAGTGATGTGATTAATGTCGCAACGCCTCATTGATGAAATCTGTAGCACTACCCCGGCAATGCACCAGGCACGTCTCTACTCTTGGCATTGTTGGCATAAAAAAAAAAATATATATATATATATATACATATATAGAATAAAGAGGAAAAATGTAACGACTCTTTTGTAGCCCAAAGTAGCGGTGTAAGAGTAGTGTTTTTTCTTCACAAATCTACTCAAGTAAAAGTAAAAAGCATAGCTTAGTAAAACTACCCTTAGAAGTATATTTTTCTCAAAATGTTACTCAAGTAAATCTAACGGATTACATGTAACGCGTTCCTACCCACCTTTGATTTCCAATGGCCCTATTTGCCATCCCATTGACAGGAAGTGACCCGATATCTACCAGAAACAACCTGAAATGCCTCCAAATCATCAGGAAGTGAACTAAGATAAACAAGAAGTGACCCGATATCAAAAGGAAGTGATGCTAAAATTCCCCCGGATAAACAGGAAGTGATCCTGAATAGCCTCACAATCAACAGGAAGTCACCCAATATACCAACCAACACAGCAAAGCTACCATCGTAATTTTATTGCATTTTCTATTTAGCGTTACAATTCAGGAAAAGTGGTTAAATGACAAACTAATATTGTACAGTGTTTGGGTTTTTAAGGCTGTTCCTTGTGTGTGTTTTCATTTTCTATATGTTTGATTATTTTTTTTATTTGGCGAATGGCTAATGCGACATAGCGAAGTTGACTATTTTTATTTCAATTTGGCCTTGGGGATTATGTGAAGCTCACTCGTAACTAAATAAGTATAATATTTGTCTTATTTAATTTGTGTCATTGGCTGTTGAAATAAGAAATACTTCTTTGACAGAGTATAAAATAGATATTTACAGTATTTTTATATGTGGTGAGCAGTCCCGAGGCATTTATACTTCCCACCCTTGTTGTGTTTCTGAATGATGTCTAAAAAGGTCAAACGGGCGACAATAGGATGAATTCATGAGCAAAGGGACAATTGGTGTCACCTGTTGCCTTTCAAGTGAAGCGTTGACTCCTTGTCAGGTCAAACAAAAGGTCAAACAATAAAAGCCGCGGATGCAGAAAAACAGCAGCGAGACGCCAAGTCTAGACGAGGCCCCTCCCTGATTGCTTTGTTGTGTGCCATGTCTACAGGTAATTACCTCCACCAGCAACCGAGAGCCCTGTCAAATGGTTGTCCAGGTAATGTTGAGTTCCCTGAAAAAGCCCGTGACGTCAAAAAAACGAATACAAAAATGCAGCTGTGCCTGAATTTTGTGGCAGAATCTGTTGCTCATTGATGCATTCCGGGAAAGACTTTTACCAGAGAAGTGAAACCACATTGCCACAACATTAAAGCTTTTCAGACGGTCCTTTTTTAGAAAACAAGAAGTTAACCAATTACTATAAAAAGTGCATAATAGCATTAAAAATGTTATAAACAGCAGTAATTTTGGCAGAACCTTGTGTTAGATGAGGAAATAGAAGTACAGTATGAATCACAATTTACTAGCATGAAGTCATATCAACATAACCTTCAAGGAAAAACACCAGAAACAATGCTATGACAAAAGAAGAGCGTGCCCGTGTCTGAATTCCGTGTGAATAAGCCCAGGGCATTGACACGTTCTGGGAAAACAAACACCCTTCTTAAAAATAACTGTCTTAACAATGCACAATGAAATCTTTAAAAAAATCCCCACTCATATATATATTACAGGAAGTATTCAAGTATTTAGGGCATTCCCTTTCGCAAACAAATGGTAATTAGCTCATTGTTGTAATTGAAGGATAAACATGCAGTTGTAATTCCATTAGGGAAAAAATGTGTGCACAGTATAAGGCTGCAATCTTATGAAAATGTCATTTTTAACTTTAAGAGGATAAAATTATTTTTATAACATTAATAAGGTTACAATCAGAGAAATAAAGAATGTTAGAATATTACCAAAAATATCTACTGTATACAGTGGTACCTCTACTTACAAAATTAATTGGTTCTTGAAGACATTTGGTAACTTGAAAATTCTGTAAGTAGAGACGTGTATTCCATGTACTGTAAATGCCCTGATTCATTAGAAGCCCCCCAAAATTCAGACATAAATATTTTATAATGCATAACAATGCATCAAAACATGTAACGAATACAATGTCCCCAAGGGTGTAGGTTTGCATAAGGACTGTAGGGACATAACACTACCAAATTTTCAGGATGCTCCTATTGTCCCCACCAACTTTTAAGCAACCTTATACAGTATGCATGACATAATGACTTCATTTATTTAGGTAACTTAGATTGTCTTCCCATATGTTCTAAGGATAGAATTGACCCTACCATTATAATTATTTTCATTATGTTCAAACTTACATTTATCCCTTTTTACTTGCTGAATGTGCCGGTCCATTTTTTCCCCGTCAAACGCATGTTTGATTGGCTGATGACTTGACCCACCCCCGACACACACAGGCACGGTCACACTCACACAGCCCCAACATAAACGCATATCTACAACATGCCCCACATCACACCCGCCCCCCTTCGAAGAGGAAGGATATTAGAATTTTTTTTTCAGTCAGCAGCAGCCTCTGTGAGTAATTTAAAAAGACGCCAATGTTGTGGAGGTTGGAAACACACCACTAATTTTGCTACTGAAGGTCTGACCTGCATCAGAGTTAGCATAACATTAAACTGTGTGAACTTGCTAACATGCAAAACTAGTAGGAAGCTGCTTAGAGAGAAGTGTCCTTCTGTTTCTGTTTTCTGTAAACCTTAGCGTAATTTTTCAGACTGTAAGCTGCTACTTTTTTCCCCCCTCATTTTGAATCCTGCGGCTTATAGTCCAGTGCAGCTTATTTTTTTAATTTATTTGGAGTAATAGGTAACACATTCTTTGACAACGGATGGGCATTAATGAAATTATTAATTATGTACCGCTCAGATCTTTACTTCCATTCAAAAGAGAGATAATTTGCCGGATGACACCATGGTCTTATGGCGCCACTGTCAAAAGAAGTGTTGCCAAATACCATAACTCGGAATTAATGAAACAACTGGAACAGTAACTGAGGAAAAATTTAGCAAAGAAGATGAATTTTGATTGTTATTTACATCTGTAGCGCTACAATGCATGTTAGAAGGCATGCTAGACGACAACAGTGTTGACAGCAGGTGGCAGCAGAGGTTGAATGCTCCCCCCCAAGGGAACAGTGATGGCCAAATGAAGCTTCTTGAAGTAATGAAGCTTTGCAGTAAATGGTTCAAAGCTTCATGGTGGTTCATCTGATCGTATGACAGTCTTATGATGCCGCTGTCGAATATAATGTTATCGGTTATATCTTTTGGTGTAAATATCCTATAATACGGTCAGGACAGCTGCAGCTTACAGTCCAATGCAGCTTATTTATGAACAGATGCCGTTTTCTTGTCAAATTTCGTGGGTCGTGTCTTATTCTCATGTGTGCCTTATTGTCTGAAAATTACGGTAATTAAACTGTGACAAATGTAGTGAACTCTGCTGGAAACTGTTGAACCAGAAAACGTGAGCAAGAAGCTGCTTAGAGAGAGAGAGGTGCTGCATAACTTCATATGTTGCTCACACAACATAATCATAATTGACTCTATACATTAAAAAAAAATCGTGATCGACATAATGAGCATCCCTGATTTAGCATATCAGTTATTTAGGTTAACATCCGTGAGAAATGTAGCCCCGACCCCCATTCACCTAATCCGTTTGGTCTTATTAATGTCCAAAAAGTGTACATGCAAGTTTTCTGTTATATCGTCCCTACCAATGTTGAGACCAAACCTACGCCGTTGCATGTTGCAATTAGAGTATTGCACTCTAAACATAAAATAAGGGTTGTGCATAATGTAAAAAAACAAGAATAGAGTCAAAAATAAAAGTTAATACACTCATGTAAAGCTGTTGGAACACGAGGGGCGAATAAAGAGGATGCTGGGATACACACGTACAGTAGAGGTCCCCCTTAGCCGATTGGATGCCAGGAATGCTAGGCAATAGCCAATGGCAGAGCAGCCATAAGTATGTAACGTTCAGTAAACTCTGTGAGGTGCGAGTACCAGTCATACTGTAGTTTTGCCTTTCGTACCTTGAAATTTCTCTCAAAGCAAGAGGTAATATTTTCTCGTTGAAGTGTCTTAACCTGAAAATTCTGTATGTAGACAAGTTCATAAGTAGAGGTACCACTATATACACATTTTCCCAGAGATCTTTAACGAAGAATTCATTCATATATAAATATTTTTCACTTTTTTGAAGATGTTAAATCTAGTAAAAATGTAACAGCATTTCAGACTAAGATAATCATTCCAACAGGGCTGCTTTGCTACTTCAGGACCTGGAGTTATTTTTGATACCGCCAAAAATCTCAAGGAAAATGACTTTAAAGGGATCCACGGATAGAAAGACTTGTAGTTCTTAAAAAGATAAACATTTTTATGAGTTAAAATAATTTGATATTGAAACCCCTCTTGACATTTTCGTTTTTATACAATTTGTTCAATTTGTAAAATTAGTTTAACTAGTAGGTCGCTATTGTTGTTGACGTCGCAGAGCGGTGACATCACATGGTTACGATGCCGGTTTCCAGAGTATAACTCTAGCGGCATAAACATGTAATCTGTTTAACCCTTTCAATTTGAACCCAAGAGGAACATTAATGAGCATGACAGCACTGTCGATATTTCACAAAACGAGCAGCAAAAGAAAATTGAACAGGAAAGAGGGGATGAGACGAGAAGAGAATATGAAAAAAAAAAACGGTGTTCTGCCAAAATGTGCTAATTTGACAGCCAAAGTCCCGTATTGGCCCGAATATAAGATGGTGTTTTTTGCATTGAAATAAGACTGGAAAAGAGGGGGTCGTCTTATATTTGCGGTCTAGACATTATACCCATTCACGACGCTAGATGGCGCCAGATATCACTGAAGCGATGTCCTGTCACGACAGATCTCAGCTACTCTCATGTTTAACCAGTTTACATTATTTTATTGCAATGTTTTTCCTTATTCAGATTTGTTTCAAGACTACGGTTACAGTTAGACTTCACTTTGATGGTTAATGCAGTTATAGCAATTCTGTTGTTTTCTCACGATAGATTGGTTTATTTACATTTCAAAAACCAGAAGCCATCCATTTACGAATGTGATTGCACTTTAGTTTACATATTTAAATGTTCAGATATTAAGATTTGAATGAGGCAAAATAACATGCTTTTTCTCTAAAATATATTGTTATAATCATTTGTTTCGGATGTACTGTAAATATTTTCTGTATAAAAATTAATTTGGTGTTCAAAAAGTCTTTTTTTCAAACGTCTTGAAAAAGAGGGGGTTGTCTTTTAAATCAGGGCCGTCCTATATTCGGGCCAATACAGTAATACTGTGCACTTTCAACTTGTTTTGTTTGGATGCATACCGAAAGAACTTACTAAAGATGCCTTAGGAAAATACTTAAACATAGCAATTAGAGATGTCCCGATTGATCGGGTCCGATCACGTCATTTTCAAAGTATCGGAATCGGCAAAAAAATATCGGCCATGCCTTTTTTTAATATATATAAATTTTTTTTTAATTAAATCGTTTTCTAATTGTATTTAACGTTACAAACATAATATGTTTCACTCTTTCAGAGTCTTTAGTTTAGGCTTAAGGTAGGGTTATCAAATTTATCCTAATAACGGCGGTAATTAATTTTTTAAAAAATGTATCACGATAAAATATTTAACGCAATTAATGCATGCGCTGCACGACCCACTCACGCATTGTCGCGCTCAATCTGTAATGGTGCTGTTTTACCTATATAGAGAGATAAAAGGCAGCATAAAATGAGTAGAGTGAATTTTGGCAGCCTTTGGAGCCTTTTTTTAATTGTCTAAAGCCTTACAATCCCTCTCCCTACGATTAGAAATATCATGGGAAGCAATGTGGGGAAGCAAGGTAGCAATTGATCTTTATCTTAACACCTTATGTTATTTGCCAACGCAGAGAAGATATAGCAATTGGTAGCACTACGCACAGTCATGGTTCCACTTCACATCATGCATTTGGGCATGACTACAGTATCATTTACTGAAAGCTCAACAAATACACTAGATGGCAATATTTAGTCACAGTATATAAAGTCACAAGTCTTTCTATCCGTGGATCCCTCTCACAGAAAGAATGTTAATAATGTAAATGCCATCTTGAGGATTTATTGTCATAATAAACAAAAAAAGTACTTATGTACTGTATGTTGAATGTATATATTCGTCCGAGTTTTATTCATTTTTTGCTTAATGCATTGCCAAAATGTATATGATCTGGAAAGATTATCGTGAATGATTGGAATTGAATCGGGAGCAAAAAAAAAAGCAATCGGCTCCGGAAATATCGGGATTGGCAGATACTCAAACTAAAACGATTGGGATCGGATCGGGAGCAAAAAAACATGATCGGAACAAGAACAACCCTAATAGCAATATAAAATAAGAGTGGTTTAAGTATGCTACGTGACTAATGTCGTCAACAGATCAGTTAAAAGTATGACAGGGAAACACATGCAAAAAGTTTTTGAGGACTCAATAAAAATACAAATAGTAAGTACTCGCCACTTTTAACCGATGAGCACATGTGTTGGACGTCTCGCCGCGTAGAAGGAATTGCAGTAACCTGGTAGTATTCGTCGAGTGACAGTGACAATCTTCATCATCACCTCGAGCGTCCATTGCGTGCTTAAAACATGGGTCCATAAGTCAAAACATGTACTAAATATTGTAGATGTTTAAATCAATGACAATGTGTTTCTAATAGCATATTTTTGTAAAAGAGAACAATAGTGGCTTATTAGAGCCAACAAGCCTTTAAGTCAGAGGTTCCCTTTAAAAGACAATCAATGCTTGGAGAACCCACCAGTCTATCTGAATTAAGACAATTTGTATTGTGTAAGTCATTATCAGTCATAGGAAATGCTTAAATTCAGTCGTTGCTGAGGGTGTTCAGACCAGTTATTACCATTTAAAAACTGCATTTTATGCTCTCTGTGTATTTGTTTGATGTTCTAAACATAAAAGTGGGGAAACTAATAAAAATAGGTCAAATGCTTTTTCATGGGACTGTCTGAGCGTGACTGGGCAATTTTTCAGAAATTTACACAAAGGATAAATAAGTGTATAACTAGAGGAAAACAGTATAAGCAGCATAGAAGAAAAGGGAGAAGGATGAATGTCTACTTGGTGGAATTTTGGCAGGAATGCGTGCCAGGAAACGGAACCGTTCCTGAAACTAACTGGGCGAATATTTCACTACGGAAACAAATCGATGTTCCCATTGTCACAAACACTACTGTAAATATTTAAACTTTTAGGGTGGTCTCCTCTTAAAATCAAGGATTAATTAGCTAGTGGCTGTGTTTACAGTTGTATGACAATTGCAAAAAATAAACTGTCAATCATTTGTTTGCATGGGTGGCATTCACTGTCTGTGGTGTCACGCAGATAGATGGATCGAATTTCTTTTGGAACCTTGTAGTTGACGTAGCCAAACCCCTTCAAAGACGCCACAAGGGAAGATGACACATTTATGGTGGGAAGTGCAACAAAAAGTAGCAACACATGCAATGCAAGGCCTCTGTTTTGTGAGAAAGCTTGATGAATGTCAAATTGTTTTGTCTTAGTGGAAAGCCAAGATAACGGGTGAAAGGTTTAGATGCATTATAATCCATCAAGAGCTTATGCTAATGCAACCATAATTACGGTTCATATACAGTGGGGCAAATAAGTATTTAGTCAACCACCAATTGTGCAAGTTCTCCTACTTGAAAAGATTAGAGAGGCCTGTAATTGTCAACATGGGTAAACCTCAACCATGAGAGACAGAATGTGGGAAAAAAAGAGAAAATCACATTGTTTGATTTTTAAATAATTTATTTCCAAATTAGAGTGGAAAGTAAGTATTTGGTCACCTACAAACAAGCAAGATTTTTGGCTGTCAAAGAGGTCTAACTTCTTCTTACGAGGTCTAACGAGGCTCCACTCGTTACATGTATTAATGGCACCTGTTTTAGCTCATTATTGGTATGAAAGACACCTGTCCAAAATCTCAGTCAGTCACACTCCAAACTCCACTATGGCCAAGACAAAATTGTAGACCTGCACCAGGCTAGGAAGACTGAATATGCAATAGGTAAAACGCTTGGCGTAAAGAAATCAACAGTGGGAGCATTTATTTAAAAAAATGGAAGACATACAAGACCACTGATAATCTCCCTCGATCTGGGGCTCCATGCAAGATCTCACCCGTGGCATCAAAATTATAACTAGAAGGGTGAGCAAAAATCCCAGAACCACACGGGGGGACCTAGTGAATGACCTACAGAGAGCAGGGACCACAGTAACAAAGGCTACTATCAGTAACACAGTGCACCACCAGGGACTCAAATCTTTCACTGCCAGACGTGTCCCCCTGCTGAAGAAAGTACAAGTCCAGGCCCGTCTGCGGTTCGCTAGAGAGCGTTTGGATGATCCAGAAGAGGACTGGGAGAATGTGTTATGGTTAGATGAAACCAAAATAGAACTTTTTGGTAGAAACACAGGTTCTCGTGTTTGGAGGAGAAAGAATACTGAATTGCATCCAAAGAACACCATACCCACCGTGAAGCATGGGGGTAGAAACATCATGCTTTGGGGCTGTTTTTCTGCAAAGGGACCAGGACAACTGATCTGTGTAAAGGAAAGAATGAATGGGGCCATGTATGGAGAGATTTTGAGTGAAAATCTCCTTCCATCAGCAAGGGCATTGAAGATGAGACATGGCTGGGTCTTTCAGCATAATAATGATCCCAAACACACAGCCAGGGCAACAAAGGAGTGGCTTCGTAAGAAGCATTTCAAGGTCATGGAGTGGCCTAGCCAGTCTCCAGATCTCAACCCCATAGAAAATCTGTGGAGGGAGTT
Organism: Corythoichthys intestinalis; assembly: GCF_030265065.1. NCBI lineage: Eukaryota > Metazoa > Chordata > Actinopteri > Syngnathiformes > Syngnathidae > Corythoichthys > Corythoichthys intestinalis. The sequence goes on from NC_080412.1 coordinate 31,985,779, forward strand.
AAAAGTCCGTGTTGCCCAACGACAGCCACAAAACATCACTGCTCTAGAGGAGATCTGCATGGAGGAATGAATGAATGAAAAGGAATGAATCCTAAATACTTATTTGCCCCACAGTATGTAGTTAAAACTCCTCCCAGAAGGATGCAAATGAAGCTTCACTACAAAAGTGCATGTTTTAATGAGTTATTAAACCAAAAAAAATGCTGTTAGTTGTTACTTTTACTCCGTAACATTTACTTGAGTAACTTTCTGAGAAAAATGGCCTTCTTAGAGTAGTTTTACCACGCAACACTTTTTACTAGAGTCGATTTGTGAAGAGGAAACACTACTCTTACTTCGCTTATTCGGGCTACACAAGGGTCGTTACATTTTTCCTCTTAATTCTACATACTGACTTTATTTTTGCCAGCGATGCCGACAGTGGGCGTTTCACCAATGAGACATTGCAACAATGACCTCATGACTCCATTATACCCATCGGAGGTAACAATGTTTTTCTCCACTAGAAGGCGCTCATGCTCTTTGGACACGTGATGTTTCCAGCTTTGTTCTGGTCGGAATTTGATAGTTTTTGTGTCATATTTTTGGCTTAGTATGGTCATGGAATGGGTTATAGTACAGTATGTAGTAAATAAATAACAGTTCATATTCAGTCCCTGACAAAATTCTCGTCACTTATCCATTTTGTAGAAACAATTGCTAATAAACTGACTTTTAACTATTAAATTGGTTTCAGAAATGGCTCATATGAAAGCTAAGACCCTCCCAAATGATGTTGAATTTACAAAAATATATTTGCTGTACTGAAAAAGATATCATTTAATAAAGACATAAAGGTCAAATTTTGGCAAGACAAAAGTTTTGTCGCCTTCAGAATTCGGTGTGAAAATTGAACTAAAAATGTTCTTCAAATACAAAATTAATGTTACATAACATAAGCGAATTAAGTAGTGCTGCTGTGAGATCCAAATGGAACATTTTGCATGACTTCCATGGGCTTGAAGGACTGCATTCACGCGGTTCGGCAAGGATTCATACAATTTATTGATGAAGTCATCAGGAACATCAAAGAAAGCAGTCTTGGATGCCTCCCAGAGTTCATCAACATTCTTGGGTTTCGTTTTCCATGCTTCCTCTTTCATCCTCTTCATGTCTGGTGACTGGGCTGGCCATTCCTGGAGGATCTTGATCTTCTTTGCCTTTAGGAACTTTGAGGTAGAGATTGAACTAGAACTATGCGATGGAGCACCATCCTGCTGCAGAATTTGTCCCTTTTTATGGTTAGGAATGTAATCGGCAGCTAAGATTTGTTGATATTTTAGACCATTTATGTTGCCTTCCACCCTGCAGTTCTCTCGCACACCCCCATACTGGATGTAACCCCAGAGCATGATTTTGCCACCACCAAACTTTGCCTCACCAAACTTTTCTGAGTGAATCTCTGATCCATGCGGGCTCCAGTAGGTCTCCTGCAATATTTGCGGTGACTGTGGTGTAATTCAATGGAAGATTCATCTGAAAAATCCACCCTTTTTCCACAAAACAGTGAAACAAATATATGTTTGTACATTCAACATAATTTGGGAGGGTCTTAGCTTTCATATGATCCATTTCTGAAACCAATTGAATAATTAAAAGTCAGGTTATTAGCAACTGTTTCGACAAAATGGATATGCGACAAGACTTTTCTCAGGGACTGTAGATGAAGTTGTACTGAGAAAAAAAAAATACAGTGGTGCCTCAACATACGATATTTTCGACACACGATCTTTTTGACATCTGACATAAAATTTGACTCGCCATTTGTTTCTACAGCCGACGACATGCTTGAAATACGACGATTTATGACAGCGCCTCAGTTTGTTTTCCCACGAGATGGACGCACGGCGGATTTTCTTGTGAGAGAAATCAATATGGGTTCGAAGAATGTTAATGCAGAAAGTGAAAAAAAGATGAGGCTTAATATTGAAATGAAGATGGAAATTATTGAAAAATATGAGCGTGGTGTGCCGTCGAATGCCTACGATCTCGACGGTCCTCCTCCGACCTCTGTTCGCTACTATTTATAAGTTAAGGTGACAATTATTATTATTGATTGTAACATCGCCAAAGAAATCACCAGCTTCGCCAGGTTTTTAATCATTTATTTCAAAACATTTGCGACGCAACACGCCTACTGTCCGCCGGAGTTGAAGCTAACAACAGCAGAACATTAAAAGTGAAAGTAAAATCTCTACCACACCTATCTCACTGTCATGTCATCCACGTGGTGCGTTCAGGTACACCACTCAAAACACAACTGCTATATTAAAACCCAATTCATTACATTATTACAGGTATTATTATTGTTATTATTTTTTATTATGGTAAATGGTGTTACACTTGTATAGTCCATTATTATTATTACTTTTATTCATAATTTATTTGTTTTTCTCTGTGTAATTGCTATATGCAATAGTACCAGCAGTATTTATTAAGGATTTAATGGAGGTTTTCGGGTAGTGGGAGGAAGTAATGGAATTATAATTTCCCATATGGGGAAAATCCTGCTCGACCTTCGACCATTTTGACTTACAAACAAGGTCCTGGAACGAATTGTCTTCATATGTAAAGGTACCACTGTACCATTATTAAAGAAAAAAAATTAAAAATCTGACTTTGTAAGCAATTGCAATGTTACTCATTATTTGATTATTCTTTTCAACACATACTTTTTACTTGTACTTGAGTAAATTTTTGGATAACTACTTTTACTTGTACTTGAGTAATATTATTTCAAAGGTACGTTGCTCATACTTGACCAACATTTTTAGCTACTCTACCTACCTCTGGTTAGTAGTATTGAAAACTAAACTTATCGGTAAAGTATGTATTTTACAAACTGAAAAGGAGGTTGGCCAAGTACAAATCTCTGGGGAATGCCTTTATCCATCATTGCCTTTTACTTTGAATAACTTCCAGAAGTATAATGTAGTTCTTTTTGTGTGCATGTGTGTGTTTGTACATCCCGTCCAATTATGTCATGCCTCACAACCCGCATCTATTGTAATTGCATGTAATCATGTGCACTACCTGCTTGTCATCTTTAAAATGTTAAACATCCCACACAATTAAATCATTAGTGACTTGAAAGACCTCCTCCTAGACAAGAAAAAAAACTGCTTTAGGCTTAAACATACATGTATATTGTCCACACACGGTAAAGCTGCACAATCTAAACAGTTTATTCAATATTTTGTAGCATTTCTGTTGACTTCTTCCACACCGTGGGTGTTCGTTATTTACGTTCTAATCAGGTTTCGGCTTCTGGTCGATTCGATTTTCCGAGTGTTTTTAGAATCTAGCTAAGAATTATTTGGGCTGTTTCTTTACCAAATCAAATTAAAAAATTAAATTAAAACATGCCCTCAATGACAACAGTATTTTCCAACCACTGATTGGTTGGACAGGGCAAATTTTGCCATGTTCAAAATTTAAGTCGAGTGTGTTTGTTATTCATTTTATGTTAAGGTATTTTTTTTTTATTAGGCTTGTTGTTTGTGTACTGCAGCACTGGAATATTTGTTTGTTCATTGCTATCAACCATGAATGATCATCGTGATTCAGCACAATATATCTTGTTCGTAAATCATAAGAGTTAATGAAAATGTTCTTACTGGCTAGTTTAAAAAAAAAAAAAAAAAACCTCCATTTATCTTTTGCTATCTGTACATTTTATCATTTGGAGAACATGACTGGCGCTTGTATGACTTCATGCTGACTGGAGGCCAACTGACACATTATCAACTGAACAGTACTCTTTACATTTGGTAGTTATCGGGTTTAAGTTCTTGACAGATAACTGTCATTTTCTCTCTTGCAGGGCTTTAACTTTGAGGAAAATGTGCTAATTTTACAAAGAAAAACTATTTGAAAACATGACAAAAAGTCATATTTTGAACAAACCCAAACTAAAACAAGGGGCTTCATTGTAAAAGTGTGACAATAAACTTACAGTAGTATGAGTTACAGTGGTTCCCTGCAATACAGGTTTAATTCCAGTCAAAAGACTTAAATTACAGTGGTTCCCTGCAATACAGGTTTAGTTCCAGTCAAAAGGCTTAAATCCTCCTTTTCAATTGAAATGAATAAAAATAACTTTAATATAGTGACAGACATAATTATAGTGAGAGGTGCCAACTAGAGATGTCATGCCTTTTAAAAAAAAAAAAAAAAAAAAATATATATATATATATATATATATATATATATATATATATATATATATATATATATATATATATATATATATATAATAAATAAATATTATAAATAAAATTATACATATATATACTGCCTTGCAAAAGTATTCGGCCCCCTTGAATCTTGCAACCTTTCGCCACATTTCAGGCTTCAAACATAAAGATATGAAATTTAATTTTTTTGTCAAGAATCAACAACAAGGGGGACACAATCGTGAAGTGGAACAACATTTATTGGATAATTGAAACTTTTTTAACAAATAAAAAACTGAAAAGTGGGGCGTGCAATATTATTCGGCCCCTTTACTTTCAGTGCAGCAAACTCACTCCAGAAGTTCAGTGAGGATCTCTGAATGATCCAATGTTGTCCTAAATGACCGATGATAATAAATAGAATCCACCTGTGTGTAATCAAGTCTCCGTATAAATGCACCTGCTCTGTGATAGTCTCAGGGTTCTGTTTAAAGTGCAGAGAGCATTATGAAAACCAAGGAACACACCAGGCAGGTCCGATATACTGTTGTGGAGAAGTTTAAAGCCGGATTTGGATACAAAAAAGATTTCCCAAGCTTTAAACATCTCAAGGAGTACTGTGCAAGCCATCATATTGAAATGGAAGGAGCATCAGACCACTGCAAATCTACCAAGACCCAGCCGTCCTTCCAAACTTTCTTCTCAAACAAGGAGAAAACTGATCAGAGATGCAGCCAAGAGGCCCATGATCACTCTGGATGAACTGCAGAGATCTACAGCTGAGGTGGGAGAGTCTGTCCATAGGACAACAATCAGTCGTACACTAAACAAATCTGGCCTTTATGGAAGAGTGGCAAGAAGAAAGCCATTTCTCAAAGATATCCATAAAAAGTCTCGTTTAAAGTTTGCCCCAAGCCACCTGGGAGACACACCAAACATGTGGAAGAAGGTGCTCTGGTCAGATGAAACCAAAATTGAACTTTTTGGCCACAATGCAAAACGATATGTTTGGCGTAAAAGCAACACAGCTCATCACCCTGAACACACCATCCCCACTGTCAAACATGGTGGTGGCAGCATCATGGTTTGGGCCTGCTTTTCTTCAGCAGGGACAGGGAAGATGGTTAAAATTGACGGGAAGATGGATGCAGCCAAATACAGGAACATTCTGGAAGAAAACCTGTTGGTATCTGCACAAGACCTGAGACTGGGACGGAGATTTATCTTCCAACAGGAGAATGATCCAAAACGTAAAGCCAAATCTACAATGGAATGGTTCAAAAATAAACGTATCCAGGTGTTAGAATGGCCAAGTCAAAGTCCAGACCTGAATCCAATCGAGAATCTGCGGAAAGAGCTGAAGACTGCTGTTCACAAACACTCTCCATCCAACCTCACTGAGCTCGAGCTGTTTTGCAAGGAAGAATGGGCAAGAATGTCAGTCTCTCGATGTGCAAAACTGATAGAAACATACCCCAAGTGACTTGCAGCTGTAATTGGAGCAAAAGGTGGCGCTACAAAGTATTAACGCAAGGGGGCCGAATAATATTGCACGCCCCACTTTTCAGTTTTTTATTTGTTAAAAAAGTTTAAATTATCCAATAAATGTTGTTCCACTTCACGATTGTGTCCCACTTGTTGTTGATTCTTGACAAAATTTTTTAATTTTATATCTTTATGTTTGAAGCCTGAAATGTGGCGAAAGGTTGCAAGGTTCAAGGGGGCCGAATACTTTTGCAAGGCACTGTATATATATATATATATATATTTTTTTTTTATTAAATCGTTTTCTAATTGTATTTAACGTTTCAAACATAATATGTTACTCTCATCCAGAGTCTTTAGTTTAGGCTTAAGGTAGGGTTATCAAATTTATCCCGATAGCGGCGGTAATTAATTTTTTAAAAAATGTTTCTCGCAAAAATATTTAATGAAATCAATGCATGCGCTGCACGACCCACTCTTGCATTGTCGCACTCAATCTGTAATGGCGCTGTTTTACCCATATCGAGAGATAAAAGGCAGCGTATAACGAGTAGGGTGAATTTTGGCAGCCTTTGGAGCCTTTTTTATTTGGCTAAAGCCTTACAATCCCTCTCCCTGCGATTAGAATTATCATGGGATGCAATGTGGGGACGCAAGATAGCACTCAGTCTTTGTCTTAACACCTTAAATTAGTTCCCAACGCAGAGAAGATATATCAATTGCTAGCACTACGCACAGTCATGGGTGCACTTGCCATCATGCATTTGGGCAGAACCTAAATGCCTGAATTATCATTTACTGAAAGCTCATAAAAATCCACTAGAGGGCAATATTTAGTCATAATATACAAAGTCACATCTGGCCTTTAAGAATTACAAGTCTTTCTATCCTTGGATCCCTCTCACAGAAAGAATGTTAATAATGTAAATGCCATCTTGAGGATTTATTGTCATCATAAACAAATACAGTACTTATGTACTGTATGTTGAATGTATATATTCGTCCGAGTTTTATTCATTTTTTTCGTAATGCATTGCCAAAATGTATATGATCAGGAAAAATTATCGGGAATGATTGGAATTGAATCGGGAGCAAAAAAAAGCAATCGGATCGGGAAATATCGGGATCGGCAGATACTCAAACTAAAACGATCGGGATCGGATCGGGAGCAAAAAAACATGATCGGAACAACCCTAGTGCCAAATTCTCCCTATGCATCAGTATGTTACTAATATTGGCCATTCTTCACAGAGGATAAAGAATATATGATACTGTATTGTGTTATTCTGTTGCTAATGCCTATAGCACTTCACTGTACCCATTTATTATTTTTAATGAGAGGAAAACAACAGATTCTGTGATAACTTAAGTGGAGCGTCCCTCTTCACTGCTCCCTCACGCTGGCTCACTCAGCAGTATTGCTTTGTCAGCATGGAAGATTAACCTCCAAATTGCCACAGGGCATCCCAACTGCCTGCCTACCTCCCCTCCGCTTCCTCCTGGCCTTCTTTCCAACTGACTCCCTCTGAGGGAATTCTTTTGCAACAAGCGGCGCCTCTTCTCAGCCCCCTGGGCATTAGAGGCTTGCGCCATGTCCCAGAGAGCGCTAATTACACCATTCAGGTGATTTAAGGGTTCGGGAACATGCTGACCTATGCTTGACACCCAAAAAAAAAAAAAAATAGTACGCTCTGACTGTGTTTTTGTGGTTGGGATTTTACACTGTTGATATGAAACACATTCGTTGAGGATGTACAAAATTCCCCGTTCACCGTCCCCTCTTCCCAGATTATGAAGCAATGTTTACTTTCTTGGAAGCATTTGTGTATGGCATTTCATATATAGCCAATGCCAAAATGCTCATGAATTAAATACAACACAAGACAAATATAACTACAGTAGTGTACTTTGAAGAGCATACGACAGGAGAAAAAAAGTCTTAAATAGCATTATTATGTGAATTAGAACCATATTTTGAGACGATTCGACTATATACAACAATTTAGCAAAGCGCAGATGACGAGAAATTAGTCTTTTAATCTGCCGGTTAGCCACGCCTACCATTATAGGGCTCTAGCGTCCCCAACAGGTGGATGACGTCAGCGGGAGACATGGCTCATCGGTTTTACTATTCAGCCCATTGAGGGGAATTATTCAGAACGAGGAAACGCGAAGAAGAGAGCCGAAAAATGTAATTGTTTCTGTCTCTCTACTCCAAAATTTTTACAGGATATTCTTTTTATCCAAGTATTTTCCCCCAATAGCTAAATAAATGGCTTGAGAAGGACCAGTCAGCCCGTCGAGGGGGAACTATTCACAACGAGGAAAACGCACGAAGAGAGCTGCAAAATGTCATTGTTTCTGTCTCTCTACTCCAATATTTTTACAGGATATTCTTTTTATCCAAGTATTTTTTTCCCCAATAGCTAAATAAATGGCATGGTCATGACAAATAACAGTCTTGTGCTAAATGGGATATGAAATAATAAAAATGCACTTATTCAGGACGACATGGCAAAATGACTCCATAATGGTCAAAACTGTTGACTTCACCTTTACTGTCGCACCTCCCGAACGATATTTTATGACACCTAAATCGGACATATGTGATTTCCCTGCGGGCAGATGTGCGACAAGCCGCCCTGCATGCATGCCAGCCACAAAATGCAAGCCACCTACATAATACATGACATAATACAAAACACAATGTTTACTCACTTCCTCGTGAGTCCAATGGTCCCACAGTAGTAGGGCTTGTTTTTGCCAATATCCACGGTGAATGGGAACGTTTTGAAACTCCAAAGAGGACGCCTTCATCCGTACACGTCACAGCGCCCTCCTCCTCAATGCAAGACCGAAGCCGGAAGTCACTCATTTTCATGGCGCGGGATTAAAAAAAACTAAATAAATATAGCAATTGCTTCCACACACATCCAAGCGGTCCATATCATTAAGGAGCATAAAATACCGCGTGTATTATGAAATAAACATGCTATTTCGTGTCACATGCACTTTAAAAAAATGTAGATACTACATCATTAAATAGAATGTAATAATCCCGCGTGTTTCGGTGTCATCGACATGTTTTGCCCCCCCTCTTGCAACAAAAGTCAAACCCCGGCTATGTTCCCACCCCTAATGGCGTACCGCACGCATGCTATTTTTAGACCATGACGTTACATCGTAAAGCAGAAGTGGGACATTATAGACCCACCCTTGCATAGAAACCGTGTTAATTCTGCTACTTTTCTCCGGTAATCTTTCAAAAACGAACATGCCAATCACACAGTGCTTTTTTGGAACTTGTAGAAACGACTCTAGAAATTTTGACATATGAAGGATGTTTTCTTCATACGTTTCCCGAAACCGAAAACTCGGGAGGAAAAAATATAACAAATGAATCAACTTGCGCGGACTTAACACCAGCTCGGTGAATCCATTTACATTTCATACGCAGTAAACATTTTGTTGGGTTGGCATGGTCTTTCAGAGGACAAAGAGGTAAGCCATTTTGATATTTTTAACTTATTTTTTAGCGTGACGTTTTGCCGTGCTGCTTCTGTCTGACATTGAATGACATGAAAAGAATTAAAATGGTATCTGATTGCCACTGTTACCTTTTCTGATGTTAAAAAACAACGTTAGTAAGGGGGAAAGTGTAAATAAGTTATAGAATTAAGATTTGTTATCAATGAAAAAATTAAAAGTGTTTGCTGGCTGTCACTGAGTAGCATTTGCAATCGCTACACAAAATACCGTATTTTTCGGACTACAAGTCGCTCCTGAGTATAAGTCGATCCAGCCATAAAATGCCCAACGAAGAGAAAAAAAACATATACAAGTCGCACCGGAGTATAAGTCGAATTTATGGGGGAAATTTACTTGATAAAATCCAACACATAGAACAGACATGTCATCTTGAAAGGCAATTTAATATAAAAATACAATAGAGAACAACATGCTAAATAAATGTACAGTGTACAGTGCATGAACAACGAAATGTGAATATACTGTCCTATGTTACGGCTCGGTCCTGGCTATACAGTGAACTCCCAAAAGACAATGCTGGACGTCCGTATAATTTGCTGAATCAATTTGGTCCTCGATAGAAAACAGGTTCGCATCAACGTAAATAAATGATAATTAGGTACGATTAGTAAAAAGTAACAGGTTAGCATGCGTTCGCTATCATTAGCACATCGTTCAAACAACCACACAACTGGCTCTAAGTGTCCGATCGCCGGTGGAAAACACACAACAACAACAGAAAAGATGATACACGCAGGCGTTGCCTCTGTAGAGATGATTTAAAAGCATAAACAATGAAAGTAGGTTCGCAGCCGTCTATTCTCTCTCGCTAACTCGCCTACTCACTCACTCAGAGCTACGTAGCTGTCCGTCTTCTTCTGGCGTGTGAGCACTCTTCTTCACGTAAACAAGTGCGAGTGCGCCCTCACGTGGGCGTTAAAGCGCCACAAACTAAATGCATCCATTTCAAGATAAAAAAGTCAATAATACAATTGAACATACACTGCCAAAGGCAGAACGCGAACGTGGCCATAGCTATAAAGAGTTATTCAGATAACTATAGCATAAGATCATGCTAACAACTTTACAAAACCATCAGTGTCACTGCAAAACACCAAAATAACATGTGAAATTATATCATAATGTGTTAATAATTCCACACATAAGTCGCTCCTGAGTATAAGTCGCACCCCCAGCCAAAATATGAAAAAAAAAACGCGACTTATAGTCCGAAAAATACAGTATAAATTACCCCCATGAATGGTCAGAGACGTAGGACAACCAGAGGATATAATATATAGGAAAGAAAGGGCTGGTGGTAAAGGTTAGCTTGTTGAAACAGGAGAATGTCATTGTCAGTCGCGTAAGAAAAAGGTGTCGATAAAAAAGCTAAGGCTATGCTTAGGTGGGCTCGTTTTTTTCGTCTTTTTCAGCCCTCGACACTCAAACCATCTCTTTAACTGAACATTTTTATGTACTTCCAAATCTTTGCAAGTGAATTTGGCACAGGGACATCATTTTTAGAGAGAATTGGTAGGTTTAGCTTTGCAAACATCTCCTTCGTACACGATTTCCATTCATTTCCTATTGGGGACAAACGGTAGCGTGTCCTCCCTTAGCAACAGTAGCTAATAGAGATGTCCCGATCGATCGTCTCCGATCACGTCATTTTCAAAGTATCGGAATCGGCAAAAAAATAATGGCCATGCCTTTTTTTAATATATATATATATTTTTTTATTTAAATCGTTTTCTAATTGAATTTAACGTTACAGACATAATATGTTTTCTAATTGTATTTAACGTTACAGACATAATATGTTACACTTATCCAGAGTCTTTAGTTTAGGCTTAAGGTAGGGGTTATCAAATGTATCCCAATAACGGCAGTAAGTAATTTTTAAAAAAATGTATCACGTTAAAATATTTAACGCAATTAATGCATGCGCTGCACGACCCACTCACGCATTGTCGCGCTCCATCTGTAATGGCGCCATTTTGCCTATTTAGAGAGCTAAAAGGCAGCATAAAATGAGTAGAGTGAAGTTTGGCAGCCTTTGGAGCCTTATTTTAATTGGCTAAAGCCTTACAATCCCTTTCCCTACGATTAGAAATATCATGGGAAGCAATGTGGGGAAGCAAGGTAGCAATTGTTTTTTTTCTTAACACCTTATGTTATTTCCCAACGCAGAGAAGATATATGAATTGGTAGCACTACGCACAGTCATGGTTACACTTCCCACCATGCATTTGGGCATGGCCTTCAGTATCATTTACTGAAAGCTCAACAAATACACTAGATGGAAATATTTAGTCACAATAAAAAGGATAAAAGTCTTTCTATCCGTGGGTCCCTCTCACAGAAAGAATGTTAATAATGTAAATGCCATCTTGAGGATTTATTGTCATAATAAACAAATACAGTACTTATGTACTGTTTGTTGAAAGTATATATTCGTCCGAGTTTTATTCATTTTTTTTCTTAATGCATTGCCAAAATGTATATGTTCGGGAAAAATTATCGGGAATGATTGGAATTGAATCGGGAGCAAAAAAAAGCAATCGGATCGGGAAATATCGGGATTGGCAGATACTCAAACTAAAACGATCGGATCGGGAGCAAAAAAACAGGATCGAAACAACCCTAGTAGCTAACGTCATGAATATTAATGAGCGGAAGTGACGTGTTGCTTGCGGTTCGCCATTGGCAGTCTCCTTCACGTGTGAGCTTTGACCACCAGGGGGCAGTTAAATCAACACAAGTTGTACGACAAACAGATCGACAATAGCGTTAAGCTTATACATGAAAAATTGTATGTCTACAAGTATTGTGCAATTGTTTGTTTTCAAATAACCGTTTTTAAAAGTGTTTTTTTTAAGTAGTTTTCTTGGTCTGTTTGTGGCATTTATTTTTATTAATTTATCTTAATGGTGTGTTGGTATTGAGCCAGCGCACTTTTGTACATTATGCACCGTGTAATGGATTGTTGTGTAATTTTACTGCTTTTTATGACGTTAGCCGCCACCCTATAGCACTTGTAACTACAAATTCGCAAAGTTAAAAAAATAATAAAATAAAATAAACCAATTGTTAAAATAAAAAATATTTAGTTCTTCTTTTTGTATGTTTTACCCATGCGAATGGTCCGGAAAATATCTGCTGCAAAAAACGAGGCTTCACAGTATTTAGCCTCAGGTACACAAAGGAAGCACATAAAACAACAAAGATTGTGTTTATTCACTGTGTTGACTCAGTACGAAATATCACTGTTAAAACCAACTCTACGTTGCGATAAACACACATTGAATTGCTTACTCATACAAACCTGCGGGAGCAGCACTTGAGGTCTAATTACTTTAAATGACGCATAATTAAACCATGTTGGAGAAGCGCTTCCAGTCTGTTTACTTCCTCTTGGCTACGGTTTTTACTCTGTGACCTACCTGCGCAACTCACAGTTGGTACCAGAAATTCAACATTACAATAAATAATAACTCGCATATACTGTAGTGTGGTTGGGAATTTACCAAACAATTACTCCTGAGATAAATGTTATGATAATAATCAACTTTTTTTTGTTTTCTTTTAAATCTAGTAGTTTTAGGGGAAAAGTTTTTTTTTTTTTTTTTTAATCAAACACGTAGTTTTATCAAATTAAATGGAAACGAGTGATTTCATTTAAAATTGGACTTCTTTCGTTTTAAATCATGTCAATTCATACACTCCAATGTCAATTGATACTAAATTACAGCTTTCTGAGACAATGTTTTACAACCAGTTGAAAATTCCTGTCATACATGTATAACTAGCCCTGCAATAAAACTCCCTACTTTCTGGTAACAAAACAAAGTGTTTTCTACTGTTTAAGTACCGTTAGCATCTTGTCAGTCAACAGCTAACTAGTTTTCTCGAAAATGTTGACAATTTTTTCTGACCAGGAAGGCCACTGTTTTTAGTGTATTGTAAAGCTAGTTCAGTTTTGATTGATTTAACTGATATAGTCATAATTTTGCATAACATAAGACTTACCAGATGATTTCCTCTGCTTATGTTTAAACTGAAAATGGCCCTAAAAGTTTTTTTTTCTTATTTGGGAGAGCGAGAGGGGTGATGTTAATGATCTGATTCTAGTTAACTCCGCCACTTTTTCACGCTCTGAAATTTTAGTACTCAAGATATTAAATCGACCTCTCCATTGATTACATCTTGAAAAACTCGTACTTCAAGTACCTTTTAAGTCAAGTTACCGCTATATTTAATTGTTTTTCTTGAAGAATGCAGTTTTGTCAGATGTGACGTTTTCTTTTGAGTTGAGTCACTCGGACATGAATCATAGTGTTCCCAGAAAAAAAATGTTTGCTTATTGGTACTCTAAGGTATTATCCATTGTTTTCTTTTTTTAAATTTAATTTTTAAAGTATAATTATTCATAATGGAACATAATTTAAATGTGCTTAGATTTTTTTATTTTTAATCAACATGAACCAGGAACTAGTTGTTTTGACGCTGCTGTGTTGATTCATTTGACCTTAATGCATTTGTGACAAGCAATTGTACCGTATTGAATTGTACAGTATATTGAACTCTATGCAGTATATTAGAGTATAGTAGAATCTTCCAACAATCAGAAAGTAAATTGCAATAGAAAAAAAATGCAGTGCATTCTAGAGTTGTCCGGTAATGACTTTTAACCGATAGCTGATATTGTCCAACACCAAAAATCCGATACTGATATAAAACCAATACTGATACAGGTGAACGTACCTCATAAGTATTACTTAACCTCAATTAAATATTACTGAATGTTTTTTGGACTCTTATTCTAAAGTGTAGCACATGTGTCCCTTAACTAAGAAATTATTATTGCTTAAGTTCTCCCCCCCCCCCCCCCCCCCCCCAACCTTTATTACCATTCCTGAATGCTTTTTGGACCCTTATTGTAAAGTGTAGCACATGTGTCCCTTAACTAGGAAATTATAAATGCTTAAGTTAACAAATCCTAAACCCCAAACCCTAACCCTGTATAGGCCTATATTTAGGGCCCGAGCACTAGACGTGCGAAGGCCCTATTGTAATGCAAAGGATTATTATTATTATTATTATTATTATTCTTCTTTCTTCATGGCAAATGAAAATGGCCAATTTGGAGGCCTGAACATGCACGAAAAGTCACCAAAATTTGCACATACGTGCAGATTCGCGTAAATTTCGATAATCTTGCGTCGTTTTGAAAAAATGTCAAAAAATGGCTCAGTGGCGCCCCCTTGACCCTTAAAATTTTCAAAAAGGCCTCTCCTCTCAGGTTTTCAACGTAGAGCAATGAAATTTGGGGAGTAGATACCTTATGCCTAACTGTTCAAAAAAGCCTCTTGCACCCATATTCCAAATCCAACAGGAAATCGGGTATTTTGGATCGAATGTGAAATTTTTTCGGTTCACAGTTGGAGTTTACGTTTGGAGGCTTGAACATGCACGAAAACTCACCAAAATTTGCACATACATTCAACTTTGCGTAAATTTTGATAATCTACAAAAAAATTTAACAAAATGGCTCAGTGGCGCCCCCTTGAAATTTTCAAAAAGGCCTCTCCTATTAGGTTTTTTCAACGTAGAACAATGAAATTTAGTGAGTCGATACATTGTACAAAACTGCTCCAAAAAGTCTCTTGCACCCATATTCCAAACCCAACAGGAAGCTGGAAATTTTGGGTCAAATGCGAAATTTTATCGATTTACATTTGAGACCTTGTCGCTGAAGGATAAAGTTGGATCGTCTTCAAAATTGGTCAGACTATTCAGGAGACCTATGAGATCTTAAGTTTTCAAAATGGTGTGTTTTCATTCAA
This sequence comes from Corythoichthys intestinalis, assembly GCF_030265065.1. Lineage (NCBI taxonomy): Eukaryota > Metazoa > Chordata > Actinopteri > Syngnathiformes > Syngnathidae > Corythoichthys > Corythoichthys intestinalis. The sequence goes on from NC_080412.1 coordinate 32,000,852, forward strand.
GGGTCTGGCCTGGGCGTGGTCCCAAAGTCGGCCATTTTTAGGCAAAATACCAAATTCAGAAAATGATTAAAAACTCCGTGATCCAACGTTCAATCTTTTTCATTTTTAGCATGTTTATGAGATATCCCAGCCTGAACACGACTGCATTGAAATATTACCCATTAGGCCTGGCGCCCCTAGTGGAAACAGGAAATGGCCTTCTTTAGGAGACAGGCTCCTCCTCCAAGGGAAAAAAATCTATTGACCTCAAACCTGTTTCAGGGGAGCCTCAAGACATGTGTTCAGGTGCCTGATGAAAAATATTGAGGTTTCGTTGAAGCGGAGAGGTCCAAACTGGAAGTGAAAATGACCGTCAACAATTTGTCTCGCCAAAAACTTTGAACAGTCATAACTCGGCAGATATGCAACATATCTGCGCCAAACTTTCCGTGTTTGTTGAGAGTCATACCCTGAAGGTTCTTGTAGGGGTCATTTGCATCAACTCTACAGTGCCAACTAGTGGCGACAGAAAGAAGTTTTAAAAAAGGCCTTTCCTGTTGGGTTTTTTCAACGTAGAGCAATGAAATTTGGGGAGTAGATACCTTATGCCTAACTGCTCAAAAAAGCCTCTTGCACCCATATTCCAAATCCAACAGACAATCGGGTATTTTGGATCAAATGTGAAATTTCTGTCCATTTCTAGTACAGTTTACATTTGGAGGCCTGGACATGCACAAAAACTCACCAAATTTTGCACATACATGCGGCTTTGTGTGGATTTCGATAATCTTGCAACGTTACAAAAAAATGTAACAAAATGGCTCAGTGGCGCCCCCTTGAATTTTTCAAAAAGGCGTTTCCTATTAGGTTTTTTTAACGTAGAGCAATGAAATTTGGGGAGTCGATACCTTGTGCAAAACTGCTCCAAAAAGTCTCTTGCACCCATATTCCAAACCCAACAGGAAATCGGGTATTTTGGATCGAATGTGAAATTTTTATCAATTAACAGGGTGCACATTTGAGACCTTGTCACAGAGGGAATCAATTGGATCATCTTCAAAATTGGTTAGACAATTCAGGAGACCTATGAAATCTAAACTTTTCAAAATGGTGTGTTTTCATTCATGGGTCTGACCTGGGCGTGGTGCCAAAGTCGGCCATTTTTTCGGCAAAATGACAAATTCAGTAAAGGACTAATAGCTCCTTGAAACAACGTTCAATCTTTTTCATATCTGGCATGTATGTGCGGGATCCCACCCTGAACACGAGTGCATTGAAATATTACTCATTAGGCCTAGCGCCCCCTAGTGGGAACAGGAAATGCCTTTTTTACGAAACAGGCTCCTCCTCCAAGGAAAAAAAAATCTATTCACCTCAAACCTGCATCAGGGGAGCCTGAAGACATGTGTTCAGGTGCCTGATGAAAAATACTGAGGTTTGGTTGAAGCAGAAGGGTCCAACAGGAGAAGTAAAAATGACTGAAGCCATTTCGTCTCACCACAAGTTTTGAACAGTCATAACTTCTACAACATATCTGCGCCAAACATATCGTGCTTGTTGAGTCATAGTCTGAAGGGTCCTGTAGGGGTCATTTGCATCAACCCTACAGCGCCAACTAGTGGCAATAGAAAGTCACTCATTTTTTTAAATATATGTCCAGTTCTTTTCAGGTTGGTCATTGTAGTTTCAAGACCTTTTAAAATACTTATTTTACGGCCCATGTCCACATGTCTCTGTCTGTTGCTGTGATGACCCTTTATTCGCTCCTTTTTTGTAGTCCTCTGTCCAATAGGGGTTTTTATCTCTTAGGTGTGTGAATGTAAAGAGGCAACTTTCGCGCATGTTAGGTTCTAATGAGATGATTAGAGAGGACGATCTGCCACCACCCTGACCTGCACACTGTCCGAGTTGCATGACGTCCGAGTTGCGCTAGATTGCGAGGGCCCGTTCAGTCCTGCTTGCAGGCCTAGTTTTTTTTTAATTCTACCAAACTATTAGTTACTGTCTGGTTATGCATTAACTAATGCATTAACTAATGTTGATTAATATATCACTAAATGTTAAATAAGGGATTATATGAATTATTGTAATGTTACTTAAACATTAGTTATTGTCTTAAAATGCATTAGTTAATGCATTTTAAGACAATAACGTAATGCACTGACTCATGTTAATTAATATATTAATAAATGTTAGATAAGGGATCAAATGAATTATTTTCATGTTACTTAAACATTAGTCGTTGTCTAAAAATGCATTAACCAATGTTAATTAAGGGACCGTGATTGTAAAGTGTTACCATATACTCAGGGGTGAAAGTGGCTAGAATTTCTTGCCGGAACTCCCCGACGTGAAGGTCGCCACTGAGCCAGAAATTGTATTTATATATTAATTTTTTTCTTTCATTGTCTTTCGGGGTGTCAAATCTCTTAAACTACTGAAATGCAAAGAAAACTGTTTTAGCACAGTTATTTCTATAACACATACAAAAACTGATTTTCATTCAAAATTGTATTTTTTTTTCAATGATTTCCAAAATAAAAGTTAACAAAAACAGCAATAATCCTAAACTCCATCTCCTAATTTTTATTTTCCCTCATTTCCTCACATACTAAATGCCATATCTCAATTTTTAACTACTTAAGAACATATGGTGTATATGAAAGTTGAAGTTAATGTAAACATTAACTTTTTTTTTTTTTTTTTTTTTTTTTTTAGATAACAAAGGTATAAGTAACATACATTCAAAAAAAAAAAAAAGTATAAATGACTTATGTTATGCAGAGTGAAATGGAATATATTTTGAAGATTGCGCAAATATTGACTTTTTTTTTTTTTTTTTTTTTTTTTTAAATCATAAGGAAATGAATAAGTTGCCTAACATAAATGAACAATTATAAGTCCAAAGTGCACATTGACAGCCAAGATGTTCTGGACCTCCCCATCAGAGCAAATAAAACTAGGTATAATAAATGAGCCTCCTCAACTCTTTAGTTGCTCTTAAAGATTTTATCCATTTTATGTTGCATTGCCCTTTTTTTGTCGCATCAATTCAACAACTTTTTTTGCTGTTCCAGAAAACATGCACATTTGACCAGGGCCGGCCCAGCCTATACGCAGACTATGCAGCTGCTTAGGGCCCCTGACCACTAGGGGGCCCAGATAGGGGGCAATCTGGCAATTGTTTAATTTATATTCTATTTTGTTTATACTTGTTGATACTTGATTACAAGTTTAAAAAAATAAAAAGTTCTTCCTTAACTTCTTTCTTTCCTCTTTTAGAAAAAGATTTGGCCTTATCTACTGTAAGCACTGACAATCATTTGGGGTGAGAAGTTTGAAGAATACAGTGCGACAAAATCTGATTAATATACAAAATATAGACATATTGGTTGGATTGCATGTATGGGTTTCACAGTACACTGACAAAATGGTGGGCCAAAAATATGGGCCCCTTGGCATTATTTTGCTTAGGGCCCCCAAATGGCCTGGGCCGTCCCTGCATTTGACCCAATCAGAGCTAACTATCTCTGCTGATCACTTGTATGTCAGCCAATTGAACGGCTAAATGAGTCCAGGCGTTTTGCTTTGCTGCGTGCATTCGCACATTGACGTGACTCATCATCGTCAGACTTAGATAACTGCAGAAGCTGAGGAAACCTCCATGCCGTCCGTGGAATAAAATAAATAATAAATATTGGTGGAAACGGATTACGCTACACAAGCACTTTATTATGCTTGTTGTTAACACTTGTGTATGTAAATCTGATGTTGGTAGATTGTTTTGTTCGTGGAGATGAAATGCATGTGTGGCAGCTTTTTATTTATTTTTTATTTATTAATTTTTTTACATAGCGTTTTGACAGTTGCCGTCATATTTTCGGAATCAAAGCACCGTGTACCGGCCCTGAATCCTATACCGGAACTGCGTTCCTGACCGTTCTGGCCCACTTTCACCCCTGCATATAGTGTACGTACCATCAATGCTTATAGTAGGCAGACATGAGACACTGTTGCGCGACTAAACGCCGGAGACAAAACGCAGGACGAGACTCCAGTATCGTAAATTCGAACTCACATAAGTCGGGTACGTCGTAACCTGGAGACTAACTGTATATGCAGTCGTTGACTTGACATATTATGGCTAATTGTACTGTGATGCCACACTGGATGTTTTAGTAATGATAATGCTGACATAATAAATCCCAATAATCTTAGTTTGGAGACATCTAATGATCAATAAGCATAACTGCTTTGCTAAACTGCCCTTGTACAAAGGCAGAGGTCATCTACATTCACTTTGAAGGCAACAATAACAGCGTGACCCAAAACCACTAATGGAAACTGATGTCGATATAATTCGTTATCATTTTAAAATGCTTTTTATTGGCAACTCTAGTACATGCTGTACTTGGCCTCCACCTTTTTTTCTTAATAGCCATTCTTATTATTATTTCCATCTTGGCAGATGTTTCCAAGCTTTGATATAACAAACAAATTTGAAACCACCGTGTTCGGATAAGAGTGTACTACTTCTGCCTTACCTGTTTGGTGCTCTGTGATCACTGTTAGTACATTTTAACAGCAGCAATAGAAAGGACATAATAATCAGGCACAAAAGCTTGAAGTAGATGGCCGTGACAGGCTATAATTGAGGAGAAAGAGTCAATAATGGCATCGAGGCCGCCTCTCCACCTCCTGCAGACACTGTGGTGACACAGGGGAATGTTTCCCTTTAAACAAGGTCAGGGCTAATGCTGCTTAATTGGAAGGGGATGTTCCTCTGGCCTTCAGCTCACTCCTACGTGCCCTCTTATCTTCTCCTGCTATTCTTTAACAAGTTGTGACGGATGAGCTACAAGACACTTACTGTCTTGTTTCGGAGCCAGAGCCAAGATCTAAGGGAGACGCTGACCACCCTCGTGATCGCATAAAGCATGATATTATTGATGATTTCGGGGAGCTCGATGAAGCTTAAAGTTGTTGTTTGAGCATGCTGTGGCATAAAAGCATCCCGATTGTGGGAAACCACATGTTACTGTTGAGCATTGTCATGAATCAGTTTATCTCAATTCAAACTACACCTTTGTGGACGTGTAGTCAGAGGGCATTTTTTGACACCTTTTTCATAAAGAAATACCTTGGCAGTATGTAACTGCCAAGTTAAGTAAAGTGAACTCACAATTTATATTCTTTTTCTTGTTTAATGTGGTGGATATGGACGAAAGCCTGTTTAACAAATATAGTGGTACCTCTACATACAAATTCAACGGCGTACCGCAAGCAACACGTCACTTCCGCTCATTATTATTCATGACATTAGCTACTGTTGCTAAGTAGGGACAAGCCACCGTTTGTCCCCAATAGGAAATGAATGGAAATCGTGTACGAAGGAGATGTTTACAGCGCTAAACCTACCAATTGTCTCCGAAAATGATGTGCCAAGTGCCAAATTGACTGGCAAAGATGTGGAAGAACATAAAAATGTTCAGTTAAAGAGATGGCTTTAGTGTCGAAGGCTGAAAAGACGAAAAAAAACGAGCCGACCTAAGCATAGCTTTAGCTTTTTTTTATCGACGCGACTGACAATGACATTCTCCTGTTTCAACAAGCTATCCTTTACCATCAGCCCTGTCTTTCTTATATATCCTCTGGTTGTCCTACATCTCTTACCGTTCTTGGGGGTAATTTAGTTAGCTTTGTGTACCGATCGCAAATGCTACTCAGTGACAGCCAACGAACACTTTTAATTTTTTCATTGATAACACATCTTAATCCTATAATTTATTTAAACTTCCCCTTTATTAAAGTTATATATACATGTATATATATATATATATATATATATATATATATATATATATATATATATATATATATATATATATATATATATATATATATATATATACATACACACACAGCAGAAACGGTAACAGTGGCAGTCAGATACCATTGTAATTCTAGGTCATTCATTGTCAGACAGAAGCAGTACGGCACAACGTTACGCTAAAAAAAATAAGTTCAAAATATAAAAATGCTTTACCTCTTTGTCCTCTGAAAGACCATGCCAACCCAATATAATGTTTACTGCATATGAAATGTGAATGGATTGACCGAGCTGGTGTTCAAGTCCGCACAAGTTGATTCGGTCTTCACATTTTTTCCTCCCGAGTTTTTGGTTTCCGGAAACGTATGAAGAAAACATCCTTCATGTGTCGTAATGTCTAGAGTCATTTCTACAAGTTCCAAAAAGGCAATGAGTGATCGACATGTTCGTTTTTGAAAGATTACCTTAAAGCACAATTCCGATTTTTTGTCATAACTGTTTTTTTGGCATGCCCGTTCAGACTGCCTTTGTCCATTGAGCCCATTCAAGTATTACGAATGCACTTAGCAAACTGACCCGCATGCGAAGAAGCAAATTCAACAAATAACTTCGCACTGTGCGTGCATGACGCACACAGCCATTTAAAGTGCCTGTGACACGAAAAAGCATGTTTATTTCATAATACACGCGGTATTTTATGCCCCTGAATGATATGGACCGCTTGGATGTGTGTGGAAGCGATCACTATATTTATTTAGTTTTTTGAATCCCGCGCCATGAAAATGAGTGACTTCCGGCTTCGGTCTTGCATTGAGGAGGAGGGCGCTGTGACGTGTACGGTAGAAGACGTTCTCTTCACTATACAGTGTACTGTTGTGTATGAGGACGAAGGATTCAGCTGATTTTGCGGATTAATACTTTTATTTTTTGCATCACGCCAGCCAAACGGCTGCAGAAAAATCATTCTGTATGCGGGAGAGGCGTATGCGCCTTTTTGGAGTTTCAAAAGGTTCCCATTCACCGTGGATATTTACTGTGGGACCATTGGACTTACAAGGAAGTGAGTAAACATCTTGTTTTGTATTATGTCAAATACGAATACAGTGATTACAAAGTAAACACTATAAAATTCCTTTAAATAAAGGACTACTTACGTTTGATCATTGATAGGCATGTAAAAAGCTATCCTCATGCTCATTAGCAGTTAGCTGTTAGCACGTTAGCTGCACAACAACTCCAGCCACCCTCCTCCGGGGAACGAACTGTAAATTGCTCTCCGCCGGGCGGTTTGCCGATCCGCAAAGAAACTCGACAACCGGGTCGTCATGTCAAATAATCCAGGCTAGTTATGTGTGATTTTCCACTTCGAAGACTTTGAAACATACCTCGGTTCGGGTTAGCATGTTGGCTAGCTGTCACTCCTTCTGGTCTGTTTACATTCTCCGAAGCCGGGGAAGGGAAATTACATATGTCCGATTTAGGTGTCATAAAATATCGTTCGGGAGGTGTGACAGTAAAGGTGAAGTCGACAGTTTTGACCATTATGGAGTAATTTTGCCATGTCGTCTTGAATAAATGGATTTTTATTATTTTATATTCCATTTAGCACAAGATTGTTATTTGTCATGACCATGCCATTTATTTAGCAACTGGGGAAAGTACTTGGGTAAAAAAGAATATCCTGTAAGAATATTGAAGTAAAGAGACAGAAACAATGACATTTTGCCGCTCTCTTCGTCGCGTTTTCCTCATTGTGAATAGTTCCCCCTCGACGGGCTGACTGGTCCTCCTCAAGCCATTTATATAGCTATTGGGGAAAAATACTTGGATAAAAAGAATATCCTGTAAAAATATTGGGAGTAGAGAGACTGAAACAATGACATTTTGCGGCTCTCTTCGTCGCGTTTTCCTCGTTCTGAACAATTCCCCCTCAATGGGCTGAATAGTAAAACCGATGAGCCCAGTCTACCGCTGACGTCATCCACCTGTTGGGGACGCTAAAGCCCTATAATGGTAGGCGTGGCTAACCGGCAGATTAAAAAACTAATTTCTCGTCATCTGCGCTTTGCTAAATTGTTGTATATAGTCGAATCATCTCAAAATATGATTCTAATTCACATAATAATGCCATTTAAGACTTTTTTTCTGGTGTCATATGCTCTTTAAGCAATACTGCTTATTTGGCATACAGTAAGAAACTGAGCATTGTTAGGCTTATCCTTTTCTTCGTTGTACCGTATTGGCCCTAATATAAGACAGTCCTGATTATAAGACGACCCCCTCTTTTTCAAGACTCAAGTTTGAAAAAAGACTTTTTGAACACCAAATTAATTTTTAAAAAGAAAATAATTACAGTAGATCTGAAACAAATGATTTATAACAATATATTTGAGAGAAAAAGCATGTTATTTTGCCTCATTCAAATCTTAATATCTGAACATTTAAATATGTAAACTAAAGTGCAATCACATTCGGAAATGAATGGCTTCTGGTTTTTTAAATGTAAGTAAACCAATCGATTGTGATAAAACAAGAAAATTGCAATAACTGCATTAACCATAAGAGGTCGCTTTGGCCTGGGGAGTCAAGTTCAGCATTCGCTTCAATGATATCTGGCGCCATCTAGCGTCTTGAATGGGTATAATGTCTGGACCCCCAATACAAGACGACCCCCACTTTTTCAGTCTTATTTCAATGCAAAGAACACAGTCTTATATTTGGGCCAATACGGTATTTTTTTGTGTGTGGTCAAGCCCGCCTCCTGCGTAGTAAAAGCCAAGTTCAAGCTAGGCGCTAACGCTAATGAACAGCTACATCACTGCTGTCTTGCGTGCTGCTCTCGCTCTTTGTTGACGTAAATGCTGCATGAATTCCGATTTCGAAGACTAAACAGTTCAGACCGCTGCCACATTCTGGAAAAATGTGGCCCAGATCGGATTTAAACCACATACGAAAGTGACACAGATCAGATTTGAAATGGTCTACTTCTATGCGACTTGTCCCGTTCAGACCGTCAAGTTAATGCCTCACTCAAGTCGGAAAAACACAAAAAAAATCGGATTCGTGCATTAAGACCTGAGGTCTGAACTTAGCCTTAGTTCTAGGACCTGGTTTGCAAGTCGAATTGGTGGTATGAGTAGTGGGATTTTCCCATAAGAATACATTATAATTCGATTAATTCATTCCACAGCCCAAAAACCTAAGCCAAATCCTTAATAAATACTGCAGGTACAATTACAAATCGCAATCACACATAGTACGAGTCTGCACTGTTTAACATTGTACATTAGCATTACCATTCTGTTCATAAGTATACGGCTATTTTGGTGTCTTAATACTTGTAGGAATTTTATTTTTATTAATCTCCTTTTATTCATGTAAAATTTTGGCTGGTCCGTAAACTCCAATTGAGAGTGACTCAAAAAAAAACCAGCTTGAAGCAAGCTTGCAAACAAGTTGCCTCTTTGGAAAACAGCATGAAGACGACATGTAGAATGTAGGGCTGTCAAACGATTAAAATTTTTTAATCGAGTTAATTACAGCTTAAAAATTAATTAATCGTAATTAATCGCAATTAATCGCAATTCAAACCATCTATAAAATATGCCGTATTTTTCTGTAAATTATACATATATTCTGTAAAATAAATTGTTGGAATGGAAAGATAAGACACAAGATGGATATATACATTCAACATACGGTACATAAGGACTGTAGTGGGCATTTCACTCTACTGTCATTTAAATCTGTCTATGCAGTCCTCACTCCGAAGCGTCTACTTTTTCCAAAGCTAGACAGCTAGTGAACGACGCCTTAATAATCAGACTTCTTCCTTTTTCATCTCATTTATTAATAAAATGGCCTCAAACCATTGTCCTCTTTAGACCGTCGTAAAACTACAAAAAAAAAGTACACAAGCATTGCATTAGCAACAACGTTAGCTTAGCACGCTATACAGGTTCACTAAACATAAACAAAAAGCGTCTCATACAAAAAATATAACATTTCGCTTACTAACATAATATGCCCATTCTTTACAACAACCATACTTACGGACAAATCTTGTCCAAGGATCATATAAGCACAACATTACAACGTGGGCGTCAGCCCGAGACGTCGTGCAGCCATATTGAACTGGCAAGAAAACAATAAACCATGTCGCAAAGCGACCACAAGAGTTCGCTGTTGGACAGCACAAAAAGCCTTGCTGTAAAACTTACCAAAAGGCAGAATACTGTCTGAGCGGGACATGTGCGTTAATTTCGTCAAATATTTTAACGTGATTAATTAAAAAAATTAATTACCGCGCGTTAACGCGTTAATTTTGACAGCCCTAGTAGAATGCAAAAGTTGTATTAACAGGTTTAAGTCTATGTGAATACACTTTGATGTGCTTAAAGTATGACTCCTGATATAAGTCAACACCAAAAAAGTTCGGTTTTTTACAGTATGTTTTTATGTAACGGTTGTAGAAATACTTGTTCCCATATGTTTGTTCATTGTGCTTAGTCCATTCATTTCTGTATCGTTTTGTCTTTCTCAGTCTTCTTCTCCGAAGCAAGGTAATGAACAGGTTACAAAGCTTCTTTGTAAAATTCCAGTTCTTGCGAGCCACTTCATAGGTTAACATGGGGGCCTGCCTATTCGCACTGGAAATAAATACCACAAAATATATGGGTTTAGAATTACGAGAATTGAGTTTTACGTTTTGCTTTACACTCACATCACATGTGTACGAATAGTCAAAACCAAGCAAAATTTTCAAACATCAAACTCCACCCAGTATGCACTGTACGGTCAACAGTTTCAACAATTTTAGTCAGTGCAGTGAAATATTTTTGATGAATGGTCTCGGCTCTGAAATCCCCACATGCGCCACTTAAGCTAGTTACCGGCATAAAAGGTCTCATTAACTAGTATAATGAGGCGTTGTCGCCAATTAAGGTTCCATTTACAGAGTTGACATTGAGAGATGATTTGTTGTTGTGGACAAAGCAGGAGACGTGGCTTATTTTACAAATCACTGCAGGACACAAGGCTTTATTCCAAGATAGGATATTAACTCACTCTCGATGGGCCTCGACCTCATGTGTGTTTGTGTTGCCACTAATAAATTAGGAACTTATTAAGCCTATCCCATTTCACTCGGGCAACCTCAAAAGGAAAGCGAGGAATGCGCTTCAAAGCCTGCGGCGCGGCTTTCTTCGTGTCGTAACACTTCATATTTCACATGGACTTGACGGCCGCAGTTTCGGGGGGTCATGTGTCAAATGCAAGTGTTAACGCCAAAGGCATGGCAGCTAATTACAAGTATATATGTGTGTTGTCGCCAAAGGAGCAGGGCCGGCCCTTGATAACTAGGTGCCCTAGGCTAAGGTTAAGCTAGCCCACTACCCACCAGAATGACATACAGTATATATATATATATTTTTTAAATATCATATATTTTGTCAATGTTGTATTTTCACAAGTTCAAGGTGTACATATGGTTTGACTTAAAATGAGTGAATAAAGGTTCTGCCCCTCTATATTAAAGTCGCATTTGAAGTGCCTGTGACACTATAAAAAAATATTAAATAGCCTTAGTATGTCAATTAAAATCATATTTTGATTCAATTTGACTACATACAACAATTTGGCAAAGCGCGGATAACGAGAAATGCGTCTTTAAATCTGCCGTTTACCTCCTCCTGTCATTAAAGCGCTGTGGCACCTCCATCTTGGTGATGACATCAGCAGAGTGTCGATTTTAAGCGAATTTAAGTGCCCATTTCTCCTCAACATCCTTTTGTCGCTTTCTTAAAGCAGCACTTGAGGGCTTGGACCTTTTCATATTAAAAGTCTTTAATGTCGTATTGAAAGCAACAGAAGTGAGGCATTCAATTTTCAATAGCGCTAGTCGCTAACACAGTGAGATGATGTACCACCACGAGCACGAGAATTCCCTGAGTATTTCTTTTTCCCCCAAAGCAATATTGTGCCTCCACAACTTGATGATGCCCTAGGCAATTGCCTAGCTTGCGTGTGTCCAGCCCTGCAAAGGAGTTCCTGGAAACTTTCAACGAATGCTCAAGGGGCTCTGGAAGTGACAAACCTAGGCACATTTATAAGGGTTGAGCAATTTTAATAGGTCGATCAAATTGAAACTGATTGGACCCAGAATTGTGAAGAAAAAAAATTTTGGAATGTATCGAAAGCAGAATTCGTGGTCGAAACCGAATATTGGAAACACTTGGCCGAAAATCCGAAAACCGAAAGGCCGAATAATACCCATCTAGAGCTGGGCGGTAAACCGAAAATTTACCGTCACTGAAATTCTTCACGATGACCGACGTAATTTTGACCATGTCGGTAAATTCGGTAAATTAATAAAACAAGAAAATAGTCTTTTCATCCCGCTTTGACTTTGTGTTGTTCGTCTGTGTTCATTCCCCTTTAAGAAAGCAGCCAATGTACCTACGTAGGGAGTCACGTGATCATCAGGAAGCCAATCAAACAGAAGACCGGTTAGCTAACGCTAGCAGCTAACGCTACAAGCAAAACGTGATGGAGTGTGGCTTAAGGGAGGTTCGCCAAACTTTCACCCGACATTTAGTAGACTCTTGGTGGCATCCAGACGGACTTTCACCTGCTGTCCTCCCTTGTTCTCACGATTTCCGGAGATTGTGCTTTCAGTGCTTTCTACTGGTAGCCAGGCCACAGGCAAACGCTAGCGGCTAACGCTAGCGGTTAACGCTACAAGGAGTCGGATAGCGGCTCTAACCTTGTCGAAACGGCTGAACTTTATGAGTGGATTGGGCACGGACTGCATCTAGCAATTACTATGTCGCGTTATTTTGTATCTGACTGTGTGTGATTTCTCTGATAGCTTTTGTGATGGTAAAGCATTCAGCATAAAGCACAATCCAACGGTGAAACATATAATATGACCGAGAAATGGCCCCAGCTATTTTTCTGTATGTGCTTAATTCTGTGTCATTATTGCTATCATAAAATCTAAAGTGTTTCATTTGCAGAAGATCAATATAGCTTTAATGTTTGTCTGTCTGTCTGTTTGGGGGTTCATGTATGCGTGCATTTATTTAAAAATGCACTGGGGGGAAAAAAAAACCTGAAACCATAAAGTAAACACTTGTATTGAATAATTATGTCACAGCAGCCATTAACAATAAATTGTCTTTTTGAAGTGTACTGTTCAAGCTGCAAGTCATTTGTGTTACAATGACATGTTTGCACAGGCATATTGAGTTTGACAATGTACATTGTTCAAGCCATACACGCTGTTATAAATGCTCATACTTGAATTCTTATTGTTTACAATACATTTTTATAAACTTAATGTTTAGACTGCATGTACAATTATTAAATATATCAAATTGAATGCTGGTAACTAAATCAACAAGAAACTGTTCATCTGTATTTCATGCATTGATTCAGATTTTCAAATTATATAACAGTCCGCTTGGGCGACTTTATCGTCATTTATCGTTACCGAGGTAAATCTGCTCAATTTATCGTGATACGTATTTAAGACCATATCGCCCACCCCTATACCCATGTATACAATATTTTTTTTCTTACTTCACTTCCATATGATATAATGTTATTTTTAAAAAATTCCCAATTAATGCCATCTGCCTTGGCTTTTTTTTTTTTTTTTTTTTTTTTTAACGATTTTAACGATCAGGCGAAAATAAAATATGGTCCCTTCTCACAGGTACACAAATATCTTCCAGTATGTTCTACGACCCCCATTTTTGTTTGAATGGTGCAGATCCCTTGACAAATGCGCTTTCGTGTAAGTTTGGGACACTCGAAAAATGGGTCTCACCTCTGAACTAAATGAGATCTCGATGTACGTTTGTGTGGAACTGTAGTTCACAATAACAATAATAAAAAACTACTCTGATCTCGCGAAAGCTAGTAAAGCTCTTTACAAGGCAATTACAACCTCCCATACTCCTTAAAATAAGATTAGCTGTTTTCTTGTTCAACAATTGGAATCGATCAAGCGCCAGGCGAGTGGGCCGAGTCCTAGCGGTGACTACGCCGTGCGAAGTGGCTCCCAGCCAGATTAAACGTCGACGGGCAGAGGGTGTGTGGAAGTCACAGAAAAAGTGTGACAAAAAGAGAAAGTGGTCGTGCCATAAAATTATTGTACTAAACCACAGGAAATGCACATGTATACATTTACATACAACTTTATTTGTATTTTGCTCACTTGATTAAACTCTAAACTACTCACACATGGGCTCGGATGTACTGTGCTTGACGCGGGACATCATTGGAAAGCAAGTTCAGAACGACCGCGTAGCAGCAATGAAGCAAATATATTTTATTTTCCTTCATTTAAACATTTGTATATTTCTCTGAAACCTCAAAATACTTCCAAACTGCGGACATGTTATCGCCGTGTTTTGATTACGTCATCACAAGGGGACTACGGTTCTTCACACTATTTGGTGGTAAACTTTCAGCCTTTTAACCGAAAACCAAAAATGAAATTTTAGCTATTTTCGGCAGAAAATTTTCCGCGCCAAATTTTCGCTCACATCTCTAAAAAAATTGACTTTTTAATTTTTTGAGGCAGGGAAATTTCCTTTTCCGTGAAAAATGATTTGCCACATGCTCATGAACATAAAATAATAAAAGTTTTTGACAACTTTTAGCTAGGACATGGCAGGAAAAAAAATGGGGGAGGGGTCAATTTCGACAATGCCGCTAAATTTGAGAAATGGCGAAAACAAATTCCATTTTCTGGGAGGCAATTGCTAGATTTTTACATGCCATAGTGTAGTAAACACATTCGCATGTGAGTGTTATACAATACACTTTTATTGACAGTTTTACAGCCCTAATTTAGCCTTTTAATGACAACATGAGACTGACGGTAATTCCATCCCGCAAATGACACAAAGAGGATGCATGTGTCCATTTGGAGGCCATTGTGATCCTTTGGTGGCGCCTCTGCCTTTAAAAATCCCCTCATGACTTTGCGACCGCAGCTCTAATTGAGAAAAGAGTCTTTTTGATTTAACACTTGGGTTGTTGTTGGCTGGTCTGCAAACACTACAATCAGTGTGCCTATTGTGGCTTGACAGTGTCAGTGCGAAAATATTAATTATGGACGATGTACAATGTTTGAAAGGCGCAACTGTAATGTCAGCGAGAGAACAAACCAGCGTTACTAGATACTATGTGGATTGTGGAGTTTAAAAAAAAAAGACATTGTGGCGTATGGGCGGCTGTGACAAAACAGAAGAACCTGATCTGTTTGCCTTATGACACACTTCATTCATTCATAAAGAGACGGCAGGCTGAATGAGGAACCTGTTTTGGTCTTATTGTTTCTTGTGACCAGTGTTGTTAATTTTACTTTTAAAAAGTAATTAATTACAGTTACAAATTACTTCTCCCAAAAAGTAATTGCGTTAGTAACTCAGTTACCTGAATGTAAGAGTAATTACTGTAATTTTCGCACTATAAGGCGCACCTGACTATAAGCCGCCACCCGCCAAATTAGGCACGAAAACGGCATTTGTTCATAGATAAGCCGCACTGGACTATAAGCCGCATCTGTCCTCACTGTATTATGGGATATTTACACCAAACGATATTAACCGGTAACACTTTATTTGACAGCAGCATCATACAACCATGTCATAAGACTAAATGAACCGCCATGAAGCTTTGAATCAATTGGCTACAAAGCTTCATTGCTTCAGGAAGCTTCATTTGGCCATCACTGCTCCCTTGGGGGAGACAGGCAACCTCTGCTGCCACCTGCTGTCACTGTTGTCATCCAACATGCCTCCTAGCATGCATTGCAGCGCTACAGATGTAAATAACAATCAAAATTCATGTTCTGTGCTAATTATTGTTCCAGTTGTTTCATTAATTGGTAGTTATGGTATTCAGTAACATTTTATTTGACAGTGGCGCCATAAGACTGTCAAAACACCATCATAATGATTACATGACATTGTCATGAGCATTAATGAATGCTTATAACAGATGTCCCTTAGTGTTACCCGGCAAATTATCTCACTTTTGAATGGATGTAAAAGATCCAAGCTGGCCATAAATGGAGTTAGTGACATCATTTGCCAGATGACACTTAATGACATAAGCATTCAGTAATGCCTAAGATGGTGTCGTTTCATAATCATGACAGTCTTATGACGCGGCTGTCAAAGTGTTACCTATTAACCCAAATAAATCAACAAATAAACCGCACTGGACTTTAAGCCGCAGGATTCAAAATGAGGGGAAAAAGTAGCGGCTTATAGTCCGAAAATTACGGTAGTTACTTGGCAAAGTAACTAGTGATAATTTTCTTTTTTTTTTCTCTCAAAAAAAACAAACAAACAAAAAAACAAACAAAACAAACAAACAAACAACAACAACAAAACAGGTCACGCAATGAGAAGTTTAAAGGGTTTAGGGGACAACTGGCCCTAGCCCAATTCTTTACTCTCCACTTAACTAGACACAAGGGTATTGCGATAACTAGATAGTAACCTTTGCTATGTGTGGAAGTCATTTAAAGTTGTGAATCAACCGTTAAAGTTGTTAAAATTGCTCCCGTTATTGCATTAGTTCCCTTCTGTCTACTTTAAACATGTGTAAGTTTTAAAACTGTTTCATCATTTAAAGATAGATTTAAGTTAAGATTTTGCCGATTTAGGAGTATTTTAGATTTTTAAAAAAAAGTTACTTAGGTTCGCTCGGAAGGATCTCTAAATCAGGGCCTTCCTGAGAGGGCTACTGCTTTAAGATGGCGGCTGTTTACTAACGCTTGTAGTCCTTAAAACATGTTGCCAATGCAGCTGTGTCTGTCAATTGCATCTAGTTCTATAATATGATATCTACCGTGTCATGTGGGCATAGTTTGTCGGCTATGGCTACTGTCATGTATTATTGGAGCCACCTAGCATCGCGGTTGCAACGGCGTCTTCCCCACTCCTGCTCTGCTCTCTCGTCTCCGTGAGTCCGTTTCTCTCAGACTTTTATTATTCAACCAACTTAGTAACGCATAGTAACGCACGTCTTTCCCGCCTCAGTAACGGTAACGGCGTTGCCAAGATGAGAAAAGTAATTAATTAGATTACTCATTACTGAAAAAAATAACGCCGTTATGTTCTAACGCCATTATTAACAACGCTGCTTGTGACTCACTTCAATAAAGTCCTTGAAAAGTGAAAATGAGTGTAACGGTAATGTGTTGTATAAATACGTCTGTGTTTGCCTCTGGTTGCTGGAATATTTTTTTTTTCTGGGGATTTTCCAGGTTATGCGGAGGCAAGCTAAAGAGGTCACGCCAAAGAAACGGTTCATTAAGTTTTAATGAAAATGCGTAGAACTTAAAAATGTAAGACAACTGAACTTCGGCAGTGATTCTTGCACAAACAACTATTACACAATTACATTCCACTTCGTTGGACTGTTCTTGAGTGTTAAGTAGAGTCTCTCAATTGGCACAATAATGGCATTCAGCATAGTTTTGTAATACTGTATTGGTGTCCCTAACGTTTCAAACACGCTTAGTTGTACATGTACTCAATTAGGCAATAGCGCCCTCTCTTGATTAAATCGGTCTATCTCAGAATACGCTCAATTCTTCAGCTGCACATGTGACGATCTCTTTAACCTGTAGGGAGGCTATAGGGCACGTGACTATTTTTGGTACTTGAATAAAACTGAATCTTTACAATTTTATTTATTTATTTTTAAATTATAATGAATACTTATTGTATTTTTCTGTAATTATTACAATGTTAAAAAGAGCTACATTCATGAAAGTAAAATGAATAAAAACAAAAATACTTACTAGTGATGACCACAAGTGAATTCTAAAGTACAGTGGTATGAAAAAGTATCTGAACCTTTTTTTTAATCTGAACCCCAATTTCTCACATTTCTGCATAAAATCACCATCAAATTGATCTGATCTTTGTAAATCACACAGATGTAAAAACTGTGTCTGCTTTCACTAAAACCACGCAAACATTTATAGGTTTTCATATTTTAATGAGGATAGCATGCAAACAATGACAGAAGGGGAAAAAAAATAAGTAAGTGAACCCTCTGCCAAAGGAGACTTAAAGAGCAATTTAAAACATTTTTTTAATCAAACAATTTAAGTCAGGTGTGTACCCAATCACTGATGAGTGGTTTAAAGCTGCCCTGCCCACTATAAAACACACACCTGGAAAGAATTGTCTTGATGAAAAGCATTGTCTGATGTGCATCATGGTTCGGTCAAAAGAGCTGTTTGAAGATCTATGATCAGGGATGTTTTATTTGTATAAATTTGGAAAGAATATAAAACCATCTCTAAAAGTCTAGATTTCATCAATCGACAGTCAGAGAAGTTGTTTACAAATGGACAGACTTTGGCACTGTTGCTTCTCTCCCAAGGAGTGGCCGTTCACCAAAGCCAAGAGTTCAGCACAGAATACTCAGAGAGGTAAAAAAAGAACCCTAGAGTGTCTGCTAAAGACTTACAGAAATCCCTGGCATAGTCCAATATCTCTGTGCACACATCAACTATATGTCAAACTATGGCCAAGAATGGTGTTCATGGGAGGACTCCACAGCGGAAGCCACTGCTGTCTAAAAAAAAAAACATTGTTGCTCGTTTAATGTTTGCAAAAAGGCACTTGGACACTCCACAGACATTTTGGCAAAATATTTTGTGGACTTACTGTATGAAAACAAAGTTTAATTCTTTGGGAGTAACACACATCATCATATGTGGAGAAAAATGGAACAGCTCAACAAAATCAACACCTCATCCCCACCGTGAAGCGTGGTGGAGTGAGCATCATGATTTGGGGCTGTTTTGCTGCCTCAGGGCCTGGACAACTTGCAATCATTAATGAATTCAAAAGTGTATCAGGATGTTTTGCAGGAAAACCTGAGACCGTCTATCAGACAGTTGAAGCTAAAAAGAGGATGCATGCTGCAACAAGAATGAATGGTTTCAGAAGAACAAAATAGACATTCTGGAGTGGCCAAGTCAAAGTCCAGACTTGAACCCCATTGAGCTGCTGTGGCATGACCTAAAGACAACGATTCATGCCGGATATCCCAGGAATCTGACCGAACTACAGCAGTTGTGTTGAGAAGAATGGGCCAAGATTAATCCAGACCGATGTGCCAGATGGATCTGCAGCTACAGGAAGCGGGGGGAGGGGGGGGGGCACAAAATATTAAATGTTTATGCTCACTTTCTTATTTTTCCCCCTTCTGTCATTGTTTTACATACTATTCTAATATAAATATGAAAACCTGTAAATGTCTGGGTGGTTTTTATTAAAGCAGACAGTTTTTTCATCTGTGTGATTTTGACAAAGATCAGATCATACTTGATGGTAATTTTATGCACAAATGTGAGAAATTCCAAAAAGTTCAGAAACTTTTTCAAACCACTGTAGATTTTTTTTTTTTTTTTTAACTCATTGCACGGCATTAAGGTCGATAAATATCCAATTCATTTAAACCGGAAGGTCTGGCCGGGAATGCTCATCTTTCAGTGCTATTGACTGCGCTGTACGTCCAATCCATTTTGACAGGGAGAGACAAATGAATGTTTCTTCTAGCGCCGTCATGGCAGCGATTTAGTTCAATATGAGCCATTTAAGGATTAAAAATTTCCTAATTAAGGGGGAAAAAACCTATAAAATTGTTCTTGTTTGAAAAAAAAAAAATCACTAGCTTCTTTGAGGTGGCATTTTAATGTTTTTTTGTGTGTAATCATTTGTATGTTTGAATGGACTAAAGTTTCTTTTGTGAATGAGTTCATTTATTCATCAGTTTGGTAACACTGCAGCATGCAATAGTAGGCACTCTATTCAAGTATCAAAGTGGCCCTATGGCCCGCAGCACGATTGACACTTAACTATTATGTACACAAATCTCCATGAAAGTGTTATATCAGAATTCTGGGTAAATTGTAAAATTCGAACTATGATAAAGTATCAATGTACTTCTGGTTATCTATTGAGTAAGATATTGTATTTTTACATTTCATAACTTTCTATGATCCATTCAAGTATGCAGTAGCTGTTCAGAGAACAGATATTTTTTCCACACAATCGTAAATGTTTACCACATGTCTGTGACATGAGTTCATCAAAATAAAAGAAAGTTCAACAATTAAAGCTACCTTATGTTAGAATTATTGTGCACACAGTTCACATTTACTGTATGCTTTCCTTATAATAGTTAGTAGATAGAATAGGATAACTTCTGTATAGTCAGCAGTGTTTTTAATCTTACTTTAAAAAAGTAATTATTTACTTAATAATAAATAATAAATTACTTCTCCCAAAAAGTAACTCAGTTACGTGAATGTAAGAGTAATTAGTTACTTGGAAAAGTAACACGTGTCGTTTTTCATGTTTTTTTTAAAAATTTTCATTCAAAAAAAACAACAACAACAACATAGTAACCTTCGCTATGTTTGGAAGTTAATTTTGTGAATCAACCGTTAAAGTTGTTAAAATTGCTCCAGTTATTGCATTAATTCCCTTCTGTCTACTTTCGATATGTGAAAGTGTTAAAGTTTTAGAACACAGAAAACACCTTTAAAAAAAAAAATTTTTAAAAAGCCGTCTGTGCGCCGCTAGCCACGCATTAATACGCACTTCCTCTTTGACCCGGGTGTGTGGTGAGGAGTTCGAGGACATCTGGTGGTTGGAAACGAACGGTGTTACCCTTATAAACTGTGTTCGAGCAAATAGTGAACATTTTTACGCAAGGTTTATTATTTATTAAAATAATTAATAGTACATCATTTTCTGTTATATAATTTTCTATTTTAATATCTGTAATTAAATGGCTATTCGTCCGTTCTCTTCACAACATTATCTAGAAAGGTACACATCTTTAAATTCTAGTTTTAATCTAAATTCAATATTTGCAGTCCGCCACTTTATTTCCTTTTCTGTGATTCCAGTGTTTGTGTGAATCTTAAGGTGATAATTTGGTTATTCCTTTTCTATGTACTGTCTATGGCCCGGATATAAGACGGCCCTGATTATAAGAAGACCCCCTCTTTTTCAAGACTCGTTTGAAAAATACTTTTTGAACACCGAATTTATTTTTATACAGAAAATAATTACAGTACATCCGACACAAATGATTATAACAATATATTTGAGAGAAAAAGCATGTTATTTTGCCTCATTCAAATCTTAATATCTGAACTTTTAAATATGTAAAGTAAAGTGCAATCACATTCGTAAATGAATGGCTTCTGGTTTTTTAAATGTAAATAAACCAATCTATTGTGATAAAACAACAAAATTGCAATAACTGCATTAACCATCAAAGTGAAGTCTAACTGTAACTGTAGTCTTGAAACAAATCTGAATAAGGAAAAACATTGCATTAATGCAAACTGGTTAAACTTGAGAGTAGCTGAGATCTGTCATGACAGAACATCGCTTCAATGATATCAGGCGCCATCTAGCGTCGTTAATGGGGAGAGTTGCTGAGATCTGTCATGACAGAACATCGCTTCAATGATATCTGGCGCCATCTAGCGCCGTGAATGGGTATAATGTCTAGACCGTGAATATAAGACGACCCCCTCTTTTTCAGTCTTATTTCAATGCAAAAAATGCCGTCTTATATTCGGGCCAATACCATATTATTTTGTAAAATATTTGTATTGTTCCCGCTATCCACCCTTGTTAAGTGTTCTGTCTTCTCGCCGTTATTTAGAGAGAAAGAAATTAAGAAAGCTTAATAAATTAAATGGAATCTGATTTTTGAAAATTTGTGGTCTATATTTCCTGATGTAGACATGCCGCGTAAGGAAAGGAGGTTGAGGGATAAAAGGGGGAAAAAAAGGCGCTGGATGAGGATGCTAGCTGGGTGAAGAGCACAATAGGTAAGAATAACACAGTTTGCAAGGCTGTTCAGGTATAAGATACAACAATTATAAACACAATTACAATATTATTGTCATATAACATTTTATGTCATTTCCATTGATCTTTGCACGGCCCTGCTCTACCCTAATCACTGGCTCAGTCTTATGTAAGCCCCACTGGGGCGAGCAGCTTCTACTTGGAGTTGGACAAAAAAAAAAATGTCAGAAAAGAATGAAAGCATTTTTGTTGCTTGTGGAGAAAGCGATTTATACTGCCCTGACTGATTCAACAGAAAAATCTAAAATGCGCCCTTTAAAACATGAATAGGTTTCCAGATACCATCTTGGATCAGATGATTAGAAACTGTAGTGCATCCAGGACAAACAATCCTACTTATGAAAAAGGATATTTTTCACTAACAGTTTCTACTAAATGTGACGAATAATTTGGACAAACGGCCTTTAATGATTCATCCAACGAAATACTGTATCTTGGGAATTGCACTTTCCTGCCAAAAGGTGAGTGACATGGCCCTCTGCCAGTGCAACTGAGCAATGTTTTTGTTAAACAACTAATTATCCAGCAGATGACGCTGTAGTTCCTTTTTTAAATATTTTCCGAGTTAGAGTCAGCGGCATTGACCAAGCCTTTATCTTTAAGAACCACCTTTGGCCATTTGAAAAAGACGCAGGCCATTGATGGATTAGGTTTAAAATAAGTGTTAATCTCTGGTTATTATCAGGGTTTAAAATATTAATATCGCCTCTGCCCATAATGAAGGAGTCAAGCAGTAGTGAGAAGCAGTTTGCGATGCTTTCAGGGCCAGTGGAGATTATGCAATTCAGCAGCATGTCCTGTATCTTATCTTCAAGGTTGTACAAACTCAGTGGGAACACACTTAGCATTTTAATGGTGATATTTGTCTTTTTTCGGCCCTTCCAGTCACGTAACACAAATGTATTACCTCAGATAAGACGAATGGTGGGTGTAAAAAGTTTACACTCCCCCTGATCAATTGCAAAGTTTTTATTTTATTTCATTGTTTTTTCATTCAGACCAAAAAAATCCTACTTTAAAAATATTTTTCACAATTAACTCATTGCCTGCCGGTGTCTGTGAAGGCTCATCTTTCAGTGCTGTTGAAGGCGCTAGATGTCCGATTCAATTTGACTGTCAAATTGGAATGGACGTCTATCGCCGCCAATGGCAGTGAAACATAATCACTCAATGCCAGCCCTCCCAGTTGAAATGGATTTGATGTCTAGAACTGTCAATGAGAGTGAATGAATTAGGAGCTACAAGCAACAAAATAATCCAGAGGTAACAGGATATTTTAAAATATATACAGGATAGGCGGAGTTTGACTTTTGGGGCAGGGGGGGCACAATATGTTGATGACCCCAAAATGCAGTGTCAGCAATAAAATTAACTTACAAGAATATTTAAAATAATAAATAGAAAATGAGCATTTTTGTTTCCCATCATTCTTCAAGTGAATTCTAAATCAGACTGCTTAGGCAATACTTTTCGCCAAGATCGTCATCCATTGAATTTGGTACGCCCGCCGGTGTCGTGCCAATGTAGTTACCCCAGTCAAAAATTGTATCCCCTGGGCGGAGCCATACGGAGGTAGATTTGGGTCTTTATTATTCAATCAAAAAAAGTTGCTTCAATTAAAAAAAAAAAAAGTTGCTTCAGTCAAAATAGATATTTTCAACCAAAAAAAGCATTCGAACACTTAATTTTTCATTTAAAAAGTTTTCTTTGATTGAAGCAATCCTTTTTTGTGTTTGGGCCATATTATGATTAGGATATTTGTGTCTAAATCATTCAATCCCCCAAAAAGTTGCTTCAATCAAAAAATATATATATTTTCAATCAAAGAAAAAATCATTTAAAAAAAATATTTTTTTCTCTAATTATATAGTTGTTGTTTTTTTTAATAATATGCAAAGCAAATAACTGTCTAAGGTGTTTGAAAAATAATTTCGACCCATTATAAAAATGTTTTTTTGTTCATTTCATTCATTTTTGTTGCAGTTTTATTGCTTTACAACTTTATATATATATATATATATATATATATATATATATATATATATATATATATATATATACAGTGGGGAGAACAAGTATTTGATACACTGCCAATGGGTTTTCCCATTGACAGTGTATCAAATACTTGTTCTCCCCACTGTATATACGAGTTAATTACAGCTTTAAAATTAATTAATCGTAATTATTGGCAATTCAAATCATCTATAAAATATGCCATATTTTTCTGTAAATTATTGTTGGAATGGAAATATAAGACACAAGATGGATATATACATTCAACATACGGTACATAGGGACTGTATTTGTTTATTATAACAATAAATCCACAAGATGGCATTAACATTATTAACATTCTGTTAAAGCGATCCATAAATAGAAAGACTTGTAGTTCTTAAAAGATAAATGTTAGTACAAGTTATAGAAATTTTATATTAAAACCCCTCTTAATGTTTTCGTTTTAATAAAATTTGTAAAATTTTCAATCAAAAAATAAACTAGTAGCCCGCCATTGTTGATGTCAATAATTACTTACACAATGCTCATGGGTGCTGAAGGCTATAAAATCAGTCGCACCCAAGCGCCAGCACAGTTGACAAAACTAAAAAAAAAAAAAAAAACACAAGTAACAAGTGGGTATTTCACTGTACTGTCATTTAAATCTGTCTGAGCGGGGCATGTGCGTTAATTGCGTCAAATATTTTAACGTGATTAATTTAAAAAATTAATTACTGCCCGTTAACGCGATAATTTTGACAGCCCTAATATATATATATACAGTATATATATATATATATATATATATATATATATATATATAGGAAACTCAATTAAAGCTGGAAAGTCCATGCAGCAATTGTTAGAAAATGGAAAAGGCTAAACATGACTGATAATCTACCTCGGACTGGGGCTCCATGTAAAATATCTCCTCGTGAGGCACCACTCATGATGAGAAAAGTGAGGGCTCAGCCTAGAACTACACGCAGTAAATGGTCAATGACAGTAGAACACTATGGTGCAATGGTTTAAAATCATGCATTGCTCTTAAGGTTCCGCTGTTGAAGCCAGTGCATGGGAAGGCCCGTCTGAAGTTTGCAGGGACCATCTGAATGATGCAGAGGGGTCATTGGAGAAAATCATGTGGTCACATGAGTTGAACGTTTTGGTGCAAACTTTACTCGTCGTGTGTGGAGGGAAAAGAAGGATGAGTACAATCCCAAGAACACCATCCCTACTCTGAAGTATGGGGGTGGAAACCTAATGCTTTGGGGCTGCTTTTCGGCAAAGGGGACAGGATGACTGTACTGTATAAAGTAGAGGATGAATAGTGAAATGTGTCCTCAGATTTTGTGCCACAACCTCCTTCCCTCAGTCAGAGACTTGAAGATGAGTCGTGGCTGGGTTTTCTAACACGCCAAGCTGACCAAGGAGTCAGCCCCGAAACCTGACAGATCTAGAGAAGATTTGTGTGGAAGAATGGGAAAAAATCCCTCTTTCCATATTTGAAAACCAGGTGAAGAACTACAGAAAGCAAAGTGTCTGACCTCTGTAATTGCAAAAAAGTCTTCTGCACTACATAGCATTGATTTTCTCAGGGGTACAAATACTTTTGAACCCCAGTAAATTACAAATAAATAGTTGAAAAATCATACAATGTGAGTTCAGGATTTTTTAAAGATTATGTCTCTATAAGTGGATATTCATATATGATTGAAATTCCAGACCTCTACCTATTTTCCAAGTGAGTGAACTTGCAAAAGAGCCGCAGTCGGCCCACTGGCCGTAGTTTAGATACCCCTGAAATAAGTGATGGAAATGTTTGCAACTCCAACTTAATGAGACGCCGGAGGTGGTGGAGTGTCGTCAACGGTTCTCTGATTAGCTCCTCATCTCCTCTGCGAGAAACATTTCTTATCACTTTGAAAATGACTGCCATTTGCCTCTCAGTTGCCATGGCGATCACAATACGGCGGCGCTCGGAATGGAGTTTCGTCGCAATCGCGTTCCGCGGCCTCTTCTTTCCCCGCGTCTCGTTCTCTTCTTCCTCCTTTCCGATGCAGACGCAAGCAGTGCGAGGGATTATCCTTCTATTTCTATTAGTCACGCGGACTCAAAAGCCATGTATCACTTGGAAGATTTGTGTCAGCGACTGCACGCGCCAGTTGCACGCACTCTTCTCATTACTGTAGGATTGAGAGTGTTTAAGACTGGGGTGAAATAAGAATCTCCAAGTTTAGCATGTTGCGATCAAAAACAAACAAAAAAAAGCATCGGGATGCTAAGACTAGCTCATTTGACCTACACTTGTCAAATTAATTACGTTTTACATTTTGTTTTTTGTTTTGTTTTTTTGTTTTTTGCAATTTAGAGTGTCAGATTAAACATAATTTTTGCACTGTAAGTCGCACTGGACAAAAAAAAATGCACCATGAAGGCATAAAAATTATACAGTATGTCTCACTAGAGTATGAGTCAAAATTTGGGGAAAATTGAATTTCAGAGACCAAGAACAATCATTATACATTATATTGTACCGTATTTTCCGCACTATAAGGCGCACCTAAAAGCAATTTTCTCAAAAGCCAACAGTGCGTTTTATAATCCGATGTTAGGGCTGTCAAACGATTAAAATTTTTAATCGAGTTAAACACAGCTTAAAAATTACTTAATCATAATTAATCGCAATTCAAACCATCTCTAAAATATGCCATATTTTTCTGTAAATTATTGTTGGAATGGAAAGATAAGACAAGACAAGATATATACATTTAACATACTGTACATAAGTACTGTATTTGTTTATTATAACAATAAATCCACAAGATGGCATTAACATTATTAACATTCTTCCTGTGAAAGGGATCCACGGATAGAAAGACTTGTAATTCTTTAAAGATAAATGTGAGCACGAGTTATAATAATTTTATATTAAAACCCCTCTGTATGTTTTTGTTTTAATAAAATTTGTAAAATTTTCAATCAAAAAATAAACTAATAGCTCACCTTTGTGGAAGATAGTGATTGAAATACACCACAAGGTGTCAAGTGCGAGTTTTAAATTAATTAGAGATCTAGCCACATTTTTCTTGAGCGTTTTGCCCCTCGACTGACGCCGTAGTTTCTGGGATCATTATACCTTCCGTTCATTTGAGTGTTGGCTTCACAACGTAGGAGACCTCTGATAGTTTGTATATTGTGACTAAATATTGCCATCTAGTGCATTTGTTGAGCTAAACGAAATGTTTAAATAGAGTTTGACCAAAGTCTGAGTATTATTTTGCGTAACATTGATTGGGAGCGCCAGTTCTTTTTATATTGAGCGCTTTTCTTTTTGTGAACGTTATTTTTTTTTGAGAGAGGAACATTATTTTTGTTGTGCTTTCAGTAAATGATACTATAGCGACTTAACTGTTCCGCCCAAATGCATGATGGGAAGTTGGGCAATCATGACCATCAGTGGTGGCTGCAAATGGTGCATCTTCTCTGCATTGTGTTCAATACAGGGTTTTAAGAAAAAGATGATCTCTTGTCATTCTACCCACCATAGCTCGCCACAATAGTTATAATTGTTGTGGAAGAGATGCCAAAGTTTATGCCAATAAATAGCGCGGCCCCAATGAATGCCTGAGTCCTTTCCTCTCGCTTGTCTCTGCCTCTTAGCTCTAATATACATAAAACGGCGCCATTGTAGTCTGTTTGCGGCAATTGATCAGTGGGTTGTCCCGCGCATGCGTTAAATGCGTTAAATATTTTAACGTGATTCATTAAAAATATATATATTATCGCCCATTAACGCGACAAATTTGACAGCCCTATCCGATGTACTATATACTGCATATGGATTCATATTTCTTAATCCTGGCATGATGTTCCCTTTAGCTCCCTCTCATGGATGCATAATGCAACCACAACCTCTACTACTACTACTACTACTACTACTACTACTACTACTACTACTACTGCACCTTATAATGCATTGCACCCTATATATGAAAAGTTAAAAATAAGCCATCTATTGTGGGTGCGCCTTATACACCGATGCCCCTTATAGTGCGGAAAAATACAGAAATGAGTTATTCCTACTACTTTTATTGTTACCAATAACAATGAAATTGGTAACAACAGGCTAGATGGGTCTCTGCTAAAATGATATTTAACAGTTATTCAGATAACTATAGCTAAACAGCAAAACTTGTTTGATAAACTTCCAATCTAACTTTAAATCACTGTCAAATCCATTGGCTTCATCTACAGCAGAAGTGATTGCTCCAGGACTGTAAGGAGCTTCCCCCAAAATGTCAACCAAAAAAAAAAAGTGATCAAATGTTTACCATTGTGTGTACTTGTCATTGACTAAATATGTGCTACAATGCACTCAGTGATTGTTGAGGTGTGTCCAAACTTTGGACCCCCACCTGATCCCCCCCCCCCCCCCCCCCCCCCACACACACACACACACACAGACTCGCACTCACAGCCCCAACAGAAATACAACATGTTGACAACATGCCGCCTCCTCGGCCCCTTTCAAAGAGGAGTGATATTAGGGTTTTTTTGGCCAGCAACATCCACTGTAGGTAATGTAAAAAGACGTCAATGTTGTGGAGGTGGGGAACACACCCGACTAATTTTGCTACTGAAAGTCCGACCTGCATCAGAGTTAGCATAACATTAAACTGTGTGAATTTGCAAACCTGCAAAACTCGAGTAGGAACCTGCTTGGAGAGAAGTGTACGTGTTTTCTACCGTTAACGTTAAAACAGTGAGAAATGTGGTGAACTGAGGTTTACCCTCTTCTCCCCAATTTTCATTTTTATTTCATTAACGTGGACTTAAAGCAGCCCAACGGACCTTCTATTTTTTTGTTGAATTTGGCTGTGCTTGTGGACAAAGCGGTAGTGTATGTGTATGTAAGTATGATTTATGTTCAAATATTGCAATTTAAATTTGCTAATAAAATCCAGACTTTTATTTTGGAAGTTTTCAAAATGTTTCTTTAGTAGTTTTTTAAAACAAAGGTTTGAAGCGATGTATCACCTGAACCAATACATTCATTCATTCATTCATTTTCCATGCCGCTCTTCCTCACGAGGGTCGCGGATGAACCAATACATATGAAAGCTAATTTAAGTTAATACAAATTTAATTGGGTTCATGTTCATGTGTGAAGGAGAAACGATATCGTCATCGCACACACCATATAATTGTCTGCATTAGGCTAACACATATATAGTCTAACACATACATATGGTACAGGTTTTCGTAGGCACCGTCTAACTGTTTGCATTAGTCTAACACACGTAATATAATTCATCAGGAAATAGTATCATTTTCATATTTACGGTAGGACTACACTACTAATATAAAATAAATAGCACACCATAGTTTAATGAGAAGAAATAGAAGAGATACACAATGCCGTCTTATCACAAGAGTAACGCACCAACTCGGGTAATCTGCTCTCCCAGCAAACTCCAAGGACAAAGCGCTTTGTCCTAAAACAAGTACAACCAGCCTGGGCAGCAAAGTTAATAGCGGGCGTCCCAATCCGCGCACGAACCTAAGCTGCCCAAAACCGGCCACAGCGGGGGCGGCCCAAAAGCAACGCCCAGAAACGCCTTCGACAAGACCCGCGTCAGCAAAGACTTCAAAAAGACTGGACACTGAGATAAGACAGATTTCTTCTGCTCGGAAACATGTAGCCTTGTTTTGGATCCAGAATTGTCCCTCCGTCGTCTGTTTTTGCCTTGTTTTTTACCATTGTCGACGAATAAATTGTCAACCTGTTTTCGGCAAGTGTTCTTCAAGCTTTTGAAACATGGAGTCAGTGTGCAAAGGGTTAACACAGGAACGCGCGGAGTTTGGCTTCCTCCTGGCCTGGCTCTTCGGGGGCGTCGAGCGGCGGAGCACATTTCCGTTCTGTTGCCGGCCTCCCCGTGGGGTTTGGGCTGGGAGGACTAAATTCCTTCATGTGAAATGTAGCCCTGACCACCAGTCACCCAATCTGTTTGGTCTTATTGATGTCCCGTCCCCAGAAAAAAGTGTCCATGCACCTTATGCTGTTCTATCGTCACTGCCAATGTTGAGACCAAACCTACGTCCTTGGTTCCACAACAGCGGAACGAGACTAATCATTTGCTAAAGGCTGGGTTTGTCCCGTGCACTGGATGCTGCGCGTCTCTGGGGGTCTATGGGCATGGGGTTGGACTCGGGTGGCCCGGACGCTCTGCTTTTCTGCACGATGATTGGATGATGCGTCTGAGGCTGAATCTCTTTTTGATTAACGGCAAAATTAGCGAATCAGTGATCTTGTCGTATTAACATCCGCGGGAGGCATTTTTCAATTTTCAGTCAGTTTCGAGTTGAACCGGAGACTTTCATAATTATCCTAGCGACACTTCTTCTTAAAAACTTTGTTAAAAACTTCTATTTCTGTTGTTATTTTATATTGCGGCTGCTTGTGTTTGGAGACTTAACTTCTGGTATTCTAGTTTCTTTCACTATCACGCAGCCGCTCAGCCCTTCCATCGTCACAAAGCACTCACAGGCGGACACACTTTGAGCTTCCCCTCACTGAAAGACCAGCATCCGCCTTTGATCTTCAGTGTTACTTCTGAACAACTCAGCCAACACTTAAAGTAGACGGCATGCCCAGAGCGACCTTCTTGCAGCTGTTGGTGTGAAAAAAACAAAACATAAAAGTCACACCTGAGTACAAGTCGCTGTTCCAGCCAAACTATGAAAATAGTGCAAAATATAGTCCAGAAAATACGATACATGTCTGTGTAATGCATTCAGCCAAGGGCGTAGGTTTGCATAAGGACGGTAGGGACATAACACTACCAACTTTTAAGGATGCTCAAATTATCCACACCAACTTTTAAGCAACCTTATTTGCATGATATAATGACTTCAGTTATATAGGCCATTTAGATTGTCTTCCTATATGTTGTAAGGATAGAACTGATACTACCATTATTAAGTGACTTACAGTACTTTACTTACTTACTTTACTTATGTTCAGACTAAGGCTCTCAAAATTGAATGAATGAAATGTTTATTGTCAACATCATCGGTATCATTGACAGTTACAAAATGTTGAATAATTTGCCAGAAGAAAGAAAGAAATTTTTGACAGTCACAAAATGTGTAATAATTTGTCCAACGAAAGAAAGGAAACCGAAGACAGACAAAGGCAGACGGGAAAAGTATATGCTTAAAATTATCGCGTTAATGGGCGGTAAATAATTTTTATAACTAATCACGTTAAAATATTTGAAGCAATTAACGCACATGTCCCGCTCAAACAGATTAAAATGACAGCACAGTACAATGCCCACTTGTTACTTGTGTTTTTTGGAGTTTTGTCACCCTCTGCTGGCGCTTGGGTGCGACTGATTTTATGGATTGAAAATTTTACAAATTTTATTTAAACGAAAACATTAAGAGGGGTTTTAATATATAATTTCTATAACTTGTACTAACATTTATCTTTTAAGAACTACAAGTCTTTCTATCCATGGATCGCTTTAACAGAATGTTAATAATGTTAATGCTATCTTGTTGATTTGAATGAATGAATGAATGAATGAAATATTTATTGTCAGCATCATCGGTATCATTGACAATCATTGACAATTACAAATGTGATATGATTTGCCCGAAGGAAGGAACCGAAGAAGAAGAGGTGGGAGGAACCATATGCTTATCAGTTTCCCGTCCCCCCATACAGCTAAAGACTCATAATCAACATGGTACAGTTACATACATTACATGGCCACAAACTGTACAATGGCACTATCAACAATCTGGGTTTACAATAACTCAGCGTCCAGTCAAGCAGCTCGATTTGCGGTTGTTGACACAGCAGTCTCTTGCGCAAAATTTGTGGTCTGAATTTCAGGGAATGCGTCTGTACACGGCTTGAGCTGAATCACGAATGATTATCACGATCACGAATTTATTGTTATAATAAACAAATACAGTACTTATGTACCATATGTTGAATATATATATCCATCTTGTGTCTTATCTTTCCATTCCAACAATAACTTACGGAAAAATATGGCATATTTTATAGATGATTTGAATTGCGATTAATTACGATTAATTAATTTTTAAACTGTAATTAACTCGATTAAAAATTTTAATAGTATGACAGCCCTAGTTCAGACTTACACTGACCCCTTTTCACTCGCTGAATGTGCCAGTCCATTTATACCCCTAAAACGCACGTTTGATTGGCTGATGACTTGATGACGTCAATGTAGTGGAGGTGGGGAACACTCCACTAATTTTGCTACTGCTACAGTGCTTCAAGTCGATTTTACTCACTGAGATTTCTTGAAATAAGACAGCTAGCTGAAAATAAACTAAACAGACCTATTTCAAGGAAAACGTTTGTATATAGAAAAACTTGTTTGTCAGAAATGTTCTTAATTCAAGAATATTGCTCAAAACATTATTTGAAAGAATTTTTTTTCTTGATTTAGGTTAAAAATGACCAACTTTTAGATGTAAGGGCTCAATACGAACAAATAGTAATATTTAGTTAAAGTAAGTGGAATAATCTGACACATTAATCTGTTAACTAGCCTTTAACACTCAAAAAAAGATGGAGAAAATTATTTGACTAGATTTAACAAAAAATATCAGATTAAGACGTTATAAATTTGCAGTGTGAAATATAGATCAATACAGATTTATTTTGCATTAATCATTTAGCCTATGAGTTAATTAGGTTCATATTGGTGAGAAATGTAGCCCTGACCCCCATTCACCAAATATGTTTGGTCTTATTAATGTCCCGTCCACAGCAAAAATGTGCATGCAGGTTATGCTGTTATATCGTCCCTACCAATGTTAAGACCAAACCTATGCCCTTGCGTTCAGCTAAGATTCCAACCCAAAACTATTAAATTGTTAGGCAAAAAATGCCAACAACTAGCCACCACGCTGTCCATAAAAAAATAATCTTATCAATTCATCTGCAAGCTATCGGAAATAGTTGATGTGGGAATCAGCCAAATGTGAAAGCAGGAAGCTCCAAAAGGCTGATGCGAGTTTGTTGATGTGATGTCTTCTCCACACTTCCACTGGGCCGTGAAATCCAATAAAATCCTCTGGACAAGGCTTACTGGAGGGGTGGAATAAACATATTATGGATCCATCCTCACTTTGGAGCTCAGAACTGGAGCTTTAATAATTCGCTCGCTGCGTGTTTTTCACTTTAATAACCACAACATCCCACCTTTCCCTCCATGCGGCTTTTTTTTTTTTTTTCCCCCTAACATCTTCTACACTACATTTTGCATTCCTCGTTTAGAAAGAGAACCCGGAAAAGCAATTTCACGTGGAATTGGTTATTAGTCACAGTTCTCGCTTTCCATCATTCACAGCTCTGTCATATCAATTTTACAGAGCATGATCATAAAAGTGGTCGTTGGGCTAAAACGCGAGACATTAAAAGACAAACAGCTCAAAACTGATGCAATCAAGAGACACTGATATCTCCACTAATGACGTAGGCCTCTCCTTCTCTATGCATACATAATGAGGCAGAATTAAGTGCTTCCAAAACTGGCATTTAATAAAGAGGCGCCATTCATTTTTTTCACAAATTTGAGATATGAGCGTGGTGTTGTTGTTGGGAACTCAACAACATCGATTGAATTTTCGCTCGTCTTCCTTCTTAATGGAACACTTCATTGCTGATTCACCCGCAACTTCTCAGATGGTAGAGCTCTCTTTTAATAACACCCAGAAAGTTCGGTTAACAATATAATCATTTTTGCATGATAGCTGTCAACAACCCTACGGCCACTAGAGTGAAGCCCGGTAAACCCTCCGGATTGTAATCGCATCAGCCTAATTACAGCCTCCATTTCCATAATTACACACATTTGAGCCATACAATGACTGCGAGTGCTGATTTCTATCATTAATCACCTTGGACGCCGTGTGTCAAGTATGCAGCTCAGTCCAAGGTCGAACCTACTTGGCATAAATACATGGATCGATCAGGGGGCGCTAGTGGCATACTGTAACTAATTTTTGTACTTCAAATTGGTTTTCTTGTAATATTACCACTTAATTTTCATAAAATTACATCATCTTGATAGAGTCATATTTGTCAGTGCACTGGCATTTTAGATAACTGTAAACAGTAAGGCAAATAAGTATTTAGTCAACCACCAATTGTGTGAGCTCTCCCACTTGAAAATATTAAAGAGGCCTGTTTTTGTCAACATGGGTAAACCTCAACCATGAGAGACAGAATGTGGAAAAAACAGAAAATCACATTGTTTGATTTTTAAAGAATTTATTTGCAAATCATGGTGGAAAATAAGTATTTGGTCAATACCAAAAGTTCATCTCAATACTTTGTTATGTACCCTTTGTTGGCAATAACGGAGGCCAAACATTTTCTGTAACTCTTCACAAGCTTTTCACACACTGTTGCTGGTATTTTGGCCCATTACTCCATGCAGATCTCCTCTAGAGCATTGATGTTTTGGGGCTGTCGTTGGGCAAGACGGACTTTCAACTCCCTCCACAGACCTAGCCACGTGTCATCTTCAATGCCCTTGCTGATGGAGGGAGATTTTCACTCAAAATCTCCCGATACATGGCCATATTCATTCTTTCCTTTACACAGATCAGTCGTCCTGGTCCTTTTGCAGAAAAAAAAGCCCCTAAGCATGATGTTTCCACCCCCATGCTCCACAGTGGGTATGGTGTTGTTCGGATGCAATTCAGTATTCTTTCTCCTCCAAACACGAGAACCTGTGTTTCTACCAAAAAGTTCTATTTTGGTTTCATCTGACCATAATACATTCTCCCAGTCCTCTTCTGAATCATCCAAATGCTCTCTAGTGAACCGCAGACGGGCCTGGACATGTACTGGCTTCAGCAAGGGGACACGTCTGGCAGTGCAGGATTTAAGTCCCTGGCGGCGCATTGTGTTACTGATAGTAGCCTTTGTTACTGTGGTCCCAGCTCTCTGTAGGTCATTCACTAGGTCGCCCCGTGTGGTTCTGGGATTTTTGCTCACCGTTCTTGTTATCATTTTGACGCCACGGGGTGAGAAATTATTCTTGGAAAGTCATTTACACGCAGTGACATTTTTCTGTTGTCATTTTTATTTTATGATAGAAAAATTGGTAAAAAGTAACCGATATATTACATTTAAAGTAACTTAGTTAATTTGATATCAAAGTAATCAGAAAAGTGACTAGATCACTTTTTTGAGGTGTAATCAGTCATCACTAATTAAATTACTTTTAGAAGGAATCTATGACAGCACTGGCTTTTGTTCAGAATTTAGCTTCTTATCACTGGTTACGATGCAGCTTACGCTTGCTACAGCGAAACGAGATGAGTTATTGGCTAAAAGCTGGATTTATCACGCCCATCGGACAGTTACTTGAGGGTCTATGGGGAATGGATTGGGTACGGCTGTCCTGGACGCTCTGCTTCCCTGCATGGATGATCTGTCTGAGGCTGAATCCCTTTTTGATTGACAGCGAAATGAGCGAATCAGTGGTCTTGTCATCTTAACAAACACGGGAGGCATTTTTCAATTTTAGTTTTGTTGTTCTGAGTTAAACCGGAGACTTTCTTAATCATCCTAGCGACATTTACCTTGTTAAAAACGACTAGCGAAAAATTGAGCTTGTATTTCTGGTGGGGTATTTTTTGTTGTAGCTGCTTGCGTTTGGATACTTGACTTCTGGCGCTGTAGTTTCTTTCCCTTCCGAGCAGCGGGTGCCAGTGATCCCCTCCACTACCACAAAGCACTCACAGGGGGACACACTTTGAACTTCTCATTTGAAAGACCAGTATCCGCGACTGACACAAAGTACTCAGTACCTCGTTGGAACCTGAACATAGGCTACTGGCAACAACCTGGCTACATGGATGGCGCTAGTTTGGTTGATTTATTGCAATCATAGAACAAACAGCTCAATGCAGCTCATGTGCTATGGTAAAAATCGTTTCTCCACCAGGTGAAACGGATGTTAATGGGGGGGCCAGGCCCCTCCTGGTGGTTAAAAAGTGTCATTGCATGTAATTGACTTTACTATATAAATAAAGGTTGTAAAGCAATAAAACTGCAACAAAAATAAATGAAATAAACCAAAAAAATATGTGATAATGGGTCAAAATTATTTTTCGAACAGATCATGTGACTAGCAACGTAGACGGTCATTTGCTTTGCATATAATTTTCAAATAAAAAAAATTAGGGGAGGGCAATTTTATTTTTCAAATGATTTATTTCTTTGATTGAATATATATATATATACATTAGGGCTGTCAAACGATTAAAATTTTTAATCGAGTTAATTACAGCTTAAAAATTAATTAATCGTAATTAATCGCAATTCAAACCATCTATAAAATATTCCATATTTTTCTGTAAATTATATTCTGTAAAATAAATTGTTGGAATGGAAAGATAAGACACAAGATGGATATATACATTCAACATACTGTTCATAAGGACTGTAGTGGGCATTTCACTCTACTGTCATTTAAATCTGTCTATGCTGTCCTCACTCCGAAGCGTCTACTTTTTCCAAAGCTAGGCAGCTAGTGAACGACGCCTTAATAATCAGACTTCTTCCTTTTTCATCTGATTTAATAATAAAATGGCCTCAAACCATTGTCCTCTTTAGACTGTAGTAAAACTACAAAAAAAAATTACACAAGCATTGCATTAGCAACAACGTTAGCTTAGCACGCTATACAGGTTCACTAAACATAAACAAAAAGCGTCTCATACAAAAAATATTACATTTCGCTTACTAACATAATATGTACATTCTTTACAACAACCATACTTACGGACAAATCTTGTCCAAGGATCATATAAGCACAACATTACAATGTAGGCGTCAGCCCGAGACGTCTTGCAGCCATACTGAACTGGCAAGAAAGCAATAAACCATGTCGCAAAGCGACCACAAGAGTTCGCTGTTAGACTGTGATTAATTTTAAAAAATTAATTACCGCGCGTTAACGCGATAATTTTGACAGCCCTAATATATATTTATTTATTTATTTTTATTATTTTTTGGATTGAACTTTTTTGGGGATTAAATGATTTAGACACAAATGTCCTACCCACAATATGGCCCAAACAAAAAAAAAGGATTGCTTCAGTCGAAGATAACTTTTTCAATGAAAAATTGAGTGATCTCAACATTTTTTTGCATTCAAAAACGTTTTCCATGATTGAAGTTGTTCTTTTTTTGATTGATTGATCTTGAAAATATTTATTTTTTGAAGCAATTTATTTTATTTTTTGATTGAATAATAAAGACAAAAATGACCTAGCCAAAATGTGGCCCAAACACAAATCAACATTACTTCAATCAAAAAAAAAAACAAAAAAAAAACTTCAACCCCCCCTAAAAAATCAAAGAAAAATAGCTTTCACGTGCATTTTTTGAGTTTTAAGAGTTTTACATTTACATTTACATTTTTTTTTGTTGAAAATATATATTTTGATTGAAGCAACTTTTCTTTTTTATTGAAGCAACTTTTTTTTTTTTTTTGATTGAACAATAAAGACACCAATCTACCTCCATATGGCTCCGCCCAGGGGATACAATTTTGACTTGGGTAACTACATTGGCACAACACCGGCCGGCGTACCATATTCAATGGATTACGATCTTGGCAAAAAGAATTGCCTAAGCAGCCTGATTTAGAATTCCCCTCAAGAATGATGGGAACCAAAAAAAACACTCATTGTCAACTTATTAATATAAATATTCTATAAAGTTTAATTTTATTGCTGACACTGCGTGTCAGGGTCATCAACATGTGGTGCCCCCACTGCCCCAAAGTCAAACTCCGCCTATGCACTAACTAGACCTGTGGCCCAAGGTGTGCCTGGTTTAATGACTAATGACACAATTTCGAATAAATGGTTTCACGTTCTGAATTTTATTCCGATTTCAAATACATCGCTGATTGGTGCTCTTCCAGTAGAGCCTTATTTATTTGTTCTAGTCGAAACTGACCTTGACTGGTAGCTTTTTCCTGTGTAATCTTTGCAGCAGCAGGGTGCCACATAAACACACAATTTTTCTTGGCAACCGTTGCTAAAATATGACCAGGATATGATTATCCTCATGGCCCACTTTCTCCAGCCAAGTCACAATCCAAACTAATACAAAGCTTATGTGTGCATTCGTACATGCCAGCATTAATTGCAGGGGGGGAAAAAAAGTAAAAAGGATAATATCACCACCGGTGATTTATATTTGGTGCAGAAAACGATGCAATGTTTGTCTGACGTGAGCAGACTCAGCAACCCTTAACCCAGACGTCTCCTTTTAAATAATTGAATTAATATTTTGAATTTTAAATGAGGAAAACTAGCTCAGTTTTCTTTTAAGTGGTGATAAGAAACTAGGCCAACATACACTGCGGCAAAATATGCAGGTAAGCCTACTGACGTATATTTTTTAAACCAGAGTTTTCCAACCATGAATGAGCCAAAACACATACTTTACAATAGAAAGATCTCATGGCACACCACCAAAGATAAACTGTATATCTTGTGGAATAACTTGGACAATTCAAGTAGCAAGGTGTCCATTCATAAAATTTTCAGTGTGCAAGGGTGAATTGCTAATGTGCAAGACAGGTGAATTGCCAACAGCACTGGGCTGGTGTGACTTGAAGACTCACGATGGCGACTGCATGTCCTCTAGATTCACTATAGCTTCGGCGTGGACTTGGAGACAATATTTTCTTCATCTGAAGAGCCATATTCAGAAGAATATTTATCTTCTGATTCTTCCACTTTGCTATCTCGCATGACTTCATAGTCTTTCAGGTAAACTGGGAGCTGAATTGAGCGTTAAGGTATGTAATACTCATCTTCGGTGGACGTTTGTCTGCAGTATTTATCCATCCGGCTCGAAGGACCATGTAAAATAGTGCTGGGCTGGTGTGACTTGAAGAACGGATACTACTTCAGATTGTCCGATTAGAACTATAATGATGATGATTGATCTCGAATTAATCAGACCAAAAACTTGCTCTTCCTCAACGATTGCTTTTTATTTTCCTTCTATATGAATGTAGGTCTTAGCTTTGTTTTGGTGGCCAAAAAATGCCTGATCAGAAAAAAACCAAAAAGTAACTCACCACCGGGGGGATCTAAAACACGTAACATGCATAAAATTTTTAACAATGCATTTAATAGATATTTATTTTAAACTGTGTCAGGGACATTGATTTAAAGGGCAGCTGAAGAGTTTTTAAGATTTCGGTGTAATTTTACGAATAGAGACTTTGGACGACTTTGTCCAAACAGCCATGTCATTTTCAACGCGTAACTGCGAGGATAATTTGCGGGTTTTTTTGCACTCCGTTAATAGTCCCTTCCGGAACCTGGAGGTGTGATGTAATTTCCCAAACGCAACAGAAGACTATCCACAGCGTGCATAGCAGCAGCAACAATATCAGTGATATTTCCACCGAAAGAAATCATTCAGGATTGCTCATTTGTGACGGCAACGATGGCAAAGGCTCACAGGATATATTATCAACAATTAATCCCTACATATTTGAACCTGAGGCGTCAGAATCCCACGATTTACTCAGCACAGCGGACGTTGGTGATGACGCCGGTTGGCAGCTCGACACTTACCGAAAGGAACAGTGGTAGGCCTCTGTCTTGCATCGTGATTTCTCTCTGAACCTTTCTTTTCCCAGTCATTCTGTGATATAATTATCAGTAGTTATAGATACAGTGGGGCAAATAAGTATTTAGTCAACCACAGATTGTGCAAGTTCTCCTACTTGAAAACATTAGAGAGGCCTATAATTGTCAACATGGGTAAACCTCAACCATGAGAGACAATGTGGAAAAAAAAAAACAGAAAATCACATTGTTTGATTTTTAAAGAATTTATTTGCAAATCATGGTGGGAAAAAGGATTTGGTCAATAACAAAAGTTCATCTCAATACTTTGTTATGTACCCTTTGTTGGCAATAACGGAGGCCAAACGTTTTCTGTAACTCTTCACTCTTTGCTTGGTGTAAAGAATTCAACTGTGGGAGCAATTATTAGAAAATTGAAGACATACATGACCACTGATAATCTCCCTCGATCTGGGGCTCCAAGCAAGATCTCACCTCGTGGCGTCAAAATGTTACCAAGAAAGGTGAGCAAAAATCCCAGAACCACACGGGGTGACCTAGTGAATAACCTACAAAGAGCTGGGACCACAGTAACAAAGGCTACTATCAGTAACGCAATGCACCGCCAGGGACTCAAATACTGCACTGCCAGACGTGTCCCCCTGCTGAAGCCAGTACACGTCCAGGCCCATCTGCTGTTGCTAGAGAGCATTTGGATGATCCAGAAGAAGACTGGGAGAATGTATTATGGTCAGATGAAACCAAAATAGAACTTTTTGGTAGAAACACAGGTTATCGTGTTTGGAGGAAAAAGAATACTGAATTGCATCCGAAGAACACCATACCCACTGTGACACATGGGGGTGGAAACATCATGCTTTGGGGCTGTTTTTCTGCAAAGGGACCAGGACGACTGATCTGTGTAAAGGAAAGAATGAATGGGGCCATGTATGGAGAGATTTTGAGTGAAAATCTCCTTCCATCAGCAAGGGCATTGAAGATGAGACGTGGCTGGGTCTTTCAGCATGACAGTGATCCCAAACACACAGCCAGGGCAACAAAGGAGTGGCTTCGTAAGAAGCATTTCAAGGTCCTGGAGTGGCCTAGCCAGTCTCCAGATCTTAACCCCATAGAAAATCTGTGGAGAGAGTTGAAAGTCCGTGTTGCCCAACGACAGCTCTAGAGGAGATCTGCATGGAGGAATGGGCCAAAATGCCAGCAACAGTGTGTGAAAAGCTTGTGAGGAGTTACAGAAAACGTTTGGCCTCCGTTATTGCCAACAAGGGGACAACTTTTGGTATTGACCAAATACTTATTTTCCACCATAATTTGCAAATAAATTGTTAAAAAAATCAAACAATGTATTTTTTTTTCCAAATTCTGTCTCTCATGGTTGAGGTTTACCCATGTTGACAATTACAGGCCTCTCAATTATTTTCAAGTGGGAAAACTTGCACAATTAGTGGTTGACTAAATACTTATTTGCCCCACTGTATATATACTGTGTAGATTTAGTAATAAATCTATCAAATTGTCATGACCGGGGAGAAGTTCTTCCACTTGACTCTCACAAAAAATGTCCAAATCCTTGCAGAAAAAGTTTTTTTAGGCCACTCATAGAGTCTCGAGTCTTCGTGTGAGCAATTCATTGCTATACATCACGATGGCACGATGAATCCCACGAGTAAAACCCAGAAAATGTTTGCAATATATGGCAAGGATAGCCTGGTGCTATACTTTCTTATTGGAGTGCTGGCAAGTTGTTCAGGAACTGACATCATCAGGTAGCGGCCGGTAGCGAGGCGCGTCCCTTGTTGCTAAGGTGTTGCTATGGCAGTAACTCAAAACCTACGCAGTCAATTAAAAAAAAAAATGCTGGTAATGTGAGTTTTGATACAGCGATTGATGCATTCAATACAATTTAACTGAGTAAAATGCTCATGAATTGAAGTCTTCACCTGCCCTTTAAGACTTTTAACCCTTTAATTGGCTATTACTAATTGGTCATTTGAAAAGCTCTATTGTATTTTTTGTTTTTAATCATTTTAAATATAGTTATAAATGAATACAATGTTGATAAAAACTAAATTAATGAAACCAAAAGCCAAAGAAGAAATACACACTAGTTACTACTCCAAATAAAACTCTAAAGTTGATTTTTTTTTTCATAGTACAGTGGTACCTCGACATATGACTGCTTCGACACACCATCTTTTCGATATCTGACGTAAAATTTGATTCACCTTTTTTTTCAACCTCCGACGGCATGCTCTTAACACGACGATCTATGACGGCATCGCAGTTTGTTTGTTTTCCTGCAAGACGGACGCGCGGCATATTTTCTTGTGAGAGAAATCAACATGGGTTCCAACAATATTAGCGCAGGTGGTGAAAACAAGGAAAAAGGTGATGCTTACCATTGACATGGAGATGAATATGATGGATATGATAGAAAAATATGAGCGTGGGGGGTGTGCATCCGTGATATAGCTCAACAAT
Source organism: Corythoichthys intestinalis (assembly GCF_030265065.1). Classification (NCBI taxonomy): domain Eukaryota; kingdom Metazoa; phylum Chordata; class Actinopteri; order Syngnathiformes; family Syngnathidae; genus Corythoichthys; species Corythoichthys intestinalis. The sequence goes on from NC_080412.1 coordinate 32,042,765, forward strand.
ACAGCAGTAGACTGTCTATGATCTCTGCAGTCTTCCTCCGTTCGCCAGTCTTTATAACTTAAGGTGGCAATTATTATTGTGGTAACATCGCCAAAGAAATCGCCAGCTTCGTCAAGTTTCGCAACATTTATTCCATCAACTTGTACAACACAACACGCCTAGTGTGTCCCCGCAGCAAGTAAAAGACTACATGCCGTCAAGTCAGCCACGCGATGCGTTGAGGTACACCACGCAAACACATTTGCCACATTAGAACCCCGTTTGTTACATTATTGCAGGTATTATTATTATATCATTCCAATTTGTATTCATAATGTATTTGTTTTGCTCTTTGTAATTGATATTTGCAATAGTAACATCAGTATTTATTAAGAATTTAATGTAGGTTTTCGGGCTGTGGAGCGAATTAATGCAATTATAATCAATGTTGTGATACTTACTTTTTAAAAAAGTAATTAATTGCAGTTACAAATTACTTCTCCCAAAAAGTAATTGCGTTAGTAACTCAGTTACCTGAATGTAAGAGTAATTACTTACTTGGCAAAGTAACTGGTGATAATTTTCATGTTTTGTTTTTTTTTTCCTCAAAAAAAAAAAAAAAAAAAAAAAAAAAGGGTTTTGGGACAATCGCCCCGAACCCAATTCTTTACCCTTATTTACCCTTTACCCTGAATCAACCGTTAAAAGTTGTTAAAATTGCTCCCACTATTGCATTAGTTCCCTTCTGTCTACTTTTGACATTTGTTTTAAAGTTTTAAAACTGTTTCATCATTTAAAGATAGATTCAAGTCAAGATTTTGCCGATTTAGGAGTATTTTAGAAAAACAGTTACTTAGGTTCGCTAGGAAGGTTCTTTACAACAGAGCCTTTCTAAGAAGTCTACTGCTTTAAGATGGCGGCTGTTTACTAACTCATCTAGTTCCTATACTGTACATGTTGCTAACGCCGCCGTGTCTGTCATTTCGCATCTAGTTCTATATGTATGTGATATCTACCATGTCTACCATATCTACCATATCATGTGGGCGTAGTTTGTAGGCTATCGGCTAAAGTCAGGTATTAACGGAACCACCTAGCATCGCGTTTGCTTGACGTCACAACTTTTTTGCCTCCTCCCCACTCCTGCTGTGCTCTGTTGTCTCGGTGAGTCCGTCTTCCTCAGACTTTTCTCGCGTCATTCAACCAATATAGTAACGAATGGTAACGCACGCCTTTCTATCCTCAGTAACGGTAACGGTGTTGCCAAGATGAGAAAATTAATTAATTAGAATACTCACTAGTGAAAAAAATAACGCCGTTAGTAACGCCGTTATATATTGTAACGCCGTTAGTCACAACACTGATTATAATGTATTCTTATGGGAAAATCCTGCTCGACATACAACCATTTCGACTTACAAACAAGGTCCTGGAACGGATTAACTTCGTATGTTGAGGTACCACTGTACTTAATTCATTGTATGTCATTGCTAGCAATAGATGTCCAGTTCATTTAAACAGGATAGTCTGGCTGTGAATGCTATCTTTCAGTGCCATTGACGGTGCTAGACATCCAGTCCATTTTGACTGAACAAATGTTCATTCGCCCTTCCCAGTCAAAATGGATTGGACGTCTAGTAATTAAGTGCCTTGTAAAAGAAATGTATAATTAAAAAAAAAAAAAAAATCATAATTCTGGCCGATAAAATGCAGCATAATATAAAAATTACCGCATTGGCCCGAATATAAGACGGCCCTGATTATAAGACGACCCCCTTTCTCAAAACTCAAGTTCGAAAAAAGACTTTTTGAACACCAAATTAATTTTTATACAGAAAATAATTACAGTACATCCTAAACAAATGATTATAACAATATATTTGAGAGAAAAAGCATGTTATTTTGCCTCATTCAAATCTTAATATCTGAACATTTAAATATGTAAACTAAAGTGCAATCACATTCGTAAATGAATGGCTTCTGATTTTTGAAATGTAAATAAACCTATCTATTGTGATAAAACAACAAAATTGCAATAACTGCATTAACCATCAAAGTGAAGTATAACTGTAATTTTAGTCTTGAAAAAAAATCTGTATAAGGAAAAATATTGCAATAAAATAATGCAAACTGGTTAAACTAAAAAGAGGAGCTGAGATCTGACGTTACAGAACATCGCTTCAATGATATCTGGCGCCATCTAGCGTCGTGAATAGGGAGAGTAGCTGAGATCTGTCATGACAGAACATCGCTTCAATGATATCTGGCGCCATCTAGCGTCGTGAACGGGTATAACGTCTAGACCACAAATATAAGATGACCCCCTCTTTTTCAGTGTTATTTCAATGCAAAAAACACCGTCTTATATTCGGGCCAATACGGTATATTATATTACTACCTAATATTACATGTAATCCAACGTCAAACTCTCATTAAACAGTGGGTGTCACTTGGTGAATTTACTTTAAAAGTGCAATATTACAAGCACTTACAGACGATGAGGGGCCCCAATATTTTTATCCTAACGATGTGACAGATCAATCACACGGACAAGTTGATTACGGGTCACTCCATCTTTTTATTGGGATCCTTTTGAACTGAGAGAGAGCGGGCGGGGAACGCACAAGGAATCGTTACGGGGACGGCTACAATACACTATCAACTAACAACATCACAACAGCTCACTGAAAGCGGTCTTCATTGTAGATCAGATGCTTTCAAAAATAAAAAGCTGCGCTCATAAATAAACATGATAAATAAATGCTTTGGAAATGAACGTTACCAGCTTTTCTTTTTTTCTGTATTTTCCCATGAAGTGAAGCAAACTGGGTGTGTCATAAGTGCCACTCTTTACCCAATTAGCAAACACATGGTAACTGCAATTACAATTGAACTTTTGCTCACCAAAACAGCAGCAATTAACAGTCTTGGGTTATAGCGTAATACATTTAGCTCAAAACAAGCAGCAGATGTCATTACATAGTCAACTTTTGATCACGTTTGAACTCGTGCTAACCAAAACAGCTGTTCATAAACAATCTCAGTTGTACTGCATGTTAGAAACGGCCCCTTCAAATACACACCTTCATTCGCAAACCTGTAAATGGCTTTTGACTTGAAGCTACTGCAAAAATGTAAAAAATATTATCATTCTTAGTAATACAATTTAAAGCTACGACAAACATCTGCAATGAATGTGATACCCAAAAAAGCAAGCACGTTACTATGTACATATGAGGGCTCAAATAGCGAGTATTTCACTTCAGAGGATGTTTACGAATGCTGGAAGTTAAAAATTCCTCACTGGTGTTTTGAGAAGAAATTTAAAAGTCAAACAACAAACACCAGAGGGCACACTTTTTCAACTTTTTTGATGGGGGATGTGGGGTGGGGGTCATGCCTGAGGGTACACAGCAGAAGCGGTAGAATGGCTCATCATTAGATATAAGATGCTAGGCCAAAAGCATGTTCACACTTTTCTAGGCAACTTAGAAGTTTGGAAAACTGCAAAGCAGAATTCGAAAGGTATAGAAGGAAGATGTAAGAATAAAAAGCAGTTCAAAGAGAAAGCAGTAATGAAATAGGAAGGAATTAATTAACTAAATGGAGGGGGGATAAGGAGATAAGAATAAAGAAAAACTGAGGGATAGAAACTGAATCCTGGAGAGAGAAACTAGAACAGTAACAAAATGGTAATATTGAAGAAAATAAATCATTGATACAGTGGTGCCTTGAGATACAAGTCTCAAAATCATCTTTTCACATGAAAATGAATGGGAACGTCAATCATCTCCCCAATAAAAAATACAACTATTTTAGAAAAAGTCACTTTTGGTATAGTATTTTATCCGAATATACAATATTTCTCATCCTACTATTGTAATTGACTCACAAATAAACCAAAATATTAGACATATTCGCAGAGGATAAAGAATATATGCCTGTGAGTATTTTATCTTCCTAAATGTGCCGCTCCTTAGTTTGTGTTCAAGTTATGTGTGCTTCTAAAACCGCGACTATTACCATTGTCATTTGTATGTTTTTTTAAAATGTACAAGGTGGAATTGTCTTTGTTTGGTGTGAAGCAGTGTTGTTTTTGGCAGCTCTTTTAATTTTCGTCTTCGTCTTAGACTTCTGGACGAAAATACTTATTAGTCAAGGAAAAGTCAGACAAATTTTGCCAAGTTTTAGTCGACAATTCTCAAAATGTTTTCGTCGATAAACTTCAAAAGTTTTAGTCTATCAATAAATTAATAAATAAATTAAATGTTTCCGACAATTTCGAACGAACATTGACATACGAGCACATAATTGTAGAGTCTACAAGGAAATCAGCATCTTCATGATGCTAATACATACTCAGCAGGAAAACAGCACATTTTTTGCAATTAATGAAACTCGAAATGGACGCCACACATTGTTTGTAAAAAGTCTTCCAAGAGTTTAAGAAGACACAAAGTTACCGCGCTAAATGCTAACGCTAACATGAACCCTATTCTAACACTACAAGTTAGTTTAGTGTGTGATGATCACTAAGCACAGACCAGTGTTGTACTCGTCAACGATGGCGAAAATGTTTGGTCAACGAACATTTTTTTCATGACGTTGACGTCACGACGACACGCTGAAAACGTGTCTTGGAAGAATATAACATAACGAGATGAATGCCAGTTGTCGTCTGATGAGACGAGAACAAGACGGAAATTTGTCATAATTTCCGTCATAAATTCATAATGTTTGATATTTTCTTATCGTATGTGTAGTTTAGCACGCATTTAGCAGTGTTTGGTCGTGTCACTCATGTGACGTGCTGCGCCTCACCCTGACCCCTTGCACCACACACACGCTAACTCTCCAGCGCGTGAGTGAAGACTATGCCCATTCCAGGCTCCTTTTGTAAAAGATATGTGTAAGTTTTGCTTTTTATCTTGGTTAGATACGTTGCTTTAGCCTTTCGAGGTCTTTGTTGAGTGATCGTCACACACTAAACTGACTTGTAGCGTTAGCATAGCGTTCACGTACGCATAGCGTTTCCGTTAGCATTAGCACTTAGCGCGGTGACTCGGTGTCTTCTTAAACTTTTGGAAAACATTTTACATACAGTTAGTGGCGTCCAGGTGAGTTTTTGCAAATAATGTGCTGTTTTCTTGCTGAGTGTTTATTATCATCATGAAAATGTTGATGTCCTTGTAGACTCTACACTTATGTGCTCGTCCGTCATGTTCATTCGAAAATTTTGGAAAACTTTTATTTATCTATTTATTTATTTATTAATGGACTTAAACTTTTGAAGTTTATAGACGAAAAAATTTTGAGAATTGTCGACTGTTTTCGTTGACTAAAAGTAGACGAGGACGAACATATTTTGAAATGACTAAAATATAACTAAGACTAATAAGTATTTTCGTCCAAAAGATTAAAATGGCTGCCAAAAACAACACTGGCGCAGAACTTTAAAGGTTAAAGCTACATGGCATAGCCAAGATAAGAAAACAAAACTTAGCAAGCAGCATCTGACTTGTTTCACAAAGTGAGTCTTGAATGGGCACACTGCTAAGGCAAAGCACGTCACATGAGTGACACGGCCAAACACTTCTAAAATGCGTGCTAACTACACATACGATAAGAAGATATCACACATTGTGAACTTATGACAGAAATTATGACAAATTTTCGTCTCGTTCTCGTCTCGTCAGACGACAACTGGCATTCATCTCGTTATGTTTTAGTCTCTGAAGACAAGATTTTAGCTCATCAACGTGGGGTCATCGTGGGTCATCGTTGAGAAAAATGTGTTCGTTGATTAAGTATTTTCGTTATCATCGTTGACGAAAAAAACACTGGTGTGAAGAAACGTTAACATTTGCATCTTGGAACACTCTTAAGTTGGGTCACTTATATCTCAAAGCACCACTTTATCTAATTCCGGCCCATCTAATGTGTATGGGATTTGACACGCATCCTACTGTGTATACAAATAGTATACAGTACAAGAGGAGATATAAGACTCTGAATTAGTTGATTGAGTCACATATAAATCCACACACTACTGTCAAAAATAGATATATAAATTAATGAGAAATAAGCAAGATGTATGTGTTTTAACACGATAAGAAAAATGGCGCTCAGTCAGAGCAAACGGGCAGACAAATCCAAACGTGACTGGTAACTGATGTCTGCATGCACTCTAAAGGCCCTACTGGCACAAAATACACTCATATGTATTCATGGCGTTTGTGCAACCCGGCTCAGTGGGCGTCGTCGCCGCCATGTGGGGGCTTGCCATCGTGCGGCTTCCCCGCAGCCCCCCCGGGCAACCAGGGGGATACGGAGTGCGAGGTGGTCTGCTTGGCCATGCTGTAGTGGCTGATCACTGTGTAGAAGCGGCCCCTGGCGTTGGCGTCCTGTGCGGCATAATAAGCCTCCAGTGAAGCTGGAATGCAGCGCTTGTGCTGAAACAAAAACAAAATGGATGCTTAGGTTACATACTGTTGATAGGTTTTTGTCATACGGTGAAAGGGAATACAAAATCAGAGGTGTTGTCTTCCAAAGAAGACATGGTGGTAAGAGGGTTGGAACTGTGAGTGTAGTGTTAACTAGAGATGTCCCGATTGATCGGCATATTAGAAATATCATGGGAAGCAATGTGGGGAAGCAAGGTGGCAATTGATCTTTGTCTTAACACCGTAAGTTATTTCCCAAAGCAGAGAAGATATATCCATTGGTAGCACGACGCACAGTCATGGTTCCACTTCCCATGATGGTTCCACTTCCCATCGTGCATTGGGGCATGGCTGCAGTATCATTTACTGAAAGCTCAACAAATACACTAGATGGCAATATTTAGTCACAATATACAAAGTCACAAGTCTTTCTATCCGTGGATCCCACTCACAGAAAGAATGTTAATAATGTAAATGCCATCTTGAGGATTTATTGTCATAATAAACAAATACAGTACTTATGTACAGTATGTTGAATGTATATACTCGTCCGAGTTTTATTCATTTTTTTCTTAATGCATTGCCAAAATGTATATGATCGAGAAAAATTATCGGGAATGATTGGAATTGAATCGGGAGCAAAAAAAAGCATCGGATTGGGACATATCGGGATCGGCAGATACTCAAACTAAAACGATCGGATCGGGAGCAAAAAAACATGATCGGAACAACCCTAGTGTTAACCATAGACTTCATGATATAGGGTTTTGAAGTCTATGTATTAACGTTGTCTAGAGCCGTGAGGGATCGTCAGGTGTGCCGCGAGAAATTATCCAATGTCGCATTTTTATTTAATTTTTTTTTTTACGTTGTTGGGCGGAGCTGCAGTAGGAAGGAAGGAGGAGGTAGAAAGTTGCGGTCGTGTGCAGACGAGCCAGGTATTGCTCTTGTCGCGTTCAATAACTGCTCGGATTTCTATCCATCAGCACCTTTCTGTCTGTGACAATGTGGACCCTAGCACGTCTACTGTATGTCATCATCAGACTTGTCAAGAGTCAATATTCACGAAAGCGTCCTTTCCATTTTATCCATATGTGACGACAGTCAAATCTCCCCCTGTGTTTTAGACCAACACATTGTCAATGGCTGCAAGGTGGCTGACGGCTAAAAATCTGAGCAGTTCTTGAACGCGACACGAGCAGCTATCCTAAACGTCATCCCCAAACGAAACACCCGTCGCTTCCAAACAAGTCGATGGACTATTTTGTTCGCCTTTGTGAAAACACAGAGAAACGGGCAAAATTTTTGAGAAAAGCTACAAAAGGTAAATGAGAAAGCCCCCAAAGCAAGTTACCTTGTTGCTGAACTTGTTGCTAAATCCAAAGTCCCACACAGTGGCAGAGACCTTAACACTACCTGCCTGCAAAGCTATTGTCAGCGAGCTGCTCGGCCCTGATGCGTTTAAAGACGTTGCTAAAGTTCGTCTGTCTGATAATTCTGAGCTTTTCAAGCCTAACTGCTATAAAAAATAAAACGGAGACTGGAAGCTGTTGATGAAGAGTCCTGCTAGGACATCAGCTTTGGGTTCATCTAAACAGGCTCAAGTAATTGCACTGAGTAAGTATAAAAATTGATAAACTATTTTATAAACAAATACACAGTACAGGAAGTAATTTTGGAAAATTTTGGTTTGTGGTGTGCAGCGAGATTTTTTCCAATGTAAAAACGTGCCGTGACTCAGAAAAAGTTGAAAAACACTGGTCTAGAGTCCAAAAACTAACCATCGCCACCAAAATTCATGTGCATGTCTCTACTAATTCCCACTTAAATCTCTGAAAATATGGTTCTTTATCAAGGGCATAGGTTTGCATAGGGACGGTAAGGACATAACATTAACTTTTCAGGATGCTCAAATTGTCCCCACCAACTTTTAAGCAACCTTATTTGCATTTTTTAATGAGTTCAGTTATAACGGTAATTTAGGATTGTCTTCTCATATGTTGTAAGGATAGAATTGACCCTACTATTGTGAATTATTTTCATTATGTTTAGACTTACATTTACCCCTTTACACTTGCTCGATGTGCCATGTACATTTATTTTCCTCAAACGCACGTTTGATTGGCAGATGACTTGAACCCCCAGCCCCTACAGACAAACACACGCACTGACAGCCCCAACAGGAATACAACATTTTGACAACTTGCTACCTCCTCAGCCCACTTCGAAGAGGAGTGATACAGTATTAGAAGTTTTTTTTGGCCAGCAGTAACCACTGTAAGCAATGTAAAAAGACATCAATGTTGTGGCGGTGGGGAACACACCACTAATTTTGCTTCTGAATGTCCGACCGGCAGCAGAGCTTGCATCATATTAAACTGTGTGAATTTGCTGACCTGCAAAACTCGAGTAGGAAGCTGCTTAGCGAGAAGTGTGTTTTCTACTGTTAACGTTAATTAAACTATGTAGTGAACAGAGGTTTAGCCTCCTCGCCGAAAATTTTTTATTTTATTGATGTGGTTTAAAAGCAGCCCCAAGGAGCTTCCACTTTGTGTGAAGTTTGGCTGTGCTTGTGGACAAAAGCAATTATGTTTTACCTGAAGGAAGACTCCATTTTTATTTATTTTTCTTATTCCCTGGCCAACATTTTTTTTTCAGTTATATTTAATTTCTTTATTTAAACAGACAACAGTGAGTGGTCTCAAGACAAATGTTTATTTTTTACATTCCTGGACAGTTAAGAGATTATTAACAAGTTTGCATTTATTGTATATGTTAATATAATTAAAGTTATGTTCAAACAATGCATTTTAAATTTGGTAATAAAATCCAGACATTTATTTTGGAAGTTTTCAAAATGTTTCTTTAGTAGTCTTTGAAAACAAAGGTTTGACTCGAATGCTGTATCACCTGAACCAATACATGTGAAAGTATAAGTCAAGATTTATTTTGCTTTGAACATTTAGACCAGGGGTGTCCAAACTTTTTGCAAAGGGGGCCAGATCTGGTGTGGTAAAAATGTGGGGGGCCGACCTTGGCCAATGTCCTTTACGTATAACAATATATTTAAGCAAATTTTAGCAAGCCATTCAGTGTGTCACATTTGCTTAATTTTTTTTTTCTCTTTCGACTCTCTGGCTCTTGCGAAATACTGCTGCTGTGACATTAAACTAGCTTCAAGTTGCTTCAATTTCTCGCTGCGTATCTTTCCGTTCCCTTGTCGTACATGTCAGCGTGTCTTGTTTGGTAATATCGCCTCAAATTGAAATCTTTAAAAACAGCGACGTCTCTTTGCAAATGAGGCAGACACAGTTTTTGCGTATTTTAGTGAAGAAATAGTCTAATTTCCACCTATCCTTGAAGCGTCGGCCGTCACAGTCAACTTTCTTTTTTTTGTTGATTGTCACAGAAAAATGGAAGTAATGGGTCACACGGAATAATGTTGCTTAGCCCTTAAATACATCCAACATGAAGCATTTATCAGAGAATCCCTAAATTTGAAAAATAAGGTCCTAATGAAACATTTTTTTCAAATTTGTAAAAAAAAGTCAAAATGAATATGTGTAATAAGCGCTCTATATCTATAACGCATGCTAAATCATGATTTTTTTTTTCTCATGGAACCTGCAGATGCATGTGTTGACTTGCATCCATCACTTTTTTTCTCAAAAAGAAATGTCAAAATTCTAAATTAGTCTCAAAATCATGAAATTTTAGTTGTATCAAATGTGATACATTTGGCAATAAAGGGTTAAAGTGCTGCTGCCTTTTAGTGGGTAAATGAGGGGACGCATTTTGTGTGTAAGCTACTTCATATGCTGGTTGCAGTACTGCTGACCAATTCATTAAGTCTGTGTTCGGGGCAGACGTTATTGATTTTATGACAGAGGCTGGGGGCCGGATGAAATTTGACCACGGGCCGCATTTGGCCCCCGGGCCGGACTTTGGACATGTCTGATTTAGACTATCAATTAATTAGGTTCATATTGGTGAAAAATATAGCCCTAAGCCCCGTTCACCTAATATGTTTATTGTAATTAATGTTCTGTCCCCAGCAAAAAGTGTAAATGCATGCATAGACTTCATAATATATTAATAAATTATGAAGACTATGCAGGTTATGCTGTTATATCTACCTATTGAGACCAAACCTTGTACTGTATGCCTTCACTGCAGATAGCCAAAAAGCAGTCTGTGAATGTCCGCATTCTCTCACCTCCTAAATGAACTGATAATATTGAAAATAAATGCCAATTTTATTTTTCTGAGCAAAATGTCCATCAAGTGAGCTTGTTAGTGAAAAGTGAACTCTTTTTGGCTGAAGGGTCTCTTTAAGGTAGGGAGGCAATGGAGTGGAATTGGTCATATCCATTTCTTGGAATACTGTGGCTATTATGTGCAGCTAAATTGATAACTTACTTGAGTTTTATGCTTATTTCTGTGTGGGTGCACATTTCTCCATTTGATACCCAAGAGCAGATAATGATGGCTAAGCAACATGGAATAAGAGTCCCAGCACGGGCTTTGAAATAGCTTTTCGATTACAGCTTTCAGAGTCTCTGACGGTCAAGGTGACACAAAGACTGCGCACTATACAACTTAGGGAACAACAAGTGTTGAGCAGAGGGGAATGCTAATGCACCATAATTTTCTCCCAAAGTATAATCAAACTTTTTTTCCCCTAGAACCCATGATGAATCATTCCTTGGTGCAACAAAACATTACACTGTAAATACTGTAGCAGAGGTCGTGCTAGGAAACAAAAATGACGTTTGGAGTGGAGTTTTGGATGGAAATTTTCTCTGAAAAAGAAAGTGATTTAATTGCAGGTGAACAACAAAAATTAAACATTGTTTTACTCATCAAACCAAATACATTATATCAACAAAAATGCATATTCTAACTGAGGAAAAAGTTAGGACGTAACTTCAGTGAGACAATTTTTTTGGAGCCATCTACCAGTCTTTGATATCAGTCTGAAGAAAGTTTGCCCCACTCCTTAACGCAGAATACTTTCAGCTGTGAGATGTTTGAGGGGTTTCTTGCATGTACACCCCCACAGCATCTCAATGCGATTAAGATCTGGGCTTTGGCCCGGCCATTCCAGGACTCTCCATTTCCTCCTTTTCAGCCGTTCTTTGGTGGATTTACTGGTATGTTTTCGGTCATTGTCATGTTGCAGGGTCCAGTTTTGCTTCGGATTTATTTTTTTCACAGATGAACTCAAATGTTCCTCATACACCCTCTGATACACAATAGGATAAATGGTGGATTCTATAATGGTGAGCTGGCCAGGTCCTGCTGCAACAAAGCATCCCCAAACCATGACACTTCCACCTTCATGCTTCACAGTTGGAATGAGGTTCTTTTCCTGGAATGCTGTTTTGGGTTTACGCCAAATATGTCCTCTGTTCTAGTGTCCAAATAATTCAAATTTTAGATTCAACTACCCAAAGAACATTCAAGAAGTCCTGGTCTTTGACTACATTCACTCTGGCAAACTTCAGTCTGGCCTTCATGTTCTTATGAAGAGAAAAGATTTCCTCCTTTTACACCTCCTATGAAGGTTAAACTTGTAAAGTATTTTTCTGATTGTAGAGGCATGCACTTTCACATCAACAGTAGCAAGAGCCTGCTGTAGGTCCCGTAATGACATTTTAGGGTTTTTGGAGACTTCTTTTAGCATCTTGCGGTCTGCTCTCGGGGTGAAATTGCTTGGACCATCAGACCTGGGTGTGTTGGCAGATGTTTTGAATGTCCTCCACTTGTAGACTACTTACCAGACAGTGGAATGGATGATTTTATATTGTTTTGAGATCTTTTTGAAATCCCATACCTGACTCAAAAGCATCTACAATCTTCTTTCTAAAGGCCTCAGAAAGCTCCTTTGATCTCACCATGGTGTTTTCTCTCATTTCAACAGTCAGGGGCACACCAGAATAAATGTGAGGTTTAAATAAAGCAAGCCTCCTTCAAAGCACTGGGTAATAATCAGGGGTGCACATAAGTGGTCCGCATGCGCGCATTCGTACTGGACGTATACAAACGCGCTGGCCGTCAACGGCTTCCATACGCTTTTGCGTACCGATGGCTGACCACTGTATTTGCGGCGGACACGAGATAATCACTTCTCAAAATGTCGGAGGCAGGCCCACTGAGTAATTATTTCCGTGTTCCCCCACCCCCGTCAAAGGACAGACAGACGACTGAGACGTCACCGGAGCTACCAAAAAAAGGACTTTTGCTGAAAAGTGGCTGCAGGAGGTACCATGGCTAGAAGCAAATGATGCTCGCACGGATATGTGGTACAAAATTTGCCGTGAGAATCCCAATGTCGCTGATAAGAGAAGCGCGTTTTATGTAGGGTCAAAGAATTTCAGCCATCCAAACTTTGAAAAGCACGAAAAAAAACAGAGCATGTGGCAATTAAGCAAACTATCGATGTCAGGCAGCACCCCACTCGCCCTATGGACAAGTGGCGGAATAAAGTTGATGAAGCGCAGCGCCATGCACTGACAAACGTGTTTTTGCTCGCATTTCACAAAGCTAAACATGCACGTTCAATGAGCTCTTATGAGGAGGAGGACATCCCACTTTTACAAAGGCTTGGAGTTAATGTGGGAGCCGCATAATGCCCTTTATTTACTAGTACTGCTTTTATGTTTATTTCTTTACATTTCACTTCAAAGTAATGGCAATTTTGTTGTGCCAGTTGATGTTAATCAGGCATTAATTGTTAATATAATTAATTAAAGGTATTTTGCTCTAACTAAAGCTTGTCATAATTTTATCGCATCAGGCGGGTTGGCTCTCAAGCTCAATGAGGACCAAGTCACATCTCCAGGTCCTCCTCTGAGAACCTGGGCAAAAAAAATATCTGCACCCCTGGTAATAATGTTCCAACTATGTGCACCTGATGTGATACACCTGTGTGTGGTTTTAGCCATTTTACGTGGGATTGAATGTGGGCTGTCTTAATTTATTCCTCAACAGGAATGGCATTTTTTTAAAATGACATTTTACAGAAAGTTATAAAAAAAACTTTTTTTCAGTTTTAGTTATGTAGTTCTATTACTTTCATCTCTCAAGATTGTTAAAATTGATATTAAATATCCATATGACCAAATATGTTAGAAAATATACAGGCTTCCATAGGGTGTCCTAATATTTTTTACATTACTGTACATTTTACCAATCTACATATTGTATTAAATTTCCATGGAGTCCCTTGAAAGGGACTATGTGACTCCGAACTATTATTATAGTAGTATTTCTTGTACCTTGTAGAGGAATCCATCTGGGCAGGCGTGGTCATAGGTGAAGGCTTTATAAACCACCAGGAACACAATGCAGGCAAGGAAGGCTAAGGCCAAGATGATCAGGATGGTGACCTGCAGGGGACGCAAATACCACTCAGGTCAGTATAAGTGTCAGTTGGGAAAGAGTCCAGCACACACGCAACCCTAGTGAAGGTAAGCAGAACTGAAATCCTTCTAGATTAGTTGAAATATTACATATGATCATTCCCATTTTATGTCCGTTGAAATATTAATATCTGAAACGCAATTTTCCTAATAATATTTTTTTAATTAATTAAAAAAAATGTATTATGAACTTAAATATATTTAATGTAACACCGAATGATTTTGCGGGGATAGAATCTATTAAATTGGCGGTGTCAAATGTACGGCTCGCGGACTGAAAGCGGCCCACAATGGGGTACAATCCGGCCCGCAAGGTTGTTCTGCTTGATAGGCACGTTGTAGCTAATTCATATCGTACATACAAAACGATACGCTTTTATTTTGACATTGGCACTGTAAAACCATATAATTTGTGTTATCAAGTAATTATATCTTAAAATTACAATTGTGATGTTTGTTTACCCCTTTTTGTCGCAATGGCGATCGGCCCGCCAATATGTTTACGTCATCAGCCTTTGTGCTGTGACCCGGGAATCAAACGCGTGCTTTCACATATGCCGGGAAAGTCCCGGATATAATACTAAGACGGGACTCGTTAAGTCTCCTTGTCAGTCGACCCGGGAAATTGCTTTCACACACAAGCGTTACCTGTTTAAATCCTGGGCCTTTAACGGTGTTAAGGTATGTATGAGAGGGGCTTTATTTGGTCAAAAATAAACTTGTCCGGCCAACATGAGATCTAGTGGCAATAAATGTGGCCCTTGAACCAGTATAATTTTGTCAAACCTGCATTAAATGCGTTAACTTTATGGGAAACTATGTCATGTATTAATACATGAAATAAAATACCTCCGTGAGAATTGGCCCCCCATTAGATGCGAATTTACTGTATTTTTCGGACTATAAGTCGCAGTTTTTTTCATAGTTTGGCTGGGGGTGCGACTTATACTCTGGAGCGACTTATGTGTGAAATTATTAACACATTATTATATCATTTCACATATTATTTTGGTGTTTTGAAGTGACACTGATGGTTTGGTAAACTTGTTAGCATGTTCTTTATGCTATAGTCATCTAAATAATTCCTGATAGCTATGTTCCGTTAACATATCGGCCACATTCACATTTTGTTGTTCAAGCATCATGTAACATTATCGTACTGTACACTTATTCAGCATGTTGTTCTGTATTGTATTTCTATTTGAAATTGCCTTTCAAGATGACATATCTGTTCGATGTGTTGGATTTTATCAATTAAATTTCCCCCCAAAAATGCGGCTTATACTCCGGTGTGACTTATATATGTTTTTTTCCTCTTCGTTGGGCATTTTATAGCTGGTGCCACTTATACTCAGGCGCGACTTATAGTCCGAAAAATACGATAAATAAAATTATCTCAATCGTTTGTGCTACGTTTCTGAATGTATGTGTTGTTTTCTCCTATCGTTTTTTGAGAGAATTACAAGTCTTTTATAGGTCAATCTGAGGTCAACCAGCCCCCCCATTTGATTAAAAATGGCATCATTCGTTTGTGTTTTGTTTGTGCTGTAAAAACATTTTGTTTGTGCTGCAACGGTTTTGTAGATATGCCGCTTTTAATTTATAGTGATGACCACACACATCCCCCCCAATTACATCAAAATGGACCCGAAACATTGCCGTTCGTTTGTGCTACGTTTGTGATAGTTTGTGCTGTAAACTTTTTCGTTTGTGCTGCTAACGTTCCAGTTACTGATGTATTCATTTCAAGTGATGATATCACTGGCAGCCCCCCATTTATTGTGCTACATTTGTACCAGTTTGTGCTGTAAATAGGTTTGTTTGTACTGCTATGGTTTTATATTGAAATATTCATTTCGAGTGATGACGTCACTCGTCACAAATGTAGAACGATTGATGTAATTTTTATATGAATTTGTGTCAGATGGGTATGGGCATCCCGATCGATCGGGTCCGATCACGTCATTTTCAAAGTATCGGAATCGGCAAAAAAATATCGGACATGCCTTTTTTAAAAAAATATATATATATTTTTTTTTTAAATCATTTTCTAATTGTATTTAACGTTACAGACAAAAGGTCTTACACTCATCCAGAGTAGTTTTGGCTTAAAGTAGGGCTATCAAATTTATTGCGTTAAGGGCGGTAATTAATTTTTTTTAAAATTAATCACGTTAAGTAATTAACGCATGTGCTGCACGACCCACTCACGCATTGTCGCGTTCAATCTATAAAGATGCCGTTTTACCTACAGATAGCGCTAAAAGGCAGTGTATAATGAGTAGAGAGAATTTTGACAGACTTTGGAGCCATTTATATGTGGCTAAAGCCTTACAATACCTCTCTCAGCAATTAAAAATAACGTGGGAGGCAATGTGGGGAAGAAAGGTAGTAGTTGATCGTTTTCTAAACACCCTATGTTCTTTCCCAACGCAGAGAAGATATATCAATTGGTGCCCCTACGCACAGTCATGGTTGCACTTCCCATCATGCATTTGGGCAGAAGTTAAATGGCTGCAGTATCATTTACTGAAAGCTCAACAAATACACTAGATGGCAATATTTAGTCACAATATACAAAGTCACATTTATCCTTTAAGAATTACAAGTCTTTCTATCCGTGGATCCCTCTCACAGAAAGAATGTTAATAATGTAAATGCCATCTTGAGGATTTATTGTCATAATAAACAAATACAGTACTTATGTACTATATGTTGAATGTATATATGCGTCCGAGTTTTATTCATTTTTTTCTTAATGCATTGCCAAAATGTATATGATCGGGAAAAATTATCGGGAATGATTGGAATTGAATCGGGAGCAAAAAAAAAAAAAAAAGCAATCGGATCGGGAAATATCGGGATCGGCAGATACTCAAACTAAAACGATCTCGATCGGATCGGTAGCAAAAAAACATGATCGGAACAACCCTAGGTAAAAGTATTGGTCTTGTATACATTTTAACACTGGGCAGTAATAGTACATATATCTGTTTTAAATGCAGATTTTTAAAAATATTCCTCAAATGTTGTGGTAAAATGTCACATACTCTAAATTGATATATAATAAATAGATACACTATAAAGTATAATGCATCACAGTTCCTTTGAAAATAGTGATGTTATTTATATTTCTCTACAGTACGGTACAGTATACTAATACAGTATATACTGTACATAATTGTCAATTAATGCAAATGTGGGTGCATTTTGCATTTGTCTGGTAGGCTGGACATGCTGTTGTGGAGAAGATTAACATAAAAAAGGATTCCTTTTCAACTTGACACTTTGATTGCATGCCTTTGAAATTGCATTTAAATTTGAATTATGCAAATGAGACATGGAAGGATATCTGTGTTTAAAAACCATAGTGTCTGCCAACGTCTGACAGCTGCGCGCGTGTTGTGTTGTTATTGTGTATGTGTATGTGTGTGTCATTACATCAGTGTGCACACGTCTTTCTTGGAAATAAATAAACAAAAGCTGCCCTTCCGTTGAATTGTAATTTCCTGCCTCCCACGCTCCCGTTTTTTTGGACGTTCCGATTGGCTGCTCCGTCAGCTCCGACAAACATGTCATAACAATTAGGCACGCGAGTGATGCTCGGAGTCCATCAGCGTTATGCCGGCTGACGCACGCACGCAAACCCGGCCACCGTTTAACTTCCTCATTCATACTCTTGAAACTTTCAATGCGTTTGAAAATTTTGTGAGAGTCGGCCTCAAAAAGGGTTCGCTTTTATATGACTTTTTCTTTGGCTTTCGGCAGGTGTTTCTGTTTTTCCCCTTTGACCCCCTTCTCTGCTCGTTTATCTTCATATTCATCAATTGTACATGCTTTCAAAGGGTATTCAACAGGGATATTTTCACTTAGAAATTTATTTCCAGTGGATATTAAAAATCTACATACTTGAATTCAAAGGTTTTTGGAATGTAAAAGAACAAAAGTGAGCGATATACTGTCTAAGATTTTTCAGACATTTATGTGATTAATTAAATATTTGTAAAGAAATATTTTCAACAGGGTAACAGAGTTAAAACAAATGAGAATGTTATTTGCACACCCTCTTATAACTAGTACAGTGGGGCAAATAAGTATTTAGTCAACCACTAATTGTGCAAGTTCTCCCACTTAAAAATATTAGAAAGGCCTGTATTTGTCAACACGGGTAAACCTCAACCATAAGAGACAGAATGTGGGGGGGAAAAAAAAAAAAGAAAATCACATTGTTTGATTTTTAAAGAATTTATTTGCAAATCATGGTGGAAAATAAGTATTTGGTCAATACCAAAAGTTCATCTCAATACTTTGTTATGTACCCTTTGTTGGCAATAACAGAGGCCAAACGTTTCCTGTAACTCTTCACAAGCTTTTCACACACTGGTGCTGGTATTTTGGCCCATTCCTCTATGCAGATCTCCTCTAGAGCAGTGATGTTATGGGGCTGTCGTTGGGCAACACGGACTTTCAACTCCCTCCACAGATCTTCTATGGGGTTGAGATCTAGAGACTTGCTAGGCCACTCCAGGACCTTGAAATGCTTCTTACGAAGCCACTCCTTTGTTGCCCTGGCTGTGTGTTTGGGATCATTGTCATTCTGAAAGACCCAGCCATGTGTCATCTTCAATGCCCTTGCTGATGGAAGGAGATTTTCACTCAGAATCTCTCGATACATGGCCCCATTCATTCTTTCCTTTACACAGATCAGTCGTCCTGGTCCCTTTGCAGAAAAACAGCCCCAAAGCATGATGTTTCCACCCCCATGCTTCACAGTGGGTGTGGTGTTCTTTGGATGCAATTCAGTATTCTTTCTCCTCCAAACACGAGAACCTGTGTTTCTCCCAAAAAGTTATTTTGGTTTCATCTGACCATAACACATTCTCTCAGTCCTCTTCTGGATCATCCAAATGCTCTTTAGCGAACCTCAGACGGGCCTGGACGTGTACTGGCTTCAGCAGGGGGACACGTCTGGCAGTGCAGGATTTGAGTCCCTGGCGGCGCATTGTGTTACTAATAGTAGCCTTTGTTACTGTGGTCCCAGCGCTCTGTAGGTCATTCACTAGGTCCCCCCGTGTGGTTCTGGGATTTTTGCTCACCGTTCTTGTTATCATTTTGACGCCACGGGGTGAGGAGGGGGTTGAAAGTCCGTGTTGCCCAACGACATCCCCAAAACATCACTGCTCTAGAGGAGATCTGCATGGAGGAATGGGCCAAAATACCAGCAACAGTGTGTGAAAAGCTTGTGAAGAGTTACAGAAAACGTTTGGCCTCCGTTATTTCCAACAAAGGGTACATAACAAAGTATTGAGATGAACTTGTGGTATAGACCAAATACTTATTTTCCACCATGATTTGCAAATAAATTCTTTAAAAATTAGAGGTGCACGATAATTATCGGTCCGATAATTATCGGTCCGATAATAGGAATTATGACGTCATCCCAATAACTCCAATAACATTATATATTATCGGGCCTATTAATAATGTTTTTGGCGCAGTGTCGGATTGGGATGAGAGCGTTTGTTTCCACTCCTGTTTTGCCAGTATGCAAAATTTTGTTAGTGTTCTAGAGGCTGTATTTTTCCTTTGATGACTTATAAACCTTACTATGACAATTAGCAAATGTTTGCATTTTACAGTGTTATGTTTACAAGTTCTTGAGAGGCCTTTTGGTTATTGAGAGGCATGCTGTTCTATAATGGCCAGGTTAAGAAAGTTGTTTCATGGACCAAGACGACAAAAGTCTCCTCTCCTGTGGCACCAAATGTTTTATCTGCTGACAAAACACAATACATGTTGGGTCTATGTTTGTTTTAGATCAGTGCTCATTGTTCAGGGCAACACATCGTCAAAGACATTGACTGATTGATTGTGATTGACTCAAATTATATTTATTCAAAAAAATTAATATGGGCACTTTTTTGAAGTCAAGACTATTCTTCTCTTTGTTTTGTTCATTATAATAATGTTCATGTCATCATAAAAATTGTGGTTTGGTCAAAGGCAAATCTATGCTGAATCAACCACTAGTATTTTTGACCTACAGGTGTTCAAAAACTCAGGTAAATATACATTGGAAAATTATATATATATTATCGGTTATCGTATCGGTATCGGCCTTGAGGAGCAGGAAGTTATCGATATCGGTATCTGTGTCAAAAAAATCTATTAAAAATCCTATTAAAAATCAAACAATGTGATTTTTCTGTTTTTTTTTTTTCACATTCTGTCTCTCATGGTTGAGGTTTAGCCATGTTGACAATTACAGGCCTCTCTAATATTTTCAAGTGGGAGAACTTGCACAATTAGTGGTTGACTAAATACTTATTTCGCCCACTGTATACGCTGATTTTTACTCTACTCAAACACCAGAACAACGTGCAATTTTTTGGTCGAAGATATTTCATGCTTGTATTTGTTATATTTTATGTTAATATTAATATGTTTTTGATGAGAAATGAGCACTTAATGTTATCCTGTTTGAAGTTGCGTTTGGTCAGCCATTTTCAAAGAGCCAAAAATAGCAAAAAGGGCGTGGCAAACCTCATGATTTGATTTCGATGGGTAAAATTTCATTCAATCATCTCCCAGAAGTGGCAATAGCACCTAAATTCAGTTTATTTATTGGTTTAAAGACGCGAACGCGTCATGTCCTTCAGCACCATGCTTAGCTCTGAAGGGGTTAAGTGACGAGTTCCATCTAGTAGTCTATGAAGACTGAATTTAAGCTTTTTGTGCCGGTCATGTTCAGGGATACTTTCATAATTTGCTGCGGGCTAATAAAAATTGGCCAGGGGGCCTTAGTTTGGACAGCCCTGTTCTCCTATCGCTCTCAAGTCAGCCACCGTCACTTCTGATAACAGACATGAGGGAAGAGGTTTGGCACTGTGGCCCCTAACGAGAGTCGACAGATGCAATAAGGAGCACCCGGTGCGTGACACTTGATGTCCCTGCTGGGTGGCTGGCTGCTGCTTTAACCAGGGACATTGCGAAGTAAGATTTTTCACTCTTCTGTGACTTGATATCTTAAGAATATTTTATATTGTTTTGGCAAATATACAGCACAATCAATTTCGATATTATTATGTGTGTTTGCTTTTCCAGTAGTATTAATGCAAAAAACAGATGAAAAAGATGTTCACAATTTATATCAAATATTACGTGCAACTGAGTTAAATTGGATTGGTTATGCTCGATTTTGATTGACATGATTATTTATACAGTATTATTAGGTTTCATTTATTTTTTTGTGACAATGTAATCTCTTGTTATAGCAGTGAAAAGGTGGATGAACAGCTTAAAAGGTTAAGTTTAGCCGGGGTAAAATGGAATTTACTGTATAGCTTTGACAGAAAGATGGAGAGGAAGAGCAAAGCCACAGGGAGAAGAGATAGCGAACGTGAATTACTTGAAGTGTGTTGGGTCAACGGTCGATAGCAATTGTGAGTGAGGTGGTGAAGAAACTCATCCAAGCAGCTTAGAATGGGTGGGGGGAAGTGTCAAATGTGTTATCTGATAGAGGAGTCTCTGTTGGGAGAGAGGAGGATGTGTTGAATAGAAGACTGCCCATGATGTACAGATTAGAGACAACTTGGAACTTGTATCTCTTCAGTAAATCAGTCAGCATCAAAAGTTTTCATTTTTTTGTAGCTTTTTCCTCGTTATATTGCTTTTACAACTGTTTTTCTACATTCAGTTTTACTTTATTTTTGTATTTTACTTTGAACTGTGCAGGAGTACCCAATGATAAGGCCTTTCTCCGTGCTTTCCAACCTTCCTATATATTTGGATTTCTGTGCTAATGAAACCCACCACCCACTCTCTCGCTCTTTCTGCTAGGAACTGACAGGCCACATAGGGGGCCAAGCTAAACCCCCTTCCTCAAACACCCCATCACTCCATTTAAAGATTAGCGGGTGGAATTATGTCGGGGAAAAAAAAGAGCATAAACTCAAGTGCTAACTCTTCAGTAAAGACAAATCCAAATGCTTGGTAATATCAGGGTGAGACTGAAGCCCCTTTTAAGATGCCTGTCAAATATTTGATTCGTCTATCAATGTTGGCTACTAAGAGGTAAAAATGTGGTCATGAAATTAAAATGTAGTATGGAGCGAATAACGTACCATTATGTAAAAATGTAACCATTTTTACTACAATGAATACTTTACAACAGACATGTCCAAAGTCCGGCCCGGGGGCCAAATGCGGCCCGGGGTCAAATTTCATCCGGCCCCCAGCCTCTGTCATAAAATCAATAAAGTCTGGCCCGCACAGAGACTTAATAAATTGGTCAGCAGTACTGCTACCAGCATATGAAGTAGCTTACACACTAAATGCTGCTCCTCATTTACCCACCAAAAAGGCAGCAGCACGCTAAGCAACATTACCCCATGTGACCCTTTACTCCCAATTTTCTAAAATGGCGACAATCAACAACAACAACAACAACAAAAAAAGAAAGTTGACTGCGACGGCCGACGCTTCAAGTATAGGTGGAAATTGGACTTTTTCTTCACTAAAATACGCAACAACTGCGTCTGCCTCATTTGCAAAAAGACGGTCGCTGTTTTTAAAGAGTTCAAAGTGAGGCAATATTAGCAAACAAGACATGCTGACATGTATGACAATATTACAGGGAATATACGTAGCGAGAAATTGAAGCAACTTGAAGCTATTAATTCCACAGCAGCAGTATTTCGCAAGAGCCCGTGAGTCGAAAGAGAACGCCACTGAAGCTATTTGCGAGATTGTTGAAATTATTAGTTAAAAAAAATAATAAAGCAAATGTGACACACAGAAAGGCTTGCTAAAGTTTGCTCAAATATATTGTTCTACGTAAAGGACGTCAGCCAAGGTTGGCCCCCCACATTTTTACCACACCAAATCTGGCCCCCTCTGCAAAAAGTTTGGACACCCCTGCTTTACAATGTAATATTAAATTTTATAGAAGCATTGAAGCTTCATTAAATGGTTCATAAACTCTGTAATTCCTGACCTCTGACATAATGAACAGAAAATTCAGTTTTTTTTACATTCGGTACCTCTGACATGAAGCTTTCAAAACTTTTTGCAAAGGGGGCCAGATTTGGCGTAGTAAAAATGTGGGGGGCCAACCTTGGCTGACGTCCTTTACGTAGAACAATATATTTAAGCAAATTTTAGCAAGCCATTTTGTGTGTCACATTTGCTTTATTATTTTCTTTAATTAATAATTTCAACAATCTCGCAACTAGCCTTTGTGGCGTTCTCTTTCGACATGCGAAATACTGCTGCTGTGAAATTAAACTAGCTTCAAGCTGCTTCACTTTCTCGCTGTGTATCATCCCTGTA
Organism: Corythoichthys intestinalis; assembly: GCF_030265065.1. Classification (NCBI taxonomy): domain Eukaryota; kingdom Metazoa; phylum Chordata; class Actinopteri; order Syngnathiformes; family Syngnathidae; genus Corythoichthys; species Corythoichthys intestinalis. The sequence continues at coordinate 32,065,941 of NC_080412.1, forward strand.
ATCTTGTCGTACATGTCAGCATGTCTTGTTTGGTAAAATCGCCTCACATTGAAATCTTTAAAAACAGCGACTGTCTCTTTGCAAATGAGGCAGACACAGTTGCATATTTTAGTGAAGAAATAGTCCCACTTCCACCTATCCTTGAAGCGTCGGCCGTCGCAGTCAACTTTTTTTGTTGAATGTCGCCATTTTAGCAAATTGGATGTAAAGGGTCACACGGGGTAATGTTTTTGAAAGTGCTGCTGCCTTTTAGTGGGTAAATGAGGAGCAGCATTTAGTGTGTAAGCTACTTCATATACTGACCTATTTATTAAATTTGTATGCGGGCCAGACGTTATTGATTTTATGACAGAGGTTGGGGGCCGGATGAAATTTGACCACGGGCCGCATTTGGCCCCCGGGCCGGACTTTGGACATGGGCTAGTTTATGTGGACTATAAACATAATCATAGACTTCACCATCAGTTGACAAGACAGCTCCGACAAACACTGCGCTACACCTTTCCGTCGGGGGCCGACCCAGGCAGAGCATTTGGCTTTCACTGTGATGAACTCAAACACGCTGCGTTCAAACGCTAGATTTAAGTGGGAAAATGACTCATGTTTTACTGCATACAAGCAGGCAGGAGTGCTTCAAGAGTGATTTGGTCGAGGACTCAAGGTAATAATTGCATAAAATTTCCCCATGCATGAACTTTGCAACGTTGTGGGAATTTTTTTTTTTTTTAATTTTAGCTTGAAATATTTACGTAAAATGAACGATAACTGCCCGTTTTTTGTTGTTGTTGTTGTTGCTTTCAACCAAGAATCTGGACTGTTCTATGTTCATATTTATAGAAATTCCGGGATGTACACATTTATTTACAAGACTTTTCAACTTTAAAAGGTCTTTATTTTGTGATGGCCGACACGTTGCATTACACAATAGGGTAATTTTAGCTTGAATTATTTATGTAAAATGAATGATAACTGCCCGTTATTTTTTGCTTTTAACCAAACATCTAGACTGTTCTATGTTCATATCTATAGAAATGCTGGGATATACACATTTATTCAAAAAAAAATTAATTTAAAAAGCTCTTTATTTTGTAATGGCCACCCTGTTGTAGCCATACACAGTAGCGTAACTTTACAGTCAAATGATGGTGTAATTTTCGGCCAAATGACAGTTTTTGGCAAAAAAAAAATTGCCTAACTTTAGCTTGAAATATTCATGTAAAATGAATGATAACTGCCTGCTTTTTAATTTAACCAAGAAACTAGACTGTTTTACGTTCATATCTATAAAAATTCTGGAATTTACGTATTTGGTTTTTTTTCAACTTAAAAAGCTCTTTGTTTTGTGATGGCCGCCACGTTGGATTACACAATAGCGTAATTTTAGCTCGAAATAATTATTTAAAATGAATGATAACCAGCAGGGCCGAAAACCAAAAGTGGTTTTTGGCATGTGGCAAAAAATTTAGCCACATGGCAAAAAAAAAAAAAAAAATGCCACTTGGCCATGCCAAGTTGGATTTTTCATATATAAACAACAGCGTAACTTTAGGTTCAAATAACCAGGTAATTTTCGGCCAACTGCCTGTTTTTTTTTTTTTTTTTTTTGTCAAAAAACTAATAATTTAGACATTTCTGCATCCATACAAAAAAAAAAAAAAAAAGAAATCACCTTCTACGTGTTTTATGTTATGTAACATTTCAATCTAAAAACGACGAAGGCCAGATAGCCGCCAAGACGTGCTGAGGCAATAGTAACATCGGATTCAACCAAAATAAGTTCTGATTGTAAGCATAAGTGGCCGAAAAGTGTCATTGCATGTAATTGACTTTCCTATGTATCATTTTAAAATTAAGAATATTATAAAAGTTGTAAAGCAATAAAACAAACAACAAAAATGAATGAAATGAGTCATGGGTCAAATGGGTCAAAATTATTTTTCCAACAGATCATGTTACTATTGTATTGATATGAGCAAATCGTGTCTGCATGTTTGATTAGTAATGTCTGCTCGTCACAGCACACGGAAATCAGACATATGCAGCGAGCTCGAGACAGCTGATAAAAAGCCCGCCAGTGGACAGTTAATGTTGATGATGCCTCTCTTCTGTTCTATAACTAAAGATCTGTCAATAAAAAACGTCAACCCTTTCACTTACTCAAGAAACCCACAAATACAAAGTAACACAAGTAGTACCTTAGACGATCATTTGCTTTGCTTAGCCATAGCCACCTGGGGAATGAAGTGGTAAGATGGATATGGCGGAAAACACAGACAAGACTGAAAAAGCAGTTTCTGCTCTTGCACTCCTCTTTAAAAGAAACTGCTGTATTTTAAGCCAAAAGAACTGTTGTGTTTGATAGAGCAATATGTCTATATGCTGCCATAGCAGATTCATGGCGCATTAAGCCCCAGAACTATTTTTAATATGTTTGTTTTACCTTGGAAACCCCCGCTTACAGACGTCGCGCAACCGCTTTTGTTTCAACCCAGCCATGAAAACAAGGTAAGTAATTATATTTATTATTCAAAATGTCTGTCATTTTTAGCTTTGAATCATTAATTGATGTGTAGTATTTCGGTTTAATTTTTTTTTTTTTTTTTTTTTTTTTAAATAAAAAAACTTTAAAAAAATTATTCACTCACATATTTTAAACTTATAAACAAATTATGTCACAATGAAAAAAATGGTGTCTGTCACGGATATCTACCTCATAACTATCGCTTAATTGTATTTTTCTTTTTTGTTACTGCCGCATTTTCTTCGATATGTTAATGATAAATAATCGATCCGAACAAAATTTGAAAAAAAAAAAGTTTAAAAGGGTAAATATATGAAAAAGAAAATCTCTAATAAAAGTCGCGATTTTTGCATCGCGACTCTTGTTATATTACCATTAGAGATCGATCGGCATCCCGATCGATCGGGTCCGATCACGTCATTTTCAAAGTATCGGAATAGGCAAAAAAATATCGACCATGCCTTTTTTTAATAAATATATATTTTTTAATTAAATCGTTTTCTAATTGTATTTAACGTTACAGACATGATATGTTACACTCATCCAGAGTCTTTAGTTTAGGCTTAAGGTAAGGTTATCAAATTTATCCCAATAACGGCCGTAATTAATTTTTTAAAAAATGTATCACGTTAAAATATTTAATGCAATTAATGCATGCGCTGCAGGACCCACTCACACATTGTCACACTCAATCTGTAATGATGACGTTTTACCTATATAGAGAGGTAAAAGGCAGCGTAAAATGAGAAGAGTGAATTTTGGCAGCCTTTGAACCTTTTTTTAATTGGCTAAAGCCTTACAATCCCTCTCCCTGTGATTAGAAATAGCATGGGAAGCAATGTGGGGAAGCAAGGTAGCAATTGATCTTTTTATTAACACCATAAGTTATTTCCCTGCGCAGAGAAGATATATCAATTGGTAGCACTACGCACAGTCATGGTTCCACTTCCCATCATGCATTTAGGCATGCCTACAGTATCATTTACTGAAAGCTCAACAAATACACTAGATGGCAATATTTAGTCACAATATACAAAGTCACAAATCTTTCTATCCTTGGATCTCTCTCACAGAAAGAATGTTAATAATGTAAATGCCATCTTGAGGATTTATTGTCATGATAAAAAAATACAGTACTTATATACTGTATGTGGAATGTATATATTCGTCCGAATTTTATTCATTTTTTTCTTAATGCATTGCCAAAATGTATATGATCGGGAAAAATTATCGGGAATGATTGGAATTGAATCGGGAGCTAAAAAAAAGCAGTCGGGTCGGGAAATATCGGGATCGGCAGATACTCAAACTAAAACGATCGGGATCGGGAGCAAAAAAATATGATCGGAACAACCCTAATTACCATGTTTCACCCATAAAATCCCCAAAAAATCCAGCTGTGGCCATTCACAGCTCTGACACTCGGTGATACATGCTACGTGGAGTTTTTGGATCGAAACAAGGTAAGTACGCGATAATATCTCGTTAAAGTCATGGCGTCCGTAATTCTGCTCTCGCGTGCTTTCACCTCCATATAGGGTTTTGCTGTAAAAAAATATATATATATATTTTTAAATGTCCTCCTGTTCAAAAATTTTCTTCCCCAGAAAATTGAGATTTTAAGCTTTCCAATGATGTATCACACATGCATATAGGACAATTTTGAAATTTGGCCAAATTGGGGGTCTCAGAGCGGAACTTCAAGTCACCTGAGTGTTTTCCGCCATATACATAATTTTTTCAAACCTAAGCTTTCAAAAGCGACAACAACTACTGAGCAAGAACCAAGGATTGAAAATGTGGACCGTGAAAAGCCAGAGAGCACCGCCAAGATGGTGAGCAGAGTTTCAATTTGCCCCACTAAAGATGCTAATTGTACAACAAATTTTGCACCCTTATAATATTTTGCTTCCAAACCTGTTGTGGCGGTGAATAAGCCCTCTTTTACATTCAATTGAATCCTCAATGTTATCCACAGGTGCTAAATAAACAAGTAACATCTTAAACATACATGCTCCACACAAATATGGCGTAAATTAATACTTCACTACACGGCGAAGACATAAACAGTGAGACAGTGGTGTGCAGTTGTTGTCTGCAGCTAACATGGCAGAATGTGTCAGAGGAGAACTTTTCTACATGTCTGTCCATGATCAAACGTATGTAAATATTCCTTCATGTAAAGAAAATTTGTAGTGTTTACTGTGTAACCGCTGTATTCGCGGCCATTTTTAACACAAAGTTGCTGATTGGGGTGCAAAATTTGACAGAGCACCTGTTAACGCAGGCGGGCGTACCATTTTCAATGGACGACAATCTCGGTGAAAAGTATAGCTGTCTTAAGCAGCCTGATTTAGAATTCCCCTCAAAAATGATGGGAAACTAAAAACGCTTATGTTCAACTTAGCATTATAATTTTTCTTGCAAGTTCATTTAGGCAAGCTGAGCCTCATCTGCCCTAAAAGTCAAACTCCGCCTATGATTGTATGTCGTAAATGCAAATGTTGCTTTTGTTAAGTAAAATTATGATCATTCTGCATGCTTTCCTCAAGTATTAAGTTTGTGATGTGAAAATTGTGATTTATTAGCTGTTGAATACTTGCACTAAATTAAAAAAAATCAAGTCGCTATTATGGGCAAAAAAAATAAAATGATATGTTAAATATTGCTATTGATCCTGAAAATATAGGTGATTATCCCTGCATTTGGTGATTTTTGTGCATCTAGCGTAAAATTTGAGAATTTGATAGCCATTTTAAGTTTTGTTATACTTGTAAAAAAATAAAATAATAATAATAACAATTCGGTACGGTAATCTGGATTTTATGAGGGAACGACTTCGAATTTTTTGATGTCGCTGGTCATGGAGACTCATATATGCCTAAGGGAGGTGCCCGTTTTAGATTTAGGTCGCTAGCGGCTTTGGTTTTGAAAATATTTGAATTTTTTCGAATTTTGAAACTAGGCAGCCTACGGATCGGCCCCAGGATCTGTGTCCCGTCACTGATAGTGAGGTCTATGACATAATACTAAAAAAATATATATATATCTTTTAAACAATAATTTGCCTATATATTCTCTAATTTGTATCATAAATGATACATTAACCCTTACACGCAGTTCTCGTGGTAAAACAAATACAACTAAAGTGAGATAGAACACAATAAGGTTTTAAACAAAGGTTTTTTTTTTTTTTTTACTGAAATGAGGTTCAGAAATACTTGAATGTGATATATTTGGCAATATTGGGTTAAAAAGTTCGTTCACAGTAATATATATGTTGCTAGTCCATACTTCAAAGAAATTAAAGTATATAAGTTTCATTTTTGTTTATTATTATTACTTTTTTTGTTGTTGTTTTATTCAAGCAAAAAGAAAATGTTAAGAGAGAAATTTGCTCCGTTTTATTAGTGGAAATCACCTAATGGTTCATGGTCATAACATTGACAAAGTAGTAAAATCCAACATTTTAAAGGGAGAAAAAAAACAACATTAAATACCGTAATTTCCCGAATATAAGGCGCTCCCGTGTATAATGCGCACCCCAAATTTACTTGTAAAATCTAGGGAAAATTATTGCACCCGTTTATAACGCGCACCCTAATTTTAGCACCAATAAATAGAAGAATTCAAGAAAACAGAGCTCGTGTACAGATACAGAAATGTCATTTTACTGACTGGTGAAACACAGCACAAGCATAGCACATTAGTAGTTCAAAACATTACCATAAACTGACAATATTTACAGTAATAATATGATTTAACAACTTCTCCAACTTACCAGAATCTAGGAGAAAACAAAATAGATGTGACTTTTCTTTTAAAGGCTGCTGTATAACTTGCTCGCTTCATCATGATGAATAAATGTTTTTTCCATGGATTGATACGGTAAAATGAAAGTGAGAACGTAAGTCGGAAATCCGTGAGAGCTCATCGCTGTCAACACGACAGTAACAATAGGAACTATTGTTATTTGGGTTTGAGTTTCCCGAGGGACAGATATAGTTGACGGACACAGGAAGTGTGTGCTTACGTTTGTTATGGTCCGAGTTGCGGAGCTGCAATAAACGTTGACTCAAATGAGTTCAAGAAACTAAATTCTGTGCTTTATGAAGAGTGAAAAAAGCAGAATTTAACACAGACGAAATCATTCGGCCGATTAGAGTGAAGTATTACCAATACAAAATGATGACGTCACGAATCATAATGGTCGGCAACGGGTCGCCGCATACGTTTCTTCAACACAACGTGGCCATGTCAATAAAAATTAAAAAATTGGTTTATATATACATTTTATATATATATATATATATATATATATATATATATATATATATATATATATATATATATATATATATATATATATATATATATATATATATATATATATATATATGTATATATTTCTGTCTCTATCCATGTACCCGTTTATAATGCACACCATGATCACCATGATTTTACAAGTTGATTTTGGGGGGAAAAAGTGTGCTATTACGGTAGGAATTAAGTTATGAATTATGAGGAAAAATTAAAACAAACTGTGATGGTAGTGTACAAAAAGATGGTGCTGTCCAGCAACATTGGCAACAATTTTTAATTGTCCGAGAATAAACAAAAAAAAAAAAAAAAACAGAAAAGACATATACTGCAGAGCCCTCAGAATTACACAGTACATTTCTTTGCTACAAAAACCCTACAACCTCAATTATATATTTTTAAATGTTTTCTTGTACCTAATGTTTCAGCAAAATTGTTTAAACATTTTTTTCCCGCTAATAATATTGATTGCCCCCCGTCTCATCATAAATGTTTTCCTTTCCCATAAGCAATTTACATTTGCTCTCAGACAAGGGCTGTGAGCTCAGAGCATATGTGACACCTCTCAAAGACAGACAATGTGGTTGACATGGCGACGGTCGTGCTGCGAATACAGTAAATGACGCGAGCTGATACTATGACGACGTGCACCTACTCTTTGTCTCGTCTCAATTCGGCTGAGGGACGCGCATTTCAACAGAGCTGCTTCGGGGCTTTGCGGGAAGCGTTGGGTGACCTTTATGCTCACGCTGTGTGTGTGTGCGTGTATGAGGTGATTTCCCTGCAGACGCCATCATTACGTGGAAAGGTCACTCAAAGTGCACTCAAGTCATCAAATACTTTCAAGTGTGTGAAAAAAAAGCAAAGATATTTTGTTTTTTGGAAGACAGGTGTGTGTGTTTTTGGTTTCGGGAAATGTATAAAGAAAACATCCTTCATATGTCGTAATGTCTAGGGTCGTTTCAATAAGTTCCAAAAAAGCAATGTGTGATTGGCAAGGTGGTTTTTGAAAGATTATCGGAGAAAAGTAGCACAAATGACATTGTTTCTATGCGAAGGCGGGTCTATAACGTCCCACTCCCTCTTTATTTCCGCTTTACGATGCGACGTCACGGTCTAAAAATAGCATTCGTGCGGTACGCTATTACTAACATGATCAAGACCAAAGAGATGTCCAAAGACACCAGAGACAGAATTGTAGACCTCCACAAGGCTGGAAAGGGTTAAGGGGCAATTGCCAAGCATCCACTGTTGGAACAATCATTAGAAAATGGAAGAAGCAAAACATGACTGTCAATCCCCCTCGGACTGGGGATCTTGAAGCCAAACATGACCGTCAATCTCCCTCGGACTCGGGGCTCTTTGCAAGATCTACCTCGTATGATATCTCAATGATCCTAAAATGGTGAGGAATCAGCCAAGAACTACACAGGAGGAGCTGGTCAATGACCTGAAAGGAGCTGGAACCACCATTTCCAAGGTTACTGTTGGTAATACACTAAGACGTCATGTTTTAAAATCATTCATGGAACAGAAGGTTCCCCTGCTTGAACTAGCACATGTCTTGGCCCGTTTTAAGTTTGCTTTTGACCATTTGATGATCCAGAGGAGTCATGGGAGAAAGTCATTGGGTCATACGAGATTAAAACTGAACTTTTTGGTCTTAATTCCACTCATAGTGTTTGGAAGAAGAAGAACGATGAGTACCATCCCGAGAACACCATCCCTACTGTGAAGCATGGGGGTGGCAGCGTCATGCCTTGGGGGTGTTTTTCTGCACATGGATGACTACGCTGTATTAAGGAGAGGATGACCAGGGCCATGTATTGTGAGATGTTAGGCAATAACCTCCTTCCCTCATTGAAAATGGGTCGTGACTGGGTCTTCCAACATGACAATGGCCTGAAGCAGATAGCCACAATTACCAAAGAGTAGCTTCATAAAAACTATATTAAGGTTCTGGAGGGGCTTAGCCAGTCTCCAGATCCAAACCCAAAAGAAAATCTTTGGAGGAAGTTCAAACGCCGTGTTTCTAAGTGACATGCCAGAAACTTTATTGATCTAGAGAAGATCTGTGTGGAGCAGTGGTGCAAAATCCCTCCTGCAATCTGTAATACAAGGCTACTGCACCAAATATTAACATTGATTTTTTTTTTCGGTGTTCAAATACTTATTTGCAGCAGTATAATACAAATAAATTGTTAAAGTATTATACACTGTGATTTCGGGATTTTTTTTTTTAGATTGTCTCTCACAGTGGACAAGCACCTACCATGAAAATTTCCAACCTATCCATCATTCTTAAGTGGGAGAATTTACAAAATCGCAGGGTGTTCAAATACTTAAATACTAGGGTTTAAAACCTAGTTTAGGTTATCAAATTAACGTCTTACACTAGGGCTAGGGTTTCAAAGTAGGGTTTTAAAAAAAGCAAAGATACCTGAAAACTCTGCTTTGCATTCTGCCTCCACATTATTCAATATGCATTCTTTGTGTGCGGGCGTGTGTGCATCTGGAGGCCGTCCCGTCTGTTTAGGATCATTAAAGATGCTGTCTGACATTAAAGGCTGAAAAGTGGCCCCGCGAGTGGATTCATAATCCATCAGGGTGGCAGCGACTGCACTGAAGCCTGTGCCTGACAAGATGCCACTTCTGCTAATGTATTCTCATTATGATATTATACTTTATTATCCATGAAGCCTTGTAAACCAGACTCAAATCACGGGGTTAGTGACAAGCCAAATGGGTGTTGATACAACGTCATGTGATTAAGGTTAAATATCTAAATTAACATTAGGAATCAATTTAACTCATTCACTTTTAATGCAAATTCATCTGCCATTGAGTAAACATGGAATGTAAATTGTATAATACTTGGATGACAACAATTTCAATTTTCATTTTTCATAAAAATATGTATATTTATACAGAGGGGCAAAAAAGTATTCAGTCAAACCACTAATTGTGCAAGTTCTCCCACATGAAAATATTAGAGAAGCCTGTATTTGTCAACATGGGTAGACCTCAACCATGAGAGACAGAATGTGGGGAAAAATAACAGAAAATCACATTGTTTGATTTTTTAAGAATTTATTTGCAAATCATGGTGGAAAATAAGTATTTGGTCAATACCAAAAGTTCATCTCAATATTTTGTTATGTACCCTTTGTTGGCAATAACGGAGGCCAAACGTTTTCTGTAACTCTTCACAAGCTTTTCACACACTGTTGCTCGTATTTTGGCCCATTCCTCCATGCAGATCTCCTCTAGAGCAGTGATGTTTTGAGGCTGTAATTGGGCAACACGGACGTTCAACTCCCTCCACAGATTTTCTATGGGGTTGAGATCTGGAGACTGGCTAGGTCACTCCAGGACCTTAAAATGCTTCTTAAAAAGCCACTCCTTTGTTGCCCTGGCTGTGTGTTTGGGATCATTGTCATGCTGAAAGACCCAGCCACGTCTCATCTTCAATGCACTTGCTGATGGAAGGAGATTTTCACTCAGAATCTCTCGATACATGGCCCCATTCATTATTTCCTTTACACAGATCAGTTGTCCTGGTCCCTTTGTATAAAAACAGCCCCAAAGCATGTTTCCACCCCAATGATTCACAGTGGGTATGGTGCAATTCAGTATTCTTTTTCCTCCAAACACGAGAACCTGTGTTTCTACCAAAAAGTGCTATTTTGTTTTCATCTGACCATAACACATTCTCCCAGACCTCTTCTGGATGATCCACATGCTCTCTAGCGAATCGCAGACGGGCCTGGACGTGTACTTTCTTCAGCAGGGGGACAGGTCTGGCAGTGCAGGATTTGAGTCCCTGGTGGCGCATTGTGTTACTGATAGTAGCTTTTGTTACTGTGGCCCCAGCTCTCTGTAGGTCATTCACTAGGTCCCCCCGTGTGGTTCTAGGATTTTTGCTCTCCGGTCTTGTTATGCATTTTGACGCCACAGGGTGAGGAGGGAGTTGAAAGTCCGTGTTGCCCAACGACAGCCCCAAAACATCACAGTTCTAGAGGAAATCTGCATGGTGGAATGGGCCGAAATACCAGCAACAGTGTGTGAAAAGCTTGTGAAGAGTTACAGAAAACGTTGGGCCTCCGTTATTGCCAACAAATATATATATATAACAAAATATTGAGATGAACTTTTGGTATTGACCAAATACTTATTTTCCACCATGATTTGCAAATAAATTCTTTTTGATTTGATTTTCAGTTGTTGTTTTTTTTTTTCCCCCACATTCTGTCTCTCATAGTTGAGGTTTACCCACGTTGACAATTACAGGCCTCTCTAATATTTTCAAGTGGGAGAACCTGCACAATTAGTGGTTGACTAAATACTTATTTGCCCCTCTGTATATGGCAGAAAACACAGACAAGACTGAAAAAGCAGTTTCTGCTCTTGCACTCCTCTTTAAAAGAAAAGAACAATTTTTAATGTGTCCTTTTTACCCTGGAAACCCCCGTTTACAGACGTCGCGCAACCGCTTTTGTTTCAACCCAGCCATAAAACGAAGGTAATTAATTATATTTATTATTCAAAATGTCTGTCGTTTTTAGCTTAGAATCATTAATTGGTGTCTCATATTTCGTTTAAAAAAAAAAAACGACTAACAAATTATTCACTCACATATTTGAAACTTTTAAACAAATGACATCACAATGAAAAAAATAGCGTCTGTAAAAAAGTCACATATATCTACCTCATAACTATCGCTTAATTGTATTTTTTTTGTTACTGTCGCATTTTCTCCGATATGTTAGATGATAAATAATCAATCCAAACAAAGAAAAATATTTTAAAAATGTTTGAAAGGGTAAATATATGAAAAAGAAAATCTTGACCACTCCTTGATGTCTGCGATTTCTGCATCGCGATCGTTCTTAAATTACCTTGTTTTACCCATAAAATCCCCCAAAAATCCAGCTGTGGCCATTCACAGCTGTGTCTTGACACTCAGTGATACATGCTACATGGAGTTTTTTGCTGGAAACAAAGCAAGTATGGGATAATATCTCGTTAAAGTCATGGCGTCTGTAATTCTGCTCTCGTGTGCACACACCTCCAGATAGGGTTTTGCTGTTTAAAAAACATAAAAAAAAAAAAAAAAAGCCCCCCTTTTCAAATTTTTCTTCCCCCAGAAAATTGAGATTTTAGGCTTTCCAATGATGTATCACACTTGCTTATTGGAAAATTTTGAAAGTTTGCCAAATTGGGGGTCTCAGAGCGGAACTTCAAGTCACCTGAGTGTTTTCAGCCATATATATATATATATATATATATATATTTTTTTTTTTAATTAAAAACCCGATCCTTTTCACCCGATTCCAATCCTTTGAAAAATGGCACGATCAGCCGATTTTCGATCACGTGATCAGATCAGGATATCCCTAATTATGAGAATGTCATGTGAATCATCTAGTCCCCGGGTTACAACGGACCCGAGTTATGCAATTTCAACTTCACAATGGCTGAGTCTAGTCGTTTTTTTTTATGTTGAATTTTGTGATGAATGCTTTTATTTTGCCGCAGGAGGCGTAGAACAGGAAGCGAGCCCACCCCAGACACAGAGCAGCCGAGTGACAGAGGTGACAGCCTGCACGCACACTTGTTGCTTGTAAAGCATTCAAAAGCGACAGCCCCCTTTTGTACTGTTTATTGTGCGTTTTCAATTGTGGTCGAATACTTGGGGAGAGTTTATGCGATTGTTTTTGATGATGTGCGGACGCTAACTGATACATGCTAACCGTTTCTTATTGCTGTATCAGCAGCTACAGGGAAATGCAAATTTGAATTGCTGTTATTGAAGATGAGACTGATTTATTTAATTGTATTTTAGTTTCGTTCTGCAAGTGTTGATGTCATGAGCAGCTGAATAAAGTCAGCAAACCACACCGACATCTGAACGTCATTTCGGAGCTTAGTGAGGACAGTACAATGATGTATAATACCGTATTGGCCCGAATATAAGACGGCCCTGATTATAAGACGACCCTCTTTTTCAATACTCAAGTTTTAAAAAAGACTTTTTGAACACCAAATTAATTTTTATACAGAAAATACTTACAGTAAATCTGAAACAAATGATTATGACAATATATTCGAGAGAAAAAGCATGTTATTTTGCCTCATTCAAATCTTAATATCTGAACATTTAAATATGTAAACTAAAGTGCAATCACATTCGTAAATGAATGGCTTCTGTTTTTTAAATGTAAATAAACCAATCTATTGTAATAAAACAACAAAATTGCAATAACTGCATTAACCATCAAAGTGAGGTCTAACTGAAACTGTAGTCTTGAAACAAATCTGAATAAGGAAAAACATTGCAGTAAAATAATGCAAACTGGTTAAACTTGAGAGTAGCTGAGATCTATCATAACAGAACATTACTCCTCAAGTTCAGCATTCGCTTCAATGATATCTGGCGCCATCTAGCGTCGTGAATGGGTATAATGTCTAGACCCCGAATATAAGACGACTCCCCCTTTTTCAGTCTTACTTCAATGTAAAAAAACACTGTCTTAAATTCGGGCCAATACGGTACATGTTTTTGGATGGTTTTTTTTCTTTTAATTTAGAGGGTGTTTTGAGGCATTTAACCAGTCAATTCCGACTTTCGCGGAAATCCCGGTTACATTGCCAGCGCAGGAACAGAACTCGTTCGTAAACTAGAGACTACCTGTACTGGAAAACTGAAAGATTTGAAAGGTAAAATGTCTGAAGTCCAAGAAATATTCCACGAAAAAAAAAAATCATTCGCGTAAAAAAATAATTTAAAAAAAAAAAAGGTTTTAAAGCTAATAAACCAGAAGTTGATTGTAACTTGAGAATTTTTCACACTGTATAATATTGTTTCTTATTCAAACAATTATTTAGGGGACCAGCTTTTCATTTAGTTAGTCACATTATTCTAAAGTTACAAGTCTCTCTTGAGCAGTGTTGGGAATAATGTCGTAATACAAAACGCCGTTATGTAACGGCGTTATTTTTTTCGGTAACGGGTTAATCTAAGTAATTATTTTTTCTGCCGTTACAACACCGTTACCATTACTGACGGTCAAAAGCGGTGCGTTACTTACTCTGAATAAATTGAAGAAACTACCAGCCATAGCGAGTCTACTCTGCTCTGTTTATTTGTCATCCAAGACTTGGGGCGCGTTCAGGTTCGAGAATAGCGCACGTGTTTTGTTTTGTGCTTTTTCTTAGCAAAGATATACAACACAGGACGTGCTGGAACTCAGTTTCTTTAATAGGACATATAACTTCAACATTAACACAAACGTACGGCTCTCGGCAGGCCGTGTCTCTAACTCACTCCCGCATCATGTGAGCAAAACAATGATGGCGCAGAGTGCACTTCAGGGTGCCTCGGATAATTCTGTATCAGAATATTACAGCTCGTACTTCTTATGACTCCAGGCTGTTTGTCAATTAGACAATGCTTTCCAAAGCTTGCTAACGTTTCTGTGTTTGCTACACCTGAATGCTAGCCTCGTTCCCATCCCCCACTGTCAGCCAGCAAGAATGCTGCTTCCATCTTGAGGACGGCAGACGCTTTGAGGGTGACAGGAGGAGTAGGGGGACGAGGCTACCTGAATGCACCCCTGGATAGATGAGATGGAAGTCATTGTGATTGTCTGAGGGTTAGAGTCATGTGTCATGGTAAGCCAATCAGAGCTGGTGTTTTCACACACAAACCAGAACAGCGCGTGCGGCAAACACACACACGCAAAACAGATGCAGAGGGATATGATGGCAGAACATTCAGAGGAAAATTTGTCCTTTACGAGGTGGAGATATAAACACTATTTCAAGTCAAAATACTTGAAGTACAGTAGGCTATGTCTACTTGACTAGTTGTCTCAGGTTGTGAGAGTTAGATTTAATTTATTAAACTCAGTTTATATTGTTTACTGCTGATTGTTATTTTATTATATTGATTACGGTTTATTTTTGTTGCACTTCAAGTGTAGGATAAATCTGTTGCTGGTGAGATGCAATAAATATTACAAGGTTCTATAACACAACTACCTGTCTGTTCTTCTCTATTCAACTGACTTGAATACTGCTCAGAAAATTTCAAATTCTTTGACATGCAACAACTTCTTTTTAAAGTAACGGAAATAGTTACTTTCCCTGGTAACTAGTTACTTTTACTGTAGAGTAATTCAGTTACTTACTCAGTTACTTTTTAGTAAAGTGCCCAACACTGCTCTTGAGTACAACTTTTGGCTACTCTGGCCAACTCCGGTATGTGCCGTTGTATTATAGGCTACAGGGAAATTAGTAATTATGCTTGCTGGCTGTAGATGAAAGCTTTCATTCTTGGCAACCTATAAATGTAGTGCAAAGGAATCTCAGGGATGGAGAACTTCTTACACTTTAATTTATTTTCAGTTTATATGTGCAATTTAAGCCCGTATGCCGTGATGTGCCGATATTCAACATCAGCTGTTGCCTCTTTTGAGCTTGCTGCCTGATGTGGACAGCACAAAGCACAACAAGAGCCATCTGGATTTATTAATCATCTCACATCTCGCTCAGCACATAGCGGCCGATGTTATTTATCTGTCAGTGCAACGCCGATAAACTGTCGGTCCGTTTTGTCGGTCTGGCAGCTGACACGTGGAACGTCTCGGTTGTGACAAATGGCTTCGGTCGGCTATGAAGGCCTTTGGTGAGGCAAATTGACCCCTACATTGCATCGAATACTGAGAATGACACGTTAATAAAAATGGAGTAGAACCGATTCTGAAATCGAGTTTGAATTCAGTTCATTTGCTGTTCTCCCTGTGCCTATGGATTTCCTTTATGGACTTTAGCTTTCATCCACATTTCAAAAACGCGTATGTAAGGTTCATCCATATGCATATATCAAGAGCTGCTTCACAGAAGATTCAGAAATATCATTAGTTATTCTAATTCTCAAGTCCTCTTATATCGCAAGCAAATGATTGAGTCCTTCTTCAACATCTCTCGACCAAGACAGCTCTTTCGCATTCCCGATACCCAGACTTGACATTTTTTCAATCTGTCACTGACAAAACAGTTCAAAAGACCATTTCTGGTACGAGTTTCGAGACACAAAGTTGCTCACTAGATTTTAGGAAATAGTGCTGAGTAATTTGTGAGCCAAATTTACTAGTATATACAGTATTTACCAGGAGAACATTACTCCTGGAGAGTCATTTTTCTGACGCACAATTATCGAGAGACAGCTGGAACCAAAAGTGGTATTTGCCACGTGGCAAAATAGATTTAGCCATGTGGCATTTTTTTGCCATCTGGCAAAATGAATTTTGCCATGTGGCATTTTTTCTTTGCCACGTGGCAAATTTGATTTTGTCATGTGCCGTTTTTTTTTTTTTTTTTTTTTTTTTTTTTTTGCCATGTTGCATTTTTCCATGTGGCAAAATTTATTTTGCCATGTGACAAAATGGATTTTGTCATGTGGGATTTTTTGGGGGGTATGTGGCAACATGGATTTTGGGGGATATGTGCAATTTTGGGGGGGGATTGGCAGTTTTGCAGGCCATGCACGTTCATGCCATTGACGGCTATGCGCGTCTAAATTTTCCATTTATGTTAAATGGCAGAAAAACGTGTGGCTGTGATTTTTTAACATACACTTTACATTACAGCGCATTGACATTCAACTGGCACACAACTCAGGCTATGCCATTGATGGCTATGCACGTCCATTTTCCATTTATCTGCCTGTGTTAAGATCTTCAGTTTTAAGTATGTAATAAAATAATGTTTAAAATATTTTCTATACCAAAAGCCCTCTAAATTTGGGGGTTTTACTTTAAAGGGACTACAGTGATCCCTTGTTTTTCGCAGTTAATGGGGACCAGAACACGGCGCGATAAGTGAAAAAAGCAAAGTAGCGCCCCCCCTCTCCAAGAGAAAAAAAAAAAAATTCTATGTTCAGTGTATTCATTCAGATTTACAATTGGAAAGAGATACAGACAAGACGTTTTTTCAATGTTTTTTCCCCAAAGTATAATTTAAAAAAAAAAAAAAAAAAAAAAAACTGTTACATAGATAGATAGATAGATAGATATGTATAAATAAATGGTTTTTAAGCACTTGAAATATAGTAATTATAAGTTTTAAACATGTTCCACCGAATTATCTTTAAACAAGAAAAAAGTAGAAAAAAGCTTGTCTTTATTAAATGCTCCATTGAGTTAGTCCAATCAAATCCGCTCAAACTGCTCACTTACACACAATGAGTTGCCACAGCAACTGTTTAACAAGTTAAAAGATGATTGACGAATGCGGTGCTTTGAATTTTTGGCTTCCAAGCATCTCTGGCAAGAGAAATCCTTAACGTCTGTCAACTATCGTTAACTTTAATAAGCAACTTCAATGCACTGCCTGACCAAGAAAAGCAGCAGGAGGGAGAGTGAGACTAATGATCGGATCGGGACAGGTCAACTGTATTTATTTATTTTTTAATGGAAAAAAAATCCGCGAAAGTAGTGAGAGATCACTGTATACAAAGTTTGTCACATTTTTACTCGTGACTGCCACCTGTGGCCTAAAGCATAACTGCAGCTTGTGCATGGGGCACGTGCTTGTATGAGCAGGGACATAAAGCAACAAGTGTTTGGCCCATCAAATCAGAACCAGAAATGTAAGAAACAGTTACTAACAAGCACTAATGGAATGTAACGAAGCAAAAGTACTTCGTTACTGTTTTAAGTACATTTATTGTGTATCTGTATTTGACTTGACTACAAATATAAAGCGGTACTTTTTTCTTTTACTTCACTACATTTACAGCACTAATCTGTACTTTTTTCTCCACTACTTTTCAAATTGCAGCCTGCGTTGCACGTTACTTTTGTTTGTTTGTTTTTTTGTTTGTTTGTTTTTGTCATTGTGAATTAATAGCCCTGTGCAACTGTACCGTAATTGAGCGCTAAAGGAAGCAGTACAAGTACAAGAAAGATTAGGCAGGTGAATAAGATATCAGTGTGCCTTCAGATGGGTGCTGTACACTCTTGCTTGCAGGCCGCCATTAATCTAAATTTTGAGGTTTAGGAGTTTTTTTTTCTAGCTTGTTGAGCTTCTGTTTACAGTCAATTTTATTGCTTGTTTTTTCCCCATTCCGCACACTTAAGAAAAAATTGATCAGTCAATAAATTTTCTGGTTCTTTCTTTGAATATTGGCTAAGAACTCTGTGTATAAATACTAGGGCTGTCAAACGATTAAAATTTTTAATCGAGTTAATTACAGCTTAAAAATGAATTAATCGTAATTAACAAACCATCTATAAAATATGCCATATTTTTCTGTAAATTATTGTTGGAATGGAAAGATAAAACACAAAATGGATATATACATTCAACATACGGTACATAAGTACTGTATTTGTTTATTATAACAATAACTCAACAAGATGGCATTAACATAATTAACATTCTTTTAAAGGGATCCATGGATAGGAAGACGTGTAGTTCTTAAAAGATAAATGTTAGTACAAGTTATAGAAATTTTATATTAAAACCTCTCTTCATGTTTTCGTTTGAATAAAATTTGTAAAATTTTCAATCAAAAAATAAACTTGTAGCCCGCCATTGTTGATATCAATAATTACACAATGCTCATGGGTGCTGCAGCCCATAAAATCAGTCGCACCCAAGCGCCAGCAGAGGGCGATAAAACTCCCAAAAAACACAAGTGGACTTTGCACAGTTCTGTCATTTTAATCTGTTTGAGTGGGGCATGTGCGTTAATTGTGTCAAATATTTCAACGTGATTAATCGAAAAAATTAATTACCGCCCGTTTCATGCGATAATTTTGACAGCCCTAATAGATACACATGTACACATACTCACATTTTTGCATTCGGAAAAAATACTTTTACTTTTTATTTGTAAAGTTAATATTAAAGCAAGTACTTTTGTACTTTTACTTTAGTATTTTTTTTTCTTAGGTACTTTTACTTAGGTAATATTTTTTGCCCCTGTATCTGTACTTTTACTTAGGTTAAAAAGAAGTGAGTACTTTATCCACCACTGGTAGCAAGTCATAAGTGGGTTAGAAAAGTGTTTTTGCCAAGCGAAGACTAGACAGATTTGAAACAGTCTCATTTAAAATTTCTGGGCTTTGTGTACTGACGTTGGTGGAGCATGGATGGAGTAGAAAAGTATAGAATAGTCCCTTTAACAATGAGAGCTCATTTTTGCATCTTTGTGAAGAAAATCATGTTAATATTGTCTACTATAGATGGAAGGACTGAGGTTTAATCTGGTCAGCTATAATGTAAGAAAAATCAAGTCAAATAGATAACTTGATGAGGCCACTGACATTTGTTTAGCGCAGCCCCAAACATGTTTTGCTCAATGTTTCTGTTTCATGTAAAGACATCGACAATTGCGAAAATACAAATTACCACCAGGAGAAAATAATGATCTTATCCTTGGCAATATCACCTTACTATCATGAAAACATCAGGTTGATATATCTAAAGATGTAGACTCAAAGCTGTGCACTGATGTTGTGTTTGTGTGTGTCGTGCCAAGCCTCCAGTATCTTGCCATCACATCTGGCTGCTTCACTTAATCAGCAGCCAGTTTTTGAACAATATGATGCGCGTGTGATTACGTGCCAGTAGGAGCTGGCCACAGAAGGCTGGCTCGGCATGACATGACAGAGAGGACAAGAAAGGACAAAGAGGGGGTAAAAAGAAAATTGGGATGAGGGTAAAAATAGCCAGGGAAAACAGTGTGTACTTGGTAAGACATCCCAGGGTAAAGTCTTCAAAGCGCTGTGTGTATTGTGGAGCTAATAGACGTACTCAAGTCAAGTCGCGTTAAGAAGACTCCCACTGAACTTTAAAATATGAATATGTAGCTCCGAACATGTCAACTCTGCTTCTCACCTCATGTCAGCTCTTTCCGTATAAATTTCAATGAAGAAGCACGAATAAAACGTAGACATGTCACTTCCTTGCTTGTAATGCCGATTAATAACTGACCTTTAGCTTTCAGCACGTTCATACTAGGGGTGGAAACCTCTGGGTAGCTCAAGATTAGGCCTGTCAACAATAACGCGTTAACGACCATGATTAATCTGGAAATATTAACGCATTGAAAAAAATAACACAATTTAGTTTTGCCACAACTGCCTCCCGTAGTCCCACACGCTGATCTTTACATTCTCCGCGCGGCAATGCAGGAAAAAATGCAGCCACCCACGATGAGTGAGGATGATGACCCAGGACTGCTTCATGGCAAATTCCGTTTTAAAAAGCTGCCTAATGGAAATCTGGATAAAACTGTAATGAACTGTCCTTCGATCGAAGCTCAACCAGCCTAAAGTACCACCTTCGGGCAAAGCATATCTTCGCTAGCGTTAGCAATGACGCTAACACTGCGGGAACAAGCCGCAGTCATCAAGCTACACTGGCAGCGTGCGGACTCGGACTTGTCAACAAAAAGACAACAAGTAGGTTGATTACTGCTATCGCTACTTGGGTAGCCAGAGACTGTAGATTGTAGACCCATTATCATAGTCGAAGACGAGGGCCTTGAAAATCAAACGACAACAACAACAACAACCAATGATAAAACACTGGACAGGTACAAGGCAGTGCCAGCATCGACTTATGTCCACTACAGTGGTGATCTGTGCACAGTGGTGCCCCCAGTAAGCTGGCCCACCTTGCAAAAAAAGTATCTGGTCACACCTGCCACAACCTTTCCTTGCGAGAGACTGTTTTCTTTGACAGGGCACATTGTTCAAAAGAAAAGCTGTGAACAGACGCACTCTGAGCTCCCAAGAGCAACTTATATCAACCAATAAGCGCTCAGGGCCAACCAGGGCCAGCAAGCTCGACTCCCAGTATGGCTCCAAAGAATTTGAAACCTGGAGACTTGGATGAAATAAGAAATTGGAGGTCTCCTTGACTGGCTTGATTCAAAACCACAATCAAGAAATCTTCAGAGAGCTCCAGTTAATGCACGCTGAAAACGAGAAACTCAAGCAGGCGGTCGAGGAGAGAGCAGTTCGCATCAAGAGGCTGGAAATTTTGGTGCCGACGCACAAATGAGCTCATCATTTCTGGATTACAACTGACGCCTAGCCCAGGTGATACAGTAGCCCAACTGGCAATTGCTTTCTGCTCCCATCTGGGGGGAGAGGACCGGCGACGGTGCTCATGAAGCTGGCAGACCACAAGACCAAGATTGCCCTGGTTAACCAGCGCCGCCACCTGAAAGGGTCGAAGATTTTTTTGAATGACAACTTGACTCGCCGAAATGCCGAAATTGCAAGAAAATCATGTCAACTCAAGAAAGCTGGGAAAATAGCCAACACCTGGGTCTCGGATTGCAGGATCCTTGTCAAGATGCAAGATATGAAGATTAAAGCTATTAGGAGTCTTGACCAGCTGACCTCACTTGAAAATTAATGACGACATCCTAAATCACACTTCTGGACCACAATTTTACAATAGCTGGATAACTGTAAATACTACACAGCGGACCAGTATAACAATTCGTGGATGTGGACGGTAAGCTGAAGCTTATCAACGGCAGGAGTCTCTACAAGAATTTTGAACACATTAAGGATTATCGACTAAAGATAACAAAGGCCCTGACTTTAACTTGCACGGAAATAACATGGCACAAATGAATTGGGTATCTAAGGGGGGAGAGGGGGTTGCAATTATGTTTGACAATCTCCTGGAATGTATTACAATTGAGGTCCTTATCCCCAATTGTAAAAACATAATTATCTGCTGTGTCTACCGAGCTCCTGATTCAAATGTCCAGCTTACTGAGTATATGGAAAAGATACTGTATAAAACGAACAATAAGCATGTTTTTTGTTGTGGAGACATTAATCTTGGGATAAAATATGTACAACATGTTGTTTAATTTTCCTCATACATTCATGTCTGATGAAACTGTTACAGTGATCTTTGTGTGCGCCAATTGTTGCACGTTTGCCACACACATAGCCACAACAAAATGTTCCCAGTGCAAACAGATGCTAAAATGTCAGGGATATGACAAAGCCATAACCTTGTACTCCCTGAAATTAATCGAGCTGCTTGACTGGACGCTGAATTATTGTAAATCCAGATTGTTGATTGTGTTATTGAACAGTTTGTGGCCATCTGATGTATGTACCATGTCTGAGTGTACGTCTTTAGTTGTATGGGGGACGGGAAACTGATAAGCATATGCTTCCTACCGTCTGCCTTTGTCTTCTTCTTCGGTTCCTTCGGGCAAATCATATCACATTTTGTAGTTGTCAATGATTGTCAATGATACCAATGATGATGACAATAAATATTTCATTCATTCATTCAAAAGGTCTGCTCTGTTATCTGAAAATGTCAACAAGCTAGTTTGCCTGAGCAGTTGGAAAAAAAAAATATAGAGTATGACTGGCTAACTTAAGCAGTGTTTCTAAACACCTTGACGCACAGTTTAGTGTAATGTTTTTCAGTTAAGTGTGTGAAAATTTACTGTTTATTTTTTTATATCACACAGCTTTCAGGCCATTTAGTGTAAAACTGCAAATGCAAACTTTATTCATCTCGAAGGAAATGTTATTTATCATGATTAAACACACAGTTGACATCTGATTAACTAGATTAAATTTTTTAATCGTTTGACAGCACTACTCAAGATACGATACAATTTGCGATACAAGGCTCATGATAACGATGATCTCATGATACAGTAGCTCTAGTAACGATACGATTTGTGATACAAGGCTCATGATAACGATGATCTCACGATACAGGTAGTTTCCGGGTTACGTCGGACCCGACTTGCGTGATTTCGACTTTGCGACGCCTAAATGTCGTCGTTTTTTTTTTTTTTTTTTTTAAATGTTGACTCTTGTTTTGTGATGCATGCTTTTATTGTGGTACAGGAGGCGTAGAACTGGTTGTACTTCCGCACGTGAGAGTATTTAAACACCCGCCCACCCCACACACAACAGTGACGGCACACGCACACATGAGGCCGCAGCCGAGTGAAGAGGTGACAGCCTGCGCGCACATTTGTTGCTTGTGAAGCATCCAGAGGCGACGGCTGAATATAACCCCTTTTGTACTGTTTATTGTGCATTTTCATTTGTGGTTGAATACTTAGGGCAAGTTTATGTGATTATTTTTGATGATGTGCCTACGCTAACTGATACATGCTAATCGTTTGTTATTGCTGTATCAGCAGCTACTTGTACACACCGGGGCCGGATGTATGGGCACGGCCCACCCAGATGTGAGTCGTGCTCACCCAATCAAAATGTCAGGAATATCTATTGTAGCGTCACACTGGATATAGAGAACGCACAAAGAGTTGGTCTCACCTACTTTTTTATTGCAGGATTAACGGTTACTGTTGGCCGCAACCACGCCGAACAAGCAATCACCAAAACAAGCTGTTTTTCCAACCTCATTTGTTATCCGCGCGCTTCCTCTCTCTCCTCCAGACACATTCTCGCAGTCGGACATCCGGGCATTAATGACGTCACCAGCCACAGCAAAGCGTCGCCATATTGAAATGGGGGCAAAACATGAGTCACAAGCAGTTGCTCTGTCGTGCATTGTAGTACAAACGCATTGAACTTTTGTCTTATTTGCGGTCTTTTTTTCCATCTGAATGAATAAAAGTTGCCGTGTCGCGGGGTGTAACTCAAGGAAGAGTTCGGAGCCGCATTTGAAGTTCTTTACTCTTCTTCGTGAGAAGAAAAGGACAAGCAAATGGCTGAACGCAATCAATCGAGGAACAGTAAAAGAAGACTGTTCCGTGGACCATTCTCGCCAGTGGAAACCTAAATCCAGGCACATTTACGTTTGCAGCCGACAATTTATTACTGGTGAGTAAACTTTAATCAACTTTTTTTTTTTTTTCCCCCCAATTAGCTGCTATGATTCAATTGACTAGGCAGTGGTTATTATTACCGTAACAGATAACTCGCAAAGCTTTATTTTTCCTTTGCCTTGAACTGCTCTGATCTGTCAATCGGTATATTATTGGCCTGGTGGGAATTGGTTATTTTGCCGTGACGTGTTCACGGCTAAATAACGCTTGGAGGCGAATTACCATTTACGGCAGAAATAATCACTCCGTTTATACTACCAGTTTTCTTAGTTCCACACAGTACATATTCCACGTAATTGATAAAGGTCAACCTACTGGGTGACTTTATGAGGTAGTTGTAGATGTTTCCGAACTCCACTGCAGGCAATTCCTTTGGATTGTTTATCCAGCTATCAGCTGCGACTTGGTATGGGCAGATTTGCAGGCCAATACACGCTAATTTTAAGTTGTATTGCCTCCTTGCGTCTGTCGGCAGTAACTCGTGATAATAATAAGTCATGTTTAAAACGTTTTTATGAAAAAAAGACGCAAAACACAGCTAAAATATATACATTTCAGACAACGTTTGTCTACGGATGTTTACCTGTGCGTGCCCCCATCTCAAAATGGCGACACGTTGCTATGCGAGATACGTCATCGTGACATCACGCCGACTGCGAGAATAAGTAGATGAATGAAAATAAATAAATAAATAAACCCCCCCATAATTAATGCAGCCTCAACGGAACACAAGCCAGTGTCCTGCTTGCGCCTGTCCCAAGCCCGGAGAAATACAGAGGGTAAAAAAAAGCCTGCATTGGGGGTGCCCACTCTGGTGGGTAAACCTACATCCGGGCCTGGTACACACAAATTTGAATTGCTGTTATCGAAGATGATCCAATATTATTAATAATCGAAATGATGTTTAGGTTTTGTAAGGATTTCAACCTTGGAACAACATATAAGATCGATACGATATAAGATCGACAGCGGAATGTTGATCCAAAGTCGGTCTGCTATCTGGGGTTATACCACCATTTTGATATTTTGTCACTACCCTAGTTCAAACTCGTCAAACTACTGTCCAACAAGGATGAAACAATATGCCAATGGGTGCCAGTGTTGTCACGGATTACTTAAAAAAGGAATTTAATTACTGATTACTGATTACACCTCAAAAAAGTAATCTAGTTACTTTACTGATTACTTTATTATCAAAGTAACTAAGTTACTTTAAAAGTAACTTATCAGTTACTTTTTACCAATTTTTCTGCTTTTGCTGCCTCAACATAAAAATAACAGACAAATGTCATCGCGTGTAATTGAGTTTTTCACATAAGGCTTAATCTTTGAGTTAGCGGGGGTTTAATTAGTCGATGGAGTTGATTTCAACCACCATTGACTCGCCCTAGCTTAGCCATTCCGGAGCTCTAAAACTAACAAATAACTGACAAACTGCACAAAATTTGTTTAAATCAACTCCAACGACCAATTAAACTCCCGCTAACTCCAAGATTAAGCCTAATGTAAAAAAGTCTGAATTTCCACATTGAAATAAAGATCTAGCCGTTAAAATGTTGTCTATAAAAGTTGTAAAGCAATAAAACAAACAACAAAAATTAATGAAATGAACAAAAATCCTACAACGTAAAGTTTTCATAATGGGTCAAAATCATTAGCCAAAACTACACCAGAGGAGGCAAGATGGATATTTAGAGTTTCTTTAAACCTAAGCTTTCAAACGCGACCAACAACAACTTGAACAGTTGAACTCGAACAGTGTCAAGATGTGTATATATACTGTGTGTGTATATATATATATATATATATATATATATATATATATTATATATATTAGGGCTGTCAAACGATTAAAATTTTTAATCGAGTTAATTACAGCTTAAAAATTAATTAATCGTAATTAATCGCAATTAGTCGCAATTCAAACCATCTATAAAATATGCCATATTTTTCTGTAAATTATATTTATATTCTGTAAAATAAATTGTTGGAATGGAAAGATAAGACACAAGATGGATATATACATTCAACATATGGTACATAAGGAATGTATTTCTTTATTATAACAATAAATCAACAAGATGGCATTAACATTATTAACATTCTGTTAAAGCGATCCATGGATAGAAAGACTTGTAGTCCTTAAAAGATAAATGTTAGTATAAGTTATAGAAATTTTATATTAAAACTAGGGCTGTCAAATGATTAAAATTTTTAATCGAGTTAATTACAGCTTAAAAATTAATTAATCGTAATTAATCGCAATTAATCGCAATTCAAACCATCTATAAAATATGCCATATTTTTCTGTAAATTATATATATATTCTGTAAAATAAATTGTTGGAATGGAAAGATAAGACACAAGATGGATATATACGTTCAACATACGGTACATAAGGACTGTAGTGGGCATTTCACTCTACTGTCATTTAAATCTGTCTATGCTGTCCTCACTCCGAAGCGTCTACTTTTTCCAAAGCTAGACAGCTAGTGAACGACGCCTTAATAATTAGACTTCTTCCTTTTTCATCTGATTTATTAATAAAATGGCCTCAAACCATTGTCCTCTTTAGACTGTCGTAAAACTACAAAATAAAAGTACACAAGCATTGCATTGGCAACAACGTTAGCTTAGCACGCTATACAGGTTCACTAAACATAAACAAAAAGCGTCTCATACAAAAATAACATTTCGCTTACTAACATAATATGTACATTCTTTACAACAACCATACTTACGGACAAATCTTGTCCAAGGATCATATAAGCACAACATTACCAGCCCGAGACGTCGCGTAGCCATAATGAAGAAAAGAAGAAAATAATAAACCATGTCGCAAAGCGACCACAAGAGTTCGCTGTTGGACAGCGCAAAAAGCCTTGCTGTAAAACTTACCAAAAGGCAGAATACTTTCTGAGCGGGACATGTGCGTTAATTGCGTCAAATATTTTAACGTGATTAATTTAAAAAATTAATTACCGCGCGTTAACGCGATAATTTTGACAGCCCTAATTAAAACCCCTCTTAATGTTTACTTTTTAATAAAATGTGTAAAATGTTCAATCAAAAAATAAACTAGTAGCCCGCCATTGTTGATGTCAATAATTACATACACAATGCTCATGGGTGCTGAAGCCTATAAAATCAGACGCACCCAAGTGCCAGCAGAGGGCGGCAAAACTCCATAAAACACAATTAACAAGTGGGCATTTCACTCTACTGACATTTAAATCTGTCTGAGCGGGACATGTGCGTTAATTGCGTCAAATATTTTAACGTGATTAATTTAAAAAATTAATTACCACCCGTTAACGCGATCATTTTGACAGCCCTAATACATATATATATATACATATATATACATATATTCACAGTATTGGCCAAAAGTTTTGAGACACCTCAAAGGTGGATACTTTGAAGAATGTAGAATACAAAACCTGTTTTCAGTTATTTCATTTTTTTGCCATTCCACATGTTCGTTCATAGTTTTGATGTGAGAATTTACAATAGTAGTGAAAATATATAAAACGCAAAAATTGATTAAGTGTGTCCAAACTTTTGACTTTTGTTTCAGAGTAGTCAACATGCTTTTCCCCCGGTCCCACAAATCTAAAACTCCGCCTATGATTACAAACTCTAACTATAAAATGTACATAATTACACATAGTATAAAGGCTGGTGACAAACTGTAGAAGTGCTGGCTGTCTCGTTACCTGTTGGCTTTGTTTCGAGTTTTTTCGCGTTGTGCTGTAATTCCAAGTGTTTCCTTGTTGAATTGGATGTCGACTTTTTAGCGGTCTTTCTGAGCCAGCGCAGAGTTTGCAACGCACAGAGATATTTTTGTCATCTTTACTGGACGGATATGTGAAGTAATGGCTGTATCACCAGTGAGAAAATTCAGCCGTTTGTTGTATCTCTCCGGCTTCTTTACTGTTAGCATCCCGATAGATAGCCAGGCTATGTTGTTGACCGCCGTGGCTGGCGGCACGCACACAGCATGGTAATACACGTGACCCGTTTTTTTCTGATGAGAAAACGTGAGATGTGATGTCATCCCCAAACTCAAGAGCAGTATTTTCTATTCAAATGCTCTTCATACATGACAACAGTATTCTTCATTCTACATACAGTATTATCAAATATTTGGCAGAAGAGTTTGTGGCCATCGAACTCAAGTGTACACCTCACAGTGATGCAATTTTCTAAGCGATAAATTTTATTCATTTATCATACCATTTATCCTCAGAAAGGTCGCGGGGATGCTGTAGCCTATGCCAGCGGACATAAGACGAAAAGTGAACTACACCCTGAAATGGTGGCCTTTTTCTACGACAGTAATAGCTGTTCAAACATTCCTCCTACTGGTATTATTTGGGACACCGTCGTGGCCGTGTGGGTTGCAATATTCCCGCAGTGCACAGTGGAGATGAGGAGGGAGGAAACAGGCAAACTGAGGTGGGAAAAGAAAAGAGAAGTGGGGGAAAAAAGGATGCAAGGTAGAAGGAAGCGGGAGACGGACCCAGCGAGGGTGGATTAGAGAGCTCTGAGCTTTTCCAACCATCAACACAAACTGCAAAGCTTTGAGGAGAGAAGAGATGTGTAAGCAACTCGTTTGTGCGTGTGTGCGCAAAATCAGCTCGTCAGTTAAAGCCAAGCCGGCGGTTCACTTGAGCCCCCAAAAGCAAGCGACATCACACAGAATCAGAGCGACTGAGTTGCATTTGTGCCTAACAAAAGCTGAAAGCAGCGCGCGCCCTCGTAAGCCGACTGCAACATTTCTGGAAAAGTCTGATAACCGCTGTGGGCTATGTTTAAACATTTCAGCATTATCCTCATTAAGAGATGCACCCTAATCTATAAGGTTATATACGGTTTGTGGTAAACAATAACCTTGATAAAGGATCATGGGAATTTTCCATTTCAGCAACATTGCTTCCATGTGTGCATTCATTTTTTTTTTTCCCGATTGTGTTTCATCCAGTAAGTTAAATTACTTTGTATTTCCACGATGGAATTCTTTAACCTATCAGATTTCATATTTTCCATGAAATCGCCTTTGATGGCATCAGCATTTCTTCCATCTTTTGTAATTACTTTAAAATCTATGCTCATTTTCGTTAGCATGTCTGTAACATTTCACATGCTAAAAGAAATCCTTAATAAGGAATGATATGGAATTGGCTGAACATTAGTATTTCGTGGTATTGGTGTGATATCTGATACGGATATCACACCAATTCCGATATTTGAGGTTGTGCACTTAACGTGTCTTTGCTAACTGTATTGTGATGCCACACTGGATGCTTTAATAATCATAAATGTTACAACTTCAAGGTTTTTCAAATAAAATAAACATTCCATGAAAAATACAGAAATTCAACTGAAGTTATAGAAAGTAATGATTTACTATGAGCTACTATGAACGATTAACTCGAGTGGTTTGAATAGAAAAAAAGCTTTGAATCTAATTTTGCTGCTTGGAGTATTCATTACTTAGAGTCATGTTGTAATGGTTGTGAAAGTGTTTGCATTTAGTTTTATTGATTTAGGTGGATACACTGCCCCCTAGTGGCAAAAGTGAATATGATATAACTCATTTAACATGAAACATGGCAGAATTCGGCTGCTCCCTGTTAGGACCAACATAATTTTTTGTTTGACTACTGTTTTTTTTATACATTCGTAATGTAGTTTATAGGTATATTTAGCTGTTTTCTTCTGGGAATATGAGTTTGAACGATTTGTTAACAGCATTGTAAAAAACAAAAAATATTAGCGCTTTCTAGCATTTAACTCATTTGCTCCCACAAACGAATAAATACGTTCTATTTTTAATTGTTTCAGTGTCCCAAAGACGTATTTATGTCTTTTACATTTTTTATTTTTTTTTTTCAAAAAAGACATATCTGGGTCGTGATTCAATTTAGCTCCAAAGCACAAAGCTGAAAATCCATTTTAAAGCAATAAAACTGGCCACTGGATGTGCAGTAGCGCATTTGGTAAGAGCCACAACCCGATTCAACGGCAACGAGCGGCCAAGCCGCACGGCCGGGCACTGGCGGAGGATGACCGAGCAGAACAACCGGTAGGACGCCCGGGATGCCAGGCGCTGGACGACCGAGCAGAACGACCGGGACCACTAGATGCTGTTGAGTCCGTGCTGCTTGCGAGCAGAGCCCGCAGAGACTCAAAAAAATTCATTTTTTTAAGACAGGCAACGATGATGGAAAAGTTTAACCGCTTGTCGCGGCCACAATAGCGTCATCTTTCAGTTAGTTATGTGTAAATAAATTGTTACTTTGCTATCAAAAGCTCTATTTGTCTTATTGTTTATCTTATTTTGTAAAAGGAAAACTTTACTCAGATGTTTGGGATGTAACTAAAGCAAAAAATAGCTGTGTATAAGTCAAAGTTATGTTTGAAATGTATGCTTTCACAAAAAGCTCAATTTCTCCATTTTTCTTCAGAAACTAGAAAATTGCTCAAACTAAGCTATTTTCTAATGCTGATATCTAAAGAATGGAAAAAGATATGAACTTTTTTCTGCTGAAAGAAGAGAGTCTAATCTTTCTTTTGTTGGGTTCCATGTTTATATAGCAATAGAACAGAATTTTCTGTGGGCCTTACAAAATCAGTCAAAATCCAGTAAAACGGCAGGGAGCGAAGGGCCTTGTTCCGGTGAAAATGGCTGGGAGTGAATGAGTTAAGCTAACTTTTGCTATGCTATGTTGTACTTAGATCCTCATGTATTTTTTTCATACTGCTAAACTAAACTCAGGAATTTTAAATTATTTTTAAATGTGCAATTCTGCATAAAGAAACACTCTGGATCCTGGAATTTTATTTTGTGATTGCATGTAATGCTCTTTTGAAAGTGCAATCTTAGGAAGTCTTTTTTGTTTTTTACATCTCCTGAAATTTATTCTGCAACGTATTAAATGTTCCTGATCCGATGACTCGATTATTCGAACTAACTAGTTGGTAGATTAATCGACTACTGAAATAATCCATAGCCGCAGCCCTATAAATGTCCCATATAAATCATGTAAATTGTAATAAGCCAAAATGTTTATAATTAAATAAAAGTAATCATTCACAATCGAATCATGTTTACAGCAGTTATCCTAAAGAGCCACTAGGTGGCGACCAAAGTGTTGCAAATATAGGCAAGTAAACATAGGGCATGCCAATGCAATGACAATTCCCCAGATGCATTTTGCTGGGCTTTTGTACAGATTTTTGTAATTTATTACTTTTCCACTTTTCTTAGTGACTGTTTCTTTTCTGGTAACGCAGTAGTTATATGTAATGAGTTTATAATTAATTGTTTTTCAATCATTTATTGTTCATTTATTTTTGGACCATGAATGCAAATGGTCTGCTGAAATAAAAAATCCAAGCATCTAAGTTTGGAGACATGTTATTGTTAATATTAAATAAATAAAACACTGCGTACTTTAATGCTAAGATACCACTGTGCAGGGGTCGCGTTAACCGAATATTTTCCGTTGTTGACCGATTTTTTTAAAACGGTGACGGGAAAAAAAGAGTCCACCTGTCATTTTGACAGGTTGCAATTCACAACCCAGACCACAGGGTGGCGAGTGAGCATATTAATTAGCTATTGTCTCTCTTGATGCATGACGTCGTTGGCCTTACTCTGAAAAATGTCAAGGCAACTGAGTGTCCGAAGTTTCTTCAAAAAGCCCCAAAACGACGATGGTGTTGATAAAAGAGGTGAAAAAACAGGGACTGCACAAGCGGGCACGCAATTCAAGTCCATGCGCACCAGGAGGAAGGTGTAAGACTCCGTTCAGGCCACAGCAGGTGAACTGTTAATTTCATTGTTCCATACGTAGCCTAGCTACTGGGGCCACAGTCAGCTGTTTTTGTCACTGCGGAGAAAAAAGTTACATATTCATCTGCTTGATGTGTAATGGCACGGTATGGATTCTCTGTTAAGCTTGTTCGGACAGAATATTAATTTAAAATGAATGAAAACTAAATACTATTGAATATTTTGAAGCAGTATGCAATGTTAAGAGTCTTGTTAGCTCGAATTGCTGTGTCCAGCCGCTGTAGCTCTGCTGCTCTCTGTGAACTCTCTATTCAAGCTGGAACGCGCGTGGCTCTTAAGTGTCTCTGTCACGTGACTGTGTCGTAGCCGGTAACGCGCTCGGCCAAATGGACACACAAGTACGGAAGTTGAATTATGCCAAACAAAGGGTCACCAGAATGTCATTATCATCATTTTAAAAATTTAAGTGACGGGTAAAAATAGATTATGACCGGATTTTTATGACCCTGTCAGTCAAAATGACAGACAACGAAAAAGTCTAGCGCAACCTCTGCCGCTGTACCAAGATGTGACCAGGCCTTCCATACAGTAAGCATATTTTGCTGTATTTTTGTATGGTGACTGAGACGTGCGAAGTGCAAAGTGCAAATACTAGTGATGGGCGATACCAGTG